>NC_138181.1:14370872-15588667 GCF_964165515.1 Mesoplodon bidens | reverse complement strand
TTGCTGATCCTTTCTTCTACTTAAAATAGTCGACTGTTGAAACGCTCTATGGAATTCTTTTTTAGCTCAATTATTGTATTCTTCAACTTTAATCTTTCTGTTCGTTATTTTAAAAATATTTTCTATCTCTTTGTTGAAATGTTCACTTTGTTCATGCCTTGCTTGCCTAACCTCAGTGACCATTTTTGTGACTGTTATTTTGAACTCTATTGGGTAAATCACTTATCTCCATTTCATTAAGTTTGGTTTTCTTTTTAGAGCTTTATCTTGTTCTATTATTTGGGACCTATTCCTCTTTTCCTTCATTTTCCTTGATTTTCTATGTTGGTTTCTGCACATTTGATAAAACAGTCATCTATCCCAGTATTGAGAGACTGGTCTCATGTGGAGATGTACCTCCTCAGGCAGTCTGATCCAAGCACCTTTGTGATTGTCCAAGCTGCTGTCTTTCTTCTTAGTGGCCCCCAGTAGTTAAGGGTGTGCCAAGACCCATCAGTGTCCCAAAAGCAAGGAAATGCTCATATGGCTGTGGCTCCTAGAGGGCTATTAATTGCCTGCCCATCACCTCCCTAATTGGAGACCCAGGTTTCAGGCTGCACCTGGGGAAAGTCAGAATGTTAGATTTTCAGTCTAGCCCCTATTAGGAACAAACTAGGAGCTGTTTTTTTTTTTTTTTTTTTTTTTTTTTTGCTTACTTACTCTGTGCTGAGCCAGACTGAACAGTCATTAGAAGTGCTTGTGCACCCAAATAGAACTGTTTCTTTGTTTTGTGTGGTCCTGGGGGACTCATGATGGCCAAGCCCTGTCAGTTCCCAGAGCTAGGTGATTTGGGAAGCTGTCCCTTGGGTGGCACCAGTAACGGTTGGGGTGCCAGATGTGTTGACAAGTTCCTTCCAGGAAAAACTAGAGGCTTAGTTTTACTGTTGGAGCTAAGGAGAAACAGCAGGGGATGTGACTACCAGCTTTATCAGGCTCCCAGAAGGACCCTAGTCAATTTCCACATGTAGGCTTATTAGATGAAACCTCAGGCTGCAGCTGGGAAAACATGCAGTCAAATCCCTTCCAGGAAGAAACTGGGAGCTGGGTGTTTTTGCTTGATCTGTCTGTGTTGAACCTGGGGAAGATAGCTGCAGGAAGTACTTACACACCTATGTGAAAGTTGCTTTTTGTTTATTTGTTTCATTTGCTTAATATGACCTTTGGGACTCATAAATGCCAAGCCCTGTGGGCTATTAAAAATAGTTGATTGGAGGGACTATTACTTGGGTAGCAGCTGTATAAGTTGGGGCACTAGCTGTTTGGACAAACATCTTTCTGAGAGATGCTGTTCACTTGATTTATTGTTGGACTGAGCTGGGGGGAGAATGCGGGAAAAATGCCAACAGACTTTTTTGGGCTTTAGGGAGGATTGCAGTCAGAACCTAGATTAGAGGCTCAATAGAAGCTAAACCCTCAGGTAGCAGTTGGGAAAGTATGTCGTCAAACCCCTTCCCAGGTTGCTTCCTCTCTCTGTTCTGAGCAGGTGCATAGCTGTGGGGAGTTCTTCCGTGCCTGTTTTAAAAACTGCTTTTTTGTTTGCTATAGTCCTGTGGGACTCACGAATGCAAGCTTTGCTGGCTTTCAGAGCTAGGTGACTTGGGAGCCCATCCCTCAGCGTCACTCTTAAATTTGGGGTGCTAGATGTGTGGTCCAAACTCTTTGCTCCTCAGGGAGAAGCTGAAAGTTGGGGTTCCTTTCTGACTGCATGGTGCTGTGCTAGGGGTGTGGTTTATGGCAACACTGTCTCAGCCTTCTACCATTTTAATGTGGGTATTTTCACATTGGGTAGGGGTCACTCAACTAGTTTCTGGATTTCCCATAGGGGGAGTTGCTCCATGTGTAGCTGTATATTTAGTGCACCTACAGGAGAAGGGAAATTCAAGAGTCTTCTATGTTGCCATTTTGGTGAAATTCTCTCCTACTTATTTTTTTCAAATGCTGGGGTTATGTTGAATAAATAATAGAATATGTTTTAAAGGCCACTGATGTGTGGAAAATACCTTTTAGGAAAGTATTACATATTCAAAATGCTTTTTGAATTCAAACCTGTAATTAGAGTCTGAGTTCAGAGTTCATTTTTAATATTTTCTATGTCTCAGTCTCTTTCTCTCTCATTTTTCTTTATGATTTTTATGCTTAGTAGAGTGCCTGTTATATAACATGTGCTCAATAAATATTTATTGAATAAATGGATGCAGATACTATAAAAAGCCTTTATGACATTAATCATATTTATTATTAGACAACATTTATTAGACAACTGCTATATGTCAGGTAGTGTTTTGAGTACTTTACATGTATTAACTCATTTAATGCTCTCAATAACCCTAGAAGAGAGGTACTATTATTTTCCCCATTTTTCAGATGAAATACTGGGAAATTAAATAAATTGTCCAAAGTCACACAGTTGGATTCAGACTTCAACTTCCTGGCTCTGGAGCTTGCTGTCTTTGACACTAAGCTGCCTTGACACACAAGGGAGACACCAGGGATGTGAATGTGTAGAGAAAATTCCATGTGAGGACATAGTAAGAAGATGGCTGTCTGCAAGCCAAGGAGAGGGGCATTAGAAGAAACCAGTCTGCCAATACCTTGATTTTGGACCTTTAGTCCCCAGAACCATGAGAAAATGATTTCTGTTGTCTAAGTCACCTTGTCTGGTACTTAGTTATGGCAGCTCTGGCAGAATAACACAGCCGTTAAGGAGCATAGCTAAAATTTAAGTATGGCTTATTGCTGCCGTGTTCAGAAATGTGGATCCAATACTGTCGGATTTAATAATTTTTCAAAGGAAGCCATAAATCCAGAGTTTTTAATTTGAAATATTTTGATTAAAAATATATTCACTTTTAATTAATGAAATATTAAACCCCGTTAGGTCAAACAAAATACCTATATGTTAAATTTGGTCCATGAGCCCTTCATTCAGAACCTCTGACATAACCTATGTCGGCATTTAGCACAGTGTCTGGCCCATAATAAGATGTCCATAAGTTATCATTAGACAGTGAAAAATACTACGATGGAATAGGCATCACAGGAGTGCCAGATAATCCAGCTTTGGGGGTGAGGGAGTTAGGGAAAATTGGTGGCCCAGGAGTGCCTTTTTAAGAGATAATGCTTGAGCTGATACCTAAGGGATGATTTGTAATTACCTAAATAAGGGAAAATGTAGAAAGAGACAGTTTTCTAAGTAAAGGGGACCGTTGTCATTAACCCTGAGGAAAGAGAGCGTATGGCTATTTGGTGAACCACAAGTGGTACAATGTGTTTAAGACATAGAGTTAAGGGTGAAGAGTGGTGATGCTTGAGGCAGGGAGGGAAAGCAGTCTGAATTGTTAAGGGACTTTATTCAGAGAGCAAGAGAAGGAATAGACAAATTTGAAGTAGAGCGAGTGAATTAGATTTCTTTTTTAGGGAGGTTGCCCTGCCTATACCATGAAGACTGAATTGGAGGTGGTCAGTGTGAAGGAAGGGAAAACAATTAGCAGGCAGTGCAAGAGATGATGATGGTTTGAACTGACTGGCAATAGAAATAGGATAAATTTGAGAAATATCAAAAAGGGAGAATTGACAAGACCTGTGATTGAATTGGAGGTGGTCAGTGTGAAGGAAGGGAAAACAATTAGCAGGCAGCGCAAGAGATGATGATGATTTGAACTGACTGGCAATAGAAATAGGATAAATCTTAGAAATATCAAAGACAGAGAACTGACAAGACCTATGATTGCTTGGGCGTGGGGTAAGGGAAAGATGACTCAAAGGTGACTCCTAGTTTTCTGCTTTGGATAACTGAGGGGATTAATATGTCATTCATTGAGTTACCGAGCACAGCGAGTTTGGAAGCCAAAGAGATGAGTTTAGTTTTACGTATGTTGACTCTGACGTGCCCATTGGTTATCCAAGTGGCATGGAGAAGCATGTACATAGAAACGAGAGATCTGAGCTTGAATATACATTTGGCATTTATCAGTATAGAGATAATAATTGAGGTCCTGGAGAATATGTGAAGTTGAAAGAGAAGAGGACTGAATAAGAAAGCAAAGGTGGAGAAAGAGTCACTTAATATATTAGACTGAGCCCCTAATCTTACCCTATCTAAAACTTTGCTCTTTCTGTCTACATCTATAGCTAAGATTTTAAATTCTATACTAAAGCAAAGATAGTCATGTTCTAAAATAGAGGTTTCTGAAAGGCAAGGAGCTCATTACCTCGGTTACAAATAAATTGTTCAGGTGTTGAGTATCCATGATAAGAATAATATCATCAATATCACTTAGAGATGTTGGTAATATGAACTCTAATCTACTGAAATAATGCTTAGGATCTCCTTGGAAAAAATGAAATAATCTTGCTGAAGCTAACAAGAAAATTATAATTACAACTATATATACAATATTGGACGTAAATAATAATAAAAGCATACAAATAAATAATCACTACTCTTCAGATCTCAAACCCTAGAACTAGGTAAGTAACTCCTTTCTCCCAGGTATTATAAAATGTAATTTCCTGAGCTTTGTAATTACCTAAAGTCTGAGCTTAAATCAGCCATGCTACTGGAGGCTCTTATATAATCTGTCACACACCAAGTACACATCTCAATTTAGTTGTCCTCATTTGAGCAAGAATAACTGAACAGCAGGGAAAGTCAATCAAGAAACCAAAAAAAGCACTGAAGATATAATGATACATGCATGACGAATCCAAACAAGGAAAACGAACTTCTAATAGAACTCTGTATCTATCGTCCTATCTGGAGATAGGCATGTTTCACTTTATTTCTTGCTAAGGTGTTATGTTAATTAAAGTGTTAATTTCCTGCCGCAGTAAGATTGGCTCTAATGCCAGGTGGTTCCAAGGATTTTCAAATTCAAGAATATAAGAATGCATCATGTACTAAATCATCATAGGTGGAGCTCTCTTTTCCACTAGATGCAGCTTTAGAACCACAAGGATTAGTATTAGAAGGATGGCAAATGTTTGAAAAAGGAGGTGTTTCAGAAATACTGACACCATGGACATTTCCAAGATCAGTTTTACTCTTTACTGGTAATTGCAATGGCAATTAGTGAATTCTTCTCAGACATTTTCTAGAGTTCCGACTTACATGGCTTTGCCTCAGCTGGGCCATAAAGTTCATTGCAGGACTTGGACACAACCCAAGCGATTTTAAGTATTCTCATCCTGCCTTCATGTTCATCATCACGAAACCATGTAGAGTCTGGAAGTCTCCTTTAGTTCCACATTTCTTTATGTTATCTTCTTCCAGAAAGCACTTGGGCTTCTTTTTTTTTTTAATGTTTATGATTTTAATCACAACAGCAACAATAATAGTAACAATAGCAAGCATTATCAGAACGAGTGAATTTAGCAAAGTTGCAGGATACACGGTCCATATATAAAGATCTATTATATTTCTATATACTAACAACAAACAATTGGAACTTTTTTTTTTTTTTTTTTTTTTTTATCCCTGTACGCGGGCCTCTAGCTGTCGTGGCCTCTCCTGTTGTGGAGCACAGGCTCTGGACACGCAGGCTCAACGGCCATGGCTCACGGGCCCAGCCGCACCACGGCATGTGGGATCCTCCCAGACCGGGGCACGAACCCGCATCCCCTGCATTGGCAGGCAGACTCTCAACCACTGCGCCACCAGGGAAGCCCACAGTTGAAACTTTTAAACAGCTTTGTGGGGGTACAGTTGACATATAATAAACTGTATATATTTAAAGTGTACAATTTGATAAGTTTTACTTATACATACCCTCATAAAACCATAACCACAATCAAGAAAATGAACTTATGCATCAACCTCAAAAGTTTTCTTTGACCCTTTGTAATCCCTCTCTCTCATGTCTCCATGCCCTTTCTCCACCCTCATCTGTTTTCTGTCACTATAAATTGGTTTGCATTTTCTAGATTTTCATACATATGAAATCATAGACTATGTACTCTTTTTGGTCTGACTTCTTTCACTCAGCATTATTTTGATGTTCTTTCATGTTGCTTGGGGTGATTTAGCATTTGGGTTTCTATAGCCATCACTATCTACCTTTTATTTTTCTCTCTCTCCCACAAAGGAAGAAGAGGAAATATATTTCCACATCTCACTCAAGCCCTCTAGGTAACAAAAACCCTCTCCTTGCATTTCAAGGAGCTTGTGTAAGCAAAAATGAAAGAAAATCTCTATCTTTTTTGGTAGCACACAGGAGAGGAAGCTTTTATACCAGAGGAGATGAAATAAAAGAGGTCACCATTCAGTGGACCGATCTCTGGGTTAAGCAACTCTGTTCTCAGCACTTTATGAATGCTAAGGTTACCTCATCCCCATGGCTACCAGAATATGAATTGTATGGCTTTGAAAATGCCTAATGGTGCTACTTCTCCATTTTAAGTTTAAAAATATATTACTCTTACAGTTTGGCTTTGGTCTGCAGGGTTGGGTACTGGAAGGGTAGAAACTGAGCTGTTCTCACAGCTTGTAGTGATAAGTGAACTGCTCAAGGCAGACTATCATTGCTATGGATGTGAGGGTGGAAATCTCCAGACTAATGGGCATTTTACAGCTTTGTTTAGATTGGTTTATTTTCTTCTGCCTGAGCATTCGTGTCTTGAGAAGCATCATATTCAATGATTGCCTCTCACCTTCAGGATCCTGGAGTATTGTGCTTAAAGTAGGATGTGCTGTTGGGGTGACGAACTCAGAACCAGATGGTTTGAAATGGGAATACCATATGGGACTTCCCTGGTGGTGCAGTGGTTAAGAATCCACCTGCCAGTGCAGCAGACACGGGTTCGATCCCTTGTCTGGTAAGATCCCAAATGCCGCAGAGCAACTAAGCCTGTGTGCCACAACTACTGAGCCTGTGCTCTAGAGCCTGCGAGCCACAACTACTGAGCCCACATGCCACAACTACTGAGCCCATGAGCCACAACTACTGAGCCTGCATGCCACGACTACTGAAGCCCGCGCACCTAGAGCCCGTGCTCCGCAACAAGAGAAGCCATCTCAATGAGAAGCCCATGCCCCAGATCGCCAAAACTAGAGAAAGCCCGCACACAGCAATGAAGACCCAACACAGGCAAAATAAATAAATAAATAAATGGGAATACCATAAATAGTTTATATGGTTACCACTGCAATGATCAGCTCCAAAGCAGCCAAAGTTTTACCCAAGGCTTCAAATACATCTCAGAATTATCACAGAAAGAAATCTCAGCTACGCTGTCAGGATGGATTCAAAGAGACCTGCTAAAGGATTGTTTGTATACATTGGCCAGATGAAGTTTGTATGACAAGTTATCCCGTTTGTATGAACAGAGAAGCAAGAAGCTTTGCCAAGGTCAGTGGGACACTCAAGATGAGTTTCTTATGCATATACTGTATGTGGCAAACACGAGACGCTTTATCTGTTTGTGCTTCTGTTCTCTCAAATCAAAGAAATTGGTGATGGAGCTAATTGACCCCTAAAATCCATTTTCATTCTGTTTATGATTCCAAGAGCTCAGAATTCTCAGTTTCTTTGGCCCATGACTGCATGCTTTCTATCTTGGGATATCTTGGAGGTATATCTGAGGATGTAGAGCAGTACCATCTGAGGATCGTTTAACATTTGCTTATTCATTTATTTTCATTCATTGCAGATATTTATCAAGCACCTATTATGGGATGGACAATGTCAAGGCACTGGGGTTACAACAGATGATAAAAAGGTAGTTTCTGCCAACAAGAAGGTTTTCAGTGGGAATGGTTCTCCCATCCTAAGTGACATTCTGTACTTCTCTCAATTTGAAAGTTCCTCTGCTTTGAATTTTAGTTATGTCTGTACATGTCACCCCCAACTAGACTGATAGTTCAAATACACAGAATCGTTGTTAGAGCTGTTTCTTCTGTTGCGGTTTTGTTCATGCTTGTGCAGTCTTATTTTCCTGTGTGAATGATAATATGTGACTGCTTGCTACTTCTTATTCTTGAAAAATTATTTGTGGGAGGAGAGAAGGCTTTGTTTTGTTCCTCCCAGGTGCTGAGGAGCCTCCAGATTGAACTTCCGTGGACCAAGTTTAGGGTTGGGGCAGCTCTGCGTCTCCATCCCGTGTGTATGACACCCAGCATCATCGTATGCTTCCCAAGGGCCACTGGGCAGCCATTGGGATGTCTTCCTTTTCTTTTGCCTTTTACTTTCCTCTCCCTTTCAGCCCCACCCCCAAGGCAGTCCTCTCTGGATTTACATTGGTTGGGGGAAGAGAGGAACTGCTTAGGTCTACTTCACCCTTAACTGGTTAGGGTACCATCTGGGGCCCCAGCTGTGTATGAGGACCCTCTCCCCAAAGCCCCCCAAGCTCTACATCTCTAACCGCCCATGACCAACACTACTCACTTAAGCACAAAGTTTGTGGCATAAGTAACTTCCCTCCGGACAAAGGCAGCTCTGGCATTCTGATATTCACCGTATCTCTCTGCTTACCCTCTCTTCCAAAAACTGTTTTTCAGATCTTTGGTGTTTTTGTTTATTTATTTATTGGAATAGTTTTTATTCAGCACTTTATCTTGGGTGTGTGAAAATAAGTTACAGAAATTGGAGTATTATTAACAATGGTAAGAGTTATGTTGATAAAGCCAGAATCAAGAACAGGAGAGCTTTGCATTTTAAATTATGCTAAGAGCTTATAAAGAATGAATTTGAATATATATGTAGGTCATTGGGAAGGAGAACAATGGGCTTAAGTTACTGGAAATCGACTGAGACCAGTGGTTGGTTCAAACCCTGGGATATCATCAAGTGAACCAACTCAGTAGGACCCATCAAAGGCCATATTAATAAAATAAAGGGGTCAAGGCTTGGACAGAAAGCATAAGAGATAGACAGTCTTCTTGGGGAATGTTAAAGGCAAGGAAGGGGGCTTCCCTGGTGGTGCAGTGGTTGAGAGTCAGCCTGCCAATGCAGGGAACACGGGTTCATGCCCCAGTCCGGGAGGATTCCACATGCCGTGGAGCGGCTGGGCCCGTGAGCCATGGCTGCTGAGCCTGCGCGTCCGGAGCCTGTGCTCCGCAATGGGAGAGGCCACAACAGTGAGAGGCCCGCATACCGCAAAAAAAAAAAAAAAAAGGCAAGGAAAAGATTAGAACCTGAACAACCCAATGTCTACAATAATAATATAACTTATTTGCATTACATTGTGCTTTCAAAAACTATACTCTGTGTTACATTTAATTTTAACAACAGCCTTATGAAAAGGTTATTTTTATCAACATTTTACAGGAAATGTCACGGAATGTTGGCCACTTGCCCAAGAGCACAGAGTAAGTGGTGGAGCTTTGATAAGAGAGCCCTGGTTTTTTGACAGGAAGTTCAGTATCCTCCCCACTACATCTGTATTCCATCCAAACCCTGGAGGAAAGTGAGTTCTTGTGTTCTAAACTGTCGGTTGAGTGTGATGTTATTGATGAGCTCATACTTCAGAAGGGACATAGAATACAATTAAGGACAAGGATTCTGCTGTTTGGAGATAGTTGTCACAGTAACTCAAGGGATTTTTTTTTTTTTTTGCGGTACATGGGCCTCTCACGGTTGTGGCCTCTCCCGTTGTGCGGAGCACAGGCTCCGGACGCGCAGGCTCAGCGGCCATGGCTCATGGGCCCAGCCGCTCCGCGGCATGTGGGATCTTCCCGGACCGGGGCACGAACCCGTGTCCCCTGCATCGGCCGGCGAACTCTCAACCACTGCGCCACCAGGGAAGTCCAAGGGACTTTTATAGGTTAGGAGAGTTTAATAGGAAAGTTACCCTAAAGCACAGGTCTGATTTCATAGCTTCTCTACTTTAAAACTTGGATTACCAAACTGTGGCCGAGACCTTCTTCTCTCGGGCGGATGTCTACCATTTCAGCCTCTGTATTTCCCATCATATATATGGCTCATACAGTCATACCAGACTACTGGACAGACTTTGCCCTTTCTTATCTCTGTCATATTACCGATGTGATTCATTCCTTTAGGATGCCCTTTTCCTCTGTTTCCACCTGTACGATCCTGCCTGTCTGTCAATATCTGACTCATATGATGCCTTTTCCCATATGGCCCCTATTTCCTCCTGCCCACTAACTGCCTGTCCATTCTGTGTATTCCCACTGAATTCTGTTTGCGTCTTTATAGCACAGGTTGCAAACTTATGTGCATGAACCGGCCCAGTATCCTAAATAAAGGAGGTTGCTGAGTATAAAAAAATGGGAGCTATGAAAATTGTGGCAAGCCCCTGAGCTCTTCACCTAATAGGTAGCCATTACTCAGTTCTGGGCATAAAATGAGCCCAATCGTGTGTGTGTGTGTGTGTATGTGTGTGTGTGTGTGAAATTACTTGGTTTTAAAAATATTGGCAAATAAATAATTCAAATATTTTTGAAAAACTGAGTGGGTTAAACAAAAATCTGCCTGAAGGCTGTGTTTGGCTGATAATCCTGCTTTATGACCTTACCCTGTAGACTCTGGGGATGAATAAATCAGGTCAGAATATAATATCTCGATTATTAATTATAAATACACTGAGAGTGAGAACGACATGTGATCATCTTTCCAACTGTAGAGTGCCTTTTCTGAAATAGGTGCTTAGTATGTTTCTGTTGAATTGCAGGAAACTTTTGGAGGGTGAGGATTGGAGAAAATGAGCTGGCTGGGTTGAGTGTTCTATTTTAGACCAGACAGGTTGAGACCACTTTTTGTAAACTGTTTCATTTGGATGTTTTATTAATCACTTCTGCTGGTGAATTTAAATATTTTAATGATGGGTATATTTTACTTTTTGCATGCCCTAGGGCTTTTTTTTTTTTTTAAAAAAAGAAATGGCATTTAGAAAAAAAAAGAATCCCTGTTCAATCAGCATTCAAACTGCCTGGTGACACTTAGGCGCTTCCTCCACTCTGAATCTGGGTCAGCATGGCATTTGGTGACTGGGACACCTGAATTGCCTTCTCTAGCAGGTTATTACTATGCTGAAATCAGGCTCCTTAAGTAAATTTACCTTTCAGGTTACAACCCTGAAAATTATCCCGTGAAACAATTCTCTCTTTGGAAAGTGAATCTTCATACTTCTAACAAAGCTTGGAGGAAAGGAAAAAAACCAAACATACACCTGCAACCACCACATTTCAATCTTCTTGCCTTTCTAACTACTGAAATATCTTTTCTAGATTATAGGTTGGATATCTCTGGGGAGCCTCTGCTGAGTACAGGCAGACCTCGTTTCCTTGCGCTTTGCTGATGCTGCATTTTTTACAAGTTGGTGGTGGGTGATAACGCTGCTCAGAGCAAGTCTCTCAGCGCCATTTTTCCAACAGCATTTGCTTACTTTGCGTCTCCGTGTCACCTTCCGGTCATTGTTGCAATATTTCAAACCCTCCACCAGCAACAAGATTACTATTTCCTGAAGGCTCAGAAGATGCTTAGCTTTTTTTTTTTTTTTTTCGGTACGCGGGCCTCTCACTGTTGTGGCCTCTCCCATTGCGGAGCACAGGCTCCGGACGCACAGGCTCAGCGGCCATGGCTCACGGGCCCAGCCGCTCCGCGGCATGTGGGATCTTCCCGAACCGGGGCACGAACCCGTGTCCCCTGCATTAGCAGGCGGACTCTCAACCACTGCGCAACCAGGGAAGCCCACTTAGCATTTTTTAACAATAAAATATTTTTAAATTAAGGTATGTACATAGTATTTTTTTTTAGACAAATGCTATTGCACACTTAATAGACTACAGTGGGGTGTAAACACAACTTTTATATGTATCGGGTAACCAAAAAATTTCATGTGACTCGATTTATTGCAACATTTGCTTTATTGTGGAACCAAACCCACAATATCTCTGAGATCCACATGTATGAGTTCAGACCTCCTTAAGGCTATTAAGCATTTATTAAAACAGAGGTTGGGGGAGGTGAGTTTATTTACCAAGCCTGAGAAGAATGTAACAGTGAAAGGATGGGGATTGGATTTTAATTATTTTATTTTTAGTGGCAAGGGTCCTTGTTCTGTGCTAGGATGCTAATGCAGTCACTCTTGAAAAGAGATTGTTCTCTTGTTTGCTGCCTCTCTTTTCCTCACTGAAGTGAAACCGTGTAACTCAGATTGGGACCTGAACCCAGCCAAAACCCAGATTGAGACTTGAATCCACGATCTTTTAATTAGAGTCACTCACCTAGTGTCTGGACTTATTGAGGCTCAGGTCCTTTGTGTCTCAGCACAGAAGGAATTCAGAGAGGCAAAGTGATAGGCAAGAAGTAGATTTATTAATATAGGGCGCTTGTGAGAGATGCAAGCGGGCAGGCGAGGGGGCTCTGCCCCGAGGATTAAGCGGGCTACATTTTTATAATCGAGGGAAAGTGGGGGACAGGAAAAAACTGCCTTCTTCGAATAGACGTCAGGCTTATGTCACTAGCTTCTCCTTCATATCAAGCAGGTGAGTTTCTGACCCTATGAGGTCAAACTAGGACCTTCATAGCGCTTATTCAAATCAGCAGAAGGGTAGTTACATATACTAAAATATGTTGAATCATCTCACATTTCCTTATAACGAGGGTCTCCTACTTTGGAATGTCACCTTTCCCTTAAATTCCTGTCCTTGGTCTTAAGGATAATTATCTTGCTGAACTCGACCCGTGGAATACAGGCCTCATTTTTTTCTTTCACTTAATGACCTGGGTCATATCTCGTGCTTTTATTTATGGCTTTATAGTTAAGCAAGCCTGCTTCATTCCACTATGTTCCGATAGCTTTCTTGAGCGATCATTAACTTACAGTGGTCTCCTAGAGTTCCCTAGGCTTCCCTCTCTATCTGGAATCCCCTACTGGGACTTCTGCAACTACCTGTGTAACTATCCTATACCATCCCTATTAGAAACATCTCTCTCACATGGAAGTGAGGGCATAGTCTTTGCTCGTTCTTGTACCAGCAGTTCCTTCAGGTTGGCTCTCACCATGGAGGGTTCCAACTTGGCCTTTTTCTTCCCCTTTTCCTCCTGCAGCTCATCCAGTGACCCCACTTGTGGGATCGTGATCTAGAATTGCGAATCTCTCCACCTCACTGGTCCTGTTTGTCACTTCCCATCACGACTGCAGTCTTGCCTTTTTCAGTGCCAGGGTTTGCTGATTTCTCACTCTCTGTGCTGCTATCTAATTCGATAAATCATTAACAGGCAGGGTGTGAAGCCCAAGTCGTGTCACAGGATTGTGATTTTTTTCATTCCCTCCCACTCAACCATTATGAATTGTCACTTTTCCGCCAATTCTTAGACATGGAGTTTAAAAAATACATAAATAGCTTTGTGACTCACCTGAGGGATTCTTTGACCTTTTCTTTTCTTTTTTCCCCATTCAGTTGGAAATCAACAGTCTGCATTTTAAAACCAAACTCATTGCTTGCCTCTAATAAAGGGAAAACAGGGCTTCCTTGGTGGTGCAGTGGTTAAGAATCTGCCTGCCAATGCAGGGGACACGGGTTCGATCCCTGGGCCGGGAAGATCCCACATGCCACGGAGCAACTAAGCCTGTGCGCCACAGCTACTGAGCCTGCGCTCTAGAGCTGGTGAGCCACAACCACTGAGCCCACGTGCCACAACTCCTGAAGCCCGCGCACCTAAAGCCCATGCTCCGCAACAAGAGAGGCCACCGCAATGAGAAGTCTGTGCACCACAACGAAGAGTAGCCCCCGCTCACCACAGCTAGAGAAACCCCGAGCGCAGCAACGAAGACCCAACACAGCCAAAAAACAACTTTTTAAAAGGTGAAACAGAGTAAGGAAGGATTTTAAAGAATATAAAGATATTTCCTTGCAAGCAGGTCCCCATCCCACCTTCAGTCCCTTGACTGCACAGAAACACACCCCCACATTACTCTGTCTTCATAAAAACATTGCCCTGAATTCTGACTTTGAGGAGGATATGCCATGGGGCTAGTAAAGCCAAAGCCCTGATAGAGGTCCCAGCAATGTGTTCACATGGTTATATGCTCTGTAAAATTTGCATAAGTAAGATATTTTAAACCGCAATTGGCATTTTTCCATTCCAATTTTCCCAATGACCCACTGACTCCAATGACCTTTGGGCATTTTAAGGATCTCTCTAAGGAAAGTTGAGTTGAGGACATATTTACTTTGGGTTTAATGAGCTACATTTATGTGACTATCTGTCCCTTCCATAGATAGTTAAGTGACTGCCAGCCTGGATTCCAGGAACACTCCCACCTTCTGTGCTGCCTACAGGGCAAACTGGTTAATTAGAGGGTTGTCACTTAAGAGAGAATTTAAGTTAGTCGCTACAAAAGAAAATTTTAAATGTCCTGAAATCTTACAAATGCAATGTGAAAGAAGCTCTAAAGAGTTTTTCCCACACTTGGCAATCCTAAAACTCTGCATGACATCACCAATATTGAGTTGTGACGCTGAAGCCTTTCTAAACAATTGATAATCAAAGGAAATTTTGTGCAACCAAAGCTAAATGAAAGATTCAGTTTTTTTTTCTATTCTCTTTACAGAAAATTATTTTTGTCACATTCTTATTATATGAAGAGGTGATCAAAAAGTAAGCAGTCAAAACCATGGGGAAATATTATAGATGTGTATCACAAGGTTAATTAATAAAAATATTATATTATTTTCTGGATTTTTGTGATGTTTGTGGCATTTACCAGCTTTTAAAAATTTATCATTTGAAAAAAAATTTATCATTTGTTATGATTTCTTTTCCCATATATTTGTGTACCTTAATTTTTTGTTCTTTTTCTTAAAGGGGGCCTTCAAATTTGTAAAAGCTTCAGGCCCCAGAAAACCAGGATCCATTCTTGATGTGGAATAACAACTGAACTGAGAGACGTTACATGACTTGTCTCAATTACGTAGCCAGTACTTGGTACACTACAACTGGAAGATAATAAATCTGTGTCCAGAGCTTACCTATTTATCTATGAGGTTATAGACTGTCTTTTTAAATTTTATTTATTTATTTATTTATCTATTTATTTTTTTTGCAGTACACGGGCCTCTCACTGTTGCGGCCTCTCCCGTTGCGGAGCACAGGCTCCAGATGCGCAGGCTCAGCAGCCATGGCTCACGGGCCCAGCCGCTCCGCGGCATGTGGGATCTTCCCGGACTGGGGCACGAACCCGTGTCCCCTGCATCGGCAGGCGGACTCTCAACCACTGCGCCACCAGGGAAACCCTATATACTGTCTTTTAGTGGAGGCTATTTGGGTTGGAGAGGTTCAGAGGGAAGAAATACTCTTTCCAGATGTTCTGCTTTAGTGACCATGGTGGAGGAGATTTGAAGTGTGACAGAGTTATGGGGAAATTGTATCCAAAGGACTTAGGTCTTCTCTTTCTCTCTCTGTTTCCCATATCTGAAAACAGATGCAAGAGATCTCTCTTTTCTCCTTGACGAGCTCCTTTTCTGAGTAGCGGCTTGGGGAGTAGGGACATTTGCTTGGCTTTACTATATATTAGGGACAGCACTGGAGATCAGTTGCTACCTGTTATGGACTGAATTGTTTCCCTGTCAAACTCATGTATTGAAGTCTTAACTCCCAATGAGACTGCCTTTGGAGATAAAGCCCTTAAGGAGGTAGTAAAGGTTAAATAAAGTCATAATGGTGGGGCCTTAATCAGATAAGACTATTGACCTTTTTAGAAGAGGCAGAGACATGAAAGAGGCCTCCTTCTTGACCTTTGTTGCTCTCTCTGCAGTGCACAGAAGAAAGGCCATGTGAGGACATAGCAAGAAGGTGGCCACCTACAGGCCAGGATGAAAGGCCCCACCCAAAACTAACTTTGACAGCAACACCTTAACCTTGGACTTCCAGCCTTCAGAACTCTGAGAAAATACATTTCTACTGTTTAAGCCACCCAGTCTATGATATTATGTGAAGGCAACCCAAGCAGCTAACGCATTATCTGTTTCAGATAATCTACTGGAAAATGCAGGAATGGTTTACTAGCTCAAAGGTGACTGACACATCCTAGAATTGAAATGATTACTTTCTAAGAATTTGCATTGTGTTAGCTGCCTGTTCTCTTTTAAAGGAGTCCTTTGAAATAGTTAATATCCAAATATGGGTTAGGAAAAAAAAAAGAACCACTTCTATAACCAAATGAAGAGAAAATATAGTCTCCTCAAACTTTTCTTTTTATCACAATTACTTTTCCGATGAAGGCCAAAACTTCTGCATTAATGCTAATCACATAGGCCACAAAGAGAAAGAGGGGTGAAGTTTATAAATGAAGATTCATCAAGGTAGAATAAAGCAAATGTAGTCAGTTATAAATATATATTACACAGACAGTTTGCAAAAAGCATGTGAAGGTGATGCCGAAAGCTCAGCCTCTCTGTATTGGTGCCAAAATCGAATCTCAGAGACAGAGTTTTGGGTGAAGTAGAAAAGGATAGCTTTATTGCTTTGCCAGGCAAAGGGAGCATAAGAGGCTCGTGCCTCGAAAAACTATGTGTCCCAACCGGGGAGGATTTGATGAGTTGTATAGCAGTAGTTCAAGGGTGGGGTCGCTGACAAGATTAGGGTGCGTGCAGGGTCTCAGGTGGTCAGTCTCCTAATCTTGATGATTCGCAACTGTTCGAATCTGCCCTTTGGGACTCAGGGAAGGTCATGGAAGCTGCAGTCTTGCCCACAAGAAACGGGGACAAAAAAGTCTTCACGCCCAGAAGCCCCACAGGGTCCTCCTTGGTTTCAAAGGGGCCGACAAAAGAGTTGAGTGTTTTGGACAGAACCCAGGAGAGAGAGTCAGGTGCCCTGATGAGGAAAGGCGGCTCCAACATTCACTAGTGCTATGGTCTTTGGTAAGTTTGTCTAAATCCTCTAGCTTTATTTTCCTTGGAGAAAATTGAACATAACAACACTGCCCTAACTACATCCCAGTGTATTTGAGGGATTAAGTGAGACTGAGCATGTGAAATGCTCTTGACCTCTTACATCACTGGAGAATGTGTACTGCCATGAAGATAAGACATAACGTAGGCAAAAGCTTCTAATACAGTGCTCAGCCCAAAGTAGGCAGCAGTTATCGAATAAATGATGACTATTGAATAGCCTCAACTGAAACACTGACATTCTGGATTCTAAACTTCTATGGCCTTTAAAGAGATGGACCTAGGGCTTTTGCAAATGTACCTGGTACGGTGAGTGTAGAACTCCCAGGATGTAATCAAAATGCAATTCTATTTTTTACCAACACTGACCCATTAACACTTTTTTCCCCCATGGGTGAGTTATTTTTCTTTGTCCCTGGATGGAAAGTTTGGCACATCCCATAATTTTTCTGCTCATTCTTAAGTCACACAGTCACACAGTCATGAGTCAAAAAACACAAACACTGCTCTTTCTTGGTAACTGGAAAGCATCCAATTCAAGATATTAACCAATCTTCTTCAGTCTTCCATTCAAAGCTCTTCTACCTTTCCTGGGGTGTGTAGTTGGTTGCAGTCTACCTTCAGGGTTGGTTCCTTTTCTCTCTCACTCACCTTCTTCACAATCTAGCAATTTATACTATTTTGGACCCCTGGTTGGGGGACTAGGGAACTCCGAGATGAAAGGATAAGGAAAGCCTTACGTGGCTGGGCTCTATCAAGCTCTCTGTGTCCGGGCAACATTTAGAGTTGCCTCTCTCTTGGCTCTTCAGTGTGTTCTTCAGAGATTGCAGTTATTGGCAACTCCTCAAACATAGGTGATGTATTCTATTTCTCAGGCTGCCACACACTCCTCAGCACCTGATTCTCTGGTGTTTTACCCCAGTTGCTGTCCTCTTGTGTTCCCACTGAGACCTTTTGGGCAGGATTTTAAAGGGTTATGGCCCAGATCTCTTTCTTGTGAATAGTCTGTATTTGGCTCAAGGACACATACTGTTACCTTTTTTCTTGAAAGACCACAATGGTATAGAAGGATCCTGATGAAACCATTTTTTCCTGCTGCCATAAGAGTTACTTTAGCTTTATCATGATTGCATAGAAAGATCTTTTAAAGCTCCTTCTTACTTACTTAGTTCTTGGGTTAAATGTTAGCATCTCTCTCACACCAATTCCCCTCCTCCCCACTTTGTAGGGGAGGACTCAGCAGTTCAACAGCTCTCCCTAAAGGAAATGTCACAAATCCTTTTTCTTTCTCTACTTTCTAACTCTGTTTATATCCTTGATCCTTTTGAAGGATTCACGATTTATGGAACCTTGTCTCAATCATCCCTCATAAAAAGTGATACTCATAGTAATGCTTTTGTTGAAACTTCAGTATTAACATTCTCTTTCACAAACAATGAATTGATATCCATCAGATCATAAAGATTTAATCTCTCAGAGGGAGCTGTCCATTATTTGTAACTTTTTATATAATGGGGATCAGCAGAGATTTTATTTGTAAAGAGCTTCACAGCTAAGAAGATTGGAAAAGGACTGCATTAGTGAAACCACTTTGTTCAGGAATTTCTCCATATTTCTAATTGAATGACTAATAAAATATGAATCTGTTATGTAAACTGAGCTGGTTTCCTGGCAGGTACCACTACCGTCATGGCTGCTGTTGAAACCAACGTTAAGGCAGCCAAAGGGTCCTGTAGGAATCCCCTTGCTTTTCAGATCTGGACAAAGTATTCCATCACCTTGGACTCCACAGTCCCTGTCCCCATCATCTCACTTCCTATTTCATTTGTTTAGTAATTTTGTCGGCAATATGAGGGCTGAGGACAAGGAGAGAGGGCCACAAGGAGAGATCCCATGAAGAAACGTGCAAGGAGCAACAGGTGGGTTTTCCCAGCGAGGGCTTCCCTTGTCCATTTGGGTCCCTTCGTTTACTGCATCTCAAAGAAACCATGACAACCGTATTTGTCTCTATTTCTTCTCCCCTCGATGCTTCTGTCTCCATCTGTTCAATACTCACCAATGGAGGCAACATTTTATCTCTTTTCTCATTATAAACAAAAGTACACTTATGTGAGTTGATTTTTTTTAAAAAGTAAAAAAAAAATTGAAAGGTGAAAACAACCAAGAAACGTGCAGCTTTCTGACACCACACAAAACCACTCCCTCCTCCTTTCTAGTAACTAGAAATTGCTAGTTACTTCTCCAGAGTAACTAGCAATTTCTGCCCCCCACCATTTTGCTCAGACCAAGTCTAGCCAAGGACCCTCTTGGAGTAATACCTTGTACACAATATTAATATAATATTTTATATTAATATTAATCTGATCCACATTTTTAGAACACTTTGCAGTTTATCAAACATACTTAAATCTACATACCCTCTTGATCCTTATTATTTTTAGGGTATAGATATTATGGGCATTATTGCCTGCACTTTATAGGCCTAGAGGTGGTTAAGATATACTACTTATACTAGTAGAATTTATAATCTAGATAGGAAGGCTGACATACACATGATAAACTATGAGAAAAAGACAAGTTTTAAAAATATACATATTTGAAAGCTTCTAAAAAAGTAGATCTTAGAAGTTCTCAGCATAAGAAAAAAATCTTTTGTAACTATGTACGGCAATGGGTGTTAACTGGACATATTGTGGTGATCATTTTAGAATATATACAAATACTGAATTATTATATTACACACATGAAGCTAACATAATGTTATATGTCAATTATACCTCAATAAAAATGCATAAAATAGTGCTGTGCAGCATAGATGAGATAGCAATTACTTTGAATTTGATAAACCACACATCAAAACTTTAGGAAAGAGAAAATAATTGGGCTGACTACTAAAAGAAAAAGATAGAATTTTGTCCAATCAATCAGGAGAGAAAATTTTAGACAGATAGGTTGACAAGAGTATATATGTACTTGGGAAATCATGCAACTTGTTTAGAATAATATCTGGAAGCTGAACTTCAGAAGGAGGGTTTGTGGCCAGTGGAGGAGGGAGAAACTGGAGGAAAAGTGAAAAGAATTGTGGAAACTTTTGTCTTGTTTTATATTTTATTTTTAGTCAGATAAAACTGTTATTCAATGTTATATAACCAGACTATGTGTGGATTTGACTCGGCACAATCCGTTATGTTGTCTCAGTCTAACATTCAAATCCATAATACCCAACAGAGCTATTTGGAATTATTTGTATGAAATTTTGATTCCTATAGTGCATGATGCTTCTGCTGTTGACAACATTTACTATGAAAAGTCTACCTATGAAACTACTATTTGGACTTTTCTTACTAAAGGAGGACATTTCCTACCCCTTTAAATGAACACCTTCCCCAAACATCTGGATAAATCTGAGTGCAGGTTCTTTCCTGTTACAGAAAATAGTTACAGGGTGTATTGTTGTTGGTTTTAAAAGATATAAGATATCAAAAATAAACTTATGGTTATCAAAGGGGAAACATAGTGGGGGAGGGATAAATGAACATACACACGCTACTATACATAAGATAGATAACCAACAAGGACCTACTGTATAGCACAGGGAACTCTACTCAGTATTCTGTGATAACCTGTATGAGAAAAGAATCTGAAAAAGAATGAATATATGTATATGTATAACTGAATCACTTCGCTGTACACCTGAAACTAATACAACATTGTAAATCAACTGTAATACAATAAAATTAAAAAAATTAAAAATAACAGATATATTAAGGAATTCATACTTTGTTTGCCTAAGGGAGCCATTATGGGTTTTGAACAGAGAAGGAAATTGTTTAACCCTATTAAGTATGAGGTAGTCCAGTAAATTCCTTAGTTTTATAGACGAGAAAACAGAATTCTTTTTTCTTTTTTTTTTTTTAAATCCCACCATGAACCTCCCACCTCCCCGCTTCCCCCCCTTGGTGTCCATACATTTGAAAACATAATTTTTTTAATCTGACTGTAATTTAGTGTTGGGTGAGATGATGTCTATATAATATTCTTTCTCTGAACAAATATTACTTTTTAGTAAGCAATATTTGTACTTACTATGTGTCAGACACTCTTCTAGGGACTGGCCACAGGGATTTGAGTAAACCCCTTCCAGTAGAGGCTCTGAAGAAGTGTACACAGATCCCTGACCACTTTCCCTTTCTCACTTGCAGGGCTGTGAAGAATTACAGAAGTTTTCCAGGACCAGATTTGCAACTAGACCTAAAACACTTACTTACAACTGTACTGTCCAAAATGGTAGCCACTAGCGAGATGTGACCATGAGTACTTGAAATGTGGTCAGTGCATCTTAGGAAATGAATTTTACATTTTGTTTAATTTTAACAAATTTAAACATTGATATTTGATTTAGGACTTGGAACTTTTAAAAAATGTTTGGAACAATTTGAGTGTATGATTCTACTTTTTTGACAGCAAATTTTATAAAATCTAAAAACAGGTTAAGTATTTCCAATGAAAGTGTAAAGCCCAAATTGAGATCTTCTGTACATGTAAAGAATTTCAACAATTTAGGGACTTCTCTGGTGGCACAGTGGTTAAGAATACTCCTGCCAATGCAGGGAACACGGGTTTGAGCCCTGGTCCGGGAAGATCCCACGTGCCGCGGAAAAACTAAGCCCGTGCGCCACAACTACTGAGCCTGCCCTCTAGAGCCTGTGAGCCACAACTACTGAGCCCACATGCCACAACTACTGAAGCCCACGTGCCTAGAGCCCGTGTTCTGCAACAAGAGAAGCCACCGCAATGAGAAGCCCATGCACCACAATGAAGAGTAGACCCTGCTCGCTGCAACTAGAGAAAGCCTGTGCACAGCAACGAAGACCCAAGGCAACCAAAATTAAACAAACAAACAAAAAACAACAAAAAAACCCCAAAACAAAACAAAAAAGAATTTCGACAATTTAGTAAAAAAATGTGAAATGTCTAATTATAATTTTATCTTGATTAAATATCGAAATAATATTTAGCTATAGTGCACCAACTAAAGCAAACTATTAAAGTTAATGTAATTTTCATTACTTTAAAAAATGTGGTTATTAGAATATTTAAAATTACATATGTGGCTTGCATTTTATTTCTTTTGGGAGAGGTGCTTTAGACCATTACATGAGAAAAGAAAATGAATTCCAATCTTTTTAAAGCCATTGCATTTTTCTTTATTTATTTTGAAGCCAACTCTATTTCAAAATAAATGCAGTGCTTTTACAATTTTTTCTTTGTGTTTGATGTTCTTCAAAGTTTCACTATAATTTGGCTAGGTGTAGATATATTTTTATTTATTCTGTAGAGGATTTGGTGGGCTTCTTCTAACGTGTCTTTCTTAAATTCTGGAAATTCTTTTTAACTAGCTCTTTGCATAAAAATTCTCCCTTTATCTCTATTTTTTCCTATTTGGAATGCTTATTTGATGTGTACTGCATCTTTTTTTTCCCCTCTAGCCTACAAGTCTCTTTGTTATCATTATAATTTTGTATCTCTCTTTCTGTGTGCTGAATTATGGATGATTTTCTCAGGTTTTTCTTTCAATTCATTAATTTTACCTTTGTCTGTATTGTTAAATCCTTCCATGATATTTTAACTTCACTGGCTATATTGTTTGTTTATGGAATTCCCTTGGATTCTTAAAGCTCTGCCATTTTTTTCATACTGTCCTATACTTGCCTTTGGTTTCTATTCTCTCTTTAAACATTTTAAACATAATACTTTCAATGTTACTTTCATATTGTTTTTCTATTTTTAATTTTTAGGCTACACATTCTTCCATCTACTTGCATTCCTAATTATTCCTGATTATACTTCATTTCTTCATGCGACTTATAATATTTGGTTATGAACCCAGATTTATCCATGGCCATTTTCCATGGAACTGATAACTGTAAATCTTGTCTATAGAAGCATCTTTACAACGTGGTTTTACACAGGTATCTGATAAAATCTGGATCAGTTTTTAATGTGAATTCCTTGTTTTGGAATTCATGTATCCTTTCAGTGTGTGAATTCAAATGCCAGTCCTGAAAATGGCATTGGCTTGGATTCAGACTCTTTTTCTGAACATGGGCCTGAATGGATGGAAGTTTTCCTTGTCATGTCCCTCAGTGTCAAGTTCTTGTAGCCCCTATTTTACAGATAGGATCTGTCTTTGTGACTTAGCTTCATGCAAATAGCACAGCTCTGAATCCCTATGCTCTTGAAGGTTATAGACTGGACTCCCCTCTCTGTAAGAGTCAGACAGTATCCCATTCCCTAGTTGTTACAGCCTGTTTTAGTTTCCAAAATACTGTGAGGTGTCTTGGTTTCAGTTCATACTCACTATTGTGACTTCCAGCTCCTTTTGTTTCTAGCACCAAAGGGTTTTCCTTTCTTGGTGTCAGGTTTGTTAATTTTTGTTAAAAAATGTTAATTGTTATATTTTATTAAAATTTCTCAAGTTGTTTGAACCAATGGTACATGTATATCTCTACATCAGCCTAGTATACCATTCCAGAAGTATCCTGGTTGATGACACTTACTATCTTTCCAGTAACCACAATGAAGTCTTTCATGATTTTTCTATGGGTTAATCATAAAAGTTGAAAACAAGTGAACAGAATTTACATTACTATAATTATGCAAATTAATACTTACTTCAAAACCACCTAGTGAACTCAGATAGTATTTATTTCTTTTTGGATGTAGTATCATTGCCCCTGTGTCATCAAAGGATAATTATTCTATCATCAAGTTTAAATAAAGACAGATACAGCCATAGGTCCTGGTCTTGGCTTTTGAGACTTTGTTGAGAGACGATATTTCATGGGTTTCTCATGGTTCTGTATGTCTTAGGAAGAGAGATACTGATTGCCCTTTTTTTCTGGATTGTTTTTTCAAGAATGTATTGTGATTCTCCTTGGAAGGTAGAGATAGTGTCTCCTTCTGGAGCAAATGGCAGGCATGTCTACTGCCCATTAGAAAAGTTTGGGGTCCCCTAAGCTCTGGATTCCTCTCTTGTAATACAACGAACTTCCTGTATAGGCATATGGGCCTCCTGATGTCATCCCTGTGGGACTTGGGAACAACAGCGTCTGACACAAATATGCTGATACTCATCCTGCTTGATTTACCTTGGCTAATGAAGTCCTTTATCTCTGAACTGAGAGTTTCATGTTTTCGGCCAACATCCAGGAACACTGACAGGTTAATGTGTTAGCTTGTAAGAGGGGTAAATTCTCAGGCCTTTCCAGTTCCTGACAGAGATTTACAAGAAGGTGTGCTAGGGGGTTTTGGGGAAAAATTATCTTAAAAAAAGGAACAGATTTAGGCACAACTTCTCACTTTTCTACCTCCCTCCTGCCTATCAGAAGCCTGGATATGAAGTCTGGAGTAATGGTATCCACCTTGAGATTGTTAAGTAGAGATGAATTCTAATGTCACTGAATCACTTAACAAATAACAGCAGCTTCTCAATACTTTGTGATAATGTTAAAAAAAAAAAGAAAAGAAAGTGAATGAAAACAAACCCTCAAGCCAACAAAAACCAAAACCAAACTAGCTATTGTTAGCTAGATCTTATATTTCTTTGACCAACACCTTCAATACTGTTGTCATTCATCATTTCCCTGAGAAATTGACATTGATTCTGTATAAAATATTGTGCTAGGTATTAAAAAGGATAAGAAATGTTCATTATTATCCTTCCCTTGAGGAGGATATGGCTTTTTGGAGAAAATGGTAATTAGCAAAATAAAGCAGTGCTATAAATTTCCAAGAGAGTGGAACAGGTAATAAACATAATGGGAACTGAGGGGAAGGGGTCTGGCTGAACTTTACATGCTTGGAGCGCTGCCTAAACTATGGAGTGTGGGGAAGCCATTTCCTCAAGTGTAAGATGAGAAAGCTGACTAGAATCAGATGTTTTGGAACAGTAGTTTTAATAGCAGAACTATTTTTATTAAAGCACATTTACAAAGACCTTCAATCTATAAACCAGGCAAAAGCATAAATTCCTTGAAGCATAAACCTGGAGTCGGATCACTGGATGCTCTGTGCTCACACCCTTTCAAAGTCCAATATGCACCTCTCTGAAACCCTAAAGGTCACAGAACACAGATTGAAAATTATCAGGTGTGATGACTGCAGAGTTATAGAGCTTAAAAGAATGCCTTCCTTAAAGATCAAGCTTGTCTGAGCTTCAGTGGGTAGCTGTGCCGGCCTTATTAACACAGTGAGCCCCACCCCTGCTAAACTTGACTGCTTAGCCACAGACAGCAGCCTAAGCAGAATTCACCACCCTCTAGACACATGTCATTTGAGAGTGTGAATGAATCAGTTCAAAATCCAACATCACTAACTAGAAAAACAGCTCACAGCTCATTCCTCACTGACTGTGGGTGGGTGACTTATCTCCATGTAGTAAGGGAGACAAGCTCTTACTTGGAAATCAGCATTTTGAACATCATGAAAAGAAGAATGTTTTTTAGATTAGCTTCTCCCCCACTGTATCCAGAGCGGGAGGCTGTTGTGGTCATTAGCTTTTCTGGCACTAAATCTGCTTGGTCTGACTAGTCCATTTGATTTCAGGTTTATCCTAAAGCCACAGAGATCGAGTTGCTGGGTATTTACTTGGGATTAATGACCAGTTAGGAGAAGCTGTGCTTTATACCATTAACCCAAGCCAGGTGCTAATTTCTGGAACATGCCCTGCAAACAGAGGTCGTTATTGCTCCCTGAAAGTGTGAATGCTGCCTTAGAGACCACAGGCTTTATCTAAAGACAAAGCCATTTTGATTAGTCAACATGGCATAATTCTGGAGAAAGGATGCCCTGTGTATAAGCCAACCTGATTGTCTGGAAACATCTCCCTGTGCTCTTGCTGTTCAGCTGATAATCCACTTCTAGACACAGGGCAGCCGGCTGGAAACTGTAGCAGGTTCTATTTTCAGCACATAAAATCAATGCCGCACTCCAGCAGCCTGGTCTACTCCCTCATTAGGTCCCCTGCCCCATGAGCTGAGCTCAGC
This sequence comes from Mesoplodon bidens, assembly GCF_964165515.1. Lineage (NCBI taxonomy): Eukaryota > Metazoa > Chordata > Mammalia > Artiodactyla > Ziphiidae > Mesoplodon > Mesoplodon bidens. The sequence goes on along the minus strand of NC_138181.1, from coordinate 15,562,726 downwards.
TTCCCTTTGCCGGAGATTAAAGCGAGTCAGGGAGTGTGATAAATGCTTTCAGTCATATCTGCTGTCATTTGAATAATACTAGGTGTCAGGAAGAAATACGTCCCCAGCCAGTTTTAACCAACCAAACTCTTTTGATACTCTCCTTCCCCTTAGTTTGGTTTATATCTTCAGGCTGGGTTGAATAGTCTCTCTGGAAAATTGTGTTTTCATTTATCCAACAAAAGCCAGGAAGTTTCTACTAGGTTGGGGAGGCATTTCCTCTATTTACCAAAAGAGAAAGTGGATCCATTTTGCAAGAAACTTCCAAGTGTGGGGAACACCACATCACAGTTTTTGACTAAATCTTGATCTGTTTGTGTGGGCTTTTTTAAAAATTTTTATTGAAGTATAGTTGAGTTACAATGTTGTGTTAGTTTCAGGTGTACAGCAAAGTGATTCAGATATATATATGTATGTATATATATATACATACACATATATATATACATACATACATATATATATACATATATATGTGTGTATGTATATATATATTCTTTTTCAGATCCTTTTCCATTATAGGTTATTACAAGATATTGAGGATCATTCCCTGTGCTATATAGTAGATCCTGGTTGGTTATCTATTTTCAATCTTGTATGTTTAAATTGACCTTGGTGAATATGCTTATTCATCCTTGGTTTTTCTACTGATGAAATAGAAGGAAAAAAGATTCATAATGAAAGGCATAATTGGATAAAGGAGTAGGGTATAAGTCATGAGTCCTGGTCCTCCCTCTCAAGTCCCATAGGCTGTGCCTACCTATGCTGACATTGTGCAGCCTGAGGCAGGCAAAGTTGATCTGCAGTGGCCCCAGGGTCTGCCCTTAGAGGCTATTTGCCACCCAGGTGGGTCTCCCTTCATTCATCTTTCAGTAAGCCAGGGTCCTCAGTTCTGTACCCTCTCCCTGTTGAGACCAGATCTCAGGAAGGGATCTGAAGGACTTGCTTTTGGTGGGATAATGTTGACAGGAATCTTCCCTGGGCAGTAGGAGACTGGCACACCTTGAACGTCGGTTGTGTGGCTCCGTCTGGGCATTTAAAATCTGTGAATGGCTCTCAGACATTGCTATCAGGCATTCTCAGATCCCAAGGATGAGTGCCCAAGGGCTCTGTCGTGGGTGCTGGTAAACTGGCTCTCTGAGAAAAGAAAGCCCTGATTTGTAACTTTTGCTGAGTTCAGTATTATACCTGTTTCCATGATGGCCGAGTTCAAGCTACCAACGTAAAGGCACTGAACTTGGACTTGGAAAGAGATTCATATAATCAGCTCCTGTGAGCCACTATGAGGCTTTTCCTGGCCCTTTTTAGGGGATCTGTCCAGTGTGGATTTTGCATTTTTCTCTATAGCTCTCTGATTTTTCTGGAAGTAAGATAGAGTAGTATTAAGAGTTAGTCTGAGAACCTTTACTTTGAATCCTGGATCTCTCCATTACTTACAAACTTTATGGTTTTGGGCAGTTTAACATCACTGAGACTTTGTTTCCTTGACTATAAAAATAAGGATAATATATATCTCTCAGAGGTGTTCTGAGAATGAAATCGTATAAAAGATGTGAGAGGGGCTTCCCTGGTGGCACAGTGGTTGAGAGTCCACCTGCCGATGCAGGGGACACGGGTTCGTGCCCCGGTCCGGGAGGATCCCACATGCTGCGGAGTGGCTGGGCCCGTGAGCCATGGCCGCTGAGCCAGCGTGTCCGGAGCCTGTGCTCCGCAAAGGGAGGGGCCACAACAGTGAGAGGCCCGCGTACCTCAAAAAAAAAACAAAACAACAAAGATGTGAGAGAAGCTAGCACATGTTAGTGGCTCAAAAAATGTTTTTAGAATCTGCCTTTTTTGGAAAGCAATGTCATGTCTATCATATTTATTTACTTCTGTTTAATCTTAATTTTAGAGAAAGAAGTAGGAAACAGCAATCACTGAGGACATATACGAAAGTTGCCATTGCTTCTACATAGGGAGGCTGGATCCTTTCTTTCTCTGATTCTCCTTTTCTTGTTCCTTTTCTAGACCTTGGTGAATTTTTGATATGAAACTTAGTCATGAAACTTAGTCCTCCCATTTTTGGATGGTGATGTACATGTGTGATACATGTGATTATTTCTCCCCCTTCTTGTCTAAAAGACAACTCATATGTGGCTTTAGCAGTTGTTCTATTTGGTTTTCAGAACTTTTTGGTACTTCTATGAGACAATTTTGCTTTATAACAAGGATAAGGATTTTGAGTCAAGGGAATGTAGGTCATAGCTAACATCCACTCATGCCTTCTGCAAAGGGACTATACTGAACCTTTTTATAAGGACTATCTCATTTCGTCCTCATAATGACCCTATGAGATGGGCACTATTATCCCATTTTTACAAATGAAAAATCTCAGACTTAGAAATCTTAAATAATTTGCTCAAGGTCACAGAGCTTCAGAGTGATTGATTTTAATTATGAAAGTTCAAGCATCAGTGAATGTATATGTGGGGTAAGTTGGAGAAAAAGACATCTCTTTAAGGTTCCAACAGTCATGCCTCATGGGCAGTCTTTGCATGGTTAACTCTATTAATACTTGACTACAAGAAACTCTTTGAGGGCAGAGATCTTGTTCTGTTCACCCCAGTATCTTCTCATCAGTGCCTGGCATGTGCTTTGCACAAAGTAAGTGCTCAGTAAAGGATCGTTGAACTGAAACTTTAATTTACTCAACATGTTTTCATAAAACACTTATTAAGTGATAGATTCTTTTTTAGGCACTGGAGACAGGATAGTAGAAAAACAAACAAAAATACAGAAAAAAACCTTGTTTTCAGAGACCTCATATTCTATTAGAAAGAGACAAAGAATGTAATTAATGAGTAAATTATTTTATGTATTAAAAGATGATCATTGCTACAAGAAAATAAGGTAGGATAAAGGAGAAGGAAAATTAGAGGAGGGGGGTTCAATAAAACTCTGGTATTTGGTACAAGTCTCCTTTTGAATTTATGGTTTTCTCAGGGTATATGCCCAGGAGTGGGATTGCAGGGTCATATGGTAGTTCTATTTGTAGTTTTTTAAGGAACCTCCATACTGTTTTCCATAGTGGTTGTATGGTGAGATAGGGAGGGTGGGAGGGAGGCTCAAGAGGAAGGGGATATGGGGACATATGTATGCATATGGCTGATTCATTTTGTTGTACAATAGAAACTTACACAGTATTGTGAAGCAATTATACTCCAATAAAGATCTATTAAAAAAACCAAAAACTTTGGTATTTGGGTAGAGACTTGAAAGAGTAAAGGCGTGAGCCGTGTGGTCACGCAGAGAAGACTTGTGGGCAATGGGAAGGCCCAGAGGTGGACGAGCAAGGAGGCCACTGTGGCTGGAGCAGGATAAACAAGTGGGAGGGTAGGAGGAGATGAGTCAGAGAGTCGGGAGATGTGCATCTTGTAGGGCTTTGTAAAGACTATGGCTCTTACTCTGATGCAATGAAAAGCCACTGGAGGGTTTGGAGCTGAGCATCCGTGATCTGACTTATACCTTAAAAGGATCACTGTGTTGAGAGCAGCCTCTAAAGAGGAAAGGCTTGGAAGTAGGAAGACCAATCAGGAAGCCATGGTAACGATCCAGGCAGGTATGATTGTGGCCGGGACCAGGGAGGTAGAAATAGTCGATGGAGTTTGAAAGGCGGGAGTCAAAAATGATCCCAAGCAATGGAAGGTTGGGATTGCCATAACCTGAGCTGGGAAGGCTGCTAACGGAGCAAGTTTTGGGGGAAGACCAAGATTTCAATTCTATGCATGTTAAGTTTGAGTCGTCCGGTACGCATTTATTCGGCCGCTGCATATAGGAATACGATGTTTAGAGGAGATGACTAGCTTAGAGGTTTTTAAAAGTAATTGGGAGTGACCAGCGTCTGGATGGAACTTAAATCCCAGAGTTTGGAGGAAAACAAAGAGAGAAGGAATACAAGGACTCAACCCTTTGGACCCAAAGTCAGGGAAGAAAACAGAAATTTACAAAGAATATTAACAAAGTGTGGTCAGAGTCTGGAGAAAAATCAGAACTATATGGTGTCCTGTAAGAAAATTAAAAATAAAAGGGGAAGAGGGAAGTAATGAACAACTGGATTAAATGCTACTGGAAAGTCAATTAAGATGAGAACTAATCACTGACCCAGGGTCTAATGATATGGAGGTTGCAGGTGACCTTGAAAAGAGTGGTATCAGTGGAGTTTTGGTGGCAAAAGCCTAAGTGGAATGAGTTTAGGAAAGAGTGGAGTGAGATAAATTGAAGATAGAATGAACTCTTTTTAAAATAAATTTATTTATTTTATTTATTTATTTTTGGTTCCATTGGGTCTTCATTGCTGCATGTGGGCTTTCTCTAGTTGCGGCGAGCGAGGGCTACTCTTCATTGTGGTGCGCGGGCTTCTCACTGTGGTGGTTTTTCTTGTTGTGGAGCACAGGCTCTAGGTGCGTGGGCTTCAGTATTGTGGTACGTGGGCTCAGTAGTTGTGGCACACGGGCTTAGTTGCTCTGCGGCATGTGGGATCTTCCCGGACCAGGGCTCAAACCCGTGTCCCCTGCATTGGCAGGCAGATTCTTAACCACTGTGCCACCAGGAAAGCCCAGAACTAATTCTTTCAAGGAGTCTTAATGTAAAGGGGAGCTGAGAAGTGGGACTGCAGCTACAGGGGAACGAGGGACTAAGAAAATATTTATTATTATCATTATCTCTTAAGTTGGAGAAGCAATAAGGTGTTTATGCTGATAGGAAAAATAGAGGTGAAAATGGACAATGTAAGAGACAGGTTGTATGTCCTTGTAGGAGAGGAGAGATAGGATCCTGTGCAAATGTGGAAGGATAAAAGCATTCTACCGGGGCTTCCCTGGTGGTGCGGTGGTTGGGAGTCCGCCTGCCGATGCAGGGGACACGGGTTCGTGCCCCGGTCTGGGAAGATCCCACATGCCGCGGAGCGGCTGGGCCCGTGAGCCATGGCCGCTGAGCCTGTGCGTCCGGAGCCTGTGGTCCGCAATGGAAGAGGCCACAGCAGTGAGAGGCCCGCGTACCGAAAAAAAAAAAAAAAAAAAGCATTCTACCTTCTACCTCATTCATAGTAACAGGAGGGAAGACAAAATATATGTGTACTGATTTTTCTAGGATTCCTTGGTCAAAGATTGCTCAAAGATTATTTGTATTATTTGCTCAAAATTTGTTTATTTGTTTCTGTGAAGTGTGTTTGCATATTACAAATAAACATGTATATGCATATATAATACAATGCAAAGATTGTCCATTTGGAATATATTCAATATATATACATATACACATACATATATATACATATGTATACATATATAGTGATATCCTCTGTAAGGTGGAAAACAACAATGGACAAATGAATTCTTCAGTGAGATTCCCAAACTCTTTAGCAATATAGAATTACTTAAAAATTTCCAACCTTTCAAAGGCATACTGTTAAAGCTCAATTAGTTGTTTCTTTTTTTTCTGGAGCTCGGAGCTCCCAGTATTAAATTAAAATGAAAGAGCAGTTAAGTATATTTAGGACACTTTATTTAAAGTGTTTTTCAATCAGGAAACAATGAGTTGTTTTGGGGGGTTTTTATAAGAATGAATCTCTGAAGTGAGTCAGCTGCTGCTTCTGTCACATAATTGAAGTGAGAGAGAATTATATAGGAAGAGTCCAGGGTACTCTTTAGTCCAGACAAAGCTGTGATGATTAGGAGGATGAATTGCAAATGAGGAAGACAATAGGGAAGAAAGTTCTTTTATGGAGGGACAGAGGACGGGTGTTGCAGAAAAGACTTTTAATAATTACAATCCAGGCTCAGAAAGCACCTGGGAATATGAATAATTCAGCAGCCATTAGAGAAAAGGAAACCTCTGGAGAATGTCAGTCCATGGACACGAAATTGTACAGTATGGGTGCAACATCTGTGCCTTCCCGGAATGAGCCTCGCTGATAACGGGTGGAAAACAACAAATGCAAACTGTTTGCTAAGCACTCTCAATTAAGAAAGGGACAGGGCCTCCCTGGTGGCGCAGTGGTTGAGAGTCCGCCTGCCGATGCAGGGGATACGGGTTCGTGCCCCGGTCTGGGAGGATCCCATGTGCCGCGGAGCGGCTGGGCCCGTGAGCCATGGCCTCTGGGCCTGCGCGTCCGGAGCCTGTGCTCCGCAACGGGAGAGGCCGCAGCAGTGAGAGGCCCGCATACCGCAAAAAACAAAAAAAAAAAAAAAAAAAAAAAGAAAGGGACAAACATGAAACAGTTTTAATTTTTCTCTGATTACTGGTCCCAACTCTTCTATGTCAAATCTTCCTTCCCCCTGGGGAGTACGTCCCTTAATACATTTTGGTCAGATTCCACAATTTCCCAACTACTTTCAGTTATTAAAAGATTATCCATTTTGAACTTGACTCTCATATGTCATTCAAAGATTTCCTTGCTATCATTATATGTCAGGCTTACAACCAGGGAGATGGGAAGTGGGGAGGAAGAATATTCCAATACTATGTTAAGACGACCGCTTCTGGATGGTTCAATATGTGATACAACCAGGGAATCAATCCCATGATCATGAGCACATCCCAGAACCTCCTTCATAGTGAAGTGGGTCCTTTGGTGAAGTGCTACCTTGTGTGTGATTCTATGTATGACTCTGAGATTCTATTGGCCTCTGGATGGTGGTGCTGGCTGAAGCTCTGCCAGCAGGAAAGGCAAACCCATATCCAGAATAAGTATCAATTTTTGAAAGAATGTATCACGGACTCTTTGAGATTGAAAGGGACCCATTGTAGCCAACTTGCCACCGTGTGGCCAGTTGGTTTCCACAAGGAATAGTGCCAATCCTGTGTTGGTCTCTGTTGCTTACAGGTTAGACATTCAGAGGTGGTGGTGGCTAGATCAGCCTTGGTAAGTGGGAGTCTCTGCTGTTTGTCCCATGCATGGTTCTACCTCTGCCGCTTTGTTCAGGAGCCTATTTTCCAGCACCTGGGATGGCAACTGACAATCACTGGTTAATATCAACTGACCGGTTCAATTTATCTCCTTGGTAATTTTCTGCCTCTTCTGTGGTGGATGCTTTCTGATGGTTATTAAAGGATAATGTTGCACTTGTGCCTGTACTGCCAGCCACATACTTCTACCCCAGAGCTCCTTGTGTCACTGAACTTGGACTTTCTTGGCCCTGACCAGTACCCAAGACATTTGCCATTGCCCATAATATATGTATCACCACCATCCAGAGGCCAGTAGAATCATAGAGTTACAATCACACACAAGATAACATTTAACCAAAGGACCCACTTCACTAGGAAGGAGGTCTGGGGTGCTCCTGTGGCCATGGTATTCCCTGGTTGTATCACATATTGAACCTTCCTGAAGCAGCTGGCTGGCTTGACATAGTATTGTAATGTTCTGCTTCCCCACTTTCTATCACCCTGGTTATAAGCCTGACATATAATGATAGCAAGGAAACCTTTGAATGAGATATGAGAGTCAAGTTCAAAAATGGATAGTCTTTTAATAACTAAAATTATCTGGGAAATAATGGAATCTGACCAAAATAGATACAGGAAGATGAATAGATAGATAGGTAGATAGATAGATGAATTAACCTCAAGCTTCTTTTTCTTTCATTCAAAGTAGACGATCAGTGTACTACCCAAACCAACCACCCATTGGAAGATATTTTCTCTCCACTGTAGTTCAAGGCTACCTTTGAGTGAGATTGTAAAGCAGCTCTCATCCATTTTTGGCCTGCACCCCCTTACCAGCCCAGCCATCCATAAACCAGTCTTGAGTTTTTCCTTCCTTCTTCAGCTTGTCTTATGAGACTTCCCATATGGGCTCCGTGTGAGCTGAGAGGTATGATGGTGAACCATGATGGGTGTCTTGGGAGTTTGTGCTCACATGCAGCTTGCTGGCTCTCTCTGTTCCCACTAGTGCTCAGTCCCTTTGGATTGCCTTTGTGTTAGCTTGACTTTATCACTTAGGGAGTCCGAGACCCAGCTTATGACGGGCAGTTCTGGCTACACATTTACTTGGTGTTTCATGGTTAAGTATTTCCTCTCCATCAGGGCCCAGGAGCATAACAAGAGCTTTTTTTGTTTGTTTGTTTTATTTTTTTCCAAAAGGCATATAATTCTCCACTGCAGAAGTAATACCAGAACCACAGATTCTGTATTTTTGTTCTCCCCCTGAGCTTGCCGTCAACACACATCTTTTGCCATCACTGGCACCTCAAATGCCATAGTGTTTGCCAGAATGTATTCCTCAAGGGATAGGGCTAGTTGCACTGCAGCCTGGACCTGCCCTAGAGCACTTCCTGCTTCCGGCTCCACTCACAGTTAGTCTTCCCCATCACCCGGTGTATGGGCTGGAATGGTATTCATACGTGTGGGCTATGTTGCCTCTAAAACTTACAAGAGGCTTACTAGGTGTTGTGCTTCGTTCTATACAGTAGGGCAGAGGTCCCCAACCTTTTGGCACCAGGGACCGGTTTCGTGGAAGGCAATTCTTCCATGGACCGGGGTCGGAGGGGGATGGTTTCGGGATGATTCAAGCGCATTACATTTATTGTGCACTTGATTTCTATTATCATTACATTGTAATATATAATGAAGTAATTATGCAACTCATCATAATGCAGAATCAGTGGGAGCCCTGAGCTTGTTTTCACTTGCCACTCACTGATAGGGTTTTGATATGAGTCTGCAAACAATTGATTTATCATGGTCTCTGTGCAGTCAAACCTCTCTGCTAATGATAATCTGTATTAGCAGCCGCTCCCCAGCACTAGCATCACTGCCTCAGCTCCTTCTCAGATCATCAGGCATTAGATTCTCATAAGGAGCATGCAGGCTAGATCCCTTGAGTGTGTAGTTCACGGTAGCGTTGGTGCTCCTATGAGAATCTAATGCCACCGCTGATCTGACAGGAGGCGGAGCTCAGGTGGTAAAGGTAGTGAGGGGAGCGGCTGTAAATACAGATGAAGCTTCTCTCGCTCACCCGCCACTCACCTCCTGACGTGCAGCCCGGTTCTTAGCAGGTCACGGACCAGTATGGGTGGGGGTGCTGTTTGGGATCCCTGCAGAAGGGGATGCAAGCTGCAGCAATTTGTCTTTTTCTTTAGAGGGTCTGTCTCAGCACACTCCTGACCACTGGATCCCTAAAATCTTTTTTTGTTTGTTTGTTTTTTGTTTTTTTGTTTTTTCGGTACGCGGGCCTCTCACTGCCGTGGCCTCTCCCGTTGCGGAGCACAGGCTCCGGATGCGCAGGCTCAGCGGCCATGGCTCATGGGCCCAGCCGCTCCGCGGCATGTGGGATCTTCCCGGACCGGGGCACGAACCCGTGTCCCCTGCATCAGCAGGCAGACTCTCAACCACTGCGCCACCAGGGAAGCCCTGGACCCCTAAAATCTTAATGGAAGTGACAGGCCCATGAGACCTCTGGATTATTTGTCTTAAGTAAGCCTCCAGTATACCAGCTACTCTTGCTCAGTCTGCTGGATTAGTACCATATCATGAACATAATGGCTCAGTGAGACATGATAAGGGATATTTGGACAGAATAGTAGATTATGAGGCCAGTGGAAGAGTTGTGGAGCCCTGGACAAAACTGTTAATGTATAATGTTATCGGGTCCATGTGAATTCTATGTGAACAGTTTTAACTCCTCTTTCCTGTTTGGGAGAGAAAGAATGCCTTCACCAAATCAGTGGCTGCATACGTTTATTTGACTCCATGTAAGTCTGCTCTATTAACAACATAACCTCCTGTGTGCAGTCATTCCCCAGGCAGCATCCGGTTGCCACATGGACTGACTGGTGAATTAAACAAAGATATAAGGATTGCCATTTCTGCATCTTTTAGATACATAAGGGTGGATCTAATCTCTGAATTTCTCCTGGGATGCAATATTGTTTATAATTTATTATCTGAGGCAGGAAGGTGGGACTCAGTTTCCGAGGCTCAAACTTGGCCTTCTACACTCAATGGCTTTTACTTCCAAGGTCAAGGACCCAAAGTGAGATTGACTCCAGTCCAACTAAATGGCTGTAGGTCTCTTTGGGAAAGCATTGAGAGAATCATTAGAGTATATACCTGCCATGGTGTTGCCAGTATATGGGCAATAGGTTCTAGTTTTGAAACTGGCTTAGGGATGTGATCTGGGCAAGAGATGGTGACTTTTTATTGGGTTGATCATCCTCCTCCTTCTACTCATCCATTTTTACTTTCTTTTGATTTTATGTGCCAAGCTGTATCCTTGTTGGTTTCCCCACCCCTCCTTTTGCCTGTAGGATGCTTTATTGAACATCTCGACAACTCTCTGGGATCAAGACCTTTAGCTGCTGCTCTGACCAGGCAGACTGCTGCAATAATTGCAACCCCCTTGGCTTCTGGCAGTTAAATGCTGCCACCTGGTTTCTATTGCTTCCAGAGGAATATTCCATGACAACCTTTCCTACCTCCATCTCTGGTCCACAGATGAGAGCTGCACTGAACCTGGTGATGCTCATGCCTTCTCACCAGCATGCTCCTGATGGCTTTGGTGAGTGGTGTAGTCTCTGGGCTTTCCAAGGAACAAAATCATCATTTTGACCATACAAAGTATATCCTCTCCATCATGCCCACTTCCCTGAACCTTTTAATTTCTTTCTCCAGTGTCTATCATAGGAACTCAGTGATTTCAGTCTTTCTCAGAACAAACATTTTCTTTCTCCAGGCATCCTTGATAGGATGTAAAATCCATCCCAAGAGGGTGCCCACAGGTCGATCAACTCTTATTATCCAGTTGTATACTTCAACATTTTTGATCAAGCAACCTCAAAATCCACTCCTATGGATACTCTGCTGATTCTTGTTGATACATGCTGGCTAATTCTGTAACTCCTTTGGACTACAGTCTTTTTCCTTTCTTAGGTGGATTGTATAATTCTGGCTGGATTATGCTGAGATTTCACCCTAGTTATAGCCAAGAGAAAAAGTGGGATCTTTTTTTAAAATTTATTTTTATTGAAATATAGTCGAATTACAATGTTGCGTTAATTACTGCTTACAGCAAAGTGACTCAGTTATACATATATATACATTATTTTTCATATTCTTTTCCATTATGGTTCATCACAGGATATTGAATATAGTTCCCTGTGCTATACAGTAGGACCTTGTTGTTTATCCATTCTATATACACCAGTTTCCATCTGCTAATCCCAAACTCCCAATCCAACACTCTCCCACCCCTCTCCCCCTTGGCAACCACCAGGCTGTTTTCTATGTCCCTGATTCTGTTTCTCTTTCATAGATAGGTTCATTTGTGCCATAGTTTAGATCACAAATATAAGTGATATCATATGGTATTTGTCTTTCTCTTTCTGACTTACTTCACTTAGTATGATCATCTCTAGTTGCATCCATGTTGCTGCAAATGGCATTGTTTTGTTGTTTTTCATGGCTGAGTAGTATTCCATTGTATATATGTACCACATCTTCTTTATCCATTCATCTGTCAATGGACATTTAGGTTGTTTCCATGTCTTGGATATTGTGATTAGTGCTGATATAAACATAGGGGTGCATGTATCTTTTTGAATTATAGTTTTGTCTGTACATATGCCCAGGTGTGGGATTGCTGGATCATACAGTAATTCTATTTTTAGTTTTCCGAGGAAGCTCCATATTGTTTTCCACAGTGGCTGCACCAATTTACATTCCCACCAATGGTGTAGGAGCATTCCCTTTTCTGAAAGTGGGATCTTATTTTGAGATGTGGTCCTGTTAACTTGCAGAGCAAAAACCTCTGCAATGTTTTCCAGCACAGGACCACAGGGGAGTGGTAGGTTTTTTTTTTTTTTAATTTTAAAAAAGTTCTATTTTATTGTTACAAAATATACTTAACCTAACGTACACCATTTTAACAATTTTTAAGTGTATAGTTCAATGGCATTAGTTATATCCCAAACCATTACCACTATTTTCAAAACATTTTCTTATAGAAACTCTGTATTCATTAAGCAATAACTCTCCCCTGGTATTTCTACTGTATTTTATGTCTCTATTAATTTGCTTATTCTGGGTATCTCATGTAAGTGGAATCATAAAATATTTGTCCTTTTGCATCTGCCTTATTTCGTTTAGCACAGTGTTTAAAAGAGTCATTTATGCTATAGTGTGTATCAGAATGCCATTCCTTTTTATGGATGAATAATATTACATTGTATTTATATACCATATTTTGTTAATCCATTCATCTCTTTGTGGATACTTGGGTTGTTTTCACTTTGATTTTTGTGAATAATTCTATAATGAACATTGGTATAAAGTATCTGCCTGAGTCTCTGTTTTCAGTTTTTGGGGGTATATACCTTGGAATGGAATTGATGGATCATATGGTAAATCTACGTTTAACATTTTGAGGAACTGCCAAATGAATGCTGGTTGTCTGGTCCTTTTACCCCATATTGAGTCCTTAAGAACAATGTACCAGCTACTTGGCTCAAACCAGGCTATCCTGAGGACTTCCCTGGTGGTCCAGTGGCAAAGAATCATCCTTCTGATGCAGGGGATGCAAGTTTGATCCCTGCTCAGGGAACAAAGATCCCATATGCCACTGGGCAACTAAGCCCGTGTACACCACAACTACTGAGCTCGCGCGCCTCAACAGAGAGCCCACGCTGCAAACTACAGAGCCCACGTGCTGTGGAACCCGCTTGCTACAACTGGAGAGAAGAAGTCCGTGCTGCAACGAAGATCCTGCGTGCTGCAACTAAGACCTGATGCAGCCAAAAACTAAAGAAAATAAATAAATATTTTAAAAAACCAGGCTATCCTTTTAGTTTTCCATTTGACCCTCAGGAAATCCTCTCATACCTCCTGTGTCAAATGTGGGAATACAACTGATGTACATTTGTTCCTTCTCTATGTCCTGACACCTCCCTCCATGAAGTTTCCCACATTTAACTTGGTAAAGAGCACAAGAACAAGTTCTATGTCTATAGTAAATGAGCAAATGGGTACCAAGTGCCATTTTCTTCTCCTTGCAGTCACTTCTTTACTAGGGCACTTGGCTCTGGAGAGTATGGAACACCTCTTTCCTTTCCCCTACAAGGAACAGCCTGGCCCCACCACTGAGGAATCTTAGTACAATGTGGGACACTGCTTGCCTCTTTGTCCTGAACTTTCATTTCTAGTTACCTATTCTGGGAGAACAGAAATGCCACTAACAGGAACAGAGAACAAATAGGCAGCATGGCTTAAAGAGTCTGTTTTGTGCTGTAAATACACAGAAGTCTGTTCAGCTTGACTTCCTGGGTGGTAGTCATAGAGAATAGAGGCCCATCCTGAGTGAGAGCTGCTTCTCTGGTAGCAGGGAAGGAATACCTGGGTAGGGATGTGGTATAGTGGCGGGAAGAGCCCACATGGTAGTCATCAGGAGACTTGGATTAAAATCCAACTCTGCCATGTACTTACTGCTTGGCCTTGAGAAAGTCATTTATCCTTTGTGAGCTGTTACCCTCATTTTTGATATGGGTAAATCACATTTTCCCTCTGTGTCATAAAAGACTATTTGGAGGATTAAATTGGGTTATGAGTGTGCAAACATGATGCAAAATAATAAAATGTTTCCAAAGGTAATTTGAAATTCTTATGAAAGTAAGTGGAACCTATTTTTGAGGGTTTTGGTTCTGAGGATGAAAGTTGACTACAAAATTATACTTGTAGGATACTCTTTTCAACCATCCAACCATCCACCCATCCATCCATCCACCCATCCATCCATCCATCCATCCATCCATCTGTTGGTCCATTCATTCATTTACTCACTCATTCATTCAACAATAACTGAGCAATAATCATGCGCTGGGTGCTAGAGATACAAAGATGAATGAAACATGCCTCCTGTCCTCAAAGAAGTGACAATCTAGTAAGAAAGGAATGCACATAAATAGACAAACACATTACAGTGGGATAGAAGTTTTGATGGAGGTAAGTCGTGGGATATTGGGAGCACATCGGAGGGGCATCTAACTCCTGGGAGAGTCAGAGGAGGTGAAGATCCCACCCCATGTGAAGGCTGGGAGAGTAAACACATTTTGAATTAGGTTGGACATCTTCCGAGCATTGTCCCGTGATGAAAATTACCTCCCGGTTTATGTTCTCAGATGCTGCCAATTTTCCTGCCAGGCAACATCTGCTGTAGCACCTGTAAGCCTCACGCTAATGATTATTAATGACACTCTCTTCCTGCCTTAAAGTGGATTGCAGCGGGGAGCAACAGCACAAAGCCCTCCACACAGCTTGTGCCTTGGCCACTGCTGAAGGGACCAGTGTCTTACGCCGGTGCCGCTGAGATCAGCCCACCTGTTTTGGATTACTCTTGCCTGCAGCAAGCAGGGCCTCAGCTTTTCTTTTCCTGCGTCTTCTCTTCCTTGAATATTCATTTTGTATCTGGATTTTAAGCTCTCTCAGAAAAGGGGCTTGTTTTCCCTATTTATGATTTCCCCCCCCATATTATCCATTAAAAACAACACCAACCATCACAACAAAAGCAAATTCCCATAGGTACTCACTCATTTGACAAATCTGTGCAATGCTGGGTATGAAATGGATGTTATTGATTCACTGACCAGGACAGCCCCTACATCAGCCTCTTTTGGGTGAGAAATAGGACTTTCCTGTCTTTCATATAAGATAGGGGTTTAAGGTACTTTTTCTGGAGTCAAGTTGAACTGGGCTTGGATCCCAGATTCAATATTTTCTAGCTCTATGACCTTGGACATATTGCTTATTTCCACAAACCTTAGTTTGCTTCTAAACTCTTATTTCCATGGGATATTTAGGAGGATTAAATGAGATAATGTGTGAGAAAGACACTTCTCACAGTGTAGGAACATCGTAGGAGCACCATAAATGAAAATATTGCAACTATTGCTATTGCTGTTGTCCTGATTCCCACCACCTGTTTTCTTCCTTTGGGCTTGGGATTCATATTAAATGGAAGACCCCAAAAGACAGAAGAGGGATCGCTGGGGAAATCATCCCTTTGGTACTATTTTCAGTAGTGGGAAAATTTGAACTCATCATCCCCTAAGACAAGCACTGTGACTCATTTCTATGTCTGAAGTATTTACTGAACAAATACTATGGGAGTGTTTATATACATGTCATCTTCACCGTTTTATTATTTTTTTTAATTAAAATTAAAAAAAATTTTTATTGAAGTATCATTGATTTACAATGTTGTGTTAATATCTGCTGTACAGCAAAGTGATTCAGTTACATATATATACATATATATTCTGTTTTTAATATTCTTTTCCATTATGGTTTATCATAGGATATTGAATATAGTTCCCTGTGCTGTACAGTAGAGCCTTGTTGTTTATCCATTCTATATATAAAAGCTTACATCTGCTAACCGCAGCCTCCCATTCCATTCCTCCCCAAATGCCCTCCCCTTTGGCAACTACCAGTCTGTTCTCTATGTCCATTGTCTTCACCTTTTTAAGTAGTGTTTTGTTTCTTGGAGATTGCTGACTCATGAATAAAGTGCCAGTCCTCCCATCCTTTGCTGAGTATCATGAGGTACATTTACCTGATTGTTCAGTGGTCTCATCAACCCAACCTGATTGTCCTATGGCCCGGTGTCCCCTGGTGACACAAGGCAATTCTCAAAGTGGGTATTGAGATGCATTTCTGAGGAAAAGATGCTGAACAATTGGTGCCTTAAGGAACTAGTCTGTGTACTAACTGGAGAACATTCCTTCCTTCCTGCAAAACAATTCTTATAAATAATTGGGCCTTACTTTAAAATTCTGAGTCTGCGGGATTATTTACACACACTGTTTATTTCCTTTGTTAAGAGAGACTTGACTTTGGGTGGCACCATCATTTCCTTTCTATGGCTTCTCTCTTCTCTTTACTCACATTGCTGTCATTATTATTACTCAACAAAAACATCAATAAGAGTAGCTGTCATTTAAGTTGCACTTGCAGTGTGCCAGGCACTAGTCTAAATATTGAGTGAACTGTCACAGTATCATGACCTCTGCATTTTACAGAAGGGAAATTGAGGCACCAAGAGGTCAAGGATTCCTAAATCACACAGCTAGGAAGTAGTGGAGTGACATTTCAAACCCAGGCAATTTAGCTCTAGAATCCAGTCTTTACCACTGCATTATTGTCTTTCAAATGTAGTATTTTATGGTTTATAAAGCAGTTTCATATACACAATTCATTTAATCTTGCTAGCCAGGTTCCGAGGCAGGTATTACTATTTTTCTATTTTGTAGATGGGGAAACAGGGTTTTAGAAAGTCTTTGCGATTTGCCCAAAGTTTCACAGTTAGTAGCTGGAACTTGGAACTAAGATTTCTAACTACAAATAATCTTTCCATGTAGCATGTTTATCCAGTTAGACAGAAGATATCAAACAGAGTATTAGTACAGAAACTGCTCATTTAAGGAGCACTTGAATCTTGGGTCTGTTCATTGTCTTACCGCAGTTTTGCCCCCGTGAAAAAAACTGCATGTAGACATTGAAAAGGCTTCCCCAAAACTCTGTTCTCCAAGGTCTGAATTTTCTTTTTTCCCTTTCACACAGGAAGAAAATCTAATTGAAATTCATATCGTGGTCTTATGAACTATGAGTCAGAAGAAAAGAAGCACTTAATAACTTAATACAATGATTGTCTTTTCAAGCAAGCAAAAGGGAATAAGATGGAGGAGAAGGGGGGCAGAGAAGAGAAAAGTGTGAAAGATATCTTATGGGAAACTCTTTGAAAACATGACTACTTGATCTTTGCAGTTTTTTGGAGTCCTCCTGTGTAACTCAATATGCTCCTTTCTTATACTCTAGCCAGTAAAGAGAAAGGTAGCTGACTATAGTTCTGTATCTGCTTTGGTGTCAAAAGATAACGCAGTGTGTGTGTGTGTGTGTGTGTGTGTGTGTGCTGATTAGCCAGGGTCAAATATTTATGAGAATTCATCCAACTGGGATTATGGATGCCATTACCCATCTGGGATACTGGGTTCCTTCTATGTTGTTTACAAGGCCAAGTTAGATTGGTTTCTTAGAGTCAAGCTTAGCTACTAGGAGGACAGACACTGTCATTGACTACTTTTTGCCCCTTCCCCCATTACCTGTTTTCTCCCTCTGTAGTTAGGCACCAAAGTCATGATTTATGTAGGCATGTAGTCATAATTACTCTAGAAGAATCCCTCAAGTTCCCCATGAAGAACACATTCTCTGATTTTATACAGATTTCACTGTCCTAGTGAATCCAATGCACAGCCAGTTTTGCCCTCCAGCATTGAAAGAAATGTCTGTTTCTTTGACTTTTGTACTAGATGAAGTAGTTGGCTGGTGTTTAGAACCATGTGTTCTAAACACGTTTATTTTTAAAAATGTTATGTTTAATCTGATCTTGCATATTTTGAATTTGTATAAGCAAATGTCATCATGTTGGACCTGGGCCATAAGGCACCTGTACGTGTGCCGTATGTTGAAGATAACTGATATTAACATGTTGAGTTATCCCGTGATTAAGGCAGAAGAGTTAGGCCACCATGCACTGCCAAGAATGTCACACAGTAGGGAGGGATTAGAGTCCAAGGATATTTCACAACTTGGACAGTTCTTACATTAGACTACTCTGAACTTCCTGAACATGAGAGAATTCATGTTCCCCTGTTTTTATGAAGGATTGTGTTTATGTATCAGATATAAATGCTGTGGGTATACATAGCATTTTGGAAAGGAACTGAAGACATAGAAGGGTTGCATATTCAAGTGTGGGTCTAGAATATGTGCCCCTATTTTCCTAACTCTAGATAGTGTGACCTTGGAGACATCAGAAATTCTGTGAGCCTCCATTTCTTTATTTGTAAAATGGGGATAAATATATTTGACTCATCAGTTTCAGATTTGTTTTAAGGATTTAAATAAAACAATCTGAGGGAAAGCGCTTTGTGCTAAAAGGTAATGATTTCCTATTATAAATATCAGATTTTTTATTTTATAATTTTAGGATACTTTTTTGAACTGCTTATTGATATCTCTATGCAAAAAAACTTTTATATTAGAGAAAACAAGTCACTGCATTTTTAGAGGAATCATTCAAAGGAAAAAAGAAACCCAACTAATTGTATTAGACTGTACTAACTAAATTAGTTACATTTTATAAACACAAAGCATAAGGAAGAAAAAAATGGAAAAAGAAATGTAAGTAATGTTTAAGGTTGTTAGTGATCAGTGTTAGGTAAAGATTATGACTCAGAACACACAGAGGGAAGTTGATTAAGGAACTGAGTTGATCTCTATGATATATCAGTTGGTAACATGTGGCATGGAAAATGGGAAATAGACAAAATAGATGGCACATTGCATGCTTTTCTGTAGCCTTCAGGATTTGGATAACCTGGAAGACTTCTAGCATATGTGAATGGGTCACACTTCTCAGGAACCTTTGGTTTTCAAAGACAGTCTGCTTTTTTGAGTGTGTGTCTCTAGAGCCACAAGTTTTGATGATGTATTACCCGAAGGAGCTACTGGAGTATTATACCAGCTTGCCAATGGAATTGACTAGGT
Organism: Mesoplodon bidens; assembly: GCF_964165515.1. Lineage (NCBI taxonomy): Eukaryota > Metazoa > Chordata > Mammalia > Artiodactyla > Ziphiidae > Mesoplodon > Mesoplodon bidens. The sequence goes on along the minus strand of NC_138181.1, from coordinate 15,544,111 downwards.
CACCGATATACACCCCACTCTTCCAAGTTCAAGTGAAAGGGAAAATGGTTGAGTCCATTCCATCTTAAGGTCCAGCAAATTTCCTAGTGATTCAGATAATCTTCTAATATTACAAATAGAAATGATCTTAAGGAAATTTTAGACAAATTTTCTCATCTTACATATATATAAAGTAGCTAGAAACAGTATTGCCTACGGTGACATACGTAATTTTTTTTTTTTTTTGTGGCCGTACTACACACCATGTGGGGTCTTAGTTCCCCAACCAGGGATTGAACCCGTGTCCCCTGCAGTGGAAATGCAAAGTCTTAACCACTGGACGGCCAGGGAAGTCCCCACATAGCTAATTTGTTAAAATCTGGTTTCCAGTCTCTACTTAGCTACTAATCTGACAAAGAATAAAGGGAAAATGAAACAAGATACAGTAAATTTGGGACAGCAAATTTCTGGTTTGATTGAGCACATTGATCTGGTTAATTATGAACTTGCCAAGTTTCCACCTTAACCTCAGCTATGAAGGAAATCTACTGGCATTTACCTTAGAAATATGAGCTTTACTTGAGTAAAATAGCATTAAAGTTTATTCTTTTTTATTGAAGCAACAAGAACATAATTCCTAATCCCAGAAAGGTCAGCTATATTTCAGCTACCAAAACCAAGGTCCAGAGGAGACTATTTTATTTTAACTTGAAGTTCTTTCAGTGTTAGAGGGAAGGAGTAGCTACCAAATCATCTCCCATTGGAGCAGTGGTAGCTTAAAATATATCCACAGGCTCTTTGACATTCCTCCCTTTAAGAGGTGAAGCCTGATTTTCCTCTTTAGTGGGTTGGACTTAGTGAACTGTCTTCTAACAAATAGAATAAAGCAGAAGTAATGATGTGCAACTTTGGAGGCAACATCATAAAAAGGCATGTGGCTTCCTCCCTGATCCTTTTCTTGCATTGCCAAGTCTGGGTGATGTTATCTTCCGTATTGTGAAGAGGACCGTGTAAGCGAGGAACTGAAGTCTCCTGCCAATAGCTGGCAAGGAACAAAGGCATCTGGCCCATAGCCACGTAAGCGTGCCATCTCAGAGGTAGATCCTTTAGCCCCCGTTAAGCCATCAGATGACAGTGGACCCTACTGACATCTGACTACATTCACCTGAGACGCCCTGTTCCAGAACGACCCAGCTAAGCCCAAATCATCCTGATTTGCCTAGAACTTTTCTGGTTTTAGCACTGAAAATCCCATGTCCCAGGAATCCTCTGAGTCCCAGGCAAACTAGAATGGTTTGTCACCCTAATCTTTCCTGAATTCCTGACCCACAGGAACTGTGAAATAATTGCTGTTATTTTAAGTCGTTAAATTTTGGGTTAGTTTGTTACATGGCAATAGATACTCAAACTGGAGCCATTGTTTAATACCGGTTGTGGTTGAAGCATCAAAATGCAGAAATGATGATTTGTCTCAGACACTCATTTACACAATCTTAACTTTAGACTTTGAGCCTAGTTTTCGTAATCTAACAAACAACCAGTTGAAAAACCAGTCATTTAACCCATTGCCTTACCCCTAATGATCATTTAGGTGATTTTTTTTTTCTAAATGCTATGGTTGTTTTGACATCTGGTGGATAATTATCACACTTCTAACCAGTGTTACTCAATATAGTGTATGCAGACTACTTATCCTTGGATCACCTGGAGAATCTATTAAAAATGCAGATTCCTGGCCCCATTCCAGATCCACTGAATCAGAATTTCTGGGGGTTGGGGATCAGAATTTTATGTGCTTATTAGACTTTTCAGGTGATTCTTAGACACTGCTTTAAAACAAATGATTTTTTAAATCCTGCTACTAACCACCAACTTTCAAGCTGATAGAAATAATACTTTGACTATAATATGTAATGAAAGAGCCGTTATTGATAATACGATTACAATTACCCTTGGTTTCAATCTTCTTAATTTCACTGGGGGAAGCAGAGGCATGCAAACTGACAGAGCAGATGGATGAGTTCAATGATTGCTTTCAGGAGATGGTTTAATAGGTCAGCAAACATGCTGTGGACTCATTTTGGGAAGTGCCTGGTGTTATCTGGTGATGGGAGAAGAGGAAAACAACTGAAAGTCCGCTGGCTTGGAGGCATTTGTGCATATTTTCCCTTTCTTGTGAAGTTATACAGACATCAGAAGGCCCAGCTAATCTGTTACAAATCCAAACAATTATAACTGCAGTCAGGCTGTTTTTGAAAGGAGATGAACAAACAAAAGACAAATTGAAGAGGCACAGAAGAGCCCAAATGAGAAAAATGATCACAGTTCCAGCATGAAGACAAATATGAATAATAAACAAGCCCACTTCCTAGCATACACATCTCTGCTAATGAAACACTCTACAGATTGTACAAATAACATGTCCATCATGAAGGGGGAGAGTATACCAAAGTGAATCCTTAGGGAAAGCCACTCTTCCCAGGAAGGATGTAATACAACAGAAGCAACAGATGGAAGCTAATGAAAGAAAAGGAGAAGGGAGGCTGGGAGAAGCTCCTTGTGCTGAAATAAACAAAGAGCAAGAGGTGAAGGAGATAGAACAGAGCAGGATGGAAATGATTCTCAAATAGTGTATTCTTCTCTTTTTGATGCACTCATTTAGTTGGTATAGATTTGATTATCTTCAATTTGGTTAAATTAAACTCAACTCAATTCAACATTATGAACTTCAATACTTCATTTAGGCACTGAGGTTATCCAGGAATGAGTAAGGTGAGATTCATATCCTCAAGGAGTTTAGAATCTAGAGGGCAAGAGCGGGGAAGAGTAAATAGAAATAGAAACAACTAGTGTGATGATTATACCAGTCTCTACTAGAAGATATGCTTCATGCCCTCCTCTGTATCCTGAAGGGTATTTCCTATGTCCTTCTGGGTGGATGAAAGATAAAACAATCTATGGAACTGACCCAACTCATCTACAAAATTCAGACAATTTTGTTGTTGTTGAGTTATTGTCTCAGATTTTTGAAGTTGCTGCCCTTTATTTCTTGAGAAGGAAAGTATCAGAGGAGTCTATTTAGTAAAACTATTTAGAGAAAATATTTCTTTCTGACACCTCTTCTTTACATTATAGCAGATATTTGTAAGTATATAGATTTCTCTATTCCTCATAATAGTTATGTGGAATATCTACCATTAGCCACGTTTTAGAGATGATGAAAAGAGATTGAGACAGTTTAAACTAAGTTTGTTGCGCAGGGTCACGCAGCTAGCAAGGGGCTAAGCTGCAATTGTAACCCATGTCTTTCTAATGTCATTAGCATCCTGTCTCGTAAAAGCCCTTATGTTGCCTTTTGGAAGGAGATGAAATAAGTGCTAAGTAAATGTACAAATGAACTAGAGGCATCCAAATGAAGAGACAGTTTTTTTCTGACATGGGGTTAGATATTCCAAAGGCATAGTGGCAACTGAGTTGGGTCTTGAAGGATGGGAAGGATTTTAATAAAGACCTGAGAACTGAGGGAGCAGCGGGGGCAAAAATATGTAGACACACAAATTAAGGGCCCGTTCTGAAACTGATTAGAGCCCAGGGCACACAGCATTATGGAGAGAGGAACAAGACTAGAATGATAATTTGCAACTAGATATTTTAAAGTTCATGATAAGAATTTGGAGGCAGTGACGAAACCTTTGCAATTTTTGAAGAGGGGAATGAACTAACCAGACTTATATGTTTGGTTGATAAAGGATGGGAATATTGTCAAACCCAGGTTCGTGTGCCTGATGCACAGTGAGGCCAAACCAACCGAAACATTGGAGTTTGGGGCAGAGGAAGGTTTATTGCAAGGGCCATGCAAGGAGAAAGAGTGGCTTGTGCTCAAAAGACTGGAACTCCCCCATGGGTTTCAGGGAAGCATTTTTAAGGGGAAGTTGAGGGAGGGGAGTTGCAGGGTGTGTGATCAGCTCATGCACAATTCTCTGATTGGTTGATGGTGAGGTAATAGGCCAGTGTCATGTGATTATCATTATCAATCTTCAAGCTCCAGTAGGTCTGGGGGCAAGGTACTTAACGCATGGTCATCAGGTAGTTAACTTCTTCCATTTGGTGGGTTTAGCATCTGTAAAACAACTCAGGAAATGTACATCAGACACTGTTATCTAGGTACTTCAGGGAGGAACTAAAGATTCTGTGATGCCATATGACTGATACACTGTTTGAATTCTTACTAGTTCTCCTGGCCCAACTGTTATTTTTGTCATTACATGCTCACATGCTTTCAATCATTTATTCTTGAGCCAGGCTTTTGTGACTTAGAGGAGGCCTGGCAGACTACAGCTTTTCTACAAACAAGAGGCAGGTTGAGGACTTGGTGGTGGGTATCTGACTCTGGAAGGCCCCATAGGGTCCTGCTTGGTTACAATATGATGGACAAAGGAGGCAAATATTTAGTTTGTGAGCCTAATTAGGAAGTTATTGAATTAGTCTAAGCTGAAACAAAAGCAAACAAATAAACAAAAAACCCAAGAATACCGTCAAGAGCAGAACTGTTACAGAGAATAGAATCATCAGGATTTACTGAGTACCTGTATGCAGTGGATGAAGAAGAGAAAGCTGTTGAGGATCACTCCCAAATTTGTACATGTGATTAAGATATAATGTTATTAAACAAGGAGAAAATTCAGCAGAGAAGCAGTTTACAGGAAAGGGATAATGAAGAGTTCAGTTTTATTAGAATAGAGTTTTAGAAACATATGGAAAACAGTTAGAAAACTTGTTCGGGAGCTCAAGAGAGAGATTAAACCTTGTGATATGGATGGGAGCATTTAAGCTCATTGAGTGATGTGTAAGATTACTTCCCTCCAAACCTGAGGGAGAAACAGGAACATTCGCTTCTCTATGAGTCTATACACACATCTAAGCTAAAAAAGTTAATCTCCACCAACATTTAATGAAAAAAAGGGACCGTCTTTTACTATTACAAGCCTTCAGTCCAAGGAGGACAAAAGAAATAATTCATATTCTACAAATATTCCGCAAATTCCTGTGAATATCTCATGAAATTAGAGACGATTAACCCTTGAGGGACCTTAGTAAACATGCAACATTCTGCAGGATGGGAATATGAGAATTCTGTGGGTCCAGGTGACTCTATTTTTAGCCTACATTCAGACTAGAATCAAGCCTTGGAATAGGATGCTATAGGCATTTCCATAGTTTAGTATTCATACCCTAAAGTTTTTGCTGACTTTTATCGTTCCTTCTTTACCTAGTTGAAGACCAGCTTTGCCAAATACATTGTTTCATGCTCTGTCTTGAAAACCTTTCTGAAATCTTGATGTTGTTCTTTCTACAACTTCTGAAGAAATTTGAGTGGAAACAGTATGAATCACAATTGAGAAATATGTTTTTACTCTCCAAAATTAAAAGGAAGAGATTTTTGCAGCTGTCATTTTGAAAATTAAGTATCTTTTATGTCACATATATGGCATATTATCACATTATTTTAGAAACACTGGGAGCATTATTTTAGCTAGTGTGCTGTAATGCTAAGAGCATAATGATTATAATTATTCAAAATCTTTTCTGATAGAGTTTAAATGTACCTAAGTGATTTTATAGTGAAAGTTACAGTTCTTGCAAGTTGTTTGCAGTCTGACTTGTAGATTTTAGTTTCTGAAGTTTAGGAATAGGAAAAATTTTCTGTTAGTTTATAGAAGTCCCATAGGTTATAGCTTTTCCAGAACTTAACTTCTGAAATTGAGGTCAGCCAAGAGAATATCCAAAAAATTCATACCATGTGACTTGTATCTTCTAAATACCAACTTTTTGACTTTTCTGAATAGCCATTTGAGCCTATGAAAAAAACCAAGGATTAAAAAACCAGCAGAGATATTTGATAGTGGCTATCTTCTTGAGCCTTAACCTGTTCATTCACCAAGTCTGGAGGCACTTCAGAGCTTCGGCACATCTAGAAAAGAAGTGGCATGAGAAGGCCCTTTAAGCATGCTACATACGATTGAGCATATTTTCCGAGGTCAGGCAGGTGTTCCAGTTTTATGTCCTGGGAGGTAGAACTTTTATTATCAGCAAGATATTTCATACCCACATGTGACGAGTTGACCATGAATAAGTCAATCCCTGTTTTGTCTTGAGGCAACTTATGTTTCATTAGGGTTTTCAAACTATGCTTGGATGACAGGAAAGGACACTCAGTCTTAGTATCTTATGACCACTTCTAATCCATTTTTTAAAAATAAATTTATTTATTTATTTTTGGCTGCATTGGGTCTTTTGTTGCTACGTGTGGGCTTTCTCTAGTTGTGGCGAGCAGGGGCTACTCTTCGTTGCGGTGCATGGGCTTAGTTGTTCTGTGGCATGTGGGATCTTCCCGGACCAGGGCTCCAACCTGTGTCCCCTGCATTGGCAGGTAGATTCTTAACCACTGTGCCACCAGGGAAGTCCCCACCTCTAATTCTTTTTCTTTTTTTTTTTTTTTTTTGCAGTACGCGGGCCTCTCACCGCTATGGCCTCTCCCGTTGCGCAGCACAGGCTCCAGACGCGCAGGCTCAGCGGCCATGGCTCACGGGCCCAGCTGCTCCGAGAGGCATGTGGGATTTTCCCAGACCGGGGCACGAACCCGTGTCCCCTGCATCGGCAGGCGGACTCTCAACCACTGCGCCACCAGGGAAGCCCCCCACGTCTAATTCTTAAATCAATGATTCTAATGAGATTGTTTGTCTTAGAAGAGTCTCATTTACATTATATAACACTAAGTACCCCAAAATACCCAAGTTTAAAAATATTATGTTCTGTACCTATTAAGGTATCTTGAGAATGTAGACTGTTCTTTCATGGAAATAATTAAATAATGAGTTATCAAAGGAGGCTAAGTGAGAGCTTCAAATTCGGGCTTTTGTGTCAGACACACCGCTTTGGGGACCAGCTCTGCCACTTACTCATGGGTCAAGTTGGTCAAATGATTTGTACTACCGAAATTCTCAATTGTTATAATAGTGTAAGTACATCTCAGGGTTGTTGTGAGCATTAAGCGACAGAATGCATATGAAGTGTCAAGGAAAAAGAAAGTGAGGTTATTTGGGATTTATGTATCTTGACCATTCATTTGCTACAGGAAATTTTAATGATCTCTGTGTAGGAAAGTCATTGAGAGGCAGCGATATTCATGAATGATACAGTGTTTGTGCACAATATAGTAGATAAATTGTGACTGGGGGTGAATAGAGTGGTGGGGTGGTGCAAGGAAATTCCTTTTATACCCACTGGCTTCAGGAAAGATGGTACCTACCACAGACAAGCATGTGGGAAGAAGAAACCAAGATGCTCATTTAGAAACAATATTGGGGGTAGGGGTGGGTTTCACAAATGGGCACATACAACTTCAGCCACCTGTGGAAAGGAATTATAAAAAAATTTATTCAGTTACTACTATGTGTAATTTGTTATCAAAATCATTGCATTTTGATAATCCTGTAATATAATTGTCAATACTTCAATGTTGGAGTTTAATTTCCTTACACTTGGAAAATTTAATTTTCTCATGACTACACATCTAGAAAGTTCCAAAGTCATGATTTAATTTCTGGACAGTAATGGTAAAGTTCATGAACTTTCCATTGTTTTCAAAGTTGCCTCCCTCACCTGCTTGTATGCATTGGACTGGGACTGAAAGAAATGGATTAAGGAAGATAATATGATGGATACCTCAGCCAAGAGAAACCTATTGGAAGGGTCAAGTGGTTTCACCAATAGCTATAAAGAGATCCCATCCCAGCCCTCCCTTTTTAAGGTGCCGAGACACTGTAAATCTGTAAAGACTACAGCAATAACCCACAAAAGTATCACAACACTGTCCAGGGCTGGAACAGGACTAATCAGGATACTACATGCTGACTGAAAGCTGGAAACAGGTTTTGGGAGAGAGAGAAAATTCTCTGAATCTTGAAGGGTTGGAAACACAAATATAGTTTAGATAAGATAGACTGTGACCAGAACAATCCTGAATGGTCTGAATTCAATTTTGTAATTCTGAATTCTAGTCTACAAAACTTGTAACCAAGAAAACTTTCCCTGGCTTATAAACCCATCCATTTCACAAACCCTTTGGGGCACCATTGTGTTTTCTTTGTTGGCCTAGGGTTTCTAAGCAAATTTCTCTGGTCCAATGTAGAAGTAACTTGTGGGTTGTCAGAGGGTAAAAGAAAAATAGTCTTGTTAAACTTCAGTCAGCATAATAGGACATTACAACATTACAAACACATACCTTGATATGTTCCTTTAGGGACTGGTGTGGTGATGGCAGGCTTGAGATTGGCTTCTTTGTCCAGGGACATAGCTGAGCTGGGGAGACAGGGAAGAAGTAGAGGCAGTTCTGCATGTGGCTCCTTCTTCCCCTAACCATCTCCTTACATATTTTATTCACTTATTGACTCAACAAATATTTATGGAGCATTATCTGTGCCCCAGAAACTATGCTAGATGGTTGGAAAATATCAATGAACAATTCAGAAAACGTCCCTCATGGTATTTACATTTCTGTGGCTGGGTGGACAAGGGATAGACATATCAAGGCGTAAAATAATTTCAGTTAGTGATAAATACTTGGAAGAAAAATAAAGATAGATAAAGAAGGAGTCAGAGAACAACTCAAGAGAAGTGGCTGAGGGGAAAAAGTGAGGGTCAAGGTTAAGCTAGGTGGTTAGGGAAGATTTCTTTGAGGAGGTGGTACCTGATGTTTGAACAGATACTCTGGGGGAAAAGGAAGAAACATAAAGGGGAGAGTGAGAATGCTCTTGGAACAGAAGAGGGTGACATTGCATTGGAGACGTAGAGAGCAGTGGCAGTGATTTACAAAAGAAACACAGAGAAGAGCTTGGATTCTCAAATACGTGCAGATGTATTTTGATCTCAGTGTTTTTTTCTAACTCATAACAAATAAAGTCTGATAAATTTAGTAGCAGATTTCCTTCATCTGAATGTATCCTTTCCCCCACCCTTCCTTCCTTTCCTCCCTGAAGGATGTGTTGCCGGAGAAGAAGTTAATTTAACAAGAAAAGCTGAAGCTGAAAATGTGGAACCTTGATTCTCTTACAAATGCAGCCCTGATTATTACAAAATCTGCTTATGACAAGTCTAATATGTCTCTCTTTACTGGTAAATTATCATTCATCCTGAAAGGTGTGAGGACTTAATCCTTTGCATTCAAGGAGTTCAGAGCCTGAGCACTGCAATCATAAACCCATTTCTTTTTCTTGAAAGTCTCCAAAAAGTGCTTAAAACATGCTCATGTACCTTCCCTTGGTGCCACTATAGGCTCAACTCAGCTGACTGAGGATTTACCTACTTGTGATATGTTTTCTCTCTGGTCCTCTTGATTTTGCTAATGTTTTGGCTGGAGCTTCTCTTGCTTAGTACCTCAATAAAACAAAACAAAATATTTCACCTGGTACTATTTCCACAAGTACAGATACTCTAGGAGGTAGCACAAAATAAGGTCAAGAGTGGGCATATTGGAGTCAGGCAGTGTATACAGCTCCATCACTTACTTGCTATTTGAGCTCGAACATGTCAATTTACTTCCTGAGCCTCTTGTACTAAGGAGAGCTAATAAGACTTACTTTGTCTGGCTGCTTAAAGAAAGATGTGGAATGTGGTACCTGGATGTCAGGATATGGGATATGACTAAGTCATTCAACTGGTATTAATGTGTCCTTTAAAATTTAACATTAAATATTGCAATGGTAGATGTGTGTCATTATACCTTTGTGAAAACCTACAGAATGTACAACACCAAGAACGAACCCTAATGTAAACCACAGACTTTGGGTGATACTGATGTGTAATGTAGGTTCATGAACTGTAGTAAATGTACCAGTGTGGGGTGGGTGTCCATCATAAGGGAGGTTGTGTGTGGGGGTGGGGGGGCATGTGCAGTGGGTATCTGGGGACTCTCTGTACTCTTGGCTTAATTTTGCTGTGAACTTAAGACTGCTTTAAAAACAAAGCTTATTAATTTAAAAAACAACATGAATAAATATTAGTTGGAACACCTCTCCATCACACATTGGGTAGATAGCCCAGCATCCCTCCAGGTATCTGGCAAGTTTTGGAGAATTCTCTTGTCTTAGACTCAGGCTCTTCTAGCTTTAGCTTCAGGTGCTGCTGCGTTGCCAACCTCAGTTGTACCTTCTCCATCTACCTGCTCTGTTCCTTATTAAATGGCACTGACCAGTACACATGCTGTGTGAGCAGGAGAATGTATTAAAAGTTTGGGAGTATGAGTGGGGAAGGGGAAAAAAGCACAGCTGCTCAAGAGTTAGTGCTCCCATTCTAAAAGTCTCTGAGTAATACCTGCCATTGCAACAGTTCATTGGTCCCTTCACATAAAGCTTTATTCTCTTGTCATGATTTACTGACCCTTGCACCTACCACTCTGTTCTCCAGCCCCCTCCCTCCTTTTTTTTCAGTCTACCTGGAGAAACAAAAAAAAAGCTTACTTTCTTAATGCAGACCAATTTTCTTTTTTTGCTTTTGTTAAGAATTATTATCTTCTTAAGGGTAAAATCAGGAATGTATAAATACATTTAAAAATTAACACATGGCAAATATTTTATTTAACTCATTATTTAATGAGAGGACTGGTAAGGTGTTACAGCTGGTTCAAAGGAAAGTTGAAAGAATCACACGTATATAATGGCAAAAATGGTCAATATTCACAGGTCAGTAAGAAACTGTCTCTCCTCTGGACACAATTTACATGTCTATGGGCAAGAATCACTTGTATTACTATCAATGTTCTGCAACTGACAGAGGATTTTTTTGTGTGTGTGTGGTACTCGGGCCTCTCACAGTTGCGGCCTCTCCCGTTGCGGAGCACAGGCTCCGGACGCACAGGCTCAGCAGCCATGGCTCATGGGCCCAGCCGCTCCACGGCATGTGGGATCTTCCCGGACCAGGGCACGAACCCGTGTCCCCTGCATCGGCAGGCGGACTCTCAACCACTGCGCCACCAGGGAAGCCCCTGACAGAGTTTTAAAAGAACTCAAACACAATAAAAGAAGAAGGTAACCTGGAAGGGTATGCCAGACAGGACTCCCCGCCCTGATAGTTTTCTTTTTTCTATTTCAAAGTCGTTCACATTTTTTCTTGACAGCTCACTCCTGGCTTACCTTGACCATACACAAATGGATGGTTTGCATAGTATCTAAATTGTCCATCAGTTGCACAGTATAGCTAAACAAAGATCTATTCTTTCTTCCCAGCATAATGTTGCTGCCATCTTTGTTTCCCTTTTTCTACTATGTAAATAAAATAACTGATCCATTATACACATTCAATAAGTGCTACTTCCCCTTTGCCCTTCCTGACTTGTTCTCAGCTCAGTGTGTCTGTTATATGCTTTGCAGGGTTTCCCTGAGTTGAAAGTACTCTCCCCTCTCCGAATGTCCATGCACTTGTACTGTTGCTACCCCACCCCAAAGTTAAGAGTATTTAGTGTCATAAGAGATACAGGTGTCTTATGAAGCTATATTTGGTTGTATTTTGATTTAAACCTCATTTTAGCACAAGGAGATGGTCTTGAAAAATACTAGGCATGAGTCGATGGCATAGAATCTGGAAGGAAACAGACAGGATAGGACTGCAAGACCTTGGAAATCTTTCTAATTATAGTTTCATTGAGAAGATAAAAAATACTTCTATTTAGGTAGTGAGATAAAAGCAGGGAGAAGTTATTTAATTGCCTTTCATAAAACGGAAGAAAAATCTTACTGTTTCTCAACCCATTCATCAGGATTATATTCAGTCCTGTAGAACTGTGTTTCTCAGAGTGCATTTCATGGTCTAACTGCATTAGAATCATCCATGGCCTTGTTAAAAATAGATTTGTAAACTAGATTTTCTGGGGGGTGGGGTGGGAGGGCATCATCTACTACATCAGAATATCTGGAGGTGAGAATCTAGAATCTGAATATTTATGAAAGACTTGGATGACTCTTAAGCCTACTGAAGTATGGACACTAGGGTTATAGAATATATTTTTATATTCCAGAGGAATGTTGGGGAAGTCCTACTAATATGGCCAGTGAAGTCCAGCATAAAGAACAGTGTCACAGCTTTCAGAAGACCTAGAATCTGATCCGTGCTCTGTCAAGAATCGGCAGGTCACTTGGATAGTCTTTAAACCTCACTGGTCCTGGGTTTTTCAGAAAAAGATTTGAACTAAATGGTCTCTATTTCTCTTTCAATCCTAAAGTTTGGTTTATTCTTGTCCTAACTAAGCATGAGGACAAAACGTGTTCTTCTAATAACAATATGTTCAGAGAGTACTGTCTATTTGGGTGAGGGCTCATACACATTAATTCAATGGCCTGTTAATAGAGCGCTACACAGAAAATCACCATGCAAGGTTCACTGATATCATTTTATGAACAAATAGTCATCCTGCTTCTAGTCATGTGATTGGTTTTTTTGTGTGTGTTTGTTTTCATTTGTTTGGGTATATGTAGCACTCTTTTCTTTTGAAGGAACTGGAGCAGAGACACACTTTTAAACTTCCTCTCCTGGAGGGATAGTACACCTCAAGCCTAAGAAAAAATTAAATCAGAATACAGGCACTCAGCATCATGGGCCAGAAAAGCCCCATTGTCCTTTCAGAAATAGACTGAATGGCAATGTTCACCCTCCCTTCTACTCGAGCTCAATTAATTCGGTTAGACTAATTTTTCTTCCTTTATTAACTGTCCTCTGTGCTTAATGGGACCAAATATGAGATGGAAAGGAGAAGTACTCAGGCATCTATAGGACTAATTTTAGCATCAGGGACGGTTGCATGGGGCTTGGAGCCAGGTGCACTTCAGTCTTAATGAGGTGGCACCTCCTTGATGCTTTTGACCTTGTCCATTGTAGGTGGGAATTTGTAGAAACCATTTAGACAGCTTCAAGTACCGTTGACAGAACTGTCTGCACCATTCATCCTTACCCATTTCAGCACCACATGAGCAGGCCAACTGCCATTTTCTGTAAATAGAAAGTAACATACATTTATCCCGTCATGGAACAGACACAAACGCGGGTTGACACCTCCTCTTGGCTCACTCACCGAACAGGAAATCAGCATTAATAAATCTCAGATGGTCCTTATTTTGCTTAGAGTCACACACCAAATTGACAAGTTTCTTATAACACCATCAAATCTGTGGTCTATAAAAGACAATAGATACTGTGCAGTAAAACTCATCAAAAGGAGCCGTATGTCCAGGGCAGTTTCTTCCAGGGCTGTCTCTGATCACCTTCCCACAGACACCTGCAGGCTTGTCCTTCATCCCAAATCTGAAGAATTGGAAACACTGATGGTGTCATTTCCATCTGTAAATCTATGTTTACTGACCTTTGCGACACCCCCTCAGGACTATTTTTAAAGTGTTTCCCGAGAGGAAAGGTGATGGTGATCCTTGATCTTTGCTAATACTTGATCAGTCCTTCTCTTGAGTGTTCTTGAGAAACATATTACCTAAGATGACTGCAGTGTTAAAGTCTTATGTTAGTTTTTTATTTAGTTTATCACCCTGTCAATCTATCCCTCTCACACCTTTTCAGTGACAGCTATCATTCTAATAATTCAAAAATAGTAAAACAAACAAACACAACTTTTTTCCACTGCCATTCCCTTTCTCTTACTAAGAAACTGCCTTGAAAGAGAAAAGTAGCAATAGGTATAACCCACTTCAACAGAAAATCTCTTCAAGAGCACAGGCTTTGTATATGATAAGTTCCCTTGAGATGAACACAAGATGGGTTGAATAATTTGATGGTTTCACGGCTGTTGGGCTTAGTAGTAAGTCATTGATTTAACAGTGATGTTAAAGACTTGCTAGCTTTGCTCAGAACATCTTGTTAATGTCTACATTTCCTGAGGAGGAAAAGAAAATCTTTCCTTTCTTTTTGTTAGAAGTAGGAAATCTTAAAAGGGGAAGAAGTGTCTAGTGACAGAGTTAGAACTGGAGTCCTGGAAGGCTGTATGCTATTTTTGTCTCATTGGAACATTCCGGCTTCATCCGTTCTCAAGATGGCAAGAAGCCACTACCTTTACCTCTTTTTTTTAAATTTGAAAATGTATTTATTATTTATTTGTTTATTTTAATTGAAGTATAATTGACCTATAACGCTATATTAGTTACAAGTGCACCACGTAGTGATTCCATGTTTATATCCATTACTAAATGGTCACCACTTTTTTTGGACCTTTTTATTGCTAGTTCCTTCTTGGCTCCTCACAATTTCTTCCCACCCATATTTCCAAAGCCAAAGATGTTCATGGTATATGAAGAAATGCATAGAAGAACATTGATAAAGGAAATCATTTTATTTCTAGCACCTGTGATTACATAATGCTGTCAGAAAAACACTGAGATCAGAATCAGAAAGACTAAGTTATATACTAGGTTTTCTCAGTTCTGTTGACTAGCTGTATGACCACTGACATTTTAAATAACCTGAGCTCAGTATACTTATCTGAAAAGAAACAGTAGTAATGGCTCTGCCTAATACATAGGATGGATATAAATATCAAATATGTTAATCTAGTTGGAAATGCAATTATACAGCATTTCCAGAAAGAGTTAAAATGAAAAGAATAAACAATTAAAAGGACTTTTCCTCCTAGAACAGCAGCAATTTGAGCATACCCCAGAGTTTTACATATTGACAAAAGTATATAAGCCACACACACAAAAAGAGGCATATGTTTTTGGTTTTTTCTGAGAAAACAGTAGTCTTCCCAATGTGCCTTTCCCATGAGTTGTCCCTTCTTATCCTAAATCAGATCATAAAAATCTTTGGGAACCAAGGATCAACCAAACTGGAGTGATCATTGAAATCCAAAAGTCTCTACAGACCAGAAAGAGTGACAGTGACAGGCAGTATAACGATAGCCCCTGGCCTGTCAGTCAAGCATGGGTTGGGATCCCTCAGCAGTTACTACAGGGCCAGAAAACTGAGCCCAGCACAGAAAAATGCCAGGTGCCAAGTGCACACAGTACATCAGATAGTGTGGTGGTTAGACGAAAAGACAACTCTTCCCTGCAATGCTGTAATACAATGCATGGAAGTGCAAGTGCAAAGAGACAGAGATGGATGAAAAGCAAAAGAGTAATGGTAACAGCAATAGCAGCTAAAGCAGAAGGTCTTAAATATTACCAGGTGGACTTAAATAAATGCAGTGGTGATGTGCACTGACATTTTGGGGAGGGTTCTAGAAATATTAGAAACATAAAAAGAGGAAATTAGGTGTGGATAATTATGAGATCTTAGTAGGACCAGGACCAAGACTAAGATTTAGCAGGTTGGGAATTACAGAAGAACCAAACCTATGTTTAATGTCAGTGTAATAGGGTATGCACATGCTTACCTTTTACTTTTAAATTAAATCATGTGTTTCTATCATTTCAAAGTTAAGAAAAATGGGTATTGATAGAAGAGAAATGATTAGATGTGAGTCGATTCAACTAACGTGCAGACAAAATTTTGGTGCTGAATGGATATTAATCTTGGAAAAGTCTGCAAAACCTATAGCTGAAACGTTGAAAATCCAGCTGCACCCAGAAGAGGAACTGTCTCAGGTGTGAGCATGCCAGAAAAGGTCAAAGAAAAGCATGTGGGAGAGCCTAAGATGTGACCAAAATGCAAGGTTTTGTTCTTAAAAACAACTCCTTGCCACAAACACAACAGGCATCTCTAGAGCTGGGTCAATAAGCTGCCACTTTCCTCTCTGCATCCATCTGTTGTGCTTCTCCTCTTACTGGAGTCTTCATAAATAAAGGCTGCTAAACTAGTTGAGAAGTATAAAGGTGTAAACGCATAACTAGGATTATTATTACTATCATCCAAAATAACCTTTGTCTGCTAACTCTTTCTTGTTAAGATCATCTCCGCTGATGCTTTTCCAGGCTGTTAGTTCCCCATTTCAGTGTTCACCCTTCTTCCTTCGAAAACCGCCAGGACTCACCCTAACCTGTGCCCAGCACTCTGCTTTGACAGTGCCTCACTCTTTAGCAAAGTGGACAGACTCCCTACACCTCATGATGTCGATAGCCGAGTGAGGAAGTAGAAATTTCGTGTGTAATTGTATGGCTGTGGGAGAAGGACTCTAAGCTGTGATGAGCATAAAGATGTGCAGAACGCATTAGAGGATGTAAGCAGGGGATCTTGTTTCAACTGGGGGTTTAGGGGAGGTCTCTTGAAAGAAGTGGCTTTTAATCTGAGACTGGAAAGATGGGTGAAAATGAGATAATATAGGGGCAAGGACAAGGGCATTTCAAGCACAGAGAACGACAGGTGCAAAGACACTGAGGTGAGACAGACTTGGCATATTTTGAAAAGAATGAGAGAAAACTGAGGGGATCTGATCCAGTAACCAAGAGGAGGAGGGATGAGCAGCGGGGAGGCTGGAGTTGGTTGTGTTGCATCAGGACCGTGCTCAGCCTTTGGGTTTTACCTCCTGCAGGATTCCCAAGTTCCTTATATTCACTCTTGTCTCCAGCTCAACTCTTACCTCTGCTCTGTTTTCTTCATAATTATTTCTGAATTCCTCATGCCCAGATTTTCCAAATAGCTCTATCTTCTGTTGGCTGCCAGTCTCCACTGTGCCTCCTTCATATTTTATCCAAAGTTATACACCTGAAAACAACCTTGGCTGAAACAACACTATGATAAAAAAAAAAAAAAAGAATGAGAACAAAGTAGCAACCAGAGCCAATAACTAGAGCCAACACTGCACGTAAGATGGCACTTGATGCTCAGAAAGGAGCTCTTAGTGGTGGCTCAGGGACCCCGTGTACAGCATGTGAGGGCAGTGTTTTCTGAAGCACAGGGAAGTCAGTGTCAGTGCTGCTGTGAGCACTTTCCAAGTGCTCAAAGGCAAAATGGACTAGAGGAAGACACGTTACAGGGACACGAGTTTTATTTTCCTTCTCCTAGCAGTAATATCAGCTTGTCCTCAATTCATCACCCAGATAATAGTCTGTCATACAAGCAAATGACAAAGGATTTTAAAGCGCAATGTGTCACTGGTGGCACTTAGGGTTGTGTTTCCCTGACCAGAGCGCTTTGATTCCATACATCTGAGTCTGGGACCTGGGCAGGAGCATCTCTTGGGGTTTTAGTAACAACCTTCCAGGTGACCTCATTAACTCTGAGTATCCCAGAGCAACCAGGCCCATCTGAGGAGCACTTCCCAGAGGATATTTTTCCTGGGTGATTTGCTCTTAATCTTTTAAATTCTCTACCTCCCCCAATACCTTCCCAATCATGGCTCCCATACCAAGATATAGGGTCCTGTGGGAAGACATGTTGGGAAGGTAGAGAGGTATAAAGGGAGGGAGCTAAGGAGAAAAAACTTCCTTTTCCTTAAGGAAATTTTCAGCGGGGACTTATGTTTTAAATTTATGCCCTTAAAAATATTCACTTGGAAAGAAATGTATCTATATAATCCCAATGGCTACCAATTTTGGACAATTGTTACTCAACAATTAAATTAAAGGGATGCAAAAGCAATCCTTAGGTGCCTAAGTGCATTTCAATCTTGGGAGAATTAAAACCATGATAAACTAGTTATTAATATTATTTTATTATTATTAAATTTTTCCTTAGGAAAATATAATCTCAGCAATTTGTAGTTTTTTTTTTTTTTTTTTTTTGCGGTACGCAGGCCTCTCACCGTTGTGGCCTCTCCCGTTGTGGAGCACAGGCTCCGGACGTGCAGGCTCAGCGGCCATGGCTCACGGGCCCAGCTGCTCCACGGCATGTGGGATCTTCCCAGACCAGGGCACGAACCCGCGTCCCCTGCATTGGCAGGCGGACTCTCAACCACTGCGCCACCAGGGAAGCCCAGCAATTTGTAGTTTTTATAAAGTCTGTGTCAGCACTAATTTCCTTTCTTTTGCCTGTCGCTTGGTACTTTATATCTAAAGTGATATAATAGTCGGTAGATCCCATAGGGCACCCAACATTACAAATTATCCTCTAGACTTAAATATGTGAGTTTAAATACAGTTCCAGGTGAGACCCCTGGGGGCTTTGCAGTTAGGAGAATGTACAGCCACTACTCACATACTTTTTTTGCGTATTCCACATTACTGTCTTCCAAATGTAACATGGGCTTCCCTAGAGAAACTCTCCTAGGAATAAAAGGAGAACTAATAAAAATAATGCTTAGTAATATTAGTTTTTGTCCATGCTTTTCTCTAAACTCATAGAGTCACACCAAAAAGGAATGGCAATCAGCAAGAGTCCGTCCCTGTGGATGGAGAAATTAACCTCTTACCAGAATCCCAGGGAAGTGATCTTGCTGGATTACAAATGTGCAGAATTGGTCTAGTTAAATGGTCATTCTCTGTCTCATTTTTAAACAAAAATATTTTTAAAAATCAGGATAATAGCATTGCTTTGTTGCTTTCACAGTGAGTGGTTAACTACAGGGATGGAAGAATGCTGAGAAAAATAGAATGAGATTCGTGGTTGGGTCTAGGGATTGGTTTTTAGACTTACTCTGGAAAATAAGATTGTTATAAATCCTAGATACTGAAAGAGTTGGGGAGGCATGAAACTTTCTGTCCTGTCATCTTCTTGTCCTGTTTCCCTTTTTTCTTGTCCTCCCCACCCCATCTCTCTCTTGGTGGAAGGGATACTAGGGATGGGCATTTCTACCTCTCAGAGTATTGGTCTGGGAAAAGTTGCTTTTCTCTTATAAGGTTTCTTTTCTTGTGGATATGCTTTTAGATGTTTTGATTTCCAAGATTGCCATGTCTGTTCACAAAATAAAGCTGATGTTTTCAAAGACTTAGTCCTTAAAATAGATGACTCTATTCAAAGGACCCCTAAATAAAGATTTTCCAGGAATTAAAAAATGTGAGTAATAAGGAAGATGTGGTACATATATACAGTGGAATACTACTCAGCCATAAAAAGAACAAAATAATGCCATTTGAAGCAACATGGATGCAACTAGAGATGATCATACTAAGTGAAGCAAGTCAGAAAGAGAAAGACAAATATCATATGATACCACTTATATGTAGAATCTAAAATATGAAACAAATGAACCTATCTATGAAATAGAAATAGAATCAGGGACATAGAGAACAGACTGGTGGTTGCCAAGGAGGAGGAGGGTGGGAGAGGGATGGATTGGGGATTTGGGATTAGCATATGCAAACTGGTATGTATAGAAGGGATAAACAACAAGGTCCTACTGTATAGCACAGGGAACTATATTCAATATCCATATGGATATATATATCTCAATGGAACTATAGATATCAATATCCATAATGGAAAAGAATATGAAAAAGAATGTATGTATATGTATAACTGAGTCACTTTGCTGTACAGCAGTAATTAACAAAACATTGTAAATCAACTATACTTCAATGAAAAATTTTTTAAAATGTAAATAAATCAGATTTTTATTTTGAAATACCCCAGAAGACATGTGAAGGATATTTGTGTAGATAGAGGGACAGGGGGGACACAGTAAACCCATTTAGGAAGTTTTGTAAAAATGTGAGTAATTACAAAAGGGACAGTGGCAGTTAGAATAAAAAGGACAAAATAGATTTAAGGGATATTTAGGAGGAGAACTATTAGGGCTTATCAACTATCTGGATGTAGAAAATCCAGGAAAGGAAAGTGTTAATGATGCTTGATCACTTAGCTAAGTGGGTCCCATTAACCAGAAAAGGTGTACCAGTCAGAGAAGGTGGGTCATGCTGCACTAACAAAAAGCTCCACATCACAGAGGCTTCAAACAGCAAATATCTGTTTCCTGTTAGGCAGCTTGGCAGGAGGATTTGTGCATCGTAGTCACTAGGACCCAGACTGAGGGAGGTTACTATGATGCCACTATTTCAACATTTCCCTGCAGGTACTAAGTCAGAGGGACAGAATGTGGTGAATTATACACCAGCACTTGAATCTGTTTTCATGGAAGCGACAGACACACATTAATCTGCTCATACTTCCGTAGCATGGCCATACTTATTAAATGGGTAGGGACATGTGACCTTCCACACACATGGAACCACAAGAGAACTGGATACGGGTGACTATGAGTGGTGCCCACTACTACAGGGGGAACAGGAGAAGCAGGCAGATGGGATGGTGACAAGAGTGATGAGAGAGGTGTTCAAGGTTGGTGTACAGAGGGTTGGGACGGCGTACAAAGGTGATGAGTTCACTGTTCATGGTGAATTGGGGTTCCCCCGAGACACAATAAGTATACAGCATCCATATAAGAAGGTAGGTACCACGATATAGCTCAGGTGAGAGATCTAATGAGAGATCACAATTTCAAGTCATCAGATACTGTGGTACTTAAAGTCCTGGGAGTATCTGGAAACTTACAGGGAGAAAGGAAGTATGTCAAGAGAGAGAGGGAATATGTCAAGGGATAAAGAAAACAGAACAGAAATATGACTTTGCAAAACTCCAACATTGAAGGTGCAAACAGCTAGAGAAAAAAGCAGAAAAAAATGGAGGTACATAATTAATAGCATTATGGAAAGCATAAAACATAAGATGCCAAATTAAAAAAAAGAACATGGAGGTATATAATGACACATTTTCCACATCTGCTTGGGTAAAAATGAAAAGAATCTGAAAAAGAATAGATATATGAATATGTATAAATAAATCACTTTGCTGTACACCTGAAACTAACACAACATTGTAAATCAACTACACTCCAATATAAAATAAAATAAATATACATTCATGTCTAGCACAGGCAAAAATAAAAAAAGAACTAAACCAAAATTCTGCCGCATGTGATTTCCAGCAAGCATGCTGCATGTGGGTATATACAGTCCCTCAGAGGTAACCTTGAAACAATTCTGTCTGCCAATCAGTCAGCAGCAGAACGGAGCTAAAAAGAACTAAATACCTCATGCAGTGAGAAAAGCAATCTTGTTAAGTTGGGTTTCTAAGTGACCCCTGACTGACATACCTCAGACTTGGGAAGTCTTTGGCTTTCATGGTGTCGAGACTGCAAACTAAAGAGCAGCTGGTCTTTTTGATATAATGATTACAGAAACTACAAGAAGAGTGAACTTTCAAAGTTAAGCTTGTGAGAGCCTCCAGAAGTGATCCTTGCTGATATCAAAAGGCAGTTACTCTGCTGGGCTGAGGGCCTGCCACTGGAAGAGGTCACGTGACCCTAGTAGAGGAAGCCAAAGATTTGTGAGTTAAGTGAAGATGGAGATTCTCAGAGCTGGGAAGCCTGGAAACATCAAGTAGTAAGATAAACCAATTATGTTTGTGATTCCTGGAATGACACTGTATTTTGAAGAGGCCATTAATTATGCAGCCGGAAAACCTAAAGGATTCTCGGAGGACCAATCCAAGGCAAGGTCCTTTGGGGACCCTGCCCACAACTCTCTCTCTTGGTCCTGGGAGAGAAAGACCTTCTATTCTGCTTGTTGGGAACGTCTGTTAGTTTTGTAAATGTAATTCTAATATTGTAAAAGTGAGGAAGCATGCTGCTGATGTGAAATAGCAGTCAGAAGGAAGGAGAAAGATGCCTGTGAGTGGTGAGTTTTCACCAGAAGCCTGGGAAGTGGGTGGTAAACAGAGCTGGGGTGAAACCTTAGATTTTTCTTTGGGATCATTGATTACCGGTTATCTCTGTTCCATGAAGGACATCCCTACTGGGGAATAAGAACTTGGGGCAGGCAAAGAAGATGGCATGCTTTGAAACAAGAAGAGACAGGGAGTTTTCCTCTGGTTTTTGGAAAGTGTTGGCTTGAGGAAGAGAACAGTGGAAGGAAAAACATCATCCTGCAACAAAGCTGCATAGGCAGTAGTGACATTTGCTCTAGATGGAAAATTGGAACCAAAGTTGGAGAAGGCAAACTTCCAACAGAACAAGTCTTAAGAACAGGCTGGTGTCTGAGTTCAGTGAACAAAAAATGTTGGCTACCACCTTATTTTCTAATTTTGCTTTCCCCAGTTTCTCAGGGATGAATTTATGGTTTGTCCATATCTATGGATTAAAATCGTGCCTGGGGTTCATACCCAAGTTAGCCAGAGACAGGGAGTGTAGCAGTACTCTCAGGCTCTTTCCCACAGGTCTCTGCTTAACCCTCCCACAGGAACATAGAATAAGGGCTGGGTCTCGCTGGCCCACTGATGATTGCTGGTTTCTCGTCTTTCTCTTGCAGACTTGGCAGTCCTGCCAAGAAAATGTGCCATCTGTCTTCCCAGTTGCCATGAACTGCTTGGCAAAAATGTTCTGGTTCCCTGCACGCATTGAACTACCCAAGAGAGATATTTTATCTGGAACTTTGATGCTGGTGAGTTGGATATTCTTTATCTTCTGCCTATATCTTTGTGACCCATGTCTTTGCTCTGGTCATTGCTGCAGGAACCAGCTGCTGCAAATCCAGACTTCCAGGATTTTGCTTCAGCTGCACTTCCTACATTTTCCTTTCTACCCTGGGGATCCTTTGCCACCACCATGTTTAACACCTGCAGGGGCTTCTCAGGGCCATTCCGATGCATGTGCACACCTGGAAGTGTGGGAACATTAACTCACCATTGGGTAACATTTGACAAAGAGAAGATGGGAACCAGAAGGACAATACTCCCTTGCTCTCTGTCTCAGGTAGACACTTTGGGGAGAGCTTATGTGTTTAAGTCCTTGTTGGAATCAAAACTCCATTGCCCAAAGAAGTTCTCTCAATAATCAGGATGAGATTTCTTTTTCTACGCATCTGCCTTACCCTCTCCCCCGTCTGTAGCTCCTGCACCACAGAATCACCTCCCAAAAAAACTGCCCTCGTGTAAGTCTTGGTCTCACACTCTACTTTTAGAGGGAAATCTAGCCAAGTTGTCTTTGTCCTCATTCGTTATCCTTTGCCAAATGCAGGTGCTTTTCCTCTCATTTCTATCCTCTCTGGTGAAAAACCTTTTTTAAAAATAATTATTTTTCTTTAAATAAATTATTTTATAACAGCTTTGGATTTACAGAAAAATTGTGAGGATAGTATAGAGAGTTCTCATATACCCCACGGCCAGATTCCCCCGTTATTAACATCTTATGCTAGTATCATGCATTTGTTACAATTAATGAAACAATAATGGTACATTATTATTAACTGAAATCCACACTTTATTCAGATGCCCTTTTTTTTTTCTTTTTTTTTTTTTTTTACGGTATGCGGGCCTCTCACTGCCGTGGCCCCTCCCGTTGCGGAGCACAGGCTCCAGACGCACAGGCTCCGGACGCGCAGGCTCAGCGGCCATGGCTCACGGGCCCAGCCGCTCCGCGGCATGTGGGAGCTTCCCGGACCGGGGCACGAACCCGCGTCCCCTGCATCGGCAGGCGGACTCGCAAACACTGCGCCACCAGGGAAGCCCCAGATGTCCTTAGTTTTTCCTTAATGTCCTTTTTGTGTTTCAGGATCCCATCCAGGACACCACATATGTTTAGTGGTCAATGATGCCTTAGGCTTCTTTATCAGATTTCTCCACTACAAAGTTACTCTTTTTCCTACTTTCCTTACTTTGTTCTTTGGAAGGAAGTTCTTGTGTGCAGCCCACGTGCAAGGAAGGGGGAGTTTATGCTCTCATTACTTGAGGGCAGAGAGTCTAGATAAATTATTTGGACTCTTTCTGTACAGGGGATTTGTCTAGTCTGTCCCATTTATTTCTTTGTTCAATCATTCATTTATGTCACCAAGGACTCAAGGATATTTATTCTCCTTTGGGTTATAATCCAATACTACTTTATTTTCTTATACAGTTTCTTCTCTGGCCTTTGGGAGCTCTTTCAGTTGCTTTCTGGATTCTTTTGACATAACTCCATCATTGTGTGTTATATCCCATTGTGTGTTACATGACAAGATGCTCCAGGATCATCTTGTAAATTTTCTGCTGCAGTCTTAAAATTTGCTATTGCTCCAAAGTGCCTTAACTGAGTCTATCATATAATTTCTACTTTTAGGGACATAGTATGTTTCATCTGATTATTATCTATTTTTAGGATAACTCATGCCTTCTCTTATACTCAACCTAACCACATTTGATTTTCCTAGGAGTCAGTGTGCCTTTTTTAACCATTTATGCAGTGCCAGGAATGTGACAGGTGAGCATGACCATGGAAATCACTGGCCTCACCATGGCCTCCCGGAAGGATGGAATGGCCTATTAACAGGTCAATTAAGTTGACAGCTGAGGGACAAACCATGTGGGGTTGGAGTACTCTCCTCCAGGATTCAGCTTATGCACTGAACCAAGAACTGACACCTGATGTTGTGTCCCCAGTAATTAGAAAACTGAGTCAAGAAATCATGGGGTGAAAGTTGAACTGGTCCCTCTCACAATCGTTCCCTGGACCCACATGTGGAATTTGTTTTTTGATCCATGCATCTTTAGATATTATTTGTTTGGAGGTCCTGGTTCCCAGAGAAGAAAACATTTACACAAAGGGATGAGCAAATTTTCCGGTGAGTTGTAATTGACCCCGAATCTTAAGAGAACCTAGCTTCATTACTATATAGGGTGGCAGAGAGGATATTCTATGAAACTCAGTGGTTACTGGGGTGTCTCTTGGAGTTTTCATGCTTGGTGACAATGACGAATGAACAGTGTAGCAATCATGACTTGGCAAGTCTAAGGTGATCAAAAGCTGAAATTTATCAGGAATAAAGGTTTGTGATACCCTAAAAAGGAACACACATATCCATTAATGTTCTGGCTGAGTGTAAGGAATATTTGGAATGGATGGTAGAGATAAGAGATGATGAATGTAAGTTATGGATTTGGGACCATTTGCAGCAGCAAAGACTGTATTGTTTCACTAACCATTTCACATTGAGTATTTTGTAAAGATTGAGCTTAGTACCATCCTGAAGGCTGTATGATAGCAAGAATGTATGTAGGGCATGAGTGGAGCCACATCGTTCAAGGGGTAAACTGTGTTAGACTTCTTTGATAGATATCTCTGTTAAATTTATTTCTCATGTAGCCTAATTAAACTTCAATGGCACTGTGGATTTCTTACTTTCTGCCCTAGGACTTTCTGCTACTGTCATGTGGATGCTACAAGGAACCCACTCAGCCTTTCCAGTACATCTGAAAACCTGGACTTGCCTTCTGAATTAATATCATTTGGGACAATCATTAACCAATGGGACAATGGAGCTCCACCGTGTTTCTAGTTGACACTTCTGACAATTGTATGTTTCTCAGAAAGTCCCAGCAAAATTAAGTTCCCGTTGCCCACAGGAGTGACCTTGATACAGCATCCTTATATTAACTTTTCTGTTTCACTCTCTCCAGGCTCTCACTTTACCTCTCTTGGTTTACCTACCAGATAAACTGCCTATTCAAACATCCTTGCATCAGGCTCTGCTTTTGTAATAATACAAATAAAAACAAATGGATAGGTTTGCAATGGTCTAAGGGTGAGGGAGAGAAAATTGCATAAGTAGAGGAGTTTGAAATTACATGAAAAATCTCAGCATAGCTCATGCACTGGGTTCTAAATTTTTTTCTCAAACTCTAGAGCCTGGCTAGTTCTTTTCTCCCTCTTTGCTTTTTCCCCCTCACAGATTTCCATTAGGTTCCAAGTAGAAGTCAGCTGCTGTATGACAAGATCTGGTGAATATAGAGTCATGCTCTTAATGACTTTATGAGGTCTTGGTACAGTGAAGAGATCTATGGAAGAGTGTGTTTGCGTATGTGTGTGTGTATGTGCACACTCCCATGTGCACTGAGAACTTGGTGAGGGAGATGGGGAATAAAGAAATCATATTAAAAATGACTTTTGGGTCTTCTCCCATCTGATCTTGGGTTCATATTAAATGGCCAGGTATGAGCACAAGGCAGCTGTGTGACAGCAAGAATCACTAGGCTGTTACTAAATTGCTCTCACTAGAGAGATTGAACCTCTGACACACGTATGATTGGGGTATTCACTGTTGTCTCTGATGAAACACTGGAGACTTAACGATTCCCTCCACCTTCCAAGGAGGCTGCCTGCAATCCGCTGCCCTTGCCTAGGTCACGTAGGCTCATTATCCTCCAAAATGTGACCATGATGCACAATCACCAGTTGCTTTAAAATAAACTAACAAGGAAATTGCACTTACAGTTGCCCGTATTCTTCAGAGTCAGCAACAAACTTGTAATCAATCAACAGGGTTAAGAACTAGGGTTTGATGCACTAACATTTGCCAAGTGGGAAGAATCATGTGATCAACTGAAGGCCTTTCTCTGTGGCCCTGTGCCCACACCAAAGCAGGCTAATATGAAGTTCTGTGTATACATGTCCAGCACATGCTTATGTGTCTACACACATGTGCGCACACACACACATACACATACACACACTTTTAAAGGCAAAGGGTATAATGTTATGGAAAAGAGCACAAGTTCTGGGGCAAAAGCACCTGGGTCTGATACTGGCTTGGCCCCATAGTAGGTGACTTTGGGGATTATATTAAATAATTCACTGAGTGTCATGAGGATTATTATGTGTCTATAAAAGACACATAATAGATGTTGATAAGTGATAAATTTTATTAAAGTAACTGCATTAAAATGTATTTCACATGTTACATAACCTTGCAAAAAGACAGGTGGAGGAAGAAAGATGGGGTCTTGAGAGAAAGAAATCAAATACATGAGCAGAAGATGAAATATTCCTAAAGAAATCACGGGTCCAGGGGAAAATCCTACCCAGTACCAGGAGCCAGGGCAACTGATTTTGTTAAGTTTCTCCTTTTTTTTTCACTATTTCAACTGACAACGTCTTTTGCACAAAATTTTTCTTGAAAATGGGGAAACTGTCTTTACCTTCTTTTTTGCTTTTCTCCTTTTCCTTTCCTTCTCTGGTCTGGTTACCCAAATCCTACTTTTCTTAAAGGGCTTGTTCAAGTATCTTGCATTCTGAAAAGTCTGTCCCAACCTGCAGCCTTCAGGGTCATTTCCCCTCGGACCTCCTGTAGCATCTATGACCTGCATCACCATCCAGGTAGACCTAATGTGGTGTACTTAGTTAAGGCAGATAAATAAAGAAGGTCTCTCCAGCTGGGCTGTAAGCATATGGGGGCTAGATCTTATCTTTGCTTCTCTTGTGCTAAGTATAAGCCTTCATGCATAATAGAGGCTCCATGAATGATATACTCTGCTATTGATGGTGATGATGTCTTCAAGAGATACTGTGCTGTTAATAATCCTTTTTGAAACGTCCTCACTGAACATTTCCATGGAGATGAGTAGAGGGTACACGTCTGCATTATTGCCTGCAATTGATGTAATAAAGTTTCTGACTTTCATATGGTATTTAATATGACATCTTATCTTGCATAGTATCTATAAAAAACACTAATAACAGGATCTGCAAACATCTCTGTGAGGTAGGAAAAGAGTTATATTATTCCTATTGGGTGGATCATAATAACAGACATTTAGTGAGGGTTTCCCCTATTCCAGGTACAATTTTATTTATTTATTTATTTAAAAATTTATTTATTTTATTTTTGGCTCTGTTGGGTCTTGCTGAGCGTGAGCTTTCTCTAGTTGTGGCAAGCCGGGGCTACTCTTTGTTGTGGTGCATGGGTTTCTTATTGCAGTGGTTTCTCTTGCTGTGGAGCACAGGCTCTAGGCATGTGGGCTTCAGTAGTTGTGGTTTGTGGGCTCTAGAGCACAGGCTCAGTAGTTGTGGCGCACGGGCTTAGTTGCTCCATGGCATGTGGGATCTTCCTGGACCAGAGCTCGAACCTGTGTCCCCTGCATTGGCAGGCGGATTCTTAACCACTGTGCCACCAGGGAAGTCCCAGGTACCATTTTAAATGTTTTTTTTGTATGAAAACTCATTTAATCTTTCTAACAGCCTTATAAGGTAAGCGTTATTATTATCAGTTTTATTTTACAGATGAGGAAAGTGAGATGCAGAAGGTAGATTATATTTTGTACACAATTATTTACCCCCTTCCAAGTAGGAAAATTATGGATCCCTGTCCTTTGCTACTTGGCTTGCTTACCCTCCCTATGGTAGGAATCGACTTCTTTACACATTGATACGATATCATCACTTAGGCCAATGAAATGTCAGTGGAAGAGACCATAGGCTCATTTCAATCATTTTCTTTAAAAGCCATCTCATGTCTGGTCATTGCTTTTATTTTATTTTATTTCATTGGAGTATAGTTGATTTACAATGTTGCATTAGTTTCAGGTGTATAACAAAGTGATTCAGTTATACATATACATATATTCATTCTTTTTAGATTCTTTTCTCATATAGGTTAGCACAGAATATTGAGTAGAGTTCCCTGTGCTATACAGTAGGTCCTAGTTGGTTATCCATCTTATATACAGCAGTGTGTGTATGTTCATCCCAAGCTCCTGATTTATTCCTCCCCCCACTGTGTTTCCCCTTTGGTATCCATAAGTTTGTTTTTGATATCTGTAAGTCTGTTTCTGTTCATTTGTATCATTATTAAATTAGATTTCACGTAAGAGTGATATCATATGATATTTGTCTTTCTCTGTCTGCCTTAATTCACTTAGTATGATAATCTCTAGGTTCATCCATGTTGCTGCAAATGGCACTATTTCATTTTTTTTAATGACTGAGTAATATTCCATTGTATATATGTACCACATCTTCTTTATCCATTCTTCTGTCGATAGACATTTAGGTTGCTCCCATGTCCTGGCTATTGTAAATAGTGCTGCAATGAACATTGGGGTGTATGTATCTTTTTGGATTATGGTTCTCTCTGGATCCCAGGAGTGGGATTGCTGGATCATATGGTAGCTCTATTTTGAGTTTTTTAAGGAACCTCCATACTGTTCTCCATAATCTGTGGCCATACCACCCTGAACATGCCCAATCTCATCACTTTCTTATAATCTGTTAAGAAGCCAAGACACAGGCTATATCTCCGCCTGTATCCATAGATGAGGAAGACATGTGGAACAGAGCCACAGAGCCTCAGGACCACAGCCGATCCACAGTGACAAGGTGACATGAGTGAGAAGCAGATCTTCATTTTGGCAAGCTGCTGAGATTTTTGGGAGGTTGTTTGTTGTGCAACATAAACAAGTATACGTTGCCTAATACAGAAACGAAGTGATTTGTCCAAAGTTACATGATTATTAAGTGGCAAAACTCAGATTCAAAACTATGCAATTTAGTTTGAAAAGCCATGTATTTAACCGCCCCACCATCATGCTTCATAATAGATAAAGATGCTGAGGTCCAGAGAGGTAATTATCTTAGCTCGTCTAAATCATACATGAAACATTTCACCGAGTTTGGGCTAGGATGGTAAGCCCTGAGCTCTTCCTATGACACAGTCAGGATCTTGACTTGCAGCAGTATTGCTGCCATGCCATTGTTCCCATCACACTGGAGAAGTCTCACCGCCCAGCTGCAAGATGATTCTCCGAGGTGGAGCTGAAGTTGACCACACCACCCTCTTCAGCATTCAGGCTCTGTCTCTATGGCCATCCTCCTCCTTGATGATTATGTATGAGAGATGAAGGAAGAGAGGGGCTGTGCAGAGTTATTTGTTTTCTGCAAAGCCAGGGGATTGGAAATATTTTAGAAACACAACTGGTTGACACAAAGGATAAAAAGTTAAACATACAGAACCCAACATGGTCTCTCGTGGGACCCCTGTCTTGCTAACAGCAGGATTCACTCCGACGGTGTACTGCGGACTGAATGAGGGAAAAAGACAACCTTGTTCAAACAAAGGCTTGAGTACAATGGTTTTGAAGACTTGTACTGAGTCCTGGGAGGGTGTTCAAGAGAAAATGCAGCTTGAGTGCTAGTTTGGGCCCAATACAATATCAGGATCTGCTGTTGAAGGGTCAGAACACTTGGCAACAGAATTCAGAGGTTTTCTGGTTGGTTTTCTGTATACATGAGAATCCCTAGGAATCAGAGCATCCCCAGGAATCAGAGAGGAACCTGCACTGAGAAAAATACCTGCCTCTCCGTCCCCCGCCCCTCCCACCCCCGAACATGGACACATTTCAGGAGAATACAATATAGAAATTACCACTGCAAAAATTTGCTTTAAAAATGTTTTCTATTTTTACCCTTCAGGATACTGAACAAAATGGTAAGTTCTTGATAGTATTAGATGATTAATTTACTATTGCCTCCTGGTAAGTTGCAGAATCAGAGGCTGGAAGTTTCCTTTGATATGCTGTCTCTAGCAGCAGGGATTTTGCTGATGATATTTGTGGGCTAGATGTGTTCAGTGGATTTACACAAGACTGTAGTATTGAGTAAACAGCAAGTTGGGAGTGGTGTTCAGATTCCCAGGGCAATGAACTTTTCATCTATACCTTTTGCTTCTGAGAAAGCAAAAGTGACGCCTTGCCCTAGTGGATAAGGGGTAATCACATCGTATACTACAGACAGAAAGAAAAACTACATTGCATCCTAAGATAAACTCAGTAAGCAAGAATACCCTATTTGGAAGTAGTCCCCCAAATAAATGAAGGCTTGAGCTCCAGTTAATTGCTATCTTTTTTTTTTTTTTTTTGGCCGCACAGCTCGTGGAAACTTAGTTCCCCAACCAGGGATCGAACCCAGGCCCTCGACAGTGAAAGCGCTGAGTCCTAACAGCTGGACCCTCAGGGAATTCCCTAGTTAGTTGCTATCTTCTTAATGAAAAAAATTCTGTCCCTGACTTTTGCAATCTTGACTTCTATAATCATGTGATGAGCCTTATGTTTAGGATAATCATGTGAGGAAACTGATGTTTTTCCACCAAGGACAGACCTGTTGTGTCTTTGAGGGTTAGTTCAGGTCTACCAAGAAGCTGACACGAAAACGGGATTAGATGTGTACATGGTTTCTTCAGGGGAAGGTCTCTGAAGGATAAAGGATGAGGGAACTGGAGGACTTAAGGAGTGTCCCCAGCCACAGTACAGGTGTGACACCTGTGGACACAGGGAGGTGACAGAGGAGGGAGTTGAAAGCCTCGCATTGCAGTGGAGATCTGTGACAATCCTGCCCAGGCTGAGGGCGAGTCTCTTAGCCAAATTTACCCAACAGAGGAACCCCACATTGGGCAGAAATTGTCCACTTCCGGTCTACTATTATTGTCAGTGATTGGCAAGGAACAACCCAAGGGAAGCATGGACCAGTGTGAACACTACAGTAAAGTTAAAGATGTGGTAGCTGGCCACTGTCAGTCACCTATTTTCCCTTCAGTCACCTCTTTGGAAGGAAGATTTGGCCTCCAGATATTGGTAACCTAATGATGTTTTCCCTTAAAGCCTATTGTTTTATTTGGGGATCCAGTTCTTTGGAAAGCTGGAGTTACTTGCAGAGCATTGCAGGGAAGAGTAATTTAATGTGCTTAATACTTTATACTCTGAGTCAGATCTGAAAATAATTTATTAAGTGCTTATTAGTAGTCAACAATTATAGATGCTGGGTATAGCAATGAATAAAACAAAAAATTCCTGCTCTCATAGAATGTACACTCTCTAAGACTTTCCCTGGTGTTACAGGTCCCTTGAGGTCTGGTTCTAGTTATCATTCAGCTCCACCTGTGGTAGATTGCAATGATGGCTCCAATTCCTAGACGCTCC
This sequence comes from Mesoplodon bidens, assembly GCF_964165515.1. Classification (NCBI taxonomy): domain Eukaryota; kingdom Metazoa; phylum Chordata; class Mammalia; order Artiodactyla; family Ziphiidae; genus Mesoplodon; species Mesoplodon bidens. The sequence continues at coordinate 15,512,491 of NC_138181.1, read as the reverse complement.
TTTTGTCTATGCCCTTTGCAATCAATTTTTCAGTTGCTCTCACTAAGGCAGTGGAGTCTAGTCCCCATGTCTCCCCACCTCTGCCACAATCTGATCTAACTGTGTGACTTGTGTTGGGCACTCGTTGTAAATGCAGGTTCTTTTCTTCATTTCAAAATGAAGCAGAGTGATGGTATGTCAGTTCTGGGCCTAGACCCTCAAGAGGCTGTGCATTTTTCCTCTTGCTCTACTGTGCCTCTGCCATCACTGTGAGATGATGCACGAGCTACCCTGCTGGAAGATGAGACATACTTGCGACAGAACTAAGGTGATTAATAAGCCCAGCCTAAGTCAGCCAGAAGTCAGGCTACCCCAGAAGTCTGAGTCAGCACAACCCAAATCAGCAACCTACCTGATTGCCATATTCATGAGCAATAAATACTTGTATTGTGCCATTGACGTTTTTGCTGTTGTTTTTACACAACAAAAGCTAACTGATAAACCACTTCACCCTCAAATATGGCAACTGTCTCAACATCTTGCCAACCATCCTTGCCTACTGTCAATGTCTTTCAGCTAGACACCAGCAGGAACACACTTGTTGATGAACAAGTTGGATTTCTTTCTCATTATAATGAGGAAACCATGGAGTGCCTCAGTAAAAGGGTGCTTGAAAGAACATATTATAGAATTTGGGCGTTTTTGGGGTAGTTTGGAGAAGGGTCTAAGGAAGCAGAAGTTTCTTCTTGATTGGGTGTTGTCAGAAAATGAAGACAATTTTATGATTGTGTATTTCAGGAAATCTTATCAATAGGGAAGAGACTATAGTGAGAATTAATTTTAATTGTAAGGAAATAACAGTAGTTCAAGTAGGGAGAGGGGGATGTCGGGTGTTTTGTGTTGCACAATGACCTTTGTTTTGTCTTGCTTTATCATGGTCTCAGAGCCATCTCACTTCATATAATATTCTGGGAGATCATCTGTATCAAAAGGAGAACAAATTGTCTTGACTGTGAGCATCAGACCAGCTTGTACTAATATTGAGATCTGGCTGTGAATGTCAGATCAGTTCTGGACATCTGCAGCTGTGTTTTCTCTTTCTCATTACCTTCGACACGAAATCATTCCAGAGGACACACAAGAGTTTCTGAATTCCATTGATGCCATATGTGGGCTAAGGGAGATTCTGCAGAGTTAGATTCAGGTCTTTTCTCTTTTCTCAACTCTATTGTACACAATATCTTTTACCCTGATAAAAACACTCCCAGTTTGGTGTGTGTGGAGACTTTGAAGTGAGGATCAACAAGAAATTTCAAGAGGTAGCGGGGAAAGACCTCCTCTCCTCCTCTGCTCTGGCATGTTCCTCCCTTATTTACTGTTCTGTTCCTGTTCCAGGTCACCAGTAGGAAAATCAGGGCACTCTTCTCTAAACTGGAGTCTTATTCCTCCTCAGCTCTTGGGCTGAAAAGGGTGTTTATTTAATTTTCACTTTTGAGAAGCAGAATAATGCAGTGCTATGAGCTCCCAAGAACTTCTAGCTCTGCTACATACTAGCTGGATCTTGGACAGAAAAAGTGATAGTTTTTCAAAACATTACATCCATTACAAACCTCAGTGGTCGTGGGTGGAGAATCAAAAAGAGTCTGTTTCTCTAAGCTGTGACTGGTTTTTCACTAGACCCTTTAAAGTCAGTCATGTCTCTACTTGTAGGATTAAGAGGATTAATTTCCTCCTTAAAGCTCTTCATTATGACCTATAGAAAAAATAATATTTCTCCTATTACCACATCTTTGACTCTCTTTAGGTCAAGTGGATCTAGAATGGGGCAGCATGTTGTAGCCATTAGAGTGTACAGTACAAGCTCTGGGGTCAAGATGTTTGGCTCCATTCATAAATTCACCAAGAAAGTGAGCAAGGGAAATTTACTAACCTTTTCACACCTTAGTTTCCTGTATATAATATGTGTGTGATGTGAAGGTCTGCCTCAAAGCTCACATGTTCATTGTGATGGTCACATGAGTGACCCACCAAAACATTTAGAACAAGGTCTGATGTCTAGTTAATAAAAATAATACAGCTTCGTAGAGCAGTGCCTATCATATACTTATATAATATAGATGTTTACTATGGTTATTATTAATATTTTTATTTTTAAACTAAGACTCTGATTCTATTAAGCCAAGGAAATATTTCCTGCTCCTTTTCTGATCTGTATCATAAATATTCCTTGACCAAGAGCTGTCTTCCTAGAGTAGAGAATGGAGGATGGGTGAGTCTTTTTTTTTCACTTTCTAGAGCTCTGTTTTCTGTAGTGAACAGCCCTTATAGTGTATTTGTATGTGATTGATGCTTAATAATTATTTGTCGAATCAATGAACAAATAGTCTGTAGTCAACAAATCATTCTTGACTTCTTTTATTCAAGAGCTTAGAGCTCTTTAGCTCGTAAAATATTGCATGAAACTGCACTTCCAACACTTAGAATATCATTGTGGACTGATTTCCAAACTCATGAAAGGCAGTGGCAGGAAGGTGGCTGGTAACAAGTTTATTGTACAAGCTCTGTCCTTTGCAGAGCATATGAGAAATGTCAAGTGGATTTGAATTCACTTAAACGACAAAGTTTATTTGTCCATCATATCCATTTCTTCCTCCTTTCTCCCTGTCTGAAAATATGAAGTATTTCTTCATATTTAGACACAGCAAAGAGACTCACTGATAGATACTGTTTCCATATCTGAGTGAGAATTGATCTAATTCCTCATCATTTCATAAGAAATCAGTGTTGGAGAGAGCCAGGATGATAAGACTAAGGTAGGAGATCAGGGACAAGGAAACAAGAAGAAAAAGGGATGCCTGAGCAGCCCCAGAGTTGTCTCACTGTGCACCAAAGCCTTTTAAGTGGAGACAAAGCTCAGCAGAATCCAGCACCACCAGAAGTGTGAGGAACATCCAGGATGGTAAAGCTGCTCTGAGGAGCTGTTCGGTACCCACCCTGCAGGTCTGGGGAGAGAAGGGAAAGAGAATGGCAGCGTGCCTTTCCTAGGTGCTGGGACGATGGTGCCAGCTGCAGAAACACAGAAGGACTGAAGCAATCCAGAGCAGTGTTCTCTACAACACGGGCTCATGCTCATTGGTCTGCAAGAAGAATTCATGAGTGTTCTGTCTATAGTTGATGTTTAGTTCATTAAAAAATATATAAAGATATAAATACACACATATTGGTGGTACTTACTCAAAAAAGGTGATAAGTCCTGGAATTTTAAAAGAATCATTTACTCCTAGAGTAGGAAATGACGTTTAGAGTCATCCATCTTGTTCCATGTTGTCTATTTCCATGTCTGATTAGGTAGCTATTGCTGTATATCAAAATCCCCAAAAGTCAGTGGCTTAAAACAGTAAGTACAATTGACCCTTGAACAGCATGGAGGTTAGGAGGTCTGATCCCTTGCACAGTTGAAAATTTGTGTATAACTTTTGACTCCCCCCAAACTTAACTACTAATAGCCTACCGTTGACTGGAAACCTTGCTCATAACATGAACAGTTGATTAACACATAGTTTGTATGTTACATGAATATTTACATATTCGTATCTATATACCTAATTTTTCTTAATTTTCCCCCATATTTCTAGGCTATGAGGTTCATCTGCAAGTTTTTTCAAACCGTTGCAAATCTCAAAATAATTCCAATATATTCATTGAAAAAATTCTCTGTATAAGTGGACCTGTGAAGTTCAAACCCGTGCTGTTCAAGGGTGAACTGTTTTTATCATTGTACATAAGTCTATGGGGTTTTGTTTGTTCTGCTGATGTAGATAAAGTCTGCTGATCTCAGTGAGCTGTGTTCATGTGTCTGTGGTCAGCCGGCTGGTCAGAAGGGGACTGGCTGACTGGTCTCACCTTCATGTCTTGTGGTTGGATGATGATTAGCTGCTGTGATGAGGGTGATTATCACACATCACCCAGGCTGGTCCAGGCTTTTTCTCATGGTAGCTGGTCAGGGTTGCAAGAGGACAAGACTTCTTGAAACCTGGGCTCAGAAGTGGCACAAGGTTGCATCACTATATTCTATTGGCCAAAGTCAGTCACAAGATCCACCCAGATTCAAGGAGGTGGGAGGGGGGAAGCCTTCACCCTTTGATGAGAATAGATGCAAAAGTTACATGGCAAGGGATACGAATGTGGGAAGGGATATAATTGGAGCCATCTTTGTAATCGGCACAAGATAGATGACTTTAAATACATTTTTGCCGAATGAATCAGTGGCCTTAAAGGATATCTAGTCCCTCACCACTGTAAGCTTCAATGCTCTTTACTACATCTTAACCAAATGGTTACCCAGCCTTTGCTTAAGCACCATCCATAATAGGAAACTCTACCTTCAATTGTAGCCCACTTCTGGAGCCAACAAACTGAATTAACCTGAAGAAATTACTTGACCTGTTTTTCTGTGAAATATTAGAATGATCTTCAAAATCCATAATAGATTTAACAGTATATTTTTAATGAGATTCTGTGCATGTTTTCTGAAATAGGGACCATCTCTCCTCTCTTCTCCACCTCTCCCCTCCATTTAATATAAAGGAATCATATATTTTTGAAGACTGGTGTACCAGAAAAAAACATCTACCCAGGTTTTATCAAAGACCCAGAGGTCAGAAATTGATGTGCTCCAGATGGTTTTCTTTTTTTCTATATCACTTTTATGCTGGTCTCTGCTATAGAACATTTCCTGCTGCATTGAAAGAGGTACTTCCAAAGAGGTCATCTGGCATTTCCAAAGGGCTCTGCAGACATTCTGAGTTTTCCCTGTGGCAATTCTGTGAAGTCAGTGAGAGCTTTCACTCTTCTCAATTTATGGATAAAGGTTTAGATGCAGGTAGTATGCCCTAGTTCACAGGATATATTGATGGTTGAACTTGCATAAAAGCTCATGGCCCGAGGCTTCATCAGTTAGCTGACCTGTACTTTTATAGGTAGGTGAAGACAGGTTGAGTCCTTGGGCTTGGATTCTACCCTGCAGCTCTCACTCAGCTGCAAGTCAGAGTCTAGACTATACAGCAAAATGAGACTTCAGAGTCTTCTATTTTAGGGTTGGGTTCTGATCTGGTTGTGCAACCAGTTTAGTGGATTGCAGATAAGCATTTAAAAAAGTGAAATAAAGTAGAATTAAAAAATAGAAAGTAGATTCTATTCACAGAGTAAATGTTAATAAAAATGTTTGTATTGTGTATGTATAAATATGTATTTGTACATATGCATGTATATGTACAGATATATATAGTGTTGCAATTTAAAGTATTATTTCTTACTGTTGGCCATGTTCAAAAAATTTTTAAAGCCATTGATGTAGTCTAGCATTCCTTATTTTAAGACTCAGGAACTGAGGGTCATGGATGTGAAGTGACTTGACCCAGGTTACCCAGAAGGTTGGTGGCCAAGGGTAGGTTTAGAATTTAGGTTTCCTAATTCCCGTGGGAGGCAGCGTGGCATAATGCAAAGAGCAGGGACTTTTCAAATGGAAATTGGTTCAAATCTTTATATACTGGTTGTATAATGATAGATGCTTATCTTTAGTTTACAGATGGGGAAACTGAGGCTTGAAGAGGTTAAACTGAGGCTTGAAGACCTGGCTTATTTGGTAAATAGTTTTTCAGGCCAGGAATTTTTTTCTCTCTCTCTCATTCCCAAAGACCACCATTACTCTGCTTTTTAATATAATTCATACATATATGTATACCTAATATATATATACATATATACATAACCTTGGCATAATAAATGGTAAGCAAACACCTGTGTAATTCTAAATTTAACCCTATGTAACAGGTAACAAATATTTGCTAGGGTTTCTAAAGATTATAAGGAAACATAGTTAATCTAGTGGACAAAACTGAAAGAGATATACATAAAAAGTTACTTTGCAAAACAGAGCAGAACTTGATAATTGTATTATATGAATGCCCACCCCCTCCCCTCCACCCAATAAATGTTGTAACATCTCTGAAGAGAGGGAAGTCACTGTGGGGTAAATGAATCAAGGGAGACTGCCTGGAGGAAGTTTGGCTCAGTGATATTTGAAGGATTGATAGAATTTAGAAGCATGGGAAGAAGATAGCATCTTGGGAAAGAGGGAGGGCACAAATAAAGGCACAGAGATGGAAGGTCTAACTAATGATCCAGGACATATTCAGTTTGGGTAATGTGGAAGCTACAGATAAAAGAGCAGGAGTAAGGAAGCCTGGGATCAAATTGTGGAAGGCTTGGACTGCCAGGCCCAGGTTTTGGGATGTTAATCCTGCAGGAAGTGGGGTCTTTACTGTAAGAGGTTTTGTCTGAGTAGTGGCATGAGAATAGAATTTTAAAGATAATTCTCAGTTTAGTCGGAGCACATAGTATCATGGAGATGATATGTCTTGTGAAATTTTAATCATGGTGGGTTGAATGATCTTCAGTCGTTAAAACTATGTATCACATTCAAAAAAGAAAGCAAAAGTAATTGGCTCAATTTGAATAATTCAAGTATGAGGCCAGGCTGGCTAACACCACACCTCATGAATTTGGGTAAAGCAGATTTGGAAAAACTTCTCCCAAAGCATTAGACAAGAGGTGAATAAGATGCTAAGCTTTGGAGATCAGTCACGGAAAGAGGAGCAATCCAGTCTCAACAGGGGCCAGAAGAATGGTTGAGATGGAGGGATGAACAGTACCTGAATGAAAGTGTAGAAATTGTCCTATCAGAAATGACTGATGGGGGACTTCCCTGGTGGCGCAGTGGTTAAGAATCCACCTGCCAATGCAGGGGACACGGGTTCGAGCCCTGGTCCAGGAAGATCCCACATGCCATGGAGCAACTAAGCCCATGCAACAACTACTGAGCCTGCGCTCTAGAGCCCACGAGCCACAACTACCAAAGCCCTCGTGGCTAGAGCCCGGGCTCTACAACAAAGAGAAGCCACTGCAATGAGAAACCCGCGCGCCGCAATGAAGAGTAGCCCCCGCTTGCCGCAACTAGAGAAAGCCCGCGTGCAGCAGCAAAGACCCAACGCAGCCAAAACTAAATAAATTAATTAATAAATTTTTTATAAAAAGAAATGACTGATGGCCCTTAGAGCATAAGAAATGACTAGTTGGAGCTCCACAGGGGCAATGCCGTTGACAGCCTTTGAGGGCAGTACAGGAAATGGATGATTTGAGGTTCTCACCTTGACCCAAGAATAAAGAAATCAGTCTCTAAACTCAGCACAAAGCAAGTAATTACTGTATTTTTCTCATTCTTGAGGCTGTGGTCTTTTTTGCTAGCCTCATAACCCAGAATCATTCTTCTTATTTTTACATCATCCCAAGATTCAGCTCTTCTGCTTAAGACAGGACTGTTGTGAAAACCAAAAAATATAAGGTATAAGTATTCTTTGTACCTCTAGTACATTCATATTATTTAATTATTGTTGCTATTCTTATTAGTAGTGTTTTAATTTTTATTACTTTACTGTTTGTATCTTCTTTCTGGAAATATCAATATATGCTCTTAGAGGTAACTTTTGCTAAATAACGAACAGCAATAGTAAAAATGTTAGTAGCATCTTTGAATAAGAAACACACTTTGTTGATATTATTTGTATCTTTTCCAGCTTTATTGAGGCATAATTGACAAAAAGGGTAAGCTGTATAATGTGAGGTTTTTCTGTATGTGTACATTGTGAAATGACTGCCACAATCAAACTGATGAACTCATAAAAGCAGAGAGTAGAACGGTTGTTGCCAGGGGCTAGGAGGTGGGAGAAAATGCAAAGGTGTTTGTCAAAGGGTACAAAACTTCAGTTATCTTACTGGTATTTAATTAGCCAGTCTTTAGATCATAGTTCCAGACTTCCCAGTTGAATATCTGAACGACCCTGTAACAGAGCAGCTCATAAGAATTTAGAGATCATTAATTCTTCTTCTTGTTCTCCCTCCCCTCCCCCCTCCTTCCCATCCCCCTCTGCCTCCCTCTCCTTCTTCTTCACACATAATCTCAGTGCCTTCAACAGTTCCTCAAATAGTATGTTTTCCAGACACTTCCTCATTATGGCTATCTTTATCTTTTTATCTTCTTGTCTCATGCTCATCATTCCACTTATATTAGGACAATTGGAACTGATCACAGTGCTCAGTCTATGGTTTGACTTTAGTGAGTCACAGAGGGATGATTATGTGATTTTTCCAGGACATAGAATTTCTGCTGGTACAGTTAAATATATTAGACTGGTGATATCAAAATAATGACACAAATTATACCACACTCAAGTTATATACTTTTCCAGTTTTGCTTGGCTCTCCCTGCTTCCTGGTCCTTCTCACTTGTTCTACCAAGTCTTGATGCAACTGACTCATCTCATGACATTTCTAGCTGTCTCTGCCTCTCCCGGTTTAGGCTGGTCTCCAGCACTGCCTTCATTGTTCCCCCTATGGCAGAAGACTCAGCCCTTCCAGTACCCAGACTCAACCCAACTGGAGCAACAGAGACTCTGGTTCAACTCACCTCCTTGGACTCAGATGAAGTGCCATGGCAGCATGAGGTCTGGCTTCTCCAGTGGCTGCTCGAAGGGCCAGGAGGCACAGACTGATATAGGAGGGTGTTAAGATCCCATGGGACAAAGTTTGACCAATGACAGACAGGAGGTAGAAGGCAGCCAGTAGAATTTCCCCCTTTCTCCTATGGATTGTTGTAACGTGCATTCAGTCCAAAATTCATAGAGATATTCTGTGTGAATGAAAAATCAGCTAGGTCTTCTTGTGAAGCTATGGACAACATGATATAAACAACATTTTATGTGCTTTCTCTCCTTCCCTGCCTCACACTCCCACTTTCTTCAATCTTGCTGGACAATGTTGCCATAAAAATAGCAGCATGTAAGCTTTGTCTTGAGCTCTGTCTTCTAGGGAACTTGGGCTAAGCCACATTCTAATTCAGTTATCATTTATTCTATACACATTTACTAATGCCTTCCATGTATTCCAGATAATGTGCTGAAAAGCTGTGGCACTTACTTGGAAAGTTGCCCACAGTCTAGTAGAGAGAATACATTTTTTTGTGTGTTACCTATGAATCTTTGTTAAATCACAGCTTTTCTAACTGATATTAGTACAGTGGATGTTTAGTACAGATTAATGTGAAAATTTGCACTAGGATTTAAATAACACTTTATCATAGCATTTTCTCATGTCATTTAACATATTTCAAGGCATTGGGTTTGTGGTTATATATAAAATTCCAGTTAATAAATATCTAATAATTAATTGACCATTCTCCTAAATTTGAGTATGTTGTATTCTCGTTTTCCTTCACCCTCTCTCCTGTTTATTTCTTCTCCCCTTCCATGTCCTCTTCCTCTGTTTCCATCTGCTCTCCTCATTCCCTTCATCCTCCTCTTCCTCATCTTTCTCCTCCTCCTCCTCCTTGCTTACACATTTAATGCTGAGAAGAGCATCTTGGCACACAAATCTTGGCTTGATTTTTTTTATGTCTTTAAGAAAGATTTCTAGACATGGAAAATGTGTCAAGGGGTAAGAGTGGAGTACCTCAAGGTTACTGTTAGGGACTTCTAAATTTCTTTATAATAAGTTTAACCTTAAAATTAAACATCAACATTCCTTTGAGATTTGCTCTTTTATATAGTTTTTAATTTTTTATTTTTTTAATTGAAGTATAGTTGACTCACAATATTATATTAGTTTCAGCTGTACAATGCAGTAATTTTATATTTGTATAGATTACACTCCAGACAAATTTATTATAAGATATTGACTATATTCCCTGTGTATACATTACACCCTTGTAACTTACTTATTTTTATACCTAGTAGTTTGTACCTCTTAATCCCCTTCACCTATTTTTCCCCTCTTTGTTCCAGAGAGGAACTAGTGGTTCCTCTCTGGTAACCACTAGTTTATTTAGATTTTCTATTTTAATAGGTAAATAGATCATGTTGCTATTTTCACTAATTTGTTGGTGTGGTTGAACATATTTGTTTAAAAATTTTGTTACATTTTTTTCTTTTGTGAATTATACATTTATGTTTATTGGAGTTTTAGTGTTTTTCTTATTAACTTGTAGGAAAACTTTACATATTAGGAATATCACCCTTTTTCCTGTTGTGTTTCTGGTAAACATTTTTCTTAGCTTGATGATTGCTTTTGAATTCATGAATTTATTTTACAAGCATGTCAGACCTTTCTGAAACTTTTTCTCAATACTTTATATTTATTTGGCTTTCAACTTTGTCTCAACTGCAAATTAGACAAAAGGTACTTTTTTCAAAGCCATTGATTTAAAAAAAAAAAAAGAACACCAAAACAAAACATCCCAAAAAACACATCAAGCCCGATAAGACGAAGGTCAGAATCAGGCAGTTCATGTTGACATTTATCTGCTAATAAATTTAACTTAGTGAGTTATCATTCACAAGTGCCTTTCTCTCTTTTCCACAAAAACATTTTGAGAGACTCTGTCCCTCATCGTCTCAGCAAGGTATTTGTATCTGTACACAGCAGTCCTGCCCCCATTTTATAATAACCCCACCACAACCATGCAGAAGGGAATGTCTGGACTGGGACAGATTGTGTTTATGGAAAAGGGTGATGATTTCTGGAGAAAAGCAAAGGCATTCTCTGTTCTCACACTTTACTTGTTCATTCACAAATGCCACATTATTTCTGGAAATGGTGTAATAAAGTAACATTTCCATGTCTTTATTTTTCATACTGAGGATTGGGATAAAACTTATGGGAGTAATCATGCAACACGGGATTGATGTCAGGGTTCATTGTGAACAGAGGTATTTAATAACATTTCTGTGACCTCATCTAAACCCTAGTAGATTCCTCTGGAACAGGAGACCAACTTGTATCATGTTATGAGGCATTATTCTAGCTTGGGTGTAATTCCTTCTCAATCTTGCTTTCTTCCCCTACCCTCCATAGTTTTTAAATAATTAACCTTGATCGAAAAGATAGAAACCAATTAGGAGTAGTTCTGTCTTCTCTCTGACATCCTTGCTACATATAATGGTATGTTGAATGCCCTGGTACTTATGGTTCTTGTTGTTCTTGTTATTATGGTTTCTGTTGTTCTTGTAATTATGGTTTCTTCTTCATTCTTGTCCTCTCTTAGACTTGCAAGGATAAGATCAACCAGAGTGAAATCAATATTCACAACGTGTGTGGGCGAGTGCGGTCTGGAGTGTCTGGGTTTATGCACTAACCATCATTGGTTCTGAGCTCTACCGCCGTAACTCACTCTTGGCCCTGATGGAGGCCTCTTTCGGCCCATGCTATCAATCACCGAGCACTCTGAGCTGTGGACCAACATTTCCATTCTGTAGGGTGAGAGCTGGAAACTGCGGACTCACATTCATTTATGCAACATAAATCTGGTTTTGTCTGTTGTCTGCCAGCAGATTAATTTCACCAGGTTTCTCAGTTTCTTCTTCCAGAAAAGGAAGAGGACCATCAAAGTTATAAGGTCATGCTTCTATCTATAGATCTCTTTCTTCCTTCCCAGAGACAATCTCTGGAAAGAGACGTTTACCTTGCTTGGTGCACATTTCCCCTGAATGTCATCATGAGTCTGACAAAGGAAAACAAAAGAGTCTGGTTTGGACAAGAATGTCTCCTGTGCTATTTAACTTTATGGCCAAAAAATGTTCCTGGAGCCCAGCTGCAGAGATGGATAACACATACGGTTAGCTTTAACCTGCAAGCTGTTGAGGGCAAAAGAGCACAGGAAATTCAATTCCAAGCTCCAGTTGTTCCTGATCAGACTTGACGTGTGTGCCTGGACAATAAGATTTGTGACCTCAGCAGAATAAATGTAAACCTAATCCCAATTAGCATGTATAAATAGTTGTGCTCCAACCACTCGGTCTCAACTTTGGACCTTCCAACACAGGGGAAGGGATGGAGTACAGTCTTTGGAGCCTAGTAGATCCGGGATCCACATCTTTTAGTAGTTCCCTTGGGTACATTACTTCACCTTGCTAAACTTTACTTTCTTTATCTTAAAAATGAGGATAACAATAGTACTTGTCTTATAACCTTGTTGTAAGTATTAAATGAGAGCATGGCATGCCATGTGTTTCGCGCAGGGTCTAGTGTAGAGTTTTTAATAATAAAATAACAACAACAACAATAATAATACAACAATACTGTTAATAATAGTAAAAATAGTAACAGAAACATACTATAATCATCTTGCGACTAAAAACAAATATCAATAACAATAATAACAAATAACTAATAACAATAATGATACATTTTATCTACACCCGTGGCCTTTAATAAAGAGAATACCACTAATAAACATTTTTATCATTATTCTCATTATCAAGGGATAAGAAGAGAGATCAAATGCATCATCACACACATGACTGTTTTCCAAGGACCTAAAAGCAATTCACAGACACAAAGCCTTTCTGACTCTCATGGTGATATTTTTCTTCTTTTGTCTTTTCTCGGGACAAAGGCATATAGTCTGTGTCATATCTTGTTTGTATGATAACATGAAATTTATTCTCTTTTTCACCCATATATTGCCCTAAACTGGATTATAAGCCACTCCATGCTAGAGAGTGCCTAATATACTGTTATGTGTGAAATAGGTATGGAAAGACACAAACTAATTTGAGCTCATTTTCAAAAATCAGAGTGGGTATTATTAGTGCCATTTTGAAAAGGAGCTCAGAGATTTCCTAGGGGAGGAGACACTGTGAAGAATGACTCCAATTCTTTTTAGACACAGAAATAAAGCCTAAGGGTTTTTTTTGTTTTTTTGCAGTACGCGGGCCTCTCACTGTTGTGGCCTCTCCCGTTGCGAAGCACAGGCTCCAGATGCGCAGGCTCAGCGGCCATGGCTCACAGGCCTAGCCGCTCTGTGGCATGTGGGATCTTCCCGGAACGGGGCACAAACCCGTGTCCCCTGCATTGGCAGGCGGACTTTCAACCACTGTGCCACCAGGGAAGCCCAAGCCTAAGGTTTTGATTTAAAACTTGTGTTTCTCAGTTTTTTCATCCATATTAAAGCAACAACAACAACAGCAACAAAAAAATAAAACAGGCAAGCAAGGAAACAAAAAAAGTAGACTTCTTGTCATAGAAGTAGACAGAAAATCATTTATTTTAATGGGAGAAAGGAGCTATGGATTTTTCCTAAAGGAGGGGACCTGCGTGCCTTAGGGGTTAAACACAGGTTACAGTCTTCAAGTACACACCTCATTCAATGTACTTGGGAATAGTCAAAATGGAAATAGCAATTAGTGATAGAATTAATAATAGTAATGGAAATGTAACCAGTGATAATATTTAATTTCTTAGATATTAAACACTACTTAGATATAAAACACTACCTTCTTTATCACGTTTAAGCTTTACAAGAAACCTATTATACAGGACTTATCATTCTACTATCCTAATTTTACATATGTGAAAACAGATTCAGAGTTAAGTAAATACCCAAGGTCATTTTAATTCTTAGAAAAATATTTATGGAGTATCATAATATGATACATAGGATGATACTGGCCAGAAATTGTATATATAGCCTTGAATACGGCAGTCAGAAATCTCTGTCTCTTGGAGCTTTCATTTTAGTAGGAGAGGCAAAGGGCAAACAAAATAAATAAAACATATAGGATGATAAATGTACTAAGTGTTCGGGAGAAAAATAATGCAGAAATGCAAGTTAGAAGGTGTCAGGGGGAGATTGCCATTTTAGGTGGGTGATCAGGAAAGGCCCAACTAACAAAGTCACTTTTGAATAGAAACCTAAAGAAACTGAGGCAGCCAAGCATGCAAGCACCTGGGGGAAGAATATTTCAGGAAGTGGAAAAGCAAATGGAAATCCCCAAATTTGGGAGTATATCAGGGGTGTTTAAAGAACATCCACAGGCCTGTGTGATCAGTATGAAGTCATGAGGTCAGAAAGATGATGGGGTGCCAGGTAACTGAGTAAGTAAGATAGGAAGCCTTTAGAAAGTTTTGAGTAGAGGAATGATGATCTGACTTCTCTTTGATTTTTCTTCTAAATATTTTTTAAAATTTCTAAATAATTTAAAATTTACAGAAAAGTTGCAAAGATAGCACAGTGTTCCCATATACCATTCTTCTAGTTTCCCCTGATGTTAACATCTTACATAACAATGGTACATTTGTCAAGACTAAGACATTAACCTTGGTACGTTACTACTCCCTAAATTACAGACTTGAATCAGATTTCCCCAGTTTCCCCACAAATGTTCTTTTCCTGTTCCAGGATTCGTTCCAGGATTCCATGTTGCATTTAGTCATCATGTCCTCTTAGTCTTCTCCAACCTGTGACAGTTTCTCAGACTTACCTTGTCTCTCCTGACCTTGAGACAGTTTTGAAGAGTGCTGGTCACGTTTTTTGTAGAATGGCCTTCAACTTGGGATTGTCTAATTTTTCTCATGATTTGACTGGGATTGTGACTTTGGGGGAAGAATGCCACAGGGGTGAAGTGCCCTTCACATCATAACATGTCAGCAGGTAGGTGACATTTACACGACTTCTCACTTGGTGATGTGAGCCTTGATCCTTTGGTTAAGGTAGTGTCTGCCAGGTTTCTCCACTGTAAAGTTATGGTTTGTCCATTTCCCAACTCTGTTCTTTGGAATTGAGTCAGTAAGTCCAGCCTATGCTCAAAGAGGGGGGTGAATTATACCTCCCTGAGCTCCTTTTTAACAGGTTGTCCTAGCTGCAGCACTCAGAAAAGCCTGGGAGGGAGATCAGTTAGGAGACTGTTGTACAAATCCAGCAGGAGATGCTGGTGGCTTGGAACAGGGTAGCAACAGTGGAGGGGGTGGGATGTAGTTGGTTTCTGTGTATATTTTAAAGGTATAACCTAATAGGATTTACTGACAGATTGCTTGTGGAATGTAGAGAGGAGTTGAGGAGGACCACAACCTCCTGGAAGTATAGAGGTGCCTTTGCTGATATGATGAACAATTTAAGGTGAGAAGCTCACATGCTACAAGTCAGGGAGGAGTCAAGGTGTAAATCTGGTTCCCTCTGACTCCAAAGCCTAAACTCAACTCCTGTGCTACTCAGTTTCTGTAAAAGTTCAAAGTATTCTTTTCTTAAAATAAATTTATTTATTTATTTTTGGCTGCATTGGGTCTTTGTTACTGTGTGCAGGTTTTCTCTAGTTGCGGGGAGCGGGGACTTTATTTATTTTTGGCTGCATTGGGTCTTTGGTACTGTGTGCAGGTTTTCTCTAGTTGCGGGGAGCGGGGACTACTCTTTGTTGTGGTGTGTGGGCTTTTCATTGCGGTGGTTTCTCTTGTTGCGGAGCACGGGCTCTAGGCACGGGCTTCAGTAGTTGTGGCACGTGGGCTTAGTAGTTGTGGTTCGCAGGCTCAGTAGTTGTGGTGCACGGGCTTACTTGCTCCGCAGCATGTGGGATCTTCCCACACCAGGGCTTGAACCCGGAACCCCTGCATTGGCCAGCAGATTCTCAACCACTGTGCCACCAGGGGAGCCCGAATTTCGGAGTATTCTTATTACAACTTTACTTCTCTCCCTTTGTAGCTGGTCGATCCTCCAGGTGTCCAGCAGAGGCGCTTCTCCTCTTACTCAGTGGTTCCCTGGCAGCCTGCCCAAAGCAGTACTTACAATGGGAAGCACTTGGGGACTGCCATCTCCTATTACAGTCACCATGAACTTTTACTGGATTCCTTTATTATCTCACTGCAAACGCTGGTTTCTTCCCTCCTAATTAAACAGCAACTTAAAAAAAATTATCATGGACAAAATTATTCAATAACACATACCCTAAAGCAGTCCAAATTGGTCAAGGTTAAGGAGATGCTCTATGATATTCAGCTCTAAAAAATGATGTCGTTTTAGAGATGTTTGGCCATATTGGACACACTGATTAAACAGGCTAAATGGAAAACGATGCAGATATCTGACAACTCCTCTCCTTTTTATGCCTCTTTTGTTGATTTCAGTGGGAACTCTACAGGTAGAAATGAAGTCAGAACCATATGATGGGGGCTCACCTGAACCTGGCTATAGGAACATGGATTTGAGGTATTGTTTTCAGTTAACCATGGGAATGTGCTGGTGGTTATCTACCTGATAAAAGATTTTCTCATTATAATTAGGATAATATCCAAAGTCCTTGTTATGGCGAAGTGCTATGGGATCTAGCCCCTGACTACCTTATAGCTCATAGTCTTCCAGCCAGAGAAGCCAAGCTTCTGCCCTGACACTCTCAGTCTTTCTTAACTTAATCCATTTGTCCTTTGCACTTGTTGTACCACTTGTCTGGTACATTTGTCCTCTTCCCCTGGCTTTTGCCTGACTCATTGATTTATATTTTTTATATCTAAGGTAAAAGTTTACCTTTCCAGAGGGGACTTCTTTGACTATCAGACCCAAAATGGGAAGCCTCTGTTATTCTCTCTTAGACCAAACACTTCTCTTCACCACTTTCTAGTGCAGAGCCCTGTTCATTTTAGGTCCAGCACTTTGAATAATCTGAAACAATTGCTTATTTCCTTGTTCACTTGATTATTTTCTGACTCCCTCTGCTAGACTACAAGCTCTTTCATGGCAAAGGTATTCTTTGAGTTTACTCTGCTCTATCCTCAGCAGCTGGACTAATGTCTCAATTACTAGTGATCAACAAATATTTGTTAAGTGAACGTGTTAGGCGTTCTGAGAATTTCCTGAAAACAGATTGTGAAGGATTCACTTCATCACCTTCAATGGGAACATGCGGGAAAATGTATCCAAGGATAAATAAATTCTGGGAAAACTTTTCATTTGAGGATTCAATACCTGTTTTGAAGTGTTCAAGAATGAGCAGCTTCAGTGGGGTGCAGTAGAAAATGGATGAGGGGACTCTAGCAGAATAAGGTCAGAAGCAGGCATTTGAGCAGCGCTAGTAAATTTCTACCAAGATGCAGTAGCCAAGTGGCAGGACACCTCAGTGCCTCAGAAATTAGTTTCCGCGAACTGGTTCCCTGCCGCGTGTCATGTACCCAAAGAATCCCAAGTTGTTCTTTCCATGCAGTTCCCCGAGGGGTTGTCAAGAAATAGAGAAAGAGGGACAGGAGGGCATTTTGGAGGCCAATTATCTTTAAAAGTTCATTTATCTGTTTCCATTCCAGTCTCTCGGGAGAGATGGCGGAATTCTCTAATGGGTATTTGATTTTTAAAGATGGAAACTGAATAAGAATCTGGGCATCTCAAATTAGGTTTGAATCTGATACATAAAATAATAGTGGAAAAGTATATAAAAAGACTTGTGTCTTCTGGGAAAGTATGTTCACCTTATAAGACCTGATACTGAAACCAATATAATTTTGTCCATTTACAAGCTACAGCATTTGGTATTTAAGACTCTGGACCGTGTCCTTTTCTTCAGAGTCCTCAGCGTTTGGATGTGTTTCAAACTAGGTAAATGTGGGCCATGGAGTGGGTGTTCAGGTATAATTCTTGGATACAGTCTCTGGATCCAAAATCTGTTGAGCTTTGGCAGGAGGCAAAACTACTCCAAATTCAGAGGCCAGAGTGGCCATTGAAGGAGTTCTGTGGGCCAGGCTACACCTCCCAATCTGCGATAGAAAAAGCAGGGAGATGTAGGCAGGGAAAAAAGGGTCCATGGTTCTTGGGTCCAATTCAGATTTACGAAAAGCCTAAGATGTTATAAGATATGAGGATAAACAAGCCAGACTATGAGATGATTTTAGCAAGAACATTTGTATCAAGGAGCAGAAACAAATAAAAGGGGACTCTACACTATATCCATAGAGCAGACACCATCTCGGGTGTATTTTCTCTCCCATGGTTTTTGCTTTTTTTTCGCTCCTTTTATTTCTTTTCTCTTCTTTTAAAAATTCTGCTTGACGTTCAGTCTCTCCTGGAGGAGGGACCTTGTTTTTTTGTTTTTTTTTTAATTTATTTTGTCATATGCCACCCCTTACCCCTTTCCTCCAGTGCAGTGCCTGACAGGATGAGCAGTAGCAAAGCTGGTTCTCTCTCCTCCTTTTCACCTGACCTGGCACAAAACGCACCCTTGTTTCCTCCATTCCACATTCTGCTTTTCTTCCAACCCCAAAGACGTTTTCCAGGCATGGCACACTAAGGTGTTAATGACTGCCAAAAACATAATTATTCTTAAAGAGGGAAGGGATGGGAATGGAGGGCAGGAGGTATGGCACCTTTGGAATGATGCTCCTGAGTAGAACAACTGTTGTGTTTACTTGTAAAACCCTTTGGGCAGTAGAATCTATGACGGTGGAGTCAAGAGTCAAAGAAAACCACTGTAGCATCTCGTCCAGGTCCTTAGGTGTTCTGTCCAGCGCGTTCTGCCTTCCAGAGATAAGCCAGTGCTTTCTTCCCAGTGTTTTCTTCAAGGACATACAGGACTTGTTCTGAGAGATGCTGGAAGGGCTCGCAAGCCAGCAGGGAGGGTCGGATCTGACTCTGAGAAATTCTGTCTCTCCACTCTGGGAGCCGATAACATTGCCCCTGTCCTGCTGGAGACAGTAGGTTAGCCGTGGATGGCTGTGTACCGTGTCAGGGGTTGGATCACACAGAGAAAAATAAATCCAGTCCTCAGCCACAGTTGCTCTTTCCTCAGTCTACCACATCTACCAGGGAAATCAGATCTGGCAGCTCAAGTGCCTGAGACCAGTACAGTGTGTACTTTCTGCGTTTCCACAAATTAGACTCTTGGAGATGCAGAGAGAGAGGAATAAAAGAGTGAACATAGGGAAAAAATAGCAGAGGAGAAAGTCAAGGAGAAGAGGCCTGGGACAAAGGAGCAGAGAGAATTGAAGTTTCCATCTCCTCCCCCTCCAACCCCCGCTCCTTGGATGTCTGTACAAGGAATTAAATAGTTTAGATACATTAACAATATGTATTTCAGTCTCGACAGCTGAATTGGGCTTGGAGTCTCCTTTAGAGGAAAGCAAAATTGTTTCAGCCGCCTCTTTGCTTCTGAAACAAGAAAATTAACACAGTAAGAGACATGGCTGTGCATGTATTATCAGAGCCCCTTCTCCTGGCAGGGGTTAGAAGAGACTAGAGTTTGTTAACATGTGCAGTTTTTTAAATGAGGTGTATCTTCCAAGTGATACTCTTAATTCGCAGTTTGCTGCCTCTGTGTGGTTAGCAGAGGGGGACAGGAACATGGTGTGTTAATTCCTGTCACAAAGGGAGCCCGAGAACTGGGCCCCCAATCTCAGGCATGGCTGGGACAAGGGACCAGCAGGAGTGAGAGGAATTGAGGCTTCTTTCTTGGCCATGTGTCTGGCTGGAGCGCTGCCCGAGTTTAATCTCTTGCCCTCCCCAAGACGCGAGCACCGTCCTTGTCTGCAGCTTTGTCAGAAGGGCGACCTCCCATTCCAACCTGGCTTGGATCTTTGACGAGGTGCTCCTGTCATCTCGAATTTGGGAGATGATTATATTTGTCAGGTTTCTCCAGAGAAACAGAACTAATAGGATATATATATATATATATATATATATGAACATATATACACACACATATATACTACTTTGTATGTAATATATATGTATATATACGTATATAATTGCAAATAATATATGTGATAATATAATATAAAATTATATATACATATATAAAAGGAGATTTATTATAAGGAATTGGCTCACACAATTATGGAGGCTGAGAAGTCCCATGGTCTGCTGTCTGCACGCTGGAGACCCAGGAAAGCTGGAGGCATAATTCCGGTCCAAGTCCAAAGTCCTGAGAAACAGGGGAACCAATGGTGTAAATCCCAGTTCAAGGGCAGGAAAAGAAGGATGCCTCAGCTCCAGCAGGCAGGCAGGAAGAGAAACGGGCAAATTCCTCCTCCTGCTTTTTGTTCTATTCAGAGATTGAAAGGGTGGTCATATTGGGGAGGACAATCTGCTTTGCCAATTCCACCGATTCAAATGCTCATCTCATCTGGAAACACCCTCACAGGCACAGAAATGATGCTGAATCGGAGCTCCCCATGGTACAGCCAAGGTGACACATGAAATTAACCATCACAGTGAGCTGCACTTCGAGGTCCCCGTGCCTGCATTTCGTCACCCATTTTCTCCTCTGAGGACTGAGCCCCCCAGACAGGGCTGTGATCAGAGTGAGGCGAGCAAGGCATTCACAAGGGGCTGCCCAAAAATCCAGTTATTGGGACAAATAATATTTTAAGGCAACAGTTTTAAAAAGCAAAATGAATGCAAATAAATCCACAGTAAACCAACTATCAAAAGTTTTAATAAAGACAGGCTCAGTGTTCTCTTTTGCTTCTGGCTTCAATGTAGCTCAGCTGGACACTGACCCAGACAACATAGTTCTGAGGACAGAGACCTTTCTCTCTCTATGTTGTTTCCTTACAAAGGGAAGAAGAAGAGATGATAATGTAGCAGCTGGACCAAAGCTGGAGCAAGAGCTTATGCACTCAAAGACTGGTGGTCCTAACCAAGCCTGTTGCTGAGACAACCTTTTAATAAATTGAGTCTTTCCTCATCTATTTCTCATCTGCCGGGGTCCTAGCTGGGTGTAAAAGGAACTAACCAATCAGGAATGATCTCCTCCTACCTGGGCATATGTGCTAAGGTCATTATTTGAGGAGCCTTCTCAGCTGTCTTGGGGGCAGGGCCACCTCCTTTGTAGGACTTTGGGGATGGCCATGAACAAGACTTCATGTGCTTCAGCTCTTATTATTCACATCACCCTCTGGGATAAGAGTTTGGGTATCTGAGGACAACATTCATGGAGCCTGGTGGTTACTTGGTTCTCATTGCATCCTAGGTGGGGCTCTGGGCCTTAAAACCCAGTTACACTTCTGTCAGCCAGACTTCCTTCTGGTACACGATTTGAAACCCTCTCGAGTTAAAGTGTAAATGATTAATAATCTGCAAGTCCCACTGGGCGATAGTACTAGCTTAAGGCTTTGATCTTTGCTAACAGTAATACTGCAACTATAGGTATCCAGCAAGAAGTAAGGGAGGCAAAAATAGTCATTCTTTCTGCTGGTATAAAAACCAACCATGATATCCTGATTAGCTGATTTTTTTTTTTTTAAGGCAGACTACTGTGCCATCTGGGAATTTGTCACCTCTCCTCAATGCTTTAAATAAGAATACCTTTGACGGGGACTATATAGCAGTTTTCTTCAAATGTTGTTGATAACAATAAGGCAAGTGTTTTGCAAATTATCTCACAGAATTATCTCACAGATTCAGCCAGTCCTTGAAATAACTCTATGAGGTAGGAAACATCATGCCTATTCTACAGTTGAGAAAACCGAGATTCAGAAAGAATAAGTTATTTGCTCAAGATCATACAGTGAATATCCAAATGGTAGAATTGAGATTCAAACCAAGGTCAGCCAACTTCACATTCCTGACTCTTAAAGACTCAGGCTTCATCAAAATCATATTCTGAGAGCACTTATGCCCACAACGTCCCAGCTCAAACTAGAAAGCTCTTAGATATGACTCTTTCTTTAAAGTGTGGCCCATTGAGACAGGAATGGTCAAAGAATACCTTGCATCATTTGGGGTTACCCAATGGAGCCTTCAGCTTTCTTCGGTATACTGGAATACAGGCATAGATTTCTTTCCTTTGGCAGTATTGGAGAGTAGTAAATCTGTAGGGAAGATGGCATATCAGACTCAGGAGAATGAGTCCGATGAGAATCTGCTCTTGAGGTACTTTTCTGTACTCAACTTCTAAGTCCAGTGAGGCTGATCCTTGGGAGCCTTGGAATTTCCCACAAAGCTGGAACCATACTATATTCTTGCCTGGGCAGGAGCAAATGCACTGTGTGTACTCAGCAAAAGACAGAACTAAGGGACAAAGTCTTCTAGACTTTAGTGAATAGATAAATTAGCTCATATCTTGGGAGACATGACTTGCCCTGCAGCATATATCTAACTGTAAACATTAATAAGATAGATCATTATGGGACTACACTACAATAATTAGTGAATCCAACTCAGAGTTGACCAAATATTTTCTTTCTTGGAGAAATTATTTACTATGTTTGGTTTTCTTGTGATCTAAAGGAAACACATTTCTTTTTAAAATCCCTTCTTTGGAGAAATAATATGTTAAACCCAGAATCAGGCCTCAAAGCAAGGATTCTTTTTACTTAGCAGTTTCTGATGTTTGCCAGAGTAGTAAATTGGGACTGAATTACAAGCTTCTGAAAAGTGAAAACAGGAGTGGAAAAAAATGTAGAAGAAGAGAGAGGGTAATATTGCTTAAAAATAAACTAGCTGGTGGTGGGCTGGGTGTGGCTGTGGAAACAGTGACCTCATTCTTGATTCACTGATGATGTCCGTTCACAAGCAGAAGAAAAGCACGTAGCCTCTTTGGCACCATAAACAAGTACGTCTTCCTCTGAAGGATACGCGTGGAGAGAGGAGGGAAATTAAGATCAGAGTAAAAGGACAAACACCAAGACATTGGAGGCTTGAATCCTCCTACTTTACAGTATGTGGAGACACTGTACCATTAACATACTTGACAAATAATGTCTTCATTTTTTTCATTATCTTATGCATTTCTCCCTCATAACGTAATTCTTTTTGTAGTTATAGATTTCGCCATCATTCTCAGCATGTATATGGGGATAGTTATTGAATAAATTTTCTTAGTATTTCAAAAGAAAACTATTTTTAAAAGCAGAAGGATGTTCTTGGAGCTACATCTCAGAATAATTAATGATAACAGCAAACTGCTTCTACCACATTTTTTCCCCATATTTTTTAGTTGTGTTGAGTTCCTCTACTTTAATCCTAATGACACATGAGCAACTTGGGATGTTTTCTCTTTTCACTATTTAAACAAGTGAAAAAAGTCTTCTCTTCTCATTATCTAAAAGAAAATAATATTATTTATCTTCTCCCAATGGATGACTTGAACCACTACATCTTGAGATTGTGTGTACAAGAAACCATGTGGGTATCCACACACAGTACATTAAGAGCAGTCACCTTGATCTCTTTCTAGAACATAATTTTTCCCTCTATGTTTAAGTTTTTCCATATCTTGCTCTTTCCTAGCCTTACCTATCTTCCTGTACAAAATTTACAAGATATTGAGCTATCTTCCATTTGCATCTAAACCTTTACACTTGATTCTACACATTTTCTGCTAGGAATAAAAGTGGGCACCGACTGAATTTTAGCCTTTCCAGCTGCCTGGGTAAAGCAGCTCTGCCATGTTAACTTAGTTTGAGATATTTCTACCCTATCAGCTTATGGGTTATGTTTCTTCAAGACTTGGCAAAGTGGATGGTAAGAAAAAGGAGTACACTGACATTAACCCTTGACACATACTTTTTGCTAAATGCTTGCATACAACATTTGTCATAGTTTTTGCCTTTTGTCTTAAAATGCTCAGTCCATTTCATAAAAAATAAAAATGGAAGTATTATCTCTGCCCGCCCAAGGAAAGACTGTTTCCATTAGTATTAGTAGTAAAAGAATGAATGGAATCTTTTAAATTTACTAAAGATCTTTCACTATTTCCTAACTTTTGGATCTTTGTTATTGCTTGTTTTTTGTTTGTTTGTTTCATTCGAACAGAAAGGTGTTGCTTGTGTAAGATATAATTTAACTCTGAAGAATTTTCCTGGAAATCTGATTCCTATAAAATATTCCTTCCATTTAAAAAACTTGACCAGATTTTAGCTTCAGGATAGGAACTAAATCAATCTGTCTGTCTTTCTCTTTCTCCAATCTTCTGTCTCTCCTCTCTCCCTCTCTTACATGTTCTTTCTTGTTATCAAATTATTTCTGTGATTCATTTCTTACCTTCCTCTTTTTCATTGGACACCAAGTGTCTTCAATCCACCTGCCTGAGCAAGGGAATTCCAGACGCCTTTCTAGACGCAGTGGAAAAAATTCAGTCACAATGATCTCATGACTCTCTTTGACCAGCGAGATCACCAGAACTGCCATCTCCTCTCCCTCCTTTCCTGGATCCCCATGAGGACCAAAGGCATACGATAAGTCAGCAAAAGGAATTAGATGTGGACCATGATTTATTCCTCCCCTAGACTCTTTTGTCGCTGTTGATTTCATCACTGACACACTTCCCAGTCACCTCTGCAGCTGCTAAAGTTCCTGGTATTATCTCTGAGAACATGGCAGCTATCTAGACTCAACTATACGAACTACAATTAACGTCTGAGTAGCACTGAGTTCTTTAACATCCAGAGTTACTGACAAAGTCATTTGGGTTTGCCAAATTTGAAAAATATAAAAGTAATAGCTTTAAATGTGATTTTCTTAAGATTTAAATTAAAATGAGGCATGATAATTCTCAAAAAAGCCCTTTAAGCAAATATAACCAGTAGTGTGCTGGAGCTGGCCCATGCCAACTAGCAAGAAAGAGCAGGTCATCACATTTTTAGGAATTTTGAGAATAGGTTGTAAAATACTGACATTACTAAAAATTAAATTATAGAAACTTCACTTGAAATAAATTATATTAAAAACAATGGTAATGAAAACTCAAACTCCTTACTTCCTAATGGTTTTACTACATTTTACGACTATCTATGCTTTCCAGGTTATTTAAATCTATTGTTTACATATAGTAGACATACTATATAACAGTATTAATGGCACATCCCTTCCCAATTCTGCATTCAGTCAAGTCACATTGGTCACTGGAAATTGGTCATTGTGAATCTATCAACATTGCCAAAATTGACAAATGTTACAAATCAAGGCTTTTTCCCCAAGAGAGCTGATTGTTTAACGTTTATCACCACACCACTGTGTGTAATTATTCCTATTTTATAGATGAGGAAGCAGAGGCTCAGAGGCTCAGAGGTGAAATAACCTTGCAAGTGGTTCAAGATTCCACCCTCATTGATCATAGGATGCCTGAAGCAGGATGAACATTTGGGTTACTTTGTTAGCCGTGAAGTATTAGTGGGGAAAAGAAAGCTCTTTAGTTACTCTCCACCCTCTTCCTTCTCCTCCTCATCTAAACTTCTCAAAATGTCATCTCCAGTTTCTACCACCTTCCCCCCAGTTCATTCCCCGGCCAGGGCAGTGTATTTGGGGATCTTCTGCTCACAAATTTCACACTCCACCAAAGCGTCACAATGTTGCAAGTTACATCACACCTAGAAATGCCCAAAATAAGTTCCACTCAAGTGTAACCCAGATAGAAGAGCCTCAGAACATGATGTGAAATGTGGATACCTTGGAGCTTGTGTGGGTACAGCATGGGCATGGTGAAGAAAGGGTAAATAGAGCAAAACAGGAAGTGTGTTTGTTAAGCCGGGTACCTACAAGTATAATGACAAACTTTACCTCTTTATTTTTGTTCAGAATGGATCCTGGCTTTCACATTTTTATTTAGTAACAATAACATCTAAAGTCTTCCTTCAAAAGGACATTTAAGAAGCTTGCTGAGACTCCTATAGAAGGTTTCCAAATAATTCCCAAATAAATATCATTATTATCATCAATTTTCACAGTTATGATCATAATCACCATTATCCCCCTTTCTACTGGTGGGGCACCTTATATTTTTTAAATGCTTTCACATAATTTTACATTTGAATTCTAATACCTTTTAAAATCTTGTTTTATCAATGAATACACTAAGGCATGGGGGTGGGGATAATTTATCCAGGATTGCACAGGTAACTAAATTGATGTGAAACTTTGCATTGGTTTTAAATGTCAGCTCTGATGCTGGCATTTAGTGAACAATTACTCTATGTCAAACACTGTACAAGTTGCTCTTACATACACTGTCTTATTTGGGTCCCTCAAGATAAATGTTATTGCTCATATTTTATAGCTGAGGAAACTGGGGCATAAAATAATTAGAGGATTTGTCCAAAATCCTGTTATTGAGTTAATGTTAGAGCCCAGATCTCCCTGACCTCAGAATAGATGACCTGCACCATCTACTTCAAAACTAATAGGTCCAAATGTCGACAACATGTCCTATTCAAAGGTTACTTCCATTAGTGGGAAAATGTGCAAAAATATTACCAGCCATGAAGAATGTTTAGCCTGTATATGTCATTCTAGTGAAGTGCTTTTAGAAATTTGTTCCCTAGTCAGGGATTTGGGAACTTAGCATCACAAGAGAAAGCAGCTGGGGAAATATCAAATGACCCCAGTTCTTTGTCCTCAAGCTCTGACCCAGTAGTTCTAGGTCATGGGAAAGTGACCTAAAAATATAAAGTCTCAAAATTTCATTCACTGGGTAAAGTTTAAAATGCAAACACCAGTGCATCTCTGCATGACATTTAGTGTTTCCTTTTTTACTCCTCGTGTCCTTGTATCCCAAGAGAACTCTTCAGGCAGGTTTTTATGGAAATACAAGTCAAATACTTGAGAGAGTGAATTAAAAAAAAATCACTTTCACTTTAGCTCATGGGACCTAACTGTTTTGGTTGCTGTAACAGACAGAACTTTAAAGACAAGCACAAATCAGAGGAGACCAGATTCTACATTAATGTTGGGTCTTCAGCTGCAAGTTACTTTGGAGAAGAGTCTGCATAACTCTAAATCTTGGCCTTGCTCCAAAAGAAGAAGGTAAATATGCGATTCATAGTAGCTTTCTTAGAAGTGAGGGAGAATGCCATTGTAGAATGGTGGGCTTCTGGGTAAGGGGTCAGGCAATTCCCCACCTTCATGTACTGTTGATAACCCTGCATCTGTTCCTATATATTTTAAGGGGTCATTTTGATTTCCCCTAGTGGAATAACAGATCCCATCACAAATACCACTTGATTTTTCTGCTGTGAATCAGTTGCATATAATGGTGTTCTGCATACTATTGTTGTGTAACTACTTACTCCAAAACTTAGCGGCTTGGAACAATCATTTAGTTTTGCTCACCATTTTGTGGGTCGCTAATTTGAGAAGGGCTTGACTGGGTAATTTTCACTTGGGGTTTCCCATGCAATTGCAGTCAAATGTCAGGTGGGGCCAGCATAATCTGAAGTCTTGGCTAGGTTAGACCTACAACATGGCTCAATCATGTAGGTAGCAGTGGATGCTGGCTGTTGGCTGGGAGCTCAGCTGGGGTTGATGACCAGAGGACTTACATGTAGTGTCTACAGCATGACAGTCTCAGAATCATCAAGCATCTCACTTGATCCTTGGCTTTTCCCAGAATCCATGTTCCAGGAGAATCAGGTGGTTGCCATGTGGTCACCCATCACCTAGCCTCAGAAGTCAGGTGGTATCCCTTCTCTTGCATTGTATTGGTCAAAGCAGTCACAGACCTACCCATATTTGAGGGAAAGGGACATAGACCTCTCTTCTTGAATGGAGGAATGTCAAAGGATTTGGGATACAATCTAAATATAATAACTGTATCAGTTTGTTACTTATATAGTAACAGCAAAACCACCACAAAATTTAAAACAAGAAACATTCATTTAGCTTACTATGCTGCAACTGGTCATTTAGACTGGGTTCAGCTGTGAGATTCTTGTGCTCTTTTCTGGTCTTTCACATGCATCTGTGGTCAGTGCAGTGGCTCTGTCTGGTCTCTGGAGCCTCAGTTTGGGCTGAGTTGACTCTGGTCTGTGTAGACTCTGGTCTTCCTGTTGGCCACATTTAGCCCCTTCCCATGGCGGTAGGAAGGTCTGAGTACTCTTGAGACCTAGGTGCAAAAGTGTCCCATCACCACTTATGCTAACCAAAGCAAGTGGCAAGGTCAGGCCCAATTCCAGGGGGTGGGGAGATAGAGTCCATTCTTTAATGGGAGTGGCTGTACAGTCACTTGGTAAGGAGCATCTGGATAGGGAGGGGACTAATTGCAGCCTCTTAAAAAATAATCTATTACAATAACTCATCCTCACATAGTGTTTACTTTGCGACGAAAAGTGTTCCAAGCGTTCTAGGTGTAGGGTTCATTCAATCTTCTAAACAACCCTAAATGTGGTTACTAATATTATTCAAATTTTATGGATGAGAAAACTGAAACACAGAGAATGTAAGTGAGGGGCCCAAGGTCACAGAGCTAGGAAATAGTTAAAATAATATTCATGCCCAGGCAGTCTGGCTCTAGAGCCTGTGATTGTAACTCCTACATTACGCTGTTAACAAAGTTTCTTTTTATAGGGATGACATTGTGATAGCTAATCCGGGAGGGTTTCCCTGGACCACAGACCATGTCCTTTTAAACTATTTTGTCTCATAAGTGACATTCAAGTGACTTGTATCATTAAATCTACAAGGAGATTTTATTATATGCTTGAAACATGTAACAGAGGAAGTATACAGTCCCTGAGTTTGAAAGTAGCACTAGGTGCCTGCTTTCTTAGTTTTACTTCCTCATTTATCAAGTGAGGGAGTTAAATCAAGTAATCCCTGGTTCTACAACATCGTAAAGTCCAAGTCCCATCAGCATCATAATTGTAAGTTGATCCAAAGCTATTTAAGGATTATCTATAATAAGGATAATGAATGTACTACGAACAGTAGGATGGTATTTCTGTTTTTTTAATTTTCTGTATAGCAGTCTCCTCTTATTCATGGTTTCAGTTACCCATGGTCAACTGTGGTCTGACAATATTAAATGAAAAATTCCAGAAATAAACAATTTATATGAAATCTCACACCACTGACTCTGTCCCTCCTGGATGTAAATCATCCCTTTGTCCAGCGTATCCGTCCCGTTAGTCACTTACTAGCCCAAATCAGTTATCAGATCCACTGTTGGTATTTCAGTGCTTGTGTTCAAGTGACCCTAATTTTAATGAATAAAGGCTCCAAAGAACAAGAGTGGTGATGCTGGCAGTTTGGTTGTGACAAAGAGACGCTGTAAAGTGCTTTCTTTAAGTGAAAAGGTGAAAGTTCTTTACCTACTAGGAAAAATATTTTTAAATTGTATGTTGCTAAGATCTATGGCAAGAACTAATCTTTCATCCGTGAAGTTGTGAAGAGGGAAAAAGAAATATATGATGGTTTTGAGGTAGCACCTCAAACTGCAAAAATGACGGCCACAGTGAGTGATAAGGGCTTAGTTAAGACAGAAAAGGCATTAAATTTCTACAAGATATTTTGAGAGAGAGAGAGAGAGACCACATTTACATAACTTTTATTACAGTATATTATTATAATTGTACACATTTATTATTTACTAATTATTGTAAATCTCTTACTGTGCCTAATTTACAAATTAAAATGTCTGGGTTTCAGGCATCCACTGGGAGGCTTAGAATGCATACCCCACAGATAAGGGGGGATTCTCGTATATTCTTCAAAAGTGTTTTAAACCACTTCCTTTTCTAGTTCCTAGAAACACATGTCCTGCTGATAATTAGAAATCTATGATTTCTTTACAAAATATAGCCCTTGGGAAACAGTGTATTCATATGACGTGTTAACGGATGTTTGGATAGGCCTTTCAATGATTGCTGCTTTAGCAAAATAATAATAATGATAATGACAATAATAATAATAGTAATAATAATAATAATGGGACAATGCAATTAAGAAGAGAGGTACAAAGGAGAAGAGATGAAAGGAGAGGGAAGGGTAAAGTAGAAAATGAGAAAAAACAGAAGTGGCTCAAAGTGACTTCTGCTTGGCTCTATAAAGGTGGTGTGAAGCTGACTTCTAGAAACTGTCATTGACAGGGGGGTTACTTGCCAAGTGCTAGTGTCCTCTGGGGAAATGTGGGAAGATATCTGTCCTTCAGAGGTGGGTTTTCTTACCGGTCCAGCCAGAGGCACCTCAAGGGAGATACTGGAACCTGGACAGCTCTTGATGGTGCTTTCCATTTATTACCTTGCCACCTGGAAGGAAGAGGTTCAGCAGCTCCGTCATTTTATTGAAGCTTGTTTTAAAAGAAAAGTGCAGAAATGACCTTTTACCTACACAAGTACAGGCAAGACCACAGGATGAAGTCGTAGAAAGAGCAGTGGTATCATAGAGAGTGAGGAAAATGTTTGCACAGACTCTTGGCATTTAATCTCACTGAGCCTTCATTTTCTCAGGAGTGGGAAGTGGGAAGATGGAGTGGGGTGGGTGGGTGGATGGAAGGATATTGCCCTGGATGAAAAGTAAAATGATTTTCGATGGAATTTCTGACTGTAAAATCGAAGACAAAATTCTAATCTCTGTATCATGGCATTCTGACCTAACGCAGAACCGCTAACGTTATAAACACTTAGAAATGCATGTTTCAACCAGCATGTTTATAATGATCAGTTTACAAATTTCAGAAAATCTCACCATTGACTCTTGCCAGCCTGTATGAGCTGGCTTCAGCATGCATTAAGACAATCCCAAGGTGACAGAAATATTCATACCCAGACAGATAAGACATGTCAAGCTGGTCCAAAGGCATATGAATAGATATAGGACTTAGTGGCTAGTGGCTAGGATTTTAATGTCCGTACAGAATAAGAGATGTAGCTGTGGGCCCATGTGAGACTGATTGCTGAAAACAGACACCAGCAAAAATCTGGGCTCCCCTAAGAACTGCCTGGTTTGTTAGCTGAATGAGAAAGCGTCGTAAGTCCCAAGAAATGGCATAGGAATCTTTCTCCTTTATGTTTTGGGTAAGAGTAAAGACAACAAATCTCCAACTAAGAACTGAAACTCAAAGCTCACACCATGCCCAGGTATGGAATACCAGTTCACACTCCACAGTCAGACAATTCTAAGCTGATAAATTAAACATGTAAATACTGATCCTGGACAGGTGAATTCTCAGAGGTGTCCACTAGAAGCAAAACAAAATTGCTCTTTAGAGCTTTTACTATATAGGAGGAAAGGGATTCACTCAGGAAAGAAATATTCGGGCTGAAGATAAACACTCATTCAAAAATTACACACTACAAGTGGGAATGAACTATAATGAAGGGATTCAACAGATACAGTGAACTGCAGGATTAGTATTCTAAGAACTTGAGAGAGTAAAATAATCTGAAAATATAAAATTTAAAAAATAATCAAAGACTTCCCTGGTAGCGCAGTAGTTAAGAATCCGCCTGCTAATGCAGGGGACATGGGTTCGATTCCTGGTCCGGGAAGATCCCACATGCCATGGAGCAACTAAGCCCGTGCACCACAACTACTGAGCCTGCGCTCTAGAGCCTGTGAGCCACAACTACTGAAGTCTGCACACCTAGAGCTTGTGCTCTACAGCAAGAGAAACCACCGCAATGAGAAGCCCGCGCACCGCAACAAAGAGTAACCCCCACTCGCTGCAACTAGAGAAAGCCCACGTGCAGCAACGAAGACCCAATGCAGACAAAAAATAACTAAATAAAAAATAAAAAATTTAAAATAGATAAAAAATACAAGAAGAGGATAGTCATTAACAATTAGAGAAAATAAAATGTTGGAAGAGAGTATAATAACTAAACTTAAAAACTCAATGGAGACTTCCACTTCTGGAAAGGTGGAGCAGACGTACTTTCCTTATTCTTTCAAGTACAACTAAAAACTCTAAAAAAATACATATAATATGTATAATGTAATATAATTTTATTTTAATATATTATATCATAAGATTATATACCATAATATCATATATTATGAGAATATATATGTTGTGATATATGTTATGATAATATATTATATATTGCAAGCATATTATTATTAATATATGTAATATATTGTGTATGATATATATATTATACCATCAGACAACTCTGAAAGATGGAAAGAAGAAGGCAGATGGGTTAGAGTCCCAGGGGCCCAAGGAATGACATATCAGTCAATTCCCTAGGACTTCTTTTTGTCTTCTGTATTCAGACTTAGGGCTGAATAAACCAGCAAACTGGAAATGTCAATGATTATAGACAAAAAAGCTCCAACCAAAGCCTGCTCATTCTAGCCAAAGGACCAAGAAAGGGGCAGTCTAGCAAGACAGAAGACTGTTAGATAATAACAACTCTACCCCAGCCAAACACCACACTAAAAGAGCGTCCACACCCTCACCCTTCTGCAAAGGCTGAGTGGGTATCCTAGACTCTCACCCTCATCAGGTTGTAACGAGGAACTGCAATCATTCACCACCACAGTGTCAAAGATTCAATTGGGACTTTCATCCCCATAGGGTAGTAACGAGCCGCTCCCTCCCCGCAGGATGTCAGCAGAGACCACATGGGGAGCCTGGATTACCCTAACTCCCAGCGCTGATGACGTGTCTCTCCCTCTATGTGCTGGGAATATACCTAGTGGATACTATTGGAGATTCAGGTCTATTTACCATCACCGAGGTACTAAAGCCACCGTTTCCCCTCACCATGGGGACAATGGAAGTCACCTGGGGAGTCAGAACTCCTACCCTATCAAGCAGTAATAATGAGTCCTCAGCACAGATGTCACTGAGAGCTGAGTGGGAAACCCCGACTTCTAGGACCACCTGGCAGTAATGAAGCAGCACCTGCCAGTTCTCTTGCTGGAGCCATGTCAGAGGAAGACAGATAAATAGAAGGTTTAAATAAGATCCAGAGTCTTATAACATAATACCTCAAGTCTCCAGGTTTCAATTAAAAAAATCACTTGTCCATCAAAAAACAGAAAATATCAAACTAAATGAAAACACCACCACTGCCACCAATAGAGTGTGCCAACACCAGGATAATAGAACTGTTAAAGTTCTCTGACAAATGTTTTTAAAGTAGCCACCATAAAAATGCAACTGTGAACAATGACAAACACACTTGAAACAAGTGAAAAAAAGTCTCAACTTCTAGTACTATTTTGGATAAGAGTGGTGAAAACTTACATTCTGGCCTTTTCCACAACCTTGGAGAAAATCATTCAGTCTTTACCATTAAGTATAATTTTAGGTGCAGGTTTGTTTTAGATGTTCTCTATCTGGTTGTGGTAGATCCCCTCTATTCCTACCTCTCAGAGAGTTTTTATTTTATTTTTCCCAATATGTGGAAGGGAGGTTTTCCCAAATGTGATATTCATTCTTAAGTACAATGTGTACTTTGACCATCACTTTATTTAAGGAAGTATTTAAAGACCATCTATTTTTAAGAGCTTTTCTCTTTTCAGAGTGTTCCTTTTTTAAAAAAATAACCTGTTTTGTAAATGGAGTATCTGATTTTTGAGAAGATTAGTAGTTTTTCTTAAGATCTACACTCAGCAACTTTCAAATATACAGTAGAATATTATTAACTATAGTCACTGTGTTGTACGTTACATCTTCATGACTTATTTATGTTATGACTGAAAGTTTGTACCTGTAAAAAAAATAAAATATGTTTTTTTCCCCTAATATTGGCATTCTGTTTCCCTTGAACTCCTTTCTTTTTCTGATTTGTGTTAGTGTTTTCATGTATTAGATTTCAGTATCTGATGATCCTTGGTTGTCTATTAGTATTTAGGAATGTAGTCCTAAAAAGTATATTTGAAGTTCTACATTGACTGGTAGGGCTCATCAAAATTGTTAATAAACCAGAATAAAAGTTTCAGAAATGGAGAGAAGCATAAGAAAAGGCAGATCATAATTTTTCAAAAAAAGGATTATTGTTCCCAATTGTTCTCCTCTTCCCTGTAAGATTATATTATACACCTCCACCCATTATATTTGACTTGCCTGTTCACTTGTAGTCATCTGTCTCTGCCCCAGAGACTTTGACTATGATCATGCAACATGCCTTGGCCAATGGGATGTGACATTTGTCACATCTGAGCCGAAGGTTTGTGTTTGTGTGATTTGGCTATGTCTCTCTGCTACCCTCCACCAAGAGAAAAGCCTTTCCAAGGTTATGGATTCTCCCTCCCTCTGGGTGCTGGGGTGAGAAAACTCATGGGGTGCAGTCAAGCCCAGCCCAGCTAGATAATGACCAGCAGAGCTAGGTCAATCCCAGTCCTAATGACAAAATTGAGTGAGCAAGAGATAAGTGCCTTTGAATATAAGGTACTGATATATTAGGGCTATTTGTTATGATAAAAAAAAAGCTGACTAATAAACCAATAGTCTAATCTTAGGCTGTTTTTCTTATTCTACACACTGACCTTGAGGAATCTTACCCATGCTCTTACTACTAAAATATTGAGGACTCTAAATGTCTATCTCAAACTTTTTTCTTTCTTCTGAGCTTTAGACCTATACTTCCATCTGCTAACCTTGTCTCAAAGGTCATTCCATTTAGAAACTTTTCTAAATCCTTCCCCTTTGTGCTTGTCCAGCCAAATTGCATGTTCCCACTCTGTGCTTCAGCATCACCGTTTCCATACCTTTATTTATAAT
Source organism: Mesoplodon bidens (assembly GCF_964165515.1). Lineage (NCBI taxonomy): Eukaryota > Metazoa > Chordata > Mammalia > Artiodactyla > Ziphiidae > Mesoplodon > Mesoplodon bidens. The sequence continues at coordinate 15,478,268 of NC_138181.1, read as the reverse complement.
ATTTACCTCATTGTAATGTAATTGTGAATTTTATACAGCTTTTCACCCCTAGAGCAGTAGAGACCTTGTCATTTAGAGCCTATAATATAGCTTAAGCCACATAGTCATGTTCTTTAAATACGTGCCAAAATAATGTGATGGTAAAAGCAATATTGGATTCAAAAATAAATGTTATCACAGCTTTAGAAAAATCTACATTTTCACACATTGGAAACCTACTATGAGGTAACAAATGTGGCTAAAAATGAGGGGAAAAAGTATAATTTTAAGGTACAACATTGATTTTCTACTTAGATGAAAGCAGGTTGTTTTCAATTAGAGGAGGTGCAGTCCCAAATATTCAATACTAATTTATGAAATTCTATTGATTTTCTACTTTTTGTTTTAAAATCCACAATTTTATATTAATTGCAGAGAATCTATTTTGCTTTGAAGAAGAAATGGAAAAAAGAGAAGAAAAGAGGAAAGGAATCTTTCACTGACAATCTGTCTTTTGGACGGTACGTTATATATATATTTTTTGTCATATTTCATTCTCTTAAGAACCCTTTGCGATATGTATCTGTAGACACAGACTGAAGTTAAATCATTTGTTTTGGGCCACTCATCTACTAGTGAGTAGAGCCAGGATTTGAACCTGTGTCTCCTGATTTCACATCTGCCAGTGTTTTGATGATTTACTCGGCCTTATCTGCTTGTGTGTGCTCCAAGGGGTCATTGTCCTCCCTTATACACCCCTATGAGAGGAAGGAAGACGAAATGTTATGATAAAATGTAGCCATCAGCATTCTAGTGAGAAGACAATCAGGACCCCACTCAGGGTACCATGGCTCCTTCTTCCTCAATGAACTGCTTGTTGATTTGATGCTTCCTCACGTTTTCAGTGATCAGTCTATGATTTATCACCCTGATGTGTATATGGGTTTGAGTGTTTAAACTGGGAGAAGAGTCTCCCTAGATAAGACAAAATGACCTAATTTTCAGCCATTAATAACATGTCCATTTCTATTTCCTTTCTGGAATGGAAAGGACTGCATTATAGGCTCACTGATCTGCTACATTTAATTTGAAAAACAAACCTTCTTTTGAAATCGTGGTGATCAAACACATTATTAGAAAGAGCAGAACTCTATTTTCACCCATGGAACTAAAAATAGTGGCTAGGGTTTGACATGCTTCACAAAGGGAAGACATTATTAGAATAGAAATCATTATTAGACTAGAAAAATGTCTGGATTTTTGAAACTACAGGTTGTTTTTATACACAGCATTTTAGAGCAATGACCTTTGTGAAATACTCAAATATTGTGAGAATAAGTTTAACAATCTAATTATTGCATTTTGTTTCTTACCAACTTCTTTTGGTTATGGGCTTTCCAATAGAGGAAGCTGAAGAATATGAAAAGGAAAGAGAGATGCTAGGTCCAGGGTGGTCCAGGATGCAGTGGCCACTTCAGCTCTAACCACTAGGCTCTGTGCTCTTTCAAGGAGCCCTCCTATCCTTTTCAAACATATCATTTTTGAATGTTTTTGAATGCAGCACAACCCTCTGCTTCCTCATTTCATTTCTTGGAAATACATGTTTGTCTAAGAAGGTTATCAAAAATATTACTGATACATTGATTTCATATTAATGAATGTCTGCTTTGTTGGTATTCTGTGTGTGTGTATGACAAGTGTCATTAGGGACATGGAAAATGAGAGAGAGAGAGAGAGAGAGCAACTGGGGACATGAAGAAGAAGGCTGTTTTTAGACAGGGTACTCAAAGCAAGCTCAAATCTAATGTGAATTGAATCCTGCATTGTTAGAAAAATTTACAGGAAGGACAAGGCACAGGTTCTGGAAACAGAGGAAGCAGTACATACTCTTAGAATATTCAAACAAAAGAAGGAAAACCAGTGGTGCTGGAGTATGGAAAATGGGAAGAAGAGTTCAAAATGATGCAAATCATTTAGGGAAATACAGTCATGATGAGGATTTTGCATTTTATTCTAATTGCAATGGGACCTCATCGAAGAGGCTTAACTAGGAAAGTGATATAATCGGATACAAATGAAAAGTTCAAGTCTAAGAAGTAAAGGCTTATTTATTTATTTACTTATTTATTTGGCCATGCCACACGGCAGGCGGGATCTTAGCTCCATGACCAAGGATCAAACCCGTGCCCCCTTCAGTGGAAGCATGGAGTCTTAACCACTGGACCTCCAGGGAAGTGTCATAAGAACTAAAGGGTTAAACTTTCTATTTTACTACTGTTTTAAATTGAGGGTCAGCAATAATTATGAAGAAGGTGGCACAATAATTTTTGTGTCTTTTCTCCCATTTCCTCATTTCCCTCTAGTGAGCCCATGGCTTGGCTGAATGCTTTTGTTATGGCAAGAATCAAGCCTGCTTGGAGCCCTTCTGGCCTGGTGGGTTTCCTGCATATGTCAGTGGAGTCTGATGCCAGTTGGCTATAGAAACAAACACAGCGCATTAGTTCAATCACTGGAGCAATTTCTATATGACTGGGTGTGGTGGATATCAAGTGACTTTGATGAATTGTGGAATAATTCACTAACTGGCAGCTGTGACTAGAATGCAAACCCAGACATAGACTGAAAAGGTGACAGCCTTTCGAGCAGGAGTCCCTAGAATAGCAGCTCATGAACTTCCCCTGCAGCCTATGTTTGTTGGCAATAATATGTGCTCTCAGCCGTGCTGGCAGGGGACCATGTGGCCATCTGTCCTACAGCAACGGGTTTCCGTGGTGTCCTGTCAGTCAGTTAAAAGTGCTCACAGATCAAGCAGAAGGGGGGAAATCTTCAACATTCCTTACCACTTCATCTAAAGAAGGATGGATATCTGGGTGACCTGCGGACAGAATACAAGGTACCATCCTTCTGAGATTGCCTGGAAGCAGCAATCTGGAAAATTAATGCAATTTTAGGTTCAGAACATCTGATTTGTAGATAACATCTCTGTGGTTATTCTGCAACCCATTAGGCTACTGATAACGTCTATGTGAAGATATTTGCATATTCTTCTGATCTGTCAGGGCTCTGCAGCAGTAGGAGACTGAGAAATATTTTTCTCTATATATGCAAGATATATTACAAGTCAAAATCTAAGGGACTAGTCTTTCCTTGTTAATCTCTAGGTATGATTCTGGAATTTCATACAGTTGCCTTAGCACTGCAAGGTAATAAATATTTTAGCCAGTATTCTTCCATGCCAGGTAGGTAGAAGGCAGACATAATCACCCAAACCCTTTCTGCAGATATAGAACCTGATGCTTAGAGAGGTTTGCTAAAAGAATTGAATAGAAAGAAATTAGGTGAGTTGTTAACAAGAAAATCAACTTTAGTTGAATAATGTATCTCTCAATACCTACCATATATTCAAATGTGGTGGATGAGGACTTGGCCTTTCCCCTCAGAGAGCATATATTCTTCTTGGAGAGATGTGGTACATAATTAAATTTGCTAAAATTTAAGCTGAAAATGAAATATCAGAGAGGTAGCCGAACAGGTGGCTGGAACATTTGTACAAGAAGGAGAATACCATATTAAAAATCTAGACTTTACCCTGTACGTGTTGTGGAACTATTGACTGGCAGAAAAATAATCATATTTGTCTTTTAGAAAGATCAATCTGGCAGCAGTGTTTAAACACATACACATACATATATATATAACTGAAAGCAGGAACCAAACTACTTGATTATTCAACCAACAGAGATAAACCCAAGCCTAGCTCCTTGGGCTCAGGATTCTCAGCCAGTTGCTTTTTTCACCTTTGTATATTTTTCATCTATTTGATATACACTTCCGGATTCATACTATGTGTGTTGGTATTAAATGGGAAATGACTCTTAGAATCAACTAGGATTCAGTTAATGGTACTAGGAGAGTTGAGTGTCCACTTGGAAAAATAAAATGAAGTTGGGTCTCAACCTCACAGCTTATACCAAAAAGTTACAAATGGATCATAGATTTAATGTGAAAAACTGAAGCTTAATTTTAAAAGATACCATAGAAGAATTATGTATATGTAAGTATTATATATGTGAATATTTATATATGAAAAATAAAACACCAGTCTCTAAGGGAAAAGACTGATAAACTCAGCTAGATCATCATCATCATCACCATCACTTATGTGCAAAACCCACAATAAGCAAAAGTCAAAAGATGTGACAAATCAAGAAAATACACTTGCAAGGACAGATTTTTCTAATATTCATTTTCTAATAACAAACTCCAATAACCCAATAGAAAAAAATAAGCAAAAGGCAGTTCACAGAAAAGAAATATAAATGGCTCAAATATATGAAAAGATGCCCAACCTCACTCATAATATGAAAACTACAAATCAAAACCATACTGTGAAACCAATTTCACCACTAGTTTGGCATATATGTTACTATTGACAAGAGATTGGGGGAACAGGCACTCTCAGATACTCTGGATTGGAATGTAAATTGTTATAACCTCTAGGAGAGAGCAGTTTGAAAAAGGCTATCAAAATAACAAATACAAAATAACTAAATGCCCTCTGAACCAACAATTCTACCTCCAAGAATGTATATCTAAAGATATACTTTGTATATATGAAGTTGTATATATCTAACTTTATACAAGACAGTATTTTTTGAAGTAGCAAAATATTAGAAACAACCTAAATATCCATCAATGGTGAATTGTTAAATTACAAAGCAACCAGGCAATGGAATACAATGCAACAATACCAAGAAACAAGAAGAAATTTTTTAATGTCCTGATATAGAACACAGTAACAGTGAAAAAAATCAAGGTGCAAGTGGGTGCGTTGGTATCCTAATATTTACATAATATGGGGAAAAAGATTAAATGTATATACACACATATATTTAGAGAATTAATTCCTTATACATGCATGAAATACCTTTGGAATGATATCAAAAGAAAGTGATAACATTTGTTGACCCAGAGGAGGGAGACTGGTTGTCTGGAGTTTAGGACTGGAGAGAGAATTTTCATTATGTGCTCTTTCTTTTCTCATTTACTGTGTAAATGTATAATGTATGGAAAATTAATGTTAAAGAGTAAAACAGAATGAAGCACCAGAAGATAAAGATAAGTTCACAATAAGTGAATATAGACTGTCATAAATTACTCAGAGATTTTTCCCCATCTAGTTTCTTATTTAATCCTTATCTCCCTGTTATCATTCCTTTTCACAAATGAGGAAATTGAATTGTAAAGATAAGTAACTTTTCCAGAATCACACAGCTAAGAATTGAGACTTAGATATCATTAAGTTGGCCCTGATTGCATTTTAATTATCAATTCTTTGCTTGTTTCAATAAGGTGTTTTTTTTTTCATGATGGACACTGCTAAGATGTGTTAGTGCCCACTTCTATCTTGCTCAAAACATTTCCACTGTTGTTTTTCCTTTTTATAATTTTAAAAAATTTAGGGGTAAGTTTGAGTCCAAAGAAAGTCTGCAGCACAAGGAAAAGAAAAAATCTGAAGGCACAGTTAGCTTCTCCCTAATTTAGACTTTAGTTAACCACTCAGCAGTAGATGCAACTGGCAATTCCACCTTACGGCAACTTGAAAAATGTAATAAATCACTCATCCTCATTTGAGAGGTCACTTTATTATAGGATGCAAGGGGTGGCAAGCGGCAGTGAAACAGTCAGAAGGGCACCAGGAGAGCTGCTTTTGTCTGTACACCCTGTGGGCATTATGTTTATTAAGTTCTATTTTACTTTCAAGGAGAAAATCGTTCCCAGTAATTATGTGTCTCTTACTTGTCAGTTCCTGAGAGATCCTCTGACAGGTAGGGTACCATTTATATCGACAGATCCCGTTCCTTGAATTCCACGGTGGCATGGCTTATCCATGCCCTCTCCCACCTGCTAAGAGCAGATCATTAAAGGAGGTAGAGAGACCTCACCAGAAAAGGGACACAGATAACAAGATGGAGGGGCCACGTTTTCTTTTAATCATAACCCTCCCTCCGACAGAGCAAGTTCCAAGGATGAGACTCATGTAAAACAAGAAGTCTCAGAAGCACAAAGGTGTAACAAAACAGAGGAAGACTGAAAAAGAGTTCATGCCGGTCTCATTGAAATGAGACTGTCTGTGAGGCAAGCCTCTAGTGCATGGCTTGGTTTTGTTGTTTTTATTTGATTAGAATAAATTAGGCATCTTTTCTGTTAGGGTTAATTAAAGTCTGGGTTGAAGTATGAAAATGCCAGTTGGCAATACTTCCTGTGACTTGGGAGCTGAAGGTCTGATTCAGGTCTTGTCCTTCATAATTAGAGGGACTCATGATATTCACTTGGCTAGACAACTGGGCCTAAATTAAAAGAGCTGTGAGAGATTATTTTCTTCTTTCAATAAGCACATATTGCATTTAGAGTGACTATCCAGTGTTAGTTTATATGTCAGCAGGTATTAAATTAGTGCAGTCTTTCCAGAGGGCTCTAAAAATATTTCAAATATACCATTAAAATGTTCATATATATTCAATCAACTATTCCACATCAAGTTATTTTTCTTAAGGAAGTACTTGGAAAAATATGCAAAGATGTATAGAAAGGATGTTCATTGCTGTGTTGTTTATAATAGATAAAAACTGTGAGTCTTTTAAGTGTACAAAAAATGATTATTTAGCCAATCGAAATGATAATATCAATCTATATTTACCAATATGGGAAAATGTTCACTTGTTATGTGAGAAAAACAATTTATGAATTGTTTTTGTAATGTAGTGTGATCCTAGTTTTTACATACATGATATACATAATACATATGTGATGTAAGAATACGCAATAAAATGTGTCCAGAAATTCTCATTGTGTAGGAGACCCAATAATGCCTTTCTTTCCTTGAACTTTTTTGTTCGTTCACAGTTTCTAATTTTTCCACTATAACCGTGAACTTGTAAGATGAAAAAAAAATCTGCTAAGGGATCTACCACTCAAAGCACTCTATCTGAATTTTCAATCAAAATGACAATAAAAATAGATGGTATTATATGCTCTAATTAAATAAAACTAGTGTACTTATTATACACTGAATGAACATCTTTCATATTAATACATGACATAAAGACTGCCTAAGGTAAGACCCGCTAGAAACTTTAAATTACATTATTTTTCCCTTGCTAATACATTACCCTTGAGTTGCATTTCATCTTTTATTTATATGAAGCCTTACTTATGTTCAATTTATATTCACATATTTCCTTATTTTCACATTGGGAATTAATGACATTGACAACTATGAGTAATATTAATAGTTTATTTAAAATTTATGTTTTCATCAAAAGAGAGGTAATCACTGATATATAAGGCATATGAAGACAGTAAACAGTTTTTAAATTTTATTCTATATTCTTCAGTCTCTCTCCATAGCCCTTACTCTAGAATTATTCATCGAGTAAATTGAGATGACAATGATAGTGCATCCAACTACACATATTTCATTCATTTCTACACAAATATCTATAGGACAATTACAATGAATAAGGTAGTGAACTTGGGGCCACAAGGTATATAAAGTTCATTACTTCAAAGAGCTTATCTCTAGGTGGGTGATATTTACCTATCATCTGAATCTGTGTAATATGCAAGTAAAATAAAGCTGAGTATGAACACAGTTCTATGACACTTCAGAAGAGGGAGGAATTGCTTCTGTTTTCAGAAAACTAATCAGGCTCCATGAAGTTTGTCTGGACCTTGAAGGCTTGGGGGTATTTCTCCAAATGGAAATTAGGAGGAGATCTACTAGGTAGAGCATCTGTCACAAGCAATGTAGTAGAAACGGGAGATTGGAAAGCTTGTTTGGAGTGTGACTCCCAGTTTGGATTGCCAGTAGAATGATTTATAAGTAAGTATTTAGTGGAGAGGTAGATTTGGGTCAGAAGATGGAGATTTTGAAACCTAAACACAGAAGTCTATGCTGTGTTCAATAGTCCAATAAGTTGAGGAGGCCGCAGCATTTGAATAGTGAACTGATAAGATTAATTTGTGCCATAAGAAAATCAATCTGGCAATACCTCATACGATGACTGGAGGAAGAAGACATTTATTTTTAAATGTCTCAATTAATCATCAGAAATTTGTCAATAGAAAATTACTCATTCTTTTCCATGTTTATAATGCACACCACTATCTTTTTTCATCAAGTTAGTACACACTCAGAGTTGCACCGATAAGAGATGTGTGCTTGCTTGAGAAAGAGAAAGCAAAGAAGATCATGAACTGAAATTTCAACAGGACTCTTTATTTTTGTCCCGTGTAGTTTTATTATTACTCCAGTTGGATTAGGCCCAAAGAGGTTATTCATATACAGGCTGAGCACTTATTTTCTAGAGTCAGAATGTTTGGTTCTGAAGCCTATCACTTACTAGATGTGTGACTTGGAAAAGTTACTCATATTTTCTGTTTCTCAATTTACTTACTTTTACATAGAAATAATTACTGAACCTGCTCTAAAGCATTGCTGTGATGATTAAATTAAAAGTAAGAATAAAATGAGAGAGTGATTGTCTCATAATAAGCCTTTAATGAATGTTGAAGATACTGTTTTTACCTCCTTTGTGAAAAAACCAAAAACCAAAAACCCAAGACGTTATATTGTGTCTGGATTTGAACTGGTGGTAGTTTGCAATTCTGCAAGGAGAAAACCAGACCCAGTAGTTTATTTATTTGTCTGCTTGTTGGTTTTGGATAGCGAGAGATGCCACATAATATATAGAGAAGGTGGTAAATTAATACAAAGCTAGGGAATTCATTTTACAGCTTAAGTGAGAAAATTTAATCTTATAAAACATGTTTTATGTCCTAAGTGAAATAACACAATTTCCAATAACAAACACAATTTCCAATAACAAAAATAGTTTACAAATTTAAGTGGTCAAATTATTTTAGTTATAAATCTTACTTCTCACTCTTAGGACATAGAGGGAAAGAATTTTATAACTGAGCTTAGAAAGTTGATATGGTTTAATTCTGTAAGACTTGAACCTCCTTGTTTTTTGTTTATATGGTACTGGGCATTGCCATGGACACTGAAATATAAACAGCAAATAACTATTTACTCTTCCTTTGACTTCATGGTTAGGAAGCCACTTTGAATGACATAGTTCTTATTATTGATACAATTACATTTCTTTACCTAAAGTTACTCAAAGACATTAAAGTCCATGATTTCTTATTTTTCATCCCATTTAGAAAATGTGTACCCTACACTGCATCATCTTTCAGGACACGTCCAGGTTTGAAATTCCACAACTACAAATGCGTGGATTCAGTATTCCTGGGTGGGTAAGCACTTGCTGGCGTATTGCACTCCTGAGGTGCAATGGTTAAGTGGTTTGTTTCCATCTTGTGTGGCCATATGAGTTCATGTTTCCAAGTGATTTTAAAGATAATTTATCCAGTTAATATCTAATGAGGACCCACTAAAGCACAGACACTGTGCTAAGCACAGGATTAAACAAAACACACAAGGCGCCTGGTCTCATGAGTTCACATTCTACTTCAGGAGACAGAGGATATATGACATAAATAAAGAAACAAAACTATTTAGGTGGTGCTAAGTTCTGAGAATAGAGTAAAATGAACCATGGCAACAAGTAACTGTGGAGACTGTTAGATCAAACTGTTGGGGAATTCTTACTGAGATGATGCCATTTAGGCTGTATCTGATCTCAGAGACCTCTCTCCAGATCCTTTGTCAAAGGCATTCAACAAAGGCAGTGGGGTTCTTTTTTTGTTTTTTAATAAACTTTGTATTTTAGAATAGTTTCAGATTTATAAACAAATTGAGAAAGTAGTACAGAGTTTCCATATGTATCGCACCAGTTTCTCCTATGGGTAACATCTTGCATTAGAATGGTGTATTTGTCATAATTAATGAGCCAATTTTAACACATTATTATTAACTAAAGGCCATAATTTATTTCTTAGTTTTTACCTAATGTCCTTTTTTTCTGTTCCAGGATCTCATCCAGGAAATCACATTACATTTTGTTGTCCTGTCTCCTTACAGGTCTCTAGGCTTGACAGTTTCTCACATTTCCTTGTTTTTGATAACCCTGACAATTTTGTGGAGTACTGGTCATGTATTTGGCCCTCAAATTAATATTTGTCTGATGATTTTTCCTATGATTGGACTGGAGTTAGGTGTTTCTAAGAGCGGACTACAGAGGTAAGGTGTCATTCTCATTCCATCATATCAAGGGTACATACAAGCATCATGAGTTATCAATGAATTATCACTGTTGATGTAACGTTGGTCACCTGACTGAGTTAGTAATTGTCAGGTTTACTCACTGGATACTTTCTCTCCCCCCCACCAATCCCTGTATTTAGTGTATTATTTGGAAGAAAGTCAGCCCACACTTAAGGAATAGGGATTTATGCTTCATCTCCTTGAGGGTGGAGTATGTACATAAATTATTTAGAATTTTGCTTAGGAAATTTGTCTATTTTCCCTCATTTATTTACTCAATCTTTTGTATTGGCATGAACTCAAGGGTACTTATTTTATATGTGAGTTATAATACATTATTACTTTATTTATTTTGTTACTTAAATTTATTCAGCTTTGGCTATTGGGAGATCTTTCAGTTGGCTCTATGTGTCCCTTTGACATACTGACATCATTGTGGATTCTTTTTTTTTTTTTTTTGAGCACTTCCTTACCTTCTGTCACTATAAGATGCTCCAGGGTCATCTTGTAAATTTTCTGCTGCAGTCTTAAAATTAACCATTTCTCTAAGGAGACCTGGTTCTTTTTATGGGAGACCTGAATTAGAAACCAAGATCTGTGTGCTAAGTGTGCTTACTGCTGCTGGGGTGTTGTTGCTTCTAGTTCCCTAGCTAACAGTGTGAGGAAATGTACGTGTATGTACTAACACATATATAAATATATACGAATCTATAAATATTTCTATATGTAACTATCTCTATGTATATTAAGCTAAACATGAGTTCATACTGGTGTATCAAACTCTAATCCATTACCACATTGTTCATTCAAGCTTCATCCCTTTGCTTATCTGAAAACCGCAACCCCAACAGTTAGAAACCTGGATCCCTCCATCCACCATCCATTGGCTTAGTTGTTCAGTTTCGGTATACACACATAGTGATTACAGAATCCTTAACCCATGTCCTCATGGGAAACAGCTTTATAAATGAGAGTATGATGATAACGTACAATTGTTTTTTGTCTTATTACTATAAAGTTGTTTCTTTACAGCAATTTGCTATTCTGTTTTTGGTTTTTTTTGGTCAGGGATTTTTTTTTTTTCAAATTTCAGATGGGGAATTTTATTTACAGCTTTATGCTGCTTAGATAGCAAGGAAATTAAGGAGGGTTCTTGGTCATCCAATCTGTTTAATGGATGTGGGGATGGAAAATAGACTATGAGTATTTTGTGGATGCAAAACAGACAGGAGAAAGTGTATAAATAAACTCTTCTTTAAATGAAAGGAATGAGGGGCGAAGGCAGAGGAGTCTAGAACCAAGAATATAGAAAGTTTAGTTGATAAGAACAGTGCAGTTAGAAGATAACCCATTTGCTGGCAATAGATGGAGGATTTTAGAGGAAAGGGAAATGAAGCAGTTTCCTTCCTTAGCCTGAGCATATAAAGATGTGCTCCAATATTTTCTTCTAAACATTTTGCATTTCACGATTAAGGCTTCATTTTGCATATATTTATGGTATTATAACATGATCCATCTTTTTCATGTGGTTAACCAGCTATCGCAGTACATTTTGTCAAATAGTCTGTCCTTTCCCTACTGATGTGTGTTGCTACCTCTTTCATGCACTTCTTTATCTGTATGGGTCTGGATTCTGAATTCTCTCTTCCATTGGTCTATTTCTATATCCTTCTGCTAATTCTACATTGTCTTAATAATTATAGCTTTATGATAATTTAATATCTTATTAGATAAATTGTTCTGGCTTGTTTTTTCCCAATATTGCCAGGATTATTATGTCATGATTATTCTTGCCTCATAGTCGGTCAACTGCCATGAAAAACCCTATTGTGATTGTGAATGGCATTGAATGTATAGACCAACCTAAATAACATTGAGTCAGTGCATCCATGAACTAAGTTAGTCCATTTGGGTTGCTACAATAAAAATATTATAGACTGGTTGGGCTTACAAACAACAAAAAATTTTTTCTCACAGTTCTGGCAGCTGGGAAGTTCAAGATCAGGGAACCAGCAGATTTGGTATCTGGTGAGAGACCCTTCTTGATTTTCATAAATAGCCATCTTCTTGCTGTATCCTCACAAGGTTGAGGGAACCCTCTGGGCTCTTTTTTATGAGGGTGCTAATCTCATTTACAAGAGCTCTACCCTCATGACCTGATCACCTCCCCACAGCCTCATCTCCTAATACCATCACATTGGGGGGGGTAGGTTTCGACACATGAATTTGCAGGAAGGGGAACACAGAAATTCAGTTGATAGCATTCTGCTCCTGATCCCCCCACATTTATGTCCTTTTTGCATGCAAGTACACGTGTTCCAGCCCAACAGTCTCAAAAGTATTCACCCATTCCAATATTAACTTAAATTCTAAATCCAAAGTCTCATCTAAATAACATCTAAATCAGATATGAATGAGAATCAAGATACAATTCATCCTGAGATAAATTGCTCTCTAGCCGTGAACCTGTGAAATCGAACAAATTATGTGCTTCTAAAATGCAATGCTGGGACAGGCATAAGATATACGTTTCCACCCAAAAGGGAGAAATAGGAAAGAAGGAAGGAGTGACAGGGCCTGAGCAAGCCCAAAACCCAATAGGGCACATACAACATTAAAGCCTAGGGCTCCAGAATAATCTTTGGCTTAATGTTCTGTCCTCCAGGCCCACTGGGGCAGGGGGTCTCACCTTCCGGATGCACTTGAGCAGAGGTTCTGCTTTCCAGTACATTGGGGCAAGGGTCTTGCCTCCTGGACCCCGTGGGGCTGCTGTCCTGCCTTTGCAGCTTTGCGGGCACTGCTTGGACCCCCAAGGATCTCTGCCCACAGCTTCGTGCGGTCCTGTCCCCACTGCTCTGGGTGGCCAGTCCTTGTGACAGCTCTCTGCTTGGGTCCTACCATCGATGTTGGTCTTGTTCTTTGAAATCTAAGTGGAGGCAGCCAGGGCCTGGGCAACCTGTAGAGGCAGTGCTGCCTGGAAGCCACCAAAGTTTGCTGCTTGTGTCCTCTGGAGAGGTGGCCACTGTGGCCTGTGCATCACTGAGGTAGCCAGAGCTGCACCTGGGGCAGCTGAGAAGCATGGCAATGGAGCCCAAGAAGTGTAAGCGTCCAAGGTCCTGCAGGTACCAGGGGCCCCTCCTGTGAAACTGCTCTCCTCCCAGGCCTTGCACTCTGGGCCTGTGATGGAAGGGGCAGCCCTGAGGATCTCTGAATTGCCTTCAGGGTCCTTCTTTCATTGTCTTGGAGAATAGTTCCTGCCTTCCTGTTGAGATGACTGATCATACTAATCTCCTCATCATTTGGTCTCTTGGTCACACCCTTAACATTCTTTCCTGAGAAGCTTTCTCATTCTTTCTCATATGCATAGGCTGCGAATTTTCCAAATCTTTAAGTGCTGCTTTCCTTTTCGATGAACAATTCTGTCTTTAAATCATTTCTCTTTCCTCACATCTTACTATAAGCAGCCAGAAGTCAAGCCATACCTTCAACACTTTGCTTAGAAATAGCTTCAGTTTAATGTATAATTTCATTACTAGCAAGTTCTACCTTCCAGGAACACTAGAACATAAACACAATTCAGCCAAGTACTTTGCCACGTTATAACAAGGATGGTTTTCTTCCATTGTCCAAAACATGTTCCTCATTTCCATCTGAGATCTCATCAGAATGGTCTTTACGAACCATATTTTTTGGTTGATTGGTTTTACCAACCAATCAACATTCATTTCAAGATTCCTTAGGTATTCTCCAAGAAGACTGAGAGTTTCTCTAAAACTTTCCTTTTCCTTTTTCTTTCTGAGCTGTCATCAGAATCACTCATAACAGTCTGTTCAAGGCAATGCAGACTTTTTTTTAGCATGAACCTGAAAACTCTTCCAGCCTCTATGCATTACCCGGTTCCAAAGCTGCTTCCCCATTTTTAGGTATTTGTCACAATAGTATCCCACTCCCAGCACCAATTTCTGTCTTAGTCCATTTGGGCTGCTATAATGAAAAGACTATAGACTGTGTGGCATATAAGCAAATAATTTTTTTCTCATACTTCTGGAGGCTTTGAAGTCTAAGATCAAGGAACTAGCAGATTTGGTATCTGGTGAGAGCCCCTTCCTGGTTTGCAGAGATAGCCATCTTCTTTTTTTGTTTGTTTGTTTTTTGCAGTACGCTGGCCTCTCACTCTTGTGGCCTCTCCCGTTGTGGAGCACAGGCTCCGGACGTGCAGGCTCAGTGGCCATGGCTCACGGGCCCAGCTGCTCTGCGGCATGTGGGATCCTCCCAGACCAGGGCACAAACCCGCGTCCCCTGCATCGGCAGGCGGACTCTCAACCACTGCTCCACCAGGGAAGCCCCGATAGCCATCTTCTTGCTGCATCCTCACGTGGTGGAAGAGGTGAGAGAACCCTCTGGGGTCTCTTATAAAGGCATTAATCCCACTCATGAGGTCTCTACCCTCATGACTTAATCACCTCCCAAAGGTCCTCCATCCAAATACCACCACAATGGGGATTAGGTTACAATATATGCATTTTGGGAGGACACAAACATTCAGTCTACAGCATTACATTTAAAATTCTTTGTGTTCATTGTACAGCATTCATCATTTATTCATTCAACAATGAGATGGTATATAGCAAGAATATAAGAGTTCATGGTTGAGGTAAGGTAGGGAAAAGATTAATAAAGGAGAGTAAACCAAGGAGTTATATTGCTACACTGACATTATGTTAGAAAGATCATTTTTGTTTTATTGGCAAATACAAAGGATTGTGACTGGAGCAGTATTAAAGACGTTGGAGAGAGTGAATGAGTCAGCAGCTAAAATATTTAAGGAAGCATGGGAACATCCAAGGGTGTGTATATGACTTGAAGAAGGAATGAGCGAATGTGGTGGAGTCTAATGACATGAAAGTCAAAGTCAGGAGGCTTCAAGAGAGGAGAGAGGGGCAACGGGTTGGAAGGAGCAATGAAGGTCATTCAGACTGTGCACCCATGTAAGGGCAGACCTGTGGTTATAGATCTTGGGAAGAATTTTGGTTGTTTTTTTTTTTTTTACACGGAGTGACAGGTTAAGGCAGGGAATCTTACTTATAGTTTCCTGTGCTGGTGGGTACCCATATCTATCTACCTATCTATCTATCTATCTATCTATATCTATCTATCTATCTATCATCTATCTATCTATATCTGTCTATCTACCTATCATCTATCTATCTATCTATATCTATCTATCTGTCTATCTATCTATCTATCTATCTATTTATAGTTTACCTTATAATTGAGAATGTAGCCCTTCAGTCCTGGTTTTGGGGGAGGAGAGTGACAGTTCTCACTTTGCCTTCCCCAGTCTCAAGAAACTGCCTCTTGACTCCACTGGGCACTAAAACTTAAGTTCCTTTGTTCCCAAATCTGCTCTTGTCCCTCCCACAGCCGAGCAGAATAATCAGGCTGCTGCTTACAGCCTAGTTTCCAGTATCTTCTTTTTTTGGCCCCTGAGATGTCCTTTATGTCCTTATTCCTCAAAAATGTATTTTAAAAGATGTTTATCATATACTTTCCAGTCTTTTTCACTGCTTATATTAGTTGACCATAGTGCTAAAAATGTTCTTTACATTGCTCTTTCTCCTTAAAAATGGACAAGCAAAAAAGTTCATGTGAAGACCAAAATTACCATGTAACATTATAAAACAATTTTGAAACCATAGCAACAGAAATAACTGTTGCAGCATTTTTGAACTTCTGTAGAAATGGCCTATTTTCCAACAACAGTTTACACATCAACATATGTTGTTCAAATATCTGATACGATTCAGCCATTTCATTTTTACTTTGTGGAGCACATACTGCAAATAGCCTAATCATATACAGTCTTTTGTGCAAGTAGTTATTTTCTCAAACAATAAAACAGTATGTGGGTGTGTACAAAAGCATGGCTGTTTAAATATTTGAATAACACTGAGATAACGTATTTTAATCAAACAAAAGTGATTTTCCCTTTTTTCACCATTATCTGATGTTGATTCGTATATTCAAACACTATTTGTAAAATTCTCTTTTGAGCATCACACATTTAAATCACATCACTTTAATAGGTTAGCCCGAAGCCGTACCACTATTTGATGTGGGCAAGTGGACCTGATTCTGTTCAGTGCTCAGGGACCCCTTACTCCCTCCAGCTCTTTGCAGCTCTTGCCTTGATATTTTCTAAGGGCCCCTGCCATGCCTTCAACTGTCAGGGTGGCAGTACCTTCTGGGCGAGGTACTATGAGCCCAGACTCCTTCTAGGTGGGTTATTCAATCCTCCATCCATCTGTGGGCATCAACCAGATGCCCAGAGAAACCCTGCAAGTCATGCAACCACCCACATGTCACTTCCTGGAAGATGGCTGCCCTCTCATTGTAGTCATCTAATTTCATTCTTGGGAAATTGGGCCATTAGAAACATGTGGACACGGGGACTTGCCAGGTGGTCCAGCGGTTAGGATTCTGTGCTTCCATTGCAGGGGGCATGGGTTCGATCCCTGGTATGGGAACTAAGATCCTGCATGCCACAGGGCTGGGCCCCCCCCAAAAAAAAAGATGCTCTCACAGTGATTTGGGGTGACTCAAAAAACATTTGCTCATGTAGCCTAAAGGGGGCTCCACCCCAAAGATGTGTTATGAAAACATCCCCTCTCCTATCCCATCATCATGGCCTGTTTCTTTGAGAGTAAATCCCAGTGGATCACTTCAGTCTTGTCACTTATTCTTTACAGGAAAGTGAATCCAGCAAGTTTCCTAAGGGTGCAAAAATCTTAGAGAAGGCACAATAACCTTTGCATTCTCATCTTCTCCTTAGGAAGTCAAGTTTACAATTATTTCCAGAGGAGTTAAATGGACCTCACCTTCCTTGGGAGGAGGGTTAATGCCATGCTCTGTGCCTACAATGGCTATGAGAACCTTGAGAGATGGAGCCCAGCCCCTGCAGCTCACTGATGGTTCACAGGCACCAAGGCCAAGCCCCAGAAGCCCCATGCAATCAGCTGCTGAGGCCAGTGCAGCTTGATGAAAAAACGGTGGTAAAATCTCTATATAAATCTATGTTTTTTTTCTCTTTCTTGTAGCCCAAATGCCAAAATATGGCAAGAGAGAGGCCATTTTCACTGATTTCTGGCCCATTCAGAAATACTAGAAATCTCCCGAGAAGCAGTGGTAGGGAAATTTAGAGCTCAGTTTTGCTGACCTTGTAGGTTTAGATGAGAATCAAAATGTATTATTGGTTTGTGGGATTTTTCTTTCTTTGTGGGGAATAGACTGATTACAAAAGAGGCTCTGAAAACCCATCCAAATCTGTTCACAATGGTATATCAACGTTGTGGAAGCAAAGACTTTGGGGGGAAAACAATCTTCTGGTTTTCCAACTTTTTATTTGCTTTTCCTGGACTACTCCTGCCTGAGGCTAAAGAGCAAATAGAAAAAGAGCGATTTAAGCACAATAGCAGTAGATACAAATTCAATTCTTCTCCAGTTTTTCATAATATAAGTGGGATATTTGGAGATATTAATTCACTATGCACGACCCTGCATAAATAGAGAATAATGATGGAAACATGCATTTAATTATCTGTTTTTTGTTTGAGGAATAGAGAAGTGTCTGCAATGGTATTATTACAGAGTCACCCATCAGGTCTCTGAGCAAATGACAGAGAACAGAATGCAGGTGATCTGGGGGCCTGTTATCTTATCCTCTCTGAAACCGGAAGTCTGGAGGGGGATTCAAGGGATTCAGGAAGCCCATCTTCCATATTTTAAAAGGCTTAAATAAAGAGTTGGACTCAGATTCACAGCCTTCTTCCACCCGTCTGCTCACCCCATTCTGTATTCTACGTAGTAGGCCTGGAAGAAAGTCACAGCGAGTCTGAGACACTGACCAGCTGCCTGGGAGACATGGGGGCTAATTTCTCCTGAAGCAAATTGTCAAAATCTTGTTAGTGCAGAAAGAAATTTGAGGGATAAACTGCAAAAGGGAAAGAGCGTGGAAGAGGGGAAAAAGAGGGGAGGAAAAATGAGTTGGGAGGGATCTATTGGTTCTCTAATTGGGAGTTAATTCAAATTTTTTGGTTAGCGTCCATGGGCACAATGCTACGGCCACAATTTAATGGTCTGAACTTAAAGCAACAGAGACAACAACAAAAGAAGTGGACCACAAAGGGAACATCTCTCCATTTCAGCTATGTTCCTCATTTTGAGCATCTGAAGCCTTCTCATGTTGGAATCAAAAACAAACACACATGCAAATAATAAATACAGGCACTCAATTAGTTTCCTAGGACTGCCATAAACAAAGGACTGCAAACTGGGTAGCTTAAACAACAGACATTTGTGAGCTCACCGTTCCGGAGGCCAGAAGTCCAAGATCAAGGTGTCAGCAGGGTCGGTTCCTTCTGAGGCTGTGATGGAGAATCTGCCCCAGGCTTCTGTCCTCACTGCTGTAGTTTACTGGAAATTTTTGGCATTCCTTGGCTTGTAGACACGTCACCCCAGCTCTGCTTTTGCCTTCCCGTGACATCCTCCCTGTGTGCATTTCTCTCTTTATGCCCACATTTCCCCCTTTACAAGGACACAGTCCTATAAGATGAGGGCCCACCCTAATGCCCTCATCTTAACTTTATCATCTGCAAAGACCCTATTTCCAAGTAAGGTCACATTTATTGGTATTGGCAGAATTTCAACACATGAAGTTTATGGGAGATGCACTTTTACCCATAAAGGGCATGGTTATAATAATTAACTTAAATATAGCCTTAATGTGAAAAAGGCAAAGGACAAAATAAAGTAAAAAATCTTGCATTGAGGGCTTCCCTGGTGGCGCAGTGGTTGAGAGTCCGCCTGCCGATGCAGGGGACACGGGTTCGTGCCCCGGTCTGGGAAGATCCCACATGCCGCGAAGCGGCTGGGCCCGTGAGCCATGGCCACTGAGCCTGCGCGTCCGGAGCCTGTGCTCCGCAATGGGGGAGGCCACAGCAGTGAGAGGACCGCGTACCACACACACACACAAAAAAAAATCTTGCATTTAAATTTAAGAAACTAAATTCTAATGTGGCTCCTGTGGTATAATTAAAGGAAGTCATAGTCATATCGAAACTGTCTTATTTGCATTTGCAATTTTTGGGACATAATATGTGAGTACTTTTGAGGACAATATCTATAAAGAGAGCCCCAGGCAGAAAAGTGTTAATAGATATTGTGGAACATGATTTTACAACTGAAATATCTCTTGCACATAAAGCATCATGGCAACAGCTTTTGTTAGGATAAGTGACAACTTTTTAATATTAAACGACTTGTGTTCCGTTTCTACTTTTATAAAATCAAGTTTGGTTTTGCCTCTTCCTTCACCACTCCTTCCTGATCTTATCTTTAAATGCTTTACACCTGAGGTGTTTGTCTGAGCCAGAAATGGGCATATTCCCTATAAAAAGTTTTAGTCAGGAACAAGGAATAAACATTTCCTATTGAACATAATTTGGTTAGGAAACAGGTGAGTATACTTTCTGCATGAGGCAAAATTACGAACAGCTCTCTGATCTTGAAAATTATCCCTTGATTTCACCCATAGTTCTCACATATTGAATATCTTAGGAAATGAATCACTATCACATGATTAAAATAATCTCTGTATTTTAATTCTCAGAGTTCCCATGGGAATAAAACTAAGCTTCTCTGTATGTAAAAAAGGAATTGAAGGGATTGAAAGTCCTTCTACAGAAAGTGGTAATAAAAATGGTTTCAGAATCCTACAACACTAGTGGTATTCTATGATTGAAGAGCCTTGGTTAAAAATCGATGCTGGGAGGTTAGTGGGTTTAACCTAAAGGACACACACACAGACACACACACACACACTCTCTCTCTTTCTAATGTTGCCCCAGTATTGGGATTCTAAGGTTAGATGATATGCATTTTCCCCATGGTGTATTTACTCAGAAAGAATGGATTGAGCATTGAGATCTGTCAGTTACTATGGCAATGCATATGGAGGAGAATCACACAGAGAATTGTTCTGCTGGGTTGATTCTAGACTCTCATTAGGTCATCATGTTCCACTCAGGTCACCACAAAGATTCATACAGAGTTAGAGGTGGTAGGGCTCACTTAGTCCTCCCCTTTGTAGATAAGGACACAGATGAAGTGACTTGCTCAAGGTCATTTGTGCTTCCTGGAAGATCCTAGTGTAGAATCCAGCTCACTGGAGCCCCCACTATTGTTCTTTTCACTGCATCACAGTTGGCTCAGGAATTTTCAGGTCTGAGTTTGGAAAATTTTCTTCCTTTCATTCCAGGTGCTTTAAATTCATATTTAGAGCTGGTTGTACTGTCTCAAGTATGAGAGGATATTATAGGCCATACCTAGATTATTTGAGTTGTGTGTGTGCGTGCGCACGTGTGTGTGTGTGCGTGCGTGCGTGTGTGTGTGTGTGTGTGTTTGGGAGTTTAGAGGGAGAGGGAGAGAGAGAGAGAGCTTATCGGTGAAGTGCATTGTCAATCATTTAGCTAAGAGAAGGAATAAGAATCTTCAGAGAGGGCTTCCCTGGTGGCGCAGTGGTTGAGAGTCTACCTGCCGATGCAGGGGACACGGGTTCGTGCCCCAGTCCGGGAGGATCCCGCATGCCGCGGGGCGGCTGGGCCCGTGAGCCATGGCCTCTGAGCCTGCGCGTCCGGAGCCTGTGCTCCGCAACGGGAGAGGCCACAACAGTGAGAGGCCCGCGTACCACAAAAAAAAAAAAAAAAAGGAATCTTCAGAGAGATCGTTTGTTTATAACATGTGCTTATATGACCGGACAGTCTCACTTTCCAACATTGAATTAATCAAGCATTCACAGTACTGGCTACAATAGTTAATACACTTCGCGCCACAGCAGAGAGGAAAATGGCTCTGCTTTCCTTAGCTTTATGACACATTAAACCTAAATAGAATTAATGATTGAGCTTTTGAATCGTATTTACTGTGGAGAGCTCCACTTGAAGGCCGGTGAGCTACAGAAATACACAGGAAACTTCTTATATTATTAAAAACAGCTTTTTATTGGCTCTGGGAACTTTTTTTAGTTGTTGAGTTACCATTACTTGATAACATAAACTGTGTGTGTGTGTGTGTGTGTGTGTGTGTGTGTGTAGGAATTTTCCAAGTTTTTATGTATATCAAACTGTTAGGACTGGGAGTTTGGGATTGACATGTACACACTGTTATATTTAAAATAGATAACCGACAAGGATCTACTGTAAAAAAAAAAACTATTAAGAAAACATACACATGTTTTATTACTAGTGTTTTGTATTATCATATTATTTATTTATTTATAAAATTAATTTTTATTGGCGTATAGTTGATTTACAATGTTGTGTTAGTTTCAGGTGTACAGCAAAGTGAATCAGTTATACATATACATATATCCACTCTGTTTTAGATTCTTTTCCCATATAGGTCATTACAGAGTATTGAGTAGAGTTTCCTGTGCTATACAGCAGGCCCTTATTAGTTATCTATTTTATATATAGTAGTGTGTATATGTCAATCCCAATCTCCCAATTTATCCCTTCCCCATCATACTATTTAATCTATCTTGAATCTTCCAAAGCCCTTTATACACTGTGGGGAGAGAGCAAGAGGGAGGGATAGAGATGGAGGGGAAGAGGAAAGGAAGGAGAGAGGGAGACAGAGAGACACAGAGACAGAGAGAATGAATAGAAATACAATTTTTACTGGCCTTCAAGGGGCAAGTTAAAGGAAAGAAGAAATCTTCATCTTGAAATTCAGTTCTTAAGTGATTTCTGATATTTTCTAGTCACTGGGACATTCTGAAGTAGAGGTGGAAGATGGCAGTAACAATTAGGTATTTTAAAGGATGGAGATAAACACATTGGATTTTTCTCTCCTCTTGCTAGAGCAGTTAATTATTGAAATGTTAAGTGTATTATATCTAATGAATAATTAAAGTATAATTTTAATGATATATCCTTTAGGATTTTAAAGTTAGAGCAAAACATGGTAATTTTATTGCAACAACATCAAGACATGTTTTTCTTCCCTTTGGCAAGTATTCTACTCAAGAAAATGCCACTTCTGTGATCAGAATATATTTTCTTCTGTCTTACAATTCTAGAACAAGGAGGGTGGATTAAAATGTTATTTCATCCATTCCTCTGGCTTTAGACTAAACCACTTCTAGATCATGTCAGGTAGATTTTTCATGGGCCTCTCACTGTTTGTGCCTCTTCCGTTGCGGAGCCCAGTCTCCGGATGAGCAGGCTCAGCAGCCATGGCTCACGGTCCCAGCCGCTCCGTGGCATGTGGGATCTTCCCAGACCAGGGCACGAACCCATGTCCCCTGCATCGGCAGGCGGACTCTCAACCACTGTGCCACCAGAGAAGTCCCCCATCTCAGGTAGATTTTTAAAGGAGATCTACATGTTTACTTGTTTTGTTTCCTTTAAATGATGCATATTATTCACACAGATATAATGCATATTATATATTTTCAAGTTAGAGTGATACTTCTCAAGTAAAAATAAATGAACCTTCTGTCTAAAACAAGCCTTCATGCGAATATATGCACGACAGAAATGGACATTCCACTCAATCATTGGGTTTTTCAGAAATGTTAACGTTTCATTTTATTTTTATATTTTTACATTGATACCTTGTAGACTGTACAAAATATTAACGAAAGAAGGAAATAGGGAAGTAAAATACAATATTTACCATTATCAAATGATGGGTAACTAAAGGTACCTTCTTTTAAAAATAACACATCAATAGAGAAAATGGAAAGAAGAGATGGCCTCTTTGAGACCAAATTTTTGTTCCTCTCCCTAGACATATGGGTGATATCATATTATTTACATTTTATATGAAAATTTCTTCTACTCCCTTCTGAATATTAATTTCCACAATCCAGACATTCAGAGGAGCATGGCAGGAAATATGGGGAAGCATTAACAACTCCAGAGATAGTTTACTTGAGTAAATAGTCATAGAGCTTTGTCCAAGATAGAAGGCTGGCTAACCTAGGAAAATATCATAATCCTCAGAAACCAGAAACTAGAAGACCAAAGCATATGTGTTCATTAAAAGTTCTGGCAATTCAGCAAGTATGAGTAGAATCAATGAATATCATGTTAAGGCACGAAACTTAACAGGAACACTAACCCACTCTTTTTAGAGCTCTTCTTAGATATTACCTTTTTTCAGAGGGAAGAAGAAACAGAAGCTGAACTTTTGGTTGGCAAAACAAGTGAACAAACAAAACATTTTTGTCTTCTTTTTACGTCCTAAATATTTGCTTAATATACTAGATTAATTGCGTTTTTTTTAGCCAGTGGCACATAAGGAATGAACCCAACCTTCAGTCTATCATCCAACGTTTACCCAGTGCTGTAAATATATCTTTGCTGAGTTAATTAATCCCTTAGAGATTTCTCTCCAAATCAAATTTTTGTCCTTTGTTTCTGAGAAGCTGAATTGCTGGTGACATGCAAAGCTTTTGCAGTTGTCAGTTTCTAACTTGAGAACAATGATAGAGGGCAAATTAATCAATTTAGGACATAATAATCAAGTCGAAGTATGAGAAGGAAAAAAAGACACAGAACTGTGATTTATTAGTTTTTAAGTTTTCCTACCACCTGGATCTCAAGATAGCAATTGAATTTGTTTTCCAATCTAAGAAGCCCAAAACACTTGGATCACAAATCCTTGCCACCCACTCGGGTGGGTGAGATGGTTGACATTTGTTTATGAGCAGGATGAGATTGGGGCGGGGTTAGTGCAGTGGGAAGCTGATGAAGAAAAGACGTGAGTGGAAGAGAGGAAAGAGGAAAGATGCTTTCTCTTCTTGAGACTGAAGAGCCTACTGACACCATTTATCTAAAGAGAGTAGGTTACCCATTGCATATGAGACATCTTTTTATGCAAAAATAAATAATACAAATATGCAAAAGGAAAGTTAAAGTGGCAGAGTGCTACGGATGTGTTTCCACTGATAGAGGAAAAACATATAGGGTATATGCATTGGTCAGTGTTCCCCAGAGAAACATTAACAATGAGAGAAAGAGGGAAAGAGAGGAGCTGATTTATTTTAAGGGGTTGGCTTATGCCGTTGTGGGAGCTCATGCATTTGAGATCTTCGGGGCAGGCAGGAGATCCAGGGAAGAGTGGCTTTTGCAACTTGAGTCTGAAGGCAGAATTCTTTTTCCCTTGGGGAACCGCAGTGGTTTTCTCTTAAGGCCTTCAACTGATTGGAGGAAGTCTACTCACTCTATGGTGGGTCATTGATTTGACTCAAAACTACTGATTTAAATGTTAATCACATCTTAAAAATACCTTCACAGCAACATCTGGATTGGTGTTTGACCAAAAACTGGCTACCGTGATCTAGCCAAGTTGACACATAAAATTAACTATCACAGGGGAATAGTATTAACCTATTATTTACTTGGCTAAAGAACATGCTGTGTGTTGCTAATCTCAGCACACTGAGTCAAAGTGGACTGGGTTTGAAGGCAAGAGATTCGGTATGTGTCCTTGTGATTTGTCAGGCAAGCAGCCTAAGACAGTGCCAACATTTTTCCTTGAAAAATCAGGCAGATTTTGGTAATGTAAAATGAGGTAGGGAACCAAAGGAAGAGAAACAGTTGTCTCAGCATTGACACAGAAGCTTCTATACCACATGGAGGCAAAGAAATCCTGTCAACAGTTGAATACGTATTCAATGCGTCTAGAGATCAGGGAACAACCATCAGTAGAAATTAGTTTTGAGAGTCTCTCACATGTAGATGGCAACTGAGGCCTAGAATAATAAAGAAGTGTCCCAAGGGAGCAAGAGGAAGTAGAGGAAGAAGATTCAGCGCAGCGTACCAAGGAGGAATAGTGATGGGATGAGAATGACACTGAGATAAAGAGAATGACAACCAGGATAAAGTGGTGTTATGGAGGTCAAGGCATTTTAAGGGGGATTTTAAGATGAGAGGAGTGTTCAGTAATGTGAAACATCAAAAGGAAGTTATAATAAGACCAGGTCTGAAAACATCCCATTGGATTTGAAAATCAGCAGGTCACTATTGCGTTTTGCTGGTATAGTTTTTTTTTTTTTTTTTTGCGGTACGCGGGCCTCTCACTGTTGTGGCCTCTCCCGTTCTGGACGCACAGGCTCAGCAGCCATGGCTCACGGGCCCAACAGCTCCGCGGCATGTGGGATCTTCCCGGACCGGGGCACGAACCCGTGTCCCCTGCATTGGCAGGCGGACTCTCAACCACCGCGCCACCAGGGAAACCCACTAGTGTAGTTTAAGTAATGCTTTAAGTAATGTCGTAATACTCCTATCTTTCATGAAGCTCTGTGCTGTGCTCTGTATGTACTGTCTCTTTTAATACTTCCTATAACCTGAGAAGCAGGTATTATTATCACTGTCCCTATTTTATAGACATATACACTCAAGTTTAGAGATGTTAAGTGTCTTTCCCAAGGTCACACAGCTAAAGATTGGGACATAGGTCTTTAATCTATTTCTGTCTGAATCCAAAGTCTGTTCTCTTCATTCAACTACTTCTTTTGCTCCATGGAGTAAAGGAGGCTAACTTAGTTCATAGGGGTCCATGGAATAAATGAGAACTAGGAAAAGGGAGAAAGGGATTATAGATCATTATTTTCAAGGATAGTAGCTAGAGGGAAGATGCATGTTTGAGAGCTACTTTGAGGCATGAGAAAGTTGTGCATGTTTGTACATTGCAAGAAAGGAATCAAGAGAAAAGGAGAGGATGAAGATATAGATGATAAAAGCAGACAAAGGAGCAAGGTCTCGGGGGAGTCACAGGCTGTGAGCTCAAGTGGACCCCCTGGAAAGACACACTGAAAAGTAACATGTGACACCGCTTTCCCTTCGACTGAAGAGAAATAAAACGTGGTCCGAAGAAGACAGAGCAACATTTAAATGTAGGATGAGGTGGGAGATTGGTTAGAATGAGTTGAGAAAAATGAATGCCACAGGTTATTCTGAAGGAGGTCACAGAGTACATGGTGTACTACCACTATCAAGAGCAAGGCTCAGAGCACGTTCTCCCTCAGTTCCAGTTCTATTTCTACCCCTTTCCCCTCGTCCCATAGCTGGCTGGCCATCCTTCAGGGCTCAGGTTACATGTTATCTCCGTAGAAAAGCCTTTCCTGACCACCTTCTCTGGAGAAAGCCTTCCTCTTACTCTTTATCTCATGACATCACAATTTGTCAATATGTTGTCTGTGTTTATCTTTTTCCCTATGTCCTTCTCTCCCACTATAACAGAATCTCCATGAGGATACCTCCATATTTCTTCTCGCCTCTGTACTTATTACTCCTAATACAGTACTTCTTGGAACCTAGTAGGTCTTGAACAATTGTTTTGAATAAAAAACATTGAAAGCCACTCTCTATTGTTCAACAGCTGTGTGACCATGGGCAAGATCATTTAACTTCTCAGGACTCCGTTTTATCATTCGTGTAATAGAAATACTTATCCTACCCTCTCTGAGGGGTCTCATGAGCATAAAAGAAGAGGATGAACATAAGGACTTAATTTTTGTCTGATAACATAATATGTCCCATAACTATTAGCTATACTTTTGCTGGGTGTGGGAATGCTAAGGTTTGGATGGTGTTGTGTAAAAAAAAAGTCTAAGATCTCAAAGGAAGCTCTTCAAAATGGTAATAGAATCCAGATGAAGATCTTCTCTTCTTGGATTGATGGATTGGTGACCCCTTAGAATGTTGTTTGAGAATGAAGACAAAAGAAGGTACTCACAAAAGGGAACTGGATGTTAAGAATATACACATCCGATTCAAGGGGAAGGGATTAGAAGGGAATTTAAACCAAGTACATTTCCTTTCAGACAAGTGCTCTCCTCTGAACGGTCCAGCCAAAATTGCAAAGCCCTTGTCAATACCACATCTCATTACACCTAGCTTGATGCAGCTTAATACCAAGCAATATGCCCCATTAATCAAATTTAAGGCAGTAAAACTAGAATCTGGGAGTTGTAACCTGAGTCACTTTTCCCCAGGTAAATAGGAATGTGTTTTTCTATAAATTGCTTTGAGGTGCCCAGAGATTTCTTTAATCGAATTGTAAGAAATGATGGCCAATGCTTATTTGATGGGGTCATGTTGTCATGTCTTTTCTCTTCTTCCATTACATTTTCCCCCAGATAAGAAGGCTCCACAGACTCTGGATTAAAAAAACACATGACTACTATCACAAAAGGAGGAGGTGAAGGAAAGTTTTCTGTTTGCTTCCAATGGCTCAGCAAGTGCTGAAAGTTCTCTGTGACTGAATATGGGGTTGGAAGGTGAAAAATTCAACGTTCTGGTAGGTTCCATCAGACTGGCCATCTCAAGAATCATATTTGGGAACAATTCTGTATGATACTAACCCCTAAACCACAAATAGTGCTCAGATGCATCCTGAAATCCACCTAGAATTGTTTACTAATATTTAAACTAGACTCCATTTAGATCTAGAGTAGATCCTTGCATAATACAATTTTATCTAAACTTACACGTCTTTGTATATAAAAGATACATATTCTTCATTCATCCTTGACTAGCACAGAAACATTAAAGCTGTCATCATTCTATTTGTCCAGATTCGTTATTTTTTATTCCTCTTTCGTTATTAATAATGCATAAGCAGAGAGGTTTTGGGGCTCCTTCTAGATGCTTTATTTCTTTATTCTCCTTGTTTTCTCAGCATGAAAACTTATCAAAGCTACCTCTCTAATCTATTGTTCTTTGCCTTGAATGCTCTTTGTCAGATGCTTATCTTTGAGGTTTCAAGCCTTTAAAAACATTCTTTTAATCTCCCTTTATCGAATTGCACTGTATCTGGCTACAGGCTCTCCTAATATCATCCTCTCCTTTCTGTTTACATCCAGGTCTGAGTGCACAGATAAAAGGTGAATGGGATGCAGTGAACATTTCCTCAGCTGCCCCTGTGAAACATGCATTAGACATCCACCAACTTCTAGAGGAATGATTTTCCAGTTCTAACCTCAAAGTGGCAAAATCCAATTTATCCTATACCTCTCTCTATGTTTCATAGCCAGGAAGGGCATGTCTGATATCCACTAAATTCAGCCCCTGTCCACCACTCACCTTAGCTGCTGGGTGTCCAAGTATGGTATACATAGAGGAAGCACGCTGGTGTTTTCTTATACCACTACTTCCCCTCTAAGACTCTTCTGTCAACCAGCCAAGACAATATTGTCAACCAGCACAATCCAACATTTTGCACCCATATTTCTGTGTTATATACTAATTTTCTAACTGCTGCTCAGTTTTTCCTATACATTTATGTTTATACCAAATCTTAGTCATTTCACTGTGTTACATTCTTTCTATCTTAAATTTACACATTTATACTTGAACACTCCACAACCAGTGCTTCTTAAAATTGGTTGCACATTGGAGTCACTTAGGGAACTTAAAAAGCAAACATTTCCACTGCCTGATTCTCCATCCCAGACCAATTAAATTAGAATCTCCAGATGAGGCTCAGACGTCAGTATTTTATATAAAATCTCCCCAGATAACTATAATATGCAGCTAAGTTTGAAAACCACTGTTAACCCATTGGTACCGACATGCTGTGAGATTTCTGCCTAACTTACTTATTAGGCAGTGTTTGTAACAAAAAGGTCTTTTGCTTTCTCTGAAATTCAGCTCCGGTCTCTCAGATGCTTTCTCCAAAAGTTGGTGCTGGCCGTCTGATTAACTGAGTGAATGCACACTCACATCTAATTCTCCCAGGGAGAGAGTTGTAATCCTCTAATATTCACTTGCAGAAACTCAGGAATTGGGCCAAGTAAGTTAATATCGTTCTTCTACTTGTATTAGAAGAATTAAGGGAGGCAAATTTCTAGAGAGGTAGGGGCAGCAAAAGAGCAGAGAGGCTGTTCACCTATCCAGAGATAGAAAATGTGGAGAAGTAATATTCCCTTTAGTTCATCCATCAGCTCATTGACTAGCCCAGGTTCTTCATATTCAAGACAAATCGACATTTTATCTCTTTGGTTAGTAATTGTGCCTTAACAATATGCCGTATGCATAAGTGGGTTGGGTTCAATCTTTGCCTACTGCAACTAATAAGCTTACTTAGAGAGGATGCTTACCTGCAGCTGCTGTCATGTTGTGGGACCAGATGGCTTCAGGATGCCGTCTTCGTCTTCCATATGCAAATGATATTCACCTAGAGGCTTGCTTGGAATATAACTTAAAAGCATCACTTCACAATAAACTATACGTGTTTGGTGATCGATACAGAACTCTAACTTTCTCACGTTAATGCCTGTTAATGACAGGCTCCCAATGCTAGCTGTAGACAGTTACATGCACGATTATAAATCATGGTGATGTCTTAGCCCTGAATTATTAATCTTCGCTCCCTCCACATTACATAATTGATAATGATTATATTGACAGTTCCAAGAGGGCTCGGGAGATGGATCTGTTCAGTGGAAGGAAAAGCATTACCACTGTGTGGAGAGCAGCAAACAGTGCTGAAATGACATGCTGTGTATTCTAATGAGTGGATTCTGTCACCTCTAGTTGTTTTCTTGAGTTTCCCAGGCTTTCCCTTCTCCTAAAAAGCTTAGTTGTGGTCAGAAAGTGACCTAATCAATATGCTATTTTCTTACCACGGATATTTGTTCCCAGTGCATCTTCAAGCCATTTTTGATGACTTTTACTAATGGAAAAAAATACATTTCATCTCTCATTGGAGTCCACAGATCCAATAAAGCTATATGAGAGAGAACTGTAGTGTATTCTTCCCAGCATATCTGCATTCTTTATGGATTTACCCTGTTTGGCAGCAAATGGAATGCAGAAGGAAGGGTACACAAGACAATTTAAGGCAGGGGAGATGCCCAGAGTCCCACCACATTGACTAAATTTTTTAAATGCGTGTCTCTCTTGGAATGGGGATTTTATCCATTTACGAAAGAACTCTTCCCCCTCTGAGTTTGTCTGCTCTTCTCCTACAAAGAGGATGAATGCAAATTACTTCACAGTTTTACTTAGGACAAAAGTCTGGTCTAGAGGGAGCAATCTACTCGTGTGTGACTGCTCTGTGAAGTATATCCACGATATGTTTTTCTCCATGCAGTTGGACCTTTCCCTAAGTGGCAACTGGCTTTTTGTATTTTCGCTATAAATGCAAGTTGTTAACACCTCAAATGACCATTTTTGTTTACAGCTTTCCCCTTCATTTTACATATGCAGTGGAGGGGGGGTGGGTAGGTGAGGGTCTCCCTATCCACTCTACACAGAAGGGTACCTGCCTAGGAAAAAAGCATGGCATTTAAAACAGGCCACTTTCACTGAACCAGAAGGGAAGCTCCCTGGTAATAACTGACCACATGGCCCTTTCTCCTTCTCCCTTCCTTGTAATTCAGCAAAACAAATGCTGGATAATCTCTTCAAAATGTAAATTGGTGCAGCCACTATGGAGAATAGCATGGAAGTTCCCTAAAACACTAAAAATAGAGCTACCATATGATCCTGCAATTCCACTCCTGGGCATATATCTAGAGAGAAACATGGTCCAAAAGGGTACATGCACCCCAGTGTTCATTGCAGCACTGTTTACAATAGCCAAGACATGGAAGCAGCCTAAATGTCCATCGACAGAGGAATGGATAAAGAAGATGTGGTACATATATACAATGGAACATTACTCAACCACTAAAAAGAATGAAATAATGCCATTTGCAGCAACATGGATGTACCTAGAGATTGTCATACTGAGTGAAGAAAGTCAGACAGAGAAACAGAAAAAGAAATGATACAAATGAACTTATTTACAAAACTGAAACAGACTCAAGGTCACGGACTTAGAGAATGGACTTATGGTTACCGGGCGAAAGGGATAGTTTGGGAGTTTGGGATTGACATGTACACACTGCTATATTTATTTATCTATTTATTTATCTATCTATCTACTTATTTATTTATTTTCACAGCTTTTTTGAGTATAAATGGTTTACAATGTTGTGTTAGTTTCTGCTGTACAACAAAGTGAATCAGCCATATGTACACATATATCCCCATACCACTCCCTCTTGAGCCTCCCTCCCACCCTCCTTATCCCATCCCTCTAGGTCATCACAAAGCATCGAGCTGATCTCCCTGTGCTATGCAGCAGCTTCCCACTAGCCATCCATTTTACATTTGGTAGGGTATATATGTCAATGCTACTCTCTCACTTCGTCCCAGCTTCCCCTTTCCCCCCTGTGCCCTCAAGCCTGTTCTCTACGTCTGTGTCTTTATTCCAGCCCTGCCACTAGGTTCATCAGTACTGCTTTTTAAAATTCCATATATATGTGTTAGCATACGGTATTTCTTTTTCTCTTTCATACTGCTATATTTAAAATGGTTAACCAGCAAGGACCTACTGTATAGCACAGGGAACTCTGCTCAATATTATGTAACAACCTAAATGGGAAAATAATTTTAAAAAGAATAGATACATGTATATGTATAACTGAATCACTTTCCTGCACACCTGAAACTAACACAACATTGTTAATCAACTTTACTCCAACGTAAAATAAAAAGTTAAAAAAATGATTTTAACCATTATCCCAGGAGCCCATTTGACAATTGGATGCCGTAAAGTCATCTTCTCTGTGGCCTTCCTCCTTTCTCTTTTGCACTCATGCACTCTCATTAGGTCACCCATCTTGATGTGGAAGTGTCAAGGCATGGCTAGAATCTAGAAAGCCTCACACTTTGCTTTCGTGTTAATAAAGTCACCTGATGTTACTGCATCTTCTTCCTCTATTTGGACAGTAGTGATAAGAATACACGTCCTGACCTATCACTCATGTATGAAAGTTCTTTGAAAGGTGTAAAATGGGATATAAATCTATGGGGTCATTAATATTGGTGAAGGCTGTATGGTCTCAGATAAATAGACAGAGGTTGGTGAGCAGAGAGCTTCCTTGGGTTTTCTTAACAAGGTTCATGAAACCTTACTTTCCTTTGTCTCTCCCTACTCTAACCCGTTTTAAATGTTTTTGTATTTATTGTACAGTTGATAACTTATTGAGTGCTTTCTTGTTCCCTAATGGTCAACATATACTACCCAAAATGGCATTCCATCATCATCTGTTGTCTTACTCTTAAATTGTTTCATGCGCGTTTAAATTATTTTCTCAGCCGCATAGCACCTGCCCACACTGTTTAGATAGCATCGTGTATCATAGTCTGTCTTTGATAGATCTCGACAAAGTTAATCTTCCCACATATTATTACCTTTTTTTCATGTAAGGCTGGATATAAAGTTTATTATATGTCTTTCTAGTTAAGTCTCAGAGAAAGAATAGATGTGCTGATGCAGTGAGAATTAACCACATCTCAGATGAGAGTAGTTTGGACAAATCCCATTGGTACAATTAGTATCTGCTAAAGAATGCACATATTGTAATGTCTGACAAAGAAAATAAATCGTGTTTTAGTCTGAATCCTTGGTCTGATATCTCCGCAAATAATATGTATTGCCTTTTTAGACACAATTTCCTATTTGAACGAATCTGCATTTGTATCACTAAGCTTTTTTTCCTATTTAAATAAATATTAAGGAATTAATGCTCCTCATTTTAATGAATATATCAATCTTCTAATGTTCATGTATACCATATTTTGGAATAGGTTTAAGCTGTGGTGAGATCACTGCTTAATCATTTCCAGTTGTATAATCAACTTATGGAAAGAAGATTGACTTGAGGTTACATGGGGGAAAATATCCCTTCATTTTGTAGATGAATTGGAACACTTAGGCTAATAACATAATGGTAAAAACTAATTTGACACCAACTATTAGAGAATGACTTTAGTTCCATAGTTTTGAGATGCCCCCATTCTATGTTATGAGACACTTGCATTTTCTCTAATATACTGTTTTTATTTTTAAGTATATTTTGATTAATAAGATGTGTTCCACAATTTGACGGATAGTATGGTCTTTCTAATTTTCGACACTTCTCTACAAAAGGAGGGTTTAAAATTTTTTTCCTTCAAAATACAAATGAATTGAGAAGCTACCATCTCAAAACAAGAGGGAAGTTTGCCATTCAAATTTGTGATGATAAATTCTGCCTGTTTACCAGGTTTTGCCACCCATCCTGCTCCATTGCTAGAGCCACCTCCTTCCTGATCTTGAGGAAAATGTTCTGTTCTCACTACAAGGCCATCCTCATGCTGCTAGTCTAACTCTGACTTGTACTCTGTTCAAATGATTAGATATTTCCTTCATTGCCAAGATTCTGTTCTGTCTTCTTCCTCCCTCCCTTCTTCCTTTCTTACTTCCTTCCTTCAAGTATTAAGACTAGTGTCTTCAGGGCTTCCCTGGTGGCGCAGTGGTTGAGAGTCCGCCTGCTGATGCAGGGGACATGGGTTCGTGCCCCGGTCCGGGCAGATCCCACATGCCATGGAGCGGCTGGGCCCGTGAGCCATGGCCGCTGAGGCTGCGCGTCCGGAGACTGTGCTCCGCAACGGGAGGGGCCACAGCAGTGAGAGGCCCGCGTACCGCAAAAAAAAAAAAAGACTAGTGTCTTCAGTCCACATTTGGCTGCTTTACTATTTATCCAGTGGCTTTTATTCTGCAGCCACAAAGTAAGCATCTTCAGCTCATGAATACTTTCCAAGTTCATCTCCACCTCCACTGCCCTCTTCATGATGAGCAGCCTATTTATTTAGATTTTTTCTAAAGGACAGCATTAAGCATTCTCAGGTTGACATGGTACAATCGTTTTAGTTTCTCTGGCCAGGAATATGGTGAAGGAGCAACCAGAAATGGATTTATCTATTTTATATCTAGTTGAAAATTGATTTTAAAATATTTGTTTTTTTCTTCCAGTTTTATTGAGATATAATTGACATACAGCATTCTATAAGTTTAAGGTGTGCAGCATAATGATCTGACTTGCATACATCATGAAATGATTATCACAGTAAGTTTAGTGAACATTCATCACCTCATATAGAAATAAAATTAAAGAAATAGAAAAAAATGTCCTTGTGATGAGAACTCTCAAGAATTACTCTCAACAACTTTCATATATAACTTAGAGCGGTGTTAATTATATTTGTCATGGTGTACATTATATCCCTAATACTTATTTATCTTATAACCAAGTTTGTACCTTTTGATTGTTTTCATCCAATTCCTTCTTCCCCTACCTCCTGCCTCTGATCTACAAATCTGATCTCTTTGTCTATGAGTTTGTTTGTTTGCCTTTGAAGTATAATCGACCTACGACACTATGTTAGTTCCTGTTACACGACATGGTGGTTTGCTATTTCTACACATATCAATATGAAATTATTAAAAATATTCTTAATACCATTTTGGCATTATTAGCCAAAGGGGACTTCTGATTTCTTAGAGAAGTGATCTGAAAAGGCACACCAAAACAGCAAAGGATGGAAAATTGATTTAGGTTGGTAAAGGTTGAATTGTCTGGCAGTTTCAGTCTATCTGGGGCTGCTATAACAAAAGGCCTTTGATGAGGTGGATGATAAACAACAAATATTTATTTTTCACAGTTCTGGAGGCTGGGAAATTCAAGATCAAGATGCTGTTGATTCTGTGCCTGGTGAAAGCCTGATTCTTGGTTTGTAGATGACCATCTTCTTGCTGTGTCCTCACATGTTGAGAGGGACAAAGGAGCTCTCTGGGGTCTCTTTTTCAATCCCATTCACAAGGGCTCTACCCTCATGATTTAGTCACCTCCCCAAAGTCATACCTCCAAATATCATCACACTGCGGGGATTAGGTTTCAACATGTAATTTTGGAGGGACACAAGCATTCAGTCTATAACATGAGGTTACTTGTATAATTGTTAAATAAACACACAGATTTGTCCTTCCTTCTCTCCTTCCCTCTCTCTACCTCTCTCTCTCTCCTCCTTCTCTCCAACTCACTCTTTCATTCACTTGATTATTTTCTATTTGAGATTGACTAAAACTGTACCAATTCTTACTATACTTTCTGATTAATTTGTTCATTTAGCCAATATTTATCGTATATACTCCATTTATAATGATTAGCTATTAATTGGGTAATAATCGGGTGCTAAGTATTATGAGAAATAAATTATTATATTCTTTATTTCCAGAAACTTTTCTTGAGTGATAGCATGTTCTAGTCATGGGTTTGCTATGTCATATGTGAAGAATACAAGTGAGATGCTAATGACTAAGACATGCAACCTGCACTCAAGAACCCGATGATCTAACAGTAAAGCTAAAGTGTTTATACAAATAACTATCTTCCCTTTTTAATAACACCACTTCGTTTTAAATATATTGAAAAGTGTTTGTCAATAAAATATATTTGCAGAACTTAATAATCAAATAATACTACAAGGCTAAGTACAAAACAACAATATTCCCGTGATCCAACTCTCCTTCCCTGTGATATTCTTCTACAAACTTTCTCTTTCCCTGTTCTCCTCACCTGTTTCCTCATTATGGTTCTATGACAATGTTGGTTCAGTTGATATTCAGGTTTTATCTTATTGTAGCTGGTTGATGTATTATACCTTGATTACATTTCCTTTCCACATTTTCCAGTGGAATTATGACCCTTCTATTATGGGCTGAGTTGTGTTCTTCTACAATTTATATGTTGAAATCCCAAACTCCAGCACCTCAGAATGTAATCATCTTTGAAGATAAGATCTTTACAGAGGTGATTGAGTTAAAACGAAGCCATCAGGATGGGGCCTTAATATAATATGACTGGTGTCCTTATAAGAAGAGAGACATGGGGGCACAGATGCACGGAGAGATGACCTTGTGAAGAGGCAGCAAGAGGGCGGCCGCTTGCAAGCCAAAGACAGAGGCCTGCGGAGAAACCAACCCTGCCAACAACTTGATCTTAGACTTCCAGCTTCCATAATTTTAAGAAAATACGTTTCTGTTTTGTTTCAGCCATCCAATCTTTGGTGCTTTGTTGTGCCAGCCCTAGCAAACTAATACACCCTCTCTGAACACTAAAACACCTCAGGTATTGCAACAGTTCTACAATTTTCCAGGAAACCCCTTCCAGATAACTCTCTCCCCTTGCTCCCTGTTGGACTCATGCTAAAGCCTGACACAGAGCTCTTCTCCTGGGACGTCGCCCTCACCCTTTGTTGTGTCCCCTAGTTACTGAGTTCTGTGTCATCCTCCTTTTGCATCATTTACTCTCTTGTTTTGGCAGCACACACCCATAGTGCCGTGAAAAAAGGAGGAAGGGAGAGATCGCCTTCACCCTTGGATATATGAGAGTGCATGATTCTGCTCTCACATTTAATTAACAATTTGGCAGCATGTACATTCACACTTTGAAAACCATTCACCCTCAGAATTTTGAAGGAATTGCTTTATCATCTTCTAGATTTTAGTGTTGTGGCTGAGATGTCCAATGCTTTATACCATTTGATGCTTTTTAAAAATTTTTAAATAGATCTTTATTGGAGTATAATTGCTTCACAATACTGTGTTAGTTTCTGTTGTACAACAAAGTGAATCAGCCATATGCATACATATGTCCCCATATCCCCTCCCTCTTTTTTTTTTTAACATCTTTATTGGAGTATAATTGCTTTACAGTGGTGTGTTAGTTTCTGCTGTTATATACATATGTTTCCATATCTCTTCCCTCTTGCGTCTCCCTCCCACCCTCCCTATCCCACCCCTCTAGGCGGTCACAAAGCACTGAGCTGATCTCCCTGTGCTACGCGGCTGCTTCCCACTAGCTATCTATTTTACATTTGGTAGTGTATATATGTCCATGCCACTCTCTCACTTCATCCCAGCTTACCCTTCCCCCTTCCTGGGTCTTCAAGTCCATTCTCTACGTCTGCATCTTTACTGCTGTCCTGGCCCTAGGTTCTTCAGAACCATTTTTGTTTTTTTAGATTCCATATGTATGTGTTAGCATATGATGTTTG
Organism: Mesoplodon bidens; assembly: GCF_964165515.1. NCBI lineage: Eukaryota > Metazoa > Chordata > Mammalia > Artiodactyla > Ziphiidae > Mesoplodon > Mesoplodon bidens. Next base: position 15,441,056 of record NC_138181.1, on the reverse strand, counting down.
TTTTCCTCTTTCTGACTTACTTCACTCTGTATGAGAGACTCTAGGTCCATCCACCTCACTACAAATAACTCAATTTTTTTCTTTTTATGACTGAGTAATATTCTTTTTGATGTTATCTGATATATTTCTTTTTCTCAAAATTTTTTGGATTTTTTTTTCTTCTCTTGCTTTCTGAATTGGCATGTTGATGTGCTTTAAGTAATTTATCATTCATTATACTGGGACTTTAGCAAGCTTTTTTGATCTGGAAAATAATATTGTTATCTTCTAGAAAATTTTCTTGAATCACTATACCCCAGATTTAGTTCCTTAGAAAACAGACTGTGAGATAGTGATCAACATGCAGGAGGCATGGATCTCCTAGATCGATCCTCTAATTTTCTGTATATGTGGGTAGGTCTTAAGGACCAGTGGGCTTCACTGTAGCAATATTGAGTGGGGACCCAGCTGTTTCTTTGAGGGACCACCAAAGGCCACTATTTATGTCTTTTTTGTTTGTTTGTTTGTTTTGCGGTATGCGGGCCTCTCACTGTTGTGGCCTCTCCCGTTGCAGAGCACAGGATCCGGACGCGCAGGCTCAGCAGCCATGGCTCACGGACCCAGCCGCTCCGCGGCATGTGGGATCTTCCCGGACTGGGGCACGAACCCATGTCCCCTGCATCGGCAGGTGGACTCAACCACTGCACCACCAGGGAAACCCCTCCAGATTCTTATGTGAATACTCCTGATATTTTTTTTTGCAGTACGCAGGCCTCTCACTGTCGTGGCCTCTCCCGTTGCGGAGCACAGGCATGTCTTTTTTTGGGTGTGTTGAATTTCTCCAGGGAAGACTACTCCAAACTCCTGCCTATGAATATTGGCCAAAACAGGATATTCTTGAAGTGAAGTGGAATTAAGAAGGTTTGTGGCGGGGGTGGGGGGGGGTGGGTATCATCAAACAGTAACTTTCAAGCATGATACCCTCTCCCTCACCTTTCCTCTGTGCCCTATGTGCTAAACTCTGGGTAACCTCTGATTCTATTTCTCCACAAAATAAACCACCAGTTTCCGGGAAGGGACCAAGTATTTAAATATTTCCCGTGAGGACTTTCAGGTAGACTTTCTTTTCAGTCTCATGCCTCATTGTAGCCTTTCTTGATATATAGAATCTCAATAGATAAGCCTTTACAAGCTCCTACTGCATGATTCTTCTGTTGACATCTATTTATCCCCTGATAGTTCCCTCCCCTTTCCCTTTGTGTTGTGGGTTTATCATTACAGTAAGTCCCCTACATGTGAAGCTTCAAGTTGTGAACTTCCAAAGATGTGAAGGTGCATCTGGTCCTAGCAAGGAACCAGAACGTGTGCCATCCACGTCAGGCGTGAGGGAAATGGCAGCTTGCCCTCCGTCTCCTATTGCTAATGATCCTTCAGCTCTACCATCTCCCACCTGCTCTCTCTCCTCCAGTCAGGAACTCTTCTTGCCTGTTCACTCAATGCCAGCGCCTGTGTGCTGGCTGTTGCCCTGTACTACTGTAGTTTTCAAGGTACTGTACTGTAAGATTAAAAATGTTTATTTTTTGTGTTTGTTTTTTATGTATTATTTGTGTGAAAAGTATTATAAACCTATTATAGTACAGAACTCTATAGCCATTGTGTTAGCTGGGTACCTAGGCTAACTTTGTTGCACTTATGAACAAATTGGACTTACAAACATGCTCCTGGAACAGAAATCGTTCGTAGGTAGGGCACTGTCATTTGAATGGGATTTCTGGAAGGAACAGAGAAAAAGCCCTCACGTACTCAATCCTCCATGTTTAACCAGAAGTTCTCACTTTCTACTTGGGATGTAAAATTCTAAACAAGTGAAAGGAGGAAGAGATTATTTTTGGCTGAGGGGTCTGAGTAGGTGAAGAGGCTTGATGCAATAATAAAAACACTTCCTTTCAGAGTATATAAAAGACGGGGCATATGGCTTTTTATTATCAATACAGTCTGTCTAATCTGTAATAGCACTGAAAATGTTGTTGGATCTCTTCTGGCAAGACTGATTATTGATTTTTGTGGTACTGTCTGGAAAAGTTATTTTTTGCAATGGATTCCTTCTCACTGAATTAAAAAAAAATTTTTTTAAAGAGGGGAAAAAATATATAGTGACCAGGGCTAGACCAGGCTTTCTTTCCATCTGCATTTTCTATATCCCAAGCAGAATTAAAGTCTTGAGGAGGAAAGGTGCTTAACAAATTGTGCTTGTTTGTATCGTTGATGCTATCATTAATCTAATAGAGCTGCTCAAAGTTCTGTGGCTGATCCATTTAGTAATGTCAAAATAACCTTGTTAAAGAAAAATGCTTAACTTGACCTTCAAAACCTTTGTCCTTTTCTTTCATATTTATTATCAAATTTGTCTCTTAAGATAAAGTAAATAAATTATCCTTAAAGAATTCTCCCATGTTTATTTATTCATTCTATCATTTGGAGACACCCTTCAAGGTAGCAACTCCACTGGCATGAGATGTCAGAAAATGCAATTGTCTTATATCTTTAATTACACATTATTGTATACATTTAGAAGTTTTATTTTTGGGACAATATTTTATTTGGGGGGGCGGTGACCCTGTAACTGTCTGATTGTCTTCTAAATGCTTTTAGTTGTCTTTTTTTTTTTTAAAGTGGATTCTGGCAATTTAGTGATTATCAATATGGCTTAGCCATTTATTGTCAGCATTCATAGAAAGAACTAACATGTTTTTTTGACAACTGATATGACTTTTCTTGAAAACCCAAGGGAATGAAGGATGAAGGGATAAAAGATGCACCATGGCGTCTCTCTCCAGTATTCTACTGAATTTTCCCCTTCAAAGATCAATGATCATCTCCTAGTTGACAGATCTAAAGGCAGTTTCTTAGCTTTTATTCTCCATGAAATATTTTGCTAAATGATTGAGAGAGCTCTTCTTGAAAATTTTTACTCTCATTGTATCAGATTTTCCCAGATCGCCTTTAATCAACTAACCATTCCTCTGTGTGTGTGTGTGTATGTCTGTGTGTGTTGCTGATTCCCCTTTCTCCTTATCCCCTCTAGCAGGGGTGCGGAAACTATGTTTTATTCATCTCAACCTGGTGTTCAGAGGCAGCTCAGCCCATATTTGCTAAATTCAATCATTTTTAAAATCATGGTAATGGATAACCCATCTATGAAGATGAAAGAAGTGAAGAGAGATGAATAATCACTTCTCTGGTTAAATAAAACTATATATTTTGGTTCTAATGCTCACCTAAGTTCTGAGTTTCTCCTATTTTTTAGAGGCAAATCTGTCCAAAACACTTTTTTTTTTTTTTTTTTTTTTTTTGTGGTACGCGGGCCTCTCACCGCCGTGGCCTCTCCCGCTGCGGAGCACAGGCTCCGGAAGTGCAGGCTCAGCGGCCATGGCTCACGGGCCGAGCCGCTCCGCGGCATGTGGGATCCTCCCGGACCGGGGCACAAACCCGTGTCCCCTGCATCGGCAGGCGGACTCTCAACCACTGCGCCACCAGGGAAGCCCCAAAACACTTTTTCCATCACACTGTGCATCACAAAATGTATCCACATTTCAGATGTGCGTACATCTATATGAAAGGGGTGTCCTTATCTATTTCCCCTCAAAGCAGGTCCCCCTTGGTGTTTTCCTGTTACTGTGTACTTGTCATTCAGGCCTGACGCCTCATTTATCTTTGACTTGTCATCTTGTATGTCTTCCACATTAACGGAGTACTGATTTCTCCCTCATATTTTCTTACCTCCAAAATTTTACATAATTATTACCACTAGTATGATCCATCATCCCTTCATTCTTTTCTTCCCTAAACATTTATTCACCATTTGGTTCTCCAGGTTTCATGCAATAAATGAACTAATCAGTTAACCCTTCAATCACTCAGTTAATGAAGATTTACCAAGAGCACTGCCTCTCCGGACCAACTTAACCACAGTCAAATGATTTCTTTCTCCATCTCATAAACCACCCGCAACTCCACTTTTATGCAGAGTGACATTTTAAGAAGATTCTGAGGTGAAATACCCTCTACTCTCTGGTTCAGTCCAAATAATTCTTCCTCAGGGAGGCCTTCTCCAACTGACCTAGGTAAGTCCTCTCCCAGCCTCTTTGCTATCCCTTTATCCTGCTATGATAACACAGCACTCACCACCCCTACACTTCCTTGTTCATATATTTTTACTGAGTCTATCGCCTCAAGATTGCATTCTCGTTACTTCGTGTATATTTACTAATTTAATACTTACCAAAACCCTGTGATGTATATTGTACTGCTAACACCATTTATAGCTATGGTGACTAAAGCACAAGCCCAAGGTCACCCAGATACTAAATAACAGAGTGGGGTGTCTGGCTTCAGAGCACAAAAGCTGCATTTATTTTTAATTATCTTTTTATGCCGAAGCCCCCCAGTAAGAGGTAAAATAATGATATGTACTTCCTCTTTATCTCTAGGGCAAGTTGCTTGAAGATAGGTAATTGAGTCTCAAAATTCCTTCTGTCTCCTATAGCGTCTAGAATTATTTTGTTTGAAACGCACAAGATTTAGAAACAAGTGTGAAGTGACAAGTTAAACCCAGTAACACCATTCAGAGCTGTCCAAATGGGATATAAGTGCATTAAGAAAGGAAAAAAAAAAACCCTTCAAATCAGAGCAAGAATAACCAAGAAAGAGCTGGAATCAGATGCTGCCTTTTTTCCTAAAGGGGCTCTTTCCCTCTCTCCAAACACATAAGCATCATCAGGAATTAGAACAAAAGAAACGTTAATGTTTTACATCTTTTCATAAAAATAGAACCTATTTATCTATCACTAACCTTGAAGTACTTAGGTCCTGGGAAGTGGAGCGTAAATGATGGTTTATGTTAGCGTTACGACATCTTCTCCAGGGATGTCATAAGATCAGCTTTCTTAGACTATTTTGATGCTTCCGTTTACATCCCCAGCCAGGAAGAGCTGTAACTCTGATGAACGACTTTCTTTACCAGACCAGACACCTCATTTCCTGCTTTGAAAAATTTGAATTAGCATCCACACTGTCCCTAGAGGGGAAAAAATATATATAGTAATGCACCAAATCAAAGCTATTCTGAACAGTGATTGTGACATGTTAGAAAAAATATCCTGCATTGACTTAACCACAGTTTGACCATTGACCAACGGGTGCTATATAAAATTTCCCCATTTTAAAACAATAAAATCAATATTTCAAGATCTGTGAACGTGAGGCTTAAGACAAATCAAGCAATTCAACTGAAAAGCGGTCTGTATACTCAAAAATAACAAATCAATGACTTTTGACAGTAACTTTGAAATTGATTTTTTAGCTAATATTATTGTAACCTTATTATAATCAGCATGAATCTAAGTGTGGTGTTTGTTTCTAAGAATTCCACCTGTGCAATCAGATAGATTTTTATCTCACATTAAGCTGTTGTTATCATACCATCTCTGTAAAGTCACCCTAGGGTAAGGCATCTATTGATGCTTCAAATGGGAAGACCAGAGGTCTAAGCCTGTGATAGCTATTCTATTGCTAAAATGGAGTGGAGGTGCAGCACTCCAAGGTATGCTATTGGCCCCATGATCGTTCTTCACTGCTGCAGCATCTTTATTTTCCCTCTTGTACTACTTTATTTGTAGCCCTGTTTGTTCCATCAAAGACCCTAACTCATGCTGCAAACACTTGCTGCCAGCGTATACATTTTTTTTTTCCTATCCATGCTCTGGAAGCCGATATCAATAAGATGTTGTTAGAAAGCTGTCTTTTCTGTCCTACAACAAATCTCACTGTAGCAGAGTGTCCTGTGGCTGCAGATGCTCTTAATGTTTTCTCCGCTCTGTCAATTGATTTCAAGGCTGCCTCCCTATCAAGCCATGTGCTCCTTCAAAAGGTACATAAGCCAGACTGAAGGGAAGGATCATAAAAGTGTTTGTTTGACAATCTCACATCATCGTCACACAACCTGTCATTGCTGGATACATTCTTCCCAGGTGGATCTTTTTGTAGCAGTCTCCTCAACCCTCCAGTTGGCTTTCCTCTTTCCCATGATGGGAAGGCTCTTTACTGACCTAGAGAAACCAGCTGGCTATTTTGTGGTCACTAGGGGGTGTCCTATTCACTTTCAAAATAAAAATAAAATGGTCAAGTCGGCATTATTTCTCTTTTAACTCTTAAGATAAGTCATCGCTGACATAGCAATAGATCTCATCGAAACGTTTACATATTAGTTTAAGGAAAGCTGTCCATGGCTTCCATTGCTGATTGCTGATTCTCCAAGCGCTTGATGACTTAACCCTTACCCATCATTCCAGTGTCGAATCTGCTTCCATCTCCTGTCCTTAAGACATTTGGTCCATGCCAAAATGTCCTTGAAATTGGTCCTATCCAAAACACCCATGAGCATATTTGGTCCATGCCAAAATATCCTTGAAATTGGTCCTATCCAAAACATCCATGAGCATATTTGGTCCATGCCAAATCGTTTTGGACAGGACCAAATACCAAAGACTTTTTGGTATAGACCAATGTCTTATGCATGTTTTGGACAGGACCAGATGTCTGCTGACTCATATACTTAACATTTGCTCATTGCTCCAATTCAGACAGTGGCTGTGTAATAGTAATTACAGAGGAGCCATGAGAATGGATGATATAGCCCCTAAAAGTGAGATAAGTGAGAAGAAAATAAGGAGAATATCAACATATAAGTGTAAGCCAAAGGTACCCATGCACCCCTTCCAGATCACTCTGCTTCTCCAAAATAGGATCATTTATTCTTTTGATACTTTGTACTTGCTCATCTTCTGTGGCTCCCCTCTTTCCCCCTCTCAGAGAGTTTTCTGATACTCAACTTTGTTCATCAGTCCTGTGGGTTTGTGTGACATTCAAGGAAGTGTAGAATGACTGTCTGTGTTCTTTCAACTAGAACACAAGTGTTTCCATTAAAGGTTCAAACAAACCATGTTTATGAATTGATGTCTCACAGGACACACACAAATCCTTCACTTCCAGAGATCTCCTCGTGTCCTTTGGATAACATAACAATTATGCAGCAGGAACCCTGAAGAACATTGAGACCTGGCCTCAACATATCTGGTCAAGGACAAATCCAGGATTTGTCCTCTACGTCGAGAACAATCTTTGTATTCACAATGCAAGTATATCACAATACACAGTGCACATGTCAGGTAAAATGTCTAACTGAAACCAAAAATTTGAGGGACAAAAGAAAATCCTTCTCATCTGAAGTGTTTTATAGGAGACTTCTGCCTCCTCTTTTTCTGGCCCCCTCTTGTTTGTTATCTTAGCATTCTGACAAAAAGTAGATTGTGGCATTCCCTTACTTATGTAAAAATAGCTTTCTTTTAATGAGAAAAGAACAGAACATGAAGGAAACTAATAGTAGAGGCCACGACGATCTAGAAATTGAGTTGGGTAGAAATCAAGATGGGGCTTCCCTGGTGGCGCAGTGGTTGAGAGTCCGTCTGCCGATGCAGGGGACACGGGTTCGTGCCCCGGTTCGGGAAGATCCCACATGCCGTGGAGCGGCTGGGCCCGTGAGCCATGGGCGCTGAGCCTGCGCGTCCGGAGCCTGTGCTCCGCAACCAGAGAGGCCACAACGGTGAGAGGCCCGCGTACCGGTAAAAAAAAAAAAAAAGAAGAAATCAAGATGAAACTCTGACCCTGTAGAGGAAGAAAAATAATTGCCCCTCTACCTTTCTAGTTTCTTGGCTGAGACACTCCCTGTATTAAAAGAGAGATTAATAGGAGAACACCAAATTTAATTTAATTTTATACATACAAAGATATGAGACCCAAAGAAGTGACCAAAGCTATCAGCTTTTATATCTTTTAAATAAAGAAATAATACATTTGTAAAGAATTGACGAGGTTGGGCTTGGGATAGTCAACTAGTAAAGAAGTAACAAGGTTTGTTCATACAGCCTTCTAAGCCCTGAATTCCCTGTCCCTAGTGATAAGGATATATTTCTACCTCCTGGTATGGGGAGGGTACCTTTCACATGGGAGATTTATTTCCTGCCTTCAAGAGGACAAAGGAGGGTCAGAGTGTCCTCTTTGCACTGGCTGTTTCTTAAGTAACTTTAAAATAATCAATATGGCACATTTTGGGGTGGCCTGCTCTCAGTTCCATCAACCTTTTAAAATCAAAGCAAATTCATCATAAAGGTGTAGATCTAGTATATATAGCAGGTGGCCGATGTTCCTCCTCCCCTAGGACCAAATGTACCGCATTTCCTGTCCCAATAAACTTTTCTGTTACCTTGACATTTTCAAAAAAACAAACCAAAAAAAAAAAAAAAAAAAAAGAAAAGAAAAAAAGCACCTCTCTTTGGCAAGCACCAACGGCAAAATGTTTTGGAGGAAAATAAAATTTTGTAAGTGTGCTGGGTGGCTCTAGATGACCAAGGCTCTCCTTACCATCTGCTTTATTCTTACAGTATTGTCTCAACCGTTCCTCTAAGGTCTCTGAACACAGCGGGACACAGTGAAAATACCCGAAGAAGCAGTGGTAGGAAGGTGGTGTGAGTGGGAGAGTGGACCCAGAGATTTCTCCTTCATGGAGTTTATGGGTAGAAGGGGTCAGAGGATGACAGCACACATGAGGTGATTTGCTGGAAGCCTCTAAAACTCTTTGCTCTATGTGGTGATGATGCTGTGACCCAGGAAGGCCTACAGTAGGGGCAGGTGGAGCTATCAAGTGAGAAAGACAACCCAGACCCAAAGGAAAAATGGTTTGTCACCTGTCCAATATGAATGAAATGGGCATCATATGTACAATGGAGTATTACTCAGCCATAAAAAAGAACGAAATAATGCCATTTGCAGCCACATGGATAGACCTAGAGATTGTCATACGGAGTGAAGTAAGTCAGACAGAGAGAGACAAATATCATGTGACATCGCTTATATATGAAATCTAAATAAGGGTACAAATGAACTTATTTGCAAAACAGAAATAGAGTCACAGGTGTAGAAAACCGACTTATGGTTACCAAGGGGGAAAGCAGGGGGAGGGTTAAATTGGGAGATTGGGATTGACATATGCACACTACTATATATAAAGTAGATAAGTAATAAAGATCTACTGTATAGCACAGGGAACTCTACTCAATACTCTGCAGTGACCTATGAGGGAAAAGAACCTAAAAAAGAGAGGATACATGTATATGCATAACTGATTCACTTTGCTGTACACCTGAAACTAACACAACAATGTAAATCAACTATAATCCAATGAAAATTAATTTTAAAAAAAGAAATGGACTATCTATGATATTTTGTGGCTTGGGGTTTTTATGAACCTGAAAATGAGAGAATTGCTGTCTCATTAACAGTCGTTTAAAATACCCACGTTCAGTGGGCCCACTGGAGCTAAATGAATAAGCTCTCATGAAGAGCATGGAGAGATATGGGGATTAGAATAAACCCATCGATGTGCCAACAGGTGGAAAATACAGCTCTCTTATCTTTCCTCCCTCTCCTTTTATGTGCTTGTGAGATAATAACACCTGTACTCATTCAAACTGAACTATTGACAATGACTTGGTGCAGTCACTCTACCTCATTTTCCTAATTCTAGTGAGATTCGTAATGTTCTCTCCTTGCCACTCAACCCTTCTCTACCTGTCAAATAAGTCCTCTCACAATGCATATTAATCGGAGACATGTGGCTGAAAGAAAGAGCTGAAAAGTCCATCTTCGAGATGTGATAAATATAAAGCATTTCTAATGAACGGGTATTGTGTCAAACATCTGCAGGATCACCAAAACCCGGGGATATTTAATTAAAAGCACACACACAAAAGATAATGAGAGGGGAAGGAGACTCTGCCTGTATGTGGGTTTCTAGTTTCTAAAAGTCAGTCGTCTTTTGCTGTATTGCTGCTAATTAAATATTGCACCCAAAGTCATGCATGAACTTGAAAGGTGCAGTGAAACACACTCTTTAATTGGTATATGACTTCTTTGTGCATGTGTGCGTGTGAGAGATAAGTAGTTTAGGCATCAAGAAAGTCATAAATACAATATTAGAGGTAGTTCAGTTCTTTGGAAATTGATGTTTTATTTGGCAGAAAAACTTGTCTTAGGGATAAGAAGTAAGAACATACAGAAAATAAAAAAACTTTCCTGAAAGCTGTGCTGTGAGGCTAAACTGGGAAGCTTAAAACATCATTCCTGAACAAAGGGAGCTGCATAGCCAGAAGCCTGCCAGAAGTCGAGAACTCATTTAAGGGGAATTCTTAAAGGCTACTTCTGCCAAGGAAAGTTGGGTTGAAAGATGACAAGTTTTCCTTCCCCCTTTAGAGGCTACAATTTACCCTTTGAGAACTATTTTCCTTCCTTATCTTTGCTTCAGATTTACTCACTCTAGTTGTTCGAAAAGCACAAAGATATGGCAAATGGAGAGAAGGTGGCTGCACCTTGAGAAATTATAGTATCCTTGAGTTCCATGGAGACTGTCAAGGCTTTCATCCCCTCCCTGTTAGCGCTAGCTAAAACCCTCTTTTGCCCTTTTCAAAGGTCAGGGGCAGTAGATATTTTTGTAAGGGGCACACTTGGACTAAAGAAATGAGCAAGTGTGCTGACAACAAGAAGCTTCTGAAAAAGAAAGAAAGGAAAGGTCACTGGTCTGGAATCCTTCTTTGGGGTGGAGGTTCAAAGCAAAGGGACAGGACCCAGAAGGAGGTTGGGGTAACCAAAGAGTTGGATTTGGCATTGGTCTCTTCACCGATATGAGCATGGAGGATAAAGGCCATCGCCAAGGAGAGGGATATGATGAAAGAAATGCAGAAGGCAGGGCAAATAGTCTCTTCTCCCTCGCTTTCCAGGGGCAGCTCACTTTTTGTTTCTTAAGAAGTCTGAATGCTCCATACAGGTATGATATTAAATGTGTGCATTGGAAAAAAAAGTGATAACACCCCAAGTTCATTCAAGAAACATGAAAATATTGAAATAGTGCAGAAAAAGTCCCAATGGAGTCTGCAACATTAACTTCTACCAAGATGCTCTTTCAATCCCAAAACACTTAAATCACAGCCTTTGTTTCTGTCCTGGTTACTTTGGGTGAAATAAAGATGCAATGCTACCAGGTAAACAACGTCTTGGTTTTCATCATCAGATGATTCATGCCTTCCATGTGTAGTGTGAAGTAAATTAAAAGAGGGCATACACTTCTGTATTTTCATTTTTTAAAAAATATATTTATTTATTTAATTGTTGGCTGTGTTGGGTCTTCATTGTTGCACGTGGGCTTTCTCTACTTGCGGTGAGCGGGGGTTACTGTTTGTTGCGGTGCTCAGGCTTCTCATTGCAGTGGCTTCTCTTGTGGAGCACGGGCTCTTGGCATGCGGGCTTCAGTAGTTGTGGCTCGTGGGCTCTAGAGCGCAGGCTCAGTAGTTGTGGTGCATGGGCTTAGTTGCTCCGCGGCATGTGGGATCTTCCCGGACCAGGGCTCGAACCCGTGTCACCTGCACTGGCAGGTGGATTCTTAACCACTGCACCACCAGGGAAGTCCTTTATGCATTTTCAAATTAAATAAAATCACACAGGTATCTCATACTTTGGAAAAATGTATAAAACAAGTAGCTTTAAAAGAAAAGACAACATTTAAAAAGATAACATAAAATTATATTGACTGTATCTATTGTCTTCTTACTTGATGTAATTTAGAACAAGATATAAAGAAATAAGTTTACTTTAGAATATGGGCATCTCAATGTTGAACTGTTTCTAATCACAGTTTTACTGTTTCCTTTTTTAATTTAACTTGGCAATCAGTTCTAATTTGCCTAGAGCCTTGTCTGTGCATTTCAAGTTTGGCCACTTCTTTTGTCTACTATTCAACATGTATTATTTTTCTTTCTTGATCAGCTTCACGTTTTTTTTTAAATAATTTTTTCCAAATTTTTAATTGAAATATAGTTGATTTAAAATATTATTTCAGTTGTACAACATAGTGATTCAATATTTTTATGGATTGTTCTCCATTTAAAGTTATAAAACATTGGTTATATTCCCTGTGCATTATATACATATATATTACATCTGTGTATCTTATTTATTGGTTTGTATCTCTTAATTCTTTTCCTTATTTTGCCCCTCCCCCAACTCTCTACCCTCTGGTAACCACTAGTTTGTTCTCTGTATGAGTCTTTCTGTTTTGTTATATTCGTTCATTTGTTTTACTAAACCTTTAGCATTTGTGTTTTTACTCCGTTGAAGAAATAGAGGGGAAATAAAGTAACTGTTGAGGAAAACTGTGATTAGAAGAAAGACTATTAGGAGATTTTGATTTAGGTTGTTTTACTCTTTCCCCCCCGCCCAAAGTACTTTTAAACTTCTCTTTTCCCAGAAGATCTTTGTTCTGCATTTGTGTATAATTTATCTTTGTACTAAAAGCTCCATTTACCTCCAAGAATTTATAGTTTGGAACCAATTTCCTAGTCTACAACAGAATTTCTTCTATTTGAAGAAAAAAAGATCTCTAGGTCTCTTAAAAAGTAAATTGTCTATGTTTTGTTTACATATGGCAATTTATCAAAATAGAAATACATGATCGTTTCTTCAAAGAGTCTAACAGTAAGTCCTAAAGGTGATAAATAGAATGTAGTGAAATTAAAATGGTAATGAAGAAATCTGGATGTCTTAATTATTGATAAAACCAAGAGAGTTTGGATGAGGAATAGCTATCGGTTCATAATTATTTGATGCCAATTTATATGAACTTTTGTTAATTTTAAGGATCAGTTTGTTCATTTGCAGAAAAACTCGCAAAGATATAGTTAGATTTCACATGTAGAGTCTAAACATATATCTTTAAATTAATGTTTTTCTTTCATATAGAACGGATTTATTACTGCTTCTGTTTCATGGTTATAGTGACTTAATTTTTGTATCAGATAAATAAGTGATTCACAAAAAGCTCTCATCTCTGTCTCTCTCCCTTTTATTGAAGTTTCACTTGATGGGGTTTTATTCTTATAAATTACCTTCTCTTTTCCAGGAAACAAAATTGTGTCCTAACTTTGCTTAAAAAATTCAACACACACACAAAAACAACCACCACCACAAAATAACACTGAACAAAACCAAAATCTATTCTTTATTTTCTGCTTTCATAAGCTCTGAAGCCTTAGTTTATGGAAGATAGTTTATGGAAGATGTAAGGGATGCATTATTGAGATTTAGAATCCTTGAAGAAAGTTTATACTTATAACACTCTTAATCCAATCCTTAGGTACATTTTCTTCTATCTATTTCTCCTTTTTCACCAGAAAATTTGTTAATCAGACGCTTATCCACTGTTGAATATTGGCAAGCATTTGGTTGACACAGATAAAGTCTATAGTTGGAAGTTTGTAATTTCTTGGTTTGCATTTTAAGTGTTTCCCATGAACATTTACTTATATTTGCTATAAATCCTTCCTTATTAACTACATCATGTTAGCCATACAGGGGAAATCAATTTCCATCACTCCAAGCACTGAATCTAGATCCCTGAATGACCATTTTGCTCCTTTGGCACTGATGATGTTCACTTGTTTCCATGTCATTTAAGTATCAAGATGATAAAGTCTATTTATAAAGCATTGAATCTAAGAATGACTATTATGGAAATGCACAGAATCATTATTTTATCCCAGACCAAGGAGCATTCCAGATCAACACTATGAAACATTGTTGAATTTATTGTTTTGGTCCTAATGACACACACATTATATTGTCAGTTTCAAGTTACTGGGCAACTTGTTCCAAAATGCTGCCATTCATCATATTGACTGTGACGTTCATCAAATTGACTATCCTGAACAAAAAGTCCTGCTTCATTTGAGTTATATTGCTTTTGTGCCTGTGGGGAACATTTATACAATTAGCAAAAGCAGATCGAATGCTAATAAAGAAAACAAATGAAGATTTATTCATAATCCTCAAAAGAATTGTGATAATTTAATTAGGGTATATGGTACTTTTGAAAGGGAAGTGATAAAATGGAAAAAAATTCTTTGTGAGAAGGTGAAAGGAGGGACAAAGGAACTTGTTAAAGAATTCTTCAGCTTGTGTCATATTCATTGATTTTTAATCTCAAAGAACAACAGACAGGAGTCCACTGAGGATAGAAGTTAGCACTTGATGAGGAGAAAAAAAGGGGGGATCAATCAAAATCTGAAGCTTGCTGAATATTTGAAAGCTATAGAGACAGGCAGGAGGGAGAAAAACAGTCTGCAGTGGTCAAAGGGAATAAAAGAAATACTTAATAGGATGAAGCTAAGGAGCAAAAGGAAATTCAAACTGATAATCGAGTAGTGTTTTCTGGCAGCCACAGATTATCCATTCCTAAACAAGGCTAGGCTTCCCGTGGAGATGTTTTCCTTTAAAGTTTTAGTCTCAGCCATTAAGAGGGAAACAAATCTTTCTCAACAATAAGATGAATGAAACATCAGTGTTTGCAAAGACTGTTGGCTCAGCTAAAAGTAGCGAGGTCTTTCACGGATAAGAATACTAGTGGAGTAATAGCGTTCCAACTTAGACTAGACTTTGAGGCTCATCCACCGAATTAGTAACTCAGGTGCAAGCCGTATTTCACAGTCATTTGGGAAGTCATAGCCACTTTTTTTTTTAAATTTATTTATTTATTTTTGGCTGTGTTGGGTCTTCATTTCTGTGCAAGGGCTTTCTCTACTTGCGGCAAGCGGGGGCCACTCTTCATCGCGGTGTGCGGACTTCTCACTATCGTGGCCTCTCGTTGTGGAGCACACGCTCCAGACGCGCAGGCTCAGTAGCTGTGGCTCACGGGCCCAGTTGCTCCGCGGCATGTGGGATCTTCCCAGACCAGGGCTCGAACCCGTGTTCTCTGCATTGGCAGGCAGATTCTCAACCACTGCGCCACCAGGGAAGCCCGGGAAGTCATAGCCACTCTTTAAAGTCATGGAAGTACTAATTCAGCCCTTCAAATTAATTGAGAAGGAATTATGCCTAACATGGCACTACAGGAAGCTATGTGTCATGAACTCATTCCACTTCTAGGTGGATGTTAAATAGGGTCTGGTTGGGAACCACAGTATTGATAAATGCAATAGGAGGGCTTATCTAGGGCTAACACGTGTAGGACTGAGTACAAGGGGAAATCAATGAAGGTTGGATTCTTCAGGGAATCTTTTTGGAGTTGGACTAGGAACAGTTGACAAATTTGAACTTGTGAAAGAGGTAGGAAAGTATATGGGAAGGGGACTGTATGGGAATCCCCAAGGCAACAATAGACATTCTGTTATATCACAACACTGTGAACTTTATGAAGTTTATGTGTTGAACTTCTTAAAACATATAGCTTGCTTATAGGAAGAGAATTTTATACAAAAGAACCTAGACTGTTATGTTTCTCATTAAAAATGAAAAACAAACAGACAAAGCAATGGCATGTTCATGGAGGTGTCTATATATAAAAGGAGCAGTATATGTAATAGAATAAGTTGCAATACAAATTTTAAGACACAGATGCTAAACACAGTTCTGCTATTAACTAACGTCAACATTTTGGGAAGAAATTTCACCTGTCTGGACCTCAGTCTGGCCTTCTGTAATAAAGAAGGAGTTGAATAAAATAAGCAAACACATAAATAAGTAAAATTTCCCAACTGCTTCAATGTTCCTTTCCTGCTCTCACTTCTAAAATTCTCTTTGAATTGACTAGAAAAAAAGTGTAGAGCTATACACTTTTTCTAATAATAATGTTATAATAATTTGGAATGTGGGAAAGCTCATTATAGGTTTAGGTTGATTTGGGAACACATAAAAGATATCTAATTCAAAGAAAGAGTGAAAGGAGCTATGATGGAACCAAGAAATTGACATCCTTCTTTGTTTACTTCTTCCGCTTGTTAGGTGACTACTTCCCTCTAGTGGCGTGGCGGGTTGGGTCCCAACCTCAAATCTCATAAAAAGATAGCAAGCTAACATCAGACAGATGCAAGAACATATAGGTATACATTATCTGGTTACAAGAAAGAAAACGGAGAAGTTCTGGTGTCAGGTTTGGACAGAGAAGGATCATACAATTGGTTTGACCCTTAAGGTAGTCAGCGTTCCCTTTGCTGGCAACATCATCATTTTAGTAGGACATAGGTAACTACTTCAGAGACTACCAGCTAGTTTCCTTTCATACACACTCAGAGGGATGCACAAGGATAAGGTGGAGCTGGAAAATCCTATCTGACAAAGGAGATTTAAAAATGGATACAATGAAGGGGACAGAATAAGTCAAAACCAATAATTCCCTGCTTTTCAACATAGGCGCTTTCTACAGTGCTTATCGTTGTTAATCTAAGTTCTCTTTTTTTTTATTAGTTTCTGCTTTATAACAAAGTGAATCAGTCATACATATACATCTGTTCCCACATCCCTTCCCTCATGCATCTTCCTCCCTCCCACCCTCCCCATCCCACCCCTCCAGGCGGTCACAAAGCACCGAGCTGATCTCCCTGTGCTCTGTGGCTGCTTCCCACTATCTATCTACCTTATGTTTGGTAGTGTATATATGTCCATGCCTCTCTTTCGCTTTGTCACAGCTTACCCTTCCCCCTCCCCATATCCTCAAGTCCATTCTTAAGTAGGTCTGTGTCTTTATTCCCGTTTTACCCCTAGGCTCTTCATGACATTTTTTTAAATTCCATATATATGTGTTAGCATACAGTATTTGTCTTTCTCTTTCTGACTTACTTCACTGTGTATGACAGACTCTAGGTCTATCCACCTCATTACAAATAGCTCAGTTTCATTTCTTTTTATGGCTGAGTAATATTCCATTGTATATATGTGCCACATCTTCTTTATCCATTCATCCGATGATGGACACTTAGGTTGTTTCCAGCTCCGGGCTATTGTGAATAGAGCTGCAATGAACATTTTGGTACCTGTCTCTTTTTGAATTATGGTTTTCTCAGGGTATATGCCCAGTAGTGGGATTGCTGGGTCATATGGTAGTTCTATTTGTAGTTTTTTAAGGAACCTCCATACTGTTCTCCATAGTGGCTGTACCAAGACACAGGCTTACAGTTACCTATGGCATCTTATTACTTTTTTGTTTGGAAATATGACAGATCATTGTGTTGCTCAGTGTCTGTGTTTATGAGTGTTAAGACACAAGGTGGGCTTAGAGGTAGCATGGAATGAAATTCCTTATATTTTAGGTGATTTGCGGCTTCACTTTGAAACATAAATTAAACATAAGCTGTTTAAACATAAATTAAAGATGAACATAGAATAGACAGGACATAACACAAACCCATGTCAAGGAAGGCTTAAGATATAAAGCCCTAGGTATTAGCATGTTTGGTTTGTTTTACATAAGGCTTCTGAATGTCAAGATTCATTGCTGTGGACTGTGGCACTGATGAACGATTATACAGATGGCGGTATCTTATAAAGTTATTTAAATAATAAAATGAAGTCTGCACAGAGTTCATGTCAAAACAGGAAATCTGATGAGTAAATATGAGTGACTAGTTGGATGAAACCATCAGCCTGAATATATCTTAAAACCCACTGAGATAGCAGATTCAGTTTAGAACTTGTATTCCAAACACTGAGATAGAAGATTCAGTCTAGAACTGGTATTCCAAATATTTCACTAGTTTGTCTTAACAAGGAAGTTAATAACAGGTAGTGGAAAAAGCACTGGAATATGTATGAGGAGTTCTGAGCCTTCTGAACTTGATTCTACCATTTATGAGCTATGTGGTCTTGGGCAAGATACATGTCATACACAAAGAACTCTCCTACAAAAAAAAGATGAAGATTATAATGCCTACACTTCCCTAATCACACAGAGTTGTGAGAATTGATTGGTTATATTTGTGACATAATAATAATTAAATAACTTAAATAATAATTAAAATAACTCAGTAATCGAATCCCAAGTTCTTAGCATTATCTTAGGTACTATAATTGAATCTGACAAATGACCTTAGGTCATTTGACTCTTAGAGTCAATGGTACCTTTTCCATCTTAAAGATGAGAAAACCACTGCTTAGAATGATAAAGGGGCTTATCTAAACTCATGTGATAAGTAAGATAAGTTTTAAATCTCTTCTTCCCAGTGCTAAAGCCTGAACTTTTCCCATTGTACCTCAGTAATATTGGAAAACAGTAGAATGTCTAGCAAGTGTCTCTAAGTATAAAGCACTTCAAGATTCCCTCTGGGTACTTCTATTTTCATTTTGCAAGCAAGGTTAGAAAGCCTACCCAAAAAGTCTACTCTTTTCTCAAGACCCATTTCAAATGCCACTTAGTATAGGAAGCTTTCAATTAAACTCCCAGTCAGTACTACTTACTTCTTCCTTGTACTAATATGACGTCTGTCATTTTTAACATAGTCTTCATATTCTCCTAAGACTATCTTTACCTTAAGACCAGTGCTGTTCAATACAGTAACCATTAGTGCCATGTGACTATTAAAATTAAAATTAATTAAAATTATAATAAAATTTAAAATGTGGTTCCTTAGTCAACTAGTCACATGCCATGAGTTAAAGAGCTGCATATGGCTATTGGCTGCTGTATTAGATAATGCAGAAATGCTCCAGATAATGATGCTGTAGACCAAGGGTTGAAAAATACTGAGTATGGGCAAAATCTGGCCACTGCCTATTTTTGTATATTAAGTTTTATTGGAAGACAGCAATGCCCATTCATTTCATATTGTCTTTGGCTTCTTTTGTGCTACTGTGGCTGAGTTGGGTAGTTCCAACAGAGACCAAATGGCTCACTAAGTCTAAAATAGTTACTATTTGGTCCTTTGTGGAAAAAGTTTGCCAACTCCTCATTTAGACCATAAACTGCTTGCTTGAGGCTTAAATCCTCAAATACTTCCTTTTTTGTGGGAGCGAGGGTCCTGCTATGTTAGATTTTCTGGTAAGAACCAATATGTCTGCTGAGTTGAGTTGACACCAAGTTAAGAAATTAACCTGTAGTTCTGCATCTAGAAAGTGATGGAGTCAAATTCAAAACAGTTTATCTGCTACATAACTGTGTGCTCATTTCACGTCATTCTGTTGCCTTTTGATCTGCTGGAGTTATTAATGCACCAGTAGAAAGCAGATGATGACCGCGAGTCAGGGCCATCAGCAAGATTCCCTCTGGATAAGCTTTATTCCCACATGTGACTTCCACCTATGAGGTCCTCACATAAAACCAATCAGGATGGATTATAAAAGGGAAACTCAGATTCATTTGGGCCCCTATTCCTTCTCTCATCTCATGCCTCTTTATTACCCTCTTTGCTCCCTCTGCTCCAGCTACAGTGATGGCCCTTTCTCATGAACTTGGGAGGCATGCTTTCACCCCAGCACTTTGCACTTGCTGCATTTTCTGCCTCAGAAATATTGTGTTGGACTCAGGTTGTGCACCAAGCATGCATAACTGATCATGGCAGACACACTGCCCACAATTCCCTCCCCACAAATATCCAATAGCTCCCTCTTTGGCTTCCTTCAAAATTGCTCACTGTCATTTTCTCATGAGGCAGCCCTTGGCACTGCCAATTCCCTTTGTTTGTTCTATTTTCCTTAACATTTAGATTCTAACATAGAATGTTTACCTTATTTATTTTATTTAGTGAATATTCTGTCTTCTCTCACTAGAAGATAAACTCCATGAGAGCAGATCTTTTCATTGTTCATTGGCATTCTCCAATTCTAAATAAAGGATTTAGATCAAAATTCTCCAATCTCGTCCTCTGAATTTCTGTACTGACTGGCAGTCTGGACGAAAGGCAGTTGTATCTTAAGGGGTCAAGAGTAAAGTAGACAAACTAATAAGATACAATGAAAATAATAATGACCAAGCACTTTTGCTTGTAAGTTATCCTTTCTGCTCTAATCATAATATCTATCTATCTATCTATCTACCTATCTATCTATTTATCTATCTATGTAGATCAGGGAATAACAGTTGCAGCTGAATATGAAGAATAATTGTGTTGTGTGAGTGTGTGTGAGTTTGTTTGTGAGTGTATATGTAAGAGAGAGAAAGGGAAACAGCTTGAGAATGGTGGCATTCATTGGAAAGGGTGTGAGAGGTCGGACTTGGTCAAATGCTAATAAAATGTATAATATATTTACTGGGCACACCTACATAGGTGGTTGCAAACATAATGTAAGCAACTGAATTGTCCAATGAGTTACCAAAGGGTGTTCTCACTATGGGTGCTGTATTAATTTGAGAAGTTTCTTGAAAACTGAAAGAGATTCTGTTCATTCCTTCCTGTAAAAGTTTTTTTTTTTCCTCACCAGAAAAACTTAGAGATTGTCCACAAATCAAATAGAAAGGCAGTAAGAAGTAGAATGAGGGATTCTGCTATCCCTCTGGATTCTCCTTACATTTTTACTCTATAAATATAGGAAAAGATCAGTTCTATTCCTTTGAATCATTCTTCTTAACTGAAGACAACAATATCTCACCACTATCTCAAAAATTAATTTTGCATAATCTGGACAGATAAAATGTGGTTCAGTGCTAAGGAACATGAAAAGAGTTTAGTGCAGTGCCCTTGCTGTACAATTAAGTATTGATGCCAATCTTTTTTTTTTTTTTTTTTTTTTTTGGCGGTATGCGGGCCTCTCACTGTTGTGGCCTCTCCCGTTGCGGAGCACAGGCTCCAGACGCGCAGGCTCAGCGGCCACGGCTCACGGGCCCAGCTTCTCCGCGGCATGTGGGATCTTCCCGGACGGGGGCACGAACCCATGTCCCCTGCAACGGCAGGCGGACTCTCAACCATTGTGCCACCAGGGAAGCCCTGATGCCCATCTTTTAACTGCCCTTGAAGTGGAAATGAAGATGCTTATAATAAAGATAATAAAGCTATGAAATTAGATACTTGCTAGGCATTCTTCTGTATTGGCTGAAATTAGATAATTAGTTTAGAATTTCTTAAATTACACATTTAAGAGCAGGAAAAAATAAGGACCTGTTTCCCAGCAACACAAACTAATAATTTAATCTATACAAACTAATGAGTGTTCGTGGATACTCAAAAAATACTAACCACTGTTGTGCAGAGATTGGCTCAGTCTGGGTTAATAGAGAAAGAGCAGCTATAAAGCAGACACACTTAGACAACATAAAACAATCCACCTTTAGAAAACAGAAGAACAATAAAAAGTCAGAAAAAAATATCTTAGTCTCACTTTCCATTGTTAAATTTTAAAATGTATTCATCCATCATTTCCCTTATTTTATTCTTTCAACAATCTTATGGTTGTGCTTAAGGTTTGACAGATTAAAAACAAAGACAAAACAACAACAACAAAAACCATGCCAGGCATGTCAGGTCTTCCTTTTCTGATCTTTTCCTTTGCTCTTAGTGCTCCTATACAATTTTTCTAATAATTTCTCATAATAACATAGACCATTTCAAGTTCAAATCATTGATGAAAAAATTATGTATGTCTCTGCTTCAAACATTGACCCCAGCAGACTCACCATCACTTTTATCTGTACCATTATTCACCTCAGCTTTATAGTCTTTCTTAAGAGACAGTACAGATGCAGACATTCTGCTGGAGTTAAGTCTTTTTTTTTTGCATTGCTACTTTTATTTATTTATTTATTTATTAATATTTATTTATCAAACAACCCATACATTGTTAGTATAGACATCGTGCAAGGTTAAAACATATTCAAACATCAAGATCCACATTCAGGGCTTCCCTGGTGGTGCAGTAGTTGATAGTCCGCCTGCCGATGCAGGGGATGCGGGCTCGTGCCCCAGTCCAGGAGGGTCCCATGTGCCGCGGAACGGCTGGGCCCGTGAGCCATGGCCGCTGAGCCTGCGTGTCCGGAGCCTGTGCTCCGCAGTGGGAGAGGCCACGGCAGTGAGAGGCCCACATAAGTTCTAGAGGCTGGAAATCTGGGGTCAAGGTGCCAGCGTGGTTGGGCTCTGGTGAGAGCTCTCTTCTTGGCTTGCAGATGGTTGCTTTCTTGTTGTGTCCTCACATAGCAGAGAAAGAGAAAGAAGAAGAGGAAGAGAAGTAAGAGAGAAAAGAGAGAGAGAGAGAGGGAGCTGCATTGCTACTTTTAAAGTGTGCAGAAAGCCTCCTGGAACCCCAAACAAACCATCCCAGATCTATTTTTAAATATGGAAAAATCTGATACAATTGAGTTCCATTTTCAACGTAATGAACTTAATAAACCAGCTTTGTTTTTAAAGCTCCAGATGAAAGGTGTTGATTCTCTCTTCACCTCATCTAAATGGCGCAGGCATTACGGGGATGAGATTTAAGGTAAGTGATCCTTTACTTGGTACCAGCCTTCTATATGGAGCCAGTTGTGTGAAACAAGTCTTGATATCTCAGAGGTAAAACTGGGAATCATGTAGGATGGAAAAGACATACAAACTGTAGATTATCAGCTTGAGAGATAAAAATATATGACTTTTTGAAAGAAAACATCATTACAGTGAGTATATTATAAAACCTCCCCAAATAACTTAGATCCCTTTTTAATAAAATTACCAAAATATAAGCAAATATAAATATATATTATTGTTTTGTTTTTGAAATCCTCTCTTGGAATTGTTCTCAGTGCACTGGGCACATTTTTCTTTTAATTATTTTAACCTGGTTATAGCACACCTTCATCTTCTGAGCGTGGAAGCTGATTTTCAGAAGCAGTCAAAACCAATTTCGCTAGGTGTAAATAATGGGATAGGTGGTCAGGCTAGCTAATAGTATTTTTAATAAAATATAATTGGTGAATAGTTAGCATTGAATTGGATTTTTTAGTAGTACAAATACTGCCTACAAAGGCATTTCCAAACCTTGTTTGAATTACGATGGGACTAAACAATACTTGTTACATGCATCATAGACCTACTGTACTCTCTTCTCTTTGAGAGTTTTTTGTTGATAAAAGGAGATATTCTAGAATGAAGAGAAGATAGTGTTGCTGGGTTCACCTTTCTTGTTCTACCGTTTCAGTGAGTCACCTAGTGGAGCTTATATGACACTAAGGCCATTCAGCAACATAAAGTTTATGGAATGGCTATGAAAATTCATATATCATTTTTTCTCAGAATTTTTATCATGTTTGAAGTGAGGTTCTTCTCAGTAAGAAAGATGATTCCATTTTAAACCTTTAACTCGGGTGCATATAAAAACAATGAATGATTAAGAGCTTAAATTCTACTATTTGTCAATAGGAAGGCTTCTCCTTTGCAGAAAAGCAAATTACTGGTCTGAGTTTATTTTTCTCCTATAGGGGGAAAAAGAAGAGATAGTCTTGATAGATAATAACGACTGATTTTATTATTAATTTACAGGAATGAATCCAGTTATTTTTCCTTTAAAATGATGCCTTCCTATGTAGGTTTGGTTGGATGTTAACATAACATCATAGTCATAAATTTGGTTCTGGATATGGCCTTTTGAGTGGAAGGGAGGATTTTTATTTGGCAGATTAAGCCAGTCTGTGTGTGTGTGTGTGTGTGTGTGTGTGTGTGTGTTTAAGGAGGGAAAGGAAGAGAGAGAGAGATCAGAAAAAATTTAACCTCTCATTTTAGAGGTTACACAAAATCCAACTGACCTTTTTAAAACCATCTAATTGTCACACACTCAGGTACTTTCTGGGCTCAAACTGGCAGTCAGATATCACAAGAAAGGTTATTCTTGTTATTTCAAAACCTGTTTGAACCAAGAAATATTGAGTGTCCTTGGGGAGATTCCAAGTAAGCTCATCATGGTCTTCTCTTTAATTAATTAATTACTTAATGTTTGTCAAGTGTTTTTTTTTTTTTTTTTTTTTTTTTTTGCGGTAGGCGGGCCTCTCACTGTTGTGGCCTCTCCCCTTGCAGAGCACAGGCTCCGGATGCGCAGGCTCAGCAGCCATGGCTCACGGGCCCAGCCGCTCTGCGGCATGTGGGATCTTCCCAGACCGGGGCACGAACCCGTGTCCCCTGCATCGGCAGGCGGACTCTCAACCACTGCGCCACCAGGGAAGCCCTTGTCAAGTGTTTTGAAGACGCTAAGTGAAATGTATGTGCTAATTAGTACTATTTATGAAAAGCAAATAAGACATTAATGGCTTCTATTTCCTCCCAGCTATGTCACTTTATCTGCCTAAGTTTCATGAACCTGAAGAATAGTTGCATTTTTATAGTTTTCTAAGATGCACAGTACAAAGAAAATGTTGTTTAAATCCAGAGACACAACTGATAAGAACTAGGTAATATTTTTTCCCTTTCTCTCCATCTAGTCTATGTCCTCTAGTTTTACCAGTGATAAGTTGTCTCTGTAGAATAAAATAGAAGTGGTGTGTAAATGTCTAGTCATGTTTTACAGTGTGCTTTGCATTATTTAAGTAAACTTTAGAATTGTATGAGAAACTTGAATTTCTGCATTAATTTAAAAGGAGGATTTAAGAAAGAGAGGAATAGAGGATTGTTTTCCCACGATACTCTTCAGTGACAATTCTTAATAAAATAGCTGTTTCACTCTATCTTCCATTTTACACTATTAGTGATAACAGGAAAGTTCAGTCTATTTGAGCTCAACTGAATCCTGACCCCACTGTTACAGAGCTCATGAATATATAACTACATGAAAATACTGGTTGGAATGTGAAAAACATACACACATAGAGCAATGTAGGAAATGAAGAGACTGAGACAGCTAACAACTTGGGTCCTCGCTGATCTGTGTCTTCCATTCATCAGTAGATGTTCCAGTGCTAAGAGACACAGGAATCCTACACCAGAAGAACAACTCAAAAGCAATTTTTGAGGCTTGGAAACATGTAATCTTTGTTATTGAACCTATTGTAGCTGCAAATCATGTTTTTAAATATAAAATTGCAGAAGGTTTTGCAACCTTTAAATCTTTTCTTGTCATTTTATGTTTCTGGTGTTAAATTTTGCTGTGTTAATGTCATTTTCACTTGGTGATATTTACAGCACCAAAATCAATGTTGAGGACACACAAAACATTGGAGGATCAACTCTACTTATTCCAAATACACTTTAATATTTTGACTGCCAGACTAGAGTTTGAGAAATAACTGCGATAGAATGATAATGAGAAGTTTAACAGTTTTATGATGGTTGAAGCTGACTTTATGAAAGTTGATACATTTCATCTTGTAAGTTTCAATTTCTCATTCCCTACTGAGAGATGGGGAGAATACATTGATACTGCATTTCAAATTGGCTAGATCAGAAGGAACAGCAGCTAAAATCCATTACAACCCAATTACATCCATCAGCTGAAGCTGTGTGCATTCATTCGTGAACATCAGCATTTAATCCATAAAGAGGAACTAATGAGAAATTTGAAAATGGAATCCACGCATCAGTAAGTTTGGAGAGATTTTTCTGGGATTAATGATCTGCCAGAGAATCTTCAACATGCTGGAAAGCTATTCTCTCTGTGTTTGTTTACTGACCAAGGGAAAAAAGGAGGTTTCCTTCTTTCTCCTCATCACATATTCGTCTTAGCCCTTGAAAGACTTAACTTGTCTTAGCCCTTGAAAATGGGATGCCGTGTGCTTTGGAAGTAAGGTATGTATTGGTGGACACTGCTGTCTTTGAATGAAAAAAAATTAAATTATTAGATGAGGAGTTCCCACCTAGATATCAGTAGTAGCAAATATCCCAAACAAATTCTTCCATCTCTATAGTTACTCACAAAGCAGGGTCCTTTATACTTGAATCCTGGGAGCATGTTTAGAGTTGGCATAGTAGCAAAAAATCTGTGCTGTAGAAATTTAAACATAGTTTTCTTTTTTTTCCTTTTTTTTTTTTGGTGATTGCATAGATAGAAATAAATATTCTACTTGTTGAATTCCAATTACTTAAAGAGGAACATATAGATGATGTGGCATCAACTTATTCCCAATTTCATAACTTTATAGGTATAATTTCTGACTGTAATAAACATACAGTGTGCAAAAACTAAACACTGGGTGAAGCCTGAGAATTTGGGAGGATTTCTTCTCGTCAAGTGAAAATGGTTTCTGTCGGCATACAACCCAGAGAGGTTACTATTCTGAGGTTTGGGTAGTGTAGTCATTGCAATGAAAGAAATGTGTGTGTAAAGTGTGGAGGATCTGACTTCTAATGATGTTTGGAAGAGGAGTTAGTTTATATTTTCAAATCACATAGGACAGGGCCTCCCTGGTGGCGCAGTGGTTGAGAGTCCACCTGCCGATGCAGGGGATACGGTTTCGTGCCCCGGTCTGGGAGGATCCCATATGCCGCGGAGCGGCTGGGCCCGTGAGCCATGGCCGCTGGGCCTGCGCGTCCGGAGCCTGTGCTCCGCAACGGGAGAGGCCACAACGGTGAGAGGCCCGCATACCGCAAAAAAAAAAAAAAAAAAAAAAAATCACATAGGACAGTATGATCTGTTCCTTTGTTTTCTGGACTTCCTAGGGTGTGTTTATCCACATTGTTATGAATATACCACCTCATGATGTCAGTGGCTTTAATGGAGCTTAAAATGATATGAAATTACAGAGCCCTTATTTTTTTCTCCTTATGTGAAATTTCAGTGGGAAGCTTAACTTCATTCCATTTTTAGGAAAATAAATTGCAAAAGGCATGCAAAAGAGTTTGGTCTTTGTATTTTTGGCAAAAGTGAGCCTTTGCCCATGGAGGGATAATGTACACATTTCAGAAGGGTTAGTCTGGCTGCAGCGAAGACTGGATTGGGATGAGGCAGTGAACAGAGGGTGTGGAGAGCCCAGTGAGCATGTATTTTAAGGAAGAGTACTGACAGTGGAAACAGTTCTTGGAGAAGAAACATATTGAAGGGTATGTCAGAAGTAGAACCAACAGAACTTGGTGATTGAAAAACCAGGTTTTTGTCTAGGATAACTAGGTTGTTGGTGGTGCCATTATTGGAAGAGGGACATTTGGGTGGGGGAGGAGATTAGTTGCCTTTCATGTCGTTCCTTAATCTTTTTGAGAATCTTTTTAGAACACAGTCCCTGAGATGAAGTGCCCGGAGTCAACTTGTACGGTCACGCTTCTAAGTGACAGGCTGCATCTCTGGATCAGCTGACCTGAACTTACACCCTGGTCCCACCTTTCTTACAAGTGAAAAAAGAAATCAAGTAAGAGAATTTTAAATAAGGAATTAAATAGTGACTTTCTCTGTGAATATCAAAATACATCCTCAGGCACTTTTAATAAAACGTTAGATTTTCTTAAAAGGTCTTTCTCTTCATATGTGTTCAAGGGACCAACACCACCTAAGAAAGAGGCCAGAGAATTCAGGCCACTTCAAAGTTGCGTGTAGTCAACCTGAGATTGGGAGAAATTCCTTATTGGTAGTTTCCTCTCTTCTGGGGATTTCTGTGGTTTCACAAATAGTCTCTAAAAATACGTATTTTTTTAAACCTTTTAATTACTCTTAGTTTTGACTCCATTGACTCAAAAAGGACTAAGAAGTTGAAGTCTATGTTTGTTTGATGGGAAAGGGGCAGAGGGTAAGGGAAATAATTTAAAATTTAGCTAAAATAGGTAAAGAAGGATAAAACAGACAGAGATCTGAGCTGCGCCAGTAGATAAATTACCTGTATTTTTAAACATGGTTACAGTTTCCAATGACATGAAAATTTATAAAGTGTCAGGACTTACAATATTTAAAAGGGACAAAAGAACGTTTAGATGCCATTTCATACTCCTCTTTAGTGTAATGCTCTCCTGAAGATTCATGAAATTTGTAACCTAATAAAACTAATTTCATAGTAAATATACACAAAAGGTTGACTAATCCTTACATCGTCCTTCTAGTGTTAAGTTGTGCTGTTTATATTTTCTGCTTTCTTTATATTATTTCTCATTCCCAAGTTGTTTCTTCCTCTCTTTCTCCATTTTACTTTTTTAGGAAGGCATAGAGAAAATAGGCAATAGACGTTTCATTTAGCCACACATATTGATATATCTTCATTAGCAGTTAAACAAGGGAGATTTTTCTGCAGCGCCTCAGTTGAATCTTAGTCATACATGCAGCAATGATACAGAATGTGGGTAATAGGTTGTCATAAAACTGGTTAAGGTCTATTCTGCTAGGCACAGGTAGGCTTAGGTTTCTTTTTCTTTCATTTCTTCACCTCTTAAATTTTGAAATAATCATGGATTTACAGGAAGTTGAAAAGATAACACAGAGAGGTCCCAATTATCAAGTTTCCCCTAATGGTCGTGTGAACAGAGTGCAATATCAAAACCAGGAATATGTGTGTATAGTTTTATTCCATTTTATTACATGTGTAGATTCTTATAACCACCATCACAACCAGGATACTGAACAATCTCATCACCATAAATATCTATGGGTGCCATCATTTTAAACTTGAATGATGTAGAGAAGCCTTACCATTCTTTAAGTTCCTTTACGGCTTTCTTCCTTCAAACTCTGTGATTTTATTTGTTTGGTTTGCCTTATTGAACTGAATAGGACCTTTAATACACTACCGAATAAAAGTAGTAAGAGTAAATATCCTTGGGGCTTCCCTAGTAGCGCAGTGGTTAAGAATCCACCTGCCAATGCAGGGGATGTGGGTTCGAGCCCTGGTCTGGGAAGATCCCACATGTCACAGAGCAACTGAGCCCGTGCACCACAACTGCTGAGCCTGCACTCTAGAGCCCGCGAGCCACAACTACTGAGCCCACGTGCCACAGCTACTGGAGTCTGCATGCCTAGAGCCCATACTCCGCAACAAGAGAAGCCACAGCAATGAGAAGCCCATGCACCACAATGAAGAGTAGCCCCTACTCACCACAACTGGAGAAAGCCCACACAGCAACGAGGACCCAGTGCAGCCAAAAAATAAATATATAGATGTTCCTTTAAAAAAAATTTTTTTTTTAAAGAGTAAATATCCTTACCTTGCTCCCAATCTTAGGGATTCATTTGTTCTCAATACTAAGTATGATGTTAGCTATATTTTTTGTTTTACATGGCACTTATCATCTTGAGGAAATTTTCTTCTCTTCCTAGCTGTGTTTGTTTGTTTTGAAAAAGTGTTGAAGTTTACTAAATACACCTTTAAAAAAATAAAATAAAATAAATTAATTAATTTATTTATTTATTTTGGCTGCATTGGGTCTTTGTTGCTGCATGTGGGCTTTCTCTAGTTGTGGCGAGCAGGGACTACTCTTTGTTGGGTGTATGGGCTTCTCATTGCGCTGGCTTCTCTTGTTGCGGAGCACAGGCTCTAGGCGCATGGGCTTCAGTAGTTGTGGCACGTGTGCTCAGTAGTTGTGGCTCACAGGGTCTGGAGCGCAGGTTCAGTAGTTGTGGAGTACGGGCTCAATTGCTCCGCGGCATGTGGGATCATCCCGGACCAGGGCTTGAACCTGTGTTCCCTGCATTGGCAGGTGGATTCTTAACCACTGTGCCACCAGGGAAGCCCCAAATATATCTTTTTATAGTTTATTGACCTTTTGGTTTTCCAAGAAATAAGAAAAATGTGTTAAGGTCTCCTAATTCTCCTAATTCCTTTATAGGAACAACATTTTGACATGTGTTTAAAATGATGTACTACCAGGTGCAAAGATATTTTTAAGATTTATATCTTTGTTGTAAAATATATTTTTTCTCAGTAAAATCTTTTAAATCCTATTTATTATTTTTTAAACTTAATTCTAACATGTTTGGTATTAATACTGTATATTTCACTCTAAGGAGTCAGGATTTACTCTCTCCTCTGGCATATCTTTCCCACTTCCTTTTAATTCAACATTTCGTATAGACAATGTGCTTTTTTTTTTTTTTTTTTTTTTTTGTAGTACGTGGGCCTCTCACTGCTGTGGCCTCTCCCGTTGCAGAGCACAGGCTCCGGACACGCAGGCTCAGCAGCCGTGGCTCACGGGCCCAGCCACTCTGCCGCATGTGGGATCTTTCCGGACCGGGGCACGGCATGGGCAGGTGGACTCTCAACCACTGCGCCACCAGGGAAGCCCGACAATGTGCATTTTTATTCAATATGAGAGACTTTTTCTTTTAAAAGGTGTTTTAGGTTTAATGTTGGAATTTATGCATGCAATTAATATGTATGATATAATAGATAAAATGAAAGGAAGAAAGAAACTTGGCACTGAAGAGATAGGGAACACATAGCCTTTTCAAGAACAAATAGAGCATATAAAAATAGGTCAAGAATTAGGCCTTAAGAGAAATTCCAGTTAATTCCTAAAGCAAAAATAATTCAGTCCATATTCCCTGAATATAATACAATAAAATCAGAAGCTTGAAAGGTCTCTGTAGGTAAAACCTCAAAAATGTTCTTCTAAATAAATTGTGAAATAAAGACACAGTCTAAACAGATATTAATAACTATTTTGATGCTAAAGATATTAAGAGTAGCACAAATCAAAAGCTGTAGTATCTGTCCAAAGTTGTACTGAGCTGAAAAATAAGAGCATAAAAATGAATATATTTATTTAAAACTAATAAATTATGTATACAAAAGTAAAAAGCTGGGGAGAGGAGTGGGGGAAACAAAGCAAAGCTAGGGAAAATAAAAAGCATTAATAGAGAAAAAACTGGAAACTAATAAATGAAGAACAGAAATAGAAAGTAGAAGTGATCAATAAAACTAAAAATAAACTCTTTAAAATTATAAAATGAACAAACTTGGGCAACTTTCACCAATAAAAATACTAACAAATAACAGCAGGAATGAGAAAATAAGTGGCATTCTAAATATAGTGCCCATTTAAATATAGTTTATATTAAAAATTAAGCACCTAAAAAAAGACATTTTCTAGTGAAAGAAATTACTGACGTTCACCTAAGGAATGGTAGAAAATGTTAACAGTACATGGGAAAAGTATTGAAAGCTAATCTATCATGACAAGGCAAAAAAAGGGTCAGGATATTTTATAGGTGAAGCTAACTGCACCTCTAAAGAAGAAATAACTCCTTGTAACATATGTTTTTTGATTAGGGTCTTTCGCAAAGCATTCTATAGATGTAATATAACTCTGATATCAAAAGTGAACGAAAATAACACATAAAAGAAAATTTGTGAACACAGGTACAAAAATCATAAATAAACTAGTACCAAGTTAATTGCAGGAATGTATTAGCAAACTATTATTACATTATGCTCAAAAGATATATGCTGAGAACAGAGAAGTGTTTTAGATTATGAGATATGTGCATTAATATAATTAGTACATTAACAAATTAAAGGAGAAAGTGAATAAACATCTCAATACGGACTATTAAATCATTTGATTCATTATAATATTTGTTATTGACTCAGAAAAAAAAAACCCTCTTAGTAAGCTAGTTATAAAAATAAACTTTTAAAACTTGGCTTTAAAAATCTACCAGAAACCTTAAGAAAACAACATAAACAATAGTGAAATATTTTATTAGTAAGTGTGAGAGGTTGAATAATACACCTCTCTCCAAAAAAGGTCCTAATTCCTGCAACCTGTGAATATGTTACATTACACGGAAAAAGTGCCCCTGCAGATGTAATTAAGTTAAGACCCTTGAAATGGGAAGATGATCCTGGGTTATGTGGGTGACAGGAGGTTAGAGAAAGGAGAAGGCAATGTGATGATGGAAACAAGATGTTTAAGTGACATGAAGAGGAGCCTTGAACCATGGAATGCAGGCAGGCTCCAGGGACTGGTGGAGGCAACGGGCAGATCCTCCCTTGGGGCCTCCAGAAGGAACCAGCTCTGCTGATATCTTGATTATAGCCCTGCAAGACTCATTCGGGACCTCCAGAACTGTAAAATAATGCATTAATGTTTAAGTCACAAAGTCTGTGGGCATTTGTTACAATAGCACCAAGAAAACTAATACAAAAGAGAATCTTCAGTAAGTCAGAAATAAGAAAAGAATCCCAGTTATTATGTTAATATTGATACTTTTCAGAGATAATAGACCATGCAATCAAATGAAAGGAAAAGAATATATGTCTGTATGTGTATATACATACACACATCATCTGTCTATCTATATCTATCTATCTATCTATCTTTCTATCATCTATCTGAAACAAACTGTTTACCAAAAAAAAAAAATCAACAAGAATCAATGGGAAAGCTGCCAGAACTAGTAAGAGTCCAGGAAAGTAGCCAGATAAAAAATCAATATTGAAAAATCAATAGGTTTCTTATACACTAGCAATGACCAATTTAAAATGTAATCGAAAAATGGGTCCCATTTAGAATAGCCATGAAGCTCATTAAATACTTATGATTAGGTGTGGTAAGAAACCTATAAAACCTCATTAAAAACCTATAGAAATTTATTGAAGTTCATAAAGCACACCCTGAAGAAAGGGAAAGTTACCTTATGTCCCTGGTAAGAAGGATTCAGTATTTGTAATAGGTAAACTCGCCCCAAATTATTCTTCATATCAAGGTTAATCTGAAAATTTAAATCTATGATGATTTTAAATTTATTATGGAAAATTATGCACAAAATGTTAAGATAATATTTGAAAGGAAGACCAATTAGAGACTAGTCCTACCAAATATCAAAACATATTATAGAATTACAGCAATTTAAACAGCTTGGTTATTGCAGGAAGTAATAATAAAATTCACAATACAGAATATAACGTTCAGAAATGTTTGTTTTTATGAGGATTCGACTTATCCAAAATTTGACATACGAAGTAGGAGGTAAACAATAAAATACTTCACACTGATACTTTGACAACTGGTTATCCAGTTGGGAAATTTCATTTAACCTTCTCCATACCTCGTTAAAACATAACTTTCTGCAGATGGGTTCAAGAGCTAGACGAAGAAGAGATCCTAAAGCTTTTAGAAGAAAATGCAGGAAAATATTAACATTGCAATGATTTTCTAATCATAATACAAACCTAGAAGTGACAAGGGGAATAATCTGTATGGTTGACCGCACATGAATTGTAAATTATATATTGTTAAAAGGATAGAAAGAAAATATATGCACCACCTATGAAAAACAAAGTATTAATCACTTAAATACATTAGAAATTCTACAGATAAACAAGAAAAGACAAACAGATCAATAGAAAAATGAGCAAAGGACTTGAAGGAGGAATTTACACACACATACTTGTACACACAAGTATAAATGTCCCCATCACTAGTGTTTCCATTAGATTAGCAGAAAACTAAATGAATAAAAATCAAGGGGCAGCAAGGTGTTATAACAAAAGCTCACTATGTAACATATCTCTCTACAACATCCATTTTAAACAACAAATGTTTATTACTTCATAGTTTCTGTGGTGAGGGATCTGGGGGGTGCTTGACCAATTGTTTCTGGCTCAGGGTCTCTCAGCAGGTTGTAAACTCTTGGCTGGGGCTGCATTCATCTCAAGACTCAGCAAGTCTCAGGTGAACTGAAGGATCCAGTTCTAAGCTCTCACACAGTTAAGGTCCATCCTTCAGTTCATTGTGAATTATTGGACTGAGGGTCTCAGTTCCTTGCCAGGGCACATGGGTCTTTCCAAAGGGCAATATGACATCTTGTTTCCCCCAGCACAAAAGGGAGAGAGAGAGAGAGAGAGAGAGCGATGGAAGCCACAGTCTATTATCACAGTCCATCGCTGAAATATTCTATTTGTTAAAAGTGAGTCAACAGGTTCAGCCCCTACTCAAGGGGAGAGAGTTACAGAAGTGTGTGAATATCGGGATGTAGGGATCATAGAGAACCATGTTAGAGACTCTCATAATCTTAGTTGGAAAATAGGCTACTGGAATTAATTTCAGAGGACAGCTTGGTGTTATCTACTGAAGCTTAAAAGGCACAAACCCTGTACCAGTGGGTCCGTGGAGTCTGGTGCAATAGTTAGCAAGAATGAGGTAGAGTTCTGTACTGACAAGGAAAGTCGTTAAGCCATATTGTTAAGTGACAAAAAAACGAGTAACAGAACAATGCCTTGACTACAGTAGAGTCTCATTATGTAAATAATAAAGGCAAAAGAAATTTAAAAATAAAAATGTTTTGAATACGTATATTCAGAAATGCAATGTTTTGCTTTATAAACTCATGAATTGTTTGAATTTCTTTTGTATAATTTAAATAACTTTAAAAGATAATACAGGAGTAGATAATTTCTAAACCAATGATATCACTGATAGCTCTTCTAATTCAGTTGGATTCCCAAAAAACTTGGAGTGCCTTAGATTCGGATAAACATTACTCATGACATAGATGTTTTTCTTTTATTGACTAGATTTCAGTTACAAATCATTGAATCAGAGGTTATGTCTTACATCTACGGTAAGCTTAAATTCAAATACTGGAAAAAATATGTTCCAGACAGTTGTAGATAACATCATGTCAAGTCACATTTTTATGACAATCTCTGTAGGATGACAAACTGATGGAACATTAAACATGGAAGGAAAGCTCCGTGGATTTTTCTTCTGATCGAAACACAATGAAAACAAAACAAAATATAACTATAAAAGTTAAAAAAAAAATCTATTGTTACAATAAAAAAAAAAAAAAGGGCTTCCCTGGTGGCACAGTGGTTGAGAGTTCGCCTGCCGATGCAGGGGACACGGGTTCGTGCCCCGGTCCGGGAAGATCCCACATGCCACGGAGCGGCTGGGCCCGTAAGCCATGGCCGCTGAGCCTGCACGTCCAGAGCCTGTGCTCCGTAACGGGAGAGGCCACAGCAGTGGGAGGTCCATGTACCGCAAAAAAAAAAAAAAAAAAGAGGTAAGCCAGCCAAGTTGAAGTTTTTAGCATGGCAAGTTATATACTGTCTCCTCTCTTGTCTATTACATTTATTATTTGGGTTTTTGCTTTGTGATAAGATAAATATTCTAAATTAAATAATTTTACTTAAATATAAACACAAATATCCCAGGAATTGTAGGTATATAGCTTGATGCAATTTCATACAAGTGAACACATTCTGTTAACTTCCAATCAGAAGAGATTAAACATTACCAGCATTCAGGGAAAGCCCTTCGTGCTCCCTACCTGTCACTACCCACCTCCTCAACCTACTGGAAAATACAATCTTGACTTCTAACACAATACATTTGTTATACTTTAGTGGATACTTACAAACAATTTCTGAAGTGATTTGCCAAATTTACACTCTTACTAATACTGAGGTTCCAAGTGTTTTATATCCTCCCAATGCTTTTTACTGGTAGTTTGCTTGTTTTTAAACTTTTCTGCTGAGTACTTAGTGGAATTTCATTTGTTTTAATTTATATTTCCTTGATCATCAGTGAGACAACATCTTTTAACATTGATTGATTATTCTGATATCACTTTCTGAAGGGCTCGATCAAGTCTTTTGCCAGTTCTTCTATTTTGTTATGTAACTTTCTTGTATTGATTTGTAGGAATGCTTTATATATTTTGACTATGAATCCTTTGTCAGATATTACAACTGTCTTCTCCCACTATGTGATTTACCTTTTTAGTCTCTTAGTGATGCCTTCTGTAAAGCAGAATTTCTTTATTTTAATGTAGCCCAATGTATCAATAATTTGCTACAGAATTACTATTTTCTGTGTCTTGTTTAAGAAATTTTTGCCTACTGAAAGGACACTAAGATATTCTTTGTTATATTCTAGTAAATGTATTGCTTTACCTTTCATATTTAGATTTGCAACTCACCTGGAATCCATTTTGTTTATGGAGTAAGGTAAGACTCAAGATTTATTTTTTTCCATGTAGCTAACCAGTTGAGCCAGAACAATTTACTATAAATATTGTCCTTTTTTCACTGCTGTACAGTGACACTTTTTTTCTAATTCAGATGACCAGATACATGCAATCTTTTTCTTGACTATTAATTGTTTTCCAATGCTCTATTTCCTCATCCTTGCACTAATGTTACACTGTCTTAAATATTATACTTTATAACATTCTTGATATAAACTTTTGTAAATACTCCAATTTGTTCTTCTTTAAGATTCTCCTTGCTATATAGAGATAGTCTGGTGCATGACCATGTGAATTCTAGAACTATTCTGTCAATATCCTGAAACAATTGTTTGTTAGTTTCTACCAAATGTATTTGTTAATCATGTTCAAATATTTCGTATTCTTATTGATTGGCTTGTCAGCTTGATTGCTGAGAGAGGTTTAGTAAATTTTCCACTATGATCATGTATTTGTGTACAGTATTTCTATTTTCACTTCTGCCAATTTTTGCTTTTTGTATCTTGAGTCTATATATTCAGGGATATATAAAGGGAAATAATTTTATTTCCCTTTTATCATTATAGAATATCCCTCTGTAACTCTAGGAATGCTTCTTGCTTCAAAATTCACTCTGGAATTCACCAAATTTTGTTTAGTACATATTTGAATAATATAAATCTTTCCATCTTTTTACTTTAAACCATTTTGTATTCTTATATATAGTATGGGTCTTCTCTAAATTGCTGTTAGTGTTTGTTTGTTTTATCTTGGTCTCATAACCATTGTCTTTCAACTGGAACATATATTTCAGTTATATTTTTAAATTATGATACATTTGAATTTACACCAATTACAATTGATTCACTATTTATACCATCAGTTAATTATTTTTTAATTATTTCACAAAAATGGATATACACAGCTAATTCCCTATTCTCTTATCTTAAAGAAATAAATTGTAGAAAGTACAAGATTTGAGAAAAGAAATAAATACTTTAAAGAATAATGCTATTTCTGAACTCTAGGAGCCAAGTTGATATTCTTAAAGAATCATCATGATAATGAGCTATGAGAGTCCAGGGCTGTTAGGAGGCCAAGGTTAGAAGGTGAATATTTGCTACTTTCAAGGATAATCCCATACTGAAGTACATGTTCCGCTTGCATTTCTTCATCTACTTGTAATAAATGTTGAATAAGCCCAATACGTGTGTACTCATTAAGAGAAATTTATTTTTGTTTCCCACTGTATATTTAAATCTACTACATAGGGTTGCTTTTTTCCTAGCCTCAGTCTCTGAAAGAATATAGGTCAGGTACCCATGACCTTTCTGGTCCCTCTTATAGTCACAAACTCACAAACAGCTTTAATTGGTAAATTTGTTCCTCCAGTCCCAAAAGAAAATCAAACTCTGAACTTGATCTTACATTCCTCTGTGGGCTGTACCATTGCCTTGAGTGTGACTATGTGTTTTTCCCTCTATTTCTCTGCACAATGTTTCTCCTTCTTCCTCACCTTGCTCACTGTGGCTCAGAACACTGTCAGGGCCAGAGTCAGGGAAAGAAGAGAGGTGAGTGGGTAGAGATGGGGGTTTCAGTTCTTTAGGTCTGTCAGGTATTTAGCCTTGACTCTTGCATAGGTGCTTGTGTAGGTTTTACAAAGCTCCTTTTGGAAATGGTAAACTCATTGTCTTCACACTTGCAATTCATCGACATGAGGGGAGGTGTAGTTGACAGGGACTCCAAAAAGCTAGTGAACAAAGCCAGGGGTTCATTTCTCATTTTTGCACA
Organism: Mesoplodon bidens; assembly: GCF_964165515.1. NCBI lineage: Eukaryota > Metazoa > Chordata > Mammalia > Artiodactyla > Ziphiidae > Mesoplodon > Mesoplodon bidens. The sequence goes on along the minus strand of NC_138181.1, from coordinate 15,403,604 downwards.
TGTTGAAGTTAATTCACTTAATAGATATCCTATTAGAGGTGTTGAGTTAGATACATGAATTTGGAGCTCAGAAGCTTAGCAGAGAGATCTAGACTCAAGATATTACTTAGAGGGTCATCAGAGTACGCATGACAGAATTGGATCACCAAGGGAGGGACTGTAAGTAGAGAAGAGAAGGAATTTAGGGGTTAAGCCAAAGTCACACAAAAGGCCAGAACTGTGAGTAGGAACCAGCAAACTGACTGTAGGAGTGACTGATGAGATGAGAGGAAAACAAGAAAAATGTAGACCAGGAAGCCAACAAGAAAGTGTTCAAGGGAGAGGGGATAATTACTTGGGTCAAATGTTCTAGTAGATATAATAAGATCCAAAGTGAATTTTGATCATTGAATTTAACAACCTGGAGGTCTCTGGTGACCTTGACATCAGCACTCTCAGTGAAGGGGTGAAAGCCTGCTTGGATTAATTAAAAGAGAAAATGGGGAAAATTAAACATTTCAGGTATAGACCACTCAATACAAGTTTTGCTATAAACTAGAGCAGAGGAATGAAGCAGATGGAAAGGGAATAGTCAAGAGTAGGTTTTTAAAAAACTTGATGTTTGCAGGTTGACGGTGACCATCTAGTAAAGAGAGAAATATTGATCCAGGGAAGAAAGAGGACATTTTTGCTGGAGCCATGTTTTTATGCAGAAGAGATAGGATGTAGTTTAGTGCCTAAAAGGAGAAGTTTCCTGAAGATGAACTATGGGAGAAGAGAAGTTTAAGAAACCATGAGGGTAGAATTTGGGAAGGATGACATAAATGGACCTTATCAGAATTACATTTGGGGTAATTTGATATGATTGGCACTTGCTTCCTTTTATCCCTTCCTCAGCTTGTTCTGGACACACACACACATACATCCCTTATCTGTTTTTTATTTCCTGGATTTCAATCACTGCCAACAGCAGTACAATCTGATTTATATGTGCTCTAACTGCCAGCTACTTATTAATTTATTCAAGAAATATTTATGGAGTATCTTTTATGCCCAGATACTATTCTGGGCACTGGTGATTTAGCAGTTGAACAGGATGGTTAAAGTCCCTCATCTTCTAGATGCATCCATTCTAGTGTGTGTTGATAGGAGGGGAGTAGAAATAATGTAATAAATAATGTGCAGAAGTGGCATATTAACAACAGGATATCCAAATTTTAATATTTCTATTTATGAATCACACAGAATCATACACCTGTGCTTGAAATATATGTGATCGCACAGCTAGGAGTAACCTTAAAGACACATGACATAAATTATTGCTCTTGCTTCATTAGAAGGAAATTTGAGACAGAGGTGGTGATCATAAACTGTATAAAGTCAAACTGAAGGAGGTAGGGAACTTAGCAATTACTATTAAACCAAATCAATGTTTAATTTCAATTTAAAGGGTATTTTAATCCTCACTAACAGTCAAAACCTTGAGCAAACACTTTCAATTACCCAACTTTCCTAAACTATGTAGAAACCCTAATCATATGTACCAACATTATTTCTTTTCAGCCTAATTGTTGGTAATCCTTTGATGTTGTTTTTTTTTTTAAAGAAGATGCTGGGGGTAGGAGTTTATTAATTAATTTATTTATTTTTGCTGTGTTGGGTCTTCATTTCTGTGCGAGGGCTTTCTCTAGTTGTGGCAAGTGGGGGCCACTCTTCATCACGGTGCGTGGCCCTCTCACTATCGCGGCCTCTCTTGTTGCGGAGCAGAGGCTCCAGACGTGCAGGCTCAGTAGTTGTGGCTCACGGGCCTAGTTGCTCCGCGGCATATGGGATCCTTCCGGACCAGGGCTCGAACCTGTGTCCCCTGCATTAGCAGGCAGATTCTCAACCGCTGCGCCACCAGGGAAGCCCCGCTTTGATGTTTTTAAAGGTTTCACTCTTGTTCCATTTTTTAATTATATATTGATTACACATAGGTTAAATCTAAATCCCATGACAACTTTGCTCTCTTTTACAGACAAAAATGTGACAGAAAGGTGAACGTTCCTCAGATTAGAACTAGATTTGGGGTACAATGACTTTTAATAATAGTCCACCTTGATGTGGAGGAGTGTTTTAGGATCAGACCACTGAGTCTGAAACAAGACCCCATTGTTCACTGTTATTGCTTACAAATTCAGAGCCTTTAGCAAAGCTGCTTCTAAACTACTCCATGTGAGACCACAGTAGTGGACAGTAGATTTTTAAAACTCACTTCTCTTGTCAACTGATTCTGTTGTCACACCCTAACCCACTCCAGGAGCTTGCACTGTGGTTGTCCTATTTCCCTGCAAAAGCTTTACTGTTAAGTCCTCTTCGCTATTTCAGCTTCTTTGTTCAAACATTTGTCAGACCAAAGAGTTTTCTTCTTGGAATTTTGTCTTTTCTCTGGTCCAAGCGTCAAGGCAAATTTAGGGCTGTAGCCCATTCCCTGCAGTACTGGCCCTTTACTAACTCCTGGAAATACAATTTCTCAAGTCAATTCCTTTTGTTTAAGGCAGTTGGAAGCTTGGCCACAATAGTTAGATTTTTCTGGCAATATCATATGTACATATTCAGAGGGGTGGGTGTTAAGAAAGGGGAGATCAATTCTGGAGATCTTGTACTGGTTAAGTGTAGACACATACATTTCCAGGAAAAAAAAAGTTATTTTTTATTTAAGCTTTTTAGAATTGTTTTATTTCTCTGGCTCTACAGTTTCTCAACAGTTAAAACTCCTTTTTTTTTTTTTTTTTTTAATTTCCAAAGTAAAAATAGAGGATATAGGGAGAGGATCACATCACCTAAACACATCTAAGGAAAAAAAAAAAAGCACACACACACACACACACACACACATGCATACACACACACTGGTCTGGTCTAAATCTCAGAAGATAATTTCTAGTATCCTCTACCATTTTTATACATTGCTGTAAAGGTAAATCACAAAAAACACTAGACTAAATGTTACTGAATTAATTCTAGATGAGGATTTCTTATATATTCCTGAAAAGACAACATTTTTGCTTTCAGATGAAGCCCAAATCTCTTTTGTTTTGTAAGAGAAATATGCCATTTGCCAAATACCACTATACACACATTCACATGGGTTTATTTACCACATTGTTCCACTAAATATCTAAGATTGCATATAAGGGCTACATCAAATAAAAACGTATGACAGAAAGTAGAAGATGAAAGACGAAAACCAGCTAACCAAATATCAGTCAAGGGGCACAAAGTAGACACAAGAATGAAGCTTGGACAGAAATATCCACCAGAGTCCTCTCCACTAAGGGTAGAAACAAAAACGGCGCCACCTTTTCTTGCAATCCTCCATAAAGAGAACCCTTCTCTCATGCTATGGTTTATACTGGTTAAACAAAAGCAAAGCAAGAGAAGAACAATCATTAATAGTTAAAACAGAAATTTTTTTTCTGAGAATCATCATAAGTGATTTAATGTTTTATATAACACAGAACTCCTTCTCAGCCTCTTTACAGTAGATGTAAAGGTAGATCAACCAGTTACTTCTTTGAAAGGCCTGCAAAGCAGGACAAGGATGTCACTTGTGCAGCTCTGTAGGGACCCAGTCATGGCGGGTCCAGGAAAGAGTGGTCTCATACTTTAATGGGCATTAGGAACAGCTGAACAGCTCATAATGTGCAGGTACCCGGACCCCACCTATGCAAGAGATTCTTATTCAAGAAGTCTCAGATGGGCTTCCCTGGTGGCACAGTGGTTGAGAGTCCGCCTGCCGATGCAGGGGACACAGGTTCGTGCCCCAGGCCGGGAAGATCCCACATGCCGCGGAGCAGCTGGGCCCATGAGCCATGGCCGCTGAGCCTGCGCATCCGGAGCCTGTGCTCCGCAGTGGGAGAGGCCACAACAGCGAGAGGCCCACGTACAGCAAAAAGAAGTCTCAGATGGAACCCTGGAATACGCATTTTTAACAAGCATTCCGAGTCATTCCAGTGAGGGACACATTTAAGAGCACCTAAATGATAGTTTCAACTTTTTTTATACTTGGCAGATGATGTTTTCATGACAAATACACTGCTAAAGATACATGTAAGATAGGTTTCAGAAATCCCCAGCCTCTCTCTCTCACTTGAAAAAAACATTTCAGAATGCAAATTAGTGAGAATGATGTTGGAGGACTAACACTACATCTGCTCTAATTCATTGTTTTAAATAAATCGTTTGCAAATTTCACTCTTAACTCTCATTACTAATAAGTGCCTTCCAATATATTCCACAACTGACAGCAACACACCACGATGCCACCAATGTACAAGTTACCTGGAGAGGAACGTGTGAACAGGGTATCCTTCAGACAATGCTTGGCAAATATGATTTCTTTCAGCTTTTTAAAAATAGATATTGGGTGAGGTTAAGACTGAACTATCTGGCACATACCTAGTGTATAGTTGTATTACATTGCCAAATAAATCTAAACAATATGTTTCAAGAGCAGCCAAGTTGGGTGTAAGATTTTTATGTTGTGAAAATCGTGGGACTTAATAGAATGTGCTGGGAGAGAGGGCTTTCCGCTTTCACTTGCCAAGTCCACTGTTCTCCTTAGAATATATTTTTAATCCTCATACATAAAAAGGTTTAACCAAAGTTATGACTCAACCACAAAAGAACAATATCTGGAAGTCATCCAAAGAACACTTAGGTTTGTGAAATTTTATTTGCTGATGTCCTTTACAAGACAAATTGTAGTAGCAGCGGTGCCTGGATGATGTAGCTTGTTCTAGACCCATTAGTTCTCAAAGTGTAATCTCCATATCAGAGCATCAGCATCAGCATTGGAAACTTGTTTCAAATCCAGATTCTTGGGCCCCAGCCTAGATCTACTGAATCAGAATCCCTGAGGATGGCGTTGAGCAGTCTGTGTTTTTTATTCCCAGGCTCTCCTAGTGATTCTCATGCATGTTAAACTTTGCAAACTACGGCTCTCTAGCTTACTCAGATTTTAGGGACCTGGGAACATCTACCTAAAACAATTACTTTAGTTTTGGAAAATTGATTTGTACTTCCTCTTTCTGGTAACAGGAAGGCCTTGAGATTATATGTGTAAATATATACACATTGACTCTAATTATACTAAACATTTCTACTTCATTTATTTCAAACTGTGCTTACTTTTATGTATTTTTCTTGTTCTTTAGTTACTGGTTGCAAGATGGTAGTTCTTGGGAAGACCTAATTTGCGGGGTCAATTCAGCACTTTAAAAATTGAGTTTAACACTTTCGTTAATTTTAGTAATTTGAAAATGCCCCGTTCAAGTCCTTGCAGGTTGCCACACTCTGTTTTTTGCCTAATTCAGAGATTTGTGTCCCTGCCTGGCCCCTAGATACATTTTGCTATCGTGCTTCAAGTCCAAAGGATATTAATATAAAAGGTACTATTTTTTCGAGGCTTATCTCCTGCTATGCTCTCTTATACTCCCTTATTCCAGTGACTGTTCTTGAATTTATGAAATACATCTTGTACATTTCCACTCTTTTTTGTCTTTGTTTATTATATTCACCTTTTTTTTAAAACTTAATTTTTATTGGAGTATAGTTGCTTTACAGTGTTGTGTTAGTTTCTGCTGTACAGCAAAATGAATCAGCTATACATATATAAATCCCCTCTTTTTTGGATATCCTTCCCATTTAGGTCACAACAGTGCATTGGGCAGAGTTCTATATTCACCTTTACTAGAATGTACTTTTCACTCCTCTTCCACATCCTTCAGAGGCAGCTGAAATTCCACTTCTACCTTGAAGTCTTACCTGACAAACTGAGCCCAGCATAATCTGTATTGCCTTTTCAAAATACCATCTATTATCGGGAAATGCCACTGTACAGATAATATCAGTCCAATGAGAGTTTTAAGCTCCTTCAAATGCAGGAACTGTATCTTCTATTTGAATTCACATGCTTCAGTGGAGTGTCTTGTACACAGTTGGTGCTGCATACATTTTGATTAATTTTCTTATTAACACAATCTATTAGATAGATTTAAAACCTCCATGCATATTAGGTACCAACTGTCTTTTTTTAAAAAATTAATTAATTTATTTATTTAGTCGTTCATTTATTTTTGGCTGTGTTGGGTCTTCATTGCTGCACTCCGGCTTTCTCTAGTAGCGGTGAGCTGAGGCTACTCTTCATTGTGGTGCTAGGGCTTTTCATTGCGGTGGCTTCTCTTGTTGCAGAGCACGAGCTCTAGGTGAGCAGGCTTCAGTAGTTGTTGCACTTGGGCTCCGTAGTTGTGGCTTGCGGGCTCTAGGGCACAGGTTCAGTAGTCGTGGCGCACAGGCTTAGTTGCTCTGTGACACGTGGGCTTGAACCCATGTCCCCTGCATTGGCAGGCTGATTCTTAACCACTGTGCCACCAGGGAAGTTCCCCAACTGCCTTTTAAGGAGAGTTTACTTAGCCATGTTACCTGCCCCATAGAACCATTTCTGCTCTTGTTCAGAAATGACCTTGGCTGGAGAACTAGAGTCCATGGTCAACTGTGCCATAACAATATTCTGGGGATTTCTTGAGTGGGAATGAAAACATATATGTGCCAGCAGGGGAGAACAGAGCTACCTCTGAGGGGACCAGCTAGAATCCTGCACAAAACAGGAACTCACCTTACAGTGGTCCCAAAGCCAATCCAGTCAAAGGAAAGATAAACTCAACGTGGATTATCCAGCTCTGGCTGCTATCTGGAGCACCAGCGAGCTGGCTTTTTGAAGTCTGCTGTGCCTCCAAAAGATCTAGAAAATTAAGATTCAATCTTACTTATGGGATGTTTTCAGTCCATTTTTTCTTTATTTTATTCTCACGATCAACACATATGTATTCTGTCATATATATGCATATATATATGTATATATACATACATATATATATATGATATTTCCCAGGCTATTGGGGTAAATAGTAAACAAAATTTAAAAAAGATTCCTGTCCTTATGAAACTTATAGTCCAGTTTATCTGAGTATCCATGTAAACACCAACTCTGTAAGAGCATTTCTTTTATTTTTAATACTGAATCATCTGACCAACTGGATTGCTATGAGACCAACACACCTTTTACTAGAGGGGTTTCCACTAGTGGCTACTATTCTCATTTCCTGGTGAATAATGACATGCATTTTGGTGGGTAACGCCATGTATTTTAACTGGGATGACCAATATGCCCTCTTTCTGCCTACAGTTGACCCACGTGTACTAAAATCTGTGATCTCATAGTCAATAATTCAGTGAATTATTTAACTACGAGTAACACATGTACGGGCCATAGGGAACTTGTATGGCTCTGCACATGTGAAAATATCTTCTACTTGTTCAATACGTTCCCTTTGACAAAACGCTTTCTCTTACTTTAACACATTTAATTAGAGAAATTATAATATGAGGTACAGCTTATTATTTCCATTGCAAAGTTACAATAAGCAAAAGTCTGAGTGATTTGCTCTCCTGTGACCCCCAAGGCCATTCTTTTTTCTGTCTCACATGCCACCTCTGACTTCCCTGCGCTGACAATGCTTCGTCCTCTGTTCACTATTAGAGGCTACTAGCAAGCAAAACTTTGGATCCTAAGACGCAAACCTCATTTCATTCAATTAAAGAGTGTGCTCTTTAATTCCTTGGAATGATTGATTTAAAAAACATAAATCAGGGCTTCCCTGGTGGTGCAGTGGTTGAGAGTCCGCCTGTCGATGCAGGGGACACGGGTTCGTGCCCTGGTCCGGGAAGACCCCACATGCCACGGAGAGGCTAGGCCCGTGAGCCATGGCCGCTGAGCCTGTGCGTCCGGAGCCTGTGCTCCGCAACGGGAGAGGCCACAACAGTGAGAGGCCCGCGTACCGCAAAAATAAATAAATAAATAAATAAATAAATAAATAAATAATAAATAAAAAACATAAATCAGACTCGTTATTTCATTTGGCAGAGAAGCTATTTAAAAAAAAACAACTTAGAATATGTGCACACTTTGTCAGGAACTCTCTCATAAAGTCAATGAAAACCCCAAGACATCTTTAATTTTTTCACTGTAGAAAAGGTCATCTGACTAAAATGAGTCTTTGATGAAAACTTAGTTGTTGTATGAAAGGCAGAAAAGCAGTGATTTATAGAGTTCACAAAGGATGCCCTGGGAAGTGTTAACCATTCCCAAATTTGGAAATCAGCCACCCTGAAACCTCCCGCAAAGGGATTACTAAACTCATTTCACATGTTTGTAAACTACTTAGGTCTTCAGAGGTAGTCTCCTGAGGCCAAAGACTAACAAGATGTCAACTCCCAGTACCTTTTCATTCACATTAAAAAAGGGCTTTCAATCCTTCAGGAATAACAGTTTCATTAAAGCAAGCAAATTCCAGGGAAAACCAATCAGGTTGCAAAGAATTTACATTCTTCCTTTTATAAATGATCCTCCTGGCTCTCTTTTTTTTAATCTTCCTAAAAGTTGGATGGTTTTTCTAATCTTCTTTACACTGTCACTTTCCTTCCTTTCTCCCATTTTGCCCAAGTACAGTCATTTTGATATACTTGCAGCAGCCAAGAACCCATTGCTGAAGTCGTATGTTCTAAATATTTTCATCGAATTCATGTAGCTACCTAATGTGTAGAGACATTTTTCAGTGGTGCTGGGTACCGTCTTGGGGATTCAGAAGTACCCCTTGAGGCACAAAATTCTCTGTGTTAAACCTAAAATAGTAATGTTCATCTCAATCATCAAGATTATAGCTGTAGAAATGTCCTACGGGTTAGATTTTTATCACCAATGACACTTCTATATCCATGCTTGCTTGAGGTTTAAGCCTTCTTAATGTGTTTTTCTTTAGCAAGCAACCAGTCTAACTCACCTGCTGTTTCTTTGAAATAGAGGGAAAATGTGGCTTGATGAAACTTAATAGCTGATCCTTGTTTAGATATAATCTTTTCAATCAAGTTATGCCAGTGAGCACACCTGGTTTATGTTGTAACTGCTTCTCTGGATTGGAAGGTAACAGATGAATAACATGGCAGAACAAGAGGACAGCTGAAGCCTTAGGCTTGGGTAAGGTAGCTCCTGGTGGACATGGAGTGCCATGTGGTGGAAAAGAATGATGCCACAACACACCACTCACAAATTAGTTCAAGTTGGCCGGTTACCCATAAGGCTTTCAGAAAAAAGCAAAGTAAAATGAAACAGAGCTCAATCAAATAGATTTTAAAATGAATGGGTGAAGTAGTTGTAAACAATGACCACCAGCATCAAATACTGTGCAACTTAGATATTTGTGTGTATAATTCCTCCTGATGGCACCAAATTCATTGTCATATGAAATATATTCTAGGGAGAATCTTGCAGGACTAAGCCTTTTTAATGACGGAATAATTCTTAGGATCATCGTGATGAACTATAACTCTAAACCCTTTCTTTTTCTTGTGCCTTCATATATAAAATGCAGTTTTATGAAGCTTTTTTAATCTTTAATATATCAATTATTTTACAGCCGCACTTAATAAAATGACTGGGGACTTTCTGCAAGGCACGGCTTGAGGCTGATAAATTGATACCTCTGTAAAACATAAATGAAGTGTCACCTGTGGCTCAGATGACATATAAAATGGGGGACACAAAATTTTATTCTGTTAGAGTGGACCTCAGGGCTGCCTCTCTATCACTTTGGTATTTCCTTTGACTGTTTATTCTCAAGATGCTTTAGGTATATGAATAGCTTCTACTGGTCAAAAGCAACTTGTTCATCAAAACACCCATGTAGTTGAGTTTCACGAAATGTGTACTGTTTTCTCATCAAAACCACGGTCTTGTCATGAAAACCTTCATAAATCATACTCCAAGAACAGCCCCTTAACTGCCTACTGTTTTCTTTTCAAATACCTGTTGTTAATCTCCCTGACATTTCTGACAGTCAGGTGCCTGCAGCTTTGAATTCCACATGTTGTAAGCAGCTTAAAACTTCAAGCCAAAGGAAGAAGAATATACATCCAAGGTAGAGACCCTAGATTCTCCTGTGCCGTGTTACCATAGGCAGGCTAAGCTCAAAGAGGAGGTTCTTCTCAGGATCTACAATGTTTTCTTCATCCATAGGAAGACACAATACTGATTCATCATCGATGATAATCATAGCAGGATCTGCCATTTTTTAAGGGCCAGACATTTTTATGTATATTTATTGTGACACTTAGAATAGTTATATAAGGTGACTATTATTATCTAAGGTGTAACAGATGATGGTCCTGGTATCCAAGATGTTGTAATACCCTCCAGGTAGAGCCAGGTAGTGGAAGAACCAGGAGTCAAGCCTTGATGTTATTAAAAGCTTGTCTTACTTGCATTTTGCTAAGCTCACCTTCATTCAGTTTGCCCTTTCTAACTTGGAAGGACGTGGAACACTTATTTTGCTCTCACTATTTAAAGGAGCCGGGCTGGATTATAATACCGATCAGGACCAATCAGAAAGGGTCTCCAGAGACCACAGTTAAGATGAGCTTATTCACAAAGTTGGCAGCTGCCAGTCTCTGTAGCCTCTGTCCCCACTCCTCCTACAAACACATTCTCAGAGGTGAATTCTGAGTTCCGGGTGTGACAGGTGGAACTTCTTCATACCTAGGGCTTGGGGTGAGCTCCCTCTGTGCTCACTCACCCAGGATCACATACACAAAAGGAGGAGAGTCCGGTCCTCCACCTGGAGCCACAGAAGACTTCACCTATATTTGGGAAATAGGGTATTTTAACACTTTCATATACTTCCCTTGACTGAGAAGTCTTCCTCTCCATAAACCATCCAAGCTTTCAAAGAAGAATTGAAAAATGGGGCTATCACGGGCTTGAGTTGCCAAAGGGCTTAAATTTAGGTGTGTGGGATGTGGGATGTAAAAATTATAAAGAACTTTGTAAAGTTATAACTTCCTCATTTTATGAGAGAACTCAATCCCACAAAAAGTGACAAAATTAGGTTAAAGCCCTTAGCAGGGACAAAGTCCTCAGCTGGACTTCAAGGCCCTTTCAAGTCTTGGCTGACTCTCCTTCTACCCTCCCCTCTCAGTGCTTCAAAGTCACTGTATTTCCTGAACACACCTCACATGTCCATGGCTGCCCATAACACTCTTCCCCCAGGTAGTTGCTGGTGCCCTCACTTCACCCAGTTCTTAAATCAAATACTCTTCCTTTGAGATGCCATCTTGGACACCAGCCTCTTAAAAATAGCATCCTCGCCCTTCTCTGCCCCTGTGATTTTGTGATTTAAAGATATATATATTTATTCTTCATCCGTGGTTCCTGGCTCACAGCTCCCTGAACTCTTAGCATGTCCTGAGCTATTAGAGAAATGGGAGCATCTTTTGCTATAATATTTGGTCTCTTGTCCTCAGTTTCTGAAATCATTTCAGAGCCATGAAGGTGAAATGGGTGTCTTGTTATTCATAACAAGTCCCTTTCCACCACAACTGGGTGTTTGTTAATGTGGTAACTTTCAGAAATCTCCTAAAAATGGGGGGCTGGCCACCAGGGGAACCAACCATGAATAAAGGGCTGGAACTTTCAGCCCAGCTCCCTGATTTCACGGGAGGGAAAAAGGATGGATAAATCACCAGTGACCAATGATTTAATCAATCATGCCTATGTAATGAAGCCTCCATAAAAACCCAACAGGACCATGGTTCAGAGAGCTTTTGTGTTGGTGAACAAGGATGCATCCATGTGCTGCTGAGCTGGGCCACAAACTCCACAAGGAAAGAATCTCCTTTGGGACAGCACCCTATACATCTTATCATCTTTGTTGTCCTTTGCAATCAACCAGTTATCTAGTGAGTAAACTAGTTTTGTGAGTTCTCTGAGCTGCTCTAGCAAATTAATTGAACCCAAGGAGGGGTGTCATGGGAACTTTTTTTAAAATTAATTAATTAATTTGGCTGTGCTGGGTATTAGTTGCGGCACGCGGGATCTTAGTTGCGGCTTCCGGACTTCTCAGTTGTGACATGCATGTGGGATCTAGTTCCCTGACCAGGGGTTGAACCCGGACCCCCTGCGTTGGGAGCGTAGAGTCTTAACCACTGAACCACCAAGGAAGTCCTGGGAACTTTTGATTAATCGCCACTTGGTCAGAAGCTCAGGAAACAATCTGGGCTTTCATTTGGCATCTGCAGTGAGACAGTCCTGTGGGACTGAGCACCTAACTTGGGGAATCTGATGCTATCTCCAGGTAGATAGTGTCAGAATTGAGTTGGATGGTAACGCACCCAGCTGGTGTTGATAATTTCTTAGTGGTGTAGGGGAAAAAAAGCCCTACACATTGGACTCAGTGTCAGAATTATATCTCCTACATTACTTTCATTTTCTTTACAGCACTTGTCCACTTCTCATTTTATGTAGATTTTTGCTCATCTGTCTGTGTGTTTCTTCCGGTGAGCCCCACCCAGGCAGGGCCATGGTTTGTTTTAATGCTGTTTCCCTAGCAAGTATGTTATCCAATAAATCATTATGAAAGCATAGGTGAATGAGTGAATGCCCATGTGTCACACTTGGTTCTGTTTTGTTCATTTTGCTCTGCCTGAAGGAAGATAGGTAACTACATTTACCCTCCAGGTGTCGCTCCCTCCAGAAGTCCCCTCTGACTCTCATCTATCTTCATTTGGCTGAGTCCTCCTCCCTTTATGGTTCCACATCACCTGTATCTCTACATCACCCGTATCTTAACACTAACTAAAATATACTGGCTTACCCTTAGCATACATCTTGACTTAGGCTTCCTTGAAAGCAATCCTTGAGACAAAGGTGATCTCAGGGAACAGGAATAAGGGGCTGAGGGAGAGTGAAAAAGAGAAGAAAAAAAAGCCAATCTAAGAATGTGATTTAGAGGTTTCTGCTGTGGAAAAGGGGACCCAACCCCCCAGGGACCTCCTGGGAAGCCTCCAGAATGCCTCCAGAATAGTCTGCTGTTTATGCATCAGCTTCTGCCCTCCAGCTATTGAGGGGTATCCTCCTGGGTGGTAATTCCCACACATCCCAACCTCAAATGAGCAGGGACAACACCAGCTCTCAGTGGCACTCAGTGTCAGGGGACAGGGCACGTGCTGAGGGGAGAAGCCGTCAGCACGTAGTAAATCAGGAATTGGAGCCCACCTGGAAGTCCCCAGCAGATGGTGTGTGAATCAGTGGTGAGACCATGAGGATGTAAATAGTGTCCCCATAGCTGTCTGATGTGCCATGCCTTATTCATCTCTGTGTCCAGAACCTGGTAGCAGAGCACAGTGTCTGGTGAACAGTGGCACTTCAACTAACATTTATTGAATTGACTAAACGAAGGGGAGAATAACATAAACATGGGCTCTAGAAACTGGCTTGGACTTTTTAAAATTCTTATTTGATATTGGAGTATAGTTGATTAACAATGTTGTGTTAGTTTCAGGTGTGCAGCAGAGTGATTCAGTTATACATATACATGTATCTATTCCTTTTCGAGTTCTTTTCCCATTTAGTTTATTATAGAATATTGAGCAGAGTTCCCTGTGCTATACAGTAGGTCCTTGCTGGTTATCTGTTTTAAATATAGCAGTGTGTACATGTCAATCCCAAACTCCCAATCCATCCCTCCCCCATCCTTCCCCCCCTGGTAACCATAAGTTCCTTCTCTAAGTCTGTGAGTCTGTGAAACAGGTTTGGATTTAACTCCCACTTCTGTTCTGAGACCTTGGAAAAATATTACGTCTCTAGGCCTTAGTTGTTTCATCTGAAAAATGGGGCGATATTAAAGTACTTACTTTAAATGAGAAAATCAGTCCAGCATTCACAGCGCTTGGCAAATAGAATGAGCTAAGTACATGGTAACTACACTGAAGATAGTAATAAACAACCATGTCATACTAAGTGAAGTAAGACAGACAGAGAAAGACAAATATTATAGGATATCACTTATATGTGGAATCTAAAAAAAATAATACAAAGGAACTTATTCACAAAACAGAAACGGACTCACAGACATAGAGAACAAACTTAATGTTACCGAAAGGGAAAGGGGAGTGGAGGGATGAATTAGGAATATGAGATTAACAGTTACAAACTACTATACATAAAATAGATAAACAACAAGGATTTACTGCATAGCTCAGGGAACTATATCCAATATCTTGTAATAATGGAAAAGAATCTGAAAAAAAATTCAGTTACATATATATAACTGAATCACTTTGCTGTACACCTGAAACTAAAACAATACTGTAACTCAACTATACTTCGATAAAAACAAACAAACAAATAAATAAAAACCATTTTAGCTCACGCTATTTGCCAAGTACTGTGAATGCCGAGGTTATCGCCATGATGATGGATGTAGTCTAGGCTTCCCAGCTCCCAGCCCAGTGCTTTTCTACGACTCCGTGTTTTCTCCAACACAGCTGAGGCAACTTCTGGCTCTTTGAATGTAAAGTGAGCCTCATATCATCATATCATTCCAGGTTCTTATGAGTCCAGTGAGTTTCCACAAAGAGAAGATTAGGACATTTCTGTCGGTGGAAGTGACCTGAGCACAATGCTTATCTCCTCTCTTTCCTCAGAGCCCCTTGAAATGATATCGGTCTGCAAAAAGGTCTAAATCCATAATACCAAAGAGAATGAGCAGAAGTTCATCAATAGATAAAAGGATGTAACATGGTTTCAAGAATGGGCCAAATGGGTGTGACTTTTTAAACACTTCTTAACGTGTATTCCTTAAAAGGTGTTGGCCCACGATAAGCAGTTATTTCTAGAATGAGTGAGTGAATGAAAAGAGCATCTAGATGTATTATTTAGATATGTGTCGGAGAGCACCAGGAAATAAAGAAAAAGCAGAGCCAGATAAAAATGGTTCTCTCTAGGGAGCAGGACTCAGAATGGGGAAAGGTAGTGGCAATGGATGTTTGATTTTCATTAGGTGAACCTTCATTATGATTGCATTTTTCAAACTGTATTCATATATTACTTTGCACAAAAACACAAAAATTATTTTAAAAAATGTTTAGGAAGGGAAGTTTGAGCAGTGACATGTCTGGGAGCTCCTTTCATTTCTGTGAACTTATTGTCTGTACTGATCCCAGTGGCAAGTCCTGAGCCTCATGTATACTTATTATCTGATAGAATCTCCTTATGTCTGGTGACCACCAACGCAGGGGGTGGGAGATTATCTGTGAATAAAACTGCAGAAGGGCAAAGAGCAGTACTTGTCCTGGTTGATTTATTTGGGGAAATGGACTATTTCCAAGTAGCTGTGAATAATTACAAAGAACTAGACGAAAGAAAAAAAGAGATTGTTCACCTGAGGTACTGCCTAAACATTTAATAAATATTTGTGGACTTAAGGAATCAATGAACCAAACCAGCTTTTACAAACATTTTCCTCTTGTGAAGTCAGAAAAATCTTGCTATTTGTCAAAGAATTTTCTAGAAGTGCCAGTACATCTTTTTGATCAAATTGGATCAACAGATGGACTGGAATAACAGGAGGTTTATTGGCTCAAACTGATACAGAGTAATTACTATAGACACATCATGTTAGAGAGTTAGCTGAAGTTCATTGACTAGTAAACTCTGTTCTTTGACTAGGTGGTGGGAGCTGGGAGGAAGGGGGTATAACAGCCCAGTCATCACGTGTCAGGCAGGCAGAGTGATTGGGAGGCCAAGGAGGGCACAGGGGAAGGAGCTGTCACAATAACTTAAATGGGAAAAGAATTTGAAAAAGAATAGATACATGTATATGTATAACTGAATCACTTTGCTGTACACCTGAAACTAATACAACATTGTTAATCGACTATGCTTCAATATAAAATAAAAATTAAAAAAGAGCATCAGAGAGCTTTGCTACATCCCCCCTACCCCCAGAAACCCAACCTGGCAACAGGCTGGGGCCCTGGTCATTCCCTGCATAGAACTTGAAAACAGTCCACACTCTTCCCCTACTCCACTCACAGGGTCATCTGGGAGCCTCTGCTTCTGAGGGTCGGGGAGGGTCAAAACATGCATATTCAAACTTTTCTGTTTTTATTGAATCTTCCTGATTAATATCTCTCAGAAACCTATGATTATCATCATTTGCTTACAAAATGCAAATACACTGTTTTCCCCACAAACATTTTGGGATAAACACAACCAAACTGCCAGAAGGTTTTATTTCCCCAAAGCGCCCCTGGCATGTAAAATCTGGCTCTCTCTCAGTTCCATCTGTTAAGGTCTCCTTCTCTTTCTAACCTATAATCTGTCTTCACCGGAAGCAGGAACCTGATGGGTTTTATGGGCTCAACAATGGGAATAGAATAGCATCCCTTCATTGTCTCTTCCCCTGTCCCAGCTTGTGAAATGCTCACTGACATAAGCTGGAAGTCAAATAAAAATAAAAATCCTACTCAATATTCCATTGACTGTTGTACATATGCAGTATTGGCATTTTGCATGTTAATATCTGGCACTGTTTTTTAATTTGTTCTAAACTGCCAGCTCATTTGCATCATCTCTCTGTGATCTCCCACCTGTGCAGCAATTTGAAGGGAAAATATAACCATTTACATTCCTACTAAAACTTGACAGTAACAGAACCTGATCCAAGGAGAGCTCATCTATTTTCTAAACATTCTTCACTTGGGCTTTGAACTGGGTTCTTAAGACGCATACCCAGAGCCCCGTTCGTTGTCTCTGAAAACCAAGTGAAGCTTTGAGATGCTCACACTCTTGGACTAAGCTGCGCAGCTTGATGGTGCCCACACTGTAGTCTGTTGACTTGTGTGCTGTCAGGACCACACGATCTCAAGTGCCCGTGCCGCTTCACTGTTTTTGGTATGTCAGCTGCTTGGACTGGATGGTGGGATGTGAGGACTAAGCTTTAAGTGTGGGGCTAAGCTTATCATAACCAGGAAAAAGAAAGAAAAGGAAAATATGGATACCATAAGTACAGAGACTGCAAAGCAAGTGCATTTCAACAGTTTTAACAACTAGGAGATAACTCTGTTATGAAACTTAGAATTTTAAAAAAATCTGTTTATTAATTCTCATCAGCTAAGAACTCATAAGCTAGAAAGGAAATAGTTTCCTACTTCATCTTCTGTATTAGAAAATGAACATCTTAAAGGATTGAGCTCTGCCTTATTCATCCCAAATTAACTGAGCCTAGAATGTGGAATCTGACAGAGGAGCATGCTGATTCCAGTGAACTGAATTCAGGTTCAACAACCTCTTGGTGATATACAAGCGAATTATTTTTTAAAATCATATTTGCTGTTTATTATCTGTCTCTGGTACAGTGACTGGTACATAGTAGATGCTCAGTGAATACTTTTGTTGACTGCATGAATGGAAATCTCTGCTCCCTTTTATGAATCTGAGTCATCACAGAAATCTTCCTGCAAAGTGATTCCTAATCTTTGAAATTTCACAGACCAAAAGCATTTAAAAACAAAAGGGAAGAGAAAAAAAAGATAGGCATGCTAAAACCAGTGCTTCCATTTTACAGTTGTTAAATATGGACTTTTGAAAAATAACAATGAATATCCTAAGTTCAAAAGATTTTCTTAATAAAAGAAAGGACTTCTCAATGCAAAAGTAAGGAAGAAGGAAATAATCTAAAGAAATTGTTAGCCTTTTCTCAGAAAAGACTGATGCTAATTTAAATTATGGACAAGCATCCACCTGCTGGTCAACTTTCAAGAGCTCCCAGCTTACAAAACTATGGCTACAAGCTCTGTTGAATTGACACAGCTTCCACCAAAATGGGCCAGACCTAAGGACATGCTGGAATCCAAACTAGGCAACTTCAATGATTGCAGAAGCAGAGCCTTCAAGGGAATTTGAAAGATCATCCGGCCCAGTAACTTCAGGCCAGTGAAACTCTAAATCATGCAGTTTTGTTGTGTGGCTTCCAGCTGATTTGATCCCTCTTGAATGCCCTCATGCTTCCAGTGCATAGAGGAAGTGCTCACCAGCCAGCTGGCTTTGTGGAAACTTCCCATCTCCATCCCATTTCCCCACTGAAGCCTGACAAACAAAGAACAGAACTCAGAGAACAGCTCCTGATTAGTTCTCTCTCTCTCATCGTTGAGTTATTTTCAGCAAATATTTCTTTCCTCAACTTGTGTAGATAATAATGGAAATAATCCAGGAGTAATTTATGAGCATAAAATACTCTTTCAGCCAAATGAGGAGGATGTGCATCTGTAAATACATATCTTTATATATAAAGTTACATGCCCATATGTATTTACAGATATATATGTATAAAGATACAAAGCTACCTATCTATCTATCTACCTATCTATCTATCTATCTACCTATCTATCTATCTATCTATCTATCTAACTATCCATTTAAAGAGGAGAAGAGTAGCTGGTCCAAAAGTACATGTTAAGATTTCAGGATGGGCCAGGGACCCTCTCCAAGTTTGTAGGTTCCTAGCCTTTGTATCCTTCCTCCTTCTCACAGCTGGGGTTTCTGGATCTCTATGAGCAGTAGACTTACTTCTCAAACTTCCAGTTGCCAAGACCATCCTGATCTTCAGGGAGTCTGAATCCAAGCTTGTGCAGAAATCATGGCACCTGCTTTTTCCTGAACTTCAGTTTCCTACCTTGCCAGCCTCATGCCCACCATGTGCTTCAGAAATGGATAACAAGCATCACACCAGTTTGAAGAATTGAGCTTCTATTTCAGTACCTTGACTGTTTCCTTAGTATTCTTTTAGTTCTCAAGTCCTGAGGTCCTCTTTTGAGTGCCCATACTGGGAGCTGGAGACCTCTTCCGATCTTGGACCTGGTTGGTGACCAATGAAAAAAATCTGGAGTTGCAGACAGGCAGCAATAGGAAAGTCTAAGATTTTTTTCTCAGATGATGATGATGATGATAATGATGGGGATGAGGACGATTATGATGAAGATGATTTTTTTTTTTAATATATAGAAGTGTCCAAATCATGTCTTAGCATAAGCACTTTTTAGGGCTGACTTTTTTTTCTGGATTCTCCTCTGTAAGAGCAGGCAGTAACAGAACAGTGAGAAGCCAGGCTGAAGAATCTTTTCTAAGAGGGGAAAGGAATTTTGTGGTTAGTAGGTTGTTAAGCTTTTCAGAAGAACAATGTAATTTTTCAAGATTTTGTTTCTTGTACCTGCAAACTAAAGATCGTCACTCACCATTTGGTACGACAAGAATGAAGTCAGTGGCCGCCGCAGTTGCTGACCTTCAACACACCCAGAAAGGGGTCCAGGGTGGAGATCAAGAATGAGGCACTCTGTACTTTGGAAAAAACTAGCAGAGCAGGCCTTCAGATAGTTAGATATTTTCAGGGGAAAATTGTATGAACCCAATTTCTTACATCTTCTCATATCTAGAAAAGTACTAAAACCATTAACAGAGACTTCTGCTTCTCATGACCAACGGCAACCTTCTACTGAGATGTGTGCTTGATTGCACGTACCCCCTTCACAAAAATCACGTATATACTGACCCTCCCTGCTACTTCTTTGGAACAGTTCCTCAGAGCTATCTGCGAGGCTGTCTCCCAGGCTATAGTCCTCAGTAAGCTCCAAATAAAACTTAACTCAGCTCTCACATCGTACGTTTGTTTGTTTGTTTGTTTGTTTCAGTTGACCTCCCTCTAGATTTCTCCGTAGTGACTTTACAAGAGAAAAGAAAATTAAAAAGTGTCATCGACTAAAAAAAATGCACAATGTGAGAGTTGTGAGTTAAGTTTTATTTGGAGCAAAATGAGGACTATAGCCCAGGAGACAGCATTTAAGATAGCTCTGAGAAACTGCTCCAAAGAGGTAGGGGGGAAGCTCAGAATACATGTGATTTTGGGGAAGGGGGAGTCCATGCAATCAAGCGCCTATTTTTTGCAAAAGGTTCCGATAGTCTCGTGAAGGTCACTGCTAGTCACGAGGAGCAGACGTCACCATGAAGGATCTTAGTGCTTTTCTAGATATGAGGAAATGCGAGAATTGGGCTCACAAAATCTTCTCCTGAAAATATCTGACTATCTGAAGACCTGTTCTGCCAGTTTTTCCCAGAGCACAGAGTGCCTTATTGCTGATCTTCACCCTGAAACTCCTTTCAGGGGGTGTTGAAAGTTAACAGTTGCAACAACTCATAATTGAATCCTTGTAGAGGTAAATGGCAAGTACCAATTTGTAGTTGACATTGTCCATCATGTAATCCAGCTTTAGAGTTCCCATTCCAACTACTAGACTAATTTTTAAAAGTCTTTTGGTGGGTGTTTTTAGAATGATGTTGTTTTTTTTTTTTGGTAGTAGGGAATATAAAGGACAAAGGGACAGGTGTATTGGTCGACACATCACAGCAAAGTAGCCTCAGCTTTGCCTAGTAGACTTCTATTGTCTTCAATCTAGAGCATAACCAAGTCCAATCTCTGCAGTACTGCTTGTTATAAAGAATTATTTCCTGTAATCAGATGACCAAATATTTTCTTTATTAATGTAGGTGAGTACTAAGGCATGGAAGCAGCTTCCTTGAAACAGATATGACAGCTATAATTCCAGCGTGGAAAATGCTGTTTTATGAATTTTTCTTTCTATTGAAATCTTATTATTTCTGGGAAAAAGAAGTCTATAAACTGACTTGAAGTCTTTAAAGACAGTTGGTTTAAAATATACTTAAGATAGTTTTAATTCTCATTTGGATTTACTGTTGTTATATTCATGTGGCAGATGTGAAGGTAAAGGCCACTTAATCATTGTTTAACTTCAAAATGGAGCAAAAACAAATGGCAGCCACAGCAAATTTGACCACCTCATCTTACATGAAATGCAAAAGCATTCAAATATTCTTAGGGATTAAGGCCGCTTACTGCTGCTTGATGTTTGACTGAAATTTCCTTGAAGAAATTGATGGAAAGTGAACTTTATCTTATAATGAAGAAACACCTAGAAAGTTTACTCCCTTTCTGCCTCTTTCTTCTTTTTTTACCCCTCATGCAGTATCCAAACCCACGTAAACCACCAGACTTCTAGAAACAAATTGTCCAAACATATTTTTTGCTTTCCCACAATTATTTAATTGTCTTCCTAATTAATTCCACAGTCTGAAATAAATTATTGACTTACCAGACTTTCTTGTTTTCTGTGACAGCTTCAGCAGTAAACAGGCCATTAACAATTCATAATGAGAAGACATGTTTGTTTTTTCCCTGTGCTAATTTGGTACCCCATTAGAGACTTCCTTTGACTTTTCCATAGACTCATTTTGGAAAAGGGTGACAGACTGCTGGTCCCTATATCTTTGAATAAAGAGATATTTCAAAGGAAAAATAAAACTCTGTTTTGCCATATCCAACTACATAGGCAGAGATGATTCGTGACACATTCCTTTTGTCCTTTTCTTATCTATTTTTTTTTTTTATGTTTTGTAGAGGAACTGCAACATTCTGTATGTGGACTGAAACATTCTTGACCTGGGCTATTTATCAATACTCAGAGAGTGCTTCTACACAAGGTTCAAACTGATTTTCTATGAGACTTTACTATAAAAAGAGATCTGAATATTCCTCTTAAAATATGCCTTGAAAGATGAGTAGGACTTTACAGAGGATGGCATCCTTATGGGAGAAAGAATATGGGCAAAGAGAAATTCAAGCAAAACACTGATAGGATGGTGAGTGGTATGGAGTAAAATATTGGACTGACCAAAACGTTCTTTCGGGGTTTTCCATAAGGTATTATTGAAAAACCCGAAAGAAGGTTTTGGTCAACCCAATACAATCCTGATAGATATTTTTCAGTTTGGAGCTTAGGGATAGGAGAGATTGGTAGACAAGATACCTGATTTGGGGAGGGAATAAAATGCCTTGTTGGAGGAGGTCATTGAGAGAATGTAACTGCTGGTTGAACTGAGATGTGGACCCAGGCAGACTCCTCACCTCCTTCCCTGTCCTTGGAAAGTACCTTCTGCCCACACTATTCCTGCACTAGCAGTCTTTTTAAGGACACAGCCTTGAGAGAGCAATGTTTTACTGAGACCATCTGGATGAGATAATGTGACTTAACCCTGTTAAAGCTTCTATATAGACTTTGAAGGTTCTGGCAGGTGTAGAGATCTACTTGTCTTGCAGCCACTCAATACAAGCCTCGTATGTAAACTCCCTTCCTTATTAAACCTGTCTGGAGTGGTCTGCCTCTTTCTACAGTGTCTCTGTGCCCTCCTTGTGTGAGAGCTGGTTTCAGATTTCAACTGGAAATTCCTGAGGTTGCAAACCATCACTTGTTAAGTTTGGAACTGAGCCATAGGGGTTAGGGAACCATTCTTGAATCAAGGGCAGGAGAGTAATCATCAGAAATATCACTTGTCTCATGTTAATCTGGGAGTTACTGTGTGAGTTTTGATTTAGAAAAAAGAATGACAAAATGAAGAAAAACAGGATGACATCACTCAAATTTAATGTGAGAAATTTGGTAGAGTCAAGAGTAAAAAGAAAGTACATTGACTAGAGAAGGTGCTTTGGAATTAGACAGACGTGTGTTCAAACTTAGCTTTGGGTTTCTGTTTCTTCATGTATAAAACTGGGAAAGTAACGCATACTTCATAAAATGAGAAAATGTGACTTAATGTTGAGATTGGCATGTAGTAAGGATTTAATAAATTGTAATAAACTTTAATAAATAACTATAAAGTATCAATAAATAATTATAATAATATTTATTTATATTATCAGTTATATTTCTATTTATTTATTTACAATTATGTTATTCTTTAAGAAACATTGTACTTAAATCTCAAAAATTTGGTTTTTGAACCTTCGGTTTAACTTCTTGGGTAAAACAGAGAATGATGGTTCCATGATAATAAATCAAAATTTTGGCAGGTAGTATCAAGGAGAAGTTGATCAGTAGAACAACAGAGTACACTGTATTTTCTTTAAGTCTTCTACTTTCTTTGAGAGCAGAAAAAGAATATTTGCTCAGTTAAAACAGCACGTGAAACCTAGAAATTGCACACCTTCCTGGTCAGAAAATCATTTGTTTAGACCCAGGGGTAGGTGGCCCCAAATCTTCCTTCCTCTTTGCATCCATGCCCTTTGCGATGTAACTTTGTATTTCCTTCTATCAAGAGGCAGAGTTTCCCCACCTCTTGATTCTGAGTTTGGCCACGTGATTTGCTTTGATCCACAGGATGTTAACAACTGAAGTGCAAACAGGGGCTTGAAAAAGTGCTTGCACATTTCCCCTTCTGCTTTTGCTCCTCTGACCTCACCAGGAGAGCATTCAGGCCAGTCACAATGAGCCAGGCCAAGTCATCCCAACATCGTAGATGAGGTCCTCCTAGGCCAGCAAACTTCCAAACACGGGGAAGCCAAGTGGAGCCCAGCCTAAATCACTGGCTCACAGAGGTTTGAACTAAGTAACTGCTTGTCATTTTAAGTCTCTAAGTTCGGAGAGGTTTGTGGCCACAGAGAGCTGATATATTCCCACAAGAGCACCAGTCTGAGATGGACAAGTACAGTGCTAAAGAAGAAATGTAGAGATAAGTATTTTTCCATGTGAGACAAATGATCCTGAACTGATGAAAAGGAAACACTGGACACTCAGGGTTAGTTTGAGATCTATGCCTCATTCCTCAAACTTTATTTTTCCTCTACCTCTCCTCACTACAACCCCGCCCCCTAGCCCTAATCAGACTCAACTCAACAGGAAAATCTTCAGCAAATAACCAGAAAGGATATGATGGTGTATCAGGAAACAAAGGGTGGAGAAAAGGAATCATATGCCATTTAAATTGGCGAAAAATCTTGGAAATGGCAATGGTTCTAGAGTAATATGCTTTCATATTTGGATCTCATTTCTGGCATTTATTAGATGTGCAATGTTAGAAAATTTACTTTGTTCCCATGTATAAATATCAAGATGTCTACTTTATATACATATTTTTTGAAGAATCTTATAGGAAAGACAATTGGAATAGAGTAATGGGAATTCCATACATAATGGCTTTCTTTGCCCCGTGGCCACAAGACTTGCCTATTCTTGAACTATTCTTGTCTTAATCTTGACCATAGACCATGTCTACTTTACCTGAAACCTTCATGAGGGAGAACACTTATGTCTCTTATCTTCCCATCCACAAGAGTTAGCATAGAACCCAGTAAAATATTCGTAATGTCTATTAAATGAACAAATGAATTAATAAACCAAATCTCAACTCTAAGCAGCAGCATAGACATTTGCCACTGATGTGTCAGCTCCTGGGTTTCCATTGCTGTTTTGAAAAGCAAAGCTTGAAAAAGGCTTCCTTATTTAGAATCCAACAGTATGAGTAATCCCATTTCCTGCCTATATCACAGAGCCGTGGCAGAGGTTTATGGAAGAAATATTAATTATATGGAGATCCTGGAGGTAAAAATAAGGAGGCAAGAAAAGACTGGGTCTGTTTCCATCCAAGTTTTATGTCCACCTCTCAATATATATTGAGGACATCTCAATATATATCCATTGGAAAGGTGAGCTCTGAGAAGATGAAAAATTTTAATTGTAAAGGCCCATGTTATTAGTGCAGTCAAGTGGAGGAGCGATGAGGAGATGCATAAAATAAGTGGAATATCACATAAATTGATCTGAAAATTACTGGTACTTATACTATCTCCAAAGAAATTATTCATGCTGATTCAATGAAATGTTTCTTTCTTCTGTTAATAGCCTTAATGCTCTGAGCGGTGGGAAAGTTACAGAAGCTGAAGAAGTAGGCAGTTCTTGCACTTACCTGCTCCTGGGAAGGGCACACCTGCTGCACAGATCTTTAAAAGCTTTAGTTTGCCACAGGGAAATAAATTCTGTAGAGCTGTCGCCAGGTCTTCTCTTTTTACCCTTCTTCCTCTGCTGGGCATCTAGTATGGCATGGAAGGTCTGGATTGTGAGCTCATGTCCTGGGGGTAAAAGCATAGCTTTACATCCACTGATTTTCTTAAGTGAAGTCAACAGCTAGTTGGAAGGCTGTCTTTTATTGGCTGATGAATCTTTACTCTGCTTTTTGTTTTGCTTGGTTTTGTTTTGTTTTTCAATGTTTTTAATTTATTTATTTTAAATTTTTTATTCGAGTCTAGTTGATTTACAATGTTATGTTAGTTTCAGGTGTACAGCAAAGTGAATCAGTTATATATATATATATATATATATATATATATATATATATATATATATATATATCCATTCTTTTTCAGATTCTTTTCCCATATAGCTTATTATAGAATATTGAGTAGAGTTCCCTGTGCTATACAGTAGGTCCTTAATGAGTTTGAATGTGATTGCATGCTTGTGTTTGTATGTATGGGTGTATAGTGATACATGCAACAAAGGATTTTTTTTTCACTTCTCTGCTGTAGTGATTATCCACTCAGTATATTCTGTTCCTCTTGAAACTGGCTCAGCCTAGGACACTGGGCTAAGAAAACTGGAGAACCCAGATGTGTCACACTCCCTCATTTCTTTTCTTTTCAAAACATCTGTTTAAGATTTACAAAAGACTGAATTATAGGGCTCCCCCCTGCTTCATCATTTATCTTGAGCAAATCAGTTCTCTCTGAATCTTAGTTTTGCCACCTGTATATGGGGAGTCACATTTACACATGCATTGAATTAGGCAGAGGTCTGCAAATCGAAAGCAAGGATATGAAACCAGCAAGCCGAATTTCCAATTTTGTTTTTATTCTTATCACTGTATTTGATTTATTCTAGGAATTTTGATAATCATACTCTTAAAACATTTCTAAAAGTCAGTAATTTGCATTGTGGCCAGGAGATGGCAAAATTGAATATTCATGTAAGTGCACATCATTTCATTTCTGTTTCTCTATAGACCTGGAGCAAATGAACCTTAGTTTAAATTTTCATCAGCACAGATACTAAGTAGCTGCCCTTGCTCATTTGCAGAAGAGCCACCCACTATACTGTATTAAAATTTATAGTCTGAAATATGTTTAGCACCTGCTACAAAATATTTCCTAATGTCCTCCGAAAGATCCCTTTGTATGATCTACAGTAGTTTTCCTAGAAGATCATATAATCAGTTAATGTGCATTTATTAAGTTCCTGTTCTGTGTCTAGTACTGGGTTTGTTACTGGAGATGCTACTAAAGAAACATAAGAAAATCTCTGCTGACCAAGAGCTCAGAATTAATTTTTGCTAGTTTTGTGACCCCAACCAGAATGAATTTTACTCTGTGTCAATTGACCTCTTTGAAAGTGATGGGCTGAGCAGACAAATGATGACAGAAACATCCAGAGGGATGATGTACGTAGCACATAAGATTGTGCAGCCTGTGCCCTGCCCAACTCTTGGGAGTATCATTCACATAGACTACAAAGTAAGTAATGCTCCTAAGAGTTGTGCAGTGTCCAACCTGCCCAACGCTACATTACAGCTCTGATAAAGAGTATAACCTAAGGGGAGTGAAAGGTAGGGCAGAGTCTGAGCTGTGGGTTCCTGTGAATCACACATATGATATTTCACAGCTATGGGACCTTGTTAAAATGATCTTCTCTAAATCTCAGCTTTTCCCACCATGAAAATCAGGTTTATAGAATAGTTCCTCACTCACATGTGAGGATGAAGAAGACAAGAACAGTTATATATTCAGTACACTGCTGATCACTGTAGTACATTTTTGTTTTTAGTTTTTGCTACTGCTTTTATTTTTAATTAAGAGCTTAGGAGAGCCTCTGCAGCCTTTCTTAATCATTCAGCTATTCAAGTGATTCAGAAAATTTTGAATGGGGAGTGTGCCTGCATGTGCATGTGTAGTGGTGGTGAGGGCATAGAATCTTTCTCACTGAAGATTTAAAAGGACAAACGATTGCCTTTGGGGAACATGGGAGCAACCTGGAACAGAATGGATTCGTCTCTATAATCTTACGATCAGTCTCATGTTTTTTGATAGATTATTCAAGATCTGCTGATACGAAGATGCCTGGGCTGGTCCTGTTTCGCTGTTTATTTGGAGAATAAACGTATATTGTTATCGCTTCACACGGTTATCATGCTGGATTTTGCCAGGAAGAGTAATGCAGTGCGAGATGATTATTTCTGGAAAAAGAGGTAGTTTCTCAGAAAAAGAGGAAAACTGAGAGCTCTTAACCTGATGCCCCCTGCCAGAAATGCACCCACTAATGAGAAAGGCTTACAAACACCTGCAGTTCCTATCTTCTTGTTCAGGAGGAGTGTGTGTGTATACTCGTGTGTATTGGGGATAGGATTAGGGAAAATGGGGCTATGGAGATACAGAGAAGTTTTAGCTTTGATACAAAGATATATGGTCCTTACTCCAGCTTCCTGCTTGCTTAAAAGGAATTAAGCATTAAAAAAAGTATATGCGGGCTTCCGTGGTGGCGCAGTGGTTGAGAGTCCGCCTGCTGATGCAGGGGACCCCGGTCCGGGAGGATCCCACATGCCACGGAGCGGCTGGGCCCGTGAGCCATGGCCGCTGAGCCTGCGCGTCTGGAGCCTGTGCTCCACAACGGGAGAGGCCATAACAGTGAGAGGCCCATGTACCCCAAAAAAGGAAAAAAAAAAAGTACATGCCATATTAGTTTATAAATGTTTTTAATCAAAAAGTATAAGCATACAATAAAAATCTGAAAACTAAGATTATGGTATTTTCTTTCCTCTTTTCCTCTTAGCATTATTATTTCATTTCCTCTTGGTCTATTTCCCATGCATTTGTTTGCAGTGCTTTAATCACAGTGTATGTATTAATTTGCATGTTCCTTTCTCACTAATAAGTATTTTTTGTGTTGCTAAATCTTTTTCATTACCACTCACTTCAATCTCTGTAAAGCACTGTAAGACTGAATATAAACATTTTATGAAATCATCTTCCTACTATCGGAGAACTTAATGGTTTTCAGTTTTTTATTATAAATACTGCCTGATGGTCAACGTAGTG
This sequence comes from Mesoplodon bidens, assembly GCF_964165515.1. Lineage (NCBI taxonomy): Eukaryota > Metazoa > Chordata > Mammalia > Artiodactyla > Ziphiidae > Mesoplodon > Mesoplodon bidens. The sequence continues at coordinate 15,375,705 of NC_138181.1, read as the reverse complement.
CATAATTCCTTTCCCAAATTGTGTTTCTTTTTTTCTTTGGAAAGAATTTACATAATAGAATTACTGGTAAAAGGATATGAGTATTTGCGTGGTTAAATACATTTGTTTTTTCTTCTGTACGCGGGCCTCTCACTGTTGTGGCCTCTCCCGTTGCGGAGCACAGGTTCCGGACGTGCGGGCTCAGCGGCCATGGCTCACGGGCCCAGCCGCTCCGCGGCATGTGGGATCGTCCCGGACCGGGGCACGAACCCATGTCCCCTGCATTGGCAGGCGGACTCTCAACCACTGCGCCACCGGAGAAGCCCTACGGGCCTATTTCTTGAGAAGATGTAGATGTGTAGGTTTTACCAACGCATCCTTCTAAATTCCCACTTTCCAGTCCCCAGGTCCTACCACCAATACTCCTTCCAAAAGATGTAGAACATCATTGCTGATGCAGAAGTTGACTAAATCTCAGTAACCCCTAAAGGCAGTGTAATTCCAGCAGAGGTCTGAATCATCCTGCTTGTTAAATAAAAGCAAAGTCTAAATTACAGCTAAAACCAAAAATGTTCTGATCTTTATTTCCCTTGTTTCCAGACGTAGAGAGTAAAAATGTACCTTCTAGATGAGTCTGGCAGTGGCAGAGTAGCTCAGCATAGATTTGGTGTTAAGGAGGGCATGGGAATTACAAGCAGCTCACCTGTTTCTAGAGCAGTGAGGGAGAGGCCCAGAACGGAACCAGAGGGATGCATGAAAAATGGCTTAAATATGAAGCAGCTACGTCCTGTCATTCTGGTCTGAGTGGGTGAAGAAAATACATAACTAAAAATTCAATACAAGAAAAGGGGTAAAAATAAAATCATACAAAGCACATGAAGCTGAAACTCTGCATACAAACACAATTATACATCTTTGGGTGAAATCCATAACCAGTTTTTGGCAATACCCACCTGACTCACTCATTGAATTGCAAAGTGAGAGAATATAAATCAGAGTTGACAATGAGGTCTTATTTCCCTCTTTAGAGGTTTTAACTGAATAATAAGTCATACAGTCCCAGCATCATGGACCTCTTAGGATTCACTACCATTCTCTTTGTTGGGGCCTGCAAACGATAATTCCTACTATGTGATACACGTAGAAAGCAAACCTCCCTCCCTATTGCTGGCACCTGCCGGTCCAATTAAGCAGATCAGTAAGAACAGAGAAGGTCTGCTTTCTCTAGTCAGAGAGAACAGAGTTGGCTACGCATCTGAAAAATCTCCAGGTGTTAGTTCTCTCTTCATGTTGCCGTCAGATTATTTTTTAAGATGCAATTTTCTCAGTTATTACATGTAATACATGGGTATCTGCCTGTTAAACATTCCAGCACTCTGATACGTAGAGAACAATAAATTATACTTTTAGTTCCCCTCCAGTCACCTCAACTGTCTCAGAATTAATTTCATGAATATAATTAGTCATAGAAGCATACACTGTCTCTCACTCCTTACTTTTCATGTACATTTAGATATATTTATATGTATGTATTATATACAAACACACATACCTATATAGTTTAGTTTTTAAACATTAATAATATTTTATATACACATTATAGACATTGTTTTGTGACTTAATAATATGTTTTGGAAATTTTCTCTGTCATTATAATATATACATATACATATACATATAGATGGATACCACATTCTATTTAAATGCTACATTGCATTCCATTTGCAGGTGTACAATGATTTACTCAATACTTCATTATTGAAGGACACTTGATTAGTTTCCAGATTTTAACTTTACAAAGCAATGCTACAGTACAGTATCTGTGTACGTGTGTGTGTGTGTGTGTGTATTTGTGAAAGTAGCAGGATAGACTTCAAGAAGTAAAATTGCTGTGTCAGTTAGGCTTGAACATTTAAAATTTTATTAAACCTTGTGTAATTGTTCTTTCACAGTTTAAAAGAATGCCATTTTTTCCTAGGTACTTGCCAATATTAAAGATACATTTGCTAAATTAGAGTGGAAAAATGCTGCTTCTGGTCATTTTTCGTATAGTTTTTTGAGTGTTTCTTGCCTGAATTGTAGTTCTATTTTTGTGAATTTCCTATTCATATTTTTCCATTTTTTTCATCATGGTTCTTTGTCCTTTTAAATTGATTTTTATATATTTATATAAAATTCATATGTATATAAAAGAGTTTTCTCTTTGGCCAAAAGCATTTACTTAAGATTTTTTGTTGACCGTGACATACTAGGAAGAAGGTGAAGGGAATGGGGATTGAGGAGAGAAACATAAATTATATTGTTCTCTTATAGCATTGCTCTACAGAGATAGCTATTCTTGTTGTTTAGAAAAATAGCACTTTGTAAGATCTTAGAAAGATTATGAAACATAAGTTTTAAGGATGAAATGAGTATGTATATAAAATCACTGGCTTTCAGTATGTTTCCCACTCACTTCTATGTTTTAGTTTATATTTTCATCCAGCATTTAAATGCAGGTTTCTAACTGAATCCAGTGGATATTGTTTATGCTAGACAAGTGATAAGGTATTACATTTTAAAATTTGGTTCGTGGCATATTTACCTATCATTATATTTTTCTTGCTTACAGAACAGATCTTTATTCCTCATCAAGAATAGATAGGTATAAATGGTAAAACTTATAATTTCCTAAATTTAAACTACTACTCTAACCTGATATCCAGTTCCAGAATGAATCTTATTGATTAAATTCCTATCAATATACAGATGTTTGAAATAAAACCAAATACCTTTCTCACCTGCACTTTTCACTCACTTTCTTTTTTAAAAAATTTAAAAAAATTTTGTCTGTGTTGGGTCTTCGTTACTGCACTCAGGCATTCTCTAGTTGCGGTGAGGGCTACTCTTCGTTGTGGTGCACAGGCTTCTCATTGCAGTGGCTTCTCTTGTTGCAGAGCACGGGCTCTAGGCACGCGGGCTTCCATAGTGGTTGCACGCAGGCTCAGTAGTTGTAGCTCATGGACTCAGTAGTTGTGGCTCGCGGGCTTTAGAGTGCAGGCTCAGTAGTTGTGGCGCACGGGCTTAGTTGCTCTGCAGCATGTGGGATCTTCCCGGACCAGGGATTGAACCCGTGTCCCCTGCATTGGCAGGCAGATACTTAACCACTGCACCACCAGGGAAGTCCTCACTCACTTTCTTTACCATGGAATGAAATATATTAATTCAGAATTCAAATGCATATAGAGGCAGACATCATTTTATTGTGTTTTGTTACTGTGCTTTGCAGATTTTGTATTGTTTACGTATTGAAGGTTTGTGGCAATCCTGAGCAACACTATCAGCACCATTTTTTCAACAGCATTTGCTCACTTCATGTCTCTGGGTCACATTTTGGTAATTCTCACAACATTTCAAACTTTTAAACTATTATTATATTTGTTATGGTTATCTGTGATCAGTAATATTTGATGCTACTATTGTAATTGTTTTGGGGTGCCAAATTCAAAAATTTCAACATTTCAAGATAGATTTAGTAGATTATTTTCCTAGGCTCTTTGTTCACCTTATACTCGTGCTCATTACAGAAATTTCCCCAGTGTATTGTAAATATTTCTATATATGTCTCTCCACTGTTTTGTTAGCATGGTGATGGCAGGATCATTTTTTTCTCCATGTCTTTAATGCCTAAAATAATTCATAAAATGTAGTAGGTTACCCAACAAACATTGGTTTTGTTTACTTGTGGATGGAATACCTGCCATTGCTCACCAAATTAAATTAAATACACACCTTTGACTTGGTCCTGATCTATCTTTTGTGGCTCATCTTCAGTTCCTTCAACTCTCCAAATTGCCCATGTGTTACAGATCACCATGCCTTTGGTAATTCTGTTTCTTCCATCATAAATGGCCTAATTCCTTCCTGCTTCCTTGTCGCACGTTGTCATTGTCCTAAAGGGCCTGTACAGTATAATGAAGGAGAATGGATTTTGGAGTTCGGCTTTGGATTTCAATCTAACTTCTGTTCTCTTCTAGTCCCATGAGTTTGGTAAACTCACTCCCAATTTTACAGTTGAAATGTAAAATGTTACCATCCTATTTCTCTCACAGAGTTACAGTGAAAATAAATCTGAGGTAATCATATGAAACTATGTTTCATAAATTGTATGCTAGAATGCAAATTTCTGGTCCCTCTTTCTAAGTTTCCTTTTAAAGTTTCCTTCTTGGATCTCTCCTATTCACTTCTCTCCCTCATACTTTTCTATAATGAATGGAATGAGAAGTACAAAGTATTATCTTAAAATATAGGAACTTAGTTATGTACTACAGTTATTTGTGATTATTTTAGGACCAAGAGAACGTCCTGTTCATTTTTGAATACCTACATCCTCTTTAAAAATAATTTGCATAAAAATTAATGATGATTGGGACTTCCCTGGTGGTCCAGTGGTTAAGACTTTGCCTTCCAGTGCAGGGGGTAAGGGTTCGATCACTTGTCGGGGAACTAAGATCTCATATGCCTTGCAGACAAAAAACCAGAACATAAAACAGAAGCAATATTGTAGCAAATTCAATAAAGACTTTAAAAATGGTCCACATCAAAAAATCTTTTAAAAAAATTAATGATGACTGGAGGGATAAGAGAAGATTATGGCTAGTGTAGCTCTGACTTTAGAATCAACAGTGTCCCTTCTATAGCCAAAAAGAAGGGGGAAAAAAGACTCCTTTGTTCTTATAAGTCTCATAAATTTAATTGTGATGATTCTTGATTATTTTGGAGGAATAATTTAAAAAGTAATAGAACAGCGTTTTGCGCCTCATGGAAAAACTGAATGATTATTCTGATGAGATCACAAACCACTGTTTTTTTCTCTCCTTCCTTTTTTTTTAAAGCCAGGATAGGAGTGGTTTACTTATTTCAAGAGCTTAAGTCTTGTTTTGTTTGAAAGAAGTATTTTATTTTTATTTGAGCTCATGGAAATTTTGAAATTGCAGAGAATTTCTATTGATTTACATAAAAATAAGGAATGTTTCTCTCAGGAGTTACATAGACAGCTGTCTCCTGGATATCATCCTGCAGGTTGGTAGGTACTAGTTTCTCACTTGATTGTTGAGTCACTCCCAGAATCATGTAATTTGTCTCCTCTGCATAGAACAATAGCTTGCCCATCTCAGATAACCGGACAGGTGAGCTGTTGATCTCACCTTCCTCAGGCTTTCTAGAGGTCTTTCTAAGACTCCATTTTACTTCTTTACCTCTGAAATGAATAGCCCTACTACCGTGCAATCTATAATCATATAAATGTAATTGTGAAAAATGCAAATCCAAAGTTGTGCAATTAAAATATGAATGAAGTCTGACTTTTATGAAGGTAATACAAAATTATGTAAATGCCCCGAATTGCATTTTTTTTTCCAGAATCACAGAATTCCAAAGTTGGCAGGCAGCATGAGTTGTGTTGACATTGTGACTGCTACATGGCAGTGCCACTTTAGCTGGTGAACAGAGAGATCTGCCATCATTTGACAGGATTAGTTTCACGAATGCATATTTCAAGTTAAATGCGGCCTTCAGGATTCCATCCCTCCAATAAAATGCAACCATTCTGCATGCAAATGATAAAAAAAATGGCTACACAGAAGTTGTGCATAATTGGTAATCTGTAATAAACAAGACATTTATATGGATGGATAAGAAAAAAGGGTGGAAGAAAAGTCAGAATCCAGGAATAGATGGTAGTAGGGGGGAATGAAAGAAGCCAGAATGAAGACATTCAGAACAGAGTGAACAAGGGATAGATATTTGATGCAGAGCAATACTGGGTGCAGGGGGAGGGACGTGGGAGCACAGGGCGGGGCTCTGGGTGCCCAAGAGGGACTAAGACTCAGGGCAATACTAACCTTCCAACCATCCCATTTGGTCCATTTAGCTCTCAAATGGAACCAGGAAAGACTAGAAAGGGCAAGAACAGAGACTCTGCTCAGAGCTTCAGCTCAGCAGCTGCCCTCCTGTCACCATCAGCACAACCTGGGGACAAAGACATTCAACTGCTTCCTGTCTATACTTGAATCTTCCTCCTGTATTAACTGAGCCCCTTCCCTGGCTCTGGTCTTGGCTTCTACTTCCTCCTTTGTTGTCCCTGGGATCTCTTTCATTCTGTCTTGGATAAATATGTGGGTTTATTCATTCCACATAAATAGTGATGCTAGCTACCACTTGGTGAGTACTTTGCATCAGGCTTTGCCTCATGTACTTTACCCAGTGATACACAATACTTATCTCCTCCCCCAAAGGAGTACTGTCCTTAATACATTTCACATTTCATACAACATGGAACATGGATGTCCAGTTTTGCAATATGAACATAATTTCAGGGGGAGTAACACCTATTAATTAAGAGCTTATGAGCAGGATACTGTCAGGCAATGATTTCAATCCTCCCACAATGCTTTTGTGCTAAATGTCGGTTTGGTGTCTAGATCCCTACTTGTTGTGTTCTTGTACCCCAAGGTCTTGCATGCAAATTTAGTGCTTAATCTAAAAAAATACTGTGATTTTATGCAAAAACAGCTCCCCAGCACTTTGTGTAACTCCTTTTACACAATCTCTGAACAACTGTGAAATGGCAAGCACCGGTATTGCAGCTGCTCCAAGTTCCTAGTTGGTTAAGGAGTTTTATACATTTTATTAGTGTAGTAATAGGTTTTATAGTTAACTGAATGTGTAATTACAAGTGCATATTATCCATATTACCAGCTTGATGCTTGGGCTTAGATTTGTATTGATTGAAGCACTGCAGTTTTAAAATTAATTACAAAGAGAGTTAATGGTCATTTAAGTTTTCCCACAGGAGGGAATGTATCGGAATAAAGTATGCTTGGGTAGTGGGGGAAGATATATAATATGATAAGTGCTTTAGGAGAGGTGTGATGGGGACAGGATTTACTAACATGCCAATGATCCCTTGAAGAATTCCTGTCAGCCGTAGAAACATAAACAAATACCAGAAAACCAGCAAGATAAAATATGGGTAAAGATAAAATGTGGTGGACAAAGAGAGAGCATAAGTCATGTGGGCTGGGTACTGGGTTTTTTTCTTTCTTTTTAATTGGGGAATTGAACAAGTGACCCTGCCATAGCTTTGGGGAATGAGAGAGACTGAGGTTGTACAGGACAGAGGCTTTAGAGAATTGTGGGTCATTAATTGGATCTGCTTTCATATTCTTCACAAGTTACAAATAAAAAATGGAGTTTGTTTTAAATTACTTTGGGTTGCTGGGCTGTTTTTTCTTTTTGTTTTTATTTTTTATTTTTTTTGTGGTACGCGGGCCTCTCACTGCTGTGGCCTCTCCCGTTGTGGAGCACAGGCTCCGGACGCACAGGCTCAGCGACCATGGCTCACGGGCCCAGCCGCTCCACGGCATGTGGGATCTTCCCGGGCCGGGGCACGAACCCGTGTCCCCTGCATCGGCAGGCGGACTCTCGACCACTGCGCCACCAGGGAAGCCCTGTTTTTTCTTTTTAAATGACACTCCATGCAGAGACTAAATAATGTGGGACCTGGGGTGTGTTCAGGATGGACAGATACACAGTGTGATAGGGGAGCAGACATCACAGGTACCAAATCAGACTGGAAGTGGGAGGAGGGCAGACAGGGATTCTGAAGGAAGAGGAGGCATTTGAAAGAAGGAACTACTGACCTGAATCTTGAAGAAGGAGCAGGGTGTTTCCTTTGATGGCCTCTGCTCAACCTTCTACTTGAAAGATCCTAAAATGCAGTAGTAAGAAGGCCTCTGGCCCCAATTTGCCTGGATTCTCATCCCTATGGCCTTTGGTAATTGATTTACCTGGGCTTAATTTCCTCCTCTGAAAAATGGGAGCAAATGGAATTACCTATCTTACAAGGTTATTGTAAAAATTATTATATTAACATGTACCTGACACAAAGCAGTGTAGTATAAATGTGAATGATCATTCTTTCAACACGCAACAAAGCAAAAGGGAATAAAACATATACAGGGCAAAAGTAGGCAGTTTTGAATAACTGAAATTCAGAGTGTGGGCAGGAGTTGAGGCTGAGGGACAGAAAGGGACAAAAGAATTTGGATTTTATCCTAAATGCAATGGGAACCATTGAAGGGTTTTGACGGGAGGGAAGTATTGAATTGTTTGCCATAAAATGATGTATTGAAGTCCTAACTCACAGTAACTCAGAATGGGACCTTCTCTAGAAATAGGGTTGAGTTGTTGCAGATGTAATTCTTGTGATGAGGTCATACTGCAGTGGGGTGGGTCCCTAATCCAGTATCATTGGTGTCTTTACAAGACGACGGCCACATGAAGACACAGAGAGAACACCACATAAAGTGGAGGCAGAGATTGGAGGGATGTGCCTACAAGCTGAGGAATGCTGAGGATTTCTGGCAGTCACCACATGCTGAGGGAGAGGCCTGGAACAGATCCGCCCTCAGGAGGAACCAACCCTGATGACATCTTGATTTCAGACATCTGTCTCCAGAAATGGGAGAGAAGATATTTCTGTTGTCTTAAGCCACTCGGTTTGTGGTACTTTGTGTCAGCAGCCCTAGCAAATCAATCCAAGGTTAAGGGGGAATCCTGCTGTAGCTTTAAAAAAAAAAGAAAAAAAAATTATCAACTGAGGTAATTAGGGAGCAATTTTAATGTATCAGGAAATTTTCAAAGAATTTTTAATTTGTAAATGAAGAGAAGGTATAGCACAAAAAAAGAAAGAAAGAAATATAACTTTGGTTTTCATGTGGGAGATAAGAAAGATTAAAAGTAGGGAGGCCAGTTAGGAGCAAATAAGTGTCATCTATGTCCTGACACTGCCTTTGCTCCTAGGGGTTTCTCACAAGGGACCCTAGCTCTAACTTCCTGTTTCCCAACAGGGTCTCATCCATGCATCAAGTATAGCTGTCCTTGGGAAGCTTCCCCGCTGCCTTTCCTGATTCCCAGAGGTCTTGCTGCCATCTTCAGCAAAAAAAAAAGTTGTTGGATTTAACTCTCTGGATCCCAGCATTTCCTCAGCATAAAAACTATAACAAACTTGAACCTTGTGACTGGGGGACCGTATTTAAAACAAAAAAGCTGAAGCTTTAGGATCTATTAAAATTTAGGAAACAAATAGTTCAAGCTAGTCTATGGAAATAATTGAGGTGAATTTTAAAAATTAAGGTAGAAGAAAGAACTGTTTCTCTGCAGGGCTGTTTACCAGGAGCTGCAGAGACAAGCACTGGTAAGAGTCTAGCCTTGTTTTACCTAACGTTCTCCTTAGTGTTTGATACCTATACTCTGTGCCTGTGCGATCAGGTGAAAAATCCCTGGGCAAATACGTGTAAGTACTAATTTATGCTTTACTTCTTTTTTTTTTTTTTAAGTGCTCAATATGTATTAGCATATTTTTTTTGAATTTTATTGTTTATACAACAGGTTCTTATTAGTTATCCATTTTATACATAATAGTGTATACATGTCAATCCTAATCTCCCAATTCATCCCACCACCACCCGCCCCCCGCCACTTTCACCCCTTGGTGTCCATATGCTTTTTCTCTACATCTGTGTCTCTATTTCTGTCCTGCAAACTGGTTCATCTGTACCATTTTTCTAGGTTCCACATATATGTGTTAGCAAACGGTATTTGTTTTTCTCTTTCTGACTTACTTTACTTTGTATGACAGACTCTAGGTCCATCCACCTCACTACAAATGACTCAATTTTGTCTCTTTTTATGGCTGAGTAATATTCCATTGTATATATGTGCCACATCTTCTTTATCCATTCGTCTGTCGATGGACACTTAGGTTACTTCCATGTCTTGGCTATTGTAAATAGAGCTGCAATGAACATTGTGGTACATGACTCTTTTTGAATTATGGTCTTCTCAGGGTATATGCCCAGTAGTGGGATTGCTGGGTCATATGGTAGTTCTATTTTTAGTTTTTTAAGGAACCTCCATAGTGTTCTCCATAGTGGCTGTATCAATTTACATTCCCACCAACAGTGCAAGAGGGTTCCCTTTTCTTCACACCTTCTCCAGCATTTACTGTTTGTAGGTTTTTTGATGATGGCCATTCTGGCTGGTGTGAGGTGATACCTCATTGTAGTTTTGATTTGCATTTCTCTAATGATTAGTGATGTTGAGCATCCTTTCATGTGTTTGTTGGCAATCTGTATATCTTCTTTGGAGAAATGTCTGTTTAGGTCTTCTGCCCATTTTTGGAACGGGTTGTTTGATTTTTTGATATTGAGCTGCATGAGCTGCTTGTAAATTTTGGAGATTAATCTTTTGTCAGTTGCTTCATTTGCAAATACTTTCTCCCATTCTGAGGGCTGTCTTTTCATCTTGTTTATGGTTTCCTTTGCTGTGCAAAAGCTTTTAAGTTTCATTAGGTCCCATTTGTTTATTTTTGTTTTTATTTCCATTTCTCTAGGAGGTGGGTCAAAAAATATCTTTCTGGGATTTATGTCATAGAGTGTTTTCTATGACATTTCTTAGGTTTTCTAAGACATTTATGTCTTAGAGTGTTTTCCTCTAAGAGTTTTATGGTGTCTGCCCTTACATTTAGGTCTTTAATCCATTTTGAGTTTATTTTTGTGTATGGTGTCAGGGAGTGTTCTAATTTCATTCTTTTACATGTAGCTGTCCAGTTTTCCCAGCAACACTTATTGAAGATGCTGTCTTTTCTCCACTGTATGTTCTTGCCTCCTTTATCAAAAATAAGGTGCCCATATGTGTGTGGGTTTATCTCTGGGCTTTCTATCCTGTTCCATTGATTACTTGCTCTTTTTGGGGCCAGTCAGTATGATACTCCAGCAAGAGAGTGGATAAAATGGTGCCCCAAACTATAAATTAAATGAGAAGTATCCAAACTCTGCGCTGTGAGACAATGGAGTCCTTTGTGAGGTTAACGGTGTTGAGATGAGGTGTGTTTCTTCTTGTAAATTTCACTGGGTTATACACTATTAATTTTCAGGGATAGCAGATAGAGACACAACTTTCTAAAAGTTTACTGATTATGGAGAACACCTCTTGGCATGCCCCAGGATACCAATATTCTACTGGATATAGCTTGGGATATACGGTATCAAATCATAGTCTTAGAAGGTAATTCCAGCTCATTCCTCTGTCTCTTGAATAGGTATGTATAAACTATTTCAGAATTAGGTGTTCAATTGTCTCATCTAGAGAAAATTCCTTATAAATCATCTTATTATCTTAGTTTTTTTAGAGTTAGGACACCTCTGTCACGTGGACTCCCTCATGCAAAGGAAGTTGCTTCCCTAATCCGTGTAATTAACAAAAGCCAAATGCACACCTGCCTACGAATATCTTTTCCAAAGGCCAGCCATGGGGCTTAGACTTTCCAAATATTTATTTTATGTTTTTCTTAGGGGATTATTTCTCTAAGTCTCTGTTAAAATGGAGCCAAGACTTAGAAAGATCAGCCATAAATCCCAGGGATTGGATTTATCGGAGACATTTAGAACTTAGATGGTAAACACGGAATCCTAAGAAAAAGGACATAAAGTTGTCGGACATGGCACAGTTCCCAGGAAAGCAGTTAGTGAAGTGGATTCCAAAGCATGATCCTAACTTTTCCAAAAGGCTCTGTTGGGCTTCACCCCACAGGCCTGCAAGCCTCATAGTTGCCCAGCCTCAAGATCAAAGAAAGAGCCCAGAGACAGTGACAGAGATATCAGTGGTTTACTGGATAGGGGGATCTTACATGTCTGAAGCAAAAGGTCCTGGAGTGACACCCCACCGTGTACAGAAGACGGCAGACAGGACATGGCAGCAATCTTCACTACTCAGAGGAGAAGGAGGCTGCCGTTTATAGGGGCATTGACATCAGGCTGACTCATCAGTTACCAGGGAAACCAGCTGCTGGGGCAGGGAGCAAACACGTAGGTAGTTACTGATTAAGAGAATTGGATAGTCATGTGAGTGACGTAGGGCCTGGTCAAGCAGGGGATATACAGAGAGCAAGAGAATAGCCATCTTGAATGGCCTGACCACAGAGGCTCCTTTCAGGCAGTGGGTCTTTGTGGGATGATGGTAGAGGCCTTCCAAAATGGGAAAGAAACAGCGGATGGAGAAGAGAATGAAGGGAGTCCTTAAATAACTTCCTCTGTGAACAATCTTGCCCCCAAAAGATTTATCAAGATTTCCTGAATCCCCAAGGATAACAAGCATCTAAAACACCACCACCAGCCACACCGAATCCACTGAAACTCTTCAGGCACACTTAGGTGGAGAAAAGGTGGCTAAGACACGATTTCATTGTGGATTGTATCTTTCTTGATGTCTGGCCAAATTTGCAGCTTCATATAATTTACACTCATGATTTCATGAAGCTCAGGATTTAAAATCTTTCGATTCTACGATTTTTGACAGGTTTGCTCTGTCATTCTCCTTCATGTTTCCCTTTGTATTTTCAGCTCCAACAGGTGCAGATTTGCCAAAATGAATGTTAATTGCCTATTTACTGTCTCCCGGCTTGTTCAGTTTACTCACAGATCATTTCCTATTCAGAACCCTGCAGCAGTTTGTCTCTTATTTACTTCCTTAATCGGTTCAGGTTCTAGGAAAACCACATTTTTAAAAATGTACCCTTCTAAAACCTCACTTTCATCCACAAAAGCCCCTCCTGCACTCAGAGCTGAGCTAGTCCTGTTGAAAAGCAGACAGCAAGAAGCCAAAGGAATTAAAACATCCCTGGGCTGAATTTCCCTTAGAGCCAGTCATCAAGAAACAAAGAACCAATAACTCTGCAGATACATTTTTCAACAAGCTTAATTCGACCTTCTTCATTTCTCATCCATTCAAGGGTTTTCCTGGAGTTCATCCCTCTACTTAGTAGCTCAGTAGTACGTTTTAGTTTCATCTCACTGATTTCATCACCCTAAATCATTCTTTCCATTTATTCTGATGGCTAAGCCAAGGAAGGAAGACAAGCAGAAAGCAAATACTGTGGCTTATCATGAGAGACTGCTTAACAGGTCTCGATCAGCTAAAGCTCAGGGATGAGACGAAAAGTAGTCTTGGGTTTATGGGGGTACTTAGAATATTTGTCCCCAGGTTACTAAACTATGTGTTTGCAGTTGAAAACTCATAGTTGATTTAAGATTTCAATTTCCCCTTTTATATATAAAATGCATATATATATATATATATATATATATGAATACATATATATTTTTTTCCTCATTAGCTGTATTGAATAATAGGAGTCAGAGACAAAATAATTTGTCAACATCTATAGTATTAGTCAATATATGCCCAACCTAAGAAAGGGAAGTTGGGGAAAGGTACTATAGTTCTGAGATTTTCTATTTGCAAACATAAAAGCTCTATGCACAGAGCTGATGTGTGCCTGGATTTTGGCATCATAATGCCTTTATATCAGGCATAATCAGTATGCTGTTCACACATGCAAGCCTCAGCATTGGGTAAGACTAGATAAAGGCCATTATCATGTAGTCTGATTTGATTGGACCAGTATATCTGGATCTACATTGACCTAGACCAGAGAAAGCTACAGCTTAAGTGATAAGCACAAAGGCATGGCTTACAGTTGGCTGTTCAACATGGTAGCTGCTAGCCATGTGTGGCTATTTAAATTTAATTTTCAACTGATTAAACTTAAATAAAATTTAAAATTTCATTCCTGAATCACACTAGCCTCATTTAAAGTGCTCAATAGTCATATGTGGTTAGTAGCTACTATACTGGGAAGGTCACATATAGACTAATCCCCTCATTGCAGAAAATCTTTTGAAGAGCACTAGGGGAGTACCATTGTTTTATGGATATTCAGAGCACTTAAGGTAGATCTGCCCCACCCCAGAATATTCTAGTCTTTATGTCCTTGAAGCAGCCATATCAGAAGAACTAACTGACTTCATCTAGATAGGAACTTCCCTTGTTACCATCTGAAGGAGCACCCGTATTGCATTGAGGTCTTTGTGGGCGGGGTCAGAAGTGGGGAAATTGTATTTCCAAATATGGAAGGACTAGGTAACAAAGGAATTTTCTAGTGCAAGAATATATCTCCTCTTCAGAGACTTTATTTTTTCTCATGGGAAAGGCTGAAACAAGTACTCATTGATGTCCTGTTCTCCTTTTATTAGAAATCATCTTACTCTGTAGTTTAGTGAGACACCCACCTCTGCCATAGTGTGTTTTGCACTTGTGATTTACAGAAGTAAATATGATCTTGTTTCTTATCTTCACCTTATTTCTTAATAAGGTCAGATTAGCTTAGACAGCACTACACACCCTCCAGGTTGTTCTACCTCCTCTTTTTCCAAGAGTTGTCTTTTAGGAATTCTTTCTAAACCTTCTGATTTCCTACCCACCTATTTGTTTCCTATCATTCTACCTACCTGTATGTGTCTGGCTTTAGGACTGGCCATTTTGCTTGAAAACAAAACAAAATAATTTCAGCTGCTTGAAAGAAGCCATCACTATTTCTATGAACACGATCCTTGTTCTCGGTCCCTCATCTCTTCCAAGAGTTTGATTTGATTTGCTCTCTTCCTTTGAGGGTTACAGATCACTTAGGTGAGACTATTTATGTGAGTTTAATAATAAACGGTTAAAAAGTAACCTTAAAGTGAAAGTGTGGGGAAAATAGAGTAAACAATTTTTATAGGTGTAATAATTTCAATAATGTTTAAAAGAAAAGGCATAGAAAAGTTTGAAAAGAATCGGCCACATTAACAATGGCTATCGCTGTGTGGAAGAAATATGGACATGTAAATCTTCTTTATACCCTTTTGCATTAAAAAACACTTTCTTATAAGAAAACCATTTGAAACAGCATCTATATGGCTATGATTGTGCTATAAGAATTATTTTCATTTCTTTGTTCCCTTCTAATCTGTACCAACATATTTGTATAATTATATTTGTGGTCTGCATGCAATTTTGTTTTCTGTTTCTCTTAAAGAAATGGATAAATACACTTCAAGTAAGAAAACATGAATTGTATGTCAAAAAAAGAAAAGACATAAATCTAGCTCTGGAGACCTTGATGTCTAGAGAGGAAAATAATAAACAAGCTGCATTTTGATAAATGTTAGAATAGAGTCACAAAGTTCCATAAAAACATAGAAGAGTACAAAACTGGACAAGACAGAGAAGGTTTTATTTTTTTAAAAAAGACATTTAGATTGGCTCAGGATTCCACATCACTATACTGATTAATTTTTTAACAGCTTCATTATATTTCAATCAAGTGATATGTCAGATTTTACTTAACCTAATTGTCTAATTATAAGTATAATAATGTCAATGTCTTAGTTATTTTCAAGCTTTCACTACCTTAGGTAGTGTTACTATGGTCAACCTTAATTCAACCTTAATTCAAAAATCCTACCTCTAGGAATTTAGCTAAAAGAAATTGTTTAAAAAAATTGAGATAAAAACCTGCAGTATTACACTGGTTACCTATAATTTATAAACATTTTCTTGACTGTCATTATATGTTGCCAAATTATTATTATTATTACCTTTATGATTATATAAATTTATAAATTTTGCACTTACTTTGGTCCTTGCTTCATCCTTTAATATTTTTGTCCTTTGGTCTTTTTTGGCCTTGGTTTCTTCTTCTTTCCCATTTTTCTGATCCACCATATGTCTGTACTAAACATTCTTGGTACATGCTTTGGCTCAAAAATCAGATATTGAATCATCAGTTGTTATCCAGACTTCTAAGTGAGCAATTCTGAGTAGCCCATATAGTGACTAAGAGATCAACTTAGTCTTGGCTTGAGTTATATTTTAATTCAAAGGAAACTAGTTTATATATATATATTATATATATATAATATATATATGTATTTACTACTTCTGTGTGGTGAAAGCCATCATAAAGAATCAACTGAATCATTAAAATTATGGACAAATGAAGCAAGCAGTAATATTCACAGTATATAAGTACTCAAGAACATTTATATAAAAATGACAACTCTAGATAAAAATGTACACTAACCATGGAAATGTTTCATAGAAGAAGTACAATTGAATCATAAACATATGAAGGAATCTTGTATGAAATCAGACAAATACATGTTAAAACAGTGAGATACCATTTTCTTTTCCCAAGAGAAAGACAAAAGTTAGAAACGATTGCTATGTACTGTGAGCAAGAGTGTGGAAAAAAGACACTTGACACAATGTCGGTGGACAGAAACAGCTCTTTAGAAGGCAATTTGGTACTACCTCTGAGCATTTTAATGCACATACTTCATCAGGCAGTTTAGGCTAATTTAGGCTCTTGTGTTCAAGAACCACACAACTGCAGTCATTTACAACCACAAAGGCTTTTTTTTTTTTTTTTTGGTCTTCCTACATATCCATCATGGGTCAGCCGGCACTCAAGTTGATGGAGCAGTCTCTATATGGGGCGTCTTGTGGCAGTGGGAAAGAAAACAAGTGCATGCTAGTTTCTAAAGTGCCCACCCAAATCCCTTCTGCCGACACTTTATTGGCTGTAGCAAGTCACATGACCAAGTCTGTTGTCTATGGAACAGGGAAGCATAATCTCCTGTGAGTGAGACAGAGGGGAGGGGGAGGAGCAAGGGCAAGTGTTCTGAATAACAACACATTTCTCATGTATATCTTTATCTTCTCACCAAGCAGTTCCTCTCTGAAATCAGCTATTCAACAAAACCGTCTGGACAAATGCTCAAAGATAGATACCCAAGGGTGTGTACTGAAACCTTATGCATAACAGTATAAAGGGGAGACAAACTGGTATTCTAGGCAATTACCATAAAGAATGGAGTAGCGCTGCATGTACTAATGTACTTACATGGAAAGATGCATAGGTTATACTAAGTTAAAAAAATGTAAGTTATAAAACAGTGTACTTGGGCTTCCCTGGTGGCGCAGTGGTTGAGAGTCCACCTGCCGATGCAGGGGACACGGGTTCGTGCCCCGGTCTGGGAAGATCCCACATGCCGCGGAACGGCTGGGCCCGTGAGCCATGGCCACTGAGCCTGCGCGTTCAGATCCTGTGCTCTGCGACGGCAGAGGCCACAACAGTGAGAGGCCCGCGTACGGCAAAAAACAACAACAACAACAACAACAACAAAAAACAGTGTACTCATTTCTATTTGCTGCTGTGACAAATTACCAAAAATTTTCATGGCTAAAAACCACACACATTTATTTTCTTACAGTTCCGGAGGTCAGAGGTCTAGAATCAAGGTGTCAGCAGAGCGGTTTTCCTTCTTCAGGGAAGACTCAATCAATTTCCTTGCCTTCCTCCGTATCTGAAAGCTGCCTGCGCTCCTTGGTTTGTGTCCCCTTCCTGGAGTCACTCCAACCTCCTGCTTCTGTCATAACATTTCCTACCTGTAACTCTGATCCTCTTGCCTCCCTCTTCTAAGGACCCTTGTGATTATACGGGCTCACCCAGATAATCCAGGGTAATCTCTCAATCTCAAGATCCTTAACTTAATCACACCTGCACAGATCTTTTTGTCATGTAAGTTAATATATTCATATGATTCAGTGATTAGAATGTGGACATCTTTGGGGTCATTCAACCCATCACAAATAGTATTGATACAATAGAAGTCAATATTTAGGGACACAAACATATAGACACACATGCACATGTACATACAATATATGTATGGATAATGAAAAGAAAGTCTGGAGGAAAATGTGACAAATTATTGACATAGTTATTCCTAGGGGCGGGAGTAGAAATAGGGTAGGAGGTGGGAAAAATTGTACTTTTTACTTTGTACATTTCTGTACTATTCTGTACTATTTAATATTTTAGAGGAAATCAATGAAATAAAACATGTAATTAACATGTAATTAAATATGTTAAAATGTGTTTACTAGTATGATCTAAATAGACCGATGGAACACTTCTTATGAATTCCATATTTTACATTTTCACTGAAAGCTCTGCTTATATTTTAGTGTTAATAGAAACAATTAATTATAGTTATATGAGCTAATACAATACCTTGGACACCTCTGTCTTCTGAATCATAGGTTGGACATTTTAAACTTAGAGAAGGTTTAAGGAACTTAGGTAGATTATTATTTTAATTTATTTATTTACTGTTATTTTGTGAGACATCCTCTGTCTAAATCTCATGGTAGGAATCCTCTCCCCAGAAAATTACACCTCAAACTTTACATGATTATCATCTAATTTTAGGAGTTCAAGTTGCCCATTGATTCCAGTTTTAAAACCTCTGGCCCTAAAAATGTTTGCAGAAATAAATATTGTCTTTCTTAGAAACTTATTACTGAAAAAATCCGAAGTTATAATGAAGTTACCCTGTAAGGGGCAAATTCTATTCTGGAGCTGCACTGTCCCATTGAGTAGCTACTAACCACATGTGTCTATTGGAATTTGAATTTCAATTAATAAAAATTAAGCAATTAAATTCAGTTTCTCAGTCATACTGACAGCATTTTGCTTGCTCAATAGCCCATGGAGCTAGTGCCTGCCATATTGGATAGCACAAATATGGAATATTTCCATCACTGCAGAAAATTGTGTTGAGCAGCACTGTTCCAGATCAGGTACTCCAGGCTACAAAGTGAATAAAGATGAAATTTAGATTAAATTATTCTAAATAATAAATTATTTAGAAAGAAGCTATATTTCTTCAGCTGTAGGCACTGCCATATAGGTTATCTTATTTATTCCCTATAACAGTTGTGTGAGGGAAGTAATATCTTTATTTTACAAACCTGGGCCCAAGCAGTTTGAATTCAGATGGTGAACTTTGGTATAACCTGCATTTTCAAACCCAAACCTTAGTCGTGCTTAGTGAGCAGTCAGAATTACTCTAAGCTGCCTTACCTATTCTGGTGCTTCAGGCTCACACACCTCTGGAAAACAGAATTTTAAAGCTTTCCACCAGCATAGGTCTCACATTCATTTGTTCTGCAAAGACTCACCATAGGATTTAAGTGACACACTGCACCCGTATTAGAGAGAGGTGGATGCTTTGAATACTGATGCTCAAAAGCACTGGTAAAGGAAAATAAATCCTATAAAAGAGAACTCTGGATAGAGATCAATTCATCTGTTTATTCAATAATTTATTTTGAAGAAAGGCAGCTGTATGATAGTACATTACTTTTCAAGTTGTGATCTGCAGAGCCCTTTAGGGGTTACCTGGGTGGAAATGAGGCTGGGAGAGAGTAAGACCATGCACGCCTCAGGTCCCCCACCTCTGCTTAAAACAGAGCAGCTCAGAGTTACTCCATTTTACATACGGGGCTTCTAACATTTGAAGAAACTTTCATGGCTAAACTATATTTAAAAACAGCTACCCTAGAAACTTTATTATATCTGATTCACATAATTTGTCCAGCTGTGTCTTCTGTGACATCACCTACCAACCTGACCCTTAGATCTCACAGAGAAGCTCAAACATCTTAAAACCATCATTTTTTCACAAGTGTACATTTTTGCAGTCTGTTCCCTCTTCCTACAATAAACTGTCCTCTGACTCTCATCTGGAGCACTCTTGTTCATCTGCGAAGGTCTCCCTTTCTTACTTGACCTGATATTCTTTCCCAGTTATGCAGCCTCCTCCTCTGAGTGCCTGCAGCATTTTGAATAAAGATTTCATTATATTTCTGTAAACAAAAATATAATAAAACATGCTGCAATTATCTTTTTATACATCTTGTTGGGCAAGGTTTATATAAGATTCGCTTTTTATATAATCCAACATCTATTAGAGCTGCAGTAAAAGCTAGTTGAATGAGTAAATATATAAATGAATGGAAACCACTGGAAATTTCCACACCTTGAAAGCGTGAATGGTTTAATGTGGTTTAAGAACAGTTTCTCCACCAGAGAGACTTTTTCAGAGCCAAGAAGACACTTTACCAACAGGTAAAGATCCAGGAGGTGATGCAAAACCAGCCCCAATTCTCTTATCTGATCCATTCTACAGTAAGTTCATCCCTCCACCCTTTAGACCTCAGCACTGGGAAGGTTTTGCTCCTTGAAGCCTGAGAATACCTTTCAACTGTAGAGTGGCATTTATGGCCACCCCTCCCCATAACAGCTCGAATTGGAACATTAGTACAGTGGAAGCTTTGGAAGTTGCCAGAGAGATTCTGTAACTGTTTTCTTTCCCAATGCTATTAACTCCCTTGCATTATTTATACATGTTTTTTGTATATAACCTACTGTGTAATGAGCTTCTTTGAGGGTAAGGACAGATACAACGTATTATTATTTTTTTTACATCACACTTTCTCACCAGCACCTTCATGCAGGACTCAGCACAGTGTTCTTTACAGGTAAGTCATTTATTAAACAAAATGACTATCTCTGGTAAATCTCTATACAAAATGCAATAGAACATACTAATGCATTGCAAGTAGATTAATGCATTGCATTCTCCAGGGTATATCACACAGGGCTACATAAGGAATAATTTTCAGTCTCTACTCATAGAGAATTTTTGTTTAAGTTAGTAAGAAATATTTTTCTCCTTTACCAGGCACTTGATGGCATGAAGTGCTTGTCACACTCACAACCTCATTTGAGATGAGGGGTCATGGTCAGTTCCATACACCTAGGGTTTCATGTCTGTCACATGATTTGGTTGCTCTAATCACAGTTTGGGATGAGGAGTCTGGGACATTTTGAAAGGCTGGATCTGTGAGGTGTCACAGCATGAGAATATTGACCACTAGTATTCCTTCTTACTGGTTGGTGACTACTGATTCAACTGGGAATTTTTTGGTAAAATTTTGACTATAAGAGCCATGGAAAAGCAGTAGAAAGTGTTGAAAGCAGCCATAAAAACCCTGGAGAGAAAATTAGAATAAGAGAGAAGAAGAGATACAGAGACTGAGTCACATGTAGGAGAAGCCTCTTGAATAAGAAATTATTCTTATAAGCCAGTATTTGAATGACAAGATACTTAAGCAGAGCTCCCGGAAGTCGCATCTGGAGAGTAATGACAAAGCCAGTTCTCCATGAGGTTTGACCAGTCCACTTTTCACTCTATTTTTTCCCCTGTTTCTGTGGTTCATGAGTTTGTTTCCCCTCAGGTTACCTAAATGCCTCAGGCTTTTTCAGGTTTCTTTGTGAAACATTATTCTGTCGATGAACTTCCAGTTAAATAAAAAAATTAAAGTTTAATAACCTTCAGGTTAACTACGAGCTCACCTTCCGGTTCAAGGTTTGGTATATGAACCGATTTTGAATGTAAGCAGTCAATATATATGTTTGCTTAGTGTTTATGAATCAATACAACTAAACTATAGATGTGGGCAGAATTCCTCATTTCTATTTGTCCTCTCCCAGGATCTGATTTGTTGCCTTTGCCCTTAAATACAAATAATGAAGTTTATATTTAGGGACCAAAGAATGTCCAAAGGGATTAAAATCAGTGATAATATTAGTTGTGAGAAAGAGTTAAGGTAGTTGAGGAAGTTCTGTGTTCAGTCTTGAAAAGTGAATTCTATTATGTGGCTTCAGTGAGATGAAGGAGGTATGAAATATTTTTTCAACCCCACAAAGGAATGGAGATTATATATATATATATATATATATATATATGTATATAATTTGCATATATGTGTGTGTGTGTATAATTTGCGGTAACTTACTCAACTTATAGCAAAGCTCAATGACCAAATGGTGATCAAGTACCAAAACAATCTATTTAAGGTACTGTGGAGACTCCAAGCCTGGTGGCTTCTTAAAAGGGAATTACAGGACTTCCCTGGTGGCGCAGTGGTTGAGAGTCCGCCTGCCGACGCCGGGGACACGGGTTCGTGCCTTGGTCCGGGAAGATCCCACATGCCGCGGAGTGGCTTGGCCCGTGAGCCATGGCCGCTGAGCCTGCGCGTCCAGAGCCTGTGCTCCGCAACGGGAGAGGCCACAGCAGTGAGAGGCCTGCGTACCGCAAAAAAAAAAAAAAAAAAAAAAAGGGAATTACAACCATATGTCTTTGATGGTTTGTATATTTAACTATTTAAGGCAGTGGACTGGATAAAATTACTTTTTGGAAGTCCTCTTCAAAGGTATGATTCTGTGTTCATTTATACATTTTGTATAGAAGATTTTAAAATGTGGATAAATGCAGCTTGAACAATAAACAGATTAGAAACATTTTATCAATGTCTCTGTATATTTGTATCTTCATAGCCTTGTAACATGTAGTAGCCTTGCAGCACTCTAGAGTATTAGAGTACAATGATGCAGTATCATTAGGAGTTATAGCAATCATTGACGTGATTAAGAAAGCCCCATGTCATAGTTAATAATGATGACCTTAATGAGTTGTTATCGCTATAAATACTCCATTCTGCTCAGTTATCCTGCTGCTTTCATTGCCTCTGCAGCTGAAACAAGAAGCAAGACAAAGACTATTGGAATGAAGGGTGCTACAAGTACAAATTTTTCACAGAAAAACCCAGAACCACAGTTCCTAAGTCATATGGTATTTCCCACATGTAAAAACTGTTCTCCCAAGCCCACTTGGGTGTCAACACACTTTGAAAAAGCCATTAGCAAGGTAAACACTTCAGTACCTCTGAGTTTTTTAGAACAGAACACAATTCCCAAGGAGGTTTTTTGTTTTTTTCTTTCCTTCTCTCAGTTTTCTCTCATAAGGCATAAGAGGCATAAATGGCTGAGACCAACGAAGACTTTTGGACCACTTAGGTTGAGGTCCCTTCAGAGTGTGTACTCACTCTGACTTACTTCCCTTTCAACTGGGGGAGGGATCTATTTCCATGAAGAACAAATGTTACCATATCCTCACTTGATAGTTGCCTCATTCAATGAATCCAGTTTAAAAGTACGTCTTATGCATCAGACATCATACTGGACAAGCCAGAACTGGAAGGACCCTCTAAAAGAAATGTAGATGGTTTGTGGAGAACCATAAAAAATTATCTTTGAAAATAGCTCTTCAAAAAGAAAAAGGTTAGAAACAATTTGAAACGTTTGGAAAAAAAATCCTAGAAAAAAAGAACTGAAGGGGATTTTTCAAGAGAATTTTTTTAAACAATTTTTTAAATTTTTATTTAATTTATTTATTTTTGGATCTGTTGCGTCTTCGTTGCTGCGCGCAGGCTTTCTCTAGCTGCAGCGAGCGGGGGCTACTCTTCGTTGCTGCGCGCGGGTTTCTCGTTGCGGTGGCTTCTCTTGTTGCAGAGCACGGGCTCTAGGTGAGTGGGCTTCAGTAGTTGCAGCACTCAAGCTCAGTAGTTGTGGCTCATGGGCTCTAGAGCGCAGGCTCAGTAGTTGTGGTGCACGGACTTAGTTGCTCCGCGGCATGTGGGATCTTCCCGGACCAGGGCTCAAACCAGTGTCCCCTGCATTGGTGGTGGATTCCTAACCACTGCGCCACCAGGTAAGTCCCTCAAGAGAATTTTTGAAGAATCTTAGGGAGTGTCTAGACCAACAGAATATGTTGACTGAGTGAAAGATAAATGATATTCTGAGAAAATTCAGTCTAGGTCTCCATAATCAGAAAACAGAAGGTCTATTATATTTAGAATGGATAAACAACAAGGTCTTACTGTATAGCACAAGGAACTATATTTAATAACCTGTGATAAACCATAATGGAAAAGAATATTTAAAAAGAATGTATATATGTGTATAAATGAGTCACTTTGCTGTACAGTAGAGATTAGCACAACATTGTAAATCAACTATACTTCAATTATTAAAAATTAAAAAAAAAGAACAAAAAGAAAACAGAAGGTCATCATAATCTGGATTCTGATAGAGATGTCCCCTTGAAACTTGTGACCAAATTTAAACAGAAGGAAGTTTTCATTGGGTTTTGTTTTTTCTTTTGTTCCTCTGTGATGTGATCCCAAGGGATAAATATATATTACTAACAGTCCATCTTTGCTACTGCCTGGATTCATATTATGGATCACCGGTGCCCACACCACTAAAAGCCACTTCCTCTCCACTTGTACTCAGTTAATAGTTCCCTAGTTTGTAGCTGTAATTCTGTGCCAGAGGCATGAACCACCATCTCTGAATCAGGAGCTGACAGATATGAAAAAGGTATAAACAAAACCTAAAACCTCATCTAGAGGAAAAAAATCAGGCTTCCCAGAGTCATTATAACAAAGTAATAGTCCTCACCAACTATAAATAATATTTATTAAAAACAAAATCTGTACAAGGCTCTTTGTTGGACATTTTTCATACATTATTTCACTGAATGCTTTCTCTCAGCCTACAAAGTAGAAATTATTTCTCCTCTTTTATAGATAAGGAAACAGGCTCAAATTGAATAATTTGTTTTCACCCACACAGCTAGTAATTGGATTCAAATGAAGATGTGTCTGACCCCAAACCTGTATTCTTACTGGCATACTAAGTATTTTCGGGGGCATGCCCCCAGACAGGTGCAATGGGGTGATGGGTGATCAGAAGAGAAAGAGAGAGCGAGAGAGAGGGAGATTAGAGAACAGAGAACACAAAATATTAGAGAGAAGCAGAGAAGTACAAACTCTAGATTCCTAAGGAACTAATTCATGTCCATCCATAGCTCTTACCAGCTGTGTTCCTTTAAACAGGTCTTCTGAGCTGTGGTTTCCTCCTATGCAAATTGGGGCCCACAGTTGTATATATTATTGTCTAAGGTTCTTGTTAATTTTAAATGAGGTCATGCATATTGCATAACTTCCCTATTGCTGTAACAAATTACCACAAACTTAGTGGCTTAAATCAACACAAATTGATTATCTTGTAGTTCTGTAATTCAGAAGTCTGAACTGGGTCTGCTGGCTAAAATCAAGATGTCAGGGGGGCTACATTTCTTCTAGAACCTCTATTGGAGAATCTGCTTCCTTGCCTTTTCCAGCTTCCGGAGGATATCCACATCCCCTGGCTCGTGGCCCCTTCCACCATCTTCAGAGCCAGAAATGACCAGTTGAGTCTTTTTCACATTGCATGGATCTGACATTAATTCTTCTGCCTCCTGCTTTCAGTTTTAAGGACCCTCCTGATTACGTTGGGCTCACCCAGAGAATCCATTAAAATCTCCCTATTTTAAAGCCAGAAGATTGGCAACCTAATTGCCCGTTGCCATGTAACATAACATAGTCACAGATTCCGGTCTTTAGGATGTGAATATCTTTCAGGGAGCAAGGGTGGAGGCATTATTCTGTGGACCACCAATATAACGTCTTGTGCTTTTAAAGAATTCAATATGTAATTTCTGGTGCAATTATTATTATTACTTTAATATGCAGGTAATATAATGTATGAATCTATTCTCCTTTGAAAAACTCAACTCAGACACACACATCTATATTTATTGTATGTGTGTGTGTGCATCTATAGCCCTAAATTTTACTCCCCCCTGGACGTAACTCCTGTTAAGAGTTTAGCATGTATCCTAGTAGAGTTTTTATAATTCATTTTAAAACATATAAATAGGCATTCATATATGTGTATATTTTATATGTGTATATTTAGGTAAATATACACATATATGAAAAGTGTGTGTGTGTGTATATATATATATATATATATATATATATATATACACACACACACACTTTTTTACACCTAAAATGAAATCATGTCATGCATATTGTTTTATAAGTTGGACATTTC
Source organism: Mesoplodon bidens (assembly GCF_964165515.1). Lineage (NCBI taxonomy): Eukaryota > Metazoa > Chordata > Mammalia > Artiodactyla > Ziphiidae > Mesoplodon > Mesoplodon bidens. The sequence continues at coordinate 15,350,108 of NC_138181.1, read as the reverse complement.
AAACAGTCATTCTCCTTAATAAGTATATCTCTACCTTATTCCTCCTTCTGTGGTGTTCTATAGTGGGAATGCACTATAATTTATGAATCCATTACCTTCATGGTGAATTTCAAGTTTTATTTCCCTTTTGTTATTATAAACAATGCTACAGTGAGCATCTTTGTGTACCCTTGCAAATGTATCTCCTGAAGGGATTCCTTAATAAGTATATCTCTACCTTATTCCTCCTTCTGTGGTGTTCTATAGTGGGAATGCACTATAATTTATGAATCCATTACCTTCATGGTGAATTTCAAGTTTTATTTCCCTTTTGTTATTATAAACAATGCTACAGTGAGCATCTTTGTGTACCCTTGCAAATGTATCTCCTGAAGGGATTCCTTAATAAGTATATCTCTACCTTATTCCTCCTTCTGTGGTGTTCTATAGTGGGAATGCACTATAATTTATGAATCCATTACCTTCATGGTGAATTTCAAGTTTTATTTCCCTTTTGTTATTATAAACAATGCTACAGTGAGCATCTTTGTGTACCCTTGCAAATGTATCTCCTGAAGGGATTCCTTAATAAGTATATCTCTACCTTATTCCTCCTTCTGTGGTGTTCTATAGTGGGAATGCACTATAATTTATGAATCCATTACCTTCATGGTGAATTTCAAGTTTTATTTCCCTTTTGTTATTATAAACAATGCTACAGTGAGCATTTTTGTGTACCCTTGCAAATGTATCTCCTGAAGGGATTCCTTAATAAGTATATCTCTACCTTATTCCTCCTTCTGTGGTGTTCTATAGTGGGAATGCACTATAATTTATGAATCCATTACCTTCATGGTGAATTTCAAGTTTTATTTCCCTTTTGTTATTATAAACAATGCTACAGTGAGCATCTTTGTGTACCCTTGCAAATGTATCTCCTGAAGGGATTCCTTAGAGTACAAACTGATGTGGTAGTTAAAAAAATTATCGAAATCCTTTAAACTAGACATACAGACATTTCCTATAGATGCATGAGTGTATTCAAATCATACATCCCCTATCCTGTCTCTTCTGCCCACATCTGTACCCCACCAAGGTACCTTTGCAGTATTAATGCTGGTAGTAGATTGCATCTCCAGACTGTGGCCAGGCTTATGGATACGGAGTATAATATAATTCACTGTTGCTTTACCTTATGTTTCCTCACTTATCAGGGGTATTAGATGAGTTTCTACATGTTTAATGGTCATTCAAGTTTGTGTTTTGGTAAATTATTCATAATTTCTTGCCCTTTATTGGATTGGTTGTCTTTTCATTTTCAATGTATAAGTGTTCTTTATTATAGAGACTAGTCCTGTGTTATCTGTGTTACATATATATTTTCCCAATCTATCAACTTTCTACTGTAATGTAATCATGGGAGTAAGTATCCCACCACCCTTGCCATATATAGTGACACAGTCAAGGGAGTGATATCCCGTTATATCCACAAATCCTTCCCAAACACTAGAGGAGGGGATTATACAGGGCCTGTATCCCAGCGGATGAAGATCTGGGAGGCCATTTTAGCATTCTGCCAACCACAGCTGTGGAGGGGGAATTGGGGCCATCCAACTGCTTCACATACACCTTCAATTAACCTTCTTATTTCTTCATACTGTACCCTCACTCTCTGAGACACCCAGGCCTCCATTTCTCAGCCTCATTGGGGTTCATTTGTACAAAAGGACTTGCTGATAGGCTTTCCCAACTATTGGCTTAGATTCAGCTTTCTTGAGTCTGATAAAACTTAAGTGATTTAGTTTCTCCCGATGAATCATCTGAGCTCCTAGCTGGGGGCAGGGTTGGAGAAGGGAGAGTTTAAACCAGGATGTGGCTCTCCTGAAACTTGTTGGGGAAAGAAAGCTGAAGGTCCCACCATCCAATACACAGACTTTCACTTAGTCATTCTGTCTTCGGGTCAGCCTCTCATCTGTACCGTCTTCCGCCTGTAACTCCAAGTCTGGCATCTCTCTAGTCTAATTTTTTCTAGAAAAAAACTCTCCCTGTCTTCTATGAAGATAATGCAGCAGTGGTGACCTGTCTGCTTCAAGTGGTGTTGAAACACTGGGCTTTCAACTGCTCTCCTGTAGTTAAACCAATTCTTTTTTTTGGCCGTGCTGCACAGCTTGCGGGATCTTAGTTCCATCACCAGGGATTGAACCCGTGCCCTCAGCACCTGAAGCACGGAGTCCTAACCACTGGACCACCAGGGAATTCCCTAGACCTACATCTTCTAATGCCCAACCTTGCCTGACCCTTTCAATGTTCTCAGCCTTTGTGGGATTCTGTGAGGAAAACCTGCTTGTTGATCTCCAGATTTGTATGTTTGATAGTTATCTGCCCTGGTGACTCGTTTACTCTCCTTTACTAATAATTTTTCATCTACTGTGTTTCCTTGTTACAGATATCCATCCTCTAGTTCACTGAATATATTCACTGAATAGAAAGCTTTCACTTCTGTGTCTATTATGATTGTTGTTTGAGGGTGAGTGATTCTCACTTGAAAAAGGGGTCACACGTGTCTTTATTCTACCATGAAAACCAAAGGTCACTCTTATGATAATGATGATTACTGTCATTATTTTATAATAAAGCTTATAGGGCATGGTATTTGCTCAGGGAGTTTGGGTTCTTTTTATGGAAAGAAGGCTTAATCCCATTGTCCCTGATGGGATAAGAGAGAAAGCAGTGTGCCCCATAAGCACAAGCCACACTGAGAACATGCTTGGATTATCTGTGCTGCTTTAGTAGTCTACCTGCTCTTTGCACTGAATATCGGAAACCACCTTGTTAAGTCAGTGAAGTCCCTTGAAGTTGATGGAGTGAAGATGAGATGGGTTTCTACCTGCAGACAATTCATATCAGCAACAGATCTGCTGGCAGCTTTTGTGTTCTGCAAAGTCACTTAAAAAAATTCAAGTAGTAAACACCAAGATCAATGGTTTGTATGGAAAAATATGAATAATATGGTCCATTTGGGAAAGAATTCCCATTAAAAAATCCAAACTGGGGCTTCCCTGGTGGCGCAGTGGCTGAGAATCTGCCTGCCAATGCAGGGGACATGGGTTCAAGCCCTGGTCTGGGAAGATCCCACATGCCATGGAGCAACTAAGCCCGTGAGCCACAACTACTGAGCCTGCGCGTCTGGAGCCTGTGCTCCACAACGAGAGGCCGTGACAGTGAGAGGCCTGCGCACCGCGATGAAGAGTGGCCCCCGCTTGCCACAACTAGAGAAAGCCCTCGCACAGAAATGAAGACCCAACATAGCCAAAAATAAATAAATAAATAAATTTATGTAAAAAAAAAATCCAAACTGGGTTAGGCATTTTTGTCTAATAAAAATCCATTATTAGAGAGTTACTTGACCTTACTGGAAAAATGATGATACATTTCTATTTGTTGAAAAGATTGTTTAAGCTTCTGGCTAAGACATTATGGGAGATACTTAGGTGAAAAAGACACAACAGACTTCAGTGAACTCACAGGTGGTACTATTCACCAAGACACAAGATGTCTTTTTTTTGTGTGTGTGTGGTACGCAGGCCTCTCACTGTTGTGGCCTCTCCCGTATGCAGAGCACAGGCTCCGGATGCGCAGGCTCAGCAGCCATGGCTCACGGGCCCAGCCGCTCCACAGCATGTGGGATCCTCCCGGACCGGGGCACGAACCCGCGTCCCCTGCATCGGCAGGCGGACTGTCAACCACTGCGCCACCAGGGAAGCCCTTATTTTTACTGTAAAGGTGGATAAAAATGTAGTAGGGCTGGAATGAAGCACACTGGATATCAAATTTGCCTGCGTGCTTTTTAAAAACGTGAGGATCCTATACAGGAGTGTGTGTGTGTGCGTGCGCACGTATGTGTGCAAATGCACACACACTGATACCTCAGATCACCCCAGAGCAATTAAAACAGAACCTCTGGGTATGGTGCTCGGGTTGTGGAATTTTAAATTGCTTCTCAGATAGTTCTAATATGTAGCTACTGTTGAGATTCACTGAACTAGGATTACAGATAACTTTGGCAGAATATATAGATACATGTAGATATAGATGAGAGGGGAAGTAGTTACATTTTTTTTTCTTTTTGCCTGCGTCACACAGCATGCAGGATCTTAGCTCCCAAACCTGGGCTGCCAGCAGGGGAAGCACGGAGTCCTAACCACTGGATCACCAGGGAATTCCTCCCTTTCTTTTGTATTGATGTCTCATTTTATAATTTCCAGGAAAGCCAACTGAGAAAACCTTTTACATGCTTTGTGCTCTCTGTACCCTTCAATATGGATGGGAAAGACGGATGATGGGCTCTCTGTCACCAAATTGCAGTCTCTTCACATAGAGAATAAAGTGCAAAGTGCCCAGCTTTTAAGCAAAGGCTGGGTCAATTAGCATTAGAGAATTTTTCTGTTTCCAAAGGTAGAGTTCTTCCCCACTTCCCCCGCCCTCCCACTTTAATCAAACCACCAATTGCCATTCCATCAATTTAATCACAGGCTTCCTTTAGAAAGGTTTGCTGCTGAGGAATTAGTTTCCAGGGTCACTGAACCCCTGTGAGCAGCCTCACCTCTGAATGCCACAGAGAGTGCTTATTCTGAATTCAAAGGCTTTCCTGCTTAGATCTCTGCAGTAAACCCTAGGATAGAGTCAACCTACAAAAACATTGCTGGGAAATAAAGTTATGAGGGCTCGACCGGCCCCCGTGAAGGTATTGAGTTCAGCTCTTATTTTTTAATCATGTTTAAAGATGGGATCTCTTTTTCATTCTTTGTAATAAAACCTGTCTTTCATTCTGAAAGTCAAACTAAGGCAAGAACAAAACAGAGTGTCATCAGTTCTTTTGGCAGTTTGTGTCTAATATGGACGTATTTCAAAATCATGGCTATGAACATGAACATTTTTTTATTAGTGTGTATTAATTCTAAGAAAAGTTTCCCCCTTCCATTGTCAAAGAGAAGAAAGTTGTCAAGATGATTTCCTCTAACTCAGAAGTAGCTTCTCTCTGCATATCATTTTTTTTTACTGTCATCAGCAGATTTTAATATGTCTGTTACAGCCTCTGAAGATCCAGGTAGCTAGGCATAAACTGATCTAGATTCCATTCTATTTCACAAATCAGTGAACAAAGTAGTCCTCCTGAAAAATTATTGCAAACTCTTCATTACAAATGACAATGAAGGAAACTAGAACACAGATGGAGTTCTGAAACCTAAGTGAGTTTTTCAGCATCAGAATAGGCAGGGGTAAAAAAAAATGTCAACTACGTTTGACTTGCAAATTTGTTATGAAATAAATATGGAATGCTTCCATGCCAGTTTTACCAGCCTCTCTTCTCTGAAATAATATCGCAAATTTATTTATTTATTTATTCTTTCCTTCTTAAAGATTCTCAAACCTTATTTAAGTTATGGGTAAAGATGTTCTCCAGAGAAATAGGGGGAAAAAAATAGGAGAAAGGGGCAGTGAACACTGCCAGCTCTTCAGTGATGCTGGAAACTATTTGAATTCGGGAGACTGATGACATATATTCCTCCACCATACAATTTCCCAGATTTTAAGTCAAGTATTTGGCATTGGAATAGTGAGCTGCTATATAATAAAGTTTCTATTTCAAATCATTTTTAATATAAAGGGAGAGAAATGGAGCCTTAAAAAACATTCATTTACATTATCACAGAAAACAGTGTCTTTAAAAGTGACCACTAACAAAATTTTTTAATTTGAAAAAGGGCTTTGAAATGTTTTGGTGCATTCTAATATTTCCATAGAGTTGGGAAGAACATCCTTTAAGGAATAAGAACGTTCATTTCAGATTCTCCCCCAAGAGAAAGACTTGCTGCTTTGCTTTGCTCTCTTGTTCTTTAAGAATCTAAGAGAACAACACATCTTTCTTAGAATCTCAGTTGATCCAAATTCACAGACATTCTGCCTATGGAATTCAGGACTGTGTTGTAGGCTTTGCTCAACTTGGATTGCAGTGAGATTTTCTAGAATAAATTAGACCTTGGTCTCCTTCCTTTCCTGGTCCTGAAGGCATTGCTATGGGTTGTTGGATCACTGGCCTGGGACACACCATATTATAATTTTGGCAACTCCATCAATTACAGTGCTCTGTGACAGTATGGAGCTAATTTATTTTGGTATTCGTTCATTCAATAATTTATCCATGTTTACAGTTTGAAGACATAATAATGAGAAAGACACTCCCTGCCCTCAGTGTGTTTACACACTACCAGGCAACAATTTAATAAATGATTTTAATGAAATCCTTTTAAAGAAAATCCATAAGATGGCCATTAGCTATTCAGCACAGGATTCATAAAAAAAAAAAACCATTTTGACCAAGGGAATTAGGACATAACATTTCAACTAGACATTATTTTAAATTCTAATTGAAATTTTAAATTCAGATATGATAAGCAAGGTATTTCTAGAAATATGTAGCTATGAAGAGCTTGTTTATTGGTGGAGATTGGGTAGTGCCCATACATAAATTTCCTCCCATGAATTCACGACAGAGTATCACAAAGAGATTGCTACATATAGAGTGCCCCATTTTTTCATTTTGTGGTTTAATAATCACAAGCCAGCCAATAATCACATACGAAGAAATAAGCAGCTGAAAGCCCTGTAGGATGGAACCAGGCCACTATAAAGCATCGCCCTGAATGAGGAAGGTGACTTTGGATATACTGTCATTCTGTTTGCCCCAAGGCTCAATTCTGAGAAGACGCTGTGGGGCAAGACAGGCCAAGTGGTGCACCATCTCCTTTTTCATCCCTGCTGATACAAAAATCAAAAACAACACTCACATCTTCTCAGAAGTGAAAATAGACGTTATACAAACATTATTTTGAAATTCCAGGCTGATTTAAAAACAAATATTCAGAATTCTAGGTCTGAGACACCAAAAGCTTTTTTCCGTTACTACAACCTATAATTATGTTTTTTTAAAGATTCAGTGTAAACAGAGTAAACAAAGAAATTAGACTTAGTACTGACCAAAGTATAACCTATTCATTATTGAGCCAGATACACTATAGATCCTTTGGTGAAGTTTGTTAAATGGTATCAACGTTTTAGTGAAACAAAATAAAAATTTTAGTAAAATAAAATATTGTATTCTTTTTATCAAAAATAAGTCCACTTACATTTGGGGAAAAGTCAAAATATAGGAAGAGAAAGCAAATCAGTGGTTTCCAAGGGTTAAGATTTGGGGAAGTCTCTGAATACAATGGGGAGTATGAGGAATTCTTTGGGATATTGGAAATGCTATGTAAACTGTCTTTGGTCGTGGTTATAAAAATCTACATGTGTTAAAATGCATGGAATTATATGCAAAAAAAGAGTGAATTTCACTCTTTGTAAATTTAAGAAAATAATAAGATGACTCTATTTTAAAGTGACATAAAATTAAATGTTCATATTTGCAGTATACTGTAGTTTGTCCGAAACACTTTTTCTATTTTTACAATTGATTAAAAAATGAATCAATCTTTCTTTATTCAGGCTATCATAAAGTACTAGAGTGAGGTGGAAGAAAATGAGAAAAGATAGCACAAGAGAGAAAGACAGAAGTGGAGTCATAAAACACATGGATTATTTGGACTACCTGCCTGTACTGTTCATGTTAAATATAGCAAAGTTCTTCTCAGTTCCCATGCATCGGTGTAAAGTACCACATCTGCATTTAAACAGTACCATGCTCACAGCAAGAGACCAAGAAGCAATGATAAACTATTCTGTTATACTACAGAATAAAACTACATATCTTTATAGGAAAGTTGCTTAATATTTCTTCCTGGAATTACATCTAGTATTCACTATTTAAATGTATTTACCTCTTTAGATATAAACCAGAAGACTCAGTGATTGAAGTCTGTTTCATTTCTCCTTTCTCTGTCAATACTCTTCTCATGAAAGAATATTTACTTAAAAAGTGGTTTGGGTGCTAAAGCAATTGGTCAGACCTTTGAATTACTTCTCTCAGAACTGAATTTAAAGCATCTGTTGCAAGTGGCACAACAATAGCTTTAGTGAAGGAAGGAGCTGTAGAGAGATCAGGGAATTAATAATCCCAAGACCTGGACTCTACACCCAGTTCTGTCATTTACGGGATGACTTTGGATGACAATGATTGTGATGCTGATAATTTTCTTTGTGCCAAATCTAAGGAGGTTGAGATTGGGTTTGAAAATAGGGAACCTGAAAATCATGGGCTCTGCTCATTTCAATGCACAAGGATTATTAACCATCAGAAAAGACACGGGTTCTGGAAATGGATAATGGTGATGGTTACCCAACACTGTGAAAGTACTCAACGTCACTGAATTATCCACTTAAAAATGGTTAAAATGGTAAATGTTGTGCATATTTTACCAAAATAAAGACAAGACAGAAACAAACACAACATTGTAAATCAACTATACTTCAATTAAAAGATGTGAACACTCAATCTTCACAACTACCTCATGAGGGAGATTTTTTTTATGACTCACATATCCTTATAATCTTTACAGATATTCTTAATATTTACAATCCTTACTGAAGAGGAAAGGTAGATAGAGAGAAGATAATTACCTTGTCCAACAAATTTGCTTTATTTCTTTTAGCTTGCCCATTTTATTGCCCGTTTTATTTAGTAAGGGGATACCAACAAAAGTGAAAGAAAAAAAACAGTGAAAGAAACATTATTATTTTTACTTGTACAACCCTCTGAGGCTGTTTGATTTTCTAAATTCAGCATTATGCTTTCAGAAGAGAAGGATTTAGGCTCTTTAGAAGTAAGTCATCAATGTTTCCCAAATAAATGATTTACTGAAAAATAATTCCAAGCAAGTAAAGGAATCTGAGAATTTATTTTTTTAATGTACTTATTAAGAGCCCATCAGAATAGAAAAATCAAAAACTCTGCAACACTTCATATTGTCTATTATGGGCACTACACGGTAAAAATTTGACTTCACACTGTATATAAGGTATTGGGCCATTATATTATATTTTTTAGTCTTTGAATTTCCTTGTTGATATGTATAAATGTAGATATAGATTTAGATACTGTTTGTACAATGAAATTTTTTTAAGTGCAAGTCTTTAGAGGGGAACTTTTCAGCACCATGGACACCTACACGAACTTCCCTTGGGTGTCACATACTCTTGGTTCATAACTGTTGTCCTTATACTCTCAAAGGTGTACTGGTACGAGCAACAGATTAGTGATCACCCTAACCATATGCCATCTCTTGATTTGAAAAAATAAATTTTATATCTTCTTGTATTCAAAATAATGTACTATGGAAAAATAAGTGATAAAATAATTATCAGCTAAGAGACAAAGATAGAGTTTCAGTTCACAATCAATTTTCTATCAAGATAAAATTTAAATTTGTGATATAAGCAAGGTTCTAAGTAACAAAAATATATAAAGCATTAGAACTCATTCTTGTGGAGTTTCCAAGCCTGTATTATAATGTATTTGATTAACTAGATGAAGTTTGATAGAGAGGTATTGTGTTGAGGAGTGGGTAAGGAGCTCTTTATCTCTGCTCACCTCTGTATTTTCGGTAAGGAAAAAGAAAGCTTATTGATCTTCTCTCCCAGAGCAATCTCCAATCTAGTTTTGGTATACAGTTGATTAAGAATATTATGAGCACTTGAGCCCTCAAAACAATCATGTATTATCACATTTTCATATAAAAGAGTTTTAGACACCAGTCTCTTCTCCAAATATGTTTATTTGTAACCTTATTTGTAGCCTTATTTCCCAGTATAAATTTGTCTCGAATTGGTCTGGAGCCAGAATTCTTGACAGGTAGAGTCAGGCAACTAATGAAGTTAGTGCTTCAGCTGCACTTGCTTCTCAGGATATAACCCCATTAAGTTAGGTTAGATGGAGGGAGAGTCTTCAACATAAAAGGATTATGAAAAGAAATGCAATTAAGTAGGTGGATGGAAGCTCACTATATTGAAGAGTTCTCAATGTTGGAAATTTCCATTGTTTACACAATTTTGTCCTAGAACTTTCTAAATAATAAATCTTTGAGTACCTTTTTTTTATTGTTAACCAGAATAATATCCCTTGAGCTTGACCCCTTTTCCATCAACATCTGCTTAATGAATCAGACATGAAGATAGACCAACTAGCTTTATAATAGACCATTATATATTTGAAATATTCTCATCAGCATTCATATACATCCTTTAAAGGTCAAGAGGTCTCATATGTATTTCAGCTCTAAAATCTTATGTGGGATATACCAATAATTTCATCTTTTAAGAATGAAAGTATAAATATTAAAGGATCTCACCACTAAAAAGTATATTCAAGAAAATATTTTTTCTAATGATAACTCAGAAACAACTCATTTAGGTATATTTACAATTTTATTCCAGGTTACTTCTAGTATTTAAGGTCATATATTCTAGTGATCTGAGGTTAGGTAAAGAAATTTGTCCCTAGTCAAGCCATTGGTAATCTCTCATATTTATATGGTGTCTTTATTTTTCCAAAGATCATTTATACACATTAATTTTTGACTGTTGGTTTAATAAGCTGAGTTAGGTATTGCTGCCTTCACTTTTCATGTGAGAATGTTCAAGACTAAAATCATAGTCCAAATCACATAGCTATGGACAAATCACATAGCTGAGACTCAAAATCCAGTCTTCTGCTTTCAAGTCCAATATTCTTTATAGTAAAGCATTGTTCTGGGTTAGTTGCAATATATGTTTAGAAAACTCAAGGTATGTTTATGTTTGATTTTAACCAGAGGTCTGATGTTGTCTCCGTACTCTTAGAGGAGATTAGAATAACCACCACATATTAATTTTAAAAGTGCAAATTCTAACTATGCATAGTTCATATGAATTAAATACTAGGATACATTGAAATCAATACATTTTCATCACAGCAAACAGAGGAGATTCCATGCTAAAATGAGAAGAATAATCATTGACCCATCTGATTTATCCTTTCAGCTGAATGCCTCCATTATGACTGCAGGTCACAGAATGAGCACTGGTGTATACAAGCACCACGGTACAAGCAACCAATAACGTCCTCCACTCTTGTGCTCTCTCGGTCATGACTGGCATCCTAAACTCATCACCTTGACCTACTGCAAATTAAAACTTTCTGAACTGTTTCTTCTCCTGGATGGACTCTTGCCTGCTCTGTCCTCCTTACAGTTGGTACATTTCTAGAGTTTAGGATCCTGGCTCTGTTTCTCAGCTTTCACTCTCTTTTAACTCTTTGATGACATTGCTTCTAAATGCTTGGTGTAAAAGTTCTTGCTGTCTGATCCAGCACTTTTCAAGTGTCACTCCAGGCCCAAGAAAGTCACCAGAAAAATGGGAAATACCAAATTCAGTAGCTTCTGCCTTATACAAATGTAGAAATATTGGTCGCAGTGACCTGGTTTAATCCTCACTTAAAAGTGAGAGCAGATTTCAGATGCCTAATTCAGCTCATATTAAATACCATGTTCGTCTCTGGCCATTTGACAAGCAGTAGCTGTCCAGCTGTTGCATTCTATTTTAGAAATGGCTGTCATTGCAGCAGTGGATGGATTCACACTTTCTGTATATATATCACTTTAAAACGGAAATGAAAATGCTCTGTGTAAACATAAGTTATTAACAACTATTTACAGGATTAAGGACTTCCCCAAAATAGGCTGATACCGGATACATTAATAGTTCTGAAGAAGCCATTATAGTTTATGGTGTCAGTGATCTGATGAGAGAATATAATAGGGACATCATCTCTGTGATCCAGCAAAATATCATTTACACCTTCGATGAGATGGAATAGAAGACATTAAACTTCTGGTATATCTTCAGATACAAAGAATGGTAGGAGATTTTTAGGTGACCTTGTGAATCAAGTCTGTTGCTGTTTCTAGGGACAGTATCAAAGGCTAAAATGGAAATATATTCATTTATTTATGAAGCCTTTCCAAAATACCTGGGAAGCAAAGTAGATAATTACAATAAAAATAATCATAAGCAATAGTATTGTAGAAACCAACCACAGCATTAATAACCACACAGACTTTCTTCAAATCCCTGAACTAACTATCCAGCCATAATTTCTTCTGTTTTGAGTCATGCTGCAAAAAATAATCCTTCACTCCTCCAATTCCCAGTCTCAGAAGATTAGCTATACAAACAACCATTTTGCATAATGTAAGTTTCAAGTTTATTTGTATAGGAGTTTAATGTGTATTAATTAAATACCTTCTATCTACACATTTATCTGTCTATGCATTTATCCATCCTTTGAACAGAATTTATGAAGGCAGGACTGAAGGGAAGAATTTGTTGTTTCCCTGTCTCAACTGTGTTTGTTTTCTCTTCTTTTCTCCCACCAGCTTTCTTTTTGCTTCTGTGACTGTCTTGCTGATTTCACTTCTGGGAATCATTTTTTGCATTTCTCCTGATCTGTTTGAGTTGTATCTCAGAAGACACCAGAGGAGAGTCAGAATCAATATACTAAAGCCAGCAGCACTGATAGGGAAGTTAGGTCTTGGTGTGAGTGAGAAACAATATGGAAGAAAGTACAATAAGAAATTTAGGGGGGAAATCCTTCCCCCCCCATAGCTGCATGTTTCCTACATCATTTAAATTTATTTCAACAGGAATAGAATATACAGCATGAAATGTCCCATCACAGCAAATATGCTGCCTAAATGGGGAAAGTTCAGATGCATTCTAAATAGTAAGCAGGGTTGAAATCTGAGATCTGTCAAATGGCAAATGACCCAGTCATGGGGTGTTATTGTCATCATTATAATATTTGTGCCCCAGGTCTATCAAAACTTTATATTTTTGTGTATTTTGTAGAAGATTATAAACATTTCCTTGTGTATAAACTCTTTAGAATCTCGAAACATCTGTGTAACGTAGACAGAGGTTATTGTCTGTATCTTACAGATAAAAATATTAGGGCACAAATATATTATGTAATTTGTCCATGATCGCAGAATTTGTAAGTAAGTGGCAGAAAAGAGATTTGAAACCTAGCTTTTTTCTAGAGTGCAAACTTCCCACTACTCTCCTTCACGGCCTCCAAAGACATAGTTAGGAGCAAATTTCAACATTTGCATAATTTCTGTGTAATTGTCTATATTAACTGGTGGTTTTCTTCCCCCTCTAATTAAGAGTCACATTTTCTTGCTTCCTCATATATATCTAATAGTTACTTATTGGGGGCTGTACGTTGAGAATATTACATTTTTGAGAGTCTGATTGTCAACCTCAGCTTGTTCTGGTCAGAGTTTGCCTGCTGCTCTCTATTGTATTCCACTTCCTTGTGCTGTGATTTGGATTTGGCTCCAGGCAGAAAGTCTGATGAATTTGGAGCTCACATTATATATTTCCCTTATCTCAAGGATTACATACCTGTACTGTATGAAATGAATTGCTTCATATATTTTGTCCAGCTTTGCATTTTCTTAAGGTGAAATAAGTACAATATCTATTATTTCCTAATGACTTGAACGGAAAGTCACTTATTTCAACATTTATTTAGTCATTCTACCAATTTGGCCAATGTTTCAAAATATTCCAGGGTTACCATTTTCCAATATATTACCCTAAATGCCTGTTTTTCTTTCTAGTGCCCAGCACACACCAGCAAATATATGAGCTTATACAGATTTTCTAGTACAAAGAGTGGGGAATCTGGAATACTAAAAATATTTTAAGTGAGTGACTACTGGAAATAGTACAGTTTATTCTATGTCATAAACACCTTATCAAGGGACAGGGAAAGACCAATACATAAGTATAAGGACATTCAATGATACTCCGCTTTTTGAGGAAGAATCACAGATCTCTGGTTAAGGCAGAAAGGAAGAAGAAGAAGAGACAATTAGAAGTTTTCTGCATTTTGGCACAATTCACTCCAGTTTTGTTTTAAATTTCAGATTTTCATGTGATTTATAGCAGCCCTCCAAAAAGTCAGCTTTACAGGATGCATGAATATGATGATTTAACTTTACCTTTTATCTTCAATCAACCCTTATAAGAATGAAGGGAGTGAGGTTTTTAAAAAATTCTCTTCTAACCATAACCTGGATGTTCCCAGCATCTTATTGCCAGAGAGTCAGCAATATTTGTTGGTAATCCATGAGACCAAGATAAAACAGAACCAACCAGAATATAACTTTTTATTCTAAGTAGTGGTAAGAACATGGACAAGTCATACTCTTCCCAAGCTCCAGTCTTTTCTAGCAATAAGTCCATATTAGGAAATAACTCTTTTGTTTAGCTAACAGGCAATATATGTGAAAATACTTTTAAACAGTAAAATGCCATACATAATACAAGGTTACAGTTAAATTGGTGCTTATGTGGTATGATTTATGGGACTTCAAAAAGCACCAACATATAACCTTTGTTAGTTCTTAATATTGTCTGAAAGTCCCATCATTTGACTCTTTCCCTTTGTTTAAGATAGTGACTTCAGAGGGCCCTGCCTGAAATACAGGAGGAATTCGTTTATGTAACTGGCTTTGGTCATTTAACATTGAACCTAGGTTACGGAAAGTAGAAAGTAAACCTTTTTAGAAAAAGGGCTTGGGAAGTTCTGAAGCATGGTCTACCACTGGCCTGAGCAGGCCTAGAATGGTGAAGTGGCCTGAGAAGTAAGGAAAAACATCAAGCAAAATGGGGCCCTGAAAAGAGAAAGGGAGGATCTAGAAGAAACAGCTGCTCTCTGCACTTTGGTTTAGAATCCACTTTATAGAAAAATTTTACAGGACTCAACCAATTCATCTTTGCATCACCCTACACATAAAAGGTAATGGTTGTGAGGGGCATCCTGTGGGGGAGACTGGGAGGCACAAACTCTGGGGTGTAAGATAGACTCAAGGCTGCACTGTACCAACACAGGGAATAGAGCTCATATTTTGTAATAGCTGTAAATGGAACATAATTTTAAAAAATTGTATAAAAATAAAATATTTTTAAAAAGGAATAAAAAAGAGATAATGGTTGTACAAAAAAGGATATATCAGAAAGTATTGGAGATAATCTAATTTTAGTTTGAAGATTAATATAATGCATTTTCACCTAATTCTGTAGCCAAAGAATATAGAATGACTTGCTCTTCAACCCAGAGCTTGTTAGTATTAGATTTGGGACTAGAGCTCAAGGCCTCTGGTTCTTGGCCCTCAAGTGTTTCCATGCCTCCAGGATTCCTTTACTTTTCTGGTTATGGGCACTTTAAGTGAGGACATAGCCTACAATCACAGCACAAAAACTAACAGGCAAGATTTAGTCACTGCCAAGATCTCTGAACACCTGCTCAAACTCTCAGGTGTTTCCAAACCTCTTGAAGCATGCTCTAGTAAAGTTTTGGACAGAAATATAGATGTATGTCTCTATGTACAGACAGTGATCTATCCTTATAGTATATATCTTCATTTTCCATAATCCTGTGCTGACATTGTTACTACCCAAGAGGTTGAAAAGATTGATATATAACCTGGAGCTGTTTCCATTTCAACAATAAATACATGTTGCAAAACTGTCTTCTGGTTTTAGTCATTGTCAAGCCTGTGATTCCTGAGATTGCATATGTACATCAATAAGCACCCTTAGTAGGTTTTTTGTTCAAAATTCTGTGGAATGAGTATGTGTATGTGTTAATAAGAAACCTGGAATGTGGAGTGGGTATCAACAATTCAGATCCATCTTCTCCATGTCTAAAAGGAAGGCTATCCAGGAATGACTCCCAGTTCATTATAGCTCAATTCATAAACATAGAATGAGACTCTGAAAATCCAACTCCTCTTCTTTACAAATGAGAAAATATAGATACCAAAAGGTTAATGGCTCACTGGAGACACACAGATACTTTGTAATAAGGCTATGATGAAATCTGGGTTTAGGGACTTCAGTGGTCAGGGCTCCTATGAGGATTTGTACTATTCCAATGGAAAAAAATCTAAGTCAGGAAAAGATCTTGAAAAATGGAGTTTTTCACATTTCAGAAAGAAAATGAAACAATGGAATATTTCATGATCAGCTGTCAAAACATGTGTCTTTTATTGGGTCTGACATTCATAATCAGACATATAAACACAGACATGTACATACACACACTTACTCAGAAACGCATTTTGGATAAAAATTGGGTGAAATTCCCCAAGTTGCTGTTATATCAGCCACTGGTATCATCAAATATTTTTAATCTCTTTTCTGAGCACAACTCAGATATTCAACAGCTGGGAATAAATAAGCAATATAAATCTCTATTTCTTGAAAACAGAAATAAAGTCTATACCTTTCAGATAACTTAATAACCTCTAGCATCAGTAATAAATATCCAGCTTTCTGTGTAAATTACATTGGGTCTTGGAATATTGTACTCAGCCTTGAGTTATTTGTTTCATATATCATATCGCTAGGTATATAAATTAAAAAGAAATGCTTTGGAATGTGATTAAATCACCATTGGAGGGAGGTGTGTGCTGACAATATAACTCTGAGAAGTGTTCCTCTCTATGGGTTCTCTGGTTCTTTGTTATAATTGCTTTTAATTAAATAAATGCTCTGGAATTTTGGAACAAAGCATTCATTCTCAATGTCAAGGGAACCTGCCTAGTGACTCTCATACTTAAATAGTCTAATCTTGCCCTGGACAGTGAGGGTTTAAAATTTGATGGTCATAAGCTTTCATGAGCTGTTCCAGTCTTTGTAGAAAGCCAGGGACAGAGCAAAACATGGCACCATTTTAATAACTTTATGGTTAAGATTGAGTTGCAGTGCTTTGTTTATATTTGACTAGTAACCAGGCATGTTATGTGGCCAATCTGATTTTTGAACCTCTCATTAAGGTTTGATACTGACCAACACAATCATGCTGATCCAGGACCGGTCTTAACCAGGATCCATTCTTCCATGGCTCTCTAGTAGCTCTGAGCAACATGTCATTATAGAGATAAAGGTGATGAGTGGGTCTCCTTCTCAGAAAGACATTGAAAAGTTGAAATGAATCTTTATTATAAAGCCAGTAAATTTCAGCACCAACTAAACAGAACCTCTATGTTATAGGAGAAACTGGTGATGATTATTTGGGCAACTCATTGATTGTCAGTTCAACATTTCACTTTTAATCAGAATGCATTCTGCAAGAAGCTTAAATCTGATACAGAGAACAATGAATTTGTATCTGCCTGTACATAGCCCAATACATGAAAGAAAAACACCCGCAGCATAAGATGCACTGCATCCTATCTCTGCAAATGACTGTTTCCTGGAGTCACAGATTTCTTTATGTAAAAATCTCATTATGAATTTTGCTTGGATCACTGGGTTCTTGACCTTTTTGTTGTTTTTTGACAAAAAATATTTTCAACATGTTAATATGTTAGACAATAAATGAAATGTGTTTGAGAGAAAATGAAATCTATGTCATATATATGTATATCCATACATGTTGAATTGAATATAATAAGTTTGTCTTGTGTTTTTTCTGAAGGTTTTTTTAAAGATTCATAATAATTCAAAAGGTTGCGAGTCAAAATGCTAGAACTTTTAGTTTTGTAGCTAGATGGCAAAACATATACACAAACAGCCTCTGCATGATGCATTGTATATGTTCATCTTACAAGTTTGCAACATGGCAATAACAGTGTGCAACTTGAGTCTGGTAATCAGCACAGTCTTGGTATGTCAGGTGCACTAAAGGAGCAAAAAAAAAAAAAAAAAAAAAAGGCAGAAACTCATTTGTATGAGGCCCTAAAAGTCTTTTGGACAAGTTCATCTGGGGGAAGGAAGAAGCCATCCAATGCTTGCCCTGTCCCCTGGATACATCATGGAATTAGGGATTGACTGTTTAAAAGAGGAAGCAAATGACCTTCTCTTTTATTATGTTTTGTTTTGTTTTCTCAAAGGAAATTTGTTATTGAAGAGTAATATACATACATAAAAATGTACACATCATAATGAAAAATTCAATGAATTTTCACCACGTGGCATGCCCTTGTAACCAACACTCAGGTTAAGAAATAGAATGTTACCAAGCATCCCAGAAGATGGCCCCTTCACCTTGCTCTCCTCTAGTTACTACCCCCGTCCAAAGGTAACTACTCTCATAACCTCTAATCATACAGATTGGTTTTGCCTATTTTTGAAATTTATATACATAGGATCATACACATACGAAGTGTGTACTTGTTTTGTGAAATGACCTTTTCTTAATCTTTGTATTACATTGAGGCACAAATATACTATTCTGAGACCCTCTAACCTAGTATCACAAAAAGGAACACTCCTCTTCTCCAGTGTAACCATGGATCACCTTTCAGCTTTGATACCTTTGGCTCTATGGGACAAGCTGGGGTGTCCAGGGGCAGATGTCCTAACAGTAGTCATTTCACTGTACCACCGAATATTGGTTTAACAGAAACAGATTAGGAACAGAAAAGATCCATAGTGAGTTCCAGTTTGGCCACCAATTTCCCAAGCCAACAATCACTCAGAGCATGGATTATACATTTCTGTTAACTCATATCACCAGTGAAAAAACTAAAGTTCATTTTACTTATTTTGTTCTAAGGTTTTCATATCCCTCACTAGTGTGACTGTGATTTAAGATGGTTAACATATAGGCAACGGACTGATTAATAATATCGTTACAGGGCTTCCCTGGTGGCGCAGTGGTTGAGAGTCCCCCTGCCGATGCAGGGGACATGGGTTCGTGCCCTGGTCCGGGAAGATCCCACATGCCATGGAGCGGCTAGGCCCGTGAGCCATGGCCGCTGAGCCTGCGCGGCTGGAGCCCGTGCTCCGCAACGGGAGAGGCCACAACAGTGAGAGGCCAGCGTACCGCAAAAATAAATAAATAAATAATAATAATAATAATAATAATAATAATAATATGGTTACAGCAGCTTATAATGATCTTTCAGGATTATTTTTGATTCCTACAGATATGGCAAAAAGTTTATATTATGCTGTGATTTGATAAATATTTTATATTATTAATGTTGAATAGTGTAGTTTTCAGGGCCAAACAGCTTTGGATGATAATTAAGCTTTTAAACTTTTTAGTTAGATGATCTTAAGCAAATTAATAACTCCTCTATGTCTCACTTTCATTAACTGTAAAATGTTTATAAAAATAGTTTCATCCTTAGAGTTGCTGTGGGGTTGAATTATTAATACTTGTAAAGTAATTAAAGTAGTACTAGGCATACAGAAAGAGCTCCATAAAAATTAACTCAATACCACTATATATATATATATATATATATATATATATATATATATACATAACTTAATAAAATGAATTACAAAGTTTCTCTCCTAGTTCCTGGAAGAGATTGTTTAGAATTGATGTAATTCTTCTTTAAACATTTGACAGAATTCTTAGTGGAACAATTTAGGTCTGGAGATTACTTTTTTTGAAATTATGATTTCAGTTTCCTTAATAGTTTTGGTTTATTTTGGTTTTATTTTTTCTAAGTTTTGAGGTGAGAACTTAGACATTTTATTTGAGTCTTCCTCTTTCCTAATGTACACATTAAGTGCTATAAATTTTCCTCTCAGTACTGCTTTGGCTGTGTTCCATAAATTTTGAAGCAGTCGGCCCTCCATCTTCATGGCTTCTGCATCCACAGATTCAACCAACCATGGAGAGAAAATATTAAAGAAAAAAATCCAGAAAGTTCCATAAAGCAAAACTTAAATTTGCCACACTCTGGCAACTATTTACATAGTATTTACATGTATTTACAACTGTTTACATAGTATTTACATTTTAGTTGGTATTATAAGTAGGTATGATTTAAAGTATACAGGAGGATATACCTAGGTTATATGCAAATACTATGTCATTTTATATGAGATGTGAACATCTTTGGAGGATTTTGGTATCCACGAGGGTCCTGGAACCAATCTCCCAAAGATAATGAGGGGATTACTGTATATTCAGTAATCATTGAGTTCAAGATATTTTAAAATTTCCCTTGAGGTATTCTCTTTGACATATTTCTTGTCCTGCTCAATAGCATTTCCTGGTCATCTGGCTAGAGAGATTAGCCTTTGTTTGGTCTTTTTTGGTCTGTGCCTGTAGATGTTTCCAGCTATTGGCTTCTTTCGCTTCAAGCTGGGATATACGAGGCAAAAAGAAAACCCTGGAGTTCACCACTGTGTTACTTATTCTTCAGATCCCAAGCCCTCTAGTCAATCTTTTTTCTTTTCTCTACCTTTCAGAATCTTCTCTATTTGTTGTACATATAATCAAGAATTTTAGTTGTAATTCTACTCCATCTTCTTGAAAGTGGACGTTAGATATGTTTTCAAGGGTCGTAACCACTTTAATTGCTGATGCAAGTAACTAAGAAATGTCAAACTCAATTTTAGCACCATGACTTGGCTATTAAAATTCTCATTATCCTCTACATTTTAAAAAATATCTGATTTGTGTGGGTTGAAGTAAGAGACAATGTTGCCTCTTGCCTTAAAAAAGTAAATAAGTAAGTTGATTGTTTCATTGCATTAAGAATTATTACATATGAAATTACTGTAAGGATAATCAAAGCCTTGATTCACTGAGCCATAACCAGTAACCAGTCCTGGGGACCACTATTTGTCAACAAGAGCAATTATAAAAGGTGTTTGGTCTGAAAGCATCTGTTAGAAGCTAGAGATTGGCTTAGAGTCATGGCTTAGAGTCATAAATGATAGCTAAACTTTTGTGGAGGAGCATGATCTGTTAATGCAAGCAGAATTAGGCACTGGAGAACTTGGGAAGCTAGCTGATGGTGACAGAATGAGAATAGTACTAATTCAAGAATGAGAAGAACTGGTATAGAATCCCAGCTTGACCTCTAGTCAACTACGGAAGCTTGCTCAAGTAAGTTACACTTCCTAAACCACAGCTACTGTGGTTGTTTAGATGTGAATGAGCTTATTCACTATTCAAATGAAAACTGGTATATATTATTATTGTGGGGATGATGATGAGGAGGATGATGTATCCTGACACATATGCCAATCTATATAATAATTATTACTTTGGAGATTTTCATTTGTTTAATTTTGAAATGCTACAAGTCATAGGTTTGCAGATTAAAAAAGAACATTTAAGGTTATCTAAGTAAGTTTCTATAGAACATTGGTTCTCAACTTTGCTGTACATTAGAATTACCTGGGGAGCTTTTTAAAAGCCTCAGTGCCTTGGCCCATCTCCCAGAGATTTCGATTGAACTGATCTGGGTTGAGACCTGATCATTAGTACTTTTACAAAGCTCCCCAGGTGATTTTAAAGTGTACAGGGTTGAGACTCACCAATCTGGATAAACATCTCCAGTCC
Organism: Mesoplodon bidens; assembly: GCF_964165515.1. Lineage (NCBI taxonomy): Eukaryota > Metazoa > Chordata > Mammalia > Artiodactyla > Ziphiidae > Mesoplodon > Mesoplodon bidens. Next base: position 15,328,765 of record NC_138181.1, on the reverse strand, counting down.
TGACTCAAGATGTCACTCAGCCTGAGTAATTCTAAATTACCGTTGGTCTCGTAATTTTCAAAACAGGGTTGGAGAAGAAGGCTAGTTTGTCTTCTAACTCCTTCATCCCTCTCCCTGTCCCCCAAGATGAGGCCTTAACATGTATATTTTGAAAATGTTCCCTAGTGATTCTGGTATCCGTCTTGTAGTTTCACACTCCCCATCCCACCTCCATTTCCCTTATTTCTTTTTTCCCTTCCACCTGGGAGCTGACCTGGTGCAACTGTACCGTCAAAGTTTAGATACTTTTTGCAACTTTAATACCAGCTTCTTCTTGAACACCTTCTATGACAGTAAACACACTAACTCCTTGGCATCTCATTTTGGTTTTGGAGAGTCTTCAATAAGGTAAGATGTAAAGGTGACGAGACAGATTTCAGCTCAATACAAAGAGGATCGTGTGTGGTAATTTAAAAACAAATCCCAGCTTTAGTTATAATGTCTTTTGAAAATAGCTAACTTTTTAAAATACTTACTATATTTCATTTACTAAGCCTTCTACCTCAAAACAACCCTGTGAAGATGTTATGATCATCTCCTCTTGTTAAATAAAAGACTAGTTTCCTAATTTTGATGAGTGAGAAAGATGAAGCACATGGAAGATTGTAAGTTGACAGAGACAGTCAGTAAATGGTTAAGTGGAATCTGAGCTATAAAATAGCTCCCACAGCTGGATTCTGACATGAGATTTCCATCTATGGCCAGGTTCATTTGTTTTTATTTTTGTTTTTTAATATGAAGTAGGGGTTTTTCAGTAATACGAGTAATATGTCCAAAATAGATATTCAAGACTGGGTCATGTCTATGAAGAAAGGTTGATGGGGATGAAGGGATGTTGCTGTAGCCAACATTCAAGAATGCATTGGTGAAGGGAAGGGATCTGAGGAATCAATCTGGGGGTAGTTTTTGCTTTTTTTAAAAAAATTTTATTTATTATTATTATTTTTTTTATTTTTATTTTTTGTGGTACACGGGCCTCTCACTGTTGTGGCCTCTCCCGCTGCGGAGCACAGGCTCCAGACGCGCAGGCTCAGCGGCCATGGCTCACGGGTCCAGCCACTCCGTGGCATGTGGGATCTTCCCGGACCGGGGCACGAACCCGTGTCCCCTGCATCGGCAGGCAGACTCTCAACCACTGCGCCACCAGGGAAGCCCCTGGGGGTGGTTTTATGGAAGACAACATCAGTGAGAGCAAGGTGACTAACCCTCCTGGCTCTCTCCCTCATTGCTGTTTCCAGCGAAGTATGAACTCTGGTCACTCCTTGCATTTAAAGGCAAAACCTGTCACTCTTCAAAGGAGCTCCCTGTACTGGTTGGTTCACTAATTCACTGCTGACTGGGCTTGTCTGGTAAGGGAACACATTAAATATCTAAATCTTGTCCTTCCTCAGATGCACAGCAGCAAAGATGATTTTCCACGGAATTTAACATTAAGCTCAGGCAATTTGTACAGCTGTGCATATAAATGGCTTTTCACATAATCTCTAGAGGCCAGGGTCAATGTTCCTCGTACATTTTAATACTGTAGATGACATAGCGACATCCTTCCAATTTATGTTCCCTCATAACTGAAAGGGGCTTAATAAAAGTGAGGAAAAGGCAGTATGTACACAGCAACATGGATTTCTGCTGACAGTTGAGCAGAAGTTAATTGTAATTTTAATGTAATTTGTTCCATGGGTGATGTTGAGTCCTGGAACATAACTAAATCCATTTTAAAAGAAATAGTTGTGTGTTTATGTGTGTGTGTCTGTGTTATAATATTAGAATGACCCAATTATACAGCTGTCATGAAGACACCAAATATCACTTCCCCAGATGAATACTTTAATTATTTTTCCCAAATTATATATTTGTTTAAATAAATGGAAGCCTGGTCTTTATTATCAACACAGAATTTTACCCAATCAGATTTTGGGGTGACAAGGGTGTTATGCTGCTTGAAATAAACACACAGAGTATTTATTAAAGTACGAGTATAACACAGTCCTAATTGCTCAGTTAAGCTTATCTGCATGAACTGTAGTTAATATTTATTCTGGGTGAAGTAGTTTTTTATTAAGTTATTTTTTCATTTAGTAGAGCAAGAATATGCTAATAGTTTTCTTGCTAATTCAAACATTTCCTGTTGTGGGTAAAAACAAATGTAAAACTGAAGAATGACGGTGTTCTCTGGCTCTGAAATTTGTTAATTGCAGAGCTATTCAATTATAGGTAATATCCTTTTATTGCTAATAAGATTACCGTGTGTCAACACAACTGCAGTTCTGAAATGGAATTTGTCCAATTTGCCTTGTATGGAATTTTAAACTGTTTTGTGTAAAAGGCTTTAGAAAATTAGCATTGAAATATGAATGACAAGAAGAAGAAATCAGTAAAATACCAAATCTAACTTTTTTCGCCATCCAGATGCTTTTCTTTGGGGACAATTTCAAAATGGATTTTGCCTGCAAAAAAAAAAAAAAAGAAAGAAAGAAAGAAAAAAAGAAAGAAAACATAAACCAACAACAAAACAGGCAAATGATTGAATCTATTGCCAACTAGGTTAAAAATGTCTTTAACTTGTTTACAATCTATTTTTTATGAAATTTGCTATTATTCAAACTCCCCTCCCCCAGCCCGTGTCTAGTATCATGTTAGGTACAGAATAAGCAAAGAATGAAGTTTATGGTTTAGATCAGGAAATCAAGAAAGCATCAGAATCAACTAGTTGGGAGAGGAAGAGGCATGTAAAATAAATATTCTGGGGATATATTAAATGTATTATCAAGGTTCTCCAGGGGAATAGAACTAATAATAATACACATGTGTGTGTATATGTATATCTATAAACATACAATTTGTATACGTTATAATATATATTTATTATATGAAATATATATCATAATGAGATTTATTATAAGGAATTGGCTCATGTTATTTTGGAGGCTGAGAAGTCCCATGATTTACTGTCTGCTAGATGGAGATGCAGGAAATCCCATGGTGTAAATTCTAGTCTGAGTCCCAAGGTCTGAGAGGCAGGAGCACTGGTGGTGTAAATCCCAGTCCAAGGGCAGAAAACCAATCTCTCAATTTATGCATCAGGCAGAGAGAGAGAATGCTCACTTCTGCTGCCTTTCCTTCCATTCAGGTCCCCGGTGGATTGAATGATGCCTACCCACAGCAGGGAGGACAATCTACTTTATTCAGTCTACTGATTCAAATACTAACCCCGTCCAGAAACAGCCTCACAGACACACCAGAAATAATGTTTATTCTGGGAACCCTGGGACCCAGTCAAGTTGACACATAAAATGAACCATCTCACTGGGTCTTACCTCAGACCACTTAAATCAGACTCTTAGAATGTAGAACACGAGAATGTGCATGTTGTATTTGATCCCCAGTGTGCTTTGTATACACATGGAGTTTGAGAACCACTGGCCTGAAGGGATCATTCTGGTTTCTCATGAATGGCTTTTGTGAATATATGGTGTCTTTCAACCTTGGCCTTTGACTGCAAAGACTATAGAGTGACTTTCCATCTTTTCCTAAGGAGAAGACTGTATTTGTCCACTTACTTTCAAACACAGCTGGAACAGAGGCTTCAGGATGATGATGATCTTTAAATAAAATGATAGCAATCATGCCAGAAAATGTAGATATTCAGGCTCCTCTGTACCTAGTAGGACCCTTCAAGAGTAGGAATGACAGATTGCTTGGGAAGTCTGATCTTTTCTTGTAAAATGATGTTTCCAAAAATGTAACCTATGGACCATGTGTATCAGAATAATTTAGGATTCCAGACCCATTCAATCAAAATCACAGAGAATGGATCCAGAAATCTGTATGTTTTAACATGCTGTATCACAGCTCCCATCCTTTTCCCACCCCCAGTTGAGTCACTGGCATTTGATGAGCTTGGGAAAGAACTTCCTTCTTCTTTCCCTGGATTTAGGGTGAGTAACTGTTTTTGTTTGCCTGGAACTTTCCCAGCTTTAACACTATAATTCCCATGTCTTGGGAAACTCCCCAGTCCTGAGCAGATTAGACCAGTTGGTCTTCCTAACTAAGATGCAATTTCAAATTTTCTTCTACCATGTATCAGCCATAGGGCTTTGAACATGGCAGTAAACCATTGTGAGATACAATTTCCTCATCTGTAAAATGGCTACAATATCCATTTCACAGAGACATTGTGTGGATTAAATGAAATTAAATGTGATTACACATACAAGTCACCTACAAGCAGACGTTCTTTCTGTAAATGTTATTTCCTTTCTCTATTGTTGGCAAAATCATATTCTCAGTCCCAAGGGGAGTATTCTCATCTACACAACAAGAAGGTGGGTGCCATTTAATTTGTTTCACCTGCCAAAAAGAGAGCTACTTCTTTGTCAGTAAATAACAGGTTATCGTGAGCTATTTCCAGACAGATTTGGGTTTTTTTTTCAATTTGCAAATATGCAAATTGAAAGTCATGTTTCACTTCATTTCCAAGTAAAATTAATTAACTACAGAATTCTGGATATAAACAAAAAAAGAAAAAGGAGTTCAAAATATGGGGCTGCTAGTCTTAGAATTTAGATAAGACGTGGAATCATATAAATCAAAGCAGGTACCCCTTCTACAATTTGAAGTGATGCTGTGTACAAAGCCTTAAGGTTAGGTTATGTTCCTACTACTAACTATAATATGCTATGAAGATTTAAACAGTTCTCAATTTTTCTAGACCTTTGATTCCACATTTATAAAAGAATGAGGTTGGAATAGTATATCAAATTGATCTCTAAAATTCCTTCAAGCTTTATGATTCTGTTCTAGATAAATTATTATTTTGCTTCTATTTGAATTCTCTTAGCAAAAGGGAGCTGGTTACTTTAAGACAGTTAAATGCCAATTAATTTTGTATTGCTCTCCTTTATTTCGAAACAAAATCTTCTTTCTATAACTTATTCCCACTAGTCTTAAATCTGCCCTTAGAAAAACTCAAAATAACTCTTATTTTCTTCCTCATGGGTTGGTTCTTCAACTATTTGAAATGAATGACCACATTAAACCTTGGCAAATTTTATTTATACTTTTGCTGGAAGTGGACATGACTTGTCCATGTTTAACCATGGTAGATTTGATTGAAGCCCTGAGGGTTTCTCAGGCCAGGTGACACTGTCCCAACCAATTTATGACTGAATGGCTAAAATCCAGACTGGTGATTTGGAGAGGCATGTATTAACATCGAGTCTGGACAATCAAATCAAAGGGCTGACCCTTTCTTAGTCAGTGAGCTTAAAATAAGAGCGTCAGAAATCAAAGATAAAAGTAGATTGAGGGAAGGTTAAGTGGGTAGGAGCTCAGGCATAGGGAAACTCCTTACTAGAATGGGTCGATTTGGCTGGGGAGTCTCTGGGTGGAGACTGAGAAACAGAGGTGTTTAATCAATAATAATATCCCACTTTGGAGTTGAAAGGACAGAACACTTAAATCTAGATTAGAAAAACTATTCATTCCTTCAGTCATTAATTCACTGAATAATTGTTGAGTACCCACTCTGTGCCAGGCACTGTTTAGGCACTGGATCTATCGGTGAGCCAAGATAAGCCTCACTTCTATCCAATAGAGCATAATGTACCAAACCTACCACCTGCCAAGCATCTCCTGCTAGCACATTAATGATCTTATTGAGCCTTCCTGTGATTAAATTGAGGGAGAGGTTGTAATATATAGCATGTTAAAATGTACAGATCTCTGGATCCATTCTCAGTGATTTTTATTAAGTGGGTCTGACATGAGACTTGGGAACATGCACTTTTAATAACCTTCCTAGATTATTCTGAGACACAAGACCCTTAGTATTTTTAGAAAGATAATTTTAGAAGGAAAGATCAGATTTCCCAAGCAATCTGTCCTTTACTCTCTTAAAGGGTCCTATTATGTCCAGAAGAGCCTGGATACCTGCATCTTTTGAAGTTGTCATTTCTTTTTATTGGATACATGGCTTGTTCAACGCCCTGACAATCTTTTTATCGTTCGTCATGTTCACAACCATTTCCTACCTTCCACCAGATCTTAGGGATCTGAGGACAGCCTTTCACTCACCAACGTTACTTTTAAGGATGGACCCAGAATTAGCCATGTAGCCATATTCTACTACTAGTGGGTATTAGAATTTTTCTGAACAGTACATTTTTTTTGATGCAAAGAGTGCATTTTTATCTTTAGTGAAGAAATGTTTTCAGCTTTTATTGATATGGTAGTTAGTTAAAACCTTCATATCTTTCACATATTTCTCAAATGAAATTGTATCATACAGTCACCTCTGTGCATTGGCAAATCAGCCCCTTTACTCAGGGGGAAAGCCAAATTCTCAATCTGTAGCATTCCATGTTTTGCTGAGTTGACCTTCCCCCAAGAAGCTGCTTTGAAGTCTTCAATCTCTTTTCTGATTTCCAGAATTAATCTACTGTACCTACATCTTGGATGTCCACAGAAATCCAGGTTTCAGTATGGTATACCATAATACAAATGATTATCCCTTTGCAATTGTTTACCTTCACCGATCTGATCCTAACTCCTAAAGTTCCCACCTGCTCAAATTCTTCAGCATCTTTTGGGATCACAGGCACAAGCATGCTCCATTCTATTCTCAACCCTTTCTTTGAATGGTCCTTTTATCCTCTCAATTAACTGGAACATGGCTGTGCTGAAGATTCTGCATCTCTGTAACCCCTTGAATGTAGACTTTTTTCTTCTACACTCCACGTAACTCAAGTGTCCTTCATATTACCTATTGCTACTTGAAAACCATTTCTTCTCCTTCCTCCTTAAAAACACTAGTCTTGGGCTTCCCTGGTGGCGCAGTGGTTGAGAGTCCGCCTGCCGATGCAGGGGACACGGGTTCGTGCCCCGGTCCAGGAAGATCCCACATGCCGCGGAGCGGCTGGGCCCGTGAGCCATGGCCGCTGAGCCTGCGTGTCCGGAGCCTGTGCTCTGCAACGGGAGAGGCCACAACAGTGAGAGGCCCGCGTACCGCAAAAACAAAACAAAACAAAACAAAAAACCTAGCCTTTTTCAGTTTCAACTGATCAGACTTTTTGAGCTCTCACTTCTGGTACTGTCACCTACTGATATCTTATTTACTCTCCCCATTTATAGGGCATCTAACTGTTGCCTCCCTCTCCGTACCTATGATTTTTTGAGATTTCCTCATGCAAATAGATGATACATCCAATTCCTGTATTCTTAGAACCTTCATCTACTTGTTTCTTACATTCCCTTCAGTCTCACTTGGCCACCCAGTCATGTGATCATTACTTATACATATACTACTCCCCAAATGTTAGTTTCAAACATTTTAATAATCTCTGATTACCAACTTCTCTCCTTCCAACTTGCACTAAAACTTTTATTCCAAAATTCGACAAACCCATGAAAATCTGTAATCCATTTATCTTAACACCTTCTCACTGTACATCAATCACTCTAGGTCCTCACTTTCCTTAGAAACCTAGATTTTTTTTTTATTCCAGCCCTGTGTTCTCTTGGAAATTCTCTGTCCTCTCTCACCTGAAATTCTATTCACCCAGAATATCCTTAACCCTGATTAACTCAACTATCCTTTTATTTTGCACCTACGAATGAGTAGCCCAACAATCAAGAGAAAATTCACTGATTGGACTTTAAATTTATGTCCACATATCAAAAGAAATATCAACCCTGACAGGTTATCCTGATAAACTTTCCTGTTAAATTTACTTAGTTCCATATATATATATATATATATATATATATATATATATATATATATATATATATATATATATATATATATATATATATAAAATTTATTTATTTTATTTATTTATTTTTGGCTGCATTGGGTCTTCGTTGTTGCGTGCAGGCTTTCTCTAGTTGCTGCGAGTGGGGGTTACTCTTCTTTGTGGTGCACGGGCTTCTCATTGTGTTGGCTTCTCTTGTTGCAGAGCACGGGTTCTAGGCACGCAGGCTTCAGTAGTTGTGGCATGAGGGCTCAGTAGTTGTGGCTTTCCAGGGATCGAACCCGTGTTCCCTGCATTGGCAAACGGATTCTTAACCAATGAGCCACCGGAGAAGCTCCACTTAGTTACTTTCTAAAGTGACAATTTCATTTCTTATCCTCAAATCTTCAATACCACCCCCCACATACTGTCTTAGCTGATGATCTGCACACAGTAAGTGGAATTAGATGAAAATTAATTAATCTTGACTAAAACTCCTACCACCCTACTGTATTGTTTCCCTTATTATAGTTTTCCACATTATGGTTTCCCTTATTATAATAAAAATGCTGTTCCTACTTAAGGCCAAGTTAATTTCTGCCACAAATTCCATCTACTATTACCATCTTAAGGATTTAATTTCTGCAATTTAACTCTTTCCTGATGCATCAAATTTCCACTCTTTATTGGTTCTTTCAAAACATTTTAAAAAATATTGTCCCTGGGCTTCCCTGGTGGCGCAGTGGTTGAGAGTCTGCCTGCCGATGCAGGGGACACTGGTTCGTGCCCCGGTCTGGGAAGATCCCACATGCTGCGGAGCGGCTGGGCCCGTGAGCTATGGCCGTTGAGCCTGCGCGTCCAGAGCCTGTGCTCCGCAACGGGAGAGGCCACAACAGTGAGAGGCCCGTGTACCGCAAAAAAAATATATATATATATTGTCCCTTACCTTCGTATAAGCTTCCAGGTAAGAGTACCATTGCTCTCCTTCTATCTACCGGAAGAAAAAATCATAAAAGTAGTTCCTCATATTTGTGTTCTCTAAGTTCTCATCTCACATTTTGTTTCCCACTCATACCCTTTGCAACTGGACTTTGGACCTCATCATTATATCTAAACAGTTCTTAACAAGGTCACCACAAATCTCCATCTTCCCACGGCTAATGGTTAGTTTTCCATCATCTTGCTAGGACCCTCTACAGTATTTAACATGATCCATTATTCCGTCCATAAGGAAACATGTTTTCCTTTGTTTCTAGGACACCATTTCTCCTGGGTTTCCTCTTACTTCACTATCTGTACTTTTCAGTCTTCTTTCACAGGTCCATGTTATCTATGAAATCTTTGATAGAATTGCCCTTAGACTCTGGGCTCAGCCCTCAGCTTTCTGATCCTCTTTATCTATAATCTTTCACTATGTGAGGGCATTTAATCCCATTGTTTCAAATATATTTGTATTCTGCTACCCTTTTAAAATATCTTAATCCAAACATCTCTCCAGTGCCCAAGTCTGATATAACCAACTAATATAGTCAAATAATTACTACTAGGGTGTTCTATAGGCATCACAAATTGGCCAAAGCAGGACTATCAATTATAGTCCTCCACCCCTGTCCACACTATCCCATCACCTCAAGAAATGATTCTACCATTGCAACCTAGATGCTCAGGATATAAATCTAGGTGTTAATAATTCTTGATTCTTCTCTTTTTTTCATATTCTAGATCTAATCTATGAGTTAAGTCCTGCCAGATCTCCTGTCAAAATATAACTAAAATTTAACCACTTCTCATTTCTACTGCAAGACTGTAGTCCCAGGAACCATCATCCTTATGGAAATCTAGCAGGAGCCTTCTTACATATCTTCCTGCTTCCACTTTCATCTCCCTATAGATCACTCTCCACAAGACAGCCACAGTGATATTTTCAAAAGTAACTCAATGCATGTTCTTATTCAATGTAAAGCCTTGCATTGTTATTTATTAGAGAAGTGTAAATCAAAACTACAATGAGATATCACCTCACACCAGTCAGAATGGCCATCATCAAAAAATCCACAAACAATAAATGCTAGAGAGGGTGTGGAGAGAACGGAACCCTCCTACACTGTAGGTGTGAATGTAAATTGGTGCAGCCACTATGGAAAACAGTGTGGAGGTTCCTCGAAAAACTAAAAATAGAGCTACCATATGACCCTGCAATCCCATTCCTGGGCATACATCTGGAGAAAAACATGCTCTGAAAGGAGACATGCACCCCAGTGTTCATTGCAGCACTGTTTACAATAGCCAAGACATGGAAGCAACCTAAATGTCCATCGACAGAGGAATGGTTAAAGAAGATGTGGTACATATATACAATGGAATACTACTCAGCCATTAAAAAGAATGAAATAATGCCATTTGCAGGAACATGGATGGACCTAGAGATTGTCATACTGAGTGAAGTAAGTCAGACAGAGGAAGAGAAATATCATATGATATCACTTATATGCAGAATCTAAAAAGAAATATTACAAATGAACTTATTTACAAAACAGAAACAGACTCACAAACTTAGAGAATGAACTTATGGTTACAAGAGGGGAAAGGTGGGGGGAAGGGATAGTTAGGGAGTTTAGGACTGACATGTACACACTGCTATATTTTAAATGGATAACCAACAAGGACCTACTGTATGGCACAGGGAACTCTGCTCAACATTATGTAACAACTTAACAGGAAAAGAATTTGAAAAAGAATAGATACATGTATATGTATAACTGAATCACTTTGTTGCACACCTGAAACTATCACAACATTGTTAATCAACTATACTCCAATATAAAATAAAAAGTTAGAAAATAAATAAATAAAATAAAACCTTGCATGGGCTTTTCCCTACATCCAGAATAAAATCTTGTTGTGACCAATAAGGCCCTACATGATCTGGCCTCTGAATATGTCTCCAGATTTTTATATATTCATTCTCTCAGTTGTTGATGATACAATATTCACACTGACATACTTTCTGTCCCTTGTACATCCCAAGGTCTTTTCCATCTCGAGTATTTGCCCTTACAGTTTTTTCTTCTTGGACCATCTTCTTTCTCCCATACTTTTGCAGAGCTACTTACTTCTTATTCAGGACTCAGTGGAATATTACCTCCTCATCAAATGTCTTCCCTTATCACTCTAGGGGCCCTCTCAGTCGCATGTAATCAAGTGACCCTATTTAACATTTTTTATTGACCTAATCATTTCCTGAAATTAGCTTTTTGTTGTGGGCATCGTTCTATGTTTTTATCACATTTTTTTTACCCTTACACTCCCCATTGAAATATAAGTTCCTGCAAATATTAGACACTGTATTCCCAAGGCCTGTAAATGTGCCTGGCAAATAATAAACACTCTGTATTTTTTGACTGACAAACAGTCATGCTGGCACTCCTTAACTTGCATTTGTGCATCTGCTGTGCTACTACCTAAGTATATTCTTAAGATAGGTCAACATTCCACTCTCTGGATTCTGGTCATTGTACTGGCCAATTGGACAGTCTTTATATATGAATCTCTTACCCTTTAGCTATTGCCTTTTCTATCAGTTCTACTTCTTAGCTTTGTAAACAAATACATTCCATTTTCTAGCACATATTTTTTCCAGTGTTTTGTTGAAGCATTTATACATAAAGTGGAGCTGTGAAGTGACAGCTACTTGAGAAAGGGCTAAGGGGTATATTTTGTAATTTAAAAAAAAATTCTGAATGTGAATTTTCTCTCTACCTTATTCTTGTTTTTTGCAAAAAGTAACAGGCTTTTAACCTGTAAGTCAGTTTCCCCATAAATCAATTGGAGATTGCCATATGTATTTTGAAAGCCTGCTTTGAGGTTCAGTAAAATATAATTTATATAAAACACGCAGTACAAAGTTTGGTATGGAATTTGTACAAAGAAGAGAATGAGCTACTTCCTGGTCTGCATGGGCTAGGAAAGGGTAAGTTCAGCTTAGGCAAGGGACAAAGAAATTCAGCATACCCACAAACATATTACTTCATGTATTTCACTTTTACAATTTCATCTGAATTACCAAATTACCTTTTAACATTTTACTTCCCTTTCTTCTAAAATAAGGGGCTTGAGCAGACAGTCTAAGTCCTTCTAGCTCTAGAATCTCTCATCAGATTAAAGTAATTCACATGGGAGACTGAAAGAGGTTGGATGTTTTGTCTCAGACCATGAGAGTCCAGTTTTCTAGCTCTGGTTTCATTATACACTCAAGGATTTTTACATCCTATACCTCAGTCTTGGATTACTGGAGTGTTGTCCATCTCAAGTCACCAACCATAATTGCTAAAACATGGGTTATAAGGGAAGGAGGAGGCTGGGCAAGAAGGGTCCTACCTTGGACCCTTCAAGAGAAAAGCAGTAATTATAGTGAGATTGCAAAGGAATGCCCACAGAGCCAGAGGTATCTAGAAATCTGTGCAAGGAAGCTAGGAGGTAGAAGACTCAATGAGTTATAAGAGAAGGCTATTTTTTACTTTTTGTCTGTGTCCAGAACTTTTATCTTGATTACCAGCCATGTGGCCAGCTGTGTAGGAGACAAACATTTGGTGGAGAAGTGTAACAAAAATGGAGCCACAATACAGGGGCTTAATTAAGATCTAGCCCTACCACTTTCTAGCTGTGTGACCTTCCCCAAGTCATTTACTGTCTCTAAGTGTCAGTTTTCTCATTTGTAATAATTGAGATGTTTTCTAGCTCATAACTCCTAGTTCAGCTAGATGATCAGATACATTTTAAATAAAATGAAACAATCAACATTTCCCGGTCTTTCCTGATGATAAGAATTATCTGGAATTTTGGTCAAACATACAGATTATAAAGAGTTACACTGAGAAAATCTGATGTATCAATAGTAGATTCTGTGTAGGGACAAGAATTTGTGTTTTTAACAAATAACCAAGATCTGTTTTTTTCTTCTGACAAATTTGGATGACGCTGAAGTGATGGTGCTGTGTAATGATAATGGTAAATTACTCAAGATTGTGAGACCCGAGGTGTCCTGGGTGAAACAAGCCAGTCCAAAGGAAGGGGCTGCAAGATGTTCCCTCCCTCCATTTGGTTCTCATTGGTGTGAAGGAGACAGTAGTGTCTAGCTGTCCACAGGGATTGTTATTGTGGGGTAGAGATGAAGGGATGTGTTTTGTTTGTTTTTGTCTATCTACCTACCCAGGTACCTACTTACCCATGTATCTATCTACCTAATATCTACTTACTTTTACTGTGCTTTGGGAGCTAATGCAAACTTTAGTCTAGAATCATAATTCTGCTAATGATAGGCTTATCTGTTAACATCATATTTAAATATAATAAACCTCATATTTAAATATAATAAACATATTTAAATAGTGGAGAGAGAGAGAGAGGGAAAGACAAAAAGAAGAGGCAGAGAGCAAGGCATATTATAGTATTGTGGTGTCATAATGACACCTGTTTCAAGGTCATAATTAATTATTTAAATTAAAGGCAACATTTTCTCATATAACTGTTTACAGACAAAAAACTGCAAAGATGTACTTTAATATTGGCATATCAGGTAGATATTTAAACCCTGGGCACTATTAAATTTATTGGCTTGTGTTTGGTTAAAACGGAGATACTGTTCTCCTTACAAATCAGCAGCAAGTTAGCAGACAAATTGCTTTGAATCTCCAAAGTTCCAAGAGTCACTGAGTGTTTTTGCTTTTCCATTCTCTAATTTCAGTTGACTCCAGTTACAAAATAATACTTATATGATTCATTACCAGCAAGAGACCTGGTGAAATTTAGCAAACTGCCTTGAAGTATCAAGAATCTTTTGCTATTTCCCTCTAGCACTGAACTTGCATCTGAGTAAGTATCTAAAAGTCACTAAAAAGAATTTCCAAGGACATTTTCTAATTTTATGATACATGTATGGGCCTCAAGTCTACAGTTGGCCTTCTGTATCCATGTGTTCCTCATCCATAGCCTCAACCAACTGAGGATAGAAAATATTTGAAAAACGATTCCAGAAATTTCCAAAAAGCAGAACTTGAACTTGCCACACTGGTAATTATTTACATAGCATTTACATTGTATTTGTTATTATAAGTCATCCAGAAATAACTTAAAGTATAGGGGAGGGTATGTGTAGGTTATACACAAATGTTATGCCATTTTATATAAGGGACTTGAGCATCCTCAGATTTTGGTATCCTCAGAGAAGTCCCAGAACAAATTTTGCTGTGAACCTAAAGCTGCTTTAAAACATAACTGGTGCCTGATGCACTTAAACTCATATGACCCTTCAGACTTCTTAGCTCACAGCTAAAGAATGAATATCAATCCAGTCTTTCACTTGACAGAGTAATGGGATATGGGAGGGACTCTACAGAGGATGCACAAGCTGCATTTATTCAGTATCAGTGGTGGGTTGAGCCCACTGCTATGTTTAGAGCCCAGGCAGAGCTTTAGAACAATGGAACACGTCCCAAAGGGAGCACAGTCAATGAGGACTTGTCACTTCACCAAGCCACATGCAAACCCTGGATTATTCTTTGTCAAAAACTATCTCGTCAAATCTTCTTTTTTTTTTTTTTTTTTTTTTTTTTTTTTTTTCTTTTTGCGGTATGCGGGCCTCTCACTGCTGTGGCCTCTCCCGTTGCGGAGCACAGGCTCCGGACGCGCAGGCCCAGCGGCCATGGCTCACGGGCCCAGCCGCTCCGCGGCATATGGGATCCTCCCAGACCGGGGCACGAACCCGTATCCCCTGCATCGGCAGGCGGACTCTCAACCACTGCGCCACCAGGGAGGCCCTCGTCAAATCTTCTTAAATAGATGATTTTGGCTGGTTAGCCTACATGTGATATTATAGGCTCTCATATGAAGAAATCTTGTCAAAAATTTTCTACTTAGTTGTTTTCCAGGTTCTTTCCTGCATGACCTTTCAGCTTTCCTTGCTTTCAACCCAACTACTTTCCTAGTTCTCAATCTTCCTCCTGCCTAACCTCTCTTTAATTTTGAGAGTTTGTTCCTAAAATGGTCTTGCCACATATTAATTTAAAAGAAACTCTTTTAATGAAATTGGGACTCGATGAACCTGAAAACATCTTGATATACAATTTTGATTGCATTATAACAAGATCACGTGGATCTTACTCATTTCCAGTCTAGCTTAAGGTGGAAAGTATATTAGTTATTTATTTTTCCTTAAGAAATTAATCCACAAAGCAGAAATTAACACACCATTGTAAAGCAATTATACTCCAATAAAGATGTGAAAAAAAAGAAAGAAATTAATCCAACATAGTGATTTAAAACAGTGAACATTTATTATCTTGTAATTTCTTTGGGTCAGGAACTCAGGAGTGGTTTCACTGTGTGATTCTGGCTCAGAGTCTTTCATGAGATTGTACTCAAGAATTTAGCCCAGGGTGCAGTCATCTGAAGATTTGACTGGGGTTTGAGAGATTCATCTCCAAGATGGTTTGCTCACCTGGTGTTGCCCGGAGGCCTCAGTTCCTTGACACCTGGATCTCTCCATAGATCTGCTTGAGTGTCCTCACAATATGGTACCTGGCTTTCCCCAGAGTGATCCAAGGGAAAGTAAGGCAGGAGTCATTACAAGTCTTTTAAGATCTAGCCTTGGAAGTCATATGCTATCTTTTCCACAATATTCTAGTTGTTCTACAGTGGCTTCAATCCTTGTGGAAGTGGCTACACAAGACCATGAACACCAGGAAGTAAAGATCACTGGGGTCATCTTGTAGGCTGGCTACCACAGTGAGGCATTAAGATATGTTTGTTAGAGTGATAACATATCAAATTGACAGTGCCCCCACCAGAGGAAGCCATGTGGATAACAGCTAACCTGTGTCATAAAAGACCTTCTCTTACATTTACTTATTTAATCCTCACAACCACTTTTTTGGGGGGTAGATTCCTATTTTATTAATGAAGATGCTGACATTTAAAAAAAGTTGTGGTAACTTATTCAATATTACTCCAGTAGTAAACTGCAAGACTGTGTTTTGAACACAATCAGGGCAATGCTGATCCTGTTTGAATTTCTATAGAATCATACAAGTTCTTTTCACCTTGATGTTCTTGATGGGGCAATGTTCATAAGGGCATGCATCTTCATCCTAATGGTCATTTATTTATTTTGGCTTCTGCAGTGTTAAGCCGGACTGCAAATTATGTTTAATATTCTGCCATCCAGATGTATTACCCTTTCCTCCCACAGTTCCACTGATCCTTTGGTAAACAAGGAAAACCTGTGGTTGAGAATCACCACTGTGATGTATTTAATTCTCAAAGGAAAAATATTGTCTAGTTGTCATCAGTAAAACATAGGCTTTAATGTCATCATCACAAATGCTTATAATTCTAGAGCTATTTTGATTAGCATACTTCGTGGAAATCTTTAGTCTGAACATCAGTTTTTGTCCTGTAGATGAAAAAGGACATTTTATCTTTTACTCCCGGGTCTTAGTAGCAGCTTCTGCTCTTCCAGATTCATGTTCCCTTCGGGAATAAATGTGTATAATAACTGCAATTTTCATTCCCACTGCACATCTTAGGGCACAGAGCCCTGAAGATACGTCCTGTCTTTACCTTGATTCATGGCTGCTTTTAATGGCTACAGTTAGCATTTGCTGCACAGGGTTTTTAGCTCCAGTCAAAACACTGAAACTACTGCCAAAGAGGTCGAATGGAAAGCAAACTGCTCAAACCATAAAGGCGACTAAACTCATTTTGACCAAAAATCTAAGATCCATATTGTTATTTATTTAAGCAGCAGAATTACAGAGCTTAGAATTTCATGTGCAAAAGTCAGTTTCACTGATATTAAATGACTTCACTTTCTTCCCGCTTTACGAGCTCCATCACAATTTTGGCTTTGTCCTTGCTTCTTTTCTTTGTTTCCTGAAGTCCAACTGTGATGCTGAGTTCTGATAACTTCTCACCCTAACACACAATTAGGGCATCTTTAAAACCTCCGAAGTCTAGAATGTCAAAAAAGAAAAGAAGAAAAAAAAAAAAAAGGAGGCTGCTGAAGAGTCACTGCTACGCTGCAGTATTATTGGGGCTCTCATATAACAGAGACAGTCTCATTCACCAGAATCATTCTCAGAAGAAACACTCCATGTGGTTGGGAGGACAAATCTGAGAAGTTTGAGTTGATATCAGAGTTAGAGCAATGCTCCAAAATGTGGGTTTTGAGTAAAACCAAATGATCCATATCCAAGCCGCCATCTAAGGAACCTGGGTCTGGTTAAGTGCAGGCTGTTAGATGACCTAAAAATATTTTTAATCATCTTAGGTGTAAGAAAGATTTTGTGTTTGCACAGGAAAATATCCTTATTTTGATGAAGGCTCATGTTGAAATACGTGGAATTGAAATGGCCTTACTGTCTGTAACTTGTTTTAAAATACATCAGCAAATAAAATGGATGATGCAAATCTGGCAAAACGGTACCAACTGTTAAATGTAAATAATAGATATCTACACATTTAATTCTCCCTACCTTTCTATAATAAAAAGTAAAAGGGGGCTTCCCTGGTGGTGCAGTGGTTAAGAATCCACCTTCCAACGCAGGGGACACGGGTTCTAGCCCTTGTCCAGGACAATCCCACGTGCCGCGGAGCAACTAAGCCCGTACACCGCAACTACTGAGCCTGTGATCCAGAGCCCGCGTGACACAACTACTGAAGCCTGTGCACCTAGAGCCGGTGCTCCGCAACAAGAGAAGCCACCGCATGAGAAGCCTGTGCACTGCAATGAAGAGTAGCCACCTCTCGCTGCAACAAGAGAAAGCCTGCACGCAGCAATAAAGACCCAACGTGGCCAAAAATAAATAAATAAAATAAATAAATTTATAAAAGTAAAAGAAAAATTGCTGAATGAGGTACAAAAATTGGGGGAGGGGCAAAGTGAATAGGTCAAGATAGCAGAAGAAAGGATGAGTTCTGTTATCAGCATTCCATTTTCTGTCCTTCCCAAAGGCATCCTTCAGCTGCTGTCTAAACAAATGTTGAACAAATACTTAAGGAACATACTTTAAGGAACTTACTTAAGGAAATACTTAAGAAACATACTTAAGGAACGTATTAAATTATGTGTCTACCTGGAAGTTTGGTCTATACAGTAATTCATCACATATATTCACATGTCAGAGACTCAGCCACTGGCAGAGAACCAAGACCAAAGAAGTAAAGAAGGTGGAGAAGACATCAACCATATGGTGAAAGAAAACTTCCCCTTAAATGAGTTTCAGTAGAAAGACTGTATGTCTGTATTATCTCAAGCATGAGAACTTCAAAATCCAGAAGTCTGGGACCATTTAAAAATATTCCCAGAAGGTATTATTGCCCCACTGCAGGTTCACAGGGACCATTTTAAGTTAAAAAAAACCAGTTATTATTCACAGAATAATTTGTTTAAAGAATTGGAAAGTGGAGTGCATTTTTCTAAGGATTTCATGCAAGATGATTGATTTTTTTTAACATCTTTATTGGATTATAATTGCTTTACAATGGTGTGTTAGCTTCTGCTGTATAACAAAGTGAATCAGCTATACATATACATATATCCCCATATCTCCTCCCTCTTGTGTCTCCCTCCCACCCTCCCTATTCCATCCCTCTAGGTGGTCTCAAAGCACTGAGCTGATCTCCCTGTGAGATGCAGCTGCTTCCCACTAGCTATCTATTTTACATTTGGTAGTGTATATATGTCCATGCCACTCTCTCACTTTGTCCCAGCTTACCTTTCCCCCTCCCCGTGTCCTCAAGTCCATTCTCTACGTCTGTGTCTTTATTCCTGTCCTGCCTCTAGGTTATTCAGAACCTTTTTTTTCTTTTTTTTTAGATTCCATATATATGTGTCATCATATGGTATTTGTTTTTCTCTTTCTGACTTAACTTCACTCTATATGACAGACTCTAGGTCCATCCACCTCACTATAAATAACTCAATTTCTTTTCTTTTTATGGCTTAATAATATTCTATTGTGTATATGTGCCACATCTTCTTTAAGGATGATTGATTTTTTTAAATTGTGGTAATCAAACGTTTATTACCCTATTTTATCACAGTAGAAAATAAATTATATAAAGTGACACAATAAACCAAAAGGACCCTGCTTTGGGGGCATTGTTGAAGAGTTGGCCAACTATTTTAAACTCCTTTATTCCCCTTCAGAAATGTAGAGTTTGGGCTTATCCTTTAGGATTTCATATATTTTTCTCTTCTTTTTTTTTTTTTTTGTGGTCACTGTCGCTTCACTGTGAGGTAATTTAGAATACACATTCTAAGAAAAGGCTAACTGTGGAAACATATGGTGTTTCCATGCAGATTAATCTATATGTGTGAGCAAAAGTAACAAAACTGAAAAGTACTCTTTCCTCTACCTTTTTCTTTGCACAGTTTGCAAGGGAGCAAGTGGTCGGCAACAAAGATGACAGTAGAAAATGAGCTAATTAACTATACATATGGGAGCCAGGATTGCAAAGAGAAGTTGGCAAAGCTCAAGCCAGCTGGATAATTTGATATTGTCATTAGTGATAATAAATGCTTGCTGTTCATCAAAATGGTCTTCAACGGTATCAAGAAAAAAGTTCATGATCTTTCCTAACAACCTAAAGATGTTTAGTTTTCTTCTATTCTTAAGCATGTACATAGTAAAAGCTACTCTGGGTTTTAAAATTTACTATCAATGAACAAGTTCTCTATTTATTGTGTTAGAAAAAATACGATTTAGCTAGTCATGCCATAATACTGGTTCAGACTAGTATTCCCTTAAGTAGCTTCAAAGCTGATGGAATCTAAAAATTAAAAGTTGAAACTAGGCATAATCCTTTAATTACAGATTATTTAAAGCAGAATATTGAAATATTGACCTTGAGCCTGGGTAAGAAAAGCTTAGTAATATTTTCCTTTATTAATCATAATTCTGCATCTCTTTCCCCAGCCCTCTCTTGCTATTTCAAATGGAATTTAATATATGAACATTTGACTCTAAAGAAAAAATAATAAAGCAAGTATATTTCTCCTCATTAATAAATAAATTTTTTTTCATTGTGTTGTGGGGGAGAACACACACAAATATAGATACCACACTCTCTTGATTCAATATAAATTTCAGCATAGACCTGATAGCAAATTATGCTCTGAATTAATTTTATAACATCTACTGGAAAGATAATTTTTTTGTAAACTATTTATAATTGGCTCAACACTTGACAACATTTTTGGTTGAAAAAACCCTAGATAAAAGCATGGTAAAATTTTCAGTTCTCACAAGATTAGAAGAAAGAAACAAAAGCAGCAATATCCTTGAACTAGTATTCTGACCTTAGGGCATTGTATCTGAGTATCATTTGTGAAATTAAGTTGAAACCTTTTTATCAAATATAAACAGCAAAGGAAAAATAAGAAAGGCAATGGTGTCATCTATCTTTCTATCTACATATCTTATCTGTGTATATCTATCTTCAGATACACATATAAACACATTTTTTAAGAGTGCGATGAAATTAGAAAGATGTGGGAAACTATAGAAAATAATGTACCAGATGGCAGGAACTATAGAGAAGACAAGTTCTGTCACTTTCAGTGGTGAGATTATACGTGTCAACAACCCCCCAAAACATATGCTTTTAAAAAATGTAACACCATCTATAGGCTTTCGAATATATGAAATAAAATTTTACTGTAATTAAGATGAGAAATAGTCATTACCCACTTGGATTTGTTCCAGTTCTCACAAGGGCAAATTCCTAGACTGCCATTTTCTTTTCCCATTATAGATTCTGGCATCGGGGCAAGATATTAGGATTTTAATGCCTTAACATATTCAATGAAATATACTAGTGTACTTTACTATTCTGACCTTCTGGCACATCATATTTTGATTCGGGTGGCCATTCACTCTTTGCTCTCAAGCTCAGGGAGGCCATAAAAGAACGAAATGAATGGATTGACTATAGCTAGTCACAATACAGAATACTGAAAAGGTCATTGTATCTCATCCACTGTGCTATTATTCATGGAATATACAGGACCTTAAATATTTGATACAGTAGTCTTGTGACAAAGAAATCCAAGAAAAAATGGAACAAAGAATCACTTCTCATGGCACAATTTCACCATAATTCAAGAATGATAAATAGTAGAAGCCCAGTACAGGGGAAAGAAAAATCATCTTCACTTCTTCTCATCTCTCCCTTTTTGGTAAAATATATCCACGAGCACATATTCTCAAAAGGAAAAGGAACTAGAGAGGCAATCTGAAAATGTTAAGGGAACTGCTTGAAACTAACAGAACTAAGGAATTGAGATTTCTGGTAGTATTTTCCAAGAGGTTTCAGGTCATGTTTGCTTATTTGCTGGAGAAGAAGTTAGACAGCTACACCTTAATAGAAACATAAGGAAATTTACTCCATTTAACGTTATTAGAATAGAAAACCCCAAATGACATTTTTGCTAATATAAACTTTAAAACATGTTCATTTTTCACCCATAAATGCCACCAAATAGCCAGGGGAGCCCCAAATCCCTCATTCACAGGTAAAAGAAAGTTCCTAGGTGGTCCATTAACTACCATATTTTACAGAGCTATGTTTATGGCTGCTGATATTTTGTTAGTTTACATAATAAACTTAGCCATAAGAAATAAAGGAAAACTGGGTCAAATTGAAGGGACATGAAAAAGCAATTGATCAAAGAAGAAATACAGAGCAACAATGAAAAATTTTGGCAAAAAGCTGTCTCACTACTAATTCTCTAAAATGCAATTTAAACTACAATTTTATCCATTTTCAACTATCAATTATTCAAGCATAAAAGAAGGAAAATACCTGGTGTTTGTGAGAGTGGGAAAATGGTATTCTAATTTTTGTTAGGAATATATATTAATAAATTTTATTCATAACATTTATTAATTTATTAATAAATTTATTATTTATTATAATTTGTTATTAATTTATTAATAAATTTTATTGTATTTTTGCTCAAATACATTTAAAATAGCTGTAATCAGCAATCCAATTCCTGCATTTCATGCTAAGGAATAAATTAGATGTGTGCAATGACTTATCTTTAAGAATGTTAATCACAATGATAATAATAGTGAAAAACTGAAGACAACAGGAAATTAAATACATTGATATAAAATTCTCTTTACATCACTTAACTTAAGGAAACCCATAAGGGCTTTAGAACATGTTTGTAATACGTTGTAAGTGGCAAAAAGTAAGTAGCAACTTAATATCTTGAGTATGTCTTCAATTTTGTAATGTGTGTGTATATGCATGTAGAGCTGTATCAAAAATCTATTTTTAATTTTAATAGTGATTAAGTCTAAGTGATTACATGATGGCATAATGGGTGATTTTGTGTGCATAAGTGCATATGTAGGAAAAAGTCCGATAGAACAAACATCAAAATGTTAGCAGTGGTTAATTCTGAGAGATAAAATTATAATTATGAATGAGTTTTGTATGTATATGTGTGTGTGCCTACCTTTCTGAATTTTCTCAGTGCTTTATAACCAGTACCTATTGTACTTTTTAAAAACTGAAGAAAACACCGCTTATTTTTTTTAAAAGAACAACAGCCAGGATATGTTTATTCAAATGGTGATAAGAAATCAGAAAGAGAGATCTGAATTACAGTGATTCTTCAGGGAAGCATAGGATGATTTCCTAAGCAAAAGGACCACTCCTTTTCCTGAATTGCCATGTCTCCATCAGGACTAATTTCCTGGGGTTTGGGGTTGTAAGATGGGGAGATACAAATTTTTTTTAAAAAAGACTTTTTAAGAAGAGAGTAAATTCACTGGTTGTTGTAAAATTAAGGTTAATAAAAATGTTTACCCTTTTCAGAAATTCCCTGGTGGTCCAGTGGTTAGGACTCCAGGCTTTCATTGCAGGGGTCACAGGTTCAATCCCTGGTCAGGGAATTAAGATCCCACAAGCCACGTGGCAAGATCAAAAAAAAAAAAAAAGTTTATCCCTTTCAAATTCTCTGAGGAAGGACAAGGAAATATGAAATGGCCCGAATGTGAGGGCTTAGCGCTTAGCAAAGCACGTGATTCACGTCCGTCTTAAATCTCCCTTTCACAAAATAGCATAAACATCACACACAGCAGAACTTTTTCTCCAGAAGTAATCCTTTCATACCTTGCCAAGACTTTCTTGAAATTATCAGAAAATAAGCCCGCACCCCAGAAGTAGGGTTTAGGTTCTATCCACATCAGGAGAAAACTTAGCTACTCATTCCCCAGAGACCTTAGTTCATGGTGCCTTGAAAGAGATTTGAGTTTGGTTAGATAAATTCAATTTGTGGGGCTCTTACCAGTGCAAAATTTTCATTTATTACAAAGCGGTGAACTTACTGGGGAAACAGTCTATCTCTCAGATTCCTCTTTGAATTATAAAACTAATAGTCCTTTGGGTTATGTGGCCCCATCTTGGTTTTATTTTGTGGAATATGATTATGCACCCCAAATATCAAAAAGAACTCAGTCCCAGTGATTCTGGTTTACAAAATATGACTGCATTCCTTTATGTTTTGCTCTCTGTATTTTTTTCCTTCCATCATTTTTCTGAAGGTAGACCTCAAGAAGCTAGCCCTCATCTGTATTTGAAATGATCTAGGGTGCTCCAGAAAAAGGGTATCTTGAGAGGCAGCAAGCAGGAGAGAAGAGAGGTTTCTTTAGATTTTCATGGGGTAGAGGTTTACACACCCCTAGATCAGAAGAAATATACAACCTATTTTCTGGCAATTCCCTGGCATCTGAGGGAGACTGACACAGTCCATGCAAAGACTTTCTGCTCCAGGGGGCAAAGAAACCACAGAATCATAAGACTTGAAAGAAATAATACGAACTTGAGGCTTTTTAGAATACTCAGTTTGGCCCAATATCTTCCCCATCCTTGTTGGGGGGAGAGGCAGATGCATATAGGAGTGAGATTACTGAATCTCTTGCCAGTCTAGCAGAATGGAAGCTTGGAGTCAAATATGATTTGCTTTAATAAGAAAAAAACGTGATATTCCCATATACACAAATTCACAGTTGCAAATTTATACTGGCTGCAGAAGTCTGGGAAATGTACACAACCCTCCTTAACAGAATTTCTCAGTGGAAATCATTGTTTTTTCTGTTTTACTGCATACACTTTCTCACACTCCAAAACAAAATGCTCTTCCACAACTAATTCCTTTGTATTTGCTGTATTCTTTGGCTTTCTCCCATTCTCTGATGAACTCACTCTTAAGAGTCTTGTGAAATATGCATTTCTTTCATGACACTTTCCTCTGAGCAGAGTTATTTACTTTTGCTTCTAAGCAGAATTCTACCTGGTAGCTCCAATTCATACAAACAAATGGCAATAGTCCTGCAGTATTTCCCCATTAAGATGTGAGGTGAGTGTTTTCCAGTCAGGGCAGAGGCCATCTCATAACCATCTTATTTCATGAGTACCTACTATGTAGCAGGTGCTATACTGCCTAAACATCAGACCAATAAATATCCTTTATCCAGTTTAAAATGTTAGAAAATCAATATGTAAGTAAGATACATCGAAAACATCATCTAGATGAATTCTCTCATTTTGTCGAGGAGAAACTGAGTCACAGAAAACGTCTATTGCTTAAAGAAGTGTTCCTCATATTTTAGCTCTTAGCAGAATATCTAGATCACAAACTGCTACACACAAAAGTTGGACGCACTCCTAGAGCTTCTGATGCAGTAGTTCTAGGTCCTGAGAATTTGCATTTATAACATATTCCCAGCTGAGTTGATGTTGCTGATTGGGTATCACATAACGTCACACTGGTAATCATTCAATGGCACAGCAAGACTAGGACCCCAGTCTCCTGATGACACCACACTGAGGCTGCTTTGTAGAGTTATTCATAACAGTATTAGTTGCTCATGACAAAGACATAAACATATGTAAATAATAAAAAGACCATGGAAACTGGTTGCTTGTTTTTAGAATTGCATTTAAGAAATAAAACAATCCAAGGAAAAATGAGGGTGGACAGATGACCTCACTCCTTTTAACGATATCCTTTGGATAAGGGGAAGCTGACCAGTTTGCTTGATCTGGGGATTAGAGACAGACTTCTTCCACTTCTCTCTGCCACGTCCTACTGATATTAATTCAGCATCTTTTTTTCTTAGATTTTTCCCAAAGCCCCCAAGTTTCTGTCTCCTGACTGGCTGTCTCAGGGCTGGAGAGTGAGGCTTAGGTTTCTGAGAGCTTTTTGTCCACTTTCTTTCCAAGCGCAGAATTTAGGAAAGCTCTCTGTTTACTTACTTCTCACTGGTTGTTCTCGGGAAAAAAACAGCCATCAGAAGGGAGCACGTTTCTAACGTTTAAAGACAACCAATACTAGTTTCATTTTCTGTGTACATCAGGGTTGAATGTTAACGTATGATTACTCCCTGCCAGGCAGTATAGCACAAGCTGGTATTTGATGGATCCAGGGAGTCAAAAAGCAATAATATTTTAACACTTACATAAAACCACCTTTTGTTTAATAGGAATAAATAATGTTCTGATCATAATAATGCCAACTCTCTGCACACAGAGCTGTAGCATCTAATGAGATGGGACCTCCGGACGTGAGGCGGGTACAATAGTATGAAGAATGCAACGGAGCAGCAGGAAAAAATTGTTCTAATCCCATGTACCGCTAAAGAAAATTGCTGAAGAAAACACCATATAATTACACTAATTTTTTTCATGATTCTTAAAGAAACAGATTGATGGTTTCCTGAAATTAGGAACAGGTGATAATGGATTTTCAAAATAGAATTTCAATAGAGTCATTCAGAGTTTCTGAAAGTAAGACAAAACCAAACAGAAAAACTCAGAACAGAACATTTTAAAAAGGAAAAAAAAAGTATATAAGCTCATGTCTCCATGTTTCCACATTTTCTCCATACTCTCAGCATGTACATTTATCTCGCAAATCATGGAGTCAAATGTGATAATTGATACTTCTTGTTCTTGTTTACAATTGCTTTCCTAGCACTGAGCACTATGTGTGGCAAATGGTATATTCTCAATAAATATTTGTCGAATTCATATTTGAACATTGGTTCTTTGCCTGAAATTATCCTCCTATGCTGCCTGGCTCTCCCCTTTTCATAGGCTTTCCATCCAGGCTTCTACCACTGCAGATATGCAACCCTCTGTCTGGGCTGCCTACAGACCCCCACTGGATTTCCCACCAGGACATATCCCATCAGAACGACCTTAAGCTCCCAACTTCTTTGTTTTTTTGTTTGCTTGTTTTGCGGTACGCGGGCCTCTCACTCTTGTGGCCTCTCGCGTTGCGGAGCACAGGCTCCGGACGCGCAGGCTCAGCGGCCATGGCTCACGGGCCTAGCCGCTCCGCCGCATGTGGGATCTTCCCGGACCGGGGCACGAACCCATGTCCCCTGCATCGGCAGGCGGACTCTCAACCACTGGGCCACCAGGGAAGTCCTTTTTTTTTTTTTTTTTTTCAAGCTTCCAACTTCTTATCATGCACTTTCCCTGCCCACAACTTCTTGCCCCATGTTCTAGCAAGCCTCAGCTGTGTCACTAAAAGCTATTCTCTTGTATTCTTTATGACCTTTCATGGATGTAAACCCTGAAGGATTTTTCAAGTAAGGAAAATCCAAAGCAAATCCAAAATAAATAATGCAATAGGAGTTAAGATATTATGTTCACCCAGAAGAGAATGAGAGAAAGCAAGGCTAAGATCAAACTGAACCTAATGGTGTCACAAATGGCTGCCACCTACACCACCTACAATGTGACATGGACAACTTCCTGGAATCAAGTCGTAAGGCTCATTCAGTGAATTATACTCCGTTCAGCCATCTACTTTCCCATCAAACATGGTATTTGTTTTTCTTTTGGATGGATTGTCTGAAATTGCAGGCTGCCCCTTTCTTTAGCTAAATATCTGGCTACATACAGTTTTTAGTGAGCTTACAGAAGGTTCTTCCTAAGCAATGTCTTCACTAGCATTGGTGCCAAGAGTTTGTATTTCACCCCACCCTTGCGGCTGGATTGCTATAAAAAATTAGAAAACAGAGACAAGAATGGAATAACATCAGTTGAGATATAGTATTGGGAAGTAATACACTTTAGGGCTTCATAGGTTACCATGTGAGCTGGGCAAACCGTTTATCTCCATTCGTAAGTGAGAAGACCAAAGCTCAAGCCAGTTAAAACCCTTTAGTCCTCAGAGATTTGGAAAAAGAGAAAATGAGATAATAATATAGGGGCATTTTTGTAGAATAAATGAGCCACAGGTATGAAATGCACTGTGTGGAGAATACAGTCAATAACTATGTAATACCTTTGTATGGTGACATTGTAACTAAACTTATCACAGCGATCATTTTGAAATGTACAGAAATACCGAATCACTTTGTTGTGTAACAGGAACTAACATAGTGTTGTAGGTCAAGTATACTTCACAGACAAATAAGCCAGCTCCTCGAAAAAGAGATCAGATATATGGTTATCAGAAGTGGGGTTGCCGGGGGAATTGGATGAAGGTAATCAAAAGGTACAAACTCCCAGTTATAAAATAAATAAGTACTAGGGATGTAATGTACAACATCATCAATATAATTAACATAATTAACACTGATGTATGTTAGGTATAAAAGTTGATAAGAGAGTAAATACTAAGAGCTCTCATTACAGGGAAACATTTTTTTTTCTTTTTCTTCTATTTTGTATCTATGTGAGATAATGGATGTACAATTATTATGATAATCATTTCATGATGTAAGTCAAATCCTTATGTTTTATACCTTAAACTTATACAACGCTGCTGTGTCAATTATATCTCAATAAAACTGGAAAAAATATAAGAGCACCTAAAAATGTTTAAACTGGTATAAATGATTATTGGCTAAAGTATATGATTTCCTCTCTTTCCATAAAATGTAGAGAAAGGGTCCAGTGTTAGCTTTCTAAATCACTGATCAATTCTTATATTTGACCTAGGGTATCATCACAGCAAGCTGGCCACAGTTCACTGATGGTTTGATCTCTTTAGATTTAAAAAAGGCTTAAATCTCAACTGTTCTCCAAATTGCTAATTGGTCCAGCTAGTAACTGCAGGAATTACACTACTTCTACTGACATGAATACAAATGAAGATGACTGTAAAGTTCACTTTTCTTCACGTTACAGCTGGCCATCAGGAGTTTAGAACTCCATGAATGAGGGTGGATGTATGTTCCAGGGAGGTTTTTCTTTCCCTTGCAGATTAAGTTTGGCCCAAGTGTTCTTTAAGCTTATTGAGAAGATGGTGCTTGAATCTGAGGATTGTGTAAATCAATGCATGCACAAAAGACCATCAGCCTCCTGTCCCCTGATAAGCTTCTTAGCCACTTGAGAAGACACTCAGACTGCTCTTTTCTGAAGCCCATTCCTCTTGTCATTTCTCACATACCTAACAGCTCTTTCCACAATAATTTTCCTCATCTCAAATTCACAGCCTGTTATTGTCTCCTTGTCTTAAACCGAAAATAAACACAGCCGCTTGCAAGGCTGTCTATACAATATGTTCTCCCACCGCAAGCCTCCCACAGAGCAGATGAATGTTTACGTGTGAGAGTTCACTTTTCCATTGGGTGGTATGAATAACATTATCTGAGGGTATCGCTACCCTTGAATTTCGTCAATTTGACCACTAATTTTTTTCCTTCTTGTTTATTTATTTGTATTACATTTATTGAGATATAAATTCATACGAAAAATGCACAGATATTAAGTGTTCAGTTTGATGATTTTGACAACTGTATACACCATAAAGTATACACCCATGAAATGACTACACCAAACAAGCTATAAATAGCCCCATCATCCCCAAAAGACCCTTTGTGCCCCTTTTCAGTTAATTTGCCTATTTATCCTTCTCCTTCCCCTGCTCCCAGCCAAGAGGCAACCACTTTCTGATGTCACCATGAATTGTTTGCCATGTTCTTGATTATCATATAAACAGATTCATACAGTATGTCTTCTTTCGTGTTCGGGTTAGATGGCTGAACATAATGTTTTCAGATTCATCCATTTTATGTATATAAGTAATGTTCCATTTTTTTTGCTTCATATTTTATTCTATGTTTATACAGCAATTTGTCAATCCATTTCTTTATTGGTGGACATTGGGGTTGTTTACAGTTTGGAACTATTGTGAATAAAGTGTATATACAAGACGTTTATATACAAAACACATGTGGTTTCTTTTGTATTTACCTAGGCGTTGAATTGCTGTGTCATATGGTAGCTATTTGTTTATGAGAAACTGCTGAACAATTTCCAAGTGATTGAATAAATCTGCACACCCACTGGTACTGAGAGTTGAGATTTCCTGTTTTTTTTTTTCACTGTTGGAGGAGGTAATTGAGAGGATGTGACTGCTAGTTGACCTGCATGAGCAGGACCCTGGCTTGCTTATTCATTTTCTCAACAATGTCTTTGATGAGAAAAAATTTTTAATTTTGGAGAAGCCCAAATGATCATTGTTTTCTTTTGTGGTTCGTATTTTATGACTTACCTACAGGATAGTTTCCCTGCCTAAGGTCACAAAGGTATTCTCCTGCATTTTCTTCTGGAAGGTTTGTGGTTCTAGCTTTGATATTTAGCTCTATGATCCATCAAAACTTAATTATGCCTCAACAGTTGAAATAAGTTTCAAGTCTATTTTTTCTGTGCAAATATTCCATTGTTCTAGCACTATTTGTCAAAAAAACTATCTTGTCTTCACCCAACATACTTGGTACTTTGGTTGGAATCAATAATATTAGTGAGCTTATCTGGACTCTAGTGTCTGCCTTTGATTACTTTGTCTAATTTATGCTGATACAACTCTGTTTTTTTAAAATAAATTTATTTGTTTGTTTGTTTATTTATTTATTTATAGCTGCATTGGGTCTTCATTGCTGCACGCAGGCTTTCTTTTAGTTGCAGCGAGCGGGGGCTACTCTTCGTTGTGGTGCACAGACCTCTCATTAAGGTGGCTTCTCTTGTGGCGAAGCACAGGCTTTAGGTCCACGGGCTTCAGTAGTTGTTGCACACGGGTTCAGTAGTTGTGGCTCACGGCTCCATTCCTCTTTTTAGAAATTGTGTTCTTTTTCAAAAAATTTCTAATATGGAATTTTGATTGGAATTGCATTGAATCTAAAGATCATTTTGAGAAAAATGAAACTTCTGACAATACTGTCTTCTATTATATGAAATCTTTTATTATCTTTTATTCTTATTTATATCTTTTTATTTATGTAAGACCTATATTTTCTTGTAGCAGCATTTTACCATTTTCAGTATGGAGGTCATAAACATTTTTATTATATTTGTTTCAAGGTGTTTAATGTTCTTTTATTATATTACAAAGTGTTATTTTTAAGATTTCAATTTCAGTTCTGTGTTGCCAATATGAGAAATATAATTTTATTTAATATTGCCTTTGTATCCTGTTAACTTGTTAAGTTTCCATATTAGTGCCAGATGTTTTTGTAATTATTCTATAATGATTTGCATGTATGCAACAATTGCATCTGAGAATAGAGACAATTTCACTTCTTCTCAATCTTAATGACATTTCTTTCTTGTCTTACTGCACTGGCTAGGGCCTGCCCCACAAGGTTAAATGGAAGCAGTCAGAATAGATATCTTTGTCTTGTTCTCAGTCTTAAAGAAAAAGTGGTGATTGTTTCCCATTAATTATGATATTAGCTGTAAGTTTCTTGTAGGTACATCCTATAAGGTTAAACAAATTTTCTTCTATTTTTAGTTAGCTGAGAGTTTTTATCGTGACTGGTAATTGAATTTGGCCAAATGCTTTTTCTCCATTACTTTGAAGATCACGATCTTCTTTATTCTTTTAGTGCAATGATTTACATCGGTTGATTTTCAAATGTTAAAACAAATAAGCATTCCTGTGATATATCTCATTGATCATGATGTGTTAGTTTTTCGATAATTACTGGACTTTGTTTTCTATTATTTAATGAGGGATATTTATTTGCAGTTTTCTTTCCTTCTAATGGTATTAGAGTTATTCTTGATTCATTAAATGAGTCAGGAACTTTAGCCCTATTCACTCTTTTATGTTTGTGTATATTAGTATTATTTCTCACTTACCTATTTTCTAGAATTCAGTAAGTGAAGACATCTAGAGTTCTTTTTGGTTACAAATTTAATGTCTTTGATATAGTGTTAAGATTTTTACTTTGTTTTATTTTAGTTTTGGTTAGTTAAATTTTCCAAGGTATCTGTGCATTTTATTTAAGTTTTCAAATTTTTTGGCAAGAAGTTGTTTATAAATCCCCACACATCACATATTTATACTTTGTGTGATAGACTCTCTTTCATTCCTGGTACTGATCTTTTATTTCTTTTTCATTGATCAATCTTGTTAGGCCAAATTTTACTTTGTTGTTTTCTCTATTGTTTGTATATTTTCTATTTCAATTATTTCCACTCATATAATTTTTGTTTTCTACTGTGGTTTTACTGTAATTTTCTTTATTTCTAGATTTTTTAAAGTTACATTTCAATGATTTTCTACTTTTCTTCTTTAATAATATATACTCTTAAAGGTAAAATTTTTCTTCTAGGAGCTGCTTTAGCTGCTATCTGCAAACTTTAATATGTTGTGCTTTTATTTTCATTCATTTCAAAATATATTTTAATTTTTGTTGGGGTTTTTTGATCTATGAATTATTCAAAACTGTTTTTGATCAATATTCAAATATTTGGGAATTTTCCAAATAACTGATTCTTTGAAAAATATTGAGACTTTTGGATGGTCTAACACATCATGGTTAATATTCCACATGCAATACATGGCTATTCTGAAGTTAATGGGTGCGATCTTCTATGAATATCAAATAGATCTAATTGGTTGACAGTATTGTTCAAATTCTCTATATTTTTACTTTCTTTGTGTGTGTCTACTTGTTTATCAATTATTCAAAAGAATAATGTTACAATCTCTAAGTACAACTGTGGATTCACCTATTTCTTTAGCTATGTCAGTTTTGCTTTATTTATTTTAAAGCTCTATTGTTTGATGCATCAACAAGTACGATCTCTATGTCATCTTGATGACTATTCTCCGTTACCATTATAGAAAGCCCCTCTTTCTGCCTGGTAGTATTTTCTGTCTTATTTGTTAGGCTTAGAACTTGCATTGTACATATTTTTCCTCCCTATAACTTCAACCTGTGTCTTTGTATTTAAAGTGTGGTTACTGTAAATAGCATATAATTGGTTTTTGCTTTTTTAAATTCAGTCTGTCAACCTCAGACTTTTAATAGTAGTGACTGGTAGCTTAAGATTTAATTTAGTTTTTCACACAGTTCAATTTGTCTACCATCTTGATATTCGCTTTATAGTTATATCTGTTCTTTGTTTCTCTGTGACACCTTTCCTTTTATTCTTTTTGATGAAATAAACTTTTTATACTAATCACCCCTTCAATGGTATCAACTCCTTAGCCATTTATACTTTCATTGCCCTATATGTTACCTCTACTTATCTGCAAACAACATTCTATACTGTTATTATTTTTGCTTTAAATGGTTAATAGCTCTTTAAATAAATTTAAGAACATAGATACAAGTATTTATCTATGCATCTATGTCATTATCAATGTACCAAATATCTACCTATGTATCTATCAATGTATGTATACATGTAGTCTGTATGTATCTATCTATGAATAGAATGTGAAATGTGTTCTATTTTTACCATATATGCTAGATCTCTTCTTTACTTCCCAAAGATTCAGACTTCCATCCGTTATTACTTCCCTTGGGTCTGGATATCTTCTGCTAGCATTTCCTGTAGTATAGGTCTACTGGAGACAAATCTGTCAGCTACTGACTTTCTGAATATGTTTTCATTTAGCTTTGTTTCTGAAAGATATTTTTATTACATATAGAATTTTGGGTTAGAAAAATTCTCCAGTATTTTACAGATGTCATTTATTTTTTTTTTCTGTCCTCTGTCACTTCTGAAAAGGAGTCAGCAATTATTCATAGCTTTGTTCACTGTACGTATTTGTATTTGTCTTACTGTCTTTTTTAAAATTTCCTTTTATCTTTGGTTTTCTGCAGTTTGACTATGATGTGACCAAGTGTTTTTTTCTTTGTATTTGCCCTGCTTCATTTACTTATCTTACTTTGTGGATTGATGCTTTTTGACAATTTTGGAAAATTCTCAGCCATTATCTCTTCAAATATTGCTAGTGCACCATCTTCTCATTTGGTATATTTGATATATTTGATGTATTAGACCATCTGATATTGTCCCACGGATTTCTGATGCTCTCTTCTGATTGCCTTATTCTTTCTTCTTTTTATCTGTTACTTTAGCTAATTTTTACTGTCCTTTCTTTAAGTTCATTCATTCTTTCTTCTGCTGTGTTGAGTGTGTTTAAGCACATTGAGGGAATTTTTAATTTATGACATATTTTTATATCACTTTTATTTTGCCAGCTTTACTGAGATATTGGTTTGGCCAAAAAGTTCGTTCGGGTTTTTCCATAACATCTTATGGAAAAACCCGAATGATCTTTTTGGCCAATCCAATATAACTGACATTTAATTGTGTAAGTTTAAGGTGTACAACATGATGATTTGATACATGTATACATTGTGAAATGATTACCACAATAAGGTTAGTTAACCTTACATCACCTCACATGTTATAGTGCCCCCCCACCAGTGATGAGAATGTTTAGGGTCTACTCTCTTAGCAACTTTCAAGTATAAAATACAAGTATATAATACAGTATTGTTAACTACAGTTACCATGCTTTATATTAGAGCCCCAAGACTTAATTATCTTAAAACTGAAGGTTGTGTCTTTGATCAACATCTTCCCATTTTCCCCACCTCCCAGCCCCTGACAACCACCATTCTATTCTGTTTCCATGAGTTTGGCTTTGTTACATTCCATGTGTAAGTGAGATCATACAGTATGTGTCTTTCTCTGTTTGATTTACTTCACTTAGCATAATGCCCTCAAGGTCCAACCATGTTGTCACAAATGGTGAGATTTCATCCTTTCTCATGGCTGAATAATATTCCATTATAGACACATATAGTACATTTTCTTTACGTTTTCAATCTGTTAATATTCCATTACAGACATGTATACCACATTCTCTTTATGCTTTATGTTTGATGGACATTTAAGTTGTTTCTATGTCTTGGCTATTGTGAATAATGTAGTAATAAATATATATATATTTAAATATCTCTTTGAGATCCTTGTTTCATTTTCTTTGGTATATATCCAAAAGTGGATCACATAGTATTTTTAAAAAATTTTTTGAGAAACCTCCATACTGTTTTCCATAGTGGCTGCACCAATCTACATTGTCACTAGTAGTGCCCAAGAGTTCCCTTTTCTTCACATCCTAACCAACATTTCTTTTTTTGAAAATAGCCATTCTAACAGTTGTGAGATGATAACTCATTGTGGTTTTTGATTTGCATTTCTCTGATGATTGATTGCATCTCAACTTTCTAATGGGGTTCAAAAATTTATGGGTTTTGTACCTTGTCTAGCTTATAGTACACTCTCTTGTGATTTTTTTTATCCTATAGAGAAGCAGGAGTTTGATGTGTAGTTCTTATTTAAACCATTTCTTTTCCTCTTATCACCTGATTTTAGTTAAATTTGGATGAATAAGCACATCTGTCTTATAAGGATATTTTACAAAGCTGTGAATATATTTTATGACCCTGAATGTACACACATTACTTAATAAACATAGTAAAGTAGTCAAGATGATATATAAACATGTAAATTAAAACCAAAAAAATTACTGTATATCTTTAAAATTTAAGAGAGGAGGTTTTACATGTGTGTGGACTACATGGCCATTTTAGTGCCATAGGCTAAGTTTTAAATACCAGTAGCCAGAATTCTGTGAGTCAATGCCAACGTTAAGTTCGGATGGCATGACAGTGTCGTTTCAAGGCACCCATCTCCAGAGTGCTCTAGGGTCTCTCATGAGGTCATTTCATGTCTCATCTCTGTTTCATAATTCCTATGAGGTTAAAAATGAGAGGGCACTATCAGTCCCTCTTTGCTGCTGAGAAAGAAGATGAAGTCACAGAAGTGCCAGGTGTTTTTGTCCAAGATTATATAGGCATCAATCAAAATCAGCAGAAGGAAGAAATCACAAGCCAGAGGGCAAATGGCTTGTCTTTGTCTTGTCCTGGTCAGTCAACACCTAATTCTTACAAGACAAAATTGTCTATCCAATTTTTAAAGGTCTCTCGAGACAGTGATGACCTGCTATGGTATTTAATAACCTTTAGATCAAGGATATTAGTCATGTTTGACTAAACTCTGACAATCTCCCCATGGTCTCAAGACCAAGCCTAGGGAAGAGAATTAAGTTGAAGGAAATTGTCAGCTTCATACATACTTTGATACTTATAAACAGTAATCATATACCTAAGTTATCTTTTCTCTTATGCTCACATCTCC
Organism: Mesoplodon bidens; assembly: GCF_964165515.1. Classification (NCBI taxonomy): domain Eukaryota; kingdom Metazoa; phylum Chordata; class Mammalia; order Artiodactyla; family Ziphiidae; genus Mesoplodon; species Mesoplodon bidens. Next base: position 15,293,450 of record NC_138181.1, on the reverse strand, counting down.
CTAAAATTGGAATTTATTAATGTTTATATGAACTATTCCTTATACAAACCAGAGAATTGCCCTACTTATAAGAGTAATATCTACCTTCAATCAAACATTTCTCTGAGTGCTTAAAAATATTATTTAATTTTCACTAAAACTGTATTAAATACATTATCTGATTTAATTTGCACCAAAACGATATAAGGTTTTGTCTACAAAATTTGTGTGTCACAAACCTAGTATATGACACATGTTTGTATGACACCACTGCCTTTTCTCTTTACTCTTTCTACAGTCTTGTTCTATCCCTTCGATAATAATTTATCAAAACAAAACTGGGAATAATTCTTTACAAGACAAAAGGATTCATCATGGACTTCCTTTAAATCACAAGTATCTCCAACGCACTTAGAACTTGATTTAATTATATTTGATCTATATACTCTTTTTTTGAGGAAACATGCATTGTGCAATGTGTAACTATACCTTAAATTGTCATCCTTGGTTTCAGTCCTTATCTTAAATAAGATAAGTAAACTTTGGAACAGAGATCAGGGTTTTGTTTCCATAAGAGTTTTAAAAAAAGGTAAGCAACTGTCATATTTTAAATTGGGAGATTTAACCCAAAATGGGGAATTTCGGTTTCTCTGGAGAAATCTGAAAAATGGACAACAGTTGGCTTTCATTCTCACATAGCACCTAACAACAAAAGCCTTTAGAAAGGGCATGAATTAGCCAATGTTCCATAGTCCTCACTGTTCCCAGTTGTTTCCTTCTTTTTCTTTACTTGCTTTGTTCTTGAATGTATTAAATGTTCACTCCTTTAAACATAAGAACATATTGCTTTAACCAAAGAACGGAAGTGCTAGCTGTGAGTTACCAAATAGGTAGAGTAGAGCCTTCACTGGCAAAGTGGGCACAACCCTCATTTTCAAAGGATGTAATCAACAAGCATCTAATAAGGTACTAGATGTTTTTGCATCAGGCGCTTTGTTGTTCTTAGACTTCAGGTTACTTGGTGGCCCTGTGATGCAGTTTCCTGATTCAGTCTAGAAAAGCTGAGATTTTGTAGTTTATCTGGATTTTTTTAAGTTTGATTTTGGCTTTCTGCATTTTAAATAAGAGAAAACTCATTTTGAACATATATATATATATATATATATATATATATATATATATGGATATATCCATATATAGCTATAAGCAGAGAATTGACCTGATAAAAGTTATGTGTTAGAAAATTGAATTCTATGTCAAGTCAATGAAGAATATTTACTACATGAAAGATGAATAAAAGGGGGAACAACCTGGAGGCTATTGTACATAATGAAGACCTTACCTAAGGCTTGGTAGACAAAAAGCGGGTCTAGATTCAAGACATAATTTGGGGTAGTATCAACTAGATTGTCTGGTACAACTGAAGGAAGGGCTGAAGGAGAGGGAGAAATTGGGTGAATCCCAATCTGGACATCTGGATGGAGTTTTGGTGTTTTAAACGAGTTGAATTTAGGAGGAAGAGGAAGCAGAGTGGTTTGTTTTTGTTTTGTTTTGTTTTGCATATCTAAGCAACTAAGAAATTACTTAAAAATCAAAGGTGATACACTTTTTTTTTGGAGGGTATGCTCAAATGTTTTTTTTATCAGAGACGCATGATCAAAAAACTTGGAGACTGAGTGCAGTACTACAAAAAGAAAAATAAATTTGGCAGTTATGGGGAATTTGAGGTGCCTATAGAACATTTAGGCAGTAATTTCCAGTGGGCAATAAGGGTCTAGATCAGACAGAACTTTCTTTGATCATAGAAAGTTTCTAAATATGTACTGTTCAATATGGTGGCCAGTTGCCATGTATGACCGTTGAGCAAAAGGTGATACATTTTCTCATTCAGAAAAAAAATTTTTTTCCAGTTTATTTGGAAAAAAAAATTTGGAAAAATGTGCCATTTTTCTTCTCCGTGTGTGCATTTCTTTTTCCTCCTTGCCTGAACTCAAACACACCATGATCACTCAGGGATCGTTTGTTAATGAAGTTCTTCCCTTCTTCAGCCTTCAGCTGCCAGTGCTGAGAGCAAACCTCACTATGGAGAGAATAATCAATATCTCACAGTACTTCTACTAGAAGCTATCAAATGGAATGGCAATCAAATATTTTTGTTCTTTTTAAAATTAGGAATTAATAAATATTACTCATTTTTCCCATTGCCATTTACCTGTGGTTCATCAAATGGTTATGCAGATGACATAACTGCAACAAGGAACAATTCTGTACCATTGATCTTCTCCCCTTGAGCACTCATATTTCTAGCAGGCAAAGCTGACCAGCATGATAGATGAAGTTTATAACAATATTTAACCTTTTTCCTCAGATCTTTACTAAATAATCACACTATTTTACAACATCTAAGCCAATATAGTATTTTATAGCTTAAAAATAATTTCATAGCTTTGATTTTATATAGTACCCAGAACAGCCATACCTACCTGCACAAGAAAACATGATACGCAATCACAGCTGCTAAGTGACCTGCCAAAGTTCACCTACTAGTTAGCAGTCAAGTAAAAATTAGAAATCTAGATCTTCTCACTCATCCTGACTTTTCACACTGTTTTTCCTTATACACACAAATAATGTTGTTGCCTCACCATGAAGCTGGGCAATCACTTAGCGGTCTTTATCCCCAATGACAACTGACAGATTTATAAGAATTTTATTTAGCTAGTAAGTCCCCATCCAAGTTCTCTGGATCCTCACAGCGAGTTGGGTTTGTGAACTCCTTTTATTATTTTAGATACTCTGATGCCGTAATTAGCTGCACAAGCCAACTAAATCTCAGATGTCTTGTTTTGACTGAAAATATATCAATTCCAACTGGTAAAGCTGATTATTTTATTGAGAGTCCTTTGAAAGTTTTATATCTCTGATACCTAAAGTGTGTATTTGACAAATCAATCGGCAAATCAATGCATTTAGCAAATCCATTTTGCTTTGTTAAGTAAAATCTTTCACAGGATGGAGTCTATGATAAAGACTGCATCGAACATAAATGCTCGGATCTATGTTTTCATCTGACATTAAGTTGGTTAACCTTGCTGAACTTGAGTTTCCATATCAGGAGGAAAAAATCACTCAATATTTATTCTATAAATATTTATTGGGTTATTTCAATGTGCCAAAGACTTGTATGAGTACTAAAAAGTGGATAAGAGGAGTTTTTTCATATGGATATTGTGATTTTAAAATAATGTGTGCAAAGCCTGTGACTCTGCCATAGCTTGTTGGCCAGCTGACTCAAAAATGAGACCTAGGACCTGCCTTTCACCAGCCCCCTCTCTAGACAGCTCAGCTTCACAGCTGTGGCCACAGCAGAGCCTGGAACACAGCAGAGCAGAAAGGATTCATGATGGTGCTGGTGTATCTTAGTGAGTCACCATAGGGAGTGGGGCAGGCTGATTAGAACCTAGACATCTTCTGTTTACATATAAATATCCTGCTAATCAGTGATGACTAGAGAGGAAACATAGGCAAATGCCAGTTAAAATGGAGTTAGAAGCATTTTTTTTTAAGTACATTTGGTAGAGCTTGGCAGTGGTTCTTGAATTATACAGGAAGAAATCTTTAGAAATGAAATGGCCTCAGGCAGAGTTAAAGGCAATAGTTTTGTAACAGGCTGTCAGAGGAAGTCTCTGAAAGTAAACCTTGTCTTTCATCGCTTCTAAAAAGGATAGCTTTTAAGTAAGTATATTTTTTCTTTGTGTGTGTGTGTGTGTTTAGAGGAGAGAGATTTCTTTTGATTCACTGCTAAGAAAAGATCTTTGTTTAATGGCTTAATTACAGGCTCAGTCTCAGGTATGCTCTCTTAGTGCCCTTTCAGGATACTGTTCCTTTTAACATGCCCTCATATCATGGAGGCCATGGCATTTATAAGGTATACGCACCATTTATGAATTTTGTGGTACTTTTTCTCCCCTTTAAATGCACTGTGGAGTCCATCATAGGGACTCCTTCAAGGAAAATGACTTTAAAGTATTTTACCTTTTAGAATCTACCTTTGTTAATATTTTAGGATAAAACTAGCAGATTCTACACAGGGAGACTCTGTACTACCTGCTAAATGGAAGAAAGAGGATGTAACACCTGTTTATTTTTCAGTTTCAAGGGTTGTGTGGGTGAGTAAGAGTTAACAGAATTCCATGAAGCCTACAGCAGGTTTTTCTTCAACTCATACATTATTTTTTGCTAGGTTCCCAAGATTGGACTTATATTAAAAAAAGTAAAAAAAGGTCAAAGCCAAAATTTGGGGCCTATATGCTTTCCTTTTTTTTTTTTTTTCTTTTTGGTCCACCTTCCAGCCTCAATCACTAGCCAACAGTACCCAGTGAACTTCTGTCTTGCCCACATTGCTTAGATTGCTGCCCTGGTAATTCTTATACCCAACTGTACAAACACTCTATCAGATGTTCCTGAACTTCTGCCTTCCAACCCAATGTGTCATGCTTTGGATAAATCTTCATTCAGGAGGTCAGCCCTGCTTTAGTTAAGAAGTTGATTGTTTTCTAACAACAGATTGTAATACATAGCTTTTACCATCACAAGCCAAATTCTTCATATTTATGGGAACCTTCATGACAGCACATGACTCCACTCAGTTAAGACAGTGTGACTCATACTTCAAATTGTGGGCACTTTAATAGTCCTTGTAAAATAATATTTTATGCTAAATGGGACTTTTGGATGGTATTACTCAAATCACTTCACCTAAGAGAACACCTTTTCTGTTGATTCACAAGCTGCTCTTTCATTATACGCTTGTCTTTACTGTAGAAACATAAAACCATATTCTTATCATTTGTTCCAAACAGACTATTTTCATGAAATTAATAAGCAAAAATAAAATAAAATAAAATAAAATAACGCCAGCTCCAAGGGGCCCGGGGCCTAACGTTAATAAAGGGTGAACTGCTAAAAACAAAATAACAGCAACAAAACCCCACCTTTCTAGTAGCTACAGCTCTGATAAGGATAGCATGAAAATCTGTCTTTTGACCACTTTTTTGACCACTGCTTGACCACTTACAAAGCATTGGCATGTTGATTAACTCAGTTGAGCCTCACAGCAAACTTGTAGAATGGCAGGACATGCATGAGGGTTCCCATTTTGCAGATGTGGAAAGGAAAGTCCAACAATGTGAAGTCACTTTCTCATGGCCATACCACTCCCAAGTGACAGAGCTGTTACTTAAGTTCAGGTGTGTTGGCTCTAAAATACCTGGGATTTCCATGAACCAGATCACCTCTTCTGAAGCACGAAAATTCAGATCCAAGAGGTACTCTCTTCATCAAGATCTCAAGTCACGACATCTCAAATGAAAGAAAGTCTTTTTCTTCCAAATATTTCTTTTTCTTTAATATTATCCCCCCACCATCCCCAGATCTACTTTTTCCTTTGTGCTCTAGCACTATTCACTTTTTAATATATTTTTTATGATATTAATGGTGTGTTTCTGTTGTGTTCCTTCCTTCACACTCCTTGAGGACAGGATTTTTGTGTGTGTGGTTATTTTATTTTGGCCATGCAGTTTTGGTCAAGTGCCCAGAACATGGATCAGCAGACTATAGTTTGCAGTTGGTTTTACTTGACCTCCCAAACTAAGAATTGTTTTTACATTTTAAAGCATTGTTAAAAAAAAAAACTGAAGAAGGCTATGTGACAGAAAGCATGTATGGTCCACAAAATTTCACTATCTGGCCCCTTACAGAAAAAGTTTGCCAACTCCTGGTCTAGAAATTTTCCCAGCACACGGTAGGAGCTCCACGTACTTGTTGAATGAATGGTGCATGCGTGTACCTGTGTTGAAGTGCTTCTTCTTCCATGGAGCTAGTTCCTGACAATAAGACCCACCCAAATGAGAGAACCTGAATGCCTCATTTTCCCACTGTGAGCCACTGGCATCTGGCAAACATGACGGTGTTTTCTGTCCCGTTGTTATTTCCATCTCCATAGCACAGATGTAGGTTAGGCATCTCAAAATCAGGAGCTATTCAGCAGCTAGTGGAGAATATTCATTGTTATTTGGGCTGTCAGTGTAATTAGCTCATCTTTTAGAAGCCTTTGCACCAAGCCTTGTTTGCTATTGGAGACTTTGCCTCATCACCACCATTCACATGCATATTAGAGTTTCAAAGAGCATGTTGCTATTTTGATTTTTCTTAGGAGTTAAGATAAAATATTCAATATCTATCTCACCCACCGCTCACAGCCCTTGAAGACAAAGCCCCTTGGTCTGCATGTAGCTAATGGCCAATATTCCACGGAGCCTTTGCTAATGGCCCAGATAAGAGTGAAGCGCAGCCAAGCACAAAGTACACTGTAATAAGGTCACTAAAGCTGTAAATTACTGGTTTTCATCCTTAGATATGTCTTGCAATGGCCGGAGAGAGTTTCGCTTCATTAAATGTGAGAAGTCGCAACTCAGGCTAAATCTCTCTAGAGATATTAAATGCCGAACATATGCAATTACACCAAATGATGCTCCCAACTTGAACAGCCTAAGCTTTTCTTAAAAACTGTTATCTCAATTTCTTACCCATGTTTCCTCTGTCTTCACTGTCCCTTGCGCCCAGCCCACTATGCCCTCCTTTACAAATAGCTCTTGAAATACCAGCCAGGGCTCTGGCGCTGGGCTGCTGGTTGCTCATCCCGTCTCACTGATGATTCCCACCGGTTTTTAGAATCAAACTCTGCTTCTGTCGTTCACAGCAGCCTTTCCTGGCTACATTTTAATTAACTCCGTATGGTACAACGATGATAATTTGGCCCAAAATAAAAGTGAGCCTGAGTGAATGCTGTTATCATTAGAAAGATTTAATGTACAGAGGCAATTAAGAAGTTCTTCTGGAAGTATTGTGGAGTGTGAAGGGAAGAAAGAAGGAACGGATGCCAAAAACTCATTCACCATATTAACAGCTGTGAGAACGAGAGACCCTAGAGAAGTTCTCCCCTGGGTCCCTTCTGTGATTGCATCTGCTAGTGAGTTTTATTGACCATCAGCATGACCTATGTTTTCATTTTATGGTTGGTACTGAGAGCCGACTCACGAAATCCAGAGGGGGCAGAGATGGAAAACCTTTTCCACGTCACTTTGGTGACGGACCTGGATTGAACTGAATGCCTGGATTGAACAGTCATGCCCTCTTCCTTGGTAGTACATTTTCTTTATTGTTTTTTTCCAAGTGGGATGACCAAAAGCCAACGTTGTGGTGCCATCTACATTTAGAAGTGTTCTGCCATTTTGTTATTGTTTTTGCTGTACCTTGGTAACCAGCCCATACATCTGGATGTGCTTGTTCTCTTTACACTTCCGTACTTACAAAGCATCCTCTTGACTCTGGGCAGCATTTGCTCTTCAAACTGGTCTCAGGGCTGCTTCCTCGATTAAAACTTCTGTATCATGTGTTTAATCTATGTGATGCTGTTACCAACTAGTTGTCCTGGAAAATGGTTCTAATATGACCAAGCATTTTGTGTGTGGGGGGTGGTACACGGGCCTCTCACTATTGTGGCCTCTCCCGTTGCGGAGCACAGGCTCCGGACGTGCAGGCTCAGCAGCCATGGCTCACAGGCCCAGCCGCTCCACAGCATGTGGGATCTTCCCGGACTGGGGCACGAACCCGTGTCCCCTGCATCGGCAGGCGGACTCTCAACCACTGCGCCACCAGGGAAGCCCCACAGCAGTAGTTTTGACCAGGTTTCTGTGGCTCTGTTCTTGCTCCCCTGTAATCCATTCTCAACACAGCAATTGGAGTGAAATTTTTAAATGTTAGATCTTTGTCATTCTTGCCATGGCTCTCCATTTTAGAGTAAAAGCCCATAAAGAACTGGCTCTAACACAATGTTGCAAATCTACTGTACTCCAATAAAAATTCTAAAAATTAAAAAAAAGAACTGGCTCCTCTTTACTTGTGTTTCCATCTCCTACTGTCCTGCCTGCTCAGTCCACTCTTGCACTTTCATCCTTGTTACTGCCTTATGTGTCACCCTTCCATAGCCCCTTTGCTCTGGTCCACTTTGCCTAGAATGTTCTTCCTCCAATGCCTTCTTTGCTAGTTCCTGGTATCTTTCAAGTCTTTGCTTATATCTCACCTTCTCAGTGAAGCGTATTCCACACCTCCTAAGCCTTCCTCCTTACTCTGATTTTACCTTTTTAATTTTTCCATAGCCCTTATGACTTCTAGCATACTATATAATTCTATGTATTATGTATGTTTTCCATCTCTTTCCACTGACTAGAATGTAACCTCCTTGAGGTCATAGATCTTTATTTCGTTCATTGATACATCCCAAGAACTCAGTAACCCCTCAATAAATATCAGTGAATGGTATGCAGTGTTTAGGGTCCTGGCGTCAAACAGCCCAGGTTAAAATCCCACCACGGCTTTGCTTACTGGTACTGACTGACCCTGTGCAAGCCACTTGGCATTTTGTGGTCTCATATTATCTGAAAAAAAGCATTGAAGATATTACCCACTTCATAGAGCCATTGTTAAGATTATTTGAGATAACATATACAAACTCCAGAGAACTGTACTCTACAGACAGGAAACTCTCCAAAATTTTTATTTGTTACTTATCCCCTGCAACAATCTTATGAGATAAGTACTATTTTATCTACATTTTACAAGTGAGAGAAACTGGAGCTTAGAAAACTTAACAATTTGATGAGACACACAGTAAGTGGCAGAATTGGGATTCAAATTCAGTTCCATTTGACAATATATTTAATGTTCAATCTCCCCTTATATTTTATGATGCTTTTGCGTCATGGAATATCTTTTTACAATTATATCTTCTAACTGAAAGTATATAAAAATTATTGATTTTTAAATATTTATCTTTTATAGCCTATCAGATGAGCTTTGTCCTTTCAATGTTTATTTCAAATCTTGTTTCAAACACTTATTTAAAATCTTGTGTCAGATCTTACTGTATGGAGGAGAAATTTCAGAAAACATTTAGTAACAGAGGCAGCAAAGCATACTTGAGTAATCTGAATAGTTTATGCCATTACGGGAATGCTTTTAGTGCTCATTCTTTATTACTATACTCACTGAGGACTTAAAATATACACTGTTTATAATGCTTAAAGGAATCCTTTTATTCTTAGAGTTTTGTGTTGCTTTCATCAAGAATATTTAAATTGATCAGTTATCTTCATATATTATTTTAAATAACCTTGAAAAAATAAATGAGATAATAGTTGCAAATACCTGTTTAACCTTATGAAGAAGAGTAGCTTGTCAATTATAGGTACCATGCAAACAATATTGATTTGAGGTGTGCCTATTGCTATAATGTCTAGGATGTTTTGATGAAAACTCTATTTTAAACTCACATGCTATATGAGGCAGCTGGCTGTCTTGATCAATCCTTTCTCCACCTGAAAGCAAAGCTTCAAGCACCTGATAAATGGGTTGCTGCTCCAGAGGCTCATAGGATCACACTGTATTCTGTCTTCTACTCTATGGCAAATCCTTTCTTTCTGCTTTGTTGTCTTTCTCCTTCTGGGAAGGTTATCTATTGTTTCCAAGTATCTGTGGCCCTACTTGGTAACCAAGGAGATGGTATCATTCCCCACTGATATGAGGGGCAGTGATGGGGCTCGTCACACTTGTGACCAGGATGCCATGTGTGAGCAGAAAGTTTGAAAGCCATAGCATTGTTCCACTATTACTCTTTTCCCTCTATCACAAGAGCAGCTTGCTCCCTGTATGGGTTTCTCTTTCAGGCTCAGTCTCAGAATAAAGAAGACAAAGAGCGGAGCTACCTCCAGTTGGAGCTAGATGTTGTTTACCTTGGGAAGGGGTTAGTGTGTTGTGGGAGAAGGAGGGAGGGAAACAAATACTTGTGACCAAGTGAGAATACTTAGGAAGTCGTGTTAATTTTCTCAAGTACTCCCTGCTCCACCCTGTGGGAAGATTATACACTCCCAATCCATTGGTATCTAGCTTAGTCATGTGATTTGCTAGTGCAACATGACTTCTTTGGCCAATAAAATGCCAGCAGAAGAAAGTCCAAGCCATATCTGAGAAAGCTTATTGTCTTTCTGCCATAACCAGAGCAGCATGTCCCAGAGAGGAGCTGTTGCATCAGCCTTGTTTCCAGAGTGAAGACGAATGGATAGCAGAGATGCAGCCAAAGCACATTGGAAAAAGCATGCAGGAGGTAAACCTTCATTGCTCTAAGCCACTGAGATTTTGGGGTTGTTTGTTAACACTGCAAAAGCTCACTGATGTATCTTCTTTTCCTTCAAACAGGGATTCTATTTCTCTACCAACAAGGTGGCCAACTTTTTAGAAAGTCAACCTGGGGCATGGCCATACCAAAAATACAAAGTAATATAATATATAATAAATACTTATATATGTATATTTATGACTCAATCATAAACTTATGTAAAATAAGTATTTACATTAAATTTATATTATACTTTATTATTTACTTTTCTGTTATATACATGCTTTTATTTAAGCAGAAAAATAAGACGAGTTAACAGTGACAATTAGTAGTAATTTATGGTAGGATTAATTGAGTAATGTGTATGAGAGAACATAACAATATTTTGTAATGTTTCTTTTTATCCTCTGGTTTAGTGGCTTATTTTTAACTTCTAAAAAATCTTTTACTTGGGTGTATAAATTTGTAGGCAAAATTACTTTATTTTTTAAGATATATAAATATAATATACTTTAAAAGTAGAACAACAGGACTAAGTACACAGATATTACCTATATTTAATTTTAAAAAGATACATATTTCTTTCTGTGCCATATTATAGGGTATTTTTTATCTTGTTTCTGTTCTTAACAATACTTCTTTGAAGTACCTGCAGCTTTTAGAACTTCCTTCTTTTCCTTTATGTGGTGATAAACTTAGTACAAACATACAACTCACTATGAACAGTTGCAAGCTGCTTTTCTCACACCCACTTACATTGAATCCTGGTGTCAGTCCAAAGCGATGACATCAAGCCAAATAGCTTCTCAACAAAAATGTCTGAACATAGAATATTTGAGATTTTACTTACTGGCAACAACAGGTTTTCAAATTTGTATAAATTTGTTTTCACCTTTCCAAAAATGTGCATTTATTTTGTATCAATAATCTTGTTTTGGTAAACTAGCTGTTTGTCAGTTACGACCTTGGCATCTATCTTTAATATGGAAGGTATCCATGTTTACTATGTCACCATTTTTAAACATATTGGGTATCATCATAAATTAAACTTTTCTTTCTCAGGGAAAATGGTTTCATATAAATACCTAAGGGGCTAACACACCTGTATCAAAATTTTGGCTGTTGTTTGTCCACATTTTATGAGTTGCAAAATTTGAATCAGGAACTGTCACTTAACTTAGTTTCACTGAGAAATTAAGGGAATGATCGGATAGTGTGTGTGTGTATCCTTGTGGTATGTCCACGGTCATCCAGTGCCTGCTATTTTCAAATGAGCATTGGTTTTATTTGGTGAGATTTTAAAAAATTATTGATTTAGAAGTACTTACCTTTCTCCTGCCTAACTTATGAGATTCGGGCTCTATATTTGCTTTCATATCCTTTCTCCACCTTGCCCAATCCAAAATTATTTTTGGCATATTGGCAGGACGTTCTGTTTTTGATTATTTCCTTTCCCAATCCTTTCACCTGTCTCTAAATGAACACAGCTATTTATCCCTCTTTTTTGGTGATGTCTGGGTCATGCTAGCATTGATATTGTCACCATTTTCATGGTCATTATCTGACCTCTTAGAAAAACGTGGTCCCAATATTGGCAATGTTAAAAATTAAACTAGCACAATCTGGATAAAAAGCAGAGCAGTTTGTCCTCAGGCAAAGTCAAAGATGGACTGTTAGTTTTCATGGTTACATCATACTTAAGCTGCACACTTAAGTCACATCACTTGGAATGACACAACAATAGTGATACATTATGGTGATGGACAAATCATAATTTCTAACATCACCAGTCAGGGGGAAAATCAGTGATAATGATTACAGAAGGTGAGTAACCTATGCCTTATTCATGTGACACTAAAAACAGTATTACTTTCAGCCCATGGGGTTTTTTTTTTTTTTGAAATGTCCCATTTTTTGTTCTGTTTTGTTTGTATTTTCCCCCAAACGTTTGTACCTATCTCTGAATACCAGGATTTCTTGCTGAACTTTCAGTGCTAAAACCAGGACAGAACTGAGCAAGCGGTATGGGTTGGCCACCCTATTGCCAATTCTCTCAGATTATTGCTTTATTTAGCTATTTGTCAAGGCATTGCTAGGAGACTGCCTCTTCTATCATGCTTGGCTGCATTTTCTGGAGCTCTAGGGCCAGTTGCCAGGACCTCTGTGTTCCAGAGGATTCCAGGGATTCCATTTTCTGGAAAGGTTCCCACTTATCTTCATCCACCCAAAAATGTTACTTATTCCAGTGCATGTCACCCTAAAATGTTTCATTTCCTCAATTTCTTGGAGTACTTTTTTTTTATTCATCAAGTTTCAGAAAGATTCTATTACTTGACCCTTTAACAAGCATGGAAAAAAATTTGTCAAGAGGGTTTAAATATCAGAACTTATTTATACTACTTTGGTTGTTTTTTCTTTCTCTGATAACCTGATCAAGTTCTGGAGAAGGTATTATGGATGTGGAAGGAATGGTTCATGTGCTGAGTCTTCTCTTGTTTCAGTGTTTTTGTTTTCATATTTTTACACTTTATGCCTGTCTTGGACTGCCTGCCATGATTTATGAAGCTGTTTCTTTGAATATGGTGTCTTCTCTAGAGGGAAAGACAGATGTGGAGGGCGGGGGGAATTGTTGAGACACATCTATAAACATTGTGAAAAAGCAGGAGGATTCAATATCCAGAGTCAGGCAGCTTATATTTTCAATAGAATTTTTCCTAGCTCTCAGGAGGGGGAAACACTGCCACCTGTGTGCTTGTCAAGTCTGGAATTAGATCATTAACTCTTTGTTTAATGTCCTTGATCATTTACTAAGAAGAAAAGAACATCCTGCTTTGTTAATTTCATAGAAAGTTCTCTTAATTTCTTCATGGGAATCTGCAATAGGATCTCCTAAGATCCTAGAATCAAACTGAAGTTATAGCATCCCATTTGTATATTAGTATCAGATTCAACTACAGGGAAACTTTGACAAAGTAACTAATGAAAATAATTAAATGAAATCACAAAGGAATATAAAAATTATATATTCTATTCATTTTAAAGTTATTTTTACAATATCTGATTAGAAATTTAAGCTGCAATTAAAGTTTCTCCTTGAAATAATTTGACATTTTTTCTGACTATGTACAGGCTCTGAAATTCTGTTAATAATGAATTCTTTGAATTTGCTATTTATTTGACTTTTTACTATGCTAGCATTTCCTTTGACTTATTTCCAAAGACATTCACTTCTTATTCTTGAAACCATAGTGGTACCCTTTGTTCCTTGGGATCAATATTACGCTACAGGAGGTAGACGTGTGGAAGACAAATGCACTGTATCAGCAGTAGAAACAACCTGCATTCAGATTTCAACACCTGTGATTGTTGGAGAACTCAGGGTGCCTTTGTTGTAATGTCCTTAAGGAGTGCGTGGAGAGAGGCTTTGCTGGGGTCTGGGAAGCATCCTTCCTGTGATACTCCTCTCCTCTAGCTCTTTTTTTATTTTCCTTCTCTTTTATTCCTCTCCCTCTCTTCTTCCTGGCTACTCCTTTCTCCCAATCTCAATCATATTCTTTCTTCCTTTCTCCTCAAAGAAAACTAGTTCCCAAATATTTTTTTTTTCTGAATACATAGTGGAAGGTAGGACAGGATGCAATAGAATATAGAAAAGAGAGAGAGAGAGAGAGAGGGGGTTGTAAAAGAATACACCTTATGTTATGAGACTAAAGGCAGAGGAAAATTGTTCTATGGCAATTGTTATGGAATCAAATGAGAGATATTTTCTGTTTCTTCTTTCTCTTCTTTAAAGCTGTTAATATTGATGGCTTCCTCTTTGAGAATCTTGAAATAAACAGTAAGGGGCAGATGCTACACAAATGAACAGTCTTGTTGCAACTATGTAGCAATTTTTAGTTCACTCTAAATTAATGTATTTTCTACTTAGAAAAACTCTAGTAACTCATATGTGTTTTAGAAAATAAAGGTTGTATTTTACACAAATTTGTTTATCCCCATCCCAAAATAAACAGAGAGAATGTGCTTTCTTGACTGCACTGGAGTTAACTATGACTGCTGTAGACGAAGGTATTGTCGTGAAGTTAGGGCTGGCCAAGTTCTCCAGTATCCCATCTTCCAGGTCCTTGGAAAATTCTGTTTAAAAACTTATAGCTAAATTGTTACTGTTTCTTGAAACAAATTACCTTGACAGATGTTGAGTTCTGCTTCACCTTCCCCCACCTCCAACATTTTAGTACTGTTTCGCTCTTTTGAACAGAACTGGTTTTGTCAAGTCATTTCTCTTTCTATGCACAGAGATGAAAAAAAAGAGAAAAACATGGTATGAAAAGAAACACAAGCTCCTGGGAAATTAAAAATTGTGTCTGAACTAAATGAATCTTAGGAGAGAAGGAAAAAAAAAGGCAAAGGTAAACAGAGTGAAAGCAACATGCATGGAGTCATGTTGATTTTAGTAAAAGTTACCCAAAGAATGTGTATTTTGGCATGAGAACAAAACCGAATCAGTAACTTAATCTTTAAAAAGTGACCATAAATAAGCAATATAAAAATTAGCATAGAATATGAAAGTTGTTCAGAAAACATAGCAAGAACATTTTAATTAACAGAAAATATTAATCAAAATCTTAGGAGAAAGAAAATAGTATTGGTAAATATTGGTAATATTGGTCTTATTAATAGACCCTCAGATGAAATTTGCATGGTCAGCTGCTTACTTTGCAGTTCTGAACTCTTGCTGATTCTTTTTGTTAGATGCAAAGTCATTTAAACACTGTTAATGTTTATTAAGTATCTGTTGGGGTTACTTGCATTCTGTGAGATGTGTGAGGATGAACAAAAGAAACGTTATATATTAACTGTTTTTTTCGTCACTCAAGGTACAGCTGGGGAAGAAGAGAGCCAGATGTAAAGGCAATATTTGATTATTAACAAGAGTGTTGTAGATAGTAAATGGGACCAAAATCCAGGTGCAAGTGTAATACCTTTTTTTTTTTACATTTTTTTACATTTTATTTTATTTTATTTTTATATGGAGTACAGTTGCTTTACAATGTTGTGTTAGTTTCTACTGTACAACAAAGTGAGTCAGCTATATGTATACATATATCCCTTCTTTTTTGGATTTCCTTCCCATTTAGGTCACTGCAGATCTTTGAGGAGAGTTCCCTGTGTTATACAGTAGGTTCTCATTAGTTATCTGTTTTATACATAGTATCAATAGTGTATATATGTCAATCCCCATCTCCCAATTCATCCCACTCCACCCCTTTCCCCCTTGGTATCCATACGTTTGTCCTCTACGCCTGTGTCTCTATTTCTGCTTTGAGAATAAGATCGTCTATACCAATATCTTTAAGTTGGAATGATTAAGAAAAGAATTCGAGCCAGATTTTGAAAGATGGGTGCAATTCTCATACACATTAAGGAGAAACAAAATCAAGTTATGTGGAGGATAAACATAAAAATGGCTAAAATGTATCTTTCAGGGGAAAAGAGGATAGGTGTCAAGGAAATAATGGAAAGTAAAGAAGGAAATGGGTGAGGAATATATCATTTTAATGACAGTAAAGAAGATCTTTTTGCTTATATCCTAATCTTCCTTTTGGTTGAAGCTGTGTGCTCATAAAGAAGATAAAGATTATTGAAATGTGAGTTTCACAGGTTTTCATGCTTGAATCTTAAAAATACCTTAACTCATTGACAGTTCTACTGGTTTCACATTTTGAGTTTATTCTTTCTGTCCTAGAGATCACAGTCATCCCTTGGTATCTGTGGGAGATTGGTTCCAGGACCCCCCCTTGGATATCACAATCTGTGGATGTTCAAGTCCCTTACAGTAGGCACTCTGTACCCACAATCCATGGTTGGTTGGACCCGCAGATGTGGAACCTGCAGATACCGAGGGTTGACTGCTCTTTGCTCATCAATGAATTTACTTTTCTTCAATTTGTTTATATGACCAAGGCATTTGTGAGACAACTAAATAAGGTTAAATGGTGAAACCTGTGAAACTGAAGTAAGAGTTGGAGGAAAGCTAGCTGCTAAAAGTAAGATTCAAACAGGAAAACTTGCTTTTTTACAATGTATAACTAAACAATGGATGGTTGTATTGACTAGAAATAGATCCTGATTCACCGGCTTGATGGTACCTCAGCTCAACTATAAGACACCAGCACAACCTACTTTAATATATTAAGCTTAACTTTATTCAACTTTATTCTAACATATATTAAATGTCGAATGTGTTGTCATCTGCTATGCTAAGTTATGGAAATATTAAATTTAATAATAAATGATTATCATTAAGGAGGAATTTATAGTTCAGTGAGGAATAAACCCATAATTATAATACAAAATTCTAAGTTCAAAAATAGGGGTACACTCATGGTATACATAGAGAAGATTATTGTTAATTCTGCTGGCAACAGGAAAAGGGAGGCTTCACAGAAACGTGACTATTTATTATGGACCTTGAAGGAGTTTTTCAAAGGAAGAAAACAACTTTATAGCTGGCTATAATAGCAAGAGGAAAGGAATGGAGAAACTAGGTTGTGGTAGAGTTGGGAACCAATGAAATTTGGTATGAATAGGTTAGACATGAGATTCTGGGAATAAGACAAAAAGGGGAAGGATGGATAAAATTGTGAAAGGACTGGTAAAACACTAATGTTCAGGAATTTAAAACTTATCTTTTTAAGAACTGTAATTCAATGAAGAGTTGTGAATGGGAAGATGATGTGTACAGATCTATGCCTCGGGTAATTCTGGAAACAGTGTTAAAAATTAAATGAGAGAATCCTAGCTAGGAAAATAGAGTGGAAATAGAAGAAACATAATAAGCTGAATATATAACTAAATTTAGAACTGAGAATATTTGGTGATGCAAATAGTCAAGTGGAATATTACTTTTGTATAATTTGATGAATATTATTAACTTAACTATGGAATACAGGAGAAGAACACCATTTAGAGAAAAGTTTGAGTTTAATTTTGACTATGATAAACTCATATTTCCTACATAACATTCAGGTAGAAATGATCCTTTTGTATTTGGATAGGTAGCTGAATAGAGAGATTAAGACTGAAGATTTAAATTTAGAAATTATAAGAATATAAAATATTGTTAAAACCTTGGTATTTGATGATCACCCCCAAAATGTCAGTGAAGCAACAGGAAAATGGGGCATGGGCAAAATACTCAAAAGCAACATTTTTTTTTTTGGCCAAACTGTCAGAAAAAGTTCCCAAACCTTAAGCTTCACAGTATGACATATTGAAAAGTTAAGAAGAAAACTGTTTAAAAGCAAGGAGTCAGAGCCTTAGTAAATAACCAGAGTCTCAGTTAGGAACTCCCTAAAACACAGAATCCTAGGAGTGTGAGTGATCCGGATAAAAATGGAGTAAACATTTTAAAACCTGAAAACCTGCTTCAGATCAGCTGGCCAGGCCCAGATGGAATTTAGGTAATGTACTGTCCACTATAACTGCCAAATAGGAGATAGAATAGACCATACCTGGAGGAAGATACCATCATCTCTAGTTTCTGTAAAATATTCTACAAAATATCAGGCATTAAATCAAAAATTACTGGGCTCATAAAAAAAATAGAAAATAGAAATAGATTTATAAATGCCCCAGATTTTGAAGTTATCAGATATTGACATTAAAATAACTGTGGTTAATATATTTTTAAAAATAAATGGCAAGATGATACCTTTCACCAGAGAAATAGAATCTATAAGAAAAAATACAACTGCTATCCCAGAGCTAATAAATACAATAGCTGAAATTATGAATTTAAAAGCAAATTGGATAAAGTGAAAGAAAGAATTAATTTTATTAAATGGAGTAAGTTATTTGGCAACAACTAGGATGAAGCACAGAAAGCCTCACCCCCCTGCCAAAAAAAGAAAATACAAAAGATATATAAAGGAGATATATATACACATACATGTATATTTAGCAAAGGAGCTATATTAGCCATGATTAAATCATCAAATATATGTGAAATTGAAATTTCAAAAGGAGCAAAGAGAATAGGACAGAAATTATATTTGAAGATATAACAGCTCATACTTTTCTGAAACTGATGAAAAACTTCAGAACAGAGTGTAAAAGTACTAATACCCCCAAGCTAGATATATACAAAGAGAATTATATGTGGAATTACACACCAGAGAAAAGCTGATTAAGACCAATGACAAAGGAAAACATTTTAAAGCAATCAGAAAAAAAAATACACACTGTCTTCAAAGGGTAATTGAAAGACTGACAACTGACTTCTCAGCAAAATATGGCAGGCAGAAGACAATAGAGTAATCTCTTAAAACTACTGAAATAAAGTAGCCACTGACCTACACATCTATGCCCAGTGGAAATATTAAAATATTAATATTAAATATTAATTAATATTAACATATTAAAAGAAAAGTAAAAGTAAATACTTTAAAAATACTTTAAAATACTTTAAAAGAAAAGTAAATACTTTAAAAATAAATCTGAGGGCTTCCCTGATGGCGCACTGGTTGGGAATCCTCCTGCCAATGCAGGGGACACGGGTTCAAGCCCTGGTCAGGGAAGATTCCACATGCCGCGGAGCGGCTGGGCCTGTGTGCCGCAGCTACTGAGCCTGAGCCCGTGCTCCACAGCAGGAGAGGCCACTGTAACGAGAAGTGTGCACACCACAGGGAAGAGTAGCCCCCGCTCACCGCAACTAGAGAAAGCCCGTGCGCAGCAATGAAGACCCGATGCAGCCAATAAATAAATAGATAAATAATTTATTAAATAAATAAATAAATCTGCGAATTTATTGCTGGAAAACCACACTAAGAAAAATACTAAAGGGATTTATATAGGCAGGCGGGAAATGACCTGAGTTGGAACTAGGAAAATGCAAGCAATAAAGAGCAATGTAAATATGAGGATAACTGTAAATAATTCCAGATAGAGTCATAGTGTTAAGAATGGTACAAGACAATAATAATATGTTTTGTGGGATTTGAAACATATGTAGAAATAAAATGTATTGTAACAGTAATAAAAAGATGGAGACATAAATGAAGTAAAAATATTCTAAGATGTTAACATTGTCCAGGAATTTATAAAAATCCTAATTTATATTAGCTGGCAATAAATCTAGCTATGGATAAAATATATATACTCAACAAGCTGGTAAAGAGGAAAAATTGAGTTATTAACAAAACTGATTAACCCAAAAGAAGGCAAGAAAGGAGAGCAAAGGGAAACAGTAGATATATATCTTCATATATCACTAATTACAGAAAGTGCAAAGAAACTAAACACTACAGTTAGATAATAAAGATGTCGCACTGAAGAAAGAACACTCTAGCTAGAGTGTAAATTGGTACAATCATTTTGGAAAACTGTGTCTGTTAATGCTAAACATATGCAAACACTATCACCCAGCAAATCCACTCCTAAGTTTATACCTTTAGAAGAGCATACATACATGAACAGAAAAACATGTTATAATCACAACATGGTGATTCCCTCAAACTGGCAAAAACCCAAATATTCATTAGCAGAATAGACAAATAATATCATTGCCCATTCATACAATGGGATGAATGAGAATTTAGCAATGAGAATGAACTGCTTTATACATCAGCACAAATGAATCTTACAAGCATAACATAGAAAACTTCATATACAAATGAGCATGTACAATATGGATCTATGTACACAACATTCAAAAACAGGTAAAACTAATGCATGATGCTGGAAGTCAGGATATTGGTTATCTTAAGGGGTTTGTGATGGGGGAAAGGTCATAGAGTCCTCTTTTTGAACCTTTGTTCTGAATACATCATTATGTTTACTTTGGGGAAATTTACTGAATTGTGCATTTATGATTTGAGGTGTTATGTTTCAATAAAATATTTTCTTAACAAATATCAAATCTTGCTTAATAAATCTTAACTGTGTCTATTAATTTCTGGGTAAGGTTAGAGTCTAGAGTAGGCAGATCAAGACATAAATGCAATATTAACGTTTAAGGGATGATCTTAATTCCAGCAGATCTGCTGAAAATGTCATATTTTTAGAGCTCATTTTTTGGAATTTATGTGGATTGAAGATACAGATAGCTATCTGCTAATTAGTCACTGAGTTGGACATTTTAAGTAGATCCTTTTAAGGGAATTTGCAAGCAATTCTTTATATTGTTTGCAAAATACTGAGAAAGAGCATGTGGCATATGTATTATAAAGCAATATTCTATTTATCAAACAATGGGGTGGTTCTGACACTGCTTCCTGGTGTGCATCTAATTAAACTGATGGAACTGTGGAAGTTACTGCATGTTCATTGACACTTATCAGTTGTGTCTTAGACAAGAGGATCTTAAGTCTAAATGCTGAGATCTGAAAGAGCAAAGTTCATGTTTCCAGGAACTTCTTAGGATAAAGTGACTTCTCTGCCTTTTTTTTTTTTTTTCAGATAACCAGTTAATACTTTTTAAGAACTGAAATCTGACTCCTCTTAGCTTAAGGAGGGCTACTCTGGTCATCATGGATCACAAAATATTGTGGCCTCTTTAAAAGTTGAGTGGCTAATTTAATTCTGGCCAATAAATGTAATAAGTTCCTTTAGCCCAACCCTGCCTTTACTTGTGGGACAGATTAATAAAGGTGAAAAGTGAGTCACATAAGTAGTGCATTGATTCTTTCTGAAGCCCTTGAAATACGCTGACCACTAGGGAAATCATGGAGACAAGATATGGCTGCAGTATACGGCCCACCAGGGATAGACTCGCGAATGTAGCGCAGGAGGACTGATAATTCTTGTCCTTTCCAGATTCCAGCTGAATGCCTCCAGTTTTAAAAAATTCTTGTCTTTTCCAGATTCTAGTTGAATGCCTCCATTTTTTTAATGTCTTGACTGAATTATTTTTAAATATTCAATTCCAAAGCTGCTTTTTGGTTGGGCAAGGTGGTTGGGACATGGAGAAGTGGTGGAGCATAAGGAGAAATGTAAGGCATATGGTTTATCACATCAGGCAGTAAGGCATGTAGTTTCATAAGTAAATTATTTGCATTGCTTTTTTTAAATTTAATTTTATTTTTTTAGGAACTAGTATTATTGCAGGTAACTTATTTATTTATTTATTTATTTATTTATTTATTTATTTTTAACTTCAATCATTCTTTGGCAAAGACTAGTCCTTTGTTTTTTTAATTTATTTATTTATTTATTTTTGCTGTGTTGGGTCTTCGTTTCTGTGTGAGGGCTTTCTCTAGTTGTGGCAAGCAGGGGTCACTCTTCATTGTGGTACGCGGGCCTCTCACTATCGCGGCCTCTCTTGTTGCGGAGCACAGGCTCCAGATGCGCAGGCTCAGTAGTTGTGGCTCACGAGCCTAGTTGCTCCGCGGCATGTGAGATTCTCCCAGACCAGGGCACGAACCTGTGTCCCCTGCGTTAGCAGGCAGATTCTCAACCACTGCACCACCAGGGAAGCCCTCTTTGCATTGTTTTTAATGACCCTAAAGACAAGAGATGAGACATAAATATAAGTCAACATTATTCATCACATAAAACAATCTTCGTCACAAATGAACACTCAATAAGGATGAGTAAGATCAAACGAACTTTGCTTGATTTCTCCAGGAAACAAAAAAGGGATTTTAACATTTCCAGTTTACACCTGGTAAAGGAAACCTCACATCCTCCTGTTCCTTTATTGCTCGGACTCAATACTTCTGACACTTCTCATCACCAAATGTGTGTGTGTGCAGGTTTCCACACACCAAGCAATTCTGTGACATCAACTGGGTGTCCTACAGTGTAACTCACTTCTGACACTACCTGGAGATAGTATCAGACCCTACAAAACTGACCCCCCCCCCCCCACACACACACACACTTCAGGTGCCAATTCCAAGTCCAGGTTGTCACCTGTGCTTATGAGTGCCAGTGGGTTGTATAAATCCACCTCCTTCTTTTTTTTTTTTTTTTTGCGGTACGCGGGCCTCTCACCGCCGTGGCCTCTCCCGTCGCGGAGCACAGGCTCCGGATGCACAGGCCCAGCGGCCATGGCTCACGGGCCCAGCTGCTCCGCGGCATATGGGATATTCCCGGACCGAGGCACGAACCCGTGTCCCCTGCATCGGCAGGCGGACTCTCAACCACTGCGCCACCAGGGAAGCCTCCACCTCCTTCTTAGGTATAATTAATTTGCTAGAATGCTCACAGAACTCAGGAAAATAGTTTACTTACTAGATTCACAATTCATTATAAAAGGATATAATTCAGGAATAGCCAAATGGAAGGGATGCATAGGGCAAGGTATGGGGAAAATGGTGCTGAGTTTCCATGCCCTCTCTGGGTGCACCAATGTTCCAACACCTCCTTGTGTTCACCAACCCAGAAGCTCTCTAAACCTTGTCCTTTTGGGTTTTATGGGGGCTTCAACATATAGGCATGATTGAATAAATTATTGGCCATTGATGATTGAACTCAATCTCCAGCTCCTCTCCCCACTCAGGAGGTCTGGGTGGTGGGACTGAAAGTTTCAACCTTATAATCACGTGGTTGGTTTCCCCTGGCATTCAGCACCCATACTTAGGGGCTTTCCAAAAGCCACCTCATTAACATAAACTCAGGTGTGATTGAAAGGGGATTGTAATGAATTACAAGACACCTTTATAGCTCTTACCACTTAGGAAATTCCAAGAGTTTTAGGGGCTCTGTGCCAGAATCGAGACTAAGACGAAGCGTATATTTATTATTGTAAATCACAAAATCACACACCCTCACCCCCACCCCAATAATATAAAGAGATGCACAGACATACAAAACCACAAGAAAACACCAGACTTCCTTCAATTATCAAGAATTATGATAAAGAGAAACTCTACTATATCCAATCCAAAAAATGTCTATTAGATCTGATTTATCCTTTCATTCAATGTATATGAGTATTTTTACAAACCATTACTTTACCTTCCAAAGAGCTTGCAGTTCTAATTACTTGTTAATTATCAACTATTTCACAGTTGCAGTGAAGTTCTAAAATAATAATTGCTATTAACATATTACAGTCATTTTCTGAAGAGCCTCTGTGCATGCACATTTTACTAATAGAAGCAACATGATTGCTACTTTGCTTGTATGTTTTATTTATTTCCATATAGGTTTAATTCCACTGCAGTTTCTCATTTTTGCCTGTTGTATAATTCATGATTTGTACTATATTGTAGTAGGTGTATGACACTCTCATTTTATTAGCTACACTATAATTTCTGCAACTATGTAAAAATAAAGTTTGGCCATGGAGAGTTTTTATTTATTTATTTATTTATTTATTTATTTATTTATTTATTTATTACCTTTTGGCATAAAACGTATTTCTAAACCGTTTCCTCAAGACACTTTGAATTCGAACCCATGTTTTGAAGTTCCTTTTAACCCCCCTTGGATTGCAAGAGCCTTCAAAGGGGCCAAACAGCTGCACTAATTATTGGAGTTTCCTAAGTCATTTTGATACCTAGCAAGAAATTGGAAAATAATAATCCTGTAGCAGCAAGAGCTGAGAGAGTAGTCTGATTTCAATTAGTGGGAATTTGATGTTCTGGAATCCGAAAGGCAGTCACACTTCATGAATTTATTTATGACATTTAACCAGAATTGGCATCATTTTTGACACTTCCATCAATTAGTAAGGTGCCAAGAAATTTTTCTTTTTTTGTCCAATAGTGACAATGGTACCACGAGCTCAGTGAGATCAATTTTAAAAGGCTAAACATAGGGACTGAATTCTCAAACTATTTTAGCTTTTAAGGAAAGAATTCTGAAAACATTCGGGCAAGACTTCAAGGTAAGATGTGACTTTGGCTAGAAAATGTTTGAACTTAATTTGTTTAAAGTATCTGCCTTTTCAAGATCAATCGTCTCAATTTGGATTGATCATCCACAGCATTCTGTACAGCATGCTAGACCATAAAGATAGCCTGAACCAGGGTCTAGGGTTCAAAACACAGAAGATGAGAGTAAAGCTTGTAAAACAGCCAGATGGTTTTTGATGGAAGCAGAGTCTATTGGAAAGCGGATAGTCAACAGAAGGTTTGGAAAGTAGGTTAAAGTCAGAATGTCGGGTGTGTTGAATGTCAGGCTAAGGAATTCATTTAGAGCAATAATCAATGTTATCAGTTTTTATCTGGACTATTTCTAGAGCCTCCTAACTGATATCCTTGCTCCTAGGCTCATCTCATGCTTATCTACTCATCAGAGTGAGAATAGTTTTCCAACTTGTAAATCTGTTCAAATCACTCTGTTACACACCTTTCTATGGCTTCTCATTTCTTTCAGGATAAAATCCAAACTCCTGAGCTAAGCACACAAGACCATTTATGATCTGTCAGCTGATTTCTTCCACAGCTCATTTCATTTATTCCTACCTAATCTGTCAGTTTCTGAAGGTTCTTAAAGGCATCATACCTTTTTTGCTTTGCAATAAAGTTCCATCTGTCAAAAAGGTTCCCTGATACCGTTTTCTTCTATTCTTCCTAACTTTCTAAACAGAGCTCATAGAGCATCTTTTTGGGGGGGATGTCCACCCTTACAATGACAGTGTAGTTTAGTTACTTCTTCTCTGTGTTGCTGTAGAGCAATGGACTTAGCTCTGTTTTGACAGTTATGCTATTTTTAAATTGCCCTCTTGCTTCAATGTTTTCCACAAGAGACTGTGACTTCCCTGAGGGCAAGAATTTTGACTTTTTATCTAGAAGGCCTACACTGAATGTTCAAATATCTGTTGAATAAATGGATGCTTAAGCCAATGTGTCGCATAATTTGGCCTGGATTTTAGAAAAATTAATCTAGCAGCAGTGAGAATGGATTAGGAAAGAAGGAATAATACTAAAATGTGGTGGATCAGGAAAAGGTAAGGAAGACAAACATTTTGGTCTTAGGAGTAACTAACAATTACTAGTGTCACTATACAGACTCTCCTGTATAAAATATTTTTACTGTGGTTCTCATTATAGCATATAGCTGGATTACTCCCAAATAATTATTTCCAGTCTTGATCTGTCTCCTAACTTTCACAGAAGCACTGGAAAAGAGTAGAAATTTGGGGTTTCGATTCAGGTACATGTGAATTCTTATTGTGACTCTGACACTCAACATTATTTTTGCACTGGTCTTCATTAAATGTTTAAAAACTCAGAGAATTGCCCCTGAGAGAATAATTCTTATTATGATTAATTATGAGGTATAAACTGGGTAAGGTTTACAGTAGAGTAATGTTTGGTGTCTGCTCGGTCTTCAGTAATGGTAGTCATTTTATTTTGCTTACTGGAGTGTGCCACCTCGATATCACACAGGTATCTACTTGAGGTTTAATTTACCATATTTACCTCTGTATCTGCTGCTTCTCATCTATTTTTTTTTTATTTTTAGAATTATGGCAACTCCACCCCTCAGTTTTACAAGCCATAAACCTAATGGTCATCCGAGACATCTCTTGTCCTCCAAATTTTACATGCAAACGGTGACTAAACTTTTTGTACTTATGCCTTAGTATCTCTTGAATATGTCTAATATCCACTCATGCTATCTTTATCAGGCTCATCTTTTATCTTCTGACAGTCTCCCTATGTCCAGATTCACTTTGTCCTTCCAGTCTTAGAGTCCCAAGAGTGATCCTTCTCAAATGCAAGTGTGATCTTGGTAGCTCCAACCTTAAAATACTTTAATGACTGCCTTTAATCTGTAGAATAGAGTACAAATTATCTAGTGGAGCCCAAATGCCTAAGTCCTTGCCTTTCCTTGAAATCACATCTTCAGGCTCTTCCCTACAACATACTCTGCTCAAGCCATTATCTCTTCCACATCCCAGACTGTGCTGTTGATTTCTTGGATTCATGCCTTTGGATGACTGTTTCTTTTACCAGGGTACATGCTTCCTTCTTCTCTGGATGAACTCTTCATTTTTCAGGATGAGCCTCTGTGTACTTCTTTGGGACAGTTTCTTAATCTGTTATTGAGAGGCCATTAATTTCCTCAAAACATACATTACCATGTTTGTTAAGCTGCCCCAATGTTTTCAACTGAAATCTATGGGAAGCCTTATTTTTGGCTCATAACTTGCTGGGTACTGAGGGCTGCAATGGTGAGCAAGACACACCTGATCCCCTCCTTAAGGCACTTACATTTTGGTTGATAAAAGGTTCAGCTAAATAATCTGAGCTAAACTTCTACTTAAATCAGGGCACAGAAAAATATTCGAGATGTTTTTTAACTTCTCCCTTGTAGTGGAACAGAAGAGTGATGATGCTTATTGTGTTCAAAGATTACAAACTAGATAATAGATACTCGCTATCCCAGTGCCAGACTCAAGGAAAACACATGAAGCAGCATTGCCTTCTAGGTAACATTAGTATAAATGCTGAGCGTCCCATGCAGACATGTGGTAGCATTCCAACCTGAAGTCAGCTTCAAGTCTGTATCCCAGAGTTGCAGAATCTCATTTCTAATGCCTGAGGATTTCACAGCTATGAGAGTTAAGTCATTGTTAAAGTTCTGCTTCTTCAACTCCATTGAAAGGATAGTTGAGCAAAGATTTTTAGGCAATCCAAAAAAGAAAAAGGAAATAAAAGAAACAAGAAAAGCAGGGAGATCCTAAATGTAAATGTAAACATGTCATTTAAAATCCATTATTCAGGATGGTGTGTCCATCCTCTCACCAAGTTAGAGAGTAGGTAATGCGCCTTAAGCTATTTGGAGAAAAATAAAACTTTGCAATTCCAATAAATAATGAAAATACTTCCCTGGAGTTTTTGAGCCTCTTCTTAAATTTATCTGTTTTGGAATATAAGTTCCTTTAGGGCAAATATTATATTATACATAACACCAAGAAATGATATACGCTTTATAAATATTTTAGAAACCTCAGAAATTAATTGCCAAGAGGAGAAGGCTTATTAGTTATTATTTCAATGTGCACAAGCCTCGTTTGCAGTGGCGCCTATTTGTAAGATGATTGAAACACTTAGACTCAGAGATAAACTGAACCAGTTGTTAGTGTCTAGGATAGAATGGAAATCAGGAGCTATTCCTTCTTCTCCAGCCTTTGGAAAAGATATTCTTCGGATACTTTATCATATTTTCTCTATGGAAATGTTCCTCAGCCATGGCTGTGCATTAGAATTACCTGCAGAGCTTATAAAAGATACTAATGGTCAGGACTCACTCCTGGAGATTCTGGGGCTGGCTCTGACATTCTGGAATATGTAACCAGGCTTGTTCCTTTTTCCTTATTTGCATATCAAAAGCCTCCTACAGTGCATGTTGTTATTTTAATTATGAGATTCTAAAGCACACTCTCAGATAAGTAATAGCCATTGTGGTCATATAATGATTGCTCAAAATCCAAAGTCTTCATGATGGTCCACAAAGTCCTATATTACCTGGAATCTTGCCTGCTTCTCTGATTCCATTTCCTATTACTCTCAGCCAGATCCATTCTGCCTTAGATACTCTGGCCTTCCTAACAGAGCAAAGTTAATTTCCATTTCGGGACCTTTGTAAATTCTCCTCCCTCTGCCAGGATGCTCTTTCTCCAGCTCTCTTTATGGTCTGCTCACTTCCTCACTTCATTCAGTTTCTCTACTATGAGAGCAGGGACTGTGTTCATCTGATTTACTACTCTATACAGAGTATTTAGAACACTGCCTTTACAGAGTAAGCACTCAGGGATACGTCTCAAAGGAACAGGTGACTTAAAAGTGACAAATTAACACAATGTTGTAAATCAACTGTACTTTAATTAAAAAAAAAGTGAAATATACCTAAAAGAGTTTCTTCTTGATGTTAACTGACTGTATCTTCCCATTACGATCATGAAAACCTACTAGGTATTTTCGAACTAGAGACCTGACTTGAGTTATATATATGTATATGGGAACAAAGAGAGTTGATAGGGGTGGGGCTTTGGGACAATCAATATGCCCTTGCCTCACACAAGTTTATTTTAAGGTCTCTCAACAAGTCAGGAGAATAGATGTGGGTGAGTTCTTCTGTTAAGGAATGGTCCTTGGGTATTGCAACTTTATAGGATTTGAGTAATCCAGAGTCATCTGAGTCTAACCAAATATCCCCAAACTATGTTTTAGGATTGCATTCTTTGACAATTAATCCTCTCCCATATTTAGATAACAGGACTAGTAAGACTGTGAATTCAACTCACCCTATAATTCATCAACCAAATAATCAGATATTTTACTGTGTTAGCTTTTAGCTATTTTTTTTTTATTGGGGTATAGAGCACGGGCTCTAGGCGCACGGGCTTCAGTAGTTGTGGCTCGCGGGCTCTAGAGTGCAGGCTTAGCCGTTGTGGCGCACGGGCTTAGTTGCTCCGTGGCATGTGGGATCTTCCCGGACCAGGGCTCGAACCCGTGTCCCCTGCATTGGCAGGCGGATCCTTAACCATTGCACCAGGGAAGTCCTGTATAGCTATATTGTATATGTAGATGTAATTTGTTCATTTTATTGCTATATCATTCAGTCCAAGATGGTGACGTAGGAGGCTCCTGAATTCACTTTTTCCATAGACACACCAAATATACAGCTACACATAGTAGTGAAATAACTATAGCTATAATAATTTGCTAATAGATACAGGAAGTAAAAAGATGTAAATTGTATCATCAAAAACAAAATGTGGGTGGGGCAGAGTACAAATACAGAGCTTTAGAATGCTTTCAAACATAAACTATCATCTTAAAATAGACTGTTATGTTTTATATTGCTATATAACATTCTATTGAATTAATTTACCAAATGTTATTTATTTAGTCTACTGTGATGGGCATCAGGGCTGTTTCCAGTACTGGTCTATTAAGAATAGTCCTGCTGTTAACATTCTTGTTCATGTCCTTTGACCACATATACACACTTTTCTGTTGGGTGTATACCTAATTGAAATATCTAGATTATTGGTAGAACAAAATTTATCAGCCAAACAAGTACTAGGTACTACTAGTCATTATACCAGAGGAATAGGTATAAATTGAGTCTATCTTGTGTAAACTAGGGCATGTGGAATTCTGGTCACAGCATATGTATGTGTCCAAATTCGGTAGATAATACTAAATATTTTTCTAAGTGATTATATAAATTCCACTCCCACCAACAGTGTACCTGTGCTCCATATCCTCAGCCACACTTGGTATTAGAGTTTGTATAGTATTATCTAATTTATTTAATTAGCATGTCTGTGATTATTGGTAGAGTTAGGCAGCTTTTCAAACATGTAATGGTAATTTGGAATCCACTTTTGTGAATGCTCATTTTAGTCTTTTGCTCTATCGTATTGCCTTTCTTTTTATTATTGGTTTGTAGATGCTCTTTACACATTCTGAAGACAACTCAGAATGCATTTATATGCAGTCCCATATAGACTTTTAAATTGGCTTGTCAAGGAAAACAACAACATAAACATTTTATTTTGATTTGACTGCATTGAACCTATTAGATCAAAATGGAGAGAAGTGACATCTTTATAAGTGAGTTGTCTATGGTCTTTTGATGCCTATAATTTCACAAGAGATTCACCTCTGAAGAATGAGATAATAAGTAATACATGATAGCACTGCTTCGCTCTCCAAGCCTAACTTGGAGCAGAGGGTAATGGCAGAAAGGAGTCCTAGAGGCCTTTTGACCTCTTCTTCCCATGTGTTGACCAATCTCTAAGGTAAGAATAGAGCCCATTGCCAGTAGAAATCACCTTCTCAGCAAAGAAGAGGATATAATGTCATTGCCTCATTCTCTTCTTTACCAATGTACAAAGAAATCATTCTAACAATATGTTCCACTGATCTAATGAGAAAACCAGACATCATTTAGTCATCTGGAACTAGATTTAAGCTATTAACCAAGAGGTTACCTACTATTCTTTCCACTGCCAACTGTTCTTTTTGCATCATTCTGTTTTAATATCTCCCAGTATGAGGAACCAACTTGATCCACTTTTATAGTCATAAAATTCTTTATTTTTCACATATTTGTAAATCTCTGCATTTTTATGGCCATCTGTTCACTTTCTGTTTCCCAGGATACAGAATAGAGTTCAATCCCAGATCCCCTATTTTTTTCCTCTTTCCTTTTATTCAAGAAAATTCTATTTTTTTCTTACTTCTTTTTAAACTCCTGGAAGAGTCCAGGACCTAATAGCATTCCATCTGAAGCGATAGCCACTTATTTCTCTTACAAACCATCAAGATTTTCTTTCCATGTCCCAGTTCTCATTAACACAGCTCCAGATTTCACACATGCTGGTGTAACAATTTCTGTCAATCTTCCTTCAGTAATTATCTTAATTCTCACAGAAAGCTCTTTTTATCCTAAAGGTTCAGAGACCCATTCTGTGGAAATGATTGTGATTTCTTTTCAAGCTTTCAAGTTGTTTTCTTCACAGTTTCCCAGCTAACTAGGAGAAGGATTTTACAGCCAGAGCATCATATGCTTAAGACAGGGGCTGGGCAAACACTCTCAA
Organism: Mesoplodon bidens; assembly: GCF_964165515.1. Classification (NCBI taxonomy): domain Eukaryota; kingdom Metazoa; phylum Chordata; class Mammalia; order Artiodactyla; family Ziphiidae; genus Mesoplodon; species Mesoplodon bidens. The sequence continues at coordinate 15,262,728 of NC_138181.1, read as the reverse complement.
AGCATTCTCTGTCCTTTCTCTTCTAAGACACAATGTGCAGATATTCCCCTATTCTATTCTACTAACAAAATTTCTGGGACAGGCCCCTCTTAGCTCTCCTTAAAAATCTGTGGTTCTCAAGCAACGAATCAATTACTGTATCTTTATCAAAAACTTTAAGTGCCAAGCATTTAGGTTACTGCATAGTGTTGCCATTAAACTTGAGTGTTTTGAAGTAAGAAAACCTGGGTTTTGATCTTATTCTGTCAAATGATTCTATATAATTATCTTAATCAGCACTGTTAATACACACTGCTTTAGCCAACCCCCTTACAGTTTCACTGGCTTAACACAGTAAAAGTGAATTTGTTTCTAGCTCTCAAAATATCCAGCTCAGATGTTCCTGGTTGAGTGGCTTTCCTGGGTGTCTTTACCCCAGGTGGTGACTAGGGGGTCCATGTCCCTTCCATCTGATGACTTCTGGCATCACATAGGTGCTCTGCTGAATATATGCATTCATCTGGCTGAAGAATGTGTAGCAAAACTTAAAACATCACACAGAACATTTTGGGGACAAGGGAAAAAAATTTCCATTCACTTTCCATTAGACAGAACCAGAAATATGGCCCAATCTCCATGCAAGTATATTGGGAATTATAGTCTTCCATATTCTGGGGATTGAATGGTTATCATTGGGAAAGTTCCTTTATTGAAATTTCTTCAAATATAAGATGGAGCAAATAGCAGTACTTACATCATAGGTTGGTGTGAGTATGTCCAACCACAGAAGTGTGTGATAAGTGCTAGTTATTAAACTTGGAAGGGTAGCACTATGCCTTTTGAGACCAAATTTCATTTGCAGCAACATCAAAAAACTCTTGAAATATTGGGAGTCCCAGTGACTGAAAGGGACCTCAGACAACAATTTGTCATTTATGGCTACAGAACAAGAGGAAAGGAGAGCCAGCCTCAGCTGCCAACACAACAGAGGAAATCTATAGATTGTTACCAGACTGATCCCAAACCCACATTTTTATTATCGGATCATTTTCTTTTTTTTAAATATTTATTTATTTATTTATTTTTGGCTGCATTGGGCCTTCATTGCGGTGCAAGGGCTTCTCATTGCGGTGGCTTCTCTTGTTGTGGAGCAAGGGCTCTAGGTGCCTGGGCTTCAGTAGTTGTGGCACACGGGCTCAGTAGTTGTGGCTTGCGGGCCCTAGAGCACAGGCTCAGTAGTTGTGGCACACGGGCTTTGTTGCTCCGTGCCATGTGGGATCTTCCCGGACCAGGGCTCGAACCTGAGTCCCCTGCATTGGCAGGTGGATTCTTAACCACTGCACCACCAGGGAAACCCTGGATCGTTTTCATTAAAGCTAAAACAAGAGGAGCTCTTCACCTGATATCCTCCTACTTCTGCAAGATCTGTTTGGGGGGAGGGAGAGGAGTGCTCTGAGCCCCCTGAAATTATATGTAAATAAATGTATGTAATTCTAAATGCATTTTTCCTAAGGAGAGATGCCCTAGTTTCATTGCCTTTTAAAAGTGCTCTGTGTCTTATCAAAATCAAAAGCAATAGGTCTTAAAGGAGTGACTAGTGTCTAAAATTTATTATATCATGGCTGGGATTCAGTTAATTACTCGAAGGCCTCTATTTTGAGAGGAGAAAGTGAGAAAGCATTAGTCAAAAATAAGGTAGACTACTTACCAGCCGTCTCCTGTGTCCTCCCCATTGTGTTGAAAACTACAACTGCAGAAATGGTGATGTCTTTACCTTGTACTTTATCTTGACTTTTTTTTAACAAGGAGTTCCAGACTTCTAGGTTTGCCATTGCTTCTGCCTTTCAAAAGTTTGCACCAGTGACTTCATGTGCTGCTACACTGTTGGAGCCCATTTCCTTTAATTGAATTATATTGACTAGATGCTCTCACAGCCTCTGTTCATCTCACAGCACATTTTGGACTCTCTTCTGATGCTACAAGTTTTGATCAGCTGGAGCTCACTTCTCATTGCTAAATGGCCTTTCTTTTTTAATTAGTAGAGGAACTACTAGAACCTCTGGTTCTTTACCTACTAGCTTTCCGCTCTTCCCTCCAATGGACCTGCTACAATGATGTTTCCTGTGGATGTTTGCAGACTTGGGGCAGACACTGACCTTCTATATTGAACGAATTTCACTGAATCCAGTGTTCGTATCTGGTTTAGACTCTCTTGTTTATATAGTTGACATTGAGAAAGGTGATAAAATCCCATTTTCCAGTAACCAGTATAGCATAAAGATCTATCATTTTAACTGGATGATACAAATGCATAGTGACAGCTTTGTAGAGATGTTTATAAGCAGAAAGACAAAATATCTTGTTCAAAAAAGACTGACCCTTTAGTTCCCACTCTCATCTGCCTTGTTTGGCTCTGCTGCCCCCTTTCTCCCCTCCCCCAAGCTTCCCATCTCAGCAAATATCACCACCTTCTAGCCAGGTGTTGAAGCTGGAAACCTCAAGTGGTCCTTAATTGCATGTTTTGTGCATCCCAACACCCATAGCCATTAGGAAGTCCTCTTATTTCTACATTCACTATACTTTATTTCAAATCTGTCCACACTACACCATCTCCATTGCCATAGCCTTCTCCACACCATGTTATTTCAGTAGTCCTTGACCTTCTAGTTGGCCAGCTTTTAATGGCTCTTGCCCACTCACATCCATTCTTCATGCCAAAGTAATATGTAAACCAGAGGATGGCACTGCCTTTTTAAAACCCTACAGTAGCCATGATTGTATTTAAAATAAAGTCTAAACTCCTTCTGATAGTTTGCAGAGCCCTGACCATCTTCGAACTAAGCTTGCCACTCTATGCTTAGTTTACTAAACTTCTTTCTATTTCTGGAAGATGCCAGGTCAGTTGTTACATTAGAGTATTTATATATGCTATTCTTTCCACCTGTGATGTTCTCCCCCTCCATTCTCTGTACAGTTCATCTCTTTTCCTCCTGGGTGTCTCACCTTGCTCTTCTCAGAGATGCTTCCACCCCAAGAACAAACCTGGTCTTCTTTATCTCATTCTCTTATGTATTTTCTTTTTAGCACTTTTCACAATCAATAATTTTGTTTACCTTATTTTTTCTTTATTTGTTATTTTGCATTTCATCATGTTAGAACATACATTCTTTGAGTAGAGTGACAACTGTCTTGTTAAACTTGTTTTGGAAAAGGCACAATATACATTTTATGATTGAATCAAAAGCTAATTTTCTTCATCCTGATCTCAAGTCCATTCTCTTAACTTCCTTGCACTTAGTGAACAGGAGTGGAATGAGGGTCAGAAAGGAGCATAGCAGAAATGAAACTTCTCCATTCATTCATGGAGCACATTTTTGTTATGTGTTTACTATGTACCAAGGGGAGTGCTAGATGCGAGAGATTCAACGGTTGGTGAAATATATGTTTCTCATAGCTTCAGGAAGTGTGCAGACTAGTCCAGAAGAACAAGTTTCCTCAATAACCAAAGAATTAGCATAAATCTGAAGTTGCAATAAATGCTACAACTGAGGAGTAGGAGGTACCATGAGAGCACCTTGTTGGGAGGAGAAAAGGAAGAGCATTCAGAAAAGGAGTCACATGTGCAAAGGTGGAGCGGCCATGACAAATACAAGAAAAATACAGGAAAGCTGGAGCATTGAGCAGAAGGCACTCTGGTGTCAGGTGGGCTGAACCAGAGGCAAAAGTCCTGAGACATCAGCGTTTAAGTATTTTGTCAGGGCTGGGAGATGGAGGACAGGAGAAGGCAGGAGTCTGTTAGAATTGACATGATCAGATTGATGTTTTCAAGGAATCCATCTGTTTACCAAAGTCAGCATTACGGAGTTTAGTCAGGGGAGGTCATCGATAGCTTCAGGGCAAATTTTAGTGAAGTGAGGTGAATGGATATTTGAATGTATGAAGTCAAGGAGGAAATTAATAGTTAATAAAAGGACAGATGACATAATTAAGAATATATTAAATATAAACCTATTATTTATTAGTCAATTCCAGGAGTAGTAAAGTGTGAAATAATCTGTGCATGTTTAAACAATTGACCAAGTAATTATATATGGAGAAAATTAATTCTGATCGTATTTAGGCTTGAGTGCCATGCTCATTGCATACTTCAATCTAAAGTTGTCTAGGTGTCCCACTGCCAGCACTCCTATATACCAAATAAGAATCAATAAGATAGTCTTAAGGTATGCACCAAGTATAGTGGGTCGTAATGTAGCTGATCTGGCTTAAGACAGGTTCTGGTACCTAACCAAACATGTTGCCTTCCGTAGAGAGGCTACTGAGAACCTATGTATGAATCTTGTAGTTTACTTCTCTTTTATATACAAAAACGCCAAATCCATAGCTTAAGATTTTTACAGAGGTCCCTGAAGGGAAGGACATTTTATAGCCGTAATTTGAACTGAACATGGAGAAAAGGATTAAGCTCTCTCTCTTTTTTTTTCTTTTTTTTATAAATAGACTCTCCCATATTTTCCTTAGACTCCACGACAGGCTAGGAGTGACTTTAAATGCATGGCCCTCTATGCATGTAGAACTGAATCCTTATCCAAAATGGACAAAAACAAGATGCATCTCCAAAACCTCCCATCTCTTTTCCTGATAGATCATATATATCAGATCTCAATTATTTTACCATCACTTGCCACAGATAATAGCATGTTCCCATGCTGAAGTCAGTATAAAAGTTTATGATGTTATTGACTTCACACAGCTCTATCGGACCTCAGTATTATTGATTTAATGACTCTTTTTCTTTTTTTCAATTCAACTCCACAGTTACCCCTTGGTTTATTAGAGCGCCAGTGCTCAGAGCTTTTTATTACATATCTAAAGACTTATTTCTAAGGCTGCCTGCCCATAAATTACTCACCAACCGTTCAAAAGCAGAGCCAGAATATAATAAATATCAAGAGATTGGAAAAACAGGCCTAGGTAGCGCACAAATTTCTTCTTGCTCTCTGCCTGTTGAGTATATTTCCCAGTAAATTAAAAAAAAATAAATTTAAAGGAAAATGTCACCTGGCATGTGGTATATCTGTGTCTCATAGCAGATGGCATGGTTCTGCATGGGGAGAAGGATGAAATGCCACATGCATGGCTGGAATGGAAGGATTTTGAGTAAGTGGCATTCCTGGGACGCTAGCCGGCAGGCTCTGACATTAACGGTTTTATTAAGTTCAGCTGTGGGCTGGAGCAGCCTTGGCTTCCAAAGTGTGGTAGTGTTTTAATGGCTGTCCCTTTGGTTCAGGCAGGGTGGTGTGAAAAGTGATTGTAGCGGGTGGCCAAATTGATAGGGTCGAGGCAGATGGGGAGATAATGTGCTTTACTTCCAACTTTTTCACTTACTCAAGAAGAAAAGGAAACATGGATGAATTACTCCAAGAATGGGATTTGCTTTTTTAAAAGGAAATTATCTGAGACAGGTGACACAGTGCCCTATTTTGAAACTTCTCTAAATTATAGTTCCAATGAATCTTGCATTGTATTGTGAAAATGGCACATCCTACTGTGAAGTCAGAGTCGGGAAGAAAGTGAGTTTGCAAATACACTGGCCTCTAAAGATGCCTGGCATGCATTTAGCAGCATGATAGTTGTGAATATTGGGGTGTCATCTACAAACGCCAGGAGTGGTTTTCCTCTTGCTTCTATTTCAAATGAGTCTAGGAAGGGAAGAGATGAAACGATATCATTAGAGTTTATTGTGCTCTGTTTACCTGTTGACCACATTACGTAGTCATACCTGTTTTCCTTCTGAAGAGGTTGTTCTGATGTTTTTGAATTGTGTCATTTTAAGGCAGCCTTTAGTGACAATGGATTGGGCTTTTGGCAGCATACTGATAGTTTGGGCCACTCTTCATTTCCCTAAAAGACTGTAAACAGCTTCCATGGGCTTCAGCTTAGTCCTCTGGATAGTATAAATAGATGTTTGCTGGTTCCTGGTTATAGGTTCCTCATGCCCTATTAGGCTTGAGGAAAACAGATTCTGCGTGATGGGCTGATAATTGGGTGTGTATATAATGGCAAGTTTTAAAATTTTTCCCTCTGCTTCTTGACATCAAACACCACTAACACAAGTTGAAAATCATGTCTACATTTCTGTGCCATGCATGAAACTTTTGTCTACACAATACTAAACTAGCTAGTTAATTCAATAAATTTAACCAAATCAGTTATGTGTAAAAAAATATATATCAATAACATTTACTATTGAGCTAGTGGTGTTAGTGCCATGTCAGCATAACAAATGTATTTTATTACGCAAAATGAAGAAATGTAATATAGAAGGTGGTCAAAAACAACATTCAAGTATGTAACTTTATGTAAATTCAGTTTGTCTTCTCCACTCCTCACAAGCTTTTTAATCACTTTTCTGTTTTCTTATCCTTTTGTTAGTGGAGGGTCTGGCTGCTTGCTGCTCAAAAGCTTGCAGCTCAAAAGCCAATAAAGAGGTAAGTTGGTGGAAAGTTTGCTTTATTTCTGATGCCGGCAATGGGGGGTGGTCTCCTGTCCAAAGGCTGAATCCCCCCCAACCAGTGGGCAAGAGCTTTTATAGACAGAGGGAGGGGACTACGTGTAGAAACAGTACAATCAGCTCTTAAATCATCTTGAAATTAGCCATGCAGTGATCTGACCAGTGTCATCTTGATTGTTTTAAAGTACAGTTAGTCTTCAGTTCCAGGGTCGTTTTTTTCCCACGTCTTTGAGGCCAGTTCTTGGAACTGTGCCGGCTTATGTCAGACTGGTCATCGTGTAGTTAACTTCTCTACCTGGCAGGGGTTTCGGTATCTATAAGACAGCTCACAGGATACAGCTCAGAATATTATCTATAGCCCCTGAGAAGGAACTAAAGGTCCTTAACTATGCTTAATGACTAAACTATTATTATTTAGTCTTGTTGGACTGTTTTCCTTTGCTTCTGCATTTTCTCACTTCTCTGATTAAACTTATTCTTTGGCTAAAGTTTTTTCCACAAAAGGCAGGTGGAGCACATGGGGGGAAGGACCACAGTGTCCTACTCTGTTTCACTTTCTTGAAGCACAGCTTCTCCCCTTAATACCTTTAAAATTAAGACAAAAGACACAGTTCCCAAAATGTTTATGTTGTTTTCTTTCTAAAGCAGAAGAATAATTATCTTCAAGGCAATGTAGTTAGATTTAAATAAACTGTAATGGGTATGGATGAACTGCAGTGCACACATTACAGCTAACATCCAAGTGTCCCCAGTATACTGCAGACCGCATTACATTTCAAATGACCTATTTTCTTAGTTTCGTGAAACATGCATTTTCCCATATTACTATACTATATTTTTCTATATTTCACTCCATTCTCTAGTGAGGCAAAGATGTCATGTGGTTAAACATGTTAAAATGGAAAATGAAATTAGAAATATAAATAACTGAACAAAATTTGGAGCTTCGGAAAAAGAAAAAGATCATTTTACTATATATAGAATGCTGTTTCTTCAAAGAAAAATATTTCTATCTGCCAAGAAAATTGTGTAGGAATTTAACTCAGATAATTTCACATTATGATTCCTGAGGAGAGGTAACTGTCCTCAAAACCAAATCCATAGAATTAATGGATTTAATTATTAATTCCAGGTTGCCTTTTTCTGGACACTTTGGCAGGAAATGAAATTGACTAGATAGATAGATATAATGTTGACAAGAATTTTTTTATTTTCGGTTGACTTCAAGTTCATTGATAACTTTTGATGATCTCTAAAAATAACCTAACTGGTATTGTAATATAGAGAGATGAGTTAACACTAGGACACCCTTCAAGGATGCTCAGACTTGTGTCATAGGAATGTGCCTAGAATAGATCAAGAGAGCTCATCTTTATATCCTGCATCTTCTAGTTTATCATCCTCATCATAAACGTAAATTCCTTTGGTCCTCATAACATTCCTGTGAGGTCTTTAGCACCCAGTGATGATTTAAAAAATATTTAAAACAGGAACTGCGCTCGCACTAAATAATCAGAACCGAGGAGGCAGCAAACAGCATCCAAAGGCTCCTGTAGTAGACATTAATCCTTCAGTTGCTAACTGAGAAAGGTTCAGGGCTTCTGGAGGAAAGGGCTAGATCAGTGCAGGCACTGATGGTGGGTGGGGTTGGGAAAGGGCACCTGGGAAGCTCAGGGCAGTGGGTATTTATCAGCTGGTATGAAAGTCCTTATTTTAACAATCATACATGGTGGTGAATCCTGAACAAGTTATCTGCCCATTAGTTCTGTTCTCTGTACTATTATTTTTTTTTGCATCAATGGGAAAGACAATACATTACTGCATTACTATTACCAGTTTAAGAGTTTGAAGGTTTGTACTGTAATTCCTGCACCATCACAAAATAAGTACTACAATTTTGGTCAAAAAAGTGGCTCTAAAGTCAGTTTCTCTTTCTATAAAATGAAAATTATATTTGCCTTGGGTATTTAAAAGAATTGTTGGGAAAGTTAATAATAACTAATGATATTCAATATGTGTTGGGCTTATTGTGAATTTCTTGAAGGAATAACTCATTTAAGTTTCATAATATTCTGATGTTATAGATGCTCATATTTTCTCCATTGTATAGATGAAAGAACTAGGATACAGAGAAGAGAAGGAATTGTCTAAGATCACATACATGAAGAGCTGCAGGACGTGGATCTGAATCCAGGCACTTGGTGTCAGAGTCCTCACTCTTAACCACTATGTTCCAATGCTGTCTTTTCTTTATAAGGAAGACTTTGGGGGGAAAAAAAAACACACATGCATGAAAAATAGTCATTTTCAATATTGTTTTTCATCATTGTTTTTGGTTGCTTTTTATAACCAGAAACAGAAACCAACGATATTCCTAGTGCCTCTAAAAATGATTATCAGTCCAATTTAGAAGTTTGGTTTTAAGAACTACTTTTGGTTATAGAATCTGTAGGAGTACAATTGTTACATTCAGTTTTTCTCTATGGGTTATTGCTATGGCTGTACGTTTAGTTCATTTATATTAGAATAAATGCTTTGCTTCGCAGAATATAAGTAATCATATTGAGCCAGCATACTTTTTTCATCAAGAATCTCTGATTAAGTATCGATGCATAATAATCAGGAATGACAGTGAAACTAATAGTGAAAATTTAACATTTGAATGTTTACCATGTATTGAAAATTGTGCTAAGCACTTTGAATGCCTTATTTCATTTCGTCTTCCTAAGAGGACTATAAGGTAACTGTTTTTTATTACTGATAATTTACCAGTGAAAAAACTAAGACATAAAGAGTTGAAATAATATATGCGGGGTAGGGCTTGACTCCAGTTCTGCCCACAGACATGCCAGTTCCTATTCACAAAGCTATATGCCCGACAAGACATCTACTGCCTATAAACTGAGTACACAAACATTTTTAAAATTCAGTGGATAAGCCTGGTCTGCACATGGAGCTATCAGCGAAGTAGCCCCAGCATTAGTTAAAAATATGTTCAGAAAATTAATTTTTTTTTTTTTTTTTTTTTGCGGTATGCGGGCCTCTCACTGTTGTGGCCTCTACTGTTGCGGAGCACAGTCTCTGGACGCGCAGGCTCAGCGGCCATGGCTCACGGGCCCACCCGCTCTGCAGCATGTGGGATCTTCCCGGACCGGGGCACGAACCCGTGTCCCCTGCATCGGCAGGTGGACTCTCAACCACTGCGCCACCAGGGAAGCCCCTTAAATTATTTTTAAAAAGTCATGTGATGAGTGAGATTGTTTCTGGAAAAGGAATGCATTCTAAAATTAACCTGTAAAGATGCTTTAAGGGGGAAAAATGTTTAATGAAGAAAAACAAGATTAAGGGGCAGGACCAAGAGGGCGGAGAAGGAGGACGCTGAGCTTACGTCTCCTCACGGACACATCCAACCACAACTACACATAGAACAGCTCTTGCTGACAGTGACCTGAAGGCCTCCGGACGGCTCTTCCACCACCAAGGCTGTAAAGTAAGATCTGGTAGGAAGGGAAAGGCGATCAGGTCAGGACCCACATCCCTAGCGGGGAACCCAGAAGGGAAGGGGGTATCACAGGATGGGGAGTCTCCCTGGGGAGTGAGGGGTTTGAGCCACATATTAGGCACCCCAGCCCTGAGGTCCAGCACTGGGAAGACAAGTCCCCTTAACTGGTTTGACAAGCTGTAAGAAACCCAGATTCCACTCGAAGAGCACGTGCTTCCTCCCAGTCAGAGTGCAGAGGCAGCAGATTGAAAACTGCCTGGGGCTTTGGCAGGAGGGCCAGACCACCCCAGCGTGCCCCAGGCTCTTGCTCCAGCCCCCCTTGCTCTGGCACTGCTCCCCACTAAGGCCCAGGCTGCTGGTGCCAAGGAGATCACATACACGTAGAGAGAACAGGGCGGCTAGACACAGGCCCGGCATCTGACCAGTCATTGCCGGCACCCACGTCCCCACGCACACGTGGGAGGGAGCGAGACCAGCTTGGCAGGGCAGCTGCAGTCACTCCAGCGCCGACCCAGCCTCTAACAGGAGTGCATACCAGGGGAAAAGTGAAACCAGCACCCAGAAGTGCAGCCATAACCCCCCCCCCAACCAAAGGCGGAAACTGCCATCGTGCCCAAGGAGAAACCCAACTCCCTCAGGGTTTCTGCTCCAACCTCTGAGCCCCAGCTCCACGCCAGATAGGGTGGTAACTGCCTTTGAGCCTAGGAGAAGCCCTGGCTGGCACGTGGCCTTGGCTCCAGCCTCTCCATTTTCATCCCTACCTTCCGCCAAGGCAGTGGCTCCCAGCTTACCCAGGGGGAGACACAGCCCACGCTCACTTCACACCCAGCTCTGGCACCAGAGCCACTGGGTCCACGCAGACTGCACAGGGACCGGACGGGGAGAAAATGGAATCACCAGAGGAGCCACCGGAGGAGCAGAAACCTACTTCTTTTGATAATTTATGATCGGAAAACTATTCATTGTAACTTTAATTTTAAATTCTCCAAGGATTTGATTATTTCTAGGTATAGGGATAAAACTGAGTTTTACAGAAATAGAATCACAAACTTACGATTATGTAAAAAACAAACTTATGGCCACTGGGGGAGAAAGGGGGGTGGAGGGAAAAATTGGGAGATTGGGATTGACGTATACACACTACTATATGTAAAATAACTCGTAAGAACCTACTGTAGAGCACGGGGAACTCTACTCAATACTCTGTAATGACCTATACGGGAAAAGAATCTAAAACAGAGTGGATATATGTATATGTATAACTGATTCACTTTGCTGTACACCTGAAACTAACACAACATTGTAAATCAACTATACTCCCATAAAAATTTTTTAAAAAACAACTGAGTTTTAAACATGCCAAGGGCCAGATTTGGGGCTGTGGTGACCCTAAGTATTAGTAATAATCCTTTGTCAAGAAGCAAAAAATAAATCTCAGTTTGATTTAAACAATCAAGATATAGTTTTGGACTCATCTATACCTAAAAACTGAAGGGTTAGGTCTGATTTTATGAGAATCTTAATGTGGTTTCTTCACAGACTTACCAAGACTTGGTTTGTCTTTCTCCAATATTGGTTCTGCTCCCAGAAGTTGATACCACCCTCCTCAGCTTTTCCCTGTGGTTTTCTTAAAATGGCTACATAGGAACATGGTCTCTCACTGTATCCTGCAAGGAAGAGAGACTATTTCCAAAGAAGACCTATGTTTCCATCACATTGAACCAACTTAGGTTGTATGAATACCTCTGAACCAGGAAGTGAAAATATCAAAGTTACTTAGTCTTGAAGTGCATAGACTTCATAAGGGAAGGATGGAGATTTAAATTGAGTGGGATACTATACAATTAAAAAAAAGGACAAATAAATCTCAGGTGGCTCAAGACAGCAAAATTCTATTACACCTTGTTTCTACTTATTTTAAGAACCACAATAAGCATAAAGAATTGGTTTCAGTTTTGAATATATCTTTCTGAGGGTTTCACTTCTAATCTGATTTATTTTCTATAAAAAACTTTGAAACTTTGTTTTTTATGGTTTTTTTAAGTAAGTTATTCTTCTATTTTTATCACCAGCTGTTCTCCCTGAAAACTAGTTTGATTTGTGGTGACTATCCTGACAAACTCTTTAGGCTGTAATAGTCTCATTTATAGAAAATAAAATCATTTATTATACTTTCACAAAACCCTTTCTGATGCAAAATGTAAAAGTTAAATGAAATTTTTATATATCAGAATTATCCATGTTCCTGTTCTAGATAATTTCTGATTATCTTTGGCCAGGTGTTTTTGCTACACTTTAACATTCCATAAGTACACGTATATGAAACTTTATATACATTTATAATAAGGGGCCTAGCAATTCTTTTTGTCTATCAGTGACATGAATGGTATGGGAAAATGTATTATAATCTGCAAGGCAAGAAAACAATGCTTCTCAAGCATTATTTACTTTCCTATATGGTTTGAGAAGCGATGCAAATTATTAGTTCTCAGGTTCTCAGTTGGTTGAAAGTCGCAAGGCAGACAAGGATCAAGCAAGTTTGAAAAGACTGTCCTTTACCGGTGTGTACATGACTCAGTTTAAACCTTTTTCAACCTCCAAATCACTGAACTATGAAATCACTGGGAGCAGTAGCCCAATCCTCCACAATTACATATTTTCTCTATCTCCACTGTTGCCACACACACAATTCCATCAACACAGGCTATGGTTGTGTCTACCCCCAGGGGAAACTTACACACATTTAACAAGAAATATAAGCATGTGCCATGTTCAAGGCACTCTACTGGCCAGTGGTGGGCACAAAGATGAGGAGGGACGACGCAATGATAATTTAGTAGGAGCACGAGGGAAGATGTTGTTAATTGCCTTGGAGTTGGAAGGGTACATAAATATGCCTTGAAGAAAGAGGATGGGGGTGTAATACTAGGAATCAGGCTATCTCATAGTACAGCCTCTAAACACATAACCTCTGCTAAGTCACTAACCTCTCAGGATAGTATTTATCTACTCAAGAGGACAGAAACTGTTTTTTTATCTGTATATTCCCATCACCTAGCACATTGCCTGGCAGATCCCCTCAAACGCACACGCACATAAAGGTTCTCAAATCGTGTTTGTTATTGAAATGAATAACTTTGTGCACAGGATGACCCTAAATGCTTTTTCAGCACTAGCGTTCCATGATTCTAAGAGAATTTGGCGTGCCCCTGTGTTACTGCGTTATCTTCATATTTGTGAGAAGAGAAGGCCCGGAAGCTAGGAGCAGAATGATAATTCATGATTAACAGGAACACCACCCGCCTGAAGATGTCCTTCTTGAGAAAGGTCAGCTGTTGCTGTAAGTAAATATACTTCTCCAGCAAAGTGAAAATGCTAGGTTATACTTTCTCTCTTCCCTCTTATTTTTTTTCCTTTCATACTATCGTCTTTGCAAATGTTGACTTGTGAAAATGTGAAAGGTCAGAAGTGAGCATGGTAAGGAGAGGTGGATGCAATTCTTTTTCATTTGTAATTTATACAGGCAAAGAAGATTGAGCTGGAATAGAAGTTGATCCACATTATTGAACTGTAGGCTGACACTTGGAGAGCTGACACTGCTATCTTCTTGGATGAGACTAGAGCAGGGGAGGGAAGTTATACCAAAGGTCACGCGGAATAAATGACTAAGAGACACCAGAAGAAAATAAAAGAACATTAGGAGGTCCTCTGATATGTTAACTGGGGTCATTCACACGTAGGCAAACACAATTCAGCTCCCTAGAAGCTCATGCCTAGCAAGGTAAGTAGAGACAAGAGAAAAAAAAATGGGGAGAATTATACACAAGAGACAATCAAGCCAGAACTGTTTCAACACTAGGAAACATTTAAGTTCAGTCCAAATAAGATGATGTTTACCAGTGTTTACCAATCTAAACAGGAACATCCATAGAAATAAGAAAAGAAAAATATAGGGAACTGCCTAAATTCGTATGAAACCATTCCTCCATGGGGTTCAGGATTACCAGCCAGGCTGGTACCCAAACTTACTGATGTTAGAGCAGCTGAGGTGATGATGGCTCTTATGATGCTTTACATTCTTTATTCTTTACTTCTTCAAGATATAACTTACTTTATTTCTGCTTCATTTAGCCACTTAAGTAAAGATAACAGTAGCTACTAACTAAACTCACTGAAGTGTATATATATAGTGAAGCTATGTTGATAAGTTCTTTTATTTACTCAAAGATACCTCTGCCTAACTTGCATGTTGAGATATATTGATACAGAAGTAAGTTAGACAGTAGTTGCCAGATTGGGGGATTTTTTTTAAAGTAAATGATATGTAAACTACAGATATACATACAAACACACTCATTCACATAATTGTCCACTTTTAATTTTGCCAGGAATTAAAAATAAATAGTGTCACTTGGTTTTATCACTTTTAATGGAGCACTTTAATACAAAACATAGAAAGGATATATTCTCAGAATAAATGACAGAGTTATAAATTGAACAAACCTGAAAAATATATTAAATTGATCTTACTTTCTCATGTCACACACATTTGAAAAAATTAATTATGGATTGGCAACAGTCCTTGCATTGGCATTTGGAATATTATGACATCTGACCTCTGATCTATGGCATAAATGTCCAGGCCAGGATAAATGTAGCCTCTCCTTCTGCTTCTCTGTGTGTGCTCTTCCTTTTTTCTTTTCTTCTCTCCACCTTTTTCTTCTACTCTTTTTCCTTCTTATCTGCCCATGCTTTGGGATGCAATGGGCATAACTCCTCTGTTCTTGTACCTTGAGGCTATCATGGTAGCTGATAACTGAACTACAAGCTTTTCTCAAGTTGTTTAAATATGTCCTATCTAGGTGGCCCATCCCATTAAGCAATGAAACATGCTTTCAGTACTGGACTGGGAAAGACTCAATGAAAAGAAGTTGGGGTAGACAGAAGGAGATGGTCAGGGCTGAAAACAGGACTGAAGGGCTAAGTGTAAAGCTGGGGTGAGGGTTAGGACATCTGGAAAGGTAAGTATCAGAAAACTAAGAATTGACAACAAAGTGTGGGCAAAATGGTATTAATGGTAGAGAAGAACCATTGGTCAGGTACAGGTGTAGACACTAGGACTGAGGTGAAGGCAAGTTGGACTGATAGACTTGGGCAGTGATTATTTCTACCTGTTATTTGAGAATTCTCAAGGGTACTGTTGGTTACTCTCATTTCTGATGAGGGTTTCTTCATATCTCAGACACCAAAAAACTAAGGGTATCTTCTGGAATCAAAATGTCAAGGTATAACTTCTCCTACATTTCCAATTAGTGATATTACTTTTTACTTCCCAAATGATAATATAGGATGTTAAGAAAGTATTAAAGGATTCTTGCATAACTGTGTGATCATGCTTATCTTGCATTCAAAATCACGTTAAAGGGCTTCCCTGGTGGCACCGTGGTTGAGAGTCTGCCTGCCGCTGCAGGGGACACAGATTCATGCCCCGGTCTGGGAAGATCCCACATGCCATGGAGCGGCTGGGCCCGTGAGCCATGACCGCTGAGCCTGCGCGTCCGGAACCTGTGCTGCGCAACGGGAGAGGCCACAGCAGTGAGAGGTCCGCGTACCGCAAAAAAAAAAAAAAAAATCACATTAAAGGGAAATGGGCCCAAAAGTATTGGCTATATTTTTATTTTAATTTGGTTTACTAACTTTTATGATTTTTAAACATTCAGAACAGCCCAAGAGTTTTCCTAAGTTAATTCTCTTCAACACAGTGCTTATTTTCCAATGCCTGTTAGAATGTTCCATACAGATGTCCTGTGAACGTGGTAATACTTGCTTATCTCAACTAGTTAACCTCGTCCATACCCCATCCTTCCCCAATTTCCCGGTTTCAATGAATACTACCATTATTCTCTTAATCACCTATCAATGAAAGTTTACACGCTACCTGAACTTTTCACTCTTTTTCCCTCCACTCCATAATATCATTGGTTGTTATGTATGCTAGATTCTCTTTTGTAACATCATTTGAATCACCTTCCATCTCTGCATGTCTTCTACTTTGAACCTAACTGAAGCCACAATAACCACTGACCTGCATTTTAACAATACCAATTTTGCATCAATTTTGAACATGCATGCCTACTGACTTCAGTGCATCCTCGTTGCTTATGAGACAAGACTCAGATTTATCAGCCTAATACATAGTAACCTCTCAACCTGGTTTTTATCTTCTCCTTCCAGTTGCTTTGACTGGAGGATTCTCATCACCACACAAACATACTTTTTCAACTTAAAATATGTCAAAGAAAGGAAAATCATAAGTGGATCCCACTTCTTCTTACAGCAACTTCTCCATTACTTCTTTTCCTTCTAGACCCTCTTAAAGAGTCTTCACTCACTGTCTCTATTTTTCTCTTGAACACACTCCAGTCAGGTTCTGCCCTGACCATGTCACCAAATTTGGAGTTGCTAGATGCCCATGGTCTTTTTCTTTTTTTAATTTTTTAATTTTATTTATTTTTTTTATACAGCAGGTCTTATTAGTTATCTATTTTATACATATTAGTGTCTATATGTCAATCCCAATCTCCCAATTCATCCCACCACCACATCACACCCCACACACACACCACTTTCCCCCCTTCGTGTCCATATGTTTGTTCTCTATGTAACTGGTATATCTGTACCATTTTTCTAGGTTCCACAGATATGCGTTAATATATGATATTTGTTTTTCTCTGACTTACTTCACTCTGTATGACAGTCTCTAGATCCACCCACATCTCTACAAATGACCCAATTTCGTTCCTTTTTATGGCTGAGTAATACTCCACTGTATATATGTACCACTTCTTCTTTATCCATCCATCTGTCGATGGGCATTTAGGTTGCTTCCATGACCTGGCTATTGTAAATAGTGCTGCAATGAACATTGGGGTGCATGGGTCTTTTTGAATTATGGTTTTCTCTGGGTATATGTCCAGTAGTGGGATTGCTGGGTCATATGGTAATTCTATTTTTAGTTTTTTAAGGAACCTCCATACTCTTCTCCATAGTGGCTGTATCAATTTACATTCCCACCAACAGTGCAAGAGGGTTCCCTTTCCTCCACACCCTCTCCAGCATTTGTTGTTTGTAGATTTTCTGATGATGCCCATTCTAACTGGTGTGAGGTGATACCTCATTGTAGTTTTGATTTGCATTTCTCTAATAATTAGTGATGTTGAGCAGCTTTTCATGTGCTTCTTGGCCATCTGTATGTCTTCTTTGGAGAAATGTCTATTTAGGTCTTCTGTCCATTTTGGATTGGGTTGTTTGTTTTTTTAATATTGAGCTGCATGAGCTGTTTATATATTTTGGAGATTAATCCTTTGTCTGTTGATTCGTTTGCAAATATTTTCTCCCATTCTGAGGGTTGTCTTTTGGTCTTGTTTGTGGTTTCCTTTGCTGTGCAAAAGCTTTCAGGTTTAATCCAGTGTGACTATTCCAGGTTTTGATTCAAAATTCGCCTTCTCATTCAACTCATTCAACTCTCATTCGGTGATTCCCATTCAACTCTCACCCCAACGTTTCATGTTTCTATTTTTTAGTTCTTTTTTCTTTTTATATATTTTGACTATAATCTGTATTTTTATCTTGTGTAGTGTCTTGCATAATATCTGTCACCTCCTAGAATGATGTCAAAGGGTTTTGCCTATTCTACTGACTAACAGCCCCAACACGTAGAACACATAGTTCAGCAATTAACCATTGAATGAATAAATGGACCTTCCACTACTTTTCACCCTTTGCTTCCAAATAACATAGATATGCTATTCCCAGACACTCATTGTCTTCTTTTTCTTCCGTGCTTTGGTTTGGCGGCCTTTTCCTCTGTCTGGCACAGCTTTTGTCCTTTCCCTAAATCTATGCAAAGGCAAATCTCATAAACTCTTCATAGCTCTTCAAAAAGGTTCCATTGTCTATGGCTACTTTTCAGTGACTTTTCTACCCAAGAGTGCTTGGCTTTATTCTGATTCTCATCACAGATTTGACACACTTGAAAGTAATCTCTCTCCTTCTGAACAACCACAGCATTCCTCCAAAGTGTCCATCCCCCAGCAGCAGTGAGTTCTTCCTTTTGAGTCTCACTCTGAGCCCTGTATATAAAGTCAATTTTGTTGTCTTTAGTCTGATGCACTTTGTTTGGCTCCCTTGTTACAGTATTATACCACTTGTCTCTATGTCTCCTTGATTTATTTTTAATCACTCTATTCATTTCTTTCATTTTTTTTTATAACTTAAACTTACAGATTGCTCCCCGGGGAGCTTCATGTATTTCTATTTCCTTAGATGCCTACTTCCCCCAGCCCAACCCCTGTCTCCCATTGGAATAATTTGCTATTGAAGTGGTTGTTAAGCTGTGGTCTTCAGAGACCTGGGGTTTTGCAGAGTTTCTTGTTGCAGAGATATAGGGGGAAGTCCAGAGTATGGAATTCCTAGATCCTTTCCACATCCACAGCTCTAGCCCCACACCTATTTCTGCTATACTTGTCCCATACATAGGGATTATACACTCATACATGTGTGCACCCATGGGAATGTGTGTGTGCATGCACACACACACACACACACACACACACACAGGGGCACATTTTCTTTTATGAAATGGCTCTGTTCTTAAAGATAGTTTTAAAAACTGAATATATGGCCACCCATTAGTACAGGAATTTTCCATTTCCAACTGCCTTTTGAACCACACTCCAGAGCACATTTATGATTTTTCTTTTTCAACTTTAAGAGCTCCAAGTGATGGTCATTCTCCAGATTTAGGTCTTTCTAAATAAATCATAGATAATAGAGCTGCAAGGATGTTTTTTGAACTTCCTGTACAGCATCCAGTTTTGTTTTGTTTTTTAACAGATGATGAAAATAGGCCCTAAGAGGGATTTGTTTGTTCACATTTACCCTGTCACTTGGTCCAAAAGTCAAAGGATCAAAAATCCCAAATGGGTTTCAAGAAGAATGCACATTTTATCCTCCATCTTGCCAAAATAAACAATATTTTCTTTTCCTTTAAGTTAGTCTGAAATATTACTCAGTCCATTTGACTCAAGGTAAGTGAGGAATTTACTAAATATTCTGCTTTTAACAGGCTGAGGTTCCTAACAGCTATTTTTGTAGTGGAAGATTTCTACTCTTGTTCGATTTATCCAAAGTGCCAGCTTCAGATCTGCATTATGATGGTAAAGAGGTAATAAAAAAGAACTAAAAAGACTGTGAAGGTGAATCATCTAAGAGACGTGTGAGGAAGACATACTTACCTATCAGCTCCAGAAGAATCAAAATTATTTAGAATGCTCATCAGGGTCTAATTGAAAGATCATGGACTTTAGAAACACACAGAGATGCTTAATTTCCTGCTCTGTCATCTACTGTTGTGACCTTGGGCCAGATACTTAATATTTCTGAGCTTTGGTTCCTCATCAAACATTAAAATGGCAGAAATAATAGTATTGTTGTATGGATCGACTTAGATAAATTCTTAAGAGACACTGCCTCAGAGTAGTTTCTAAATAAATCGTAGATATTAGTAATTGAGTAACAACATAACTAATAGTGTAAAATTATCACAGAGCATATTGCATTATTAATATAACTTCTAATGTCAGACACACGGACTGAATTCTCTTACCTGGCTCTCCTATAAGCGATCACACCAACTGTATATTTATGATGAAACTCTGAAGACCCCTAATACCACTCTGGTATATCTGCCTCTGCTACTCTTAATGGGGAAGTGCACATAGCATGTAACAAATTTTGTTTTTCTCTCTTTTGGAGTGGATGTAAGTGTGGCATCTATCATGTACTATTTCTTGCTTGCAGTCCTTGTACAGATCTTTGGATGATGCATGACTGTGCTTTACTTATTTAATTTAAGCAGAAGGAACAAAAGAGACAAGTCTACCTTCACCATCAGTTCTTCTGAGCCAATATCAATTGCCTTGGTGAGATTAATGTGATTTATATGCAGATTCCTGGAATGAAGGGGAACTGCTGACCTCCTGTTCCACCGCCTGGCATCTCCTTGGACTCTGGAACAGGGAGCTTAAAATATTAATGCTTTGAATAATAAATTAGAGTACATAGTAAATGAGGTATGAGCATAACGGTTTTAATTAGTTTTAGGCACATTTTAATGATTGTTTGGCCATTAACTCCAGTAAACATAAAAATGCAAGGGAACAAGATGTATGAGCTTCTTATTACTTAGCTTTGTTTTAACTGAAGGCTTTGCAAAGATGTATATCATTTTAATTTTGGTTCCAGAGGCTTTTATGTAAATTAATTGCATTGGAGAATTGGCAAGAACATTTTATTCAATTTGGAACAGCAGTGATTATAAGCTTTACATTAATATAACAACAATTTAACAATGGCTGATAGATGGGCCACAGCCACGCAATTATCAGAAGTGAGCCACTCTCTTGATCTCTAATTAGGTCTATAAGCAAATAGAGTTTTGCCAGCCCTAATTGCCGTTATTAAAGCTGGCAGTGAGGTAGCAAGTGAGCTTACATTAAGGTAGTCAGCACAGGATGCTTATATCCAAAGATTTTCCCATTTTCTGATTTAATCAGATATGTAATTCAATTATATATGTTGTGGAAATAGACATTTAACTGAATTGGAAAGCATTCTCCTCCTTGCTCAATACAACCATATGTCTTGTTAACTGCAAACGTCACATCTAAAGGATAAGCATTAGGTAAGGTGTTTTTTCCCACCCTCCTCACTGCCTGCTCAGATGCCTGTCCCCCTAATAGCTCCGACTCAAATAGTACCCAGGATGCCTAGTGCTACGTGCCAGGCAAAAACGGAAATGGAAGAAGATGTATAATCTTTGATTTGCTGCTGCACGTTAGGGATTAAAAAGCACTCAAAGGGGATTTGGAAGGCATTTGAGCACCAGGCTAGATATTGTGGGACCCATTTTAAAGAAGCCAGGAAATCCCTTTATTACTTCCAGTATTTGACTGAAAGCTTGGTCCATTATGGGACCAAGACTATTTGGTTTATTTTTTGCTCCGGCTTATTCCAATGTGCATGTCAACAACATTTAAAGGGAAAAGTTTTTGGCTTAGGCATCCGGTTGTGTTTAATCTAGATCCACAAAAGGCAATTTCTTATGGAAGAGTCTATAAAGAAGAAGTCAATCTGGAGAGAAACGGTCATGTAATTTCTAGAAGGAAAATTACTTCTTTACGTATCCCTCCAACTGAAAAATAAATAAATCAGTCCTCCCCACCCCTATTCAAAATGGAAATTGATGTGCATGAGTGTCCACAGCAAAGAACTTAACATAATCCTATCAGGGACTAATTTCACACCTCTGACCAGGTCTTTTGTATCCAAAGGAGTGATCATCAGGAGAAATAAGGCGCAGAGGTCTCAAAGGGCAAAATTGGAAAGGAGGAGATCATTATTTGTGCCAAAGTTTGTGAAATATTCACACCATTGTGTTGAGAGGCACCTGAAAACATATGACAGTTAAAAAGATATATATATATTATATATTATATATTATATATATACACACATATATACATATTTATGATAATTACTATTTCACTGATAACTACTATTTATTCCAGGAATTGAACGTGTTCGTGTTGGTGTGCACTTGCACGTAACAATTACTCACTGGACGATTAGGAGGATAAATAAGTGTACCCATAACTCACACAGGGGAAGAGATCTTGAAGGAGGATCAGACTCAGCATTTCAGTGTCAGGCCTGGAGTATGCTGAGCCTCTTAACGGGGTGAGGCTCTCCTCTGAGCTAGTCTTTGAGGCTTGAGGTGTCAGTGACAAGCTATGACAAAACATGAAGCCTGGGTTTCCGTGGTGGCGCAGTGGTTGAGAGTCTGCCTGCCGATGCAGGGGACACGGGTTCGTGCCTCGGTCCGGGAAGATCCCACATGCCACGGAGCGGCTGGGCCCGTGAGCCACGGCCGCTGAGCCTGCGCATCCGGAGCCTGTGCTGCACAACGGGAGAGGCCACAACAGTGAGAGGCCCATGTACCGCAAAAAAAAAAAAAACCATGAAGCCTAACCGTCCCCCAGTGCATTACCTTGACTTACGAATCCAAACCCGGGGAATCCATCACTACCCTCAGGATAAGGGATAGAATTCCCAAAATATGGGTATTAATTTGCACAATGCGGATTGGAAGAAGGATACGCTCTTCAAGAGAGGGGAGCAACTTCCCGCGGGTGTGGTTGATTGAATTCGTGGATACGGAAACTGCGGATACGGCGAGCCGACTGCACTACACCCTTTTATATAAGGGGCTTGAGGATCTGTGGGTTTTGGTATCCTCGAGGGTCCTGGGGTCAATGCTCCGAGGATGCCAAGGGATGCCTGTACTCAGGAGAACATCCCAGCAAGGGATCAAATTCCCAGGTGCTTTCTCAGAACCATGGGGAAAGCAAGAGTTGTCAAACAGTTTGAATTTTTCCCCTTTGTTATAATTCACCCGAATTACTCCAGTCCTTCCGTACAATCATTAATCCCCTATAGCCTTGCATGATCACGTAGTGGGGAATAAGATTACAGAAACAGCAATGGAAAGCCCTGCCTCTCCCACATGACCCTGCAGTCTGGTGCTCCTGAAAGGAGAACGTTCCAGGTGCTAACTGGCAGCAAAGGTCACCTGGCTGTGCAGCTGGGAGAATCGTTCTGGAGGGTCCACGGGCATCATGGAGTGAGGTTACTCTTGCAGGTGGTTGTGAGAAGGAGGACATCGTGTTTCTCTCCAATTCACAAAATCTCAGGACTTAAAAATCAACTGTGTGTGTGTGTGCGTGTGTTTGCCTGCACACGCAGTGGAAAAGGCACATGATTTGGCACAAATGCCATTCAAAGTGTTGTTATCTTTTCTGGCAGGTCCCAATTTTCACAGAGTTAACTTTTCATAAAGTTGTTCTGACGTGGTAGAAGTCCGCGACCAGGAAAAGGCTGCGTTTGAAGCTTGGTGACTATTCACCCTTCACAGTAACTAAGAAAGCACTCTCCTGGTACTTTAATCAAAACAAAAAGCAGTAACTACTTCCCTAACTACCTACTACATGCCAGAATCGTTGTCAAATGTGTGTATATACGTGTGTATGTATTTATATAGACACGTGTTGACTTATGTACGTGTGTATATAAGTATGCCTATGTATATATAATATCTTTCATTCTCACAATATTACTGAAATGTGGGAAAAAATATCTCTACATATAAAGAAATGAAGATGAAAGGAGGGTAAACAGCTCTTCAAGAAAATGATGAGGCCAGCATGGAAACTCAGGGCTAGCTGGCCCACAAAGCCATGCTTTTTTCTAGCACGTTGCTCTCCTGCCAGTTATATGATGTGTCTTGAGGCATGTTAAGTCCTTAAGAAGACTATGCTTGGGCTTCCCTGGTGGCGCAGTGGTTGAGAGTCCGCCTGCCGATGCAGGGGACACGGGTTCGTGCCCCGGTCCGGGAAGATCCCACGTGCCGCGGAGCGGCTGGGCCTGTGAGCCATGGCCGCTGGGCCTGCGCGTCCGGAGCCTATGCTCCGCAACGGGAGCGGCCACAACAGTGAGAGGCCCGCCTACCGCAAAAAAAAAAAAAGAAGACTATGCTTGTAATGATGTATGTCTGCTAACAGTAGTGTTGTTCTTACTCATACATTAACAGAGGCAATGAGGGAGCTCTAAGGGACACTAAAATGCTTGTCCTCCCCCCAATCCTACCAGGAAGTCTAAAAATCGAATATTCTAAAAGTCTAATATTCTAAACTTATGTCTTGGTAAGGTGTCAGTATGGGTTACTGGAAAGAGCACTGTGTCACCATGGTCAGAATAGCCACATTATTGGTATTCAGGTTTATTGTGGGTAACAAGGAAGGTTCTAGAATAAATGACCTTCAAATTTTCCTTTTGTCATAAAATTTAATATGTTTGATGTTATTGATGTTAAGGCTTTGTGTTTTTCTGGAAACAAACATATGAGCCTCACGTAAATTATTAGGACTAGTATCGGCGTATTAGTCTCTTGCCATCACAGAAAGAGCCGCTTCTTGAGCAAAGGGAATAGGATGCGTGAGTAATCATGGTGAGGCTACTGTAGGGAAAGGATGGAAGAAGAGTCAGCTGTTCGCGAGGGAAGAAAGACGTTATAGAATTCAACCCTGGGCTCCCTCGAGAATGTGTGATATTTCTGAGTGCCGAGAAGGTGAAATACAGAGCAGCCGAACAGTATGTGCTGAGTAACAGCAGCTGCTCACAGGAAAGAGGTGGACAATCAAATTAGCCAGATTCAGAAACCTTGTACCTTGAAATGTGTCTGCCTGGCAATAATACCCAGAGAGCCTAAAAACACAGAGCTTTAGCCCTGAGTCTTTATACCAGTTTCTATTTAATTCTGCCTTGCTTGATGTCTGCGTTTTTCAAGTCCTTGACCTATAGGCCAGTAGTAACATGCATAGTAAGAAATTCCTGATGCTGAGAATCAGCCAGGAAGTCAAGAAAGCCACTGAAAGTTAGACTGCTTGGTTTCATGCCTCCTGCTCTAGCCGCATGTTAGTACTTCAGAGTTCTAGCAAGGTCTTCTTCCCAAAATTCTATTGCCAATTTACTTGGCAAGAGATATGCATCACTGGACTAAAGCTAAATGGTCACCCTTTTAAATTTAATGTTCCTAACCTTAATTAGTAGTTTAGTCTTTTGGACCTTCATTTGTTACACTTAAATGGATTTTGTAATTGGCTTTGCATCCCAGTTAGGTCGGTTGCCCCATCCCAGTTCAGAAAAGCCACCAATTAGTTCTGGTTTCTCATTCCCTCCCACTTCCTTGGAACAATTGCCCTATTTCTAATTGCTTAAACAGAACAAATACAATTCAACAAGATCATAGCCGGGCACTACTAATGCACTTAGTGAAAAGATCATTGAATTTATTAAGCAGTTGGCTCAATATAGCTCCTAACAAACACATATGGAGGATATGACAGTCCTGGTGAGTGAGTTAAAGGCTCATTATTTGGACTGCTGGTGTCCTTGTGTGGAAACTGTGATTCTTGTCAAGTCCATTAGCTGCATTACAAAACAAGAGCTGTCATTTCATTAAGCTGCTCCACACATATCAATAGCTCCGGGGTGAATCCTGGTCACTTGTCTATGTCACAGTGTTTTCTGAAAGCTGACTTCCCCCAGTGTATGCCAACAGCCTACAAGGAAGTCTTCATCGTATAAGGAGATACCATGAATCTCACTGAAGAAGCAGCAACTGGTTTTAAAAGAATAGAAACTTAGATTTGAAAATTTCTATCTTTTGTTGTCTTATTTTCTCAGTGTTTAAAAAAGAAAACATCATTTATAGACTATTAAAATTAAAGCATTAACTTTGTTCACTTTTTAGTTAAAGAGAGAACAGGACCTGGAATTCAGATTTTCTCTCTCCCAGTCTAGTGTTCTTTCTGAAAAATCACACCGCCCCTCTGAAGGTCTCCATACGTTAATTTCTTCAGTTCTCCATTTACTTAATAAATATTTATTGAGCTCTTCATTTATACCAGGTGCTGTCCCAGTGCTGGAGTTGTATCAGTAAACAAGGCTAAATCCTTGCCTTCATGGAACTTAAGTTCTAGCTAGGTCAGACAATAAATCAATTTAAACATATGATATCATATAAGGTTAAGTAAAATAGGCCAGAATAATGGGGATGGAGAATCACAGGGTATCTCTTGTGGTAAGGTGTTAGCAAAAGCCTCTCTGAGGCTGTGTTGCAAGAGCAGTGATTTGGCTGAACCAAGGGTGAAAAACAACCACGCAGAGAGGAAAATTGCAAAGGCCCTGAGGCAAAAATAAATGTTGTGTTTCTGTTCACAGAATAGCAATGAGGTCAGTGTGTCCATAACAGTGAGGGTGGCTGAGAGTAGTAGGAGATGAGTATATATTTATAGATAATGATTATTTCTGCTTCCTCTATGAGTGGAATGGCAATTCCAAGAGAAAGTAGAAAGAGAACATTTATTGTACCAAGAAGACTGAGAAGTGGCTGCATAATCAGGAAATATTAGATTTTCTCCAGGATGGAAGGAAAGCCAAATTCAATCCCGCAAATGATCCACCCAGGCCAACGGTATGTCTTAATTTCAACCTCAATTGACTGAGCATCATTTGTGCTCAAGGTTCTGGAAGACATACAGTGATGCAGAGACTCACTTTGAAATGGATGAAATAAAATGAATGAACAACAAAAAAAGAATGAATTAGAAAATAAGACAAGTTAAAAAAAAAGATTAAAAAAAGAAATTATGAGAGGCCATTAAGGTGTAAAGAGTGCTGGGGAAGTCCGGTGGGAGGAAGGAAAGTAGCTTGCTGGAAGGTACAGACAGGTATTATGCAGAAGTAACAAGTAAACTGGGAATAAAGGACTAGCTGGTGTTAACAAGTAGAAGCAGCTCCCCGGGAGTTCATGACATGCTGAGGAAATAGCATGAGAAAAGACAGGAAGAGGAAAGTAGATTAGTGAGAACCTTGCTCTGGGGGCAAGAAGTCTAGGTTGGTTGGAACATAAGGGTAAGAGAATATAGCAGATACAGTTGAAAAGATGAGGAAGAGCTTTGAATGCTTTAATGAGGAACTTTAACCTAATTAATTAGGCAATACAGAGCTACTGAAGGTTTTATATCAGAAAGTGACAATGACAGGGAAAATGAATTAGCTTCCCTTTAGTTCTTTGTGTAGCTAATAGGAAGGAATTTAGCTATATTGGTGTTTCCAACGTTTTTAAGCTTTGGAATTCTTTTTACCAATTGAAATCTTTCAGAGAACCCTTATCTATAGACTAGTAAAAATAGGATATATTGGTTTTGTAATGGGATTAGAATTCCTGACATTTTTTTTTTTTTTTTTTTTTTTTTTTTGCAGTATGCCAGCCTCTCACTGTTGTGGCCTCTCCCGTTGTGGAGCATAGGCTCCGGACGCGCAGGCCCAGCGGCCGTGGCTCACGGGCCCAGCCACTCTGCGGCATGTGGGATCTTCCCGGACCGGGGCACGAACCCGTGTCCTCTGCATCGGCAGGCAGACTCCCAACCACTGCGCCACCAGGGAAGCCCTAGAATTCCTGACTTCTTAACCTCTTCACATCTAAGGAAGTTCATCATTGAACATCTGCACATCATTGAGCCAAAGCACTCTTGAATCTACTTTCATTTTCTGACCATGACAACTCTTAGGAGAGATTAACTTTTTTTTTTTTGAGGAGAGATTAACTTTTCACTTGGTAAAATATCGCATTCATTGTCCTTGTCTTTCTTAGAA
Source organism: Mesoplodon bidens (assembly GCF_964165515.1). NCBI lineage: Eukaryota > Metazoa > Chordata > Mammalia > Artiodactyla > Ziphiidae > Mesoplodon > Mesoplodon bidens. The sequence continues at coordinate 15,235,396 of NC_138181.1, read as the reverse complement.
GGTATCCCTCTAAAACACCAATGTGTTATTAGCACACAGAGCCCTGTACACCAAAAATTTTAATATTGGAGATGGGGTACTGAAGCTCACTAGTTTCCAGATAACGGAGAGACCAAAGAGAGAATGAGTCACCCCAAGTAATTAGCATACAAGAGGCATCAGGATCTTAGAATAATGCAAATCCTTTTTTAAAAAAGAAATTTCACAAATTTGGGAAAACGTGAGGAAATTTCAGCCAAACATGAATACAATCCATTCTTTTAAATCGTTGTTTCCCCAGCATGAGCTTCCTCATGTTTGGACAAACATGAATCTTCTGAGTACCTGAAAACAGAAGTGAGGATGAGGTCGGCAGTGATCTTCTTTGGCGGATGAGGACAGCAAAAAGAGCAGAAATGAATTCAGACTCGCCTCCTTGCACGCTCTACACATCTTAAGTTAAGAGTCTGGCTGTGAATTAACAGTACGGCGTTGGTTTGTGCTTCAATCTGTTCACAGTCCTCACTCTGGCTCAGAAAGAGGAGCATTTGAAGATTTTCTGTGTTCTGACAAATGTTATCCTTTCCATTTGCACCACCACCCCCCATTCCTTCTGTACATTAACCAACGGCTCTGACTTCCCCTCGAGAATTCACACTCTTCTAAAAAGATGGCTGTGTGGTTGCTATCAAGCCTTGGTGCCTGGCAGAACACCCCATACATACAAGTCTCTTCTGCGGGGTTGATGTAAGATTGGAAAGGAGCCATCAGGAGATGGCATAGCTTCATGCTCCTGTAGGGACAGTGGGTTTCCATCTGCTGTACCCACACTCAAGCTGCGGTTTCTTCCCATGAATACACAGATTTTGTAGCGGGCACTAGCTGACTCTCCTAAATCTATTTCACTAACTTTCTATGTTGAAACAGAAAGATGGCTTGAGCTCGGGGTGAGTCCTCATTGGTCTGAGTCTTTCCCATGCCACTGTTGATCCAATCAGCCCCAGAGGATGGGCTTTATGCAGCTTTGAGTTGTTGATTTCAGGGTTTAGCGTACACCTGGCTTGAGAATTCATTCTTCTCCCTTTCCAAAGGAGGGGACGGCAGAGTGAGGTATCGCAAGGAAGAAGATGTCAGTTAGAGATTGTAATTACCTTTGCAGAATAGTATAGTATTAATAGATAAAGTGAAGAAACCTGGACTCAGGCGCTGGTATAATTACTTATTAATTCCATGACGTATTATGTAGCTTAGTTTTCCTGATTACATGATTTTTTATCAGTGGATTGGGGAAAAAAATAACCCTTCCTTCCAGGATTTTTGTACATATTATATGATTAAGCTTTACAGAAAATTGAAAAAGTGGAAAAGACATTTGGAAAAGTCTAAACACTTCATTTGAAACACACTTAAACATGTGTGGTGATATCATCCTGCAACACCTTTTAGCAAAACACCAGGGGCTTTAAATTGAATTGTTCATACATCCTCTTGTCTCACCTCAAATGAGGATTATGCAAATGCAGTAGAACAAAATAAGTGGCCTCTCACTGAACAGACCGTATCAGTGTACACTAAAGGGAGAGGGAAAGGAGCAGTGCGTGGAAGCGCAGGAAAGATCAAGGTGATGAGGAAGAGAACACTGTCACTTGTTGATCCATAAAGAGACAATCAAAAGCTACTCCAGGGCTTCCCTGGTGGCGCAGTGGTTGAGAGTCCGCCTGCCGATGCAGGGGACATGGGTTCGTGCCCCGGTCCGGGAAGATCCCACATGCCGCAGAGTGGCTGGGCCCGTGAGCCATGGCCGATGAGCCTGCGCGTCCGGAGCCTGTGCTCCGCAATGGGAGAGGCCACAACAGTGAGAGGCCCGCGTACCGCAAAAAAAAGAAAAAAAAAAAAAAAGCTACTCCAGTGGCCTTGGACTTGTCTTTGGCGGAGCCTCTGAGAAGCCTGCATGGTGTGTGACCATAGGAGAGATGGCGAGTGGGAAGATTTGGAGGATAAACCATTGAGATCTGGGGTCCTTCTGGCTTCAACTTGGGTTTTTCCAAATCAAAGTATCTTTAACAGAGACATCAGCTACCTACATGTGGGGCTAAGTGGTGAAAAGAACAAAACTGCTTTTAAGAAGGAAATGAGGGGTATTTGCTGTTGCTGCCTAAAAGGTTAGGATAAAGAGGAGAGAAAGGAAAGAGGCCTGAGAAAGAGGACCAGAGGCTGCAGGTTCCCTGAAAATGACCAATGGACCTATTTGAAGACCAGAAAGTATTTAAGAAATTTGCATTGTTTGAAGTAAATCTCTCCATCCAGTAAAATCAACAAAATTAAGTTTCTGTTAAAGTGGTTTTCCTAGTTCTTATCTATGGGAGTAGCTGGGATTTTTTTTTTCCAGGTACATACTTATTAATGTAGTCCAAGTGTGCATCACACATTTTTGTGATTATTTCTACTTAATTTTTTTCTTTTTTGTTTTGCGGTACGCATTCCTCTCACTGTTGTGGCCTCTCCCGTTGCGGAGCACAGGCTCCGGACGCGCAGGCTCAGCGGCCATGGCTCACGGGCCCAGCCGCTCCGCGGCATGTGGGATCCTCCCGGACCGGGGCACGGACCCGCGTCCCCTGCATCGGCAGGCGGACTCTCAGCCACTTCGCCACCAGGGAAGCCCTCTACTTAATTCTTATTAAACAAACTAAGCTTATAATTTAGCACAGAGCTTTGCACATACTGGAAGCGGCCAAGATTAGACAGGCCCAGGTAATGCAACGCAGTCACATTGGCTGATGAGGATTGTGTTTCCCATCCTCTAGCCACATGCTGGCGAAGGGATTAAATGTAAGTGACATTAGGGAGGCAACAGGAGAGAAAAGGAAATATGAGATTGAATACTTTTCAAGCTGGATAATTCAGCCATAAAATAACTGATGCTAGCATACCACCTCCACAGTCTCTCAGGGGCTGTAGAAATACTATTCACAGCACTTTTGTTCAGAAGCTGTTCTTCCAGCCCTGCTGCAACAGCTGCCTGTGATGTTCAGCTGGGAAACCCAGGCAGATGTCGCCCACCTTCCTTTTTATCACCTCCTACAGGAGTGCGATGTGAATTAAAGGGGCGTTTATGTTGCTAAGGCCGCCGAAAAGGAAACACAGTCCCCAAGTTTCCTGAGGTAGGGGGCTAAGCATAACTTGATTTTCCAGGGGAAGAGACTCTGCGTGTTTACATGGGATGTTTAGGCAAGAAGGAATAAAGATGAGAAAAATAGACCATGTAGGAAGAAAACTGCACTCGGGAAATGATGTACGTACAGAGAACAGCAGTCATATTCCTAAATTAACAAACGTGTTTAACAGAGAGGAATGTTTCCTTGCAGTGGTCTTGGCTTACTTCTGTTTTAGCAGGGCTTTCTGCTTAAAATTGGAAGCTGTGTTGGGGGTCTCCACTTGCAGTATTATTACCCCAGGGACAACACTTGGTGTGGGAAATGGGAGGGAGACACTATAATTGCTATTTATAGGTCGCTTCAAGCTCAGTCCTTTAAATTTCTACCTTAGAGTTTATTTTTAATGTACATATCCAATAGCATATTTATATCACCTACATATTTGCTTATTTATACACATATATACACTGAATCCTTAAAAAACATTTCTGCAATTAGGAACTTACAGTAAAAAATCTGGATAAGACTATTCTAAAGGATGTATGGATTCATCAGGGATCTGTTTACAGGACGGATTCAGAAAACTCCTGGGAACAAGCTTTATCTTACTTTGTGTCTGGCAGTTCAGTAGAAATTCAGTGGCAATACTTGGCATGTGGCCTGAGGTTTTTCCCTCAGGACTTGGGCAGATACAAGGTGTCTTTGCAGACACCTGCCTAGGAAAGACCCTTTTGTAACAGCCTGAGGAGAACAGCACTTTTTTTTTTTTTTTTTTTTTGCCGTACGCGGGCCTCTCAATGTTGTGGCCTCTCCCGTTGTGGAGCACAGGCTCCGGACGCACAGGCTCAGCAGCCGTGGCTCACGGGCCCAGCCACTCCGCGGCACGTGGGATCCTCCCGCACCGGGGCACGAACCCGTGTCCCATGCATCAGCAGGCGGACTCTCAACCACTGCGCCACCAAGGAAGCCCAAGAACAGAATTTTTGTGATGCTGTAAAGGAATAAGACTAAGAGCAAGGCAAGCTCTTTTCAAATTGTAAATAAATGACTGATTTCAATGATTTTTCCTCTGTCTTATTAAGTTGTCACCTATTTGGACACTACGGATGGAACTGAAACCCTGAGAATCGGTAACCCCATCATCCAAGGCTCTACAGGATCTCTTTCTATTGCTGTACCTGATGGAAGTCCAGACATACCATAGTCTGCTACAGAGGCAAGCATTTTCTTAGTAACCAGTTCACTGAAGAAGCTAAATATGTCTGCAGGTATAGCATGTGGAAGTGACATCTAATTTTTAATTTTGAAACTATTTGTGGTTGAAGCACCAAAGTCTGTTGTCATTAGTCATGTATTTCTGCAAAGGACGTAAAATAACGGGACATTTTATTATGAGCTTCAGCTGTAGACTTAGGTCAGAACTTTAGTTGGACTTTTTTCAAACAAAAATATTGGGGTAGAAATTTGCTGCACCCCTCCACATGCAAACAAAAGAAAAAAAAGAAAATTCTGATGATTTTGGAAATCCATCAAGTATAATGGTTTAAGATAGTCTTGGAGTGAAACTTGATTTTTGCTTTGTGATTTGAGCATCCTTTAACCTGGATTCCCCTAAAGTGAAGCCGGCCGTGACTCTAGGGTTAGAGGAGGCAAGACTCATGAAGACTGGGGCTTTATGATATTTTTACTCCCCACAATTGGGAAAATCTAAAGAAATTCAAAATCGCTTTTCGGTGCCATGAAATAACAAGGGATTTGAGCATATTTACCCTGATCACCACAAAATCAAATAAACTAAAAATAACTTAGTTGGGAGACAGATGGGGAATTCCCCTGGGAAGGCTTTCTTTCATGGGAGTCTTTGGGGCATAAATGGTGGAACTGTCACTGAGTTAAAACTTTTTTCTTATTGAGAAGAGCAAGGCCAGATGAGGTCCATCAACAGGAGGGCAAACGATTTAACCATATTCACATCCTCTTGGCTTATTTCCCATTAGCCTCACTGCTTGTTTTGCACCGAGTTTGTTCTGAGTGCCAGTATTCCCTCGTGACTTGGGTTAAAAGGGAAAAAACACAAAACGGGAAACTTTACAGGAGATTTAACACGGAATAGCTCTTTCCCAGGGCCCCAGGGGTGAGTGAAGTGTTAGTGAATCAGGAATAAACTCTGACAGCCAATGAGCAGACCTCAAATTGGCCCCAAGTCATTCTATCATCATTCTATAATTACATCGTCACGAACGGTGGATTTACATGTGTTAAGATTCATTTAGAAATGGCGCGTGAGCACCTGCAATTTGGCATTCCAGTTACAGTCCCAGTGTATCAAACACTTGATTAATAAACTCTGAAGTGTTGAAATGATTCTCTGTCATTAATCATATTCTCTTCTATCTCTATATTACCTGAAATCATTAGAGGAGAAGAAAGCCTGAAATGTAATCAGCTACCAGCTTGTTAATGCAATGACTAGATGCTTAGCCTCAAATAGGCAAAAGAAATTAAGTAAGTGGGAAATTACACTAGATGTGGTTTTTATTTAGGGCGAGGGTGATTGTGGGGTAATCCTTCTTCAAAGCAGGGGATATCTAATGAAAATCACCTATGAATAATAAGAGAATTTATGACTATAGACAGAGTTTCATCTACTAGAATAAGAGTCTGAGGACCTTGTTGCTTTGGGCAAAAGGAAACCCCCCAGTAGCAACTCAGGAATTTATCCCAGTTTTTTAGGGTTGTGTTTTTTGTTTTTTTTTTTTTTTGGTGGAGCTATTGGAAATGAACCATGCAAAAGCAGCAGGAAGCTTTTTTTTTTTTTTACATCGGCCCTTATCTCATTCATATTCACACACATTTAATTCACACATCAATCAGTGCTTACCGGGAGATAATATAGTCTCTTTGAGGTATAGATGTGTCTATATTTCAGTGAGATTGAGTAGCCTCATGGTCGAGGTGTTTAAAAAGACTGCAACAAAATTCAGGACATATTGGGTACAAAGTCACAATGTACATCAGCTGGTCGATGTAGACTTTTTCCCTATCAGGGATGCATTGCATTATTGTGCACCTAAGAATTAATGTCTACTTACAAAATTGTACAGGATAAAAGATCTTTACAAAGCAAAGAAAAATCTTTTGAATCAGACAAGCTGAATCACTGTGAGTGTTGAATCCTAATATTGAAAGAGATTTTAATATTCAGACTGGAGTTGGGAAGAGATATTTACCTTGAATCAGATATCTCCGATGTGCACTTTGTTTCTTATAATTTAAATATTAAATTTTTCTAGCATCAAAGATCCTGAAAAAGCAACCCTGCACTGTAACTTTTAAGAAGCTGTGCTAGTTTAGGGCTCCCCTGGTGGCGCAGTGGTTGAGAGTCCGCCCGCCGATGCAGGGCACATGGGTTCGTGCCCCGGTCCGGGAAGATCCCACATGCCGCAGAGCGGCTGGGCCCGTGAGCCATGGCCGCTGAGCCTGCGCGTCCGGAGTCTGTGCTCCGCAAAGGGAGACACCACAACAGTGAGAGGCCCGCGTACCTCAAAAAAAATAAAAATAAAAATAAAAAGCTGTGTTAGTATAGTTATTTCTTTTTTTTTATTTTTATTTTTTTAATTTTTATTGGAGTACAGCTGATTGACAACGTTGTGCTGGTTTCTGCTGTACAGCAAAGTGAATTAGTTATACATATACATATGTCCACTCTTTTTTAGACTCTTTTCCCATATAGGTCATTACAGAATATTGAGTAGAGTTCCCTGTGCTATACAGTAGGTCATTATTAGTTATCTATTTTATATATAGTAGTGTGTATACGTCAATCCCAATCTCCCAATTTATCCCTCACCCTCTTTCCCCACTGGTAACCATAAGTTTGCTTTTTACACCTATGATTCTATTTCTGTTTTGTGAATAAGTTCACCTGTATCATTTTTTTAGATTAAACATATAAGCGTATTTCTTTCTTTTTCTTTTTTTTTTTTTTTTTTTTTTGGCGGTACACAGGCCTCTCACTGCTGTGGCCTCTCCCGTTGCGGAGCACAGGCTCCAGACGCGCAGGCTCAGCGGCCATGGCTCACGGGCCCAGCCACTCCGCGGCATGTGGGATCTTCCCGGACCGGGGCACGAACCCGTGTGCCCTGTATCGGCAGGCAGACTCTCAACCACTGCGCCACCAGGGAAGCCCAAGCGTATTTCTTAAATGCTCTTAGCTAACTAGATGACCATCCTGTGATGTGCCGGGCTGCTATTTCTTGGTTTATACATTGAATAGTTTGCTGAAATATGCTATTTTACCAATTATCTTATATTATTGAACTGGCCCTAGAAGTTACTGAAGCTAAGAATGGAAAAAATGGATATATACACACCCCAGGCCGACACTCATGCACACACCCAGCAGTTCAATTCGGTGGTCTTCTCTCATTATTTGTAAAGTGTCCGGTTGGGCCAGGTGACCTCTGGATGTCCTCCAGCTCCCATTCTCCAGGAATCTTCACTGAATGCACAGAGATGTAAGCTCCATGAAGACAAGGACTTTGGATTTCCTGTCCACTCAAATTTTTAAAGTACATTTACATCCGTTACTTCACTTGTTCCCACAGCAATCCTATCAAGCAGGAACATCCGACTGATAGCTTCATTTTACAGAAGGGAAGCCTGAAGCCAAGAAGAGATCTTCCAAATCTCATAAACCAGTGGCTGACTCGGGACCTCATCCCAAGTCTTCTCATGCAGAATTACATCCTGGGTCTAGAGCCAGTGGTATCCTGGTTAATGTTTAACAGTCTGATCTCTGGGGATATATATATATATATATATATATATATATATATATGTATGTATGTATAATTTCCTGATATAAATGATGTATAACATACAATTAACAAATAATCATACAAATATGCATTCCTCTTTATTGTAAATTCCTATAGACAATTGATTCCTACAGAATGCGTTTGCGGATCTCTGCCAGATATTTGCATTTGAAGCCAACCTACCACTGCAATTCAACTATGATTTGACAAATAGGGCTTCCTCCTAATTTAATAACTCTCCCCTAATAAATTTATCATCATTAAATCTGATATGTGACGTAGTGTAAAACTACTTCTCATCTTTGTGTAAGTTATATTAATTAAATTGAAACCTTTTTCAACTTCAGCACTAAATCAATCCCCAATTTGTTGGATCTCCTGATTTTGGTGGTGTAAATACTCTGGCCAGGTTCAAGTCACCAATGTGATATGACTGAACACAGATTTGGGAAGAGATGTACAAGGATACACTGTTGTACAGTGTTTCCACTCTACAGATACAACAGACATAAATATACTCAGCATCATAGGCAATGGTAAAATGTTGTAAAGTAGTTAGGAAGTAATGAGTTTCAAGTATTTATTACCTTTGCCTTTAATATAAGTTATTTAATTGTAAGCTTTTATAATTTGTTTTAACAATGACTGCGTTTAACAACCAGGTTGCAAAAATTCCTGAAAATTTAACAATTAGCTCTTACAAACAAGACCACCTGGACCTTGCTTCCCAAGTAATTCCATGCATTCCAGGTTTTACTATTTTAGTATTCAGGTATGAAAAATACTTTGCCTACCTTGAGTTAAGTCTATTTGACCTTAAGATACTCATGATGTTTTTGTTTTGTGATAGTAGTTGTTGTGCGGCCAGATAATTGGTGTGAATAAGGAAATGTTGGACTCTCTGATTGAGGTTCTCCAAGCCCACAGTGCATTTGCTTCCTCCCTACTGCCATCATTCTGGCTTCAGATGCTCTCTACTGGCCATCTGGATGGATTTCCTAGCCTCTTGGCCAGCTTCCTCATCCCCATCACCTTCAGGGCGTCACTGGCTTTCCTGCTTCCTGCCCTTGTGCCGCTCCACCCACCAGTTCTTCTGTCCTATCCTTCAGAGAACTTGCACATTATCTGTACACATGTAACCTTATTAAATCTCTAATCCTATAGCCATGTAAAAGCCAAAGCAAACCAACCTACTAAAATGAAATATTATTTTGACTGCATCTCAGTTCAGCATTATGTATATATAGTTTGATTTTATATATATATATATATATATATATATATATATATATATATATATATATATATATGTTGGGGTCAATGGAAGACAGTATAAAATGATCCATATAAATGAACGTTAACTTTTCCTTTCACATGGCTGCAGACCATCCTTAAAGAACACAGTCTTTCCCTATAACACGTACTTGTTTATCACACAATATTCTTCTCAAAGCTCTATCTTTATTCCCTTTACAAAGTAAAAAAACCAGGAATGGTGAGGGGTTCATGCATGTTTCCACTGAACAATTAACTGTCTGTGGTAGTCAGGATTCTAAGATGCGCCCCTTCAAATGTCTACCCCCCTGGAGTACACCCCCTGTGTAATCCCTTTGCTTTGTGTGCAGAAGCTGTGAATACAATAGGATATCACTCCTGAGCTTAGCTGCTTATCAGGCGACTTGATCTCTCAAAACAGAGATCATTCTGGGTGGACCTGATCTGATTAGAGGACCTTTTAAAGAAGGTGAAGTGTCATAAAAATGTGCTCCTGCTGGCCCAGAAAAAAAGCAAATAGCCAGGCTTTGAACTACTTATCAGGGCCACGTGGCATGGAACTGTAGTAGCCTCTAGTTACTGAGAGACGTCCCAGGCTGGCAGCTAACAAAAAACAAGGAGACCGGTCATACCACTTCAAGGAAATCAATCTGCCCACAACAAGTTTTGGAAAAAGGACCTTGAACCTCAGATGAGAATCAGAGTCCCAGCTGACACCTTGATTTCCCTCTGGTGAGACCTGAGCTGAGGGCCTTGCTGACCCATATCTGGACTCCTGACACATGAAAACTTAAAGATAACATATTAGTGTTTTTTTAGGTCTCTAAGTTTGTTTATGCAGCAGTAGGAAACTAATACACTGTCTGAGGCTCCCACAGACTTTAATTCCCATTAGGTTTCTTCTTGACTCTCTTTAAATGGACCCTTTATGTCTTTTTAATTATATCATCTTAAAATCGATAAAAAATTAATTTTAACACGATCTAAAAATATTTTTATGAATGTGTAATGTGCCATCTTCTTGTGCAATCATGTGATGTATTTTTTAGTACAATTTTAACTTTTTGAGGGGATAAAATATATTACAATATCTAGCTATCATTCATCTGTGAATGGCCTCTATATTCTGAAGACAAAGATACTTGCTTTCTACTGCTTCCTTATCTCATTGTGGCATCTCCCAAGGACTCATTTTCTAGCTATTCACATTTAGAACAAATGTGCAGTAAATGTCATTCAAACTCTCTAACTAAAGGACATTGGTGCTGTGTCTGGAATTCTGCCCTCTCTCTCTTTCATCATCTTTCACTTCCTCTCCTCTGCATCTTTTTCATCAATGAACAAGCATATTGTCTTTCTCTGATCTTAAAAAAAGTGGTGCTTGGAAAACCAGACGGCTACATGTAAAAGAATGAAATTAGAACATTCTCTAATGGCTTATACAAAAATAAACTAAAACTGGATTAAAGACCTAAATGTAAGACCAGATACTATAAAACTCCTAGAGGAGAACATAGTCAGAACACTCTTTGACATAAATGGCAGCAGTATTTTTTTGGATCCATCCCCTAAAGTAAAGGAAATAAAAGCAAAAATAAGCAAATGGGACCTAATTAAACTTCAAAGCTTTTGCACAGCAAAGGAAATGATTGACAAAACAAAAAGACAACCTACTGAATGGGAGAAAATATTTGCAAATGATATGATATGACTGATACAGGATTAATATCCAATATATATAAATGCTCATACAACTCAACATCAAAAAACAAACAACCTGATAAAAACAAGGACAGAAGAACTGAATAGACATTTTTCCAAACAGGAAATGCAGGTGGCCAAGAGGCACATGAAAAGTTGCTCAACATCGCTAATCATCAGGGAAATGTAAATCAAAACTACAATGAGACATCACCTCACACCTGTCAGAATGGCTATCAACAAAAGAACACAAATAACGAATGTCAGTGAAGATGTGGAGAAAAGGGAACCCTCGTACACTGTTGGTGGGAATGTAAACTGGCGCAGCCACTGTGGAAAACGGTATAGAGGTTTCTCCAAAAACTAAAAATAGAACTACCATATGATCCAGCAATCCCACTCCTGGGCATATATCCAGAAAAGACAAAAACTCTCATTTGAAAAGATTCAAACACCCCACTGTTCATAGCAGCATTATTTACAACTTCCAAGACATGGAAGCAACCTAAATGTATTTCATCAACAGATGAATGGATAGAGAAGACATGGTATATAAATACAATGGAATACTATTCAGCCATAAAAAAGAATGAAATTTGGCCATTTGCAGCAACATGGATGGACTTGGAGGGAATTATGTTAAGTGAAATAAGTCAAACAGAAAAAGACAAATACTGTATGAAATCACTCATGTATAATCTAAAAATAAACTAGTGAATATAATAAAAAAGAAGCAGACTCACAGATATAGAGAACAAACTAGTGGTTACTAATTGGGAGGGGAGGAGGGGCAATATAGGGGTAGGGGAGTAAGAGGTAAAAGACAGCAACAACAATACTTTCCTGACACTGCTCCCTTCAGCTACTGCACTTTTTCTCTGCTTCTCTTACAATGCAGCTGTTTACAAGAATTGTCTAAACTCACTGGCTTCAATTCTTCCTCATCTATCCTCGTCTGGAACATGCTCCAGGCAGACTGTCATCCCCAATACCCTGCTGGATCTGCTGTCATCAACCTGACCCATCAGCAGTATTGGGCAAACTTAATTCCTTCTTCCCCCTGGGAAACCTTCCTTCTTGCCTTCAATACACAACTGTCTCCCAGTTTCCTCCTTCTATCACTAATGCTTCTCAGTTTCCTTTATTGATTCCTTTCCATTTCCCTAACTTCTAAAATTAAATGTGCTCCCAGGTCTCAGTCCTTGGGTTGCCTCTCCTTTCTATCTACACGTGGTTGTCTTATCCAATCTATACTCTGATTACTTGCCAATTTTTTATCTCTATGGATCTCTCCTCTGAATTGTAGACTTGCATGTGTTACTTACAGATACCTCTATTTTAATGTCTAATAGGTACCTCAAACTTAATGTGCCTAAACCACACTTTTGCTTTTCCTCCAAATCTAAATTTCTTGTATTCTTTCCCTTCTTGGCAAATAACGTCTTACTCATTCTCGATGTGCAGGCTTCCTTTTTTCCTAACATCCACATAGAATCTGTCAGCAAATTCTAAGATTGCTACCTCCAAAATGTATTCACAATCTGACCTCTTATCAACACAGACACCATCAGCATTCTGTTTCTACCATCGTTTCTCACCTGAATTATCACAACGGTCTTCAGAGTGATTTCCAGCATCTTCCTTCATTCTTCTTAAAGTTACTCTCGAGCATAGTAGCCAGAAAAATATTTTAAGGACATAATTTAGATTATTTCTCTTCACAGCCTAAGATTCTCCACTGCTTCTTCTATCAGAATACAAGCCAAAAGCATAAAAATGGCACCATATTATCTTAGCCGAGCATGATTGCTACCCTCTCCTTTTGCGCTCCCTCTGTCATTCTTACTCAGCTCCACCCACACATGCCTCCTTTCCATTTTCTGAACTCTTCCTTCTGCCATATTGTTCCCTACGTGTGGAATGCTCTTTCCTCACAAATCTTTGTATCTTATTCCCTGATCTCCTTCAGATCTTTGCTTCTTCCTCACTGAGGCTTTTTACTAACCATCCTATTTAAATCCTAATCACCCCACCACATCCTAACACTTTCCCTTCTCCTTTCTTGCTTTATTCTTCCCATATTTATCATGATCGGATGTGCTAAAAACTTAACTCACTAATTTATTGAATCAATGCCTCATCTTAAAATATAAGCTCTATGAAAGCAAGTATGTTTTCCTATTCTGTTCACTATACCTTCCCAGCATCCAGAAAAGGCACATAGTAAGTGCTCAGTAAACATTTGGACATTCCTTATTAGCAACAAATCATAACACATCTTGCAGCTTATTGCACTTTATAAACACTGGATCTTAATGAATTAATAGTCTGTCAGTGATTTTAAAATGAACCTTAGCCTGTTAATTAGCAAATGGTGGCCGTGTTGAAAAGTGATTCCTGGAGATATCCCTGAATGTTACCTTATCAACATTTTAATTAAAAATTGTATAAAGACATAATCAAAACAGTTTCAGTCACCCAAAACTGAAAGAGTTATTGAAATACAAGGAGTAGATTACTGATTTAACATCTGTTAACCGCTTCTTTCTTCTCAACATAAATACAATTTAAAGAAAGCTGACTGCTCACACCTTACAGATGAGGACATGATTAGTCTAAGAAGGTCCTATTACTTTGCGAGAGATAGTTCAGAAATGAGCACATCATCTTAATCTGATCAATGGGAAAAGGTTTGCTGGAGGCTTCTAACAACATCTTTAAGTCTTAAGAGAGAGCCATGAAAGCTACTCTTGCTATCTTTTATGTGATCAAGGACACAGTCACTTTGAATATGCCTGGCAGCCACTGTGTGACCATGAGGATGCATCATTTCATGATGAAGCTGTAGAAAGCGCATTGGAAAGAAAGGATGGACCTTAAACACCGATGATGTTGTACAACCCCTGCATCAATAATTTTTGAAGTCCACTCTACCTCTACTTTAATGACAACAAACCAGTAGTTTTCCTTGTTCAAGTGAGTTTCATATAGGTAACTGTTACTTGGAGCTGGAGGCATTTTAATTGTGAAAAAGAAATGAAATATAAGCTATCAGAGAAACTACTAAAAATTTCTTGTATTGTCCCACAGGTATCATGGAACAAAATTCACAATAGTAAATTTAACAGAAAATGTAAATTTCTATATATACACTGGCAGTCAGTTACCTAAGTAAAGGAAGGAATGACCAGACTTAATAACATTTCATGGTAAAAGCCTTTAGCAGTTTTTATTGACTACAGACTCAATATAAATGAGCAAAGAGATGCAAGTGCAATAAATTCAACTGTAATCTAAGACCAGATTAATAGGAATATAATACGTACAGAATAAAATCTGGGTCTCCATAATTCATGCAGAGGGCAATATTTCATTAAAAAGCAAATTTTAAAAATGGAAAATAGTTAAACAATTAAAAGTGATTTGAAGTAAGCCCAGTCCTTACATACATTTGTAGGTCAACATTAAAGAAGATTTATTTCAAAGAGCAACCACCTTCTCTTAAAGTCATCTTTCCTTCATCCCTTTCTCTCACCAACCCTCTTAGAGTCTTTGCCTGCTTAAAAGATTTTCTTCCTCCATCTCTCACCCTTACCTCTCATCTCTATTTTCCACACTGTAGTCCTCAATGTTTCCCTTGATTCTTTCTCTTTTTACTGTTATTATTTTCTGTTTATGAGTAAATCTTAATCTTTCCAATATGATTATCCCAGCTCTGCAGCTGTTGAGGTTAGGTCCTCTCTCCTCCATCTCCTCTCAATTAATTAGTTTTATTTATATAGTAAAATTATTTACTGGCAACCTAGAGGGATATGTGGAACAAATTTTTCCATAGTGGATGGGAAAGCAAGCCTGACTATCTAGATATGGATAGTTTTGGGAACCATTTCAATAATATCCAGCTTAAGGGAGCATAATTCCCCTATATCCTGAGCTGATCAGATTTCACATGGAGGATATAATGTTCAATTGCCAGTATAATATTTTAACAGAGATATTAAAACAATGATAACGTAGTGTGATGTTAAGTCAGCATGTGAAATAAGAAACGATTGAGGGAACTGGAAAAGCTTGGTTTAGAAAAGCTCTGTGCATTAGAGCTTTCTGATACAATGGAAATGTTCTGTGCTGTCCAAATGGGTAGTGAACACCTGAAATGTGAAATATGGCCACTTTGAATGACTTTTAAATCTTATTTAATTTTAATTCATTTAAATTAAGATGTAAATAGCTACTGTATCAATCAGGATTCCATCAGAGAAACAGAACTGATTACATGTACACAGAGAGAGCAATTAATTTACTGCAACGAATTGGCTTATGTGATTATGGGGCCTTGCTAGGCAAGTCTAAAACCCACAGCAGTGGGCTGTCTGGAAACTCCTGGGTAAACCTTGGGCAGGAGCTAAAGCTGTATTCCAGGAGCAGAATCTCTTCTTGTTCATGGAAACCTCAGTTGTGCTCTTATAAATCTTTTGACTGATTGAATAAGACCCACCCATATTACCGAGGATAATCTCCTTTACTAAAGTCGACTGATTGTACCAATTGATGTAAACCATATCTGCAAAATACCTTTCCCAGTAGCACCTAGATTAGTGATTGATTATATAACAGGCACAAAACCCTAACTAAGTTGATACATAAAACTAACCATGTCGGTTGGTGGCTACCATGTTGGACAGGGCAGGTTTGGAGAAAAGAAAATTAGGTTGGGTGTGATTGATCACTTCACATATTGGAATAACAGTTATGGGAATAGAGCACAGCTTTATAATCATGCTCTTATAGGGGATGGGATCCACAGCTTAAAGTTTGAACCTCCCTGTTCAACTTAATGAGAGGAAGAATTAACGTTTTAAAAATACCCAAAATGAGAATGGACCACCTAGCAAAATAATAAGCCCCCAGTTTCCAGGACTCTGAAGAAGTGATGCAGTAAGACTTTTTTACTCAGCATGGACCTGTCAT
This sequence comes from Mesoplodon bidens, assembly GCF_964165515.1. NCBI lineage: Eukaryota > Metazoa > Chordata > Mammalia > Artiodactyla > Ziphiidae > Mesoplodon > Mesoplodon bidens. Next base: position 15,219,495 of record NC_138181.1, on the reverse strand, counting down.
AGATGTAGCAGAAGTTTTTTTTTTTAGGTAGGGTTTGATCTAGATTGGCTTAAGGTTCCATAACTTTCAGAGGCATAGCAACAAAGAAGAATATCATAGGCAGACTTACAACCAAGAAATTCTATTCAGGAGAGAGATGACCTGTGAATTTTCTTGGCATGTTCCTTTAGATAGGAGGCTTGAAGGAAACATTAGTAAAACAAGGCAAAGCACACAATGAAGCAATGATATAGTTTTGTAAGTTTGAATCTTGATAATAAATTCCTTCCACTCCTATCTCAAAGCATGGCATAGAGTACAATGAGATTAGCCAGTTTGGTAAAAAACTGTGAGTTTGCAGTGAAACTTAGATTTAACTGAACTTAAAATTTTTTCTATAAGATGTATCACCAGTACAGACAAAATTATGCTATAAAATTTGCTTTAATGCCTTCAATTATGTCACTTGTACCTTTGTCACCAGTCTTCACATGAAACATATAAAATCCTAATTCTTCTTGCCTTGACAATGTTTTCTCAACCATGAATAAGAAACTCATCCATACACCAAAGTATAAGCGACTAATAATCGCTTGAGATAAATATCTTCTCGGAGTGTCAATGAAATCATGAAATCTAATCCTTATATTTCATATATAAGGAAGTATGGAGGTTCAGTAAGAAAAAGTGGTGCATTTAAGATTACATAGTTATACTGGTCCAACCAGGGATGGAACGCATGTCCCCCATTCACTGTGCAGTGTGTCTTTTTAACTACATTAGCTTTTAAAGTAATAAATTGCATTGGCATTAAAAAATCAAACTGAAGGAATTCATTTTCAACAATATAATTTAGATCTTCAGCAAGCCTTCAAGGGCTACATTTGGGAAGGGAATTAATTATCCTCTTGGCCCTGACATCACATTATGCTAGGTAGTTACTTCCTTCTGCAAGATACTTCTACAAACAGAAATAGACACCCCAAACAGGTGTTCCTACCAATTTTCTGTACCGCTTTGATTGGTACTTGATGACAGACCAGCTTGGAGCCATAAGGGAGCTCCTCATACTGGGACCGAAGCATCTGCAGCTAAGGAACAGTGGAAAGAAGGATGGAGTTGGCAACACTTTTTTTTTTTTTTTGCGGTACGCGGGCCTCTCACTGCTGTGGCCTCTCCCGTTGCGGAGCACAGGCTCCGGACGTGCAGGCTCAGCAGCCATGGCTCACGGGCCCAGCCGCTCCGCGGCATGTGGGATCTTCCCGGACCGGGGCACGAACCCGTGTCCCCTGCATCGGCAGGCAGACTCTCAACCACTGCGCCACCAGGGAAGCCCTGGCAACACTTTTGATCCATTCTACAAAAAGCCAAATGATGATACTCAGGGATGGAGATTAAGTGGTTTGTTTGTTTGTTCTTACTCCAGATAAGGAGGTTAAAACCAGACACAAGAAAAACATCAGCAGGAGCAGGCTTGTTTCCAGAACACCCTGTTCAGGCTGATTTAGAATCTGAAGCTGAAGAAATCTTGGGGAGCATGTAAAGGGCTATTAACAATTGTTTGCACTGTTCACTAGAAGTTGGCCAATTTATACTTCATCAAGAATTCTCTTATGTTTTCTGTTTCACCTACTATGTTTTTCTTTTTTCTTTTCCTTTCCTTTCCTTTCTCTCTCTGTCTCTCTCTCTCCCTCCCTCTTTCTTCCTTTTTCTTTTTTTACCTTTAAGAATTTTTGCAATTACTGTGGAGTTATGTGATGTTCTTTCTGTAAAAGATATATATATATATCCTTTAATATATATTAAACAGGCTAATTTTTAAATTGGAGATCTATATATAAAAGAAAATATAGAGAGGAATTTGTTTGACTAAAGATATTTTTTAAAAATCTTACTTCATATCATACTTGCTTCATCGATTTTCTCACTCTGATTTTTACTAATTTTGCTAAAGCTTTGAGCTTTGATTTCCATAGTATATACTTTACCTGCGAAATTGAATCATTGCCTATAGCTAGGAGTTCTCAGGTTTTATGATTTGGATCTGAAACTTGTGCAATCCTGAGACAACTCTCTTGAGACATCAACTTTCTTTACACTCTTCTTTAGGACACAGTCGGAAAGAGGTATAAAAAAATTAAGGCAGTATGCAAATACATTTATGTAATAAATATTTTTCTTATGTATAAATGCAAATGTCACTTTGCATTTGAAGAAGATCCACTTATATACAGAATAATTTCTTCTCTCATGGATTGGCAGGTTAAAAGAATACAACACACACACATAGACACAGACACAAAAGATTTACACACCAACAGAGAATCATAGCATCATTTTTTCTATTCACCACCCCCCATTCCCCTACATCCAGCCCTTCTCTGTGGGACACTAGTCCAGTCAGATATATATGATCAAGCACATTTGGGAAAAAGAATATACACATATTACCCCAAGCCTTTTTGATCTACCTTTCAGAAATTATAAAATGTATTAAGGATCAGTTTATTTTTTGTTTAACTTAGCATTTTCTAAACTTATTCATCCACTTAATTTTTTCTATAGCACTTATTTTTTTAAACTTTTTATTTTATATTGGAGTATAGTTGATTAACAATGTTGTGTTATGTTCAGGTGTACAGCAAAGTGATTCATTTATACATATACTGATACATGTATCTATTTAGCACTTATTAACCCATAATGCTTACTTATATTCCACAGGATACTAGATTCATATAACTCATTTTTGGAAATTCTGACCTAGATAAAAGAATGTAATAATAATCATCAGTGTTGAATGGTGGGGTAATGGGTTAGTATGATTTTTTGTTGTTGTACTTCATTCACATTGAATACAGACCAATTTACAACATGAGAAAATGATTATTTGACAAACTAAATGGAATAGGGATCTCTTTTTTTTTTAACATCTGTATTGGAGTATAATTGCTTTACAAGGTTGTGTTAGTTTCTGCTGTATAACAAAGTGAATCAGCTATATGTATACATATATCCCCATATCCCCTCCCTCTTGCATCTCTCTCCCACCCTCCTTATCCCACCCCTCTAGGTGGTCACAAAGCACTGAGCTGATCTCCTTGTGCTATGCAGCTGTTTCCTGCTAGCTATCTATTTTACATTTGGTAGTGTATATATGTCAATGCTACTCTCTCACTTCGTCCCAGCTTACCCTTCCCCCTCCCCGTGTCCTCAAGTCCATTCTCTACATCTGTGTCGTTATTCCTGTCCTGCCCCTAGGTTCATCAGAACCTTTTTTTTTTTTTAGATTCCATATATATGTTAGCATATGGCATTTGTTTTTCTCTTTCTGACTTACTTCACTCTGTGTGACAGGCTCTAGGTCCATCCACCTCACTACAAATAACTCAATTTCATTTCTTTTTATGGCTGAGTAATATTCCATTGTATATATGTGTCACATCTTCTTTAGTCATTCATCTGTCAATAGACCCTTAGGTTGCTTCCATGTCCTGGCTGTTGTAAATAGAGCTGCAGCTTAGGGATCTCTTTTGTGATGTAAACTTGAGATCTGTCCGTAGGTCCTCTAAATCCCAGCAAATCACCAGGACCCTCACTGGTCTTGTATAATATTTGATGCTAAGGACCCTTTCCCTGTATGTGCAAGCTATTCAACATTATCACATGTGCTTCTGTGGAATGTAATTTCAACTACTGGCGTTTTGCCAGCTCATCCCCACCTCTAGCCAACAGAGACACCTCAGTAAAAGCACTATCTATAAACCAGTCAAAGAACAAAGTGCAGTAAACTTGTGGATGGAAAGTTTTGCAACCTATAGAAGCCAAAGAAGCCACAAACACCTCCTGGAGTTAATCATCTGCCAGGCACTGCCTCATAATCAAGAACTGGCTTGTACTGTACTTATCCAGCTGCAAACTCAGAAGCCAGCAGGGACCTGGGATCCAACCAGGCTCTTGTCTAAAGAGAACCAGGATAAGTGGCTGGAATAGAGAAGTCCCTACACTGTTGTTAACATATATATCATATTCTCATTGTTTAACTTGATTCATCTTTTTCCCTTTTAGACTTAGAAGTTTGAGTGGCTATCTGTTTTGGCAAGGTGGCAGCTTTTGTGGTATGCTACAGATTATGGAGATTTATTCTTTAGTGATCATTTTTAGATTGAGAACTCTCTGAACCCCAATTTGAAAAACAGAGACTAAGTGGAAAAACCTCTGTTTCTTGGATGTCTGTGTATTTTAGGGATATAAGTCTGCAACACAAGTATAAGAACTGAATATCTGGGCAACTTCTGAAAAGAGCCTTTAATTTCCTATCTGGGGAGTATAGACTCAGAAGGGAGTTCCAGACCTCTTGGGTCCCTTGAACGCATTGGAAACATAAGCTGAACATCAGAGTGTAACTTGGTGTATGTACTGGCAACAACTCTGGAAAGGGTCTCTGAATTCCACCAGGAAAAGACAGAGAGAGGAACCCCATGGTCCTTAAATGGTTTATGGACAAGGAATCAGGCCCTATAATTTCTAATTTCTTGTCATATTCCTATGTCAGTCATTTCTATTATATTGATATATTTAGTTATGTAGAATACATTATCCTTTTGTCTTTTGCTCAGTCTGAAATCCCCAAAACTAGCTAAACCCAACTTCCATGTACTTTCTTTTGTTCTTAAATATTATGTCCAAATGGAACAAGTCACTTTGACCCATCCTGCTCCTCCTCCAGACTTCTTATTTAAAGTGGTGCTGCCATCTCTCTGACTCTATAGTCCTCAGCAGCCACCTAACCCTTCTCCTTCATTCAGGAAAACATATAGGAATGAAAATGCTTGTCTCCATGCTATAGTATCAAACTATACTTCTCCATGAGGGACCTTCCATAGCTTCAGGTACCCACTGTTGATTATAGGACTTTAGTGGCATAAAGGTCTCATCCTCATGCTTTCACCACTCCTTAGCCACTGCTGAAATGTTTAAGTCTTCAGGTGAGTATAAAAGAGAATTATTTTAAAAAGACATACTGCCACACGAGTAAATCACAATATTTAGACCTTCCTGCTGCAAATTGATGGCAGGGGCTGAAGCATGTGCAAAGGAGAGCAATTATCTCAGCTTACAGCCTTCCTGACAGTCAGGGAAATTGTCAATTCTTTTGTATGACAAGTTACAAAGAGGATAGCTGTACTGAATATTTGCTCCCTGAAAAAGTACAATGCTGAGTCTTGAAATGAGGCTTTGGCAGAACCATGGTGCAGTATCTTATGCATTAATCAAACATAGCAGTTTCTTTGTTGCACTAGCTCTCTGCTGTTCTCACAGAAACTCAGAGCAAGCTGCTGCAAAGCTACAGCAGTCCTGCCAACCTGACAGGAAGAGTCAATATATTTCAGTTACAAGGCAGCAGGGGCCATCTTCCTCACAAGCCAGAGATTTGGGAGCTGTTGAGCCCTTCTCATTTTAGAGTCTGTGCCCAGAGAGGACCCTTGGGTCAAAGTCTTTCCTTGAGTAGCTGTTGTTTATCTTCCTGTGTGTTTATGCAAAGACAGGAGGGCTCAACTTGTTTACCATTTGCAATTAGGCTGGAAAAAGGATGAAATCAAATTTCTGGCTATGCAACTGGTTGTAGAATCTTCTCAAGCATATAGTCAGCTAGGTTCCCCCTTCCTCTCTCCCCCCTCCCTCCCTCCCTCCCTTCCTCCCCCTTTCCTCTCTTTCTCTCTTTCTCTCTCTCTCTCTCTCTCTCTCTCTTTCCTTAATTTATCAGGGCTAAGGAAGCTCTAGGAATTGCATAGCCAACCCCAGGTCCCCAAATGTTCTGCAAATTGACATGCAACCCATAAACAACTATAATGATTTGGAATCCTGAGAAGAAAAGACTATATTCTTAAGGATTTATTTTTGAAGACAGAATGATGAGGTTTCATTCATACCCTTCCCCCCAGCGTTTTTTTTTTTTTTTTTTGCGGTACACGGGCCTCTCACTGCTGTGGCCTCTCCCGTTGCGGAGCACAGGCTCCGGATGCGAAGGCTCAGCAGCCATGGCTCACGGGCCCAGCCGCTCCGCGGCATGTGGGATCTTCCCGGACAGGGGCACGAACCCATGTCCCATGCATCGGCAGGCGGACTCTCAACCACTGCGCCACCAGGGAAGCCCCTCATACCCTCCCCCCTTTAACTCTCTAAATCTTTAATGATTTAAATGAAGCCCCTGACCAGTCTGCAGAAAAGCATCTGGTAGAGTTTCTTTCCCATAAATCTTTAACTCCTCACACGGTGGCTGGAGAATTAAGTAGCCCATCAGCAGAGGTAAAATTTATGAACCTTCTAGAGCTAACCCCAAGCATCAAAGAAAAGAGAAGTAATTCACTGAATAGCAAACTTGTTCTCAAAATTCACCTTGGGGTTGGGAATTGTTCTGGGTGAAAGGACATGGGTCCCCTTTGGGACTGGAGTTGAGAAGATAGAGCTATTACCTAGGTAGCCTGAGTATAAATTTGCAGCACACACAAAGAATTGAATGTCTCATTGGTCATGGAGAAAAGTGCTGTACCTTATACTGTTTATCCTAATGACCTTCACACTGAAGGGCTGTTAGTCTGCAAATGCAAATGCAATGCTCTCCTTGTCCAAAATACGGCCAAATTCTGGTATAGAGCAAGACCTGGAATTCATTCTCCTTTGAAAAACAACTGAATTCACAACATTCTTTAAAACAAATTCACAGAAGAAACTAAGTTTTAAATAGGCATATGTTTGCCTAGAAGCAAAATAAAGCATCTGAGTTTTCCCTTACTCTGTGCCTAATTCAAATTTTGTTTGGCAATTTGCAGATCCCAGGGAGGCAACCCCCAAAGATTTTCGTGGGTTAGAAAAGAAGCTCTAAGAGTAATAATCCAGTTTCTCAGCTGGCAAATGTTTTCTGACTCTTGGACGGGCCTCCTCCCATTCATATCCTTCTGTTCACTGAAACTGAATCATGATGGGTTCCTGTTCTTGCTTTTTGGTCCAGGGAGGTAGCAGCCACACTGTTGCTCCAAGACAGCTGCTACCTCTTGAATTTACTTGGCAAGTGGCTGCCAACACAAGGTGCTGGGATGGATTTCAGAGCACCAGCCACCACTTTATTCAATGCACAGCAGGCAAAGCTGAAGCATGTGGAGTCTCTTTAAAATGAGCCTCATCAAATAATCCCCATGTGTCTTTGGTTCTTGGAAGAGAGCTGATTTTAGGACTGTCTGCTTTTTCCCTTTTGGTCCCTTGCTCTGGGATACTCCCCATGGAGCTGCTTGCAGTGAAAATTCCTAGAACTATTTAAACCACATGCCTCATGTTTGGTAGACTCTGGGGAGTCAACAATGACTCTTTTTTTCCCAGGCATTGATCACTGATCAATCCATTATTGATAAACCCTGTCCTCCCTTACACACACACACTCCCTCGGGAACAGTTATAATGTTCTCTTTCATAGACAGTCACACTCATCGAGCTTTTGCTTAAAGATACTTGTTCAGATACCAGTATGAAGCTCCAGGGAGAAGAGATTTTGAAAAAGATTCCATCCTAAAGAATAGCCTGGAAGGTAAAATAGGGGTATTAAAATAATTAAAAGATATTTCCAAAAGATTTATTATCACTTCAGATCTCAATTATGTTTGTGTGTATGTGTGTGTGAATACATATTTTTAAATAACATTTTACAATGGCAATACATATTCAGTACTGTAGAAATTAAGACACTCAAAATGAAGGAAAAAAATTCCTCACTATCTAGAAATAACGACTAGACATGTATGTGTGAATATGATACAAATGAGACCAGACTATTCACAATGTTTTGTCTATATAATTTTGTTTTAACTTCTTTTTCCAATTAAAATACATCATAACATTTTTCCCTATCACATGCAATAATCTTGTATAGTATTTGTAATTGCTGCAGAGTTTCTGATAATATATCATCAACTATTGAACTCACTTTTACTGTGCAATATTTAGTAACTTCCAAACTTTCACCATCATAATTTGTACGATGATATATATATGTGTGTGTGTGTGTGTGTGTGTGTGTGTGTGTGCGCGCATGTGTATTTATATAAGTGATAATTTACACAGAACTAATTTCTGGAAGCAGAATTTCTAAGTAATAAAACTTGCCCATTTTTACAGCTTTTGTTACATTAACCAATCATTAATTTACAACCTTAACTGCAATATATAACAATACTCACTTCTCAGCACTCTTGGAAACACAGAATATTATGGTATATCATCATCTTTTTCAAGTTCATAAGGGCAAAGTATAAGTTAATTTTTTGCATCAATGTGCATTTTTTATTACAAGTGAGATTGTATATATTTTTTTCATATTCTTGATGTATGTATTTATGTGTTTATGAAGTTCCATTTTTGTTTGCATCCCATTTCTCTATTTCTGGTTTTATCTTTTTAAAATTATATCTAAAACTTAATACATATTAAGAATTTATGTTTTCCTTTTGCATATGTTGCAAATAATTTTTCCACCTTACCATTTGTCATTCAACATTTTCTTGTATACTTGACAACAGATCCTTTTTAATTAGAAAATTAGATGGTGAAATATATTCACCTTTATCTTTATAGCTTCACCTTTGATGTTATGCTTAGAAAACTCTTCAAAACAATACATTCTATAATCATGTCCCTATATTTTCAGATATATTAATGTGTTTTAAATTTGAGAAGTTAATATGTGGCTGATGATCTAGTGCGTTAGAATCAGAGAAATGAATGGATTCAGTGCTCAGCCTTGTTATTTGTTAGTTGACATGTATTACAATATAATGTAGGATTATTCTGTTTTTCACCTTTAAAAAATGAGGATAATCACTATTCCACCAGAGCAGAGCAAACATTTTGGCAATATTTTATCATTATGCATCTCATCATGAAACATTTCTTAATGAGGCAAAGTGGCACTCAACCAACCCTAGGCATTGCTCTTAACTCCACATTAAAAACAAAATTCCAGGGCTTCCCTGGTGGCGTGGTGGTTGAGAGTCCGCCTGCCAATGCAGGGGACGTGGGTTCGTGTCCCGGTCCGGGAGGATCCCGCATGCCGCGGAGCGGCTGGGCCCATGAGCCATGGCTGCTGAGCCTGCGCGTCCGGAGCCTGGGCTCTGCAACGGGAGAGGCCACGGCAGTGAGAGGCCTGCGTGCCGTGGAAGGAAGGAAAAGAGGAAAAAAAATAAAACAATATTCCACTATTTGTCTCCTACTTAATATATATGTAATTATATGGGGAAAACATTACTCACCAAAATTTATCATAGGAGAGCTTAGCCATAGACTGCAGAAATGCCTTCCACCATAAACAAATATAAAACTGGACGAAGTATACGGGGTGACAGTTTTCACGCACTGGATGATAGACAGTGCAGAACTGTGGTCTGCACCCAGGGGAGAAGACGGACTTGTGTCCAAAGGCTGACTCTCCCACTGACAATCAGTGGGCAAGAGCTTTTAAATGGGAGTTTTCAGGGGGTGTATAGCCGGAGGAAGGGGGCTACATGCAGAAACAGCACAGTCAGCTCTGACAATCATCTTGAAATTGGTTATGCAGTGGTGTGATCAGTGTCATCTTGATTGTTTTAAATACAGTTAATCTTCAGTTCCAGGGTCGGTTTGTTCCCATTTTCTTTGAGGCCAATTCTTGGAATTGTGACAGCCTATGTCATGGCTACAGTCTGGTCATCATGTGGTTAACTTCTTCTACCTGGTGAGGGTTTCAGTATCTACAAGACAGCTCACAGGATACAGCTCAGAATACTATCTATAGCCTTTGAGGAGGAACTCAAAGTCCTTAACTTTGCTTAATGACTAAACTTTATTATTTTGTCCTGTTTGACTGCTTTTCTTTGCTTCTGCATTTTCTCACTTCTCTGATCAAACTTATTCTTTGCCTAAAGTTTTTCTATAGACAAAAGGCAGGTGGAGGGCATGGGGGAAAAGACCATAGGGTCCTGCTCTGTTTCAGTGGGACCTCTCATCAGACAGATCCAGGAAATAATGCATGTAAACACACACACTCATATCCAACTGTCTATTTGAATTCACATTAAAAATCACAGATTCAGTTCCAGATCTCTTAATGATATTAGAGACTTCTTTTTTTTAAGTTTTAATTGCTTTCAGTTCCACCAGTTATTGGATAGATGGGTGGATCTACTTCAGATTTTGGCTTTGAGAAGGAAGTCCTGACTCTTTCATTTTTGCCCAGTATCCCCTTATTTATATGCTCATTTGAAATATTGGCCCACTTAGCTAGCTATTCAGGTCTTTACAAGTATTAATAGAATCTTGAAGTACACACTACATTAAGGTCAGTAAATTAGTGATGAAAGGGACAATCTGAAGTGGATCTTTTTCCATATTTAAGCCATCATCCTATTTGACACCCTAAGGTGTCTGGTTTTTATTTCTAGTATCTTTCTACTTCTTCTCTCAAGAAAACAGATGGTCTTTTACCTGGACTCTTATTTATGGAAATCTTTGCTCCAAAGTAGGTAGAATTAGATGCTCATAACTTGTTATTTTTCCTGGTTGTCACTTTCTTCCCTTGTCACTGTCTTCATTTCCTCACCTCACATTCTCTCCTCATACAAATGCAATCTGTCTTCCACTCACAAGCTTTAGCAACATTAGCCAACATCCACCTAGTTGCTATCAAGAGACTATTTCAATCTTCATCCTTTTTCACTTTGCTGCAGCATTGCAGTTCTTTATCATGCTCTCCTTCAAGACAGTTGCAAATGTAGATCTTGTGCAAAGCTGGTGTTCTCTAAGGCAGTCCTACCCTCCTTTCTGAAATCCTCTTACCCCACACCTCAACTCCATAATATCAAAACAATTCTTTCTTTCAGATTTCCCATCTTTTCAAATTGAAACCAGTTGTGATATAAACTTGAGAAGCCCCCTGAATTGCTGAAGCTCCATTATTTTTCACATCTACCCCGTTTCTAAGTCTTGCTAATTCTATTTCTGGTTTCACATTCATCTTCTCTTCTGTGTCTGCATGGCTACCACCCTGAAGCAGACCTTCATCACCTCTAAACTGGACCAGAGGCTTCTCAATGATCTCACTATCTTTCATTTCCCTCTAAACTCTATCCTTCACCCTGCCATTGGAGGGGTTCAGAACAGACCTCCCCCAAATATGCCACTTTTCCATCAGGATTACTTTGAGCTAAAGGCAATGGAGACCCTGCAGGATCAAGAGAAATTACTGTCCTCCCTTAACTACCTAGAAGAACTTAAATTGCGAAGTTGTCCCAGGGAAGAGCTATCACTGGAGATATATTTTGTCTAAGTGGCCTCACCTATATGGCAGAGCAAACAGCTAATTTCTAAACATCTGTTCTTTTTCTTATGGTCCTGTGAATGAACTCCTTGTCCTTAGAAGTGCCAAGCTCCATCCCATTCCTTAGCTCAGGTGGGCATATAGACCTCGTTTTACCTTTCTGTCTTTGAACCTCTCATCTGTGTGGGGTTCTAAACTTCTCAGGTATGTGGGGTTCCCATTCATAGTAAATTAAATTTGATTTCCTACTGTCAGTCTGTCTCATGTCATTTTAATTATTTGACCAGCCAAAAAGAACCAAAGAAGAAAATAGGGAAAGGAAATTTTCCCCTTCCAAACACCATCAGTGTGACTTTTATACCACATGCATCTAATCATTTCATTCTTCTGCTCAAAAAATGTCCTTGGCATCTTTGCCTATCAGTTCATACCTATACTCTTCTGCAAGCTCTGCAATATCTTTCAGACTTGGCTATTTCCTGCCATCTCGTTGTAGTTGTCTTAGAATCTTCTGCTGTTCCTGATCTTCACTCTGTAAGTTAGTTTTTCTCACTACTTTCATCTTTTTCTTGTATAACTCAATCATTTGCCCTTTGGGGCATTTTGCTCTCAGACACATTTGTGCCAATCACTTACCCATGATGAACCTACATTTACAGACATACACCATGTAGTTTCCTTATCTGCATATGTTGATCTTTGTATATTATGAAAGAGATAAAAGTAAACAGATAATTAGAGAGGAGGTTCCTTCTGTGAATGAGAGTAACCCTTTCAACAAACAAGGAAATTAAATAGGCAAATGGTTCTCAGTGGCTTGATATGGGTGCCAAAGAGAGACTGGGGAGGATATTAAAGTCCAAGGGGAAATTCAGGTTGAATTTCAAAAAGTTGATAACATTTCTCTGTTGTGATGTTGTCACATGGAATTCAATTTAAGTTCTAAATAACCTTAAGTGAAGTCATGAGAACCCTGAAAGACACTGATCTCAATCAGCACTGGCTCTGTCTTAGGCTTTGCAGCAAATTTCTTCAACATCTTTCCTTCATATCATGGTGAGATCTGTGGTTTTGTACACTACTACCCATTATCAGCTAATAGAAACTTCTTACTTCATGGGCATAGTATCACTGAGCCAGTGGTCATTTATACATCCTTAGGCCACCTCTGCTGATTTAGCACATCTCTTGGTTTTGCAGTCTTCCCCTTGAATATATTTCCTTAGAGTAAGTCTGGTTAAAATAAAACTTAAGGCATCTTTCATTTGCAGCAACATGGGTGGACCTGGAGATTATTATACTAAGTGAAATAAGTCAGACAGAGAAAGATAAATACCATATAATATGACTTATATGTGGAATCTAAAAAAAAAAGGATACAAATGACCTTACGTACAAAGCAGAAACAGACTCACAGACTTAGAGAATGAACTTATGGTTACCATGGGGGAAGGGTTGGGGGGGATAGATTGAGAGTTTGGGATTGACATGTACACACTGCTATATTTGAAATGGATAACCAACAAAGACCTACTGTATAGCACAGGGATCTCTGCTCAATATTCTGTAATAACCTAAATGGGAAAAGAATTTGAAAAAGAATAGGTACATGTATGTGTATAACTGAATCACTTTGCTGTACACCTGAAACTAACATAACATTGTTAATCAACTATACTCGGATATAAAATAAAAATAAAATTATACAGCACAAAGAAAAAAAACCTTAAGGCATCTGAATCAAGACTAAAGCAAACAGCTGAGATTACGATTGAAAAGGAGAGAGGGAGAAGGAAGGGTTCTATGCCATGTGGCCAGTCTTGGTATGCTCTTAAAGTATGTATAAAAACATTTTAGGGGCTTCCCTGGTGGCGCAGTGGTTGAGAGTCCGCCTGCCGATGCAGGGGACACGGGTTCGTGCCCCGGTCCGGGAAGATCCCACATACCGCGGAGCAGCTGGGCCCGTGAGCCATGGCCGCTGAGTCTGCGCATCCAGAGCCTGTGCTCCGCAATGGGAGAGGCCACAACAGTGAGAGGCCCGCGTACCAAAAAAAAAAAAAAAAAATTTTTTTTAAATAGTGTCCGTGGCCTATAAACAGGCTTCATCATGACTCCAGCTGCCTGTTTTCCAAAGAATTGCAGAGCACATCCCTGAGAGACTGTTTTACAAGTGAGGTGTTTTCATTGGCTGAAAGGAAGTACCCCCACACCTGAGTCAACATCCCACAGTTGTCCAGGCTGTAAAAGGAAAGTAAGAAGTCTTGAGAGCTGCAGGTGGGATAGAAGCTGTAACTTGGGGGTTTAAGACTCCCCCAAATTCTTCAGCACACACATCACTGGGCCTGGTCCAAGGGAACAGCTGTGCTGTTAGGGTAAGTGCGTGCTGCTGTGATGCTCTTCATTGAAGAGGGCATAATATTAGGCCAGATGAAGCTCCCACCATAATTAGAAGACAGACGATAATGACCAAGGGCCAAGGCCAGGAATGGAGAGTGGGAATTCAGCTACTTGGCATTTCTCTCACTATGGTTCATAATGGATTAATTAAAATTGTATAAGGTTAAAAAGATGCCCAAGGTAAACATAAAGCCATATGGAATTGTGCTGAACAGCATTCAGAGCACTGTAGCTCAGGGCTTGCTACACTACAAACTGAAAAGGCTGGAATGAAGGCTGTAAGGGGCTCGCTCGGTTCTGCTCTGGCCTTTTACTCAGCCTCTGTCTTGAAGGGGTGCAGCTTAACAGGCTGATCACTTTGGGCTCCTGCAGAAAGAGGTTGCAGAATGAATTTTTTTCTCTTCAAGGCTCACTTCAAACATGGGCTTTTTCTCTCCCCTACTTCCTGTCATTTCATTTCCTGAGTTGGTTCTACCTCCTGAAATAGCTGAATTCTCCATATTGCCACCCCCAAAAGCAAATAGAAGTTTTGCTGAGACTTTTGCACTTTACAGAAGAAAACACAGCCTTTGACTGCAAGCATCTCATTTGGCCTCAGCCATAGCAAAACTCATGGGATAGAAAGAGTGTGGATTTGGAGTTAAAGAGCCCTGGATTCACATTCGAACGCCACCACTTACCAGCATATGTCACTGATGATTTATCGTCTGTTAAAATGAGGCTAAGATCACACGCTGTGCAGTGTGGTTATGAGTAATAAAGGAAACAACATGATCTAAAATATTCAACACAAAAACACTTAACTCTTGGCCTCATAGCTAACACAAACTCACTTTCCCATCCTCCTCCGTTTTTGGTATAAGGCGTCAAAAGTGATGATTATGTGTCCATAACTGAAGTCAAAATATAATGTAAATACCTTCTCTTAGCATATCCCCAACTGTGTCTTTTATCACATTTGTCCTCCATGAGCTCAAGAGATAGATTTTAGCAGCATCTCCTTACTGTTGCCACCGTACTAGGAGAATGAAGAGGGTAAGGGACACAGAGTGTCTGAAAAGCAAGGAGAGTGAACCGATGGGCAATCACTAATCATTAATTTCTCAGTGGATGGTGGATTAGCAACAGGCTTGCTTCTACCCTGTACAGATGTGAATGGCTGCCTCCAGAAGCTGTGGATGTTTGCCCCTCTGGCAGTGCTTAAGCAGAAGCCAAATGGGTTCTTGGAGAATGATGTAAAAAAGGTGTGTCTGTAGGTGGAATGTGATCTAAAATGTGGACCTATAACGTTTCTTGTGACCTGGAAATTTGGTGCTTTTGTAAGTTGAGTGAAGCAATCAGTAGAAGCACATTCGAGGAAATGGAGAACCAGGAGACATTCTCTTTGTTTATTTGGGGTGTTTTGTATATGAGGCAGAGGGTGGAAGATAGAGCACAAGTTGACTTTAAATGGCTATTACCAGATGTCTAAGTTAAGTTCCTCTTTCTACAGTGGAAAGAGGTCAAGTCAGCAACAGCTCAAATTTCAAGGCTTCCACTAAGTAGGGAAGGATCCCTTATGGCTTCCTAGTGCCTTAGAAAAATGCAAGTCAGCAGTAAGGACCATGACCATAAAGGTAAGTGTAGTTCCCATCCATCAGAGGTTGTTCTTTACTTATGTTCTTGGTGGTGCTGCCTCTGTCTCTTTACTTAAGCAGAGGAGGTATTGCCTCATGTGGAAATTTGATGAAATATGAAAGACCAAAATTTGGAGCAAGACATTTGTACCACGTGACTCTTCCATTTGGATTACTGTGATTTATCTTCAGAAGACCCTAGTTAAATTCAAATATGATAATTGGTAAGAAGAGAAATTAATATCTAGACATCTATTTTCTGATATAGACGTTTTAAAATAAGAAGACACATACTGATGCCAGAAGGATTGTATTGATATTTAATCCATTTAGAGCAGGCTAGAAGAATATAAATTCAAATGTGCTGAGATTTAGGTGCATTTCCTTGGAAAAAGTGTAAGTCTAATCATATCACTGATATTTCTTTGGAGGATTTATATTAGATTGGTTTACTGTTATGACTAGTAGGTACTATTTTATTGTTTACTTGTTTATTTGAGGCCTGGGCAGATGGACAAAACAAACAAAATGGAAGGTGAAGGATTTCACCAATTGCTATTTTGAAAAGAAGCTAGAAGGGCTAATACAACTCAGATGTGTATCAGGTATCAGTAATTGCTCACAGGAGCAATTTGATGAGGTACCAGGAAACTCTTCTATATCTTCTGGATATATATCTGTATTCAGTAATAAAATCTTGGATAAAAATAGAAATAAACATAGAAGAGTGTAAGTGTTGAGTCAGCATTCAGTTCTCCTAATTTTGTGTGTGCTAATTTAAAAAATTATCCTAAACCAATAGATAATATGAGTTGCAATGAGGAAATAGGAGTGGAATATATACAGAGAGACTAAATAATTTTAGAATCCAAGAACTTCCAGGATCTGGTATTCAGAGTACGATTTGCTAAATCAGGGTGTGGTTTTAAGAAACCAGAGGCACCATGAGTATTCTAGTCTAGAATATTCTGAGGGTGAAGGAGGAAAGATGACACATCTAGGTACAGAAGGAGAGACAGAAAAAAGGTGACTGGAAGGCATAGAAAACACATTTAACTATTTCTAATTTTTCACCTTGACTATAGAAACTGCAATGAAGATCTCCCCTTCTCATGGCCTCTGGGTTTTAGGCAGTGGCTATTTTAATTAGAGATTTTGGAAGGAGCAGGCTGTCCCACAGAGGCATCTGAAGATTCTGTGTCTAGGGAGTCATGCATGGCCCACTGCCCGCCCAGCTCCTACTCTGTACTCATAATGCTCCATCTGAGGCTCACAGACACAGTTCTTAATATGCAGAGATGCACAACAATTCTTTTTAAAGCTGCTCGACATGTTGTGTTTATACAGGTGGAAAGAGCAGTTAACTTAAATATGCAAGCTTCATAATCCTTAAATTTCCTCCCTCTCCCTTCTTCCCGATGTGCTCCGTGTGCTGTACAGTGACTGCTTTCCATAGAAAATACCTAGGCTGTCCTTTTCAGTGTTTTTATTCCATAATACCCCTAGGCACTAGTCCACCTTCTGGAAGAATAACCTAATAAAACCTCAGGAAGTTATTTAACTGCAACAGAGGAAAAGAGTGAGATGGGGCCAAGGCTGAAATAGCAGTGAGTCGGGGGTGACAAAAAGCTACAGCGAAAGACAAATAAACTGGCTCATTTAGAAGATGGAATGGGTCAGGAAAACCTCTAGGCTGTAAGGGGAGCAAAGATGATGCAAGAAAGTGAAGAGGAACACTTTTATCAACACTTGGTACAGAAGGTTTCCCAAATGGCATTGTACCTCTGATTCGAGGCATCTGTTCTTTTTTCTTAAAGAACCCCACCATAATTTATTATGTGTGATTTTCCTTATACCAGGAAAAGAGACATTAGTAATCACTCTCAGATGTATGCTAGAGGGTATTTTTTAAAAGAAAGGCATAAACCCAATCTAATGAAACCAGAATCTCAGTAATTGCAACCATTGTGTTCCGTGCACGTGCTGCTTGCTGGATTACTCCACCCAGTTTGTGATACAGCAATAGATAATGTTTATTTAAGCATCACTCATGTGACAGAAATTTATGAGCACCTACTGTGAGTATAAGGCATGATTCCTGCCTTTAAGAAACTCACAATCTGTTGTGAGAAGTAAAAATGTGATTATAATAAGAAGACGGCAATTGCTACACTGTCTATAAGCACAAAGGGTTATGGACAGACAGGAGGGACCATATCCATTAGTTCTGCCTGAAAGCCCGGAGAAGTTTACAAAATCCATACCAGAAGACATGACTCATGAGCTGGATTTCAAAGGATACAAATGGCCATGGCCGCTGAGCCTGCACATCCAGAGCCTGTGCTCCGCAATGGGAGAGGCTGCAACGGGAGAGGCCGCAACAGTGAGAGGCCTGTGTACCGCAAAAAAAAAACCAAAACAAAGGATACAAATGATTTTTCTAGGTAGAAAAAAGTCATCCCAGAGAACAGAAATAGCATGAACAGTGACATGGGTGTTTTAGAAGAAATGAGTAGATTGGTGTGACTAAGCATAGGATATGATATAAAAAGCAGTAGGGGGCTTCCCTGGTGGCGCAGTGGTTGAGAGTCCACCTGCCGATGCAGGGGACACAGGTTCGTGCCCCGGTCCGGGAAGATCCCACATGCCGCAGAGCGGCTGGGCCCGTGAGCCATGGCCGCTAAGCCTGCGCGTCCGGAGCCTGTGCTCCGCAACGGGAGAGGCCACAGCAGTGAGAGGCCCACGTACCGCAAAAAACAAAAAAACAAAACAAAAACAAAAACAAACAAAAAAGCAGTAGGAGTTGTTGGAAATTGTGCTTGAATGGTAGAGCCAAGATTGTAAATAAACCCAAAACCCACGCTAGATGTGGACAGATGTGAACTCTATCCTTTAGAGTTAAACGGGCTGTCAACGAATGGGAAGAAGCAGGAGGATCACCATCAGAACTGTGTGTTAGAAACTTCACTGGCAGCTGGTCGAAGGTAGTGAGGGAGAGTTGCTGAAAGCAGAAAGAACAGTTTAGGCAGTTGTGATGTCTCAGAAAAGAGACTGAGGGCTTCCCTGGTGGCGCAGTGGTTGAGAATCTGCCTGCTAATGCAGGGGACACAGGTTCGAGCCCTGGGCTGGGAGGATCCCACATGCCGCGGAGCAACTAGGCCCGTGAGCCACAACGACTGAGCCTGCGCATCTGGAGCCTGTGCTCCGCAACAAGATAGGCCACGATAGTGAGAGGCCTGCGCACTGCGATGAAGAGTGGCCCCCGCTTGCCACAACTAGAGAAAGCCCTAGCACAGAAACGAAGACCCAACACAGCAAAAATTAATTAATTAATTAATTAATTTAAAAAATTAAAAAAAATTAAAAAAAAAAAAAGAAAAGAGACTGAACACTGAAACAGGGAAGATGGCAGGAATAAGGTTTGAAAATATGCCTAATTCAATTTACAAGTTTCTGGTCCTGTTGGAATGCTCATATATTTCAAGGTGAAGAAAAATATGACAAAGAAGTGTCTTCTAAAAGAGAAGAGAAACATACGTTTGCTTCAGGTAAAAAAAGAAATCTCATCCCGTGAAAAAGATGACCCTCTTCCTTGAGACTTTGCAGCTTTAAGGCCCTGGGGTCTTGACTCAGAATACATGGATTTAAATCCATTTCCACCATTTAATTACTAAGCACCTTGGGCAAGTTACTTAATATTTCTATGCTTTAATCTGTAAAGTGAGAATCACCATAATACCTCTCTCATAAGAAGTGAGACTGTTGTGAGGATTAAATGAGATAATGCATGTAAAATGCTGAAAAGAGTGTCTGGCACATCTTAAAGCAAAAAGAATCAGCCATTAGAAGCAGCAGTAGGACATTATCAACCTCAAAAGACACACTGATAGCCAGTTCATCCTCTTTACCCTAAAACATTCAGTTTATCTGCTTTGCTCATTTTTTTTTGTTTTTTTTTTTTAATGCACATGGAATCCCAAGAGGGTCAATTAAACATAGGAGGCCATTTTAAAAAGAAAGTCATTTTTTGTTGTTATATTTGAAAAGTTTATTCAATCAATGAAAGAAACAGAGATCAATGCCTTGATAAAGTTGAGCAGTGGGCATCATCTTGATTTACAGACCTCAACACTCCCATGACACCCAGGCAAAAACATATCACATCAGCAAAAAAGCAATGCCTATTATAGCCAGCAGCATGGTCTCTAATTATAGAGAAGCAAGGAGGGAGACAAAGATAAAGAATGGAAGGTAGAAGGATAAAGTCTTTGTCAAAATACTCTTATCAGCAAGAAGACCTTGGGAGAAATTAAAAAGAAATTAACATGAGAGCAGAATCTTGACATACAGCTACAGCCTCAAAAATAGGATGCAATTAAGTGCTTCTAACAAGGTTCCAGTAGTCTGATGGTAAGTGTAGAAAGACCAGCTTAATGAAATGTCATGGGGACACTGCTTATACCAATCACATGCCCTGGCTGCCAAACGGAGCTGCTGGAGAAACAGTTACAGAGGAAAAGAACAAAAGCCTGCCAGCTCTTAGGAAGTAGAACAGAATGAGGCTCAGGGCCCTAGGGGAAGGTGGAAAATTAACACAGCCTCTGTGTCTTGTTATGTTTTCCTTACCACTGTGCTTTTCTTTTCTAAATTTAAAATTGTGCATTGCCCACTAGGTGGGAGCTCTTTTAGAAAAGTAGCATTGGACCTGGTCTAGACATTGCACATTTGGAGATCAGGTTGGGAAAAAGACTGTATAGAGCCAGGGATGGTGTACCTTGCAAGGTTTTATAACTGTTCTTATCATTTGCTTTATTATTTCCCTTGAATTCACAAATTTTATTCCTCTGTGGCCAGTTAACTTACCTTAGGCTCTGCACGTTCAGATCTCTCCTCAAAGGAAAAGCATGTTTGAGACACTTTCTCTAAACACGTTATCTAAAGTTATTCTCATGCAAATCTCCCAGGGACTCTCCCATTACCCTGCTTCATTTTCTTCATAGCATTTATCAGTTTATAAAATATTATTTATTTGTTTGTTGATGGTTTACTGCTATATTATTTGTCCTGCCCTCTATGATACAAATTCCATGAGAACAAAAAAACATGTGTCTCTGTTCTGTGTACCACTGTATTCTCTGTCACCAGGGCAATACCTAGAATGGATTCAATGCTTGAGATACGTGTAGAATGAATTTCTTGACCTATAAATATATATTTAATGCTGCCCAGCACACCTACTTTATGTCCCACTCTCAGAGATAATTTATTGCATACCTTCTCCACTCTCCTCATCAAAATTTCTACCTGCCTTCATGTTTTGTTTTCTTAAACTTAACTTTCTCTCCTTTTATGATGACCTTTTTTAAATCTAAACTTTCTACCTCTATCAGTTCAAAGTCTTTCTACAATCCCTTCATTCTCTTGCTCTACCCAGCAAAATTTGTTATAGAGGCTATTCTCACCCCATTGAATTTTCTTTGCACTTTCATCAAAAATCAACTGGCTGTTTATATGCGAGCTGTTTACATCTATTTTTTGACTCTCTATTTTCATCTCTACATCTATATGTCTGTCCCGTAGCCTAACATCCCAACATCTTGGCAATGCAGCTTTTTGGTAATTCTTTATTTTTTTAATTTTTATTTTATATTGGAGTATAGTTGATTAACAATGTTGTGTTAGCTTCAGGTGTACAGCAAAGTGATTCAGTTATACATATACATGTATCTATTCGTTTTCAAATCTTTTCCCATTAAGTTGTCACATAATATTGAGCAGAGTTCCCTGTGCTATATAGTAGGTCCTTGTTGGACATCTATTTTAAATATAGCAGTGTGTATATGTCAATCCCAAACTACCAGTCTATTCCTCTTCCCCACCCTTCCCCTCTGGTAATCATAAGTTCATTCTCTAAGTCTGTGAGTCTGTTTCTGTTTTGTAAATAAGTCCATTTGTATCATTTTTTTTGATTCTATGTATAAGCAATATAGTATGATATTTGTCTTTCTCTGTCTGACTTACTTCACTTAGTGTGATAATCTCCAGGTCCATCCATGTTGCTGCAAATGGCATTATTTCATTCTTTTTAATGGCTGAGTAATATTCCATTGTATATATGTACCACATCTTCTGTTCTTTAAATCAAGGAATTTAAGTCTGCTACATTCTTATTTTCAAAATTTTATTGGTATTCTACATCTTTTGCACTTCAATATAAACATTAATATTGTTAACTGAAATTTCAGAAGCAGAGACTGATTGAAATAAAGGGGTGTTTATTTGGAGTTTGTTAGGACTGCAGCCCAGGAGACACAGATTCAAGAAGCACTTGAATTGTATTCCTCCAGACTACAAAATGGAGGAAACGTATAAAGGCAAAACTTCAAGGTTATACATAAATTGTTTGTCAAGAAGTAGGATTGGAGATGGAAAGAAGTAAGGATGCTCTGAAGTGAGTCTCTTGTAAGCAGCATATAAATGGGTCTTGTTTTTTTAAATCCAATCAGCCACCTTACATCTTTTGATTGGAGCATTTAGTCCATTGACATTTAAAGTAATTCTTGACAGGTGTGTACTTATTGCCATTTTATTACTTGGTTTATGGTTGTTTTTGTAGTTTTTCTCTGTTCATTTCTTCTTTTTTTTCTCCTCTTGTAGTTTGTTAATTTTCTTTAGTGGTATGCTTGTGTTCCTTTTTCTCTAGTTTTTGTGTATCTATTGTAGGTTTTTTATTTGTTATTACCATGAGGGTTATATGTGTTGACCTATAACTATACCTACTTGTTTAAACTGGTAGTTGTTTAAGTTCAAACACATATGTTCTAAAATAGCTGTATTTTTTGCCCCTCTCCCCCACATTTTGTTTTTGATGTTATGTTTTACATTGTCATGTTTATCCCTTCAATGTTTATTTTATTTATAGTTGCTTTCACAATTTTTTGCCTTTTAATCTTTGTACTTTGTTAATTTTTTTTGTCCCTTTGAGCATTACAAACATACTGTTAATTTCATTAAATTCCTCATTTCTGAGTCTGTCTATAGATGGCTTTTTCTCTTGGTTATTGCATGCCTTTTTTACAGACTGGATTTTGTGATTTTGAATGTTTTTTTTTCAGTCAGGTAGTTAAAGACTTGAAGATTTCTCTGATTTTTCTGAGGTTTGATTTTAAATTTTTTAGGGAAGTTCTCTAGCACCTTTATTGAAGGACTAATTTAATCCCATTTTTACATCTTGGCCTTCTGGGTCATATACTGATTGCTTATTCAAGAAGATATTTCCATTTTATCTGGAGGAAAGTTAAATATTTCCCAGCTCTGTGTGAGCTCTGGAAATTTTTCTTCTTATTGCTCTTTGGTTATTATTCTTTCTTCAGTAGTTTTTTTACTTTTTTTTCCTTGCCCAGAATACTGATGCTTTACTTGTGAGCAGATTAGTAGTCAAGTAGAACTTTATGCAGACTTATGGACCTCTTACTCAGTTTTGTTCTCTCCTCTCTGGAAGTCTTCTCTGTGAATTCTAGTTAATGTGACTTTCCTAAACTCTGATCTCTCTCTACTCATCTCAGTGAGATCACTGGGCAATGTGTGATTTACTATCACACCTCGGCAGCCTGGAAATCACCTCTAGGCAGTAACCCAGGGCCATCAAGAGATCACCTCATTTTATTCCTTTTTTTTCTTTTTCAGGAATTATCAAATTATATTGACATTTTCTAATGTCTGGAAGAGTTATTTTGTATATTTAATCTGATTCTCCATCTGTTTATGAAGGGAGAGAAAGTTCTATTCTAGTTAATACTTCATGAATGGAAGTAGAAGCCCACTCGTCTTTTGATACACTTTTTTTCCAACTTGGCCTTACTGACACTGTACCTTTTTATTTTACCTATTACCATGTTGGTTGCCCTTTCTCCATCTCCTTGTTGTATCTACCTCTCATTCCAAACTTCCAAATCTTGGATTAGACCCCTTAATTTTTCACACCTCTGTCCTCATTCTCTGGTTTGTCTCACACAGTGCCATAGTTTAAACACAAATTTCCATTTGGGTGTCTAATAAGAATTTCTATCTTAACCTGTCAAAAACTGAACCCATGATTTGTCATCAAAACCAGCTCTAGCTCAATGAGTCCCATCACAGTAAATGACACCACCATTCTCTAGTTGGAATCAACTCTTTCTTTTATACACCACAGCTAAGTCATCAGGAAGTCTTGTGTATTCTACTTTTCAAATACATCCTGGATCTGGCTATTTCTCACCACCTTTACTGTTACAACTCTAGTCTCAGTCACATCATTATCCACTTAGAATTCTGAAAGAGTCGTTTAACTTGTCTCCCTGCTTTGATATTCCTCCCAACTTTATTCTTTATATAGAATTCAGAATTATCCCTTTATCACATGACTGGTGATGCCACTCAGTTGTTTAGATCTTAAATGTTTTCTATTCATACTTTGAAGAAAATAAAAAGTCCTGCAAAGCCCTAAAATAGTTGGTCCCTTGTATTATTTTAAGATTATCTCTAACCACTTTCCCCCTTACTCATGTCACCCTAGTCACCCTATCTCTTTGCTATTTCTTAGGTAGTCTTGCATCCTCTGGCCTTAGAACAACTGTTATTTCTGTTCCCTCTGCATGGAACGTTATTTTCACAGTTCTCATAATGGCTCTTATTGTATTCAAGTTTCTGCTTAAGTTTCACTTCTTCACAGAGGCATTCCAAACCCCCCTTACCTACAATAAGAACTTCTGCCACTCTCGATTTACTTATTCTTCATCATATTTTATATAACTGTTTTTATTTTACTGCCTGATATTATATTATCTATTTGCTTTTGTCCCTTAGTAGAATGTAAGTTCCAAGAGGGCAGAAATTTTTTGTGTGTTTTTTTTTAACAGTTGTAATCCTATTGCCAAGTATATATAGAGTATTCAGTAAGTGTATCTTGAAGGAAGAAATGAATGTGGGGCTTCCCTGGTGGCGCAGTGGTTGAGAGTCCGCCTGCTGATGCAGGGGACGCGGGTTTGTGCCCCAGTCCGGGAAGATCCCACATGCCGCGGAGCGGCTGGGCCCGTGAGCCATGGCAACTGAGCCTGTGCATCCGGAGCCTGTGCTCCACAACGGGAGAGGCCACAGTGGTGGGAGGCCCGCGTACCACAAAAAAAAAAAAAAAAAAAAGAGAAATAAATGTGGCTGCAGTTTTGTGTATGTGTCACCAGGTAGATTGTGACACCTGTTAGGATAGACCATTTTGAGTACACCAGGTTTGGATAGCTCATATCTCCTAGTCAATGATGCTTTTTCCACTGAAACAGAAACATTCCAATGGGACTTTTTGTTTGGATTAAATCCCATTCTTTATTTTAAGCATTAAAGAAATAAAATATATGTCCATATCTTTCTTTAATTTTTTTCAGCTCTTTTCTCTTTTATCCCCAGGTGGATTCACTGATATTCTTCACCTGTAAGATTTATCTGTTCTTGCTTTTCACTCAACTAGCTTGTCACCCTTTATTACAATCTCCATCCCTGCAACTTAGTTGTGCGATAACTTGGAATGAGGTAATTAACCTAGTCCTGAAGTTAAGCTGACCTGTAACAAGTGTCAAATTCTAGCGTTGTGCCCTTTGCTGCCTTTCACACATTGAAGGTGACAGGCAAACAGCCTGTGAAGCCATGGAGCCCATACTTCTTCTTTGCCCCTATGTCCGGTCAATTTCCCTGCCTAGAAACTTGGTCCCTTCCTCTGGGACTGGGTCCCAACTTGCTATCAGAGAAAGATCATGCCTCTTACCCTTCCCACGGTCCATGCTTGATAGGATTTTTCCTGTATGGACATATTCACTGAATGAACAGTGCCTTCTGATACCAAGAATTGCCTAATCTTTAGAATTCCTGGAGACTTGCTGTTGTGGTATTTGTGTCTAAATTTAAAACAAGAACATTATGTGTGCTTAAATTGTTAGCCTGTGCTACATGGATGTTATTTTCCTTATCCTTCAACCTTCTCAACCCAAGGTGATTCTTCCATAGTCCATTAACCTCTACTGCCAAGATTCCGATGTCTTACTCCTTATTTTTTTTTCATTTCTGGAGTTCACCTTAGTGGCACAGATCTCAATTGTTTTCGATAGTGCTTAATTCAGTGCTAAGTACTTTTTGTTTCTGTTGTTTTGGTGGTTGAGTTTTTTGGGAGTTTTTTGTTTTGTTTTTACCATTTAAATTATAGTTGAAATAGATAGAGACAACTCTGCTTGCCACTTCTTAACTGCTTCGACAACTAAAGTCAATTCTGGTTGCTTTTAGAAGCATAGCTGTTGCCTGATGCCCTCTACTTATGTTTTACTTCACTCTTTCAAATTTCATTTAAAAAAGAATCATTAACTGCATTTTAGTATTAGGTCTAATTAACAAGTCAATAGCTATGAAGTTAAAACTTTTTGCTGGCTTTCTGCTCATAAGTTGGGTTTTCAAAATGTCCCTTCAAAAGAGAATATTCTTTGAGGTTAGAAACAGAACGTTAGATGGAATTTTCTTTTTCCATATCTCCTCATCTCATCCCAGTCCACATATATTTATCTACAATCTCACGACTTAATTCTCCAAAGAGAATTTGTTGGTTGGATGACAGCTTTCAGGCATCCAACATTCTCCTTTGAATCTAACAAAGAGGATAACAATTGGTATATACTGGATAATAAAGGTTGCCCTCTAAGCTCTTCAGTATCTGGCTTATATACTATTCCTTATGTTGACATAAAATAACAGAATTATTTTGGGGAGGAAATTATCAAATTGCTGTCTTTTGACTACTGAACATGAAAAATACATTAAAAATAATAAAATAATTTTAAAAACTTAAAAAGTAGATTCCTCACGTTTTCATGGTTAGACAGCCCTCCGAATTATGAAGTTGGTGAATTTTTTCTTTGGAGCCTCTCTTTTTAGGCCATCATGCTGCTGCCTACCTGCTAATGCCGCATGCCACTCCTGCTGATGATTCAGCCACCTTGGCCTCTTCTTATCATCTCAGCAACCAGCTTTCACATATTTTTTTCTTAAACTGATCTTCTTTTCAATGAACCTAGATATTCCCTACTGAAGTTTTACAGACATATCAGCTATAAGTTCTACTGATAATATTTACAGTTAAATAAGGACATTTCCATAGGCATTCTACATTAGACACAAGATCATAACCTGGTCTTCTCATATCAGATCATATCTGCTGATTTTTTTCTGTATGAGCTAGGACTGGTCAATTAATTGACCTAGTCTCGGTTTTTACATTCACAAACACAAGGTTGAAAGCTCCTTCATGATATTTTTGTGAGCATGAGATAAATTTATGAATATAAAATGATTAACACATATCTGGAAGAGTGTAGATGCTCATTATCTGTGAGTTTCTTTGTTCTCTTCAAGTATTGTGAAGATTTCACCAACCTTCAAATTTAATCACGGCTCACACACATTATTTACCTTCATGAACCATCTTGTCCATAGTCAATTACAGGCAGGATTTATATGTGTGTCTTGCTTCTTCTTTTGTGTCAACACTAGCTGTTTATTAAGCTGCCAGATTTCCCCCTTATTTGAAATATTAGGTGGAAGAAGCACATATTAAATGTAAAGAATAAGACACTTGCTTTTTCTTTAAAGGCTTAGGGAAACCAAAATACTTTTGATTGTCAGCTTAGAAAACCCTGAATGACAGAGGCTACAAATGGGTTAAGAACTTTGAGATCATAGTTGTATGACCCAAGTTTCCCGATACCTGGAAGGTATAAGTGCCTATGTCTTCAGGACACGTGCCCTTCTTGGACCACCTAAATTGGCTCATAATGAAGGTCTCTGCCCTTGTTCCAAGTGTATTTTTTTCCCAGTCTATCTTTCGATTGAACTCTCCCAGTGCTGTATAAGCCAATATATTTGCACACCCTCTGATAACTATACTCACTGCCGACAAATATGCTAGGAAATTCCATACAGCAGGTAAAAACATGTCACATTCAGTAAACGGTCATTTTACCCATAAACTGTATCATCTTTTAATCTTATCCTCAAATCAAATTATTTAAGTATAGCTCCCTAAGGCCAGGAAACTAATGGTGAATATATTTTACTCAAAGCTTATGTCAACCAACCAAAACATGATAATCATAATAAAATGGCTTAAAAACTTTCTTATTAAATATGCAGGACAGGAATAAAGATACAGACATAGAGAATGGACTTGAGGACACAGGGAGGGGGAAGGGTAAGTTGGGACAAAGTGAGAGAGTAGCATTGACATATATACACTACCAAATGTAAAATAGATAGCTAGTGGGAAGCAGCCGCATAGCACAGGGAGATCAGCTCGGTGCTTTGTGTCCACCTAGAAGGGTGGGATAGGGAGGGTGGGAGGGAGGCGCAAGAGGGAAGGGATATGGGGATATATGTATACATATAGCTGATTCACTTTGTTATACAGCAGAAACTAACACAATATTGTGAAACAATTATACTCCAATAAAGATGTTTTAAAAAGTGCAGTATGTAAATTCTTATCTATTGAACAAGAAAGTAGGCCACTCCACTTTCTGGGTTAAGATGAAAAGATAATGAAAATAAAAGAGAAAGAGAGATAAAATTTGAATAAGAAAATCTAAAAGCCCTGGTATGGTAAATGCAATTTCAAACTAGAAGTTATTACTATAATAAGATTCATGTAAATATACATATAAACAGAGCTGGTTGTGCAAATCATGAAATGTAGAGAGCACTGACTGAAAGAATTTTAAAGCATGATGTGCACAGATAAATGTATATATTTTCAATATGGGAATTTGCTTTTTCTTAAGGAAAAAAATGAAGCAGACAGCTCATACTTCTTTTCACAAATTAGGTTTAGAAAACTATGACCCATACCACTATTATCCTCATGCAATACTAGGGGAGATTATTTTCTTATACCAGGTATTATAATACACTCCTGGGCAGTGAATGTCAGAGAACTCACTGGGCATATTCTTTTAGATCCCATCCTTTGGAAAAGAGAAGGATACCTTCTGTGGAATTCCAGAAGAAAGAAAATGATCAATAGATGGAAATTACAGTAATGAAGTTATGAGCTCAAGAAAAGGAAGAATTTTCTTGCAATTAATCCCACTGTCAATGTTGTAGAACTTAAAATAGAATATAATAGATTCTCTTGTAAGCAAATCTAATAGACCCTGGAAACCAGGTATCAAGTAGTAGCTGATGTGCTTAGCTGATGTACTTTCTGGGTGGTCAGAAATTGGAATAAATCATTTCTGGGCTTTTTTGTATGCCAAACTTACATAATGCTAAGTGTAGCATTGATTTCTCAGGCTTATATTTGAACAAATTAGAAATAAATTTGGGGGAAGAGAACTAATTTGGATTTGTGTCTTCTGTAGACCCCACATTATCTGAAAGTTGATTCCATGCAGTCATATTCTCAGCCCATGTTGAACACAGGATTCTAAATGGCAATGGTGTTTTATAGTGATTTGATGTAAGATCATTTATAAAGGAAGAAGCAGTAGAAGGAGAGGTGGGTAAAGAGAGGAGGTAAAGCATCATATAGACACTCAGTTTCTTCTTTGGAATCCATAATTACATGATCAATACTTATATATTAATTAGTGTTAGGAATAAATTATTGGGTTGAGAGATTAACCATGAAAATATGAGAAAAAGAACAGATTCACATAGGGGACGAAGTTTTAAAATGTAATATGTATGAACTAAAACAAAACTAAATCGTATCCTTTTTTTGCAAAATGTAGATTACAAAACACTGTAAGATTTGTACATACTTGGAACAAAATCAGCTAGCACTATGTTTACCATTAAGGAGGGACAGTTCTGTTACAGAGACACAACCACTATCTATGTCATAACACTGTAGTAATACAAAGTGGTGGGGGCTGAACTTGGTATAGGAGTAAGGGAGCAGTATGGGATTAACCGAAGATTGCTAGAGACGACCCAGTGTGAGGTACTGGGTAGAAAACCAAGGAGAAGTTAGAAGAAGGAACCAAGAAAGGAAGAGAGGCATGGGTGTATGTCTTATAAAAACCCAAACTAGAAGAACTGAGAATATTGGAGTGCTGTAGTCCGTATATATTTTTTAAATTATTTGTTTGTTTTTGGCTGCGTTGGGTCTTCGTTGCTGCGCGCGGGCTTTCTCTAGTTGTGGCTAGCAAGAGCTACTCTTCGTTGCAGTGCACAGGCTTCTCATTGCGGTGGCTTCTCTTGTTGTGGAGCATGGGCTCTAGGCATGCAGGCTTCAGTAGTTGTGGCACGCGGGCTCAGTAGTTGTGGCTCATGGGCTCTAGAGTGCAGGCTCAATAGTTGTGGCACATGGGCTTAGTTGCTCCACGGCATGTGAGATCTTCCCGGACCAGGGCTCGAACCCGTGTCCCCTGCATTGGCAGGTGGATTCTTAACCACTGCACCACCAGGGAAGTCCTGTAGTCCTTGCATTCGTCCCACTGACTTGGGAACAGTCCATATACATCAAGAAATGTTGACAATGCACAGAGATTTGCCTCCTCTACTTCCCTAGTATGCCTTATCAATATAAGCACCAATTTTAGACTGAGAATGAAGAACTTTCATGCATCCCTAAGGCAGCACTTGTGAGTTCAATTTAGACTGTATTATTCAATACAGCCTGCTGCCATGGTTGAACCATTCACTCTGCTGAATGGTATATATAAATAAATATATATATATTTATATATATATGTGTATATATATATATATATATATATATATATATAAAATAATTAGAAACTGGAAAATTTTGCCTGGAGAAAAGAAGACTTAATTATAGATGACTTGAAATATTCTAGAAGTTGTCATATGAAAGATGCATTAAAAGTATTTCATGTGACTGCAAGAGCAAAAATTAATGACAATAATTGGAAAGTAGAGGGAATCAGATTTGGGCTTAAACCATGGTCAATCAACAGAGCCGCCTTCAGCACAATAGACTGTAGAAGAGCCTGAGATCACTGGATTTCATTCAAACAAGACTGAATGTTTTTCTAGCAGAACGCTACATACAGAATTAATGCAACAGAAGGGGAGAGAATTCAATAAACTTTGGGGGATATCACAGTACTTAGATTCCATTTATTTATTGCCATTTTAATGTATTTCCCAGGGAAGTTTTGAGAAAAGAGAACATTTGAATAATTGTGGACAGAAGTTTTTCTCCCAGCCAGCTGCTTTGGGGAAGGGAGGATTTTTAGTTCTGTGTTGAAAGTGCTTTTTTATTTTCTTTGCAAGATTTGTCTGTTTTCAGTGACACAGTGGCATGTATACTCTCTTTCAGTTCTCATTATCTTCTAAAACATCTCTACATTGTGTTTATCTGACTATACTACGTCGTACTTGAGTGCTGCAATCATCTCTATGTCTTTGTACAGCCCACATAAAATCTAGTAAATTAGCTTCACAATAGGTACTTGGTAATTGATCAAATAATTATAGATCTAAAGTATTTTTGGATAAAATTATGAGAGTCTCAGATTCTCACTAGAATGACCTGTATATAAAAGTAGGAGATTCTAGAAGAGTGGAAAACTAATCAATGATGACATCCATTTGACAAAACTTTGTACAGTTTTTGCTAAAAGTAGCAATGATGGGAACAGACTGAACTATGATAACATAGGTCAATGTACATTTTCCCTCTTGAGAAATAGCAGCATATTCAGGAATTATATTAAGAAGGTATTGACACCATGTAGACTCAGATTCACCAAGCAAAATCACACTCAGTTGAATGTTATTAAAATCAGTTCACTTGGGCTTCCCTGGTGGCGCAGTGGTTGAAAGTCCACCTGCCGATGCAGGGAACACGGGTTCGTGCCCCGGTCCGGGAAGATCCCACATGCCGCGGAGAGGCTAGGCCCGTGAGCCATGGCCACTGAGCCTGCGCGTCCGGAGCCTGTGCTCCGCAACGGGAGAGGCCACAACAGTGAGAGGCCCGCATACCGCAAAATAAATAAATAAATAAATAAAAATAAAAATAAAATTAGTTCACTTAATTGGTAAAAAGTTAAGCAGACACAATTCTTCTATAATTGCAAGCATGATCTAATTAGAGAGGGATTGACTGGGTCTAATGTCAAGTTCATTGGCACTATTAGATTTCATTTCACCAGCAGCATCTGAAAAGTCTGACATTGGAAGAAAACATTGGTAATGAAGACATGTCCACCTTCCTAATACCTTCTCCAGCCTTTCTTTTCTCTTAAACTGGGCTAAACCTATGGTCCACCAGGACTCTGAGGAGGAGATAAGCAATGCATCAGGAAAATCCATTCCCAACTTCATGAGGGACCTTAATCACTGTAAATAAGGATAACCTCCTGGAACCACTGATGGGAATTTGAGATTTTGCCTGTAGAGGGCTCTGAACTATATATGAATAACTCCAAATCAATGACTTCCAGGTCTACTGAAATAGACACCATTCAAAAATATTCTTTTCCTTCTAGAATTGGATATTCCTACTCAGGGAATTACCTCTCATTATTCCAACATTTAAATAGTATTTAATTTGATGTAATATCATCCTCATCCTTCTCAGTTTACGTACAATCTGCTTTATCTTTGCTATTTGTTTGCTAGTCAGAAGCACAAAAATTCCATGGATATGGTCTCTCAGACAAAGGTAACGTCTCTACAATTTCTTTCTTGAGCCTAAATAAGGAATAAATTTTGGACAGCTGACCTATTCCAGTAGACTACTCTGGGCATCAACAATTTAAAACTGGAATCTTGGTAGTGCCCAGTAGCTCAGGAATGGACTATATAAGAGTAGCAAATATCATTCTGTGTATCAATACCTGAAAGGCCTGATTATGGAAAGACCATCTTGCCATGTAATGAATATTAGCTTCAGCCTTCTTTGCTTATTAAGACTCTTGTGCATATGTGGACTGCTGGCCATCACTAAGGTTTTTTGCAAGGCTCGTGGACATATTCCAAGGTCAACACATTTGAATTCAAAGTCAAGCTGCAGCAACGGACACCTCAAAGCACCCACTGTCTGGCTCTACCCCTTTGTTGATATCCTCACCTTTGCTGAAGTAGTTTGGCCAAACTCGGTTGCACTCCACACTATCCAGCATCTGGAAAAGTCATGTGCAAATTAACATCTGATCAAGGTCCCCAGAGTCTGTGCCATTACTGAGGAAAGCCCTTTTTGGTGAGGACCTCAAACTATAGCTCTGAAACTACATAGTCTCACTTTTCCTGAAGCTGAAAGACTCTACCTTTCTTTATTTTTTTCTTTCGATACACGGGGCTCTCACTGTCGTGGCCTCTCCCGTTGCGGAGCACAGGCTCCGGACGCGCAGGCTCAGCGGCCATGGCTCACGGGCCCAGCCGCTCCGCGGCATGTGGGATCTTCCCGGACCGGGGCATGAATCCGTGTCCCCTGCATCGGCAGGCGGACTCTCAACCACTGCGCCACCAGGGAAGCCCAGACTCTACCTTTCTTGAGGCACTTTCTTTTGCTTAAAGAGGGAAAAGCCTGTAGGCAGGTAACTTAAGGTCCATGGTCAGTTGCCTTGCCTTTACAAAAAGTAGTCACACACCTGGGATGAAGCCAACAGGAATACCAATGACCCACCAAAAAAAAAAAAAAAATCCTACATAGGCAAACACTAAAGCTAATGTAATGTGACCAGTTTGCAACAGTTAAAGACCAAATGTCTGGCTATAAGAAAAGGATATGTGACTCAATATAATGTCTATAAATTGATAAAATATAAAACACATTCATCCCTTTCTTTGGAGAAAAATATATATAGTCACCTTGCTGTACATTACATCCCCAGAACTTATTTATCTTATAACTGGAAGTTCTTGCCTTTTGACAACCTTCACCCATTTCCCTCTCCCCTGACCTATACCTCTGGTAATCACCATTCTGTTCTCTACAACTACGAATTTGATTTTTTTAGAGTCCACATATAGGTGAGATCATACAGTATGTCTTTTTGCATCTGACTTATTTCCCTTAGCATAATGCCCTCAATGTCCATCCATGTTGTTGCAAATGGCAGGAAATCCTTCTTTCTCATAGCTGAATAATGTCCAATTGTGTATATACAGTTGACTCTTGAACAACACAGGTTTGAATTGTATGAGCCCATTTACACATGGATTTTTTTTTTAGTACATATGCTACTATGTTTATGGTTGTGGCTGGTTGAATCCATGGATGCCGAACCACAGATATAGAGGGCTGACCATAAAGTTAGATTCAGATTTTTTGGGGGATGGTGTTTGTCAGCACCTCTGACTCTCACTTGTTCAAAGGTCACCTGAAATATATTTCATATTATTTAAGTCTATTCATTTGTCTTTGGACACATAGGTTATTTCCATGTCTTGGCTATTGTAAATAATGCTGCAATGAACATAAGAGTGCAGATATCTTTTTGAGATAGTGATTTCATTTTCTTTGGATAAATATCCAGAAGTAGAATTGCTGGATCATATAGTAGTTCTATTTTAAATTTTTTGAGGAACCAGCATACTATTTTCCATAGTAGCTGCAGCAATTTATATTCTTACCACTAGTGTGCAAGAGTGCCCTTTTCTCCACTTCCTTGCTAGCAATTGTTAATTCTTGTCTTTTTGATAATAGCCTTCCTATTAGCCTACACTAGCAAGTGTAAGGTGGGTGGTATCTCATTGTGGTTTTGATATGCATTTACTTAATGACTGATGATGTTGAACACCTTTTTATGTACCTGTTGTCCATTTGTATATTTTCTTTGGAAAAATGTCTATTCAATTCCTCTGCCCAATTTTTAATTGGATTTTTTTTTTGCTATTGAGCTGTATGAGTTTTTAAAATATATTTTGGATATTAACCCCTTATCAGATACATGATTTGCAAATATTTCTCCCATTCTATCAATTGCCTTTTCATTTTGTTGGTGGTTTCCTTTTCTGTGCAGAAACATCTCAGTTTGATATAGTCCCACTTGTTAATTTTTGCTTTTGTAGCTTGTGCTTTTGGTGTCAAGTCCAAAAAATCTTTGCCTAGACAAATGTCAAGGAGCTTACTGCCTATATTTTCTTCTAGGAGTTTTATGGTTTCAGGTCAGTCTTACCTTTAAGTCTTTAACTCAAGCCTTTTAGCTGACTTTTGTGTATGCTGTAAGATAGTGGTTCAGTCTCATTCTTCTGCATGTGACTGTCCAGTTTTCCCAACACCATTTATTGAAGAGATTATACTTTACTCACTGTATATTCCTGGCTCTTTTGCTGTAAATTAATTGACCATATATGTGTAGGTTTACTTCTTAAAGTCTCTTTTCCTTCAATCACCTCAGAAGCCACAGCATGATAGAATGCGGTCACTCCCATGACAAAGGTAGAGAAATGAGATGAATTGTATATGCCCACTTTCTCCTTCCAAACTCACTCAAGAAGTATTACAGGAGCTTCCCATATTCAGAAGGAAACAGTAGAAGGATAAATAAAAGCTTCATTTCCCTGTACAAAAATAATATAAAAGCCTGGCAAGTAAAACAAACAAGCAAACAAATAACTGAGTGCCAAAAGCAGCTTAGAAGAAAAAATAAATCAAGGGAGGAGAGAAAGAAAGAAAGAAAGAAGAAAGAAAGAAAGAAAGAAGAAAGAAAGAAAGAAAGAGAAAAGAAAGGGAGGGAGGGAGGAAGGAAGGAAGGAGAAAAGAAAGGAAAAAAGGAAGAAAGAAAGGAAGGAAGGAAAAAAGGAAGAAGGGAAGAAAGAAAGGAAGGAAGGAAGAAAAAAGAAAGGAAGGAAGGAAGAAAGGAGAAAAAGGAAAAAAGGAAGAAAGAAAGGAAGGAAGAAAGAAAGAAAAGAAAGACACAGAATTCAAATTTCAAATATCTCCAATTTCCTTCAAAGTACTGGCTATTTGAACTGATAATTTTATATCAAGAAGCTCTGTACCTTAAATTCTGAGGGTAATTTAATAATGATCTTACAGACAGTGAAGGTAACCAAGGAGAATGGAATTTTACTATTTGTGAGCAAAGTCCAGGCCTTAAGAGATTCGCCCTTTATCTCAATGAGATAGAAACATGAAAACAGAAGAGAAAAAGAAGCAGGAAAAAAAAAACCCCAAAGGACCATGAAAAAAGACTATGCAACTAAGCAACAACAGACATTGTTAAAGGAGGATCACATTTTCCCAAGATTTTATTATGAAAAATTTTATTTATAAAGAATTCATTATGAAAACTTTCAGAAACACTAACAGAACTGTACAATTGTTTAACAGTTGTTGACCTTTTGCCATACTTGTTTATACATATAACTAAATCACTTGAAAGTAGACTGTGGACCTCACGTATATAAACATCATCTCCTAAGAAGAAGACATTTCCTATGTAACCAAAGCACCATGATTTCACCTAAGAGATCTGAAATGATCCCAAGAATATTTTTTATAAATTTTTTTTGTCTTTACACAAAGATCTAATCATAGCTAACATATTACATTAAGTTTTAGGTCTCTTTTTTCCTAGAACAATCTCCTCTACTTGTTTGTTCCTTGACATTGACATTTGGCAGAGTCCAGGACAACTGTCTTTTAAATACTGCACATTCTGGATCAGTCTGACTGTTTCCTCAAAGAGTAGTTTAATTTACTTTCTATCCTCTCTGTTTCCTACAACCTGGAAATGAAGTCAACGAGCACATTTGTCAGTCCAGAAAATGTACCAAAACTGGCATTCCATTTCAGTGTAACTTGCTCAGAAACACTGCTTCCACACTTCCTCCGAAGACTGAGAAAACTATGTAGCCTGGAAGAAGAAAGAGTGAGGTGTGGTTGCAATTGATCCTTTTCCAAATGACTATCCAATTGTCCGCATTTCATTGGTTAAAATTCCATATTTTCTTCAGTGATTTGAAAGGTCACTCTCATAGTGCACTAAACTAAATGCTTCTTTGTACTTCAGTCTACTCTGGATTTTCTATTTTGCTGCATTTGTCTGTTTCTTCATACACTAATGTCACTTGTTTTTAGCTATAGTATAGTATACCATGGTACAGTATAGTATATTTTATATTTGGTACATTCACATCTTCATTGCTACTTTTTCTTCTGCAGGGCTTTGCTAACCATTACTGCTTATTTATTTTTCCACCTGAATTTTAGAATCAGATTGCTAGCTTCAGAACAAAAAGTACTTGTGGAGGTTTTTATTGCTATTGTAACAAATTTATACATTAACTTTGGGAGAAGTGACATTTTTACGATGCTGAGCTTTCTTATACAAAACCAAGATGTCTTTCTATTTGCTCAAAACTACTTGTGTGACTTTCAGGAGTTTTTAAAAGTCCTTCACATGTAAGTTTTGTGCATTGCTCATTTCATTTATTTCTAAGTATTTCACCTTTTTTTGTTATTGTAAATGAAGACGTCATCTCTTTCATTATATTTCTTAACTGCTAGTGTTTGTATAGACAAATACTATTGATTTATGTATATTAATTTTATATCCTTCTACATGACTAAATTTTCTTATTACTTGTATTAGTTTCAGCATTAAACCTCCGGGGCTTTTCAGATGCAAAATTATGTGACTTTCAATGAGATACTTTAAGAACTTTTCCTTTTCAACTTCAATGTCTTGAGTTGCATTCTTATTTCTGACTGTGAAGTCTGCTATCTTTAATTCAACATTAAAAAGAAGTAGAGATAGGAGTTCTTGTCTTGTTCCTGATTTTAGCAAGCAGACTTCTAGTATTCCTCCATTAAGTAGGATACCAACATTTGGAATGAGGTATACGTTTTATCATTTTAAGAAAGTATAGGAAGCCTGAACCAAGATGGCAGAGTAGAAGGATGCACTCTCACTCCCTCTTGTGAGAACACCAGAATCACAACTAGCTGCTGGACAATCATCGACAGGAAGACAATGAACTCACCAAAAAAGATACCCCACATTCAAAGACAAAGGAGAAGCCTCAATGAGACGGTAGGAGGGGTGCAATCACAGCAAAATCAAATCTCATAACTGCGGGGTGGGTGACTCACAGACTGGAGAACACTTATACCACAGAAGTCCACCCACTGGAGTGAAGGTTCTGAGCCCCACATCAGGCTTCCCAACCTGGGGGTCTGGCAATGGGAGGAGGAATTCCTAGAGAATCAGACTTTGAAGCCTAGGAGGGCACACACAAACTAGTGTGCGTATTGGGACACAGGGGAAGGAGCAGTGAACCCAGGGGAGACTGAACCAGACCTACCTGCTAGTGTTGGAGGGTCTCCTGCAGACGCGGTGGGTGGCTGTGGCTCACCGTGGGAACAGGAACACTGGCATCAGAAGTTCTGGGAAGCACTCCTTGGCATGAGCCCTCCCAGAGTCTGCCATTAGCCCTACCACAGAGCCCAGGTAGGCTCCAGTGTTGGGTTGCCTCAGGCCAAACAACCAACAGGGAGGGAACCCAGCCCCACCCATCATCAGTCAAGCGGATTAAAGTTTTACTGAGCTCTACCCACCACCAGTCCCTCCCATCAGGAAATCTGCACAAGCCTCTTAGATAGTCTCATCCACCAGAAGGCAGATAGCAGAAACAAGAACTACAATCCTGCAGCCTGTGGAACAGAAACCACATTCACAGAAAGATAGACAAGATGAAAAGGCAGAGGGCTATGTACCAGTTGAAGGAACAAGATAAAACCCCAGAAAAACAACTAAATGAAGTGGAGATGGGGAACCTTCCAGAAAAAGAATTCAGAATAATGACAGTGAAGATGATCCAGGACCTCGGAAAAGCAATTCAGGTAAAGATCCAGAAGATGCAAGAAATGTTTAACAAAGACCTAGAAGAATTACAGAACAAACAAACAGAAATGAACAATACAATAACTGAAATGAAAATTACACTAGAAGGAATCAATAGCAGAATAACTGAGGCAGAAGAACAGATAAGTGACCTGGAAGACAGAATGGTGGAATTCACTGCTGCAGAAGAGAATAAAGAAAAAAAAAGAATGAAAAGAAATGAAGACAGCCTAAGAGACCTCTGGGACAACATTAAATGCAACAACATTCGCATTATAGGGGTCCCAGAAGGAGAAGAGAGAGAAAAAGGACCTGAGAAAATATTTGAAGAGATTACAGTCGAAAACTTCCCTAACATGGGAAAGGAAATAGCCACCCAAGTCCAGGAAGCACAGCGAGTCCCATACAGAAGAAACCCAAGGAGAAACATGCCAACACACATAGTAATCAAATTGGCAAAAATTAAATACTAAGAAAAATTATTGAAAGCATCAAGGGAAAAATGACAAATAACATACAAGGGAACTCCCATAAGGCTAACAGCTAATTTCTCAGCAGAAACTCTACAAGCCAGAAGGGAGTGGCATAATATACTTAAAGTGATGAAAGAGAAGAACCTACAACCAAGATTACTCTACCCAGCCTGGATCTCATTCAGATTCGATGGAGAAATCAACAGCTTTACAGACAAGCAAAAGCTAAGAGAATTCAGCACCACCAAACCAGCTCTACAACAAACGTTAAAGGAACTTCTCTAAGTGGGAAACACAGGAGAAGAAAAGAACCTACAAAAACAAACCCAAAACAATAAAGAAAATGGTCATAGGAACATACATATCGATAATTACCTTAAACGTGAATGGATTAAATGCTCCAAACAAAAGACACAGGCTTGCTGAATGGATACAAAAACAAGACCCATATATATGCTGTCTACAAGAGACCCACTTCAGACCTACGGACACATACAGACTGAAAGTAAGGGGATGGAAAAAGATATTCCATGCAAATGGAAAGCAAAAGAAAGCTGGAGTAGCAATACTCATATCAGACAAAATAGACTTAAAATAAAGAATGTTACAAGAGACAAGGAAGGACTACATAATGATGAAGGGATCAATCCAAGAAGATATAACAATTATAAATATATAGGCACCCAAAATAGGAGCACCGCAATACATAAGGCAACTGCTAACAGCTATAAAAGAGGAAATCGACAGTAACACAGTAATAGTGGGGGGCTTGAACACCTCACTTACACCAATGGACAGATCATGCAAACAGCAAATTACTAAGGAAACACAAGCTTTAAATGACACAATGGACCACAGAGATTTAACTGATATTTATAGGACATTCCATCCAAAAACAGCAGATTACACTTTCTTCTCAAGTGCGCACGGAACATTGTCCAGGATAGATTACATCTTGGGTCACAGATCAAGCCTCAGTAAATTTAAGAAAACTGAAATCATGTCAAGCATCTTTTCTGGCCACAACGCTATGAGATTAGAAATGAATTACAGGGGAAAAAACATAAAAAACACAAACATATGGAGGCTAAACACTACGTTACTAAATAACCAAGAGATCACTGAAGAAATCAGAGAGGAAATCAAAAAATACCTAGAGACAAATGCCAATGAAAACACGAAAATCCAAAACCTGTGGGATGCAGCAAAAGCAGTTCTAAGAGGGAAGTTTATAGCTATACAAGCCTACCTCAAGAAACAAGAAAAATCTCAAATAAATAATCCAACCTTACACCTAAAGGAACTAGAGAAGGAAGAACAAACAAAACCCAAAGTTAGCAGAAGGAAAGATATCATAAAGATCAGAGCAGAAATAAATGAAAAAGAAACAAAACAATAGCAAAGATCAATAAAACTAAAAGCTGGTTCATTAAGAAGATAAACAAAATTGATAAAGCATTAGCCAGATTCATCAAGAGGGAGAGGACTCAAATCAATAAAATTAGAAATGAAAAAGGAGAACTTACAACAGACACGGCAGAAATACAAAGTATCCTAAGAGACTACTAAAAGCAGCTCTATGCCAATAAAATAGACAACCTGGAAGAAATGGACAAATTCTTAGAAAGGTATAACCTTCCAAGACTGAACCAGGAAGAAACAGAAAATATGAACAGACCAATCACAAGTAATGAAATTGAAACTGTGATTAAAAATCTTCCAGCAGGGGCTTCCCTGGTGGCACAGTGGTTGGGAGTCTGCCTGCCAATGCAGGGGACGCGGGTTCGTGCCCCGGTCCGGGAGGATCCCACATGCCGTCGAGTGGCTGGGCTCGTGAGCCATGGCCGCTGAGCCTGTGTGTCCAGAGCCTGTGCTCCGCAATGGGAGAGGCCATAACAGTGAGAGGCCTGCGTACCGCAAAAAAAAAAAAAAAAAAAAAAAATCTTCCAACAAACAAAAGTCCAGGACCAGATGGCCTCACAGGTGAATTCTATCAAACATTTAGAGAAGAGCTAACACCCATCCTTCTCAAACTCTTCCAAAAAATTACAGAGAAAGGAACACTCCCAAGCTCATTCTATGAGGCCACCATCACCCTGATACCAAAACCAGACAAAGATACTACAAAAAAAGAAAATTACAGGCCAATATCACTGATAAATATAGATGCAAAAATCCTCAACAAAATACTAGCAAACAGAATCCAACACCACATTAAAAGGATCATACACCATGATCAAGTGGGATTTATCCCAGGGATGCAAGCATTCTTCAATATGTGCAAATCAATCAATGTGATACACCATATTAACAAATTGAAGAATAAAAACCATATGATCATCTCAATAAATGGAGAAAAAGCTTTTGACAAAATTCAACATCCATTTATGATAAAAACTCTCCAGAAAGTGGGCATAGAGGGAAACTACCTCAAAATAATAAAGGCCATATATGACAAACCCACAGCTAACATCATTCTCAATGGTGAAAAATGGAAAGCATTTCCTCTAAGATCAATAACAAGACAAGGATGTCCACTCTCACCTCGATTATTCAACATAGTTTTGGAAGTCCTAGCCTCGGCAATCAGAGAATAAAGAGAAATAAAAGGAATACAAATTGGAAAAGAAGAAGTAAAACTGTCACTGTTTGCAGATGACATGATACTATACATAGAGAATCCTAAAGATGCTACCAGAAAACTACCAGAGCTAATCAATGAATTTGGTTAAGTTGCAGGATACAAAATTAATGCACAGAAATCTCTGCATTCTTATACACTAATGATGACAAATCTGAAATAGAAATTAAGGAAACACTCACATTTACCATTGCAACAAAAAGAATAAAATACCAGGAATAAACCTACCTAGGGAGACAAAAGACCTTTATGCAGAAAACTATAAGACAGTGATGAAAGAACTTAAAGATGATACCAACAGATGGAGAGATATACCATGTTCTTGGATTGGAAGAATCAATATTGTGAAAATGACTATACTACCCAAAGCAATCTACAGATTCAATGCAATCCCTATAAAATTACCAATGGCATTTTTTACAGAACTAGAACAAAAAATCTTAAAACTTATATGGAGACACAAAAGACCCCGAATAGCCAAAGCAGTCTTGAGGGAAAAAAAACGGAGCTGGAGGAATCAGACTCCCTGATTTCAGACCAAAGTGAAAAATATCTTCCATCAGGCATTCTTGCCTATAAGATTTTAAATCCAGGTGCAAATCAGACTGGTTCAACTTCATTTGGATGCATTTTCTGTAATATAATAGGAAGAACTTTTCCCTTAGTTAATAAATCTACTCTCATGCAGAAACCAACCAAACAAGAAGGTTTATGGCTTCCAGAACACTCAGTACATACGTTGCCTTTTCTTTGCTCAAGTTATTCCTGCTACGTGAAATGTTCCTCCTCACTCCTTTTTGCCTTGCCCATCCAGGAACCAGCAGAAGTTTCTCAACGAGTGAAGCATTACCTGCCAAGGAAGATATTGTTCTAAAATTCTGGTAGCTTTGGCTGTGATTCTCCCATGAGTGATTGCCACAGGCTTCATGGGCTTCATTCAGTGCTCCATCCGATATGCCACAGACAATTCAAGTACTATTTGATGTATTGGTTGCTTGCTCTGCAACTTAATCAAGAGGCCCACTAAAAGTTGGAGTAGGGATCCTACCAGAGCTGGTGCTTTAAAATTTACTTGGCAAAAGGATCAATGGGATATATTTGCCTTCAAGGTCCACAGACCCCCAATGAAGTTTGTGCCTTCTTTCATGGTGATAACTGTAACAAGGTATACCAGTAGTGGTGACATACCAAAATGTTATAAATCACTGGTTTTCTCCATCTTCAAGAATACCATAGGCATGTCAGAATCCTGAATACTTGGAGAGTTTTTCTCCCACCTTCTGTCAAGCTTAGAGGTATCTGCTTCTTCCTTACCAGTGATGTCATCAATATAGTAGACCAGAGGGACTTCCCTGGTGGCGTAGTGGTTAAGAATCCGCCTGCCAATGCAGGAGACACGGGCTTGAGCCCTCATCCAGGAAGTTCCCACATGCCACGGAGCAACTAAGCCCGTGTGCCACAACTACTGAGTCTGCGCTCTAGAGCCCATGAGCCACAACTACTGAAGCCCACGTGCCTAGAGCCTGTGCTCTGCAACAAGAGAAACCACCGCAATGAGAAGCCCGTGCACCACAAGGAAGAGTAGTCCCCGCTCACTGCAACTAGAGAAAGCCCGTGTGCAGCAAAGAAGACCCAACACAGCCATAAATAAATAAATAAATAAATAAATAAATAATATACAGTAGACCAGAGAGATGTCCTGTGATATGGGGAGCTAATCTAAATTCTTGGAGATTAAATCATGAAAGAGAGACAGGGGTTTGGCATAGTCTTGAGATAAGACATCTCTCTGCTGAATGGAAACTTATCCTATTCTTCTCTGATAATTGCACAGATGCTGCGAGAAGTCAGCTTGATATCTGCATTCCAGAGGTAGGGCATGTGTTGTTAACTCCAATAAAGAGATAACAAATGGAACAGCAATTGCAATTTGTTCACCACCTGATAAAATTTGTGAGACCCACTGTCATCTTTCATTTTACCAACCTATCTTACACATAACCCAAAAGGGAGAATTAAATGGAATTGTGATAAGAATCACTAACCCGAATCTTTCAATTATTGAATGATGGCCCTAATCTTTGTTATTTCACTATAACATGGTATTGATTTTTGTGTGCTATTTTGGTGGGTAGCATGATTTCTAGGGGCTTCTACTTGCTCCTTGATACCATATTATCACTCATACCACAGTTTAGGGGCCAGTGTGGGAAGTCTGCCAGTAGCTTATCTCAACTATGCATTCAGCAATCAAAGAAGTAACAAGAGCTTGGTTTTGCAGACTCCTTGGACCCACAGTTGATTTGACTTGGGACAATAAGTTATTTGTCACCTGAAACTCACAACCTTGACTCTGATAAGTGGACCAAAGTAATGTTCTTGATCCATCGAGATCCATCGAGATTAGCACTTGCCCAGAGCTACAAAAGGTTGAGGATTTACTTTCAGTCTATACACAGATTCCCTGGTAAATATTTACAGGTCTCTTTGGAGATGTCTATGAGACGATTTGTAGTCATATGTTCTGTGCTATCAAAGGATAGTTGCTGAAAGCTTCACAGGCTCTCCTT
This sequence comes from Mesoplodon bidens, assembly GCF_964165515.1. Classification (NCBI taxonomy): domain Eukaryota; kingdom Metazoa; phylum Chordata; class Mammalia; order Artiodactyla; family Ziphiidae; genus Mesoplodon; species Mesoplodon bidens. The sequence continues at coordinate 15,175,646 of NC_138181.1, read as the reverse complement.
CATACAAAAGGCTCTCAGTCTGTGAAGTAAGTCAAATCTGGGGCCTGGGTAGCTCAAGTTAAGCCTATGCTTGTTTGAACTCTGGTGGTTAAGAAGTGCTGCCAGATAGTTTCTGGCAATTTCAGATCTGATCATCTCCACCATAACGAGGAAATACCATTAAGCGGAGTATTTCCTAACTTTTTCCTTTTTCTAGAAGACAGTCACTATAGTTTTATTTATGTATTTGTTTGTTTGTTTTTTTTATTTATTTAAAGAATGATGGTTCTCTCTTCACTCAAGTATTTCTTAAGCCTTAGTGAAGGAGTGTCATCTAGATCCTCCAAGGGTTGGTGTATATGTACTTAATGTGGAGGTTACACATAATAAGGGTGCCTTGCTTTCTCCTCGACTCGACATCATTTAACATAGTCTGCCTCTGAGTTTAGATTTCAGTTCACCAGCTGAGCAGCAAGTATAATCACTCTCAGCTATGTAAATTAATCCTTTGAATACAGAATCTCTGATAAAGTTTTCCTAAACTTGGTTCAATATAAAATTATGTTTCTTCCACCCTGCTATAAGGCCAAAAAGAAATCAATTTCCACACATATTCCCTAGGTTTCTGTTGATATAAATTATCAAAGTCTTGCAATTTTTTGATATATAACTGTTCTTGAAGGTCAAACTTTATTCTTGTTCTCCTGGGGGACACCGAGCTAGGGTCTGAGAGGTGGCAACATAGCTAAGAATAAATGGCTTCCTTTTCTATGATAAATCTTCAGATGAAGTCATTTGAGGGTGCAAGCCTAAATAACTTGACCTGGTCTCACCAGAAGGGAAGAGGAGTTGTTTCTGTTGGCAGTGCCGTATCAGCAGTATTTCAGGACCAGGGTACTCCAAACCATCTGAATCTATTTGAAAGCTCTTAGTTAAATTCTTGGAGTCCATCTCTTTCTCAAATATTTCCAACTTTCACTTAGAAGAACTGGTCAGTCTATGAATTCAAATTTGTTGTCATTTACTAGCACTCAGAATCAGACTCAGGTTCTGATTCAAATATATGTCTGCCCTGAAGTGAGAAGAGATAATAAATTATTTGGGGATAGTTATTGACACTTCCTTGATCTCCTGTCCATGGCTTCAGATGGGAATTTAAAACCATGAGCTTATCATTTGCTTCCTTTAAACTCATCATGTTCGCGTTTCTTGTTTTCTCTATCTATGCAATAATGATCCTCAGGGGCAGACATCCACATGTTCACTAAATTTTTGCCTTCAATCACCCTTTTGTATAATTAAATACAATGTCTGCCATTGGTCCCTGGGATTGCTATCCTAACAGGATCTTCTTTGCATTCATAACTAACTGATGTGGACAACCAAAATCAAATTCCCATACTCTTTAGTATTCTAGCTGCAACCCCTGCTGCCTCCAGTTATAGTGTCAGTAAGGGATTAGTTTTAGAAAACAGTCTGAGCAATGCATGTTTTCTTACATTTTAGGAAACAGCTTCTAGAATCGTTGGTAGGGTTGAAGAAACAGATTCTAATTGAACGTTCAGGACTGACACCAAAAGACATACTGCAGAACCTGACCAACAATTCACACTACTATTGCCACTATCAGGAAGCTATTAAAGTCTAGAAAATGCTCTGATCAGGAAGTAACCACAACCACAAAACTTATGAGAAAACTCACGAAGCATGCTGCACTTTCGATGAGTCATGCTTGCAGAAATTACACTCCACCCTCCCTCTAGACACCTAAGAAGCTAGTGACTCAATGGATAGCAATATCTCTGCTAACACTGTTACAGGTAAACCTAATAGCCTCTTGACAGCCTACTGGCAGAAACTCAGAAGCAGTGAAAATGAAGCCTCTGCTTCCATCTTCCAAAAGTCATAAAAATCACCAAATTGGCCAAACATAAATCATATTTTGCTAACCAACTTCAGGGAAACTTGGGAAACGAAGTTTTTTGTTTTCTCTCTGTCAAAGTGAAGAAAAGCACAAAAAAGGAGTTGTGTCCTAATTCACCATATTCACCACTTCAAGGGAAGAAGAGCTGACGTCATCATGGGGAACACTAAGAGCTCTTCCTAGCACCAAGGATCACAGTTGTAGGAAAGCTCTTAAGCTCTCTGTGTCTCACATTTCTTTTATATAAAATAAAATGAAATTATGTAGCTCATAAGGACATTGTGCTCAGTCAACAAGACTATGGTGGATGTCGTGCTTGAGGTATAATGGGTGAGTACAAATAAAACTGCCAAAGGAGAGCTGAAGTATTACTTTTCCCCATTCAAGTGCTGCTTGTGTTTTCCTCTCTTTCCACTCCTCAAACCCACCAAACAGGAAACTCAGTGTATAATCACTTCTAATTATCACATTAGCTAATATTCAAAACATTTTCCTTTATTAGATATTAAGTCAGACAATGAATGAATCAGAACTAAAATGGAATCACTTGCCTTCCTTCCACTCTCCACCTTCTGATGTAGCTGGCCTGATGTTCAACCCCTGCAGGCTAGTAACAAGAGATGTTTACAGCTATCAACCATTCCCACTGATCAGTCCTTTTGCCCTGTGTATTGTTAAATATGTTGAATACCCCTCAGGGGTAAATATTCATAAAGAATATAAATAGTCATGTAGAAAAGAAACAAGTCAAAGAACAAGCCGAGCCGTCAGCTCCTGGATATTAAGAGGTGCCTTAAGAGAAACAGATATCATCCAGCTCCTGAATGAAATTTTTCCCCATTAAATAAAACTGTCTGCTTTCAAATTTAAACTGACTTCCTATGTTGCTCTATAGTTTATGAAGCATCTTTCTATATGCTATTTTATTCAACTTTCACAGCCACCCTGTGAACTGTGAACTGTGAAGTAGAAGTTGTCCCTCGTTAAAATAGCAGTGAAGTACCTCCTCTTTGTATTTTCATGCTTTTTATGTATTGGACCTATACTGGGAAAAGACTGCAGTGTGTATACAAGTGGTAGGACCATATTGTGTGTATGTGTGTGTGTGTGTGTTTAAAGAAGTAGTCCTTCTCTCAGTTGTGACCCCAGAGCTCAGTAAAGTCCTAGGTAGAGGGAAGATTAAGACCTTGTTTTTGTGGTTGAACAAGAGCCAAGATATCTAAGAAACAGTTTTTGTGTTGTGGACTCTATCATACCTCTTGAAATATGTGGAAAGCCCAGGAGCAAACAAGTAAGAAAAACAAAAACTTGTATCTCTTCTTGAGACGTGTGTGTTTGTGTGTGTCTGTGTGTGTGCGTGCGTGTGTGTGTGTGCGCGTGTGTGTACCCCCTCTCCATCATCCACTTTAAGAATAGGTTCTTCCATCCCAGGGGATAATTCACCAAAGACAGTATCAGAAACAAATGTGTATATATATCATATTTTTATATTGTTAGTATTTTTGTTTTCACCATCATTTTTATTCTCCCTTGATACTTTGAAAAGTTCTTTGGAAAACTTCAGCCTTTCTTTGTTATGTAAGTAGAAACAGGGGAAGAGATTTGTGCGTACAGAAATTGGGTAATTAAGGAAAGAGGAGGTGCCAAGGTGCACTTTCTCCAAAAAAAATGTAACTCAGTCCAAAAACTGTAGTGTCACAGGATCAGCTCTTCCACATCACTTGAAGACCAAGCTTTTTACTTTTTGTGTAATAAGACTCATCAAAAAGTATATACCCATTGCACACCCTTAGTGTTTCCTGGTGTTGGTTAATACTTAACACATATTTCTTCTATATGCTAATTTCTCTATTTTATGAATAAATAGATCAAAACTCAGTGAGGAAAATTTATTTTACCAAGATCCCACAGCTAGTAAATGTCAGAATCAGAACTGAAACCTTCTAGTTCTAATGTTCATACTCCTTCTTCTGCTGAAAATAAATTATCTTTCGTGACCTTAAGATTCCAGGGAAGAGAACTGTGCATTCTGGGTCTCTGAAGTAGCCATGACTATAACCAGAATTGAAGTGGCTCAGGGACTAAAGTGATCACAGGGACAGCAGCTGTGCAATGACAGAATGTCTCCTTAGGAAGACCATTTGATTCAGTAACCATGAAGCTGAAGCTGATAGATGTTCAAACATAAGAGTTGTTCATCTTTCTAGAGTTCTGTATTATAACACAGATGGACACAAATTGATATCTCAATTTTCATACTGCTCATCCACAGATTTGAGCTACAGTGGGTTCTGCTTATGAAAAGTTCTCAATATCAAAAGAAAATGGTCTGTTTGGGTTTTTAAATATATACTTCACGGGACTTCCCTGGTGGCGTAGTGGTTAAGAATACGCCTGCCAATGCAGGGAACACGAGTTCGATCCCTGGTCCTGGAAGATCCCACATGCCACGGAGCAACTAAACCCGTGTGCCACAACTACTGAGCCTGTGCTCTAGAGCCCATGATCCACAACTACTGAAGCCCACATGCCTAGAGCCCCTGCTCCGCAACAATAAGAAGCCACCGCAATGAGAAGCCCGTGCATTGCAACACAACCAAGAGTAGCCCCCACTCGCCACAACCAGAGAAAGCCCACACACAGCAATGAAGACCCAATGCAACCAAAAATAAATAAACAAATAAATAAAAATATATACTTCACATATTTAAGGAACACAGAAAATACATAAAGCAATAGAAAGAGAAAGGGAGAAGGAGAGGAGAAAGGAAGAAGAAAAGAAAAAGAACAAAAGGCAGAGAAAGAAAAGCAATAAAAAGAAAGGTCCTCATAAATGTGATCACCCTGGGGCGCAGAGACTTGGAATCCACCTCACTTCTTGATCCAAGTCCATTTTCTTCTTCCCATGCCGTGAATGGATGAAGACACAATATTTTTTTTTTTTTTTTTTTTTTTTGCGTGGTACGCGGGCCTCTCACTGTTGTGGCCTCTCCCGTTGCGGAGCACAGGCTCTGGATGCGCAGGCTCAGCAGCCATGGCTCACGGGCCCAGCCGCTCCGCGGCATATGGGATCCTCCCGGACCGGGGCACGAACCCGTATCCCCTGCATCGGCAGGCGGACTCTCAACCACTGCACCACCAGGGAGGCCCCACAATATTTTTTTTAATAGAGATGATGACAGTGACCTTTACTCATATTGATTTAAGAATTAAGAAGAGTGTTTTGCATTGTTGAAAATTGTTATTCAAACATTTATTACAGATATGATAGGAGCTCATACTGTGAGGTGAAGACAGTCAAATAAACACTCATGAGATAAAAGTCAGTGTTTTAAGAAAATATTCACTTCACGTTCTTAACTTCTAGAACAATCTCAAGGCTTTTTTTCTTTCCTCCACTCTCTCCTCTTGACCTCTGCATAATGGTCAAGGACACAGGGTTGGGCCAAAGGCATAGGGAACCAATAAAAAAAAGATAAAACACTCCTTGCCCTTCCCTTATCTTTTGGAGATTTCTTCCCTTTCTGAATTTCTTTGTCTGCCCTTCTTCTCTTCCCCTTCTGCTTTGGTAATCCAAGCACACAGCTATTTTTGCACTTGGGAGGAGGTGTCATTCCTCATATTTCTCCTAGTTTGAGGAAGAGAATTATGAGAAAATTGTATGCAGTGAAATCAAAGAATAATAGACTTTTAAGACTGAAGGCATGGCAAATGCTATAGAGAAGCTCAAAGGTTGAGGATAGAATAGGATCATAGGATTTCACTATAAGGATGTGACTGACAATTAGGAGGTCACAAGTGACCTTCAGAAGATGAGCATTAGTGGTAAGACGTATCATAAGATTAATTGTAGTGGAGTGAATAAAATGAAAGAGAATGATAATAGATTTGCTCTTTATTTTTAGGAAGATTTAGATCAAATATAACTTTCTTTATAGAGACTTTTGTGTGATCAAATAAACTCCTATCGATTAAAATACCCATTTCAGTTATTCATTCTTACATACTACTTAGTGGTTTAAAAAGTCATTATCTCCTACAGTGGAGTTTGTTGACTGGGCTCAACAGTGCTCTCTGTTCAGAACCCTCAAGGCTTGCAGTCAGACATCAGCTAGGGCTGCATTCATTTGAAGAGCTGACTTTGCTGGACATCCAAGATGGCTCACTCCCAATAATGCCAGTTGGTGTTGACTGCTGGCCACAGAATTGACTGATACCATAGACCAGAACCTTATTCAGAGCATTGCTACATAGCTATCTAACAGCATAGTGGATTTCTACAGGATCATCCCAAGAGTGAGTGTTCCAAAATATCCAGATGGAGTTTCAACACTTTTTGTGGTATATTCTCAAAAGCCATGAGATATCACTTTTGTCACCTTCTCTTGGTCAAAGTGAGACAGGATTGGCTGCATTTTTAGCACATAAAAACACTGGATAAACTTTGAATGTAAACTCTACCATTAGCGAATCCCTTCTGCCTCTAAGTTGGTTTTCAGATAATATTGTTTTGAAGGACACAAGGCATTAGGTTATAATCAAAATGTATGATTTAATAAGAATTCTTTAAAATTTTCCGATGTACATGGTCAAGATGCTATTTTAGAGCTCTACCTTATATTCTGCAGAGTGGAAGGGGTAGGATACAGGAAACTAACACCCTTCTCCCATTTATCCACTTGGGTTCTATTCCCAAGCCTGACTGACATCACTGATGATATGATCATGTCCAAGGAAGCTATCAAGAGCCATAAAATGAAAAAGAGTGCTGAATTCAATGCCTTTGGCCAGAGAACCAAAGTGATCACCAAAGTGATCAAAGGAATGAGATAGTCTTGTCGATTTCAAGAGGGGACAGACTACTATTAAAATAAACAAAATAACTAGTACATAACGTGAGGCTAAGTGTCTGTTGCAATGCAGTGTTAAAAGGAGTGCTTTAAGGAAAAGGACTTTTTAGCCATTTGGCCTATAGAACATTCTAGTGGTTTAAAACACGATACTGAGCTCTTGTTTTGAACACATAAATGGCTGAGAAAGAGCACGATGAATTTTTTTTACACATGCACTCCAGTGCTCAGATTTGCCGAAGCACTGTGCTCCCAGTCAATAGTACCCCTGTAGCTTGTTTGTTTAATTGATTGCAACGCTATGTCAACCTTCACAACTAAAGTGCCAAATATTTGCAGACTGGAACACGTAGTGTTTGGCACGACTTGGTCCTCCCCTCAATGCCGCTGCAGATGCTGCTGTTTACATATTATATTCAGCCAAACAGAAATCCAAATTTACTAAATTAAACAGAGTTATGTCCATAGACGGCCTCTAGTCCATCAACATTACTGACAATTGTGATTTCAAAGAAGGCAAACAAAAACACTAGAGTTTCCAACTCAGTTATATTACTGAGTAGTTGTTTTTGATTAATTACTCTCTGTATTAAAAGATTCAATGAAAGGAGAATATTTAGAAGAGACAAATATTTGTTCTCTGGGTTTGACAATCTCTTCTTAGTACCTCGTTGCACCTCTAAATATTCACCTGCAATGGATTTTGCTCCATTTGAACAAAAACTATGCAGTGAAAAAATGCTGTAAATATGCCACCGATTTTGCAGCTTCTGTCTGAGAATACCACATGGGTCCACGGACTGAACAGTTTTCACGTTGACTTGACCAATGACAACATCTCAATGTTTCCGTTAAATGTCTTGGCATGTGGGATTAGTCAGAGGGCCACCTGATAAAGCCAACCTAGCCAGACAAGGGAGCCAGCAGGCAGTCCACAGTGCAGCCAGCCAGCAGGGCATACAGATACTACATATGGTTGGGTTCTCCTTATTTCCCCTGTTCCCCACATTGTTAACACACAGCTGCAAATATGAAATGGGCCTTGAGGAGCAGGAAGGAAAATGGCTGATAAAACTTTCGTAGTGAATCTTCAGAACTTGCAGAGTAGAAGAACAAAATTTTGCTGAGGCTGTGGCAATCCCGTCCTAGTTGAAGAAATATGTTCAAGTAGGTGAATTAATTTCCCAAGACCCCTGAGAGTTGTGAAACCCAGCTGTGTCAGACTTCAAAGTTCATAACTTTTCCATGCCCAAAATTCCACCTTCATAGAACTGACAATGACATTTTAATAAGAAATACCTACTAAAAATGACAATTGGGGATTTCATATGGTTGATAAAGAACTTTTTTTTCCGTTGGCATAATTTCATCTGCTTTGTGAAACTGACCAATACCCAGGAATATGTTATAAGCTTGAGGGGAGGAAGATTTTGTCTTGATTTACTATATCTAGAAGTCATGAACCCAGTCCAACATGGGTGGTGCTATATAAATACCTGTTTCTCAATTGATTTAAGAACTGTGTAGAGTGAATAATGTGATGATAATATCAAATGCCATTTTCAACTGCATTATGTGTGCTAGATTCCGTGTCAAGAGTTTAACTAAACCATCTCTTTTACTCTTGATGATGCAGTAGTGTTATTTTTTGTTGTTGTACAGGTATGGAAATAAGTTCAGAGTTTCATTAAAAGTAGTGGAGACTGGATTCAAAGCTGTGTCTAACTTACTCCCAAACCTGTATGTGTACTCTTAGCCACTGTTCCATACAGCCTTCCCCATTTTTACTCTGTGAAAGTTAGAAAAAAGTTAGAGAGGAGTACTCTGCTGTCATCAACGTTATGATGGAATTTCATCTTTGAAGATCACAGTCCTGCCAACTCTGATTCTCATGGTGACATGAGGGAGCCCTAATAAGTTGGGCAATGCTTCACTCTGATATAACAAGACTTCCAGGGGTGAGGGAAGAGACTAAGGTGTTGCTGGGTTTACCTAAGAGCCCTGGAGCCACAACTCCACAAGATTTCTTGATGTGTAGATCATTAACCTCAGTGCTCTGAGTACTAAGCAACTCAAATTTGGTAAGTATCTACTAAAATTGTCAAGTTGAGACATGCTCGTATTACAGGTAGGGAATTGATTGATTGTACAGAAATTGGTGGTACTGGGGAGAATGCATAGGATCCCTTGCCAGCATACAGGATACTCTGTCCTATTGAAGCTATTTTCTTGTCTTTTAAAAACTAAAACTCCCTAACTAACTAGGACATGCACTATGGCAGAGCAAGAAAAGCATCAAGTGGTTCAAGGCAACAAAAGTCTAATCCTGGGTCTTAAGTCAGTTTCTTCCCATCTTTGCCATTTTATCTTTCTGGGCTTTAGATCTCTGTCTGTAACTCAATAAACCAGATCTTTTTAAAGTCTTTTCAGTTCCAAAATCTTCAATTAAAAAATAAAATTATGATACTTGGAAAAAAGTCTGCAATCTGTAATGATGACACGAGTTGGAATTGAGTACATCGTTTTAGGGAAGAAAAGAACCAGCACACCTTTCCCCTAGTCCTCTGATTAGGTAGTATGGTCTGACAGACTCTGCCCAGGAACTTGAGCCTCTGGAAGGACATGGCTTCCTGTCTAAGGAACTGACAGTGATCTTTCACAAACAATTCTCCAATTTTGAAATCACACAATGCACACAAGATTTATAATTGTGATAGTCACGCTTCTGTATCTTCAGAGATGCCATGCTGAATATTCATGGCACTGTAGGGTTTCCTTATGAAATTAGAATATTTCCACTCACCATCAAAGCACATCTGAGATACATTTCTGAAGCCTGTACTTAAGAGGTCCTAACCAATTTGGGCAAATGTGAATGATAACCTATCAATTGATTCCCTTAGAGGAGATGATACTGAATTTGGGTCTATATTGTTAATAATGTGACATTGTTAAAATGCTCTTCCTAGACTGCAATATGCAAACCCCAATTCGAAAGTGAGACCACTTTCTTAATGTCCCCCCCACCTCTCTCTTTTTCTTTGAAATAAACACACACACACACACAAATTTCCCTTTGCAACTGGCAAACATCAAGGACTCAGTACTCAGTGACAACAACAGTATGAAATCTCCTGTCTTTTAGAATTCTCTATAGAGCTTTGAAAAACTCCAGTGATAGTCAGTTTCTTTTTTCTTGCTTTTTTTTTTTTTCGTGGCAGCTAAAAAGGCTGACCTTAGCCTGAACCAATTTATCAGTTTCAAAGGAAAGGATAATAAAACTGTCATTTCCGGCCATAGCACCAAGGGTGCTGCTGATACCCTGATATTAAAGCTTATTAAAAGCAGAGCTGTCTCTTAGTCTTTCATATCAAAATTGCTTCCAAGTCTTGTTAAGACTCCGCGTTATTCTGGATAGAAGGGGAAAAAACAAAAAATGAAAGTGACCCCAATGGGGCATTGAAGTGACTGAGCTATTAAACACCTAGCTATGGGGATGATTTCTGTGTTCTTCAATTTATCACAGACACAACCTGCCAGGAGAAAATTAATTTAAAACTCACTTCTCTCGCAGACCTGCTCAAGATACTCAAAATGTGAGAAAGGTTTACAGAAAGAGAGTCAAAATAATTGTTGAATCCTCAGAAACTTTTCTGGTTTCTACCCTTCCAGCAACTTCCAATCACTTGTACCTTCTGACGTTTTATCAACAGGATTTCTGAATGAAGGCAGCAAGTAAATTTATTATTTATTCCTAATGTGGAATTATCCACAGGGATTGGTATTGACCTAGGTAGAGAAGAGGGAGAGCAAAGACTTTCTTCCAGCAGCTGACTAAGGTTGAAGAGTCTGGCTTTCCTAATGGGAGGTGGTTGTGTGTCTTTGGAAAGAGCTCTGGAGTCAGATAAACCTTTTGTTCAAATTCTGGCTCTTCTACTCAATAGCTGCGTAAACTTGTGCAAATTATTCAACACCATGAGCTTTCTCCTCCAACAATGAAATGGAAATATGATGGACCTAGAGCTGATCATACTAAGGGAAGTAAATCAGACAAAGACAAATATATCACTCATATGTGGAATCTAATTTTTTTAAATGCCACCAATGAACTTACTTACAAAACAGAAACAGGCTTACAGGTATTGAAAACAAACTTATGGTTACCAAAGGGGAAATATGGGGGGGGGAATAAATCAGGAGCTTGGGATTAACATACACACACTACTATATATGATAGATAAACAACAAGGACCAACTATAAAGCACAGGGAACTCTACTCAATATTCTGTGATACCTTATATGAGAAAAGAATCTGAAAAAGAATGTATATATATGTATAACTGAATCACTTTGCTGTACACCTGAAACTAACACAACACGCTATTCAACTCCCATAAAATTTTTTTAATGGGACTATTAATGCCCACATATAGGGTTGAAGAAAAAAAGCTCAAAAGTTTGCCACAAGAATCCCTTTTGTTGATATTAGCATTTTAAAATCATGTTCTAGCTATATGATGATCTTTTCTAAGATTTTAAAGTTGGGCATAACTTATAAAGATATTTGAATTATGTTTAAGAAAGATATTTCTGGGGACTTAAGGCATTTGTTTAAATTGCTTGTGCAACAGCTAAGAAAGTGTGCCAATCCCCTTTTCCTACTCTACTGCATTCATTGTATCAGTTCTGCTGTGGCAGAGTAAAATTTGATTCCCTAACCAGCATGTTATATTTTCCCCCTCCAATTGCCCATGTTCTGGCTGCACAACATGGGCTGATGTTAACCTGACAAAAAATTGTCAGATCAGTGCTGGACAATGACGATGCTAAACTCAAGGTTTCTAAATCTAAGAGGTACAGATTAAGGCATGCGAGGGAAAGAAAAGCTTTGGCTGTTACAGCAAATCATTTCTTTCTCCTTCCCTTCCACCAATCCCCTAGACATTAGAAGAATTCTTCAAGCAAGGGAAAGAGAGAGCTATACTGGATGAATTTGAAACTCTTAGCAAAAGGTCTGTCTTTGTGGTCTCCAAACTTCCCCAACAATGTCTAAGCTGGGAGATGAGGAGGGAGTGTTGATAAAACCTCTCCTTTGAAGTTGGGAGATATGAGAAAAGAGAAAAACTGGGCTATACTGATTATTTCTAGAAATCTAATAAATAGCCATGAGAGGTATTAGAAGCAGAGGGCTCCCACTCAGAGCCCTGGGTTACCGGCAGCACCCAAGTATCACGGGGTAGCATTCAGAATTTCCTATCAGCTCAGAGGGGAGTGCAGATGACCGCTGGGAGGGAGAGGAGGGGAAGAGAAGAAATACAGAGGTAGAGATGGAGATAGAGATAGAGACAGAGAGATGATGAAGGGAGGGGCAAGGAGAGTTTTAGAGTTTTATTACGGGGATAAGGGGACATGCTTCAGGATCGTGTGGCATGCCTATTCCTCCCTGGGGATTGTAAGCATCCTGTCTCCCTGGCTCCATCTCAGAAGATCGTTGGCATTAGGGAGCTGTCCAATTGCCATTCAAAGATACCTCTACACTACTGGACCAACTACCAGATACAATGAGGTTTATCTTGAGTGGAAATCTTGGAAATAAGCAACACATTTTTTTAATGTAGTGATTGGCTACTTTCCCTAATACACTGCTCCAGCAGTTTCTTAAGTCTTACGACTTCCTCCTCTACTCACAAGTCCTATGACCATCAAAGAGGATAGGGACAGAGGGGGAAAAAAATAGCAGAATAGAGGTACTAAGTTATGATTATTTTTAAAAATACAAGGGACTTCCTCAGCAGTCCAGTGTTTAAGACTCCACACTTCCACTGCAGGTGGTACAGATTCCATCCCTGGCCAGGGAACTAAGATACTACATGCCTCGCGGCCAATAAATAAATATATATATATATATGTATATTTATTTTTATATATACACACACATACACAAGACTTGAGTTCTGAAAAGAAAACTTCACTAGAAAGTACCACAAAATAATCATAATAAGTATAACTACAACCACAGCCAGGACCACAAGAGCAAACACTGATACAATGTTTTGCTATGTGCCAGACACTGCTCTAAGTCCTTTATATAGATTAATACATTTAATATTCACAACAGCCTTATCACTTAGTTACCTTTATTATCCTCACTTTACTAATGGGGAAACTGGAACACAGAGGGGTTAATGTAACTTGCTTAGGGTGACACAGGTATAAATGGTAGAGCACAGAGTCTGAGCCTTTGTCTATTCCCCTAAACACTATACAACTGCTTTATATATAAAGTAAATATTATTACATCTGCTACTCAATTCTGTGACTTTCAGATTTATATGTACTGGCCCAGAATTGTCCCCATGATGACAGTGAAAAAATCCAAATTTAGGTCCCTGCCAAAAGTTGAGACTTAACATGATATGAAAAAAATCATGTTAACAGGCCTTCCTAATTGAATACTAGAAGAAAGCAACATATGAATAAGTGTGACAATGGTATCTACTCCTAGGTCTCATTTTGTCATCTGGTCCTTAAAGCTGGATAAATGATTTGCTATAGTGAAGTGTTGCTATCAAGCTTTCTAAGGTAAAATTTTGTCTCCTGTAGTGTGAGCTCTTGGGAATACAGTTATTGCCAGGTAAGCTTGTACAGTTATTATTCCTAGAGAAAAATGTTATGACGTATAGAACACATATACACCTCAGGAAATTAAAATATAAATATAAAATATAAAAAATTATCTATCAAACACATTGATAGACAGATAATTAGTGTTGCCCTCCATCCAGTTTCTTCCTTTTCTAATCACATCACATTTAAAAATAAATTTCAGGGGTTTCCCTGGTGGCGCAGTAGATGGGATTCTACCTGCCAATGCAGGGGACACAGCTTCACTCCCTGGTCTGGGAGGATCACACATGCCGTGGAGCAACTAAGCCCATGTGCCACAGCTACTGGGCCTGAGCTCTAGAGCCCACGAGCCACAACTACTGAGCCCAGGAGCCACAACTACTGAGCCCATGTGCCACAACTACTGAAGCCCGCGTGCCTAGAGCCCGTGCTCTGCAACAAGAGAAGCCACCGCAGTGAGAAGCCCGTGCACCTCAACGAAGAGTAGCCCCCGCTCACCACAACTAGAGAAAGCCCACGCAGCAATGAAGACACAATGCAGCCAAAAATAAATAAATAAAATAAAAATTAAAAATCTTATCTGTAAGAAAGTTAAAAAAAAAAGTTACAATGCTTTATAAATAAATAAATAAATAAATAAATGTTTTCCAGACCTCTCTCCTGGGAAAAAAGTTTTGCCCTTGTTTTGGGGGGTTTTTTCACAGTTGTGTAAGCTGGAGGGGAGGATTTGGTTAAGAAAAGAGTGTTAGAATCTTGCTGCATGTTCCATTGTGGAGTAAACAGCCCCAGTCTTTTATTCAAGGCAGATCAACTCATGGCCACATTATTAGTTATTGTTTAGCTGCCTGGGTTTAGGAATAAATTACCGGGCTACACCAGGACCCAGGATTTTAGCTTCAGATCCAGCTGTGTTCATAACACAAGGCACAATGCTTAGTGGCACGGTCAGCCATTTAACATAAAAAGAACATGCTGTAATCAAGTGGGGACTGTTCAACTGTGTCACTCTTGGGTCCCATTTCAGGGAGCCTAGGGAACCTGCCACTGATTTTTAAAAGGAGAAGAAAAGAAAACACAAAAACTGCTCCAAATGGGGCAAGGATAAGTTTTCTCTACAGCATTTTCTTTTCCTAAAAAAAAAAATTTTTTTCTTGGTTTCTACTTGTCAACATGTCCTCATTTTGAGAAAGTTGTACTAATGGCATTTAATATAAGTTACTATCAGATTCCTAGTTTTTCATCCATGTATCAGCAGCCAGGGAAAGTCAGGAGCCCCCAAAAGGCACTATTTAAGCCATCTTGGTGGCTACAACCCTTGAGAATGGGATCTGGTTCTTTGCAAGAATAATGTTACCTGCCACCTAAATAAATGCTAAGGTTTAGTGTGTGGAAATAATAAAGCCAGAGAGATGAAGCGGATTCTAGATATATTAAACCTGGAATAGCTTCAAATAACAGCCTTCAGCAATAAAGTGGAAACTCCATCCTGTATTCATAATGTCAATGTTGCTGTGGAAATTTAGCTTTAAAATATAAGCACCCAAGGTTATCTTCTCAAAAGAATCTCTTCAGACATTATTTTAAGTCCCTTTTAACATGGAAACCTGATGTTACCAATTGGGGGCCGTTGAGTGTGGACAGGAAGACTTCTTTCTGACATCCGAGTGTTACACAGGTTCCTCCTGAATTATTTGGAACTGAAGGCATTTCCACGTGGCCAAGTGCTCATTCCAAGAGGAAGGATATATTGTGGGAAAATCGGGCCCAGATAGAAAGGTGACGTGGAGAGCTGTCCCATATTTGAAATCGTGGGATAGAAGGCTGAGGGGTGGTGTTGGAGGGAAACAGGTGCATTGTTGGACATAGAATCAAAAACTGTCATGTTCAAGTGCAAAATCCACTACAGGCTGGAAGTGAGATTAAAAGACAAATAACCACCTAACGTGCTTCCCTCTTCAATCCTGCGAAGAATTAGAAATTCTATTTGATGTATTTGGAAATGTCAAATTGGAATCAGAAGTCCTTGGGAATTCCCTGGCGGTCCAGTTGTTAAGACTTGGAGCTTTCACTGCTGTGGGCCCGGGTTTGATACCTGGTTGGGGAACTAAGATCCCACAAGCCACTTGGCCAAAAAGAAAAAAAAAAAGAAAAGAAGTCCTCTTAACTAGCACTTATCAGTTAACCTTACTGAGCCTCAGTTTTCTTACCTATACACCGGAGCTAGTGAGGTATTGTCTGATTTATAACATGCTTATGATGATCAAAAGGGAATAATACATGTGAAACTGTACTGCAAACTGTAAAGAGTTATGTAAATGTTATATGAAATTAGGAAGTTAAAAGGTTGTGAATGTAAGCTTCATAACATCAAGGGCTTTATTTTGTTCATTGATATATCCTCAGTATCTAGAAAACAGTCAGGCACAGGGTAAGTGCTCAATAAACAACTGTTGAGTGAAAAAATAAATAATTGTCTCACCTCTCTCTGGAAAGTCTAGAAACATTCTCGTTTAGTTTTTGAAATTCTTGTCTGAAATCACAGTGCCTTTGCCAGCAGTGGACAACAATTGTAAATCTCTTTTTTCCTTCAGTAAAATGAGAGTGTTATCTTATTTTCCATCTCTAGGGGAGAAAATACATTATCTTATCTGATCTCTTTTAGTGATGAAAGTTGCAAAAACTGTGTGTAAATGTGTGTGCGTGTGTGTATTCATACACACATCAAGACATCAAACTAGGCCAACTGAAATGTTAGTAAAAATTCAAACTTTGAATCTCTTATACCAACACTCCCCTTGCTTACGAAGTTTAGCTCACTAACAAAATGCAAAATTGACAATGGCTTTGTTATTTTTTTTTAACTTTTTATTTTGTATTGGAGTATAACTGATTAACAATGCTGTGGTAGTTTCAGGTGCTCAGCAAAGTGACTCAGCCATACATATACATGTACCCGTTCTCCCCCAGACTCCTCTCCCATCCAGGCTGGACAGTGGCCTTGTTATTTATGAGAGGAGCCAAGAAAACAGTTGGCCTGTCCACACAAATACACACACACACACACACAACACACGCACACAAAACAGTTCTGGTCTTTATTTTAAAATGTGACCTTATAATAACTGTTGGGAAAAGAAAATCTCAGTTTTAGGGTTGGAAATGTCAAACCACTCCATCACATTTTGGATGGTTTTCCCATCTCTTACTGTCTTTCAAAAGTAAAAATTCACTGCTGTGAATGAAGCTGTTTCTTTATAATGGCAACTAAGCTTTCAGAGTACTGGTTATCCAGCAACACACTCTACCAGACAGCATCAAATAAAAGTTTGTGATAATTTTCATTAGAACTGGACCGAATTTCATCTGTTTGCTAACAATAGAGGAAGGGTTTCCTAAATAATTCACGGTATAAGTAAGTGTGCTGGAAAGATATTTAAAATACTTAAAAGAAACAACTGTTTTCAAGAGCCCTCTAGCACTTGAGAAGTGCCATTTATAAACAATTAACTGACATATTACTTATAAATCATCGTTATGTGTGTGTTTAAAAAAAGGTGTCTAAAGACCTCTATTAGAAAACAATTTGCCACTCCATTTCCGTCTACTGTATATATTTGAAAGCTACAAAACTGCCTTGAAAGTATCCTACAATGCAGGGTTTTTTTTAATGTTCTGCATATTCAAATTGGAATCTGCCCCCTTCATACACATCAACCCACATATACTCTGAGACAGTGAGGTTTTACTATATTCTCTTCCCATTCAGAGAAGAAAACTATATGTTGACTATGACTTGTTCATCTATGAGAATAGAGGGTAGGGACCCCCACTGCCTGCATCAGGGCATTGTTCCTGGTCCTCCTTATACAACTTCCCCAAGATAAGCACTGTAGGAGCCTCTGCCACAGACCCTGCCTTGTATCCTTGGAAGAATAATTCTTAACTGTCCCTCACTGGGGTTTTGGCAAAAAGCAGAGATCACTGAGCCCAGACTTCCTTGGGGAATAGGCTGAATTACTTGTCCACTTGAGTGATGGTCCTGGTGAAATGTCTAATTGATTAAACTGCCGGGTGTTTATTATTCTAATAGTCCTGAAGAAAGTCTGGATGATTCTCCATTAACCCACAATGAAACTCTGGGGGAGTATTTCCACAGCACTTCAGAGCTTGTTAACCTAAAAGTAATTGGGCATATAAATTTGGAGGGTCTTATTTGTTCTGCCAGCCCTAAGTGGAGGAAAAGAATGGCCAGATTTACATTATGTAAACATTCCATTCAAAAAATCTGCAGAAATGACGCTATCTCACAATCCTAGGAGAGATCTTGGAAAGACACCATGGCACACACATGGGCCATTATACTGCTCCCATTTGATCACAAACAGCCACATATGGCTGCTCTAGCATGTATGCCTTTATTTGTAGTGGTAGATGAAACAGCAAATACATCCAGTCATGAAAATAATATGCTGGTTCATTTTTAGTATGGTTTTCCACACTCCACCTTCAGCTGGTTAATATTAATAATACAGTGCAAAGTGGGGTTGAAGAGTGAAGAGTGGGGAAGGAACATGGCAGAAGTGAGCATGGGAATGTTGTCAATATGCAAGAACATTCTAAAAATTTGCTGGAATAGATGAGTAACGGTGTTAGCAAGACGAGCAGAAGGGAACGTCTTTGAAAGGGTAACCACAAAGCTGAAGGAAGAGAATGAGGATTGCAATCAGGAGGGGGACTAGGCATTGGAAACAATTTGCCGTGGTTTGATCTAGATTAACTCTGCTTTATAGCCATGGTGTGATTGTCCTTGCCTTTTTATTTGATCCACAGCTTGCATTCGGCTCTCACCTGGGAGTGCTTTAAATACTCGTGACCTTTGATAATACACTTCTTCCTTGTATATCCTTTCCCCTCCCTCCCTGAGATAATGCAGTATCAGACGTATAGCTGCACTGCAGGGAGAGTTACATAGGCACAGAGTTTCTCAATTCCTTGAGCTATGGAAACGGATTAACAAGTGTCTGAATTGGTCTCATTCTCCAGATGTAATTGTGAGTGAATCAGAGCAAGCTGGGCATTTCACATGATGAAACTTGCTTGTGATAGCTGACACTACTTACACTTCACTTTAAATCTTCTTGTCCTCACATACCTCTGAGTCATTTGATCATCTTTTCCAGCTCCAGATACCACTGTGATGATCACCTTTGTGTAGACTCCAAATAACATCATGTGGGCACAATCCAACAGCACTTTGCTGCATACCTGTCATCTACCCCTCACTTCCTACCCAGGAGCCTCGCTGTTGATACCGAAGCACATGATGTCACAGGCTGCTCAGCACCCTTGCATGTGCAACTAGGAAGTATAGGGGAATTACTATCCCATGGAACAAGCTTTTGACCAATGGGAAACAGGATACAGCTTACAAATTTGTCTCCCATTCTCCTTCAATGGACTGTTCAATAGCTTAAGTACTTGGAGGACAGCTACAGATAGTGAGAAATACTAGGAATAAAAGTTGTATTTACTGAAAAAAATTGAAATTTGAGGTATTAGAATGGACTGGATTATTGTAGCAGAATATTGCAAGGTGATCCAATCTTCCTGTTATGAAGCATAACATTTTAAAGATGAGCTTAAGCTTTATAAAATATATGTTTTTGTTCTTAGAGTTTAGTTAATTAGCAATATATATCTGGTTTCTGGTTTAGAGAACTTCAGAAGGGATCTACAATAAACAGGAGAACATTAAAATTCAAAGTCTCAAATAATCAAATCTAATTTCATGTGAAACCTGAATATTTCTTGCAGAAAGATGATGGTTGTCTCAGCTCTGGTACATACTAAGCATAAAATATCTCATTTTGCTTGAGAAAATTGATGAGGTCCAGGAGGGCATCATGACCCTGAGGTGGGAAAAGAGTTGTAATCAATTCTATGGAAATATTTCTCAGGATACTTGGGGCTTGCTGGAGCTTTTTAGTTCTTTAGCTTATAAATTGATAACTGTATATTGTGTTATTTTGTGGTCATTCCAAAAATGTCAGTGGACCTCATTAAAATATTATGCACTTATTGATGTTTTATTTGGAATGCCTCAGGACACCTTTGGAAAATATGCACTCCAGGATCCTAAAACTGTATACAGGGAAGAATATTCATTTTGAAGATAATCTTGAAGGGAGATTCATACAAGTCTGACTCTGGATTGACAATAAAGCCAGTTTGAAAGTGTTACATGAATGGTTTATGTACTGACAGCCAGAGTCCTTTGTACAGAGCCAATGATTTCAAGGTAGAGAATCATTCCCTGTGTCAATGGTTCTATGACTTTTGGGGTATATTTTCAGAAAGAATATCAACATTTCTGTTTGAACATTTAGGTTGTTCTAGAGCCAAATCCTATTTATAAAGATGATTTGCTGGTGTAAGCAACTCAACTATTTAGAAGTATGCTAAGTAGGAAGATGTGGTTACTCATTAATCTTGCCTCCAGTTAATAGGCCTTATCTAGGAAATGATTTCAGACTTCAGATGCTACCCTAACAGTCAGATATTTATTTTTTCTTCTCCAAGATTCATCAGGAATTATTCTTTCAAAAGTAGATTTTGGAAGACAATGTCAGGGCCTTGTTATGAAAGAATGATGTTGAAGACTATTTTGGAAAAGTTAACCTTGTGAGATCAGGTATCCTTTTTTTTTTTTTTTTTTTCTATTGTAAGAGAATGAATGCTCAGCTACCTATCTCATTTCACTGCCTCCACATTTTATTTTTTTGAGATCAGGTATTCCTGATTGGGCATATCAGGATAAGAATTGCCATAAAATGATACTTGAGGTTTCCTTAACTACTGGGGATTTAATGAATGTCTGAATATTCTTCAGGAAACTTTTTTCAAGGGAAAGGACATAAAGAGAAGTGGGACATAAAATTCTGAATTTCACTAAGAAATACTAATATTACTTTAGTGAATATTATCTGTTCCACATAAAGATCATGTCATCTACAAATAGAGACAGTTTTACCTCTTCCCTTCCAATTTAGATGCCTTTATTTCTTTTTCTTGTCTGACTGTTTTGTCTAGGACTTCCAGTATTGTGTTAAATGACAAGGGGAGGGACGAGGGGAAGATGGCGGAAGAGTAAGACGCGGAGATCACCTTCCTCCCAACAGATACGCCAGAAATACATCTACACGTGGAACAACTCCTACAGAACACCTACTGAACGCTGGCAGAAGACCCCAGACCTCCCAAAAGGCAAGAAAGTCCCCACATACCTTGGTAGGGCAAAACAGAAAAGAATAAACAGAGACAAAAGGATAGGGACGGGACCTGCACCAGTGGGAGGGAGCCGCAAAGGAGGAAAGGTTTCCACACACTAGAAGCCCCTTCGCGGACGGAGACTGCAGGTGGCAGAGGCAGGAAGCTTTGGAGCCACAGAGGGGAGCACAGCACAGGGGTGCGGAGGGCAAAGCGGAGCGATTCCTGCACAGAGGGCCGGTGCCGACCGGCACTCACCAGCCCTAGAGGCTTGTCTGCTGGACCGCCGGGGCGGGCGGGGCTGGGAGCTGAGGCTCGGTCTTCGGTTGGAGCGCAGGGAGAGGACTGGGGGTCGCAGCGTGAACACAGCCTGAAGGGGTTAGTGCACCACGGCTGGCCGGGAGGGAGTCCGGGAAAACGTCTGGAGCTGCCGAAGAGGCAAGAGACTTTTTCTTGCCTCTTTGTTTCCTGGTGCGCCAGGAGAGGGGATTAAGAGCGCTGCTTAAAGGGGCTCCAGAGACGGGCGCGAGCCGCGGCTAAAAGCGCGGACCCCAGAGGTGGGCATGAGACGCTAAGGCTGCTGCTGCCGCCAAGAAGCCTGTGTGCGAGCACAGGTCACTATCCACACCTCCCCTCCCAGGAGCCTGTGCGGCCCGCCACGGCCAGGGTGCCGGGATCCAGAGACAACTTACCCGGGAAAACGCACGACGCGCCTCAGGCTGGTGCAACGTCACGCCAGCCTCTGCCGCCGCAGGCTTGCCCCGCACTCTGTACCCCTCCCTTCCCCCGGCCTGAGTGAGCCAGAGCCCCCGAAGCAGCTGCTCCTTTAACCCCGTCCTGTCTGAGAGAAGAACAGACGCCCTCTGGAGACGTACACGCAGAGGCGGGGCCAAATTCAAAGCTGAGCCCTGGGAGCTGTGTGAATAAAGAAGAGAAAGGGAAATCTCTCCCAGCAGCCTCAGAAGCAGTGGATTAAAGCTCCACAATCAACTTGATGTACCCTGCATCTGTGGAATACATGAATAGATAACGAATCATCCCAAATTGAGGAGGTGGACTTTGAGAACAAGATTTATGATTTTTTTCCCCTTTTCCTCTTTTTGTGAGTGTGTATGTGTATGTTTCTGTGTGAGATTTTGTCTGTATAGCTTTGCTTCTACCGTTTGTCCTAGGACTCTATCCATCCGTTTTTGTTCTTTGGTTTTTTTTCTTTAAAAAATTTTTTTTTCTTAATAATTATTTTTATTTTAGTAACTTTATTTTATCTTACTTTATTTTATTTTACTTTATCTTCTTTCTTTCTTTCCTTCCTTCCCTCCTTCCTCCCTCCCTTGCTCTCTCCCTCCCTCCCTCCTTTCTTTCTTTCTTTCTTTCTTTCTACTTTTTCTCCCTTTTATTCTGACCCGTGTGGATGAAAGGCTCTTGGTGCTGCAGCCAGGAGTCAGTGCTGTGCCTCTGAGGTGGGAGAGCCAACTTCAGGACACTGGTCCACAAGAGACCTCCCAGCTCCACATAATATCAAATGGCGAAAATCTCCCAGAGATCTCCATCTCAACACCAGCACCCAGCTTCACGGACACCCTATGCCAAACAACTAGCAAGACAGGAACACAACCCCACCCATTAGCAGAAAGGCGGTCTAAAATCATTATAAGTCCACAGACACCCCAAAACACACCACCAGACGTGGACCTGCCCACCAGAAAGACAGGATCCAGCCTCATCCACCAGAACACAGTCACTAGTCCCCTCCACCAGGAAGCCTACACAACCCACTGAAACAACCTTAGCCACTGGGGACAGACACCAAAAGCAACGGGAACTACAAACCTGCAGCCTGCAAAAAGGAAACCCCAAACACAGTAAGATAAGCAAAATGAGAAGACAGAAAAACACACAGCAGATGAAGGAGCAAGATAAAAACCCACCAGACCTAATAAATGAAGAGGAAATAGGCAGTCTACCTGAAAAGAATTCAGAATAATGATAGTAAAGATGATCCAAAATCTTGGAAATAGAATAGACAAAATGCAAGAAACAGTTAACAACGGCCTAGAAGAACTAAAGATGAAACAAGCAACGATGAACAACACAATAAATGAAATTAAAAATACTCTAGATGGGATCAATAGCAGAATAACTGAGACAGAAGAACGGATAAGTAACCTGGAAGACAAAATAGTGGAAATAACTACTGCAGAGCAGAATAAAGAAAAAAGAATGAAATGAACTGAGGAAAGTCTCAGAGACCTCTGGGACAACATTAAACCACCAACATTCGAATTATAGGGGTTCCAGAAGAAGAAGAGAAAAAGAAAGGGACTGAGAAAATATTTGAAGAGATTATAGTTGAAAACTTCCCTAATATGGGAAAGGAAATAGTTAATCAAGTCCACGAAGCACAGAGAGTCCCATACAGGATAAATCCAAGGAGAAATACACCAAGACACATATTAATCAAACTGTCAAAAATTAAATGCAAAGAAAACATATTAAAAGCAGCAAGGGAAAAACAACAAATAACACACAAGGGAATCCCCATCAGGTTAACAGCTGATCTCTCAGCAGAAACTCTGCAAGCCAGAAGGGAGTGGCAGGACATATTTAAAGTGATGAAGGAGAAAAACCTACAACCAAGATTCCTCTACCCAGCAAGAATCTCATTCAGATTTGATGGAGAAATTAAAACCTTTACAGACAAGCAAAATCTAAGAGAGTTCAGCACCACCAAACCAGCTTTACAACAAATGCTAAAGAAATTTCTCTAGGCAAGAAACACAAGAGAAGGAAAAGACCTACAATAATGAACCCAAAAGAATTAAGAAAATGGGAATAGGAACATACATATCGATAATAACCTTAAATGTAAGTGGACTAAATGCTCCCACCAAAAGACATAGACTGGCTGAATGGATACAAAAACAAGACCCATATATATGCTGTCTACAAGAGACCCACTTCAGACCTAGAAACACATACAGACTGAAAGGGGATGGAAAAAGATATTCCATGCAAATGGAAACCAAAAGAAAGCTGGAGTAGCAATTCTCATATCAGACAAAATAGACTTTAAAATAAAGACTACTAGAAGAGACAAAGAAGGACACTACATAACGATCAAGGGATCGATCCCAGAAGAAGATATAACAATTGTAAATATTTATGCACCCAACATAGGAGCACCTCAATACATAAGGCAAATACTAACAGCCATAAAAGGGGAAATCAACAGTAACACATTCATAGTAGGGGACTTTAGCACCCCACTTTCAACAATGGACAGATCATCCAAAATGAAAATAAATAAGGAAACACAAGCTTTAAATGATACTTTAAACAAGATGGACTTAATTGATATTTATAGGACATTCCATCCAAAAACAACAGAATACACATTTTTCTCAAGTGCTCATGGAACATTCTCCAGGATAGATCATATCTTGGGTCACAAATCAAGCCTTGGTAAATTTAAGAAAATTGAAATTGTATCAAGTATCTTTTCTGACCACAACACTATGAGACTAGATATCAATTACAGGAAAAGATCTGTAAAAAATACAAACAAATAGATGGAGAGATATACTATGTTCTTGGATTGGAAGAATCCACATTGTGAAAATGACTCTACTACCCAAAGCAATCTACAGATTCAATGCAATCCCTATCAAACTACCACTGGCATTTTTCACAGAACTAGAGCAAGAAATTTTACAATTTGTCTGGAAACAAAAGACGCCGAATAGCCAAAGCAATCTTGAGAACGAAAAATGGAGCTGGAGGAATCAAGCTCCCTGACTTCAGACTATACTACAAAGCTACAGTAATCAAGACAGTGTGGTACTGGCACAAAAACAGAAAGATAGATCAATGGAACAGGATAGAAAGCCCAGAGATAAACCCACGCACATATGGTCAACTTATCTTTGATAAAGGAGGCAGGAATGTACAGTGGAGAAAGGACAGCCTCTTCAATAAGTGGTGCTGGGAAAACTGGACAGGGACATGTAAAAGTATGAGATTAGATCACTCCCTAACACCATACACAAAAATAGGCTCAAAATGGATTAAAGACCTAAATGTAAGGCCAGAAACTATCAAACTCTTGGAGGAAAACATAGGCAGAACACTCTGTGACATAAATCATAGCAAGAACCTTTTTGACCCACCTCCTAGAGAAATGGAAATAAAAACAAAAATAAACAAATGGGACCTAATGAAACTTCAAAGTTTCTGCACAGCAAAGGAAACCATAAACAAGACCAAAAAGACAACCCTCAGAATGGGAGAAAATATTTGCCAATGAAGCAACTGACAAAGGATTAATCTCCAAAATTTATAAGCAGCTCATGCAGCTCAATAACAAAAAAACAAACAACCCAATCCAAAAATGGGCAGAAGGCCTAAATAGACATTTCTCCAAAGATATACAGACTGCCAACAACCATATGAAAGAATGCTCAACATCATTAATCATTAGAGAAATGCAAATCAAAACTACAATGAGATATCATCTCACACCAGTCAGAATGGCCATCATCAAAAAATCTAGAAACAACAAATGCTGGAGAGGGTGTGGAGAAAAGGGAACCCTCTTGCACTGCTGGTGGGAATGTGAATTGGTACAGCCACTGTGGAGAACAGTATGGAGGTTCCTTTAAAAACTACAAATAGAAATACCATATGACCCAGCAATCCCACTACTGGGCATATACCCTGAGAAAACCATAATTCAAAAAGAGTCATGTACCAAAATGTTCACTGAAGCTCTACTTACAATAGCCCAGAGATGGAAACAACCAAAGTGTCCATCATCGGATGAATGGATAAAGAAGATGTGGCACATATATACAATGGAATATTACTCAGCCATAAAAAGAAACGAAGTTGACTTATTTGTAATGAGGTGGATAGACCTAGAGTCTGTCATACAGAGTGAAGTAAGTCAGAAAGAGAAAGACAAATACCATATGCTAACACATATATATGGAATTTAAGAAAAAAAATGTCATGAAGAACCTAAGAGTAAGACAGGAATAAAGACACAGACCTACTAGAGAATGGACTTGAGGATATGGGGAGGGGGAAGGATAAGCTGTGACAAAGTGAGAGAGTGGCATGGACATATATACACTACCAAACGTAAAATAGATAGCTAGTGGGAAGCAGCTGCATAGCACAGGGAGATCAGCTCGATGCTTTGTGACCACCTAGAGGGGTGGGATAGGGAGGGTGGGAGGGAGGGACATGCAAGAGGGAACAGATATGGGAACATATGTATATGTATAACTGATTCACTTTGTTATAAAGCAGAAACTAACACACCATTGTAAAGCAATTATACTCCAAAAAAGATGTTAAAAAAAAAAAGACAAGGGGAAAACATCAAAATTTATGTGATACAGCCAAAGAAAGTCTAAGAGAAATTTATAGCTTAAAGTGTGTACATTAGAAAAGGTAAATCTAAAATCAATAACCTGAGGTTCCAACTTAAGAAGCAAAAAAAAAGGAACAAAGTGAAACCAAAGTAAATAGGATGAAAGAAATAGTAAAAACAAGAGGGGAATAAATAAAATAGAAAAATTAACAATACAATTAGTAAAGAAAATTAGCAATGTCCAAAACTAGTTCTTTGATGAGATCAATAAAATGCCTAGCTAGATTTTCTGAAACTAAAGAGAAAGAACACAAATTACTATTGACAAGAGTGATAACAAAGTTATCACTACAGATCTTACAGATATTAAAAGAACAATAAGAGAACACAATGAGCAAGTTTATGCAAACAAACATAGCAACTTAGATAAAACTGTACAAATTCTGGGAAAATACAAGTCGTCAAAATTAGTGTCAGTCAAAAGGGACAAAAAAGTTGGCTGCAGATACCTAACTCAACCCAATTCACATGAACTATTTCATTTCCTTCTTTTTTCAGAGCTGAGGATAGTTGTGGAACAAGATCTCACTGTTACATCTGAGGCTCCAGCAGGAGCAAGAGAGGCTGTTGAATCAGCGTAAGTCGCTGTCTGATATTAATGATAATGGGGAACATGAAAGGAAAGAGGCAATGGCTCGTACTTGTTCAGAAATTGTTTCCAAACACCTGCGAGATCAACTGTCTATTGTTTTGGTTCCTGTAGCATCTGCATTTGAGGTTTCAGGACAATTTGCAAGGAGAGTAAAATCCCGTCCCTCCTGTTTTCATGGCAATCCGCTGTCCTAGTTCAGAAGTTGGATCAACTATAATATAAAACAAGAGTACATCTTAACAGTTGTTGGAAATTTCTCTGGACCTCACTATGCAGATTCTTCCTATTGTTAGTTTATAATTCTGTTCAGTTTCCTTTTCATCTATGTTCTTGATATTTTTATAGAACATCTGGAGGTTGAACATAAGGTAAAGTGAGTGGGCTATTTATTAGCTCAAAATTCTGCCTTTGTTGTTTTCCTCAATATCTCCTAGGATTTTTGTAATGATATACAAGTGGAAAGTGAGTCTCTCCAAATATTTTGCCAAAAATCTCAAAACAAGAAGGAGAAAAGTTACAACTAGAGCTGAGATTTTATTTTTAAATTATGAGTCATATTTATGTTATATTATAGTGTTTCCTTTAACATGGTGGTAGAACAGCTACTTTAAATATACTTAACATCTCAAGCAACCTTTCAAAATTACATTCATTTAATAAGTAGAACTCTACCAGTAAAAGGGATAATGCAAGTCTTTCTGGGGTTTAGGTGGTCTCATGCCTTTAAATTACTTCTTTGTTCAAAGACTAGGAAGTTCCTAATCCCTTAGGCAGAGCCTAAAAAGAGAAAATCAACCCAGCATGAAATAATGCTCCTTACTGGCCCATTAGGCTAACAAATGAAGTGAATGTAAAATACCCACCTTACAAATTGCCACTCTTTTACTCTGCTATGTGTGCATGGTAACTGCATTAGATTGTCAGGTAAAGGCATATAAACAACATTTGTTTTACAATCTGGAAATAGAGAAAAGGCCATTTCCTGTTGTTTAAGGGGCTACATATCACACAGTGGGTACCTGGAAAACAGAGTTGGAGGAAACAGTGTTCCTCAATATTTGAGAAATACAGAAAGCACTCTGTGAATGCTTACCAAGCTGCATTAGGTGCCTTGGGGTTCACATAACATCACATTTTTTTCATAAAGTTCCCTTTTGAACTACCTATGGTTATTTCCCAAAGAAAATATATTCCTGTGGAAGGGCCAATGAGTTAGGATTTTATTCACAGACTTGGTTGACCTTACACAAATGAGAAAAATCTGAGGTTGTTTTTTCATTTTTTTTTGTTTTGTCAAATAGGAAGAATACTCTCTACCTTTACAGAACTATATGAAAGAAAAATTTGGATATAAAATTCTTTTGCTAATGATGATGGCATGACAACTATATGAATAACTGCATTTCACTATTGAAACTGCATGTTTTCTGTGGTCTGATCTGATGTATTCTAAAAGGTATGATTCCAAATAGTCAAAACCACAAAATGAATGGAAGTATGTTCATTCAGTGCCAAAAATATTCATTAATATCCAATAAAGATGAGAGTAAATATCAAGTAAGACAGTTACTTATGAATTAGTTAAAAAATAGGGTGTCACTGTCTAAATGACTCTTCTAATTATGAAACATCAATACTGAAAATTATTAAGCCTCCACATCCAGGTGAAAAAGGAAAAAATTCTTCTTTTAGCTTTAAAAAACTTACATAAAACAGACATTTAAATTAATAAAGTGCTTTCCTTACACACTAAGAGTGGGAAAATCAGAGATCAACATGAGCAAGGAGGCCAATTGGAAAAGCCAAAATTATTTTTTTTAAAAAGCTTTATATCTTTTTTATTATGAGCTGTAAATATGTGGGTCACTAAAAACTAGTGAAAGGGCTTTTGATGCCAGGCAACTCCAATATCAAAGCTAGAACTGAGTCTTCTGGAAATTAAAATAAAAAGAATAAAAAATAAAAATCATTTTCTTCTATCTTAAAAATAATAGAGTAAGTGATGCTGAAAGTCGAAGCTTAGCAGGGAAAGGACAAATTGTATGCAGGTGCTTCTATTTCACATCTTGAATATATTTTCCACATGTAAAATTACCTAAAATGCTACCAATAAATACAATTTTAAGCTTTAACTTCAATATGGAGCTATCTTTATACAAAACTATAAAATAACAGGCATGTAATGTATTCTCTTGGACTATATTATTCACATTGGATGTGTAACAGTTTTTGTAATATAGTCACAATTGTAAACTTTCTATCTAAAAATTGTTATTCAAATAGTAAACATGGAGCCTATAAAAGAATTTTTTAAAAGAAAACATAACAGATGTCATAAAGGCCAATATACTGGCATGTAGCCAAGCATGGCACCTACCCATATATCTTACAAATTCAAGTTCACCTGCACAGCTTTTAAGTAGGAAATCCTTAGTAAGGCCATATTTTGTTGATATAACAAAATCAGCCATTCAGCCCCAGATCCATTCCTTGTCACCCTAATCACTGACCTTTCATCTATCTTGACCTGAACTTAAATGCATTCCTGGAAAGACCACAAAGAATGGATTGAAGTACCACTACTTCTTCAAAGTTCCCAGCTGCTTTTTAATCCTATAAGCAGAATTAATTCTATGAGGAAATTTTATTAGATGGCAAAACTAGAAAACCATCTATGAATACAGAAAGCATACATGGAGGTTGTCCGATTCAGAGTAACAGGTGTATTTGTCTCAGAGGACATTAGACTGCCTGATGTAAATGAACCACTTGGCACACAAAAATGCACATCTTATCAATGTTAACTTTTAAGAGTGTCTCGTCTCATCCCTGAAGAAAGGGAAAGTGGTAATCATGTCAGCAGCAGAAACTACATACTTCCTTTTTTTCCCTTGTACCTTTGTCCTCAGTCCTGACATTGAAACACTACAGAACATGAATTTTTCAGCAGGGCAACCTTGCCCCCAAAGGGGTAAAAACTGGTTCTTTAGAGGCGAAGGAGCTTACATATTGCTCCAAGGACCGACCATACATAAACAGATATACAGTACAACTGTGTATTAATATGATATAGTTGGGGCATAATCAGGCAAAAAATGTCTATAAGCTTCTGTTTTTCCCTCAATAATAAATAAAAGGTTGAGAAACACTGCTGTAGTATAACAGGGAAAAAATGATCAAACATTTATTCATCTTGTTCAAGTTTTAAAACTAAATAAAATGCAATTAAAAACTATAAATGGTGAATGCAGACTGAAGGTCACTTAGGTAGGCAATAAATGGGAAAAAAGTATGTGCTGGAGGGGAAATAATTGCCATTTGTTAACACTGATGAAAAGCTGCCTATTCATGGGAGCCTGCATATTGTTAAAAATGGGATGCTTTCAGAACTGGATTATGCAGAGGACTATGGGAGCTTTTTCCCAGAACACTGATGGCAGAGCGTCCTGGTGCACAATGTTGTCAGAGAATAAGCTGGTATTTGACTCTTAGGGGCTGAATCAGAGCCATAGACATCCCTGGTAAGTGTTGACTGGGGCAGACATGAGCAAGAGGCAGACATGCGCCTTTGAGTCATGAGATCTAAGTGTGTACTCCATTCTCCTTAGACAGGAAGTCATGACATTCTACCAGAATGTCCTCTGGCCTCCTTTTATTCTTGCCATTGATTTGGAGACATGGAATGAAGAGATAAATGCTGAAATCTACTTGGCTTGAGTTTCCTACTCAGCAAGTCACAGCATGAGTCTTGGTGAGTTTTAACTTTTGCAAGTGAAATGTATTGATGATCAGGATTGAAAGATAAAATCCTTATACAAATGTTTGGACTGTGATATAGAACTAAAATTTTAGAAGCTAATACAACACAGACTACTAACAGCTTTAAAAATCCATTGTAGTAAAGCTGCCATTTCAGGAAAGTGTAGGCATTTCTGTGCTTTAAGAGCTTCATCATCTCTTACCACCATAAACATTGCTGTCCTTCCATTAGCCAAGAGCCATTTAGAACCACAGAAAGTTGGAGGAACCCAAGGCTTCTGACCCTACCTCATGTTTTCCTTTCCTTTTGAAAAGGACTATGAATAGAAATGTGAAAACAAGAAAGCTCTGATGTCAAACTGCCTACTTGACATCTCTGATGGGCTGTGTAAAGAGCATCTCAATAAACATACTAAAAACTGAGCTCTTTACCTTCTGCCTCCTAAACTTACTCTTTTGGCCATGTTCCACATACCTGTCAATAATAACTATTCTTCTAGCTGATCTGGCCAAAATCCTTGCTTTTCATCTTGATTTTTCTTTCCTATTCTTTAGTGAGTTTATTATAAAAACTTAATTTATACATGCTGCTAGTTCTATGTACGAGATGTGGTAGCCTAATGGGTCCAGAAAGAAGTGGACCTAGGGTATAGTTAAGTATATATAACTAATAATATGTACTAACATTTATGGAACATTTGCATATGTGCCAGGATCTATGCTAAGTTAATTACACGGATTCTATGAGGTACATAGTATTATTCTCATTTTATGAATGATTGATGTTTAAACTGTTAAATAACATGCCCAAGGTCTACAGCTAGTTGTGAGAAAGCTGGAGAAAGACATAGGCCTGTCTGATTCAAAAGTCCGTGTTCATATTCATTAAACATTCCACATCGCAATGTAGCACAGAAGCAAAGGCAAGCTGTGATTGTTTCAAATTTGATCAGAAATGTTTTAGAGCTGAAAGAAGGTGATTGACACATGGGCTCTATGTTCCAAATATCTATCACTCTCCTCCCATAAGCCAATCAGAAATGAGAGTCTTATGTGTCAAATAATTAATAAGAGTAAGCTCATTCCATCTTCTATGTTTCTCATTAGAGAAGCATACTTGTAATACAGTTGTTCATTTTCTAACAATTATCATTTCTTCTAATATTTTAACAAATACTTTGGCATTACAACATAGAAACAGAAGATAAGCAGGAATATAAGAGGCTAAAACTTAACAGCTCTGGACGTTGATGAATGTCACCATTCTAAAAGGATAGAATCACAGTGAAGACAGCCTAGAAAAGATAACAAAACCAAAATTCCAGAAAAAGTAATCATGACAAGACTTTCCTCTGCAGGGTGTTCAATCAGAGACTTAACTGATTTAACATCTGATTTAGCATGACCCTAAAATCTCATTCATACCCAACCTGGGATCTTTAAATTTGTGAGTCATACAGCATGCTCCACATGCAGGAAGAAAAGGCGCCTGCTCAAGAATAACCACTGGGCTTCCCTGGTGGCACAGTGGTTGAGAGTCTGCCTGCCGATGCAGGGGACACGGGTTCGTGCCCCGATTCGGGAAGATCCCACGTGCCGCGGAGCAGCTGGGCCCATGAGTCATGGCCGCTGAGCCTGCGCGTGCGGAGCCTGTGCTCCGCAACGGGAGAGGCCACAACAGTGAGAGGCCCGTGTACAGAAAAAAAAAAAAAAAAAAAAAAAGAATAACCATTGTACGGGGGCAAAAAATGAGAGAAGAAAACTGACTGTCCAGACTGAAGCACTTAAAAGAGGATTACGTCAACTTCCTGCACACTGCAGTGATGAGGAACATGCACTTTTATGTCAGATACACTTCTCCGTATTTCTATCTAAAGAGTTCCTGGATGTAATGGAGGACCCTAAATAATTTTATTATGGTGTGTATAATTTTATGCCCATTGGGACAAAACTGGAACATCTCTTCTCTACACTATACTCGTTCACTAAATCACACACACACACACACACACACACACCAAATATCCTTATAATAACTCTCAATACCAACCTATTACCCATGGTATCCTGTTGGCTTCTTTTTAGCTGTCCTTTCCAATGTTAATAGTCAGTGAGATATCTTATCAGGGCATCTGGTGTACTTCTAAAAGGTGATGCTCCTCTCTCTCCATAGACTCACTTAACTTTTCAAACAAACGTTTTGCCTTTTTAAAACTGAGGCTGACATTAATTCACAGCTGTCCCACACAGGTGTTTGTCAGACAGAACTCTGGCTGGGCTGGGGAAGCACACCTTACCCCACTGCATGACAGTGTTTCTCCATCCTTACCAGCTCCCTGTCCCTGTTCCTGATGAGGTCTACATTTGGGGAACTGACCTTTGCCCACACACCATCTTTGTCCATCCTTGACTTTCAACTCTAACCCATGGGTTCAGGTCTTGACTTCAGAGCCTATCCTTTTACATTTACTTACTGGGATTAAGTGGTTTTCTAGATAACTTCCGTCCCTACCTACTTACAGGGTTTTTTTAGTAATTTGCTTCAGTCATTTTTTTTTCAATATTAAGCTATACAGGACTCTCTTTCATCCTATCGACCATTCGTCTGGTCCTCAGAATTGATTTTTATAAGATGTATCCCATTCCAGTCATACTCTCAATCTTACCACTTGGTTGCAGGTGTTCACTGAGAACCTATTCACTCTAGAAGATTAGATAGATTGGATAAATAGATAGATAGATAGATAGATAGATAGATAGATAGATAGATAGATAGATAGAGGCATATATAGAATACATAGAGAGAGCATATATAACATATATATTCCAACTGCCATCAGTATATGCATTCATGCTAAAGAAAGTCTTATAATGCATCAACCTTCCTAAAGAATTTGACATTTTAATAAGTGATCATATATTCTGCAACTCAGAGAAACCACTTTCTGTTTCTAACTGTAGGAGATCAAGCCTCCATAAGCAGCAGCAAACTATTCCATCTATCTTCATATCACTCACTCAACAAACATCTAGGAAGCACTATGAGTCTCAGTCTTTGGAGATGCAGCTACTTTGGAGATGTGCCTGTACAACGAGCAGCTGTCCTCTTGGTGTTAGGAAAGCATGGCATGCTGTTGTAAAAGAAGCCAAGAAATGATATAAGCATTTCACAAAGAATCTAATTTTTCCATTATTTGAATCACCTATCTACCACAAATATCACTGTGCTTTCTGAGATTCTCTTCTGATCTGGAATACATATGTATGTATGTATATATATATATATATATATATATATATATATATATATGTAAGTTTTTTTCTTTTCCTGAGATTGGAACAGGTTTTATACTGCTAGCTAGGTATTTTGTGCTTCCATTAGAAAAATGACAGTAGCTAATCTTAAAAATTGAAAACCGTTGATAACTTTAGTGCTCCCAGTTTGATAGGCTAAGTCATAGATCATGACTTTTGTTTTTAATCAAAATACAGGGTAGAAGTTAAAAATCATATATTCTAGAGCCAGCTAGGCTTGGCTCAAATGTCAGCTCCATCATTTACTATTTGTATGACGTTTTGTGCCTCAACCTCATTATTTATAAAATTGGAGGAATGGCAGTACCTACTAGTAGGTTGTTTTGAGGCATGGGTGTGTTAGCATACATAAAGTGTTTTGTACAATGATGTAGCAAGTGCTATGTGTGTTTGCTGTTATTATTATGAAATAAATGACTTATTGAAGAGTACATTTCAAAATGAATCACTTTGTGACCTCTCTTATCAAATTGGAGGCGTGTTTTTTCATGAAAAAAATACAAGCCTGAAGACATGACAAAAAGACTTTTTAAAATTCAGCAAACCTTTTTAAATTGCATGCGGAAAGGAAAAAGAGAATGATAATTTTTCTGATGAAGTATTAAAACAATACTCAAATCAAGTCACTGAATATGAATGAGATAGTAGCCAGGGTTGTTTTTCTGTCTTACAAACAAATAAGACTAGAGGGGAAAAAATAACATAACTTATCACAGCTCTGTACCGAGAAGTAACTTGAGTTGGTTGTGTGCCCTCTCAATATCCCTCAGCAGACTAAACAACAAGTTCTGCATCCTGACAATGTCTAGAAATAAAACAAAGTGGTCTGGGCTGAAGGGAAAGACAGAAATGGAAATCTTACTGAGGTAAAGATTCAACAGTAAAATAACGAAGGAGACACAATTACGAAAACAGCTGCATTACTCCTTGTGAGGTTATTCCCATGTGTTGGCCGCATCGGTAGCCTTTGATGAGAATGACAACACAATGACTTACTTATCTCTATTATCTCAGTCACCTGGTTTCCTGCATGATAGTTGCCCCTTTGAGTTAGTGCACTGATTCTGCTAAAATATTGCTACAAAAAAGTGCCTTCCTTGTCAGAGACAAGAGCTAGTACTGCCAGGTTTCCCTTAAAGTCTAGCTAATGCTGGCAACCACATGATTGTTTAGTGATTACAGGAACCCTGGGATGGGACTCTGACTTTACAGTACATTCCCCTCCTGCTTATTTGTGCCATTATTTTCCCCTAATTAATAAAGCACAAAAGTCTCTGGGTGAGGACTTCCCTGGTGGCGCAGTGGTTGAGAGCCCGCCTGCCGATGCAGGGGACACGGGTTCGTGCCCCGGTCCGGGAAGATCCCACGTGCCACAGAGCGGCTGGGCCCGTGAGCCATGGCTGCTGACCCTGCGCGTCCAGAGCCTGTTCTCCGCAATGGGAGAGACCACAACAGTGAGAGGCCTACGTACTGAAAAAAAAAAAGTCTCTGGGTGAGGTGACTAATCGATTTAATTTTTTTTCCTGATGGATATGTTGTCCCCAAGAAAGAGAGGATGGGAGAGCACCAGGCTACATATGTGGATGAGGATGAGGTATCATGGAGGGAGCAATGAGTACCACCAAGGAGTGGGGTTGCTAAGGAAACATGTTCCGCACTCCAGCATCAATTAGCCTGTGGTGTGGTGTGGTCAGCTCCCGGCAGCTCTTGCAGGCTGATTGCGAACGTCTCTCTCCAACTCTACATTCAGTTGCATCGTGGTGGTAGTTTGAAATTGTGCAGCTATCTACACCACGGAAATTGGCAAATACTACCAATAAGGTCTTTTTTTCTTTCTTTTGCCTGGAGTGCCAGTTGTTAAACATTTAAAAGCATACCAGCAACTATGGCTGATCGATCATAAGTAACATGCCTAAAGCTACCATGAACACTCTCACCTGGGTTAGTTTTTTCAGAAGGAATGTGACACAGGAAGGTAAACACTGAATGAGTCACAGGTTAGTTGCAAATGGCAATACATGCTCTTGCTCTGAAGGGCAAAATGATATTTTATATTCCCCCAATCATTGAGCTTGCCTCTATTGAATTTTTTATGTGGATATTGATCTATTTCCCTATGTTCCTCTTACCCATGACCTGGTGAATTCCTTACAGATAGAAAAGTGTATGACATTTTTATGGATCCAGTATTTGGTCATGTCTAACAAAGTCCTGACGGTTTCTAGACTTGCTACCTCCTGATTTCTTCTCCTCTAATAGAATGGAAATATTACATGTCCCAACAATCTCTGGAGATAATTGTGAGAATCACATGACAAAACACAAATGCCAGCCACTCTCCTAAGTAGCAATCTCACACATAACTGTTAAAAGCATGCCACAAAATGCAGATCATGATATGAATATCCATATTTATTAGATATATTGAAGATAGATAGTATAAAATATCAGAGGGACCTTGGTCAAAACGATTTGCCACTTCTCATGTAACCATGTTAAGCCTGTTTCCACGTTAATTTATAAGTATACAAATCCTAACTCACAGAGTTAACATGAGAATTGCAATGAGATATTATATATGAAGCTTCTAACCAGCACTGTTGTTGGTGTGTAGTAGATGCTTGACAAATATTAATTCCTTTCCCTAGTCTTCGACATAATAGAACCTTTGTATAGACCGAACTACCTAATGGTGTGACTCTCCATCACCTCAACACAACAATCATCCGTATCATCACAAATGGAATTTCCTTGGACAAGAAGCTTTTCAAAGTGATGATCTTTTAATCTATTGGTTACTAATCTCTTCGAGAAAGTCCAAATCCAACTCACTTTAGGTGTATTTCTGTTCTATAAAAAAGAAATAAATTCCAGTCAATTAATTACCACTATCAACACACCAGCAGACAAATGTCTTCCAGGAAAAACCTTTGGGAAGTTTTAGTCAGAGCATAACTTGATTTTTTGTAGGACTGTGAAAAATCTGCCTGCCATCCCTCTTTCACAACATTTAGCTTAATGTGATGCTCAGACTCAGAGGCTGTTTGCATTAAGTTGTGTAACACATAGAAGATGCCTCTTTAAACTGCCAGAACATCACTTGTGTGTGCTTGAGAGATAGATTGGTTTTCTCCTTCTGGGCCCAGTTTATGAATTGAGTCAAGTGAAGCCCAGGGCTCTCATCTTTTCAAACAAGTAAATTAAGCTGAGACTGGAGCCGAGGAAGAAAAGCTTTGCCAGACATCTTTATCAGCATCATTTTTTGATCTCTACTCGTGGACAAATTCACTCTATATCTAATTACACCATTTCTGAAATGCATGCATGGAATTAGGACTGATGACTGCCTCCTCTTTGACATGTGTTTCCTAAACCTTAGGACTTAATGAAGAGTCACTTTCCCCAAATTTCAGAATTAGGAAAGAGAACATCTTTATTTTTTTCCAATTTTTATTTATTTTATTTTATTTTCTTCTTCTATTCTTTTTAATTTTTACTGGAGTATAGTTGATTTACAATGTTGTGTTAGTCTCAGGTGTATAGCAAAGTGAATCAGTTATACATATACCTATATCCACTCTTTTTTAGATTCTTTTCCTATATAGGCTATTACAGAGTATTGAGTAGAGTTCCCTGTGCTATACATCAGGTCTTATTAATTATCTATTTTATATATAGTAGTATGTATATGTCAATCCCAATCTCCCAATTTATCACTCCCCCTCTTATCCCCTGGTAACCATAAAGACAAATATCATATGATATCGCTTATATGTGGAATCTAAAAACAAAAGGGGGTACAAATGAACTCATTTACAAAACAGAAGTAGAGTCACAGATGTAGAAAGCAAACTTATGGTTACCAGGAAAGAGAACATCTCACATGCCATAATCTATAAGAAGAGATCGGGTGGCATTGTTAAGTTTTGTGATAACTGCTGGTAGTGTCACTCAGATTACAAGGTTATACATGAATTTCTACCCCTTTGAAAATAAGCACAACTTTCACAGTTTGAAAAAAAAAGCCAATGTCATTATCTTGTTCTTTCAACAGCAACCAGAGTTTATTAGAGAAGTATCTTAATACTTGCTTACAAGTGCCTGGATTCATCTCACCTTCTCCGGGCTCCCAAATCCATCGTGTATACAATAATCTGTTTATGTATCTGTCTCTTTCATCAGACCATAATCTCCTCTAGGCTAGGAGCTGAAACAGTTGCATCTTTCTACTTTCTGAACCTAGTAGGGTGACTGGCGCACAGTAAACACTCAAAATTTTCCATTGGTTCACTTTCACTGTCAAATCCAAGTTGAAAAGGAAGGACCAGGGAAAGATGACACCCAATAATAATTGGGCACAAATCTTATCCAATCAGGTGAATGAAGCTGTGATTGCTGTATCTGTAATTTCTTCAAGTCAATAGTTGCTTCCCAGAGCACCTCTGGACTAATTAGATTAACTGTTACTGTCAGGGCTATCTAATTGCTTGTACTGAAGAAAGCAAATTGCAGACAGTAGATATCAATGTAAAATCAAACAGAAAACAGGTGTTTGCTAATTAAAACTGAGATTTTAATGAATGACCCATGTGGTTTTGGTGAATAAATACCACTCCCAACATCTGCTGCATAATTAGATTCTTCTCTCTCTCTCTCTCTCTCTCTCTCTCTCTCTCTCTCTCTCTCTCTCTTCTCTCTCTCTCTCCTCTCCTCTCCTGTCCTCCTCAGCCCACTTTCCCAACATCCCAGTAAATAATTGTGAAATGACAAATTTTCCAAAAAGCCCAGTAACCTTTACTCTCTGCAAAGGGACAAAAGCAAATGTTTCTGTCCAGGTAACTGTAAGCAAACCATTCATAAAGAACTGAAAAAAAGAGCACAGTCAATTATATATATGTATGTATATATGCATTTACCTAATAGTTTATACATTAAAAATAATAATATATTGGTAAAAGAGGCAACAGGCCTGGGAAGGATGGGGAAAGATCCTGTTAAAACGTTTTAACGCACGAATTGGTCATGGTATCCCAGGGGAGGCTTATTATGAGTTCTGGTTCATCTACCATTTGAGACTTTATCTTGAGTTAATTGGACTTCCTGTTGAGATGACCTCATCTGATGGATGTTGCTTTTTGCTTTTCAATCCATTTGAAAGTGAGAGAGGAGAAGGTAATTTTAAAATATAATAATAAGTCTACAGAATGTGCCTGGTAAGCAGGTTGAACTGTAGAGAAAATCTTTGTTTTTAAGGAAGCTAAAATAAGAGAACCAACTTAGAATGACTTAATAGAAAGGAGAGGAATAAATGTCAGGGCATTTTGTTGAAATCATCATTGCAGAAGCATTTTCCCACCGTTAGTCTTTGTGCTTTTGAGTGCTCCAGTAAGTGAATCTCTAGCTGTAGTTATTTTATGAATTAAACACGACTGTAATGTCTCAGCCACAGGAGCTTTGAACACTAGGCAAAGCTATTGAGTGCTGTGTCAACTCATAATCAAACAAATGCATTGCAATCTAAGAAAATCAAGTGGCTTCTGTTCAAGTCTCTTCACTCATTCCAAGGTGCCAGATCAGAAGACCACAGGCTAAGAATGTGATAGGCTTGCCCTACAGGTCAGGTACTTTGGAGCACTGCACAAATTTAATTCAAGAATGGAACCCATATATGCATGACTGTGAAAAATATGCACCTTGGCCTTCATCAGATGTTTTGAATAATATCTGAGAAACTTGGTGTTATATTTTGACTGCTTTTTATTAACAATATAACCATATTGGGTATCAAATGATAAATCAACCTTGTATAACTGGAAAAACCAATTTGGTCATTATGTGTCACCCTTTTTCTAGATTGTTGAATTTGATTTGCCAACATTTCGTTCAAGAGGTATTCATCTATATTCATGAGTGATTTTGGCCTCCAGTTTTCATATATTGTACTGTCTTTGTCTTCTTTTGCAATCAGTAACTGCCGTGTGTCTCCTTTTCCCTCCTACTCTGAATGAGAACATCTATTGTGGTTTCCCTGCCCCTTTTTCATTGTTGTACTTTAGTGGTGGCAAAGAGGGGATAGGTATAACTTGTCTCTTTCAGGTAATAATTTGCCAGAATATGAGAATCCATATATATTTTTTTAATGGAGAGTAATGGACATCAACAGAATCCTGGATTTCCAGGTGGGAGCAGTAAAAGGTTTGGACTTTAGATTGGTTCCACTGAGGAGGGCTTGAGTGTGTCTAATGTATTTGGAGGAGGGTGAAATGCACATCTGATGATCAGAAGTGTCGGCTGTGACAGAACCTGCTGCCTGATCATCAGATCCATTTCCTATTCTTCCTAGCACTCAGCTAGGCTACATTTTCTGACCTCCCTAACAATTAGGTATGACCATCAAGGAAATTCTAGCTATGGATGTTGAACAAAAGGTGATAAACATCATTTCCAGACCTGTACCAGAAGGTCCTTCTGTGGGTGATCCTCCATGCTCTTTTTGCTTTGACATGATGCCAGCAAACACAACCACATTTGCAGACACTGTTAGAAGATGCTAGAAGGTGTCCCAGTCTCTGGCCATAAAGTAAGTAACCAACAGATTGAGAGCACTTGCTTGACACATCACATGATAGAGTAGTAAACTTGCTTTCTAATAACCTACTGAGACAGTGGGGTATATCTGTAAGAACAACTAGCATTACTCCAACTAACACACTCCAATTTCTTTCTTCTCTAAGTCCTCAACTTCAGGAATATGGAGGACAAGCTAGACTTTATGACTTTAACTTACATTTCTCTTAATCTCTTTTTCATATGTACCTTTTCTTTGGCTACACTGAATCCTAGGTATTTTCTCCATCTATCTGTCCTTTCACTAAATATCTCTTTACATAAGTATATTCTACTAATAAAAATTACCATATTATTTGTTTCTAAAAGATTTATTATATTAAACTTTTTTCTTGGTCATTTTTAATTTCCTTCCTATATTTCCATATACCTTGAAAACGTTTTTCTTAAATATTGGGTTAGCCAAAAATTTAGTTCAGGTTTAAGTAAAAATAAGACACATTTTTCATTTTCCAAGAACTTTATTGAACAATGTATTCATTAACCAAATGAAATTTTTGGCCTACCCAATATATTAGGCCTTCATATTTTATAATCAGATTCTGACAACTTTCTGAGAATCTGATTCTGCAATCTTTTGTCCTGCTCTCAATTAGCAGTGCTTTATTTGTTTGTACGTGTTGTGATTATTAGTATTTTTACAGACCTATTTACCCTGTACCTTTTTCTCTTTTGCCTGAGTTTCTATATCTGATATGTGTTTTTCCAAAGGTGATTTGAATTTGCTTCTCTCTGGTATCTGAGGACACCAGCAACCCAGGACCACTTTGGGTTAAGCATTCAATTTAAGGTTATTTGATTTTGGTGTTGGTGGAAGTAAGTGGATAGTATGAATTTTATCACCAAAAATAAGTATGGGTGAGTTTGTGATAGGAATTCTTATGACACACTTTTTTCTCCCTTCTCATCACCCCAAATCAAGACTGGCAGTCAATCCTCATTTTTGTCTCCCTCTGCAGGAAAAGTTTTTGTTGTCATTACTTACCACTCTGGTAAATAGTTTCTCATTTTTCTTGCTGGGATGGGATGGGGGAGATTTTAGCTGTATTTAGTGGTCTCTAATCTAACCCCACTTCTTGCTCATGCCCTAGTTTTGTCTCCTGCATTTTTGTCACGTAGTTAATTAAGAGTCAGCTCTAGCCTCTATGATCAGCAAATGTCCCAGAGTGAATAATGGCTTCTTAGGGTATTCACTACAAATACCTGTATTTCCACTTTTTCATGATTTCCTTCTTTGGATGTTTTTACTTTATTTAGCTAACTGTTCGTTCATGTATTGTAAAAATATGCTGTCCATATTTACCCAGCCTTTTCTATGTTTATGCATAAGAAGTTCCTTGTGGGCACCTAGTCCCTTATACTTTCAGAAATGAACTCTCTTCTCCCAGTTTTCATACATAACAATAGCTCTAAACAGATATTTATCGTAGCGGGGAGGATGTTTCAACCTCCACAAGGGAGCCAAACTGTGTTTTTACACACACACAAATTGATATTTTACAGGCTTTACCCTTAGAACTTGTAAAGTGGATTAGTAAAATGATGACAACAAGTAAATGATTAGTAAAATAATAAATGACTATAAATAAATATTAGTAAAATGATGACTGTGAATAAATAATAGAGTACCATTAAAGCTGAAAGCACTCGAGAAATGTTTGATGATATTGATCATGATGATGATGATGATGTTGATGACATCATTGGGCTGAAAAAGGTGATGATGGGATCTTGTTGGCTAGAGGAAATGATATAAGGGCAAATGTCTGTGGGCAAAGACATGATTCAAGTTTGTTTGTACAGAAGGATAGATGGAAAAACCCACAGGGAGCAGTACCAATCAGTATGATTTTACTCAAGAACTTTCAAACCAAATGGGAAAGATAAAATGATTTAAAATGCACTTTAAACATTATTTATAACCCACTTTACTCCTAAAAATGTTTTAGTGGGGACACTCATAATTTTTTCCATTACCTGTACACGGCCTTAGTAAAGTGGATCCAGATATTAGCCTTGGAGCTGGAAGGCCAAACCAAAAAACAAACTTGCTGATTTTTCTCTACTCAAAGGCAATGTTTGCTGATATTGGCTCTTCATCCCCCAAATACAATGTGTTGTTTCACAAACGTGGGAGCCTATCCCTATTCTGATCATGTCCATTTTCAGAAAGTCTCTCGTGGTATTCCTGACCTTACTTAGAGAGTGACTGTCATGAAAGATTCAACTCATTAAGCAGACATAAGAGATTCTGCTTAGTTTTAAGGAAATAACCCTGTTAAATGATTCCCTCACATGCAAATCATGCTGGACCATTGTTCATCAAAGCCACATTCTTGCTTCCTTTGCTCATGGAGGATGCAGAGGACATATTCACATGTAATGAGCAGATCTAATCTTAAAAAGTGTGCTCAGGACTTCCCTGGTGGCACAGTGGTTAAGAATCTGCCTGCCAATGCAGGAGACATGGGTTCGAGCCCTGGTCTGAGAAGATCCCACATGCCGCGGAGCAACAAAGCCCGTGAGCCACAACTACTGAGCCTGCGCTCTGGAGCCCGCAAGCCACAACTGCTGAAGTCCACGCACCTAGAACCTGTGCTCTGCAACAAGAGAAGTCACCGCAATGAAGAATAGCCCCCGCTTGCCGCAACTAGAGAAAGCCCGTGCG
This sequence comes from Mesoplodon bidens, assembly GCF_964165515.1. Lineage (NCBI taxonomy): Eukaryota > Metazoa > Chordata > Mammalia > Artiodactyla > Ziphiidae > Mesoplodon > Mesoplodon bidens. Next base: position 15,132,604 of record NC_138181.1, on the reverse strand, counting down.
CAACAACCAAGACCCAACGCAGCCAAAAATAAATAAATAATTTTTAAAAAGGGTGCTAACAGTCTTGCATACTAACAATAAGATTTATCTCCAGGCTGGCAGCTTACAGGTAGTCTTTTATTTTTCAAGGCAAATTTGAAAATTAGCAAATTAAATCACAACGCTGTTTACAGGGTACAGGACTACCTTGTCTGGAGCATTGTTCTTTTTCCTTTTATGCATAAGAATACTTTAATAGCTAGAAAAAGACCAAAACCTGCTAGTTCTCTGCTTCTGGCAGCACGCCAGCTCTTCCATCTACAGTGATCAAAGACTGGAAACACCATGTGATAGAGTAAGAGATGTTTTTTAAATAGTAGGACTTTATTGAAGTTTTCTGAGGAGTAAAATTATGCAAGCCTCATAGGTGAAATTTGGGGAGTGCTGATGTCATTTTTATCTTTCAGGCTCTAAGCTACAGGATCAAAAGGGAGTAATTTCATAGAAATTCAAATCTCCCTTCCCTGGGCACACCAGTACCATGGGAGGATTTAGCTAGCCTAATGGTGAAACACTCACTATGAACGCTTTGTACTCCTCATCCAGGCCAGAAAGGTCCTTGATGTTGCAAAATCTAGCCATTTGGAGGTTAAAGCCACATGTTCGCTCTTGCCAAGGACGTAGGTCCTCTGAGCTGTACAGGAGGCTATTGTGTTGCCAATGCTCTCTATTAAGAGGAGGTGGATGGAAACCATGAAATGAATTCATAGTACACACGCACTTTTCACATTGCATTTAGGGAACCCAAACTGTATTAACTGAATATGCTTGCTGCACAGTAAACTAGCTCGATTTCATGGTAAGAAGATTTCGTTTTCCTTTAAATATAAAAAAAGTGCCCAAACTCAAGCTTATAAATATTCTTCAATGCTACTCAGAGAGTCTCCCTGGGATATTAAACAAGTAGTTAATTCGTAGTGAGAATAGGTATAAAAATTATAATACAGTAAAAGAAATAGGTGTATCTACACCTCATAATTTGATGATCCCCTCTACTCATTCTTTTTTTTTTTTTTTTTTTTCTTTTTGCGGTATGCGGGCCTCTCACTGTTGTGGCCTCTCCTGTTGCGGAGCACAGGCTCCGGACGCGCAGGCCCAGAGGCCATGGCTCACGCGCCCAGCCGCTCCGCGGCATATGGGATCCTCCCAGACCGGGGCACGAACCCGTATCCCCTGCATCGGCAGGCGGACTCTCAACCACTGCGCCACCAGGGAGGCCCTCTACTCATTCTTAATGAATTTGATGCCCCCATTCACGCCTTTCCTTCGATCTTACTGCACATTATTTGTGCCCATAGACCAAAACACATGAAACATATCCTAACCTATTAATATATTTCTAACACTATCCTTACTAAAAGGGTTAACATTAATCAAACGGTTTACAGTTAGCCCATTAACTTAGGCTACCAACCAAATGAGGCTGTATATGCTCTCCTAATGGCTCACAACTTGGTCTACACACTCAACTAAGTTTCACTGATGCCCAGTTGATCTCTTTCTGCTCTCACCCCCACCTACTTCCATCCTAAAACAAAAATCTGGGGTCCAGTTTCTCTTATTCTGCTCCTTGATGCAGACCTTAAAATATGTGTTTTATGGCATAACTTCAGTTAAATGCTTTTTAAGTCACCTGGGACCAGTTATGCTGGTAATCCATCTCAAACTGTTTTATTCTTCTGCATTTAATACAACCATTATCCCAGGTGGCCGTTTAGTCCTATACACTCTGCCTTCTCCTACCTCATGTGATTCCCTCTACTTTTGCTCTGGATCCCATATTCACCTGCATAAAGCAGTCAATACAAGAATTATCTCCTCTTCTGCTGTAGTGACATTTTCCCTGTTTATTGGATCATTCTCTAAAGCATACCATTATGGAGATAAAGCCCATATTAAGAAAACCATGTCTTCCCTTGTCTCATATACCTGCTCAGCTACCATTCAATTTCTTTGCTCCTTTACTTAGCAAAACTTGGAAGAATTGTCTTTGAGTCATCACTTGCTTACTATCCACTGTCTCCTCAACCTACTCTAATCAGGCCTCTGTCTTTCACAACTTATAATATCTGCTGGGGCTGTCATAACAAAATACCACAGACTGGGTAGCTTAAACAACAGACATTTCTTCTCACTGTTCTGGAGGCTAGAAGTCCATGATCAAGTTGCTAGAAAATTTGGTTTCTGGTGAGACCTTGTTTCCCGGCTTATGAACAGCCACCTTCTTGCTGTGTCCTCATATGGCCTTTCCTCTGTGTTTGAAGAGAGAAAAAGAGAGAGAGGAGAGAGAGAGTAGGTGAGCTTTTGTGTTCCTTCTTCTTATAAGGACATCAGTTCTATTGGATTAGGGTCCTGCCCTTATTACCTCGTTTAACCATAATTTCCGACATAAAGATCCAGTCTCCAAATACAGTCACATTGGGGGTTGAGACTTCAACATATGAATTTTTAGGGGAACAGAATTCTGTCCAGAACACTATTTTCTGAAATAGTTCACCTGACCATCACCCACAATTTCCATTTTCACATTCCAGTGTTTGGTTCTCTGCCATTCTATTTAGTTCTGTGCTATATTCCACTTGTTCTCACCCTTTAACATAGTCAACTCATAGTTGACTGCTCCGTTCTTTCTGAAGCATCTTATCTTGTATTTCAGTTAACAAGATATTTTATTTCTTAGATGCCACCTGTACTTCTATGTTATAATAAGTTAACTTTAATCAAAGTCACAAAATAATTACTGGCAAAATTTTTGCATCATTTTTATTCTGGATCTACATGATTTCTTAGCAGGTGTTGAATGACAACCACTTTGGAAACTTTGACACTGTCCCAAACAGTTAAACACATACCTACCAAAATACTCAACCATTACATGCATAGGTGTTTACCCCTGAGAAAGTAAAGCACATGTTCATCCAAAGAACTGTACATGAATGTTTATAACAGGGTTATTCGTAATAATCCAAAACTGGAAACAACCAAAGTATCCAGCAATATTGAAATAGATAAACTAATGTGTCATATACATACAACAGAATGTTACTCAGCAATATAAGGGAATAAACTCTTCATATATGTAACATCCTGGATGGATCTCAAAATAATTAAGTGGAGTTAGAGAAGATACACAAAAATTATATTTTGTATGGTTCAAGTTGTTTAAAATTCTAGAAGTTCTAACTAGTCTAATTAGAAGAGGGCACACGGATGGTCTGATGAGAAGGATTACCAAAGCCATAAAGATATTTTAGAGGGTAATGAATATGTTCAATATCTTGATTATGATTGCTCCACAGGTATATGTACATACACATACACATATATATTAAAATGTGTCAAATTTTGTACATTACTTATTTATGTGTTTATTTTTAATTGAGATATAACTGACTTTCAATAGTATATTAGTTTTAGGTATACAACATAGTGATTCCATATTTTTATACATTACAAAATGCTCACTACAATAAGTCTAGTTACCTTCTGTCACCATACAAAGATATTACAATATTATTGACTACCTCTAGTGATATGATGGTTATTTCAGGAAGTTTTGCTATAAAGAGTAGCAGAGAAAAGAGAACGTAGAGTCGAGGGTGGTTATTTTTCTACAAGATGGGAGTTGTTATGACATTTTTGCATAAAAGTTTTTGAATAGGTAAAATGTTATAAAATGTAGTTAGGACTGTTGCTATTCAGTAAATATTTGCAAAAAAATAAACACACAAAAAACTTTTTTCTAGGCAGATGACTTTCAGCTCCCACTTGCCCACTCAGACAGGCCCTGAGGTACAGTGAGTAAATTACATGATGATACATGGTGACCCTGTGTCCAGATCATGAGAATGAAAGCTGGTCTTAGGAGAAAGAACAGTTCATCCATTAAAATAAAATGAACGGTCCAACACAGTACATTGGGACTGTTAGAGAGAGATGGGTAGATTTATTTGTGGGAATCTTAAATATTTTATTCTCTATATATTTACTGATTGATTTCTATGTGCCAGGTACTATCCTAGAGCTTGGGGTGCAGAAGTGAAAACAAAAGAAACACAGAAGCAACGCTGCCTTCATAGAGCTTGCAGTCTAGTGGGGTGAAGGGCAGATGGACGAAAGTCAAAACAAAATAAATAATTATAAATGTTCTAATGTATAAGTGCTCTGGAAAGAAATAAGTTAAAAAGTGAGATAAGAAGGAAGTGTGGAAAAGAGGTAAGGATTATGGATGTTTTCTTTTGCATGTCTATTCACAGTGAAATAAGAAGCAAGATCATCAGCAGAAGATGTGCGAAAATTTGGAGTTAGGGAATAAGATATGACATAGTGACCTGGGAAGGTGGGAGAGTGAATTGTTCAGCAAAATGTGGTGGAATTGCCAGGCAGCATGGAGGAACCACTTGAGATTTGAGGTAATAAAATTGAAACAAATCCAATCAATATGACACATATTTTTCCCCAGCCATCTTCAGCTGAATAGGTACAGCCTGTGAACATGTGGAGAATGGATTAGATTTGACCTGTATCGGGGGATCATTTAAGCAATCTCCCAATCAGTCAGACCATAAACTTCAGGAATATTTAACCCCAGCTTTTTATCTGTTTTTTATATCTAATCATTCACTAAGTTATTCAACCCAAGAAGATGGCCAAAGTCAGAACTCCTTAATGATATGGAGTAGACAGAGGAAGGAGCTCATGGGGAAGGCTGGGACAAAAGAATTGAAGATGAAGGAGGAAAACCAGGAAAAGGTGTTACAAGGTGTTACAGAAACCAAAGTAGGAGGGACTAGTCAACAGTAGCAGCACAACTCTTGAAGTAAAACCTTTACCTACTCAATCCCTCTTACATCATTTTTCTCTTTTCTATTCCTATTGCTGAGGATTGATGAGATTATTCAATTGCTAGTATTTGTCTCCCAAACTATAAATGGTTCTTCAATTCATCCTTCATGGTTGTCAAAGTTCTTATCTGAATAAATCAGCTCATGTTGTTTTTCCTACCCCAATACCTAAGACCTCAGGACTTGAGCAATCAAGTCCAAACTTTTTACTTCATATTCAAAGTCTTCCATGTGATGGTACCAACCAGTTCTTCTGACTTCATCATCCTCCAGCATCTTCTTTCACTCCTTTACTCCCTTCACCGCTGATCACTAACATTCTTAGACAGCGCAGAGATGTTCAATCCTCCCTGACTTTGTACCTATCCTAGAATTACCCTCATCCTAGAATTACCAAGATACCCCTCTGCATATACCCAAAATCTTTTCATCCAAGAATTGGCATGAATGTTAACTCCTTGTAAAGCCTTTTCTGAGCCCACTATTTATAAATACTTTCTTTTCTTACAATGTGGACATTTTAGGTACCTATTTTCACACTTATTTTATTTCATTTTCTCCTATACAAAGTTTCAGACACACATCTGTTGAAGTTAGTGACTCTGCCTTTTTCATCCTAGTATTTTCTACCCCCAAACCTTCCAAATTTTGCATCCTTGCCATATATTTATTGAAATAGATGATTTTTGAATTCTGAATTCATTTGGGCCAAATTATGAAGAATTTACTATAGGTGTGTTTGTGTGTGTGTGCACATGTGTACATGTTGCAAAAATATATAGATCAATAACACCTTGCTGATTTTCCCTCAAAAGTACCTACAAGTTTTAAGTAATTCATCTTATCAGGATCTAGAGGGTTTCATTTCCCAGTTGTTAAATGTAGCATTTGATACTTGATATTGAGAGCACAGATGCTAACTGAAATTCTCCTTCTACTAAAGAGAAACTGAGGCCCAGTGAGATGTAATAATTCACTCTTGATGGTACATACGCCAGCTGTACACTCTGGAAACTTGCCAAATCACTCAATACCATCTCTGATTTGATTCAGTTATACACAGTTATACATCTGTGGCCTTTAAGAATGTCAGGGCAGGGAGGTGCTTAAGGATCATATAATAATAATGACCACATTTATGGAGTTTCCACTTGGCACTGTGTTAGGAACCTTACAAACATCATAATTAATCCTCACAATAACCTTGAGAAGTGGGTATCCTTATTCTCATTTTAATGAGAAGTTTATTCTTAATAGGATGAACTTACCTGCAACCACTGCTTTCAAATGACAGAGATACAGCTTTCTGGCTTCAAAATCCATGCTCTTACAATTTTAGAGTAATGAATTAGTTGACTCTTGGCTATTGCATGTGATGAGAAGAAAATGATACTAATTTTCAAACTGGTTCTAGAGAATTTCATCAACAATGGGTGAAAAAGAAGTTGTTATAATGAACCTATGAAAATGATTTTTGTTTAAGTCTCACCCATTTTATCTAACCAAACTTTTAGTCTGTTTTATTATTCATTTATCCATTCATTCACTCAACAAAATTGTGTTGAATACCTACTCTGAGTCTATGACTGTTCTAGATACTCTTGGGATACATTCATGAATAAGGCACGAAAGACCCCTTCCCTCATAGTGCTTATATTTTAGCAAGGGTGGGACAGAAATAAACAATAATCTTAATGAACTAACTACATAGTACATTAGAAGATGATAAGCGTTGTAGACATGTTTCAAAAATTAGAAAAGTAGATACAAATTTTGAAATGGGGGAGTGTATAGTTTGCACATTTAAACAGTAAGCTCATTGGAAGAGCACGCCCAGCAGAGGAAAGAGCCAGTGCAAAGTTGTGACTGCATATTGGAGGAATAGTAAGACCAGTGCCCTGGGAGAGAGGGAGTGAGGGGGTGGGCTTTAAGGGCAGAGATCTGAGAGAGGTTGAGAGAGAGGACAGAGATCTCTGTGGCGTACGAACCCAGGCTGTATTCTTCTGTTCCTATCTTATCTGAGTCTCTCATCCTTTGCTTTTGCTTCTGCCCTTTCACAAGTTTGGGTCAGGAAATCAATTGTGACATATAGCACTTTTATTTACTTATCAGTGGAAACCTCATTTTTGTAGCTGTTGATTATTATAGTGAAGTTTAACTAATATGGAGAATCTGCCCCTCTGTGGTATCAAGACAGGAGCATAAAAGATAAGAGTAGATAGCTGAGTACAGAAGAGAATTTGGAGTCCCTTACTCCTGGGCTCTGTCCAGACCTTGTCTTCTTTTTGGGTTGATGTTAACCCTTAGTAGTAGATATTCTCTAGCAAAACTCATGGGTCTTTGCTGCAGGAGCCAATAAAAAGATCTGATCCTAGAAGAGATTTCATTTTCTAAAATTTCTCACAGTTTTTTCTCTCTCTTCTAACCTGAACATCAGTCAAATATTTGATAACTGAGTAATTTACAATAAAATCTTGAAACTTGAGTTTTTAAATTCTAAGTTTCTGAACTCATAAACCCTTCGATTTGAAGAAAATAAGAAAGCTGTTGCTCTGCCCTTGAATTTTCGCTCCAATTAAGCACTGCTTTCTCGAAGGGTGAGCATCTCCGCTAGATGTTAGAATTTATTTTTATTTTTAAAATGTTTTGCCTTTAACAAAGAGCATGATGATTTCTCCCTCATGAATAACTGATCATCAGAGAAAGTTTCAAAAGACGTTGCACTGATTAGCATCTCTGAGTAAAACACAGATTTGAAATCCTGGCTAGGCTTTCCCCCTGATTATCTCTGGGAGAAAGAAAACACAACATACCCAGAGGAGAGATTTTAAGTTTATTTTCTCTTTTTGTACTTATAATAAAGACTTTTCTTCCCAAACTAATCAGCAACCCATTGGCTGGAACCCAAGCCTGGCTCATAGGAAATTCAAGTCAGAAATAGACAGCGGGAAGCTGTCTTTTTGTGCAATATCTCAAGAAAAGTAAAACAAATTTGATCATTATGAAGCCTGAGTCACCTCATCACTACGAAGCACCCCCTTTCTTGCCATTGTATGAATGGTGAGAACCTTAACATTGACAGCCTGCCTTGTCCTAACGAGATTAGCATCAGTCACCCTGGTTACCTGCTTAGAGGACTTGAACAATCATATATATATATATATTCTTGAAATAGAACAGGAAAGCATTCACTTGTAGCTCACATTTACTGGGTCCTCATTCTGTGGCAAATTCCATGCAAGATGTTTTGGGCCAAATGTTGAAGCCTGGGAGCAGAGAGAAGAGCTGCCCAGGGTATGACCAGACTTAGAGCTGAATGAATTTTCCCTGGAAATCAAAGCCTTCAAAATATTGCACTTATTTATGCTGACAAAATATTCAAAGAGCCAGCATGAACATTTGTTCTAAGAGGGGAAAAAAATAAAACTTAATAAAATCCATTTCATCTATCTGATTAAGCTAAAATGCTAGTTGAAGTTGATTGTTTTATTTGGCACCTAAGTATGTGAATTTTTTTTTCTTTGCAAATTAGTAGCAGTGGCAGGACCATGCAGAACATCTGGCAACTGAGGATTTTAGCACTAACTTTATTCTACTGGATTAAGTGGTGACTGGGCCAGAAAGGAAGAACGTGCGTGAGGGGGCAGGGGTGCTAAGTAGTATCCTAGATACCAGCAGAGTAATTAAGTTTTGGCTAACAATATTTAAATGAAGGGATTCCAAGGCAGACATCTTAAATAAATAGGGAGATGTTCCCAATGTTCCCAGAGTTTAGCGGTAGTCTCTAATCACAGTCTTTTTTCTCCTTTTATCTCTTTATATATGACTTTCTACATCTTCCCAAAGGGATGGACTTGGCTTCTTTATCTGGATTACTAAAACCTGTGGAGGAATGGCAGTGGTTTCAGGGTCTTGCTGAACAAGCAGTCAGCACAAACGCTTGATGAATTCATGATAAATGACAGCCACGGTTGATGGGTCAGTGATTGGTAAAACGATGAAGAGTTGAACTTCATCCTCAAAAACAGCTGCAGCATAGTGGAAAGAATATTGGATCAGAAGCCAGGAAGCTTAGTGCAACTTAGTGCAGCTGTGGCTACTTCCTAGCTATCTGACACCTCTAAGTCACTTACTTTCTCTGGGTCATAGCATAGTGGACTTAATGATGTTTTGAAAGTTCCTTTAGTGAGCAGGATTTCATTATGAATGAGAAAAAGCTAAACTAAATAGTGCTAAATGAGAACTGTGAATATCATTTCTACCTCGGTCCCCATTAAGATCCTTTCTCACTTCATGTTTGTGGGTGTCTGTTCCCTGACTCCTTGTTGACTGACTGCTCCACATCAAGACTTCACACTGATGATACTGATGGAGAGAGTAAAGTCTGGGATGTTGAGAACAGTAACAGGTGGACAGGAGATATATTTGGAGACAGAAGGACCTGATTTTAAGATCCCTCAAATCATTCAACTTGGGCTTCCATCGTGGCACAGTGGTTAAGAATCCGCCTGCCAATGCAGGGGACACGGGTTTGAACCCTGGTCCGGGAAGATCCCACATGCCACGGAGCAACGAAGCCCATGCGCCACAACTACTGAGCCTGCGCTCTAGGGCCCGTGCACTGCAACTACTGAGCCCACGTGCCACAGCTACTGAAGCCCGAGCACCTAGAGCCCATGCTCCGCAACAAGAGAAGCCACCGCAATGAGAAGCCCGTGCACCATAATGATGAGTAGCCCCTGCTCACTGCAACTAGAGAAAAGCCCACGCAGCAACAAAGACCCAAGGCAGCCAAAAGTAAATAAACACATAAATACATTTTTTTAAAATCATTCAGCTTACTCTCCACACGTCCATGGTGCCAACTTTTGCCTTGCTTCAGCCCCCAATTTTCATGTGGTATGATGAAATGAGCACTGTAACTACTCCAGTAAGACTTTTCAGCAATTCCCAACTGTTGTTAGAATAACAGTCATATCCTTAGTATAATGGGACTGGTTTACATTTCCCCAGGCTCCCCCTCTGCGTTCCAGCCATTCCAGACATAATGAAATGAATTGCCTTGCACTGCACCCACACACACACATCTCTTTCAACTCCATGAATCTCTCCCTGCCTCTCTTTCGACTCCATGACGTTATTCTTTTATCATCTCGGACAAGAAAAGGTGAAGCAAGAATAAATGTTAACTCACAGTCAGGTCCCACTTTTGCTTACAGTCATTCCAGGCAGTCGTATCTGATCCCTGTCCCACCAACAACCCTCCCCTTAGCTCTTCTCTCGTGCTCACTGAACTTAACCACCATTTCCCTTGCTCTCTTGCTCACTCTGGCCTAGCGCCTGGCACAGCGCCTGCTAAATGAACTCATTCATTCACCGTATTTGTTCAACCGAATGGACCGGGAAACAGGAAATCATGGTGCTTCTATCACCCTGATATTATAACTTGGATTAACTTAACCTTTTTAGCCTCAATATCATAATCTATAAAACAGAAATTTCATTGTATGATCTTTTTCATATGATGCTTCGGTTTCTAGAAATAGTTTTCCCCAAATAAAATAGCACCCATAGAAAGGAATTCAAACATTTCCTCAATAACAATATCTAGAAATTACAGGCTGAAAATCGGATTGGGTAGAGCATTAACACAGAAAATAAAAAGTTTATATGTTGATATCATAAGAAACAATCATATGATTTTGATTCCTGATATTTGAGAGATGCCCATGTCATAATGATGATGAAATTCTCATTTTCATGATGACTCTATTCACAATTCATGATCTCACTATATGACTCAGTTGATCCTCACACAACATACAACTTATTATATGCTTGAATTAACTGCAGGAGGGCTCTCTTTTTCTCAGTTTGAGAGTGGATTTGGCAAATATCCTCCTCCGATGACTTTTGAGTTGAGCTGGTGGGAAGACAAATGAGAGGAAGAAAAATAGACATATTTATTGTTAAAAGAGAGAATAAATCTATCCCAGATAGAGATGCTGTTAATATTCTGAACCACGTGGTGAAACAAAGGTATGTTTCCTGTACAGGTTAAGAAGCTGTGGAGTAATAAACAAGACATTCTGTGGCTTCATTTTTCCAGCTGTTAGTGGAGATACTTGACATTTACCAACATGCATGCGGCTGTTTGACAGAAAATGGAATTATTACCTCTTTCCAGCAACTGTCCACTAGGCATATCTCACTCCTCACTGCTGCCAGAAGTCTTCTTGAGCCTCGAGTGGAATTTCCTGCAGAGGAAATTTCAAGTGCAGTGAAAATAAAGGGTAGGGGGACATTTAAAGCAATGGCAAGAAATAGCTCTTAAAGGCAGCAATTTTCTGGGCTATGTCTTATGCTTTTGATGAGAAAGAAAAATAAAGATCAGTGTGTATTCTGACACCTCAGTCATCTCTTCTAGCCCAAGTCTCAGAAAAGGAATCATCTTTAGCAAATAAAAGATGGTATTGTGTCACTGTCCTTCCTCTTTGCCAAGTTCCTGCATTCTCCTCATTGGTAGAAAGGTTAGAAATGTATCACTTTGTTGGAAGAAGCATGAAAATGAGTGGGAGCTTAGTTAGTAATCAACTGTCCCCTCTTTCTTTTCTTTGCTGTAATCTGGAAACTCCAGAGTAATGCCATTGCTAAGCAACAGATCAGACATTTCTTTTCAAGGTGCAGGTGAATAATAAGGTATCATGCCTGCTCAATCAGAGTCCACATGGATGCATCAGCCCTCTGCTCATCAGGGTGTTGGGTGGAGGCAAATCTTGCCTTGCACTCTGCACCCTTCACTGAGATGTACACCAGTCTGGACACAGGAGGCAAAGGTTCTGAACCCAGAGGTGTCATGAAGAACAGGAGCTTGTCTGAGCCAGTTCACGTCACTAGACCTAGTTTCCCAATGTGTAAAAGAAGGTAATTGGACTATAGATTAATCTGAAGAAGAGATTTCTGTGCAATCTCTGAGTCAGTGGATTTTGGAGATTAACCAGGTGTCTTTATTATTAAGCAATCTACCACTGATTTTGATACAAATCCAAGACTAGATCAATAAGAGTGAAGAGTTTCTAAGAATCCTTTCTCTCAGGACTTCCCTGGTGGTGCAGTGGATAAGACTCTACACTCCCAATGCAGGAGGCCCGGGTTCAATCCCTGGTCAGGGAACTAGATCCCATATGCATGCCGCAACTAAGAGTTTGTATGCCATAACTAAGGAACCCGCCTGCTGCAACTAACACCTTGGGCAACCAAATAAATAAATATTTAAAAAGAAGAAAATAAAAAAGAATCTCTCTTGATGTTCTGAGTTTATAAGTCTGGATTAAATGTGTTCAAAATTGTTCAGCAGACAAAAATCTAATAGACAATTCCTTAGGAAAATCTTATGGTCACTGAGCCAGGAAAGCATTGTGTATTTCATAAGCTTTGTTTATTTAACTTACTAACCATTAGAAGCAACAATGTCATTTGACCCTGAAGTTACTTTGATTCCTCTTTTGTCTCCCATGTACAGTTAATACTTATAATAATAATGGTAGTTAAGACTCACATAGCACATATTTTGTGCTAGGAATTCTTCTAAGTCCTTTATATTTGTCAACTAGTTTAATCTTTACAACACTATACTTTTGGTGTAATTATTAACCTCATTTTACTGATGAGGAAAATGAAGCTCGGAGGGCTTAAATAATTTACTCAAGGTCCTGCCGCTAGTACTAGACTAAGCTAGAATTTGAACCCAGGAAGTCAACTCCAATATTTATACTTAGCACCATGCCGTTCTGAACCTGGTTTATTGGTGCAGCTTTGCTATTTCCATAATTTATGGTACTATCTTGATTTATTCTTATCTTTTAATTCCTACTAGCAAATTCCTAATTTATGTTGATGCCAATTCACCATAAATAACTTCAAAGATTTACCAAGCATCTTGAAATGTGAGCAGTATCATGCTACAACATGTAATAATAAAGATCTCTGCTTTCCAGGAATTATACAGTCTTTTTGATAAACTTCCAGGTTTTCTTATTTCTGGTCTGTCTAAAGTAATTTTCTACAGGTAGTTTTGACCACAGCTCTTTTCACTTTATGAGCACAAATTTTCTACCAACTTAATGCTTCGGGTTACACTTTAAGTGTCAATAATTAAAAACACTTTATCCCCTAGTTTCATGGTATCTAAAGGTACTCATTACTCAGTTTCTTTACTGAGCTTTCATGCAAAGCAGTCAAAATATTACAGAGAAATGTTACCCATATTTAAATGTTCTAAATCAAACTTTTCCATCTTTGAAATCCTATTTAGAATTCGTATTTGCTAGGAAATCCTAAATCAAATTAAGGAAAATTGATTTTCAAAGCATTTATAACTCCCAAAAGGATATTTTGCAAGTGTGATTGTAGATGTGTTTGAATACATCTGTGGAACAGTTTCACACATAGGTAATATTCAGAATTTATATAATAAAGCTACATTTAATTCTGGTCTTAGCTAGTTGAATTTCATATCATAAAATCAATCATGTGTCAAAGTTTAATTCTCAAAATATTAAAAATGTAATTCTTATGTAAATAAATAGTGATCATTTGTCAACATTTTAATTTAATTCATTAATGAGGAAACCAGTGATTGGAAAAAAACTGATTCAAAAAATATATGAAAGAAATGAGATTTTATATAATCAGTGACATAAAGTAGAATGCTGACCTAAGATGTTTACATTAGATTTAAAATAAACATTCATATCTTACATTGCAATAAAATCATGGGCTTTAAGTTATCTTTTCTAGTTACAAAAAATAAAATCACCTTGTTTTACCATTATTCTAAAAGTTAACCTCTAGCTTTTATGGAGTTATAAAATATTTGGGCCATAATCGATGGTAAATATTATGTTGAACATAGAATCCCCAAGAGAGTCAGTTAGCCCTTAGATAAAATGTTGGACAGTGCTCTAGTATGATATTAAACTTTTACACAGTCAATGTTTTGCTTTATTCCCAAATTTAGGATCATTTGATTACATGTTTATTCCATAGAATTCACCATGCTTTCATAAATTTGTCTCATTTTGGTGGATAAGTTATTTTTAGTGTTAAGTTTAGCAAGCATGGGATAGAGCTTTCTTGCAGGAAAAGTTACTGTAGATCAAGAGAGATTGTATTAGTACAGGTGAGACTAAAGTCCACATGACCATGAAGAAAGAAACTGTAATAGAGCAGATAAGTGGTGACAAATGCTTAAACAAGGAAAGACAGTGACTGGTACATAGGAGTCGTTACATAAATTTTAAATGGAATAAATATGTCGAAGTACAACTTTAAAGAAAACAACTGATTCTAACAGCTACCCTTTGGCAAAAATAAGTGAATAAAATGTAGATTAGCTAGGCAGTTCTTTTAAAATTATTCTGAGGGCTTCCCTGGTGGAGCAGTGGTTAAGAATCCGCCTGCCAATGCAGGGAACACGGGTTTGAGCCCTGGTCGGGGAAGATCCCACATGTCGTGGAGCAACTAAGACCGTGCGCCACAACTACTGAGCCTGCGCTCTAGAGCCCGCGAGCCACAACTACTGAAGCCCGGATGACCGTGCTCCACAACAGAAGAAGCCCACGCACCACAACGAAGAGTAGCTCCAGCTCTCCGCAACTAGAGAAAGCCCACGTGCAGGAGCAAAGACCCAATGCAGCCAAAAATAAATAAGCAAATAAAGTATTCTGAGATTTGAGACTATTTTTTCTCACCTGTTTTATTATCTGTTGTTGCTACATCCACTACTTGGTTAATGGCCTCAGATAGAAATTCACCGATATTTTCTTTTCTATTTGTTTTTTGTGATTGTACTTGTTCCCTTTGCCTGGAATGTCCTTCCCTCAGGCATCCCCATGGCTCACTCACTTCCTGCAGGTGTCAGCGCCTGTGACATCTCCCCCGCCAGATGCTTTCCCTGACCACCTTCTCTGAAATAGCCATCTCACTCTTGGTACTTCTTATCCTGGTTTGCTTCTCCTCAGAGCTGCAGATATATAACATCAATATTTATTTATTTTAAAAATAAACTTTAGAGTATTTTAGGTCCACAGCAAAATTGAGTAGAAAGTAAAGAGAGGTCCCATAAACCTCCTGCTTCACACCTTATAGCCTTTCCCACTACCAACATCCCACACCAGAGTAGTGCAATTATAAAAATCAGTGAACCTACACTGGCTTGTCATCATTACCCAAAGTCCATAATTTACATTAGGGTTCACTCTTGGTGTTGTACACTCTACGGGTTTTGACAAATGTATAATAACATGTATCCACCATTACAGCATCACACAGAAATTTTCGCTGCTCTACATATCTAACTACATTCTGCCTGCTCATCCCTCCCCTCCCCCAAATCCCTGATTACCATCAAGGGAGTGAAAAGAAGTTTCCAGAATCCTTATATGACTTTCTCAGAGAATGGTAAAATCTTTAGAGTATAGGAACTATGTATTGCAGACAAGACTTTTAACCTCTAAGCACCTGATAAAAATATGCCTGTCATAGTAGAATTACAAGACTTGCTGATGGATCAATTGATTGATTGACTTTGGGAAATGGAAAAAAGAAAAGAGGCTAGCACACAGAGGTCAGAAGCAGCATGGAAAAGGGCAGGTGATTTCTTAACAGTACTCATTGTTTATTTTCTTATTTTAAAGGGTTTTGTTTTCTCACCCAACCCATTGTTGCTTTTGAATGGAATGAGATTAAGTCCATATGATGACTGATAGGCTATGTGTTCCAAGGATTCTTATTAGAATTTGCTCTAATGTCAGGAAATAACTTAGAAGCCTGACCTGTGCACACCTACAGAGTTAAGCATGTCTGAGTTGCTTCTGCTAATGTTTCCAGGAAGCTATCATGCCAGGTACATGACTTGTTGCCTGGAAACCTCAGAACCCAAACTTTAACTGCACTGGAGGCACTTTTCTCAGGGGCTCCATGGGTATTTTGCGAACTCATCTCAGAACTCTGTGACCTGGTATCCATAGTCAAAGCAAAGTGGAAGATAGGGACAATTTTCCAGAAAATTTACGAAATAATCCTATGGCTCTAATTACTCCAAATTATTGAACTTTCTAAAAAATACCTTTAGTGGAGTATAGCTGATTTACAATGTTGTGTTAGTTTCAGGTGTACAGCAAAGTGGTTCAGTTATACATATACATATATCCACTCTTTTTTAGATTCTTTTCCCATGTAGGTCATTACAGAGTATTGAGTAGAGTTCCCTGTGCTATACAGTAGGTCCTTATTAGTTATCTATTTTATATATAGTAGTGTGTATGTGTCAATCCCATTCTCCCAATTTGTCCCTCCCCCCTTACTATTTGGTTACCATAAATTTGTTTTCTATAACTGTAACCGTGTTTTGTAGGTAAGTACATTTGAAACAGAAACCCTCAGATTTTGCCTTTTATCATCAGCAAAAGTATGATTATTTAATAAGTATGAAGAACCACTTCTTCTCCTGGCTGAACTAGAGTACTAATTTTAAGTTCTGGTTCAGAGACAGTAGTGAATTGTAGGAATTAGAAACTTGCCTCTTTCCATGGCCAGGGTCCCTTACCCCTCAACTGTGGGCTCAGAATACTTACAGCTAACAATTCTACAGCTTTTACATGAGCAGGGAGTATGTTAAGGACTTCACATAGAATAATTCATTTAATCATCACAAGGATCATAAACGATAGGTGCTATTATTTCATTGCACAAGTGAGGAAACTGAAATACAGAGATGGAGTAACTTTAAGAAATGTCACAAGGTCATTAAGCTAGGATTTGAGGACGGGTTGTTTGGCTCTAGATTTTGTTTCCTTGAGGCTCAGGAGCCAATTCTGACCTCAACAAGGGTTTAAGAAATTCTAAGCTAACACATCAGTGGCTTCAGTGAATTTATTTGTTGCTTGACAAGCTGTAACCTTACAGCCTAACTCTGACAGTTGGATTTCTGCATTGGATTTCTATGAGGCCAAATCCGTATCTCCTAGGAACATTCTATTTTCTAGATTCTGGCTTTTCCTAATCAGAAGGATAAACTTCTGCCCAGCAACTTCACAAATGAGAAAAGAAACAGCATTTTGGAGATGGGCACAACATTGGAAATCAACTATACTTCAATAATAGTAATAATAAAACAGCATTTTTGATGATTGGTTTACTCATTTACCCATTTACTTATTCATCAACTATTATTTGCCAGCAATGCACTTTGTAAGAGGTTGGGGAAGGAATTCCAGGCACAATGAACACCCCAAGAAATAGAAGGGAGATTAACAAATATCTATTCGGGGCTCACTATGTGCTGAGCATTGTTTTTGGTGATGAGAATACAATAGGGACCAAAGCAAAGTTCCTGCTCTCATGGAACTTACACTGCAGCAGGGAAGACAGATACAGATAAATATATGTCATACAACATAACAATATACTGTGTTAAAGTTTGAAGTGTTAGAAGGAAAATAAAGACGGTAAAGACAAAAACAATGAAATAAAGGGTAATTTTTTTTAATAGAAGGTCGGGAAGGTCTTCTTGACAAGAGAGCATTTGAACCAAAACTGAAAGGAGATAGAATAGGCAATGCAAGTGGATAAAGGGCCATCATTGTGGGAACGGGAAGAATAATTACACACACCCTGTGGCAAAAACATGCAACAAGGAAGCTAACATGGCTGAAGAGAGTGAGTGAGTGGGAGAGTGATGGAAGGTGAAGTTCGAAAGGTGCCAGGGGCCTGGGTTCTGTAGGAATTTGTAAGACAGGGAAGAACCCGGCTGAGGTTGTAGTAAGAATACAGACAGATTATTGACTTACTGATGTCATTTATTCAAGTAATTTATTCCATAAATTAGCTCATTTCCACATTATCAAAATCTCACTCACTCTTGTAGAATCATAGAATATTAAAGCTGAAAAGGATATTCACATTATTCATTATAGTCATAAATCTTATACTTGGTTCTCTCAGAAAATGACAAAAACAAACAAGAAACCCAGCAGCAACAGTAACAAATTAACTGCTTAGTGAATGTGTACATGTTAATCATTGTGCAAAAGACTTTATGTACATTGCTTCCACTTCGGTCTCAGAAAGAAATGGTAAAACAAATCTCACAGAAGCAAAGTAGCATTACTGCAAGGGGACCATCCAGCTTTGCTTGAATAATGCCAAGGAGGGGAACTCATCAAGTCAGGACAGGGAGGAAATGCGAATGTGCTTTGTGATACAGGCCTGTAAGCCTTCACCTGTCCCTCTCCATTTCCCTTTTTTTCTTATTTGGTGAGCATTTTTTCTGTGTGTGTGTGTGTGTGTGTGTGTGTGTGTGTTCTTCCCTAACTAGATAGACAAGGCCATTAGGGTAGCTTGAACAGGAAAGGCAAATGTGTCACAATGAAGTTAGGGAGACTGAAGACATCTTAGCCTCACAGGGCCAATTTAAAATTTTCCAAGGTCAAGTGTAAATTGCTTAGTCTCATATATTCAGGTACCTCAGGACATGCATTGTTTAATCCGAGGCAAACTCACATTACCCAAGGTCACAGATCCTGAGGTACAAAATCAGGAAATACATTTATTAATGTACATTGAAAATTGAGAATACTAAGGGACTGGAAACTTGAGTTCTTCTTCCAATGCATTATTTCTGTAGACACACAACATGAGAAGCCAGAATATAATGAGAAGATCGCATGGAATCAGAACAAAATAGTTAGATAATTTAATTTTTACTGATATCCATCTAAGATTCTTGATATCAATAATACAAGTAGGTTGAGTCTTTAGACCCACCTGTCCACCAGAAAGGGCTCAGATGAGCACTGCCAATAGTTGCCCAAGTATTTCTCCATTTTCTCTGGTTTTAGGGTTGAAGTCATTTTTTTCTCAGTGTAGTGCAACAGTAACAGGGGTCCCATATGGCCCGTTTCTTACATGGCAACACTTTAAAGAAACCACAGTCTAGCAAGCGTAATTAAAAAAGAATTCTAGCTTTTACTTGTAGTGCTCCATGAGCATTAATGAGAACCCAATTCTTAACCCACAGCAGGAATCCACAAAAAGAATTCCCTTTCGTCTCCTCTTCAATTGTATCACAAACTGCAGGTGCCTTGAACCTCCCATTCGCTCCTTACTTTCAGCTCTCTTCCCCAACTACCCCCAAAACATCCTGCCCACGTGGGATCTTTGCTTTCCCCCTTCCATGACATCCTGCAGCAACTGCCTCCTGAGAGGGGCTGTTTACATTTATAGTCGTAAACCCCAGCTGTGCCAACTTGCTTCTAGAGGGTGGAGTCACCAGCGACTTACCATGCCTCGGTCTCCCTCCATCTGCAGCAAGCAAAGTTCACAGAGAATCTTGGGAATGGATTTCTTCTCTTGCTCAGCCTGAATTTCTCAGGAGAAATTCTAGTACAGAGTTCTGAAGGAAGACCTCTGGTAAATTAAAATTCTTCATCTTTTTATATCCGTATAGAGTATCACATTCAAGAATGTAACTGAGTCAAGGTCGCTTCAAGGTGACCATGTTTATGTCTGTTCTGGCCCATTATCAGTAGATAATATAATCCAAATATCTAAAAAAAAAAACCGAAGCCCATTATTTTCTTCACATTCAAGTTCTTGAGTGCCATCTCACTGTAGCCCTTGGAACTTTGGACTCTGTAATTATCTAAAGGATCAGTTAATATTTTCACAACACTCATGTGCTTATCACCCTCAGACTGCACTTCAGCTTTATATCCATTAACACAGCAAAGAGAGTAACTTTAATTCCCAGCTGTCTAAAATCTTGAAAGTAGTATAGCAGCCAGTAAATCAGCCTGTAACTTTTCTTTTTAGTTAGCTGCCGGATCCAGTCTAGTCCTGGACTAACATACTTTTGTCAAAAAGGGATATCGTATCAGTGAACTATAATAAAGCTGAGGTTGAGAGACAACACACAGTCTTAAAGGGAACATTTTACACACTGGAACTATTTTCATAGGGAATATTTAATGCACTGAGATTTTTGTAGAAATTAAGTCAAAGAGTGGCACTTTAGAGCACTGGAAAAAGTAATGTTTTTTGACCTCTGTGCTATAGAGTTCTGTGTTTCTGAGCTCTCTTGTCATCCACTGCATATTTGATGTCACATTATATAAGCTTCCAACATATTTTTATGATCCAAATATTGAACCACTTTGACTAGTTCATCTTTTCTCTTCATTCTTATTTCTGACCTTGGATTCATCTTTTTAAAATCCCTTATCATTGCTAAATGGTACTATTTACATAATGTACTATTTCTTCAGCTGTATGCTTTTATCTCCCAGTTCAACCATTCTTTGAAGGCTACCTCTGTCTATACCATCTTCCTCCCATCCCTTGGGTATGTGGATCTAACTCAGCCCTCAGAGACCTTGAACTCTTTGCAAGTCTCTATAACCAACTAAATCCTCCCTAGTAACACCAAGTGTTACCTAGAAGGAAATTTTAAATAAAGGAACATTTTGTTTGTATAGATAAGAGCATGTTTACTATATAAATCATGCACTCAGCTGAACATCTCGCCTATTCATAAGTAAGAAAAGGGGTTATTAGTTGAAGCCCATAGAATGAAATAAAAATCATGTCTGTTACATTTAGCTCCCAAAGTGCTTTAATCCATACTCCTTGAACTGGTTGTAAGTCCAGTAGAATCTCAAAATTTGTAGGGTCGGGACTTCCCTGGTGGCGCAGTGGCTAAGAATCTGCCTGCTAATGCAGGGAACGCAGGTTCGAGCCCTGGTCCGGGAAGATCTCACATGCGGCGGAGCAACTAAGCCCGTGCGCCACAACTACTGAGCCTGCGCTCTAGAGCCCGTGAGCACAACTACTGAAGCCCGCGTGCCTAGAGCCTGTGCGCCACAACAAGAGAAGCCACCGCAATGTGGAGCCCGTACAACGCAACAAAGAGTAGCCCCCGCTCGCCGCAACTAGAGAAAGCCCACGTGCAGCAATGAAGACCCAAAGCAGCCAAAACTAACTAAATAAATTTTTTTTTAAATTTGTAGGG
Source organism: Mesoplodon bidens (assembly GCF_964165515.1). Taxonomy (NCBI): domain Eukaryota; kingdom Metazoa; phylum Chordata; class Mammalia; order Artiodactyla; family Ziphiidae; genus Mesoplodon; species Mesoplodon bidens. The sequence continues at coordinate 15,111,652 of NC_138181.1, read as the reverse complement.
TCCTCAGATATCATCTTGTCAAATTCTTTGCTTATGCATAAAACTCCGCTTCAAAAACCCGAACAAATAGATGTCTATTTTTTTCCGAGCACTTCTCATTTGGCTTCTATCTCTGAAGAGCCAGTTTTGCACTCAGGAAAATTATAATCATGTTAATAAAGATATTAATTTAAAAGAACAATGGCTTGGGAAGTGATGGTGTTGATCACATATAATTCACACTTAACTAACTTAGAAAATCACACATTATTTTCTTTGGATGATGAGGGCACCTTTGGAAGAGGAAAAAGATTTCAGAAGTCCTGGCATGAAATATGAAGCTTAACTTGGATCAGACAGCATTCATCATTGAAAACCAATAGCCTGGGCAGGTAAACACACAAAAAACCACACTGCCTTTTACCTGGATAGCTTAAAATACTGGTTCCTATGAGTAATCAATATTTTAGCCGTTAACCCCAATTGTGATCCAAATTGGCCTAACAATTCCAAACCTTGAATTATTATCCTCTGACCCTGGAATTTGGGGGCAAACTGGAAGTTACCAGAGATGATTATTATTTTTCTCAAATAGAAGTGTATCAAGTGCTGCACTTCCCACCATAGGACAAGTTATAAAATCAGCAATGAATTCAAATTCGAAAGACAGAGTATGACTCTCAAAAATAGAGTATGACAATTTCACGATAATTGAGAAGCTCCTACACACACACACACACACACACACACATACACGCATGCACACATAAGCTCTTCACCATTTAAAAAAACGTATACTAAAGGGAGCTTTGGCATTACAGACAGTCAGTCTGAAGGGTGCATGGGAAGGGAGATAGCTGCACTACCTGCCTTAACAGTCTGGGGCGGCTCCCTGTGTTTCTTCATCCTTCAGTGAAATGGGGTCATGGTTAAGGCCTTGACCTGTCTTTCTTGGAGGGGGGTCAGCTCCCCAGCTTCTAAATGCCTAGAGGAATCCTGAGATACAGGTACAAAGGTCCATGGTCCAGCTGTTGTGTGGTCTCTGGGCTGTCTTGCAGAGGAATTATGACCCACAACGTCAGAGAAATGATATGAGCTCAACTCAAGATTTGCATAAATTGAACATTAGCAAGTCCTAATATTTAAAATGGGATAACGAAGTAAAAACTCTCTCCGAGCCGTTTGACAGCCTTATGAATATGCAGATGAGAAACCCAAAACTGACTACCAGGGGTCCGCAGAAAATACATCGGCAGAAATGCGCAGCCAAAGCAGAGGATTTAAGTCCATACAGTGTTTTCTCCAAAGTACAACACTTAGAGGCAAGTTTTATTATAAGGCACTGAATCTATTGAGCATTCAAATCAGCTGTTAGCGTTTTTAAATCACAGTTATTTTGGCATTTCTTATTGAAAGCAATAGAAGAGCAACCAGGAGTAATAAATGTGTTTGTAAAAAGCAGCCTTGCTCATCATTGTTGTACACTGTTGTAACTAAGGCAGAATTATGCAATAATTTACATATGTATCGCCTTCATTGTCAGCAAAGGCCGCCTTTTTTCCTGTTTATTTTAAGCATGTTTATCCATGGAATTGCTTACATTTTAATCATTACCGCATGGGCATGTACTTTAAACAAACTGTACCTACTACAGGACAAAGCTCAGGCTGTTTGAATGAATAACATGTCTTTGCAAACCCTGGATTTGCAGCAGATGCTTAGTTCAATGTTCTGACAAACAAATACCAGGAAAGCATGAGTTTTAAATACATAGCTGTGTCTGAATAGCTCCCACAATTTCTCTCTACTCTCAAAATGAAGAAGTCTCAGTTACTCCTGATATATTAGGTTGGGCATTTGTTTAAAATATTATTATTATTATTTTTTTTTTACTAGTTGGGAGTGGGGGGCAGCCAATTCTAAGATATCCTCCTTAGTCCTAGATTTAATGAGTTTGACTAACATCTCCATAATCGTCTTTCTGTTCTGAAGGCATTTGTTTCTCTATTTTCTCCTCCAGGGCTGGGATAGCTGTGTAATTAAGGTCTATATGTTCTTTGACTTGAGTAACCTATGCAGACTTCAGTAAACCCTCTGGTTGGCTAGTTCAGCATCATCGTCCCATTAACATCAGCAACACTGGAAGGTAGGGGGAGGAAAGCTGTGCTGCTAGAAGAGAACGAGCAAAACCTACCCCTTCATTTCCCTCGGTACCAACATGGTTGAGAAGTGTATTAATGAATATATACACACTACTATATATAAAATAGGTAACCAACAAGGACCTACTGTATAGCACAGGGAACTCTCCTCAATACTCTGTAACGACCCATATGGGAAAAGAATCTCAAAAAGAGTGGATATATGCATACCCATAACTGATTCATTTTGCTGTACACCTGAAACTAACACAACGTTGTAAATGAACTGTAATCCGATAAAAATTATTTTTAAAACACAAGTGCGTTCATGAGTTTGCATGGGGCCTGAATTAGAGTTTCAGAGATAAATGACAATGGGGTATGCATACTGATCAGGGACTGCTGCCTTCTGAGACAAAGAGATGAGCATGTCTAAGGAAAGCAGGCAGGATGCTTGCACCTCGGTGTTCAGCAGTGGTCTGCTCAAAATTTCCATGGGGATTCTGAGGGCCTAGAGGGATGCATGGGGCCATCTGCTTCAGGTAATGTTTAGGTCCTCCAACTGCTCAGGCAGAATCTGAAGAGCTAGATCAGGAGTAATAGGATACACAGGAGACGGTGGGCTTACTAACTCAGTATCGCCAAGGATGATCAGTCTTGTAAGATAGTGTTGCCACCTCCTACTTGGGTTTTAGGTTTTGTAAGATGTGGGTAGGATGTGCCAGCTGGGGGCTCACTGCTGGTGTGTGACTGTTCATTCTGAGTTCCCAGAATTATGATGAAGGTAAATAAGATATAAATGGGATTGAATATTGACCCTCCAATAATGCAGCATTAAAATGGATTGGACCACAAATCACTGGACTGGACTAAAAATCTTAGAGGGAGCAAACACTCATCACAGGCAGCTCTAATACTCCTTTCTATTATTTTCTCCCTCTACTCCATATCTTTTGCCCTACAACATGGAAGGGTGGGGAACTGACAAAACTAAGATGATGACAATTATTTTTTAAAAAATAGAAATAGCTCATGTTTGTATGTTGTTCTGCTGAGGGTATTCAATCCTAAGTATAATAGAGTTCTGAGAGGAAAGGTATGGAAGATAATTTCCTTGTCCCAAATTAATCTAATGACTTCCTGCTGCCTTCTTACTTTGGGGTATAAATTAGATTTTTATAATAAGTGACATTAAGAGTCATTGTATGGCAAAGATCGGGGGAATCTAAGCAAAATCTCTAATATTTTGATCAGAAGGAGATTGGCTTCTTTATGAGTCTTGAGCATTATTTGATCTCCACTTTCCTTCCACCACAAAAATTGATGAACTGGCAACACACCTTACTAGCAGTCCACTATATCCTTAGCTCTTGCATCTGAAGCACTTCCCTAATCATTGCTGTGTTTGATCCTCACAGCCCCTCTTTAGGATTGTTATTTCTACCTCCACTTCCTTAAAGAAAATTGGGACTCACATAGTTCTAGAACTTAAAATTCTCCCATCTAGTCAGTGGAGCAGGGAAATGAGAAGCCAGGCCTCGGCCCACAAAGCTATAATGGCATGTGTATAGTGATGAAAAATGATACGTAATTGTGGCAAAGACAATGTCCATGAACACCACGGGCATGCAGGAAGACAGATTTCCTAGCCCACTTGCATCATTTGGAGCCAAGAACTAGTTAGTGCCAATGGAATGTGGAGAAATGTTTGAATGCCACTGGAGGGCTACACGAAATTTCACCCTTGAGATGCTCCACTTTTCTTTCTTTGCTCATCAGCCAATCAAATACGGAGAATATAGAAGAGGTTCTCAAGTCCTTGAAGGGATGGGATTGCATGAGATGGGTGGCAGCCTGGATTCTAGATCCCCCCACATTTAGAACAGAATCTCCTAGGAGATCCCCTCAAACACAGGCATCTCCACTGCACTGTAAGTGAGTCAACTTGGTTTTTATTAAACTGCTGAGATTTTAGGGTTGTTTATTACAGAAGTTAGCAAAACTCCTGGCTAATACAGATATCGAACCAAAAGCAATTATATCTATGATTTACTCTCACAGGAGAGAATTCTAGTTTTCTCCCTTATTCAAACTGTTATTTCTTGATTTATTGAAATGCCTTTCCTGAGATAGACAATGAGTTAATGAACTCTGTATGCTAATACATTGAGATCCAAATAGTGTCTATAGTTTGATTTTTTTTATTATTCAAAAAATCCATTTGAAGAAAAGAGTAACAGGAAAACACTTTTCTGGTTGCAAAGAAGTATGTAATTTAGTTGTACTGAAATAGAAAGGTGAACTGAGGGTTCTTTCCAAGTCTGTTAGAATAGAAATTTAGCAGGAAAAAATGGCATTGATACATGAGGTGTAAAAACCAAAGGCAGGCATTAATTATGTCTGAGAAATATTCCTAGAAAGCAGTTAATCCATTGTTTTTCATCTGTTGTCAGAGCAACCACTAGAGATGAGTAGCCTGCCAATAATAACCAGAGGAGAGTAGAATCGGGTCATGAACTCTTACAATTGACAAATGTAAACCTCCAAATGGAAAAAAAAAAAAAAAGCTTCCTGATGCTAAGGACAGCAAGAAGCTTAAGTGGGGACAGCAGGTCTTATTGAATGAAGACAGCTGGCAATGTGTCATCAAATGCAGGGATTTGTCACTTCTCTATTCTTGGAGGGTATGTTGAATGATGAGTGTAAATTTGATTGTCCCAGGAGTCATGGAAGTTGCTTTGTGGCCTTCTAATCGTAAAAATGAGTGTTTCATATCTTCATTAAAAGTAAATGTCTAATTGAATGTTAAAGATTATATATCTCTTTCTTTAAGTATAATAGAAAAATAAAGGATTTTAGTAGACCAAAAGACAAGAAACAACACTGGGGATAGAGGACAGATAGATAGGGGCTGGATGGCAGGGAGGGAAAGAAAGTGTTAGAAATCCCTTGCAAGAATACTAGAGTTGTAGTCCAAGCAAAGTAATAAAGAGGGCAGTATTACCAGAACAGATAAAACAGATGGAAACAGACTATCAGAATGGTCCATCAGGGAGGAAAGTCAATTGAAATATACCAACCTAAATATGAATTACTTCAGCTGTATCAGTGGAAGGGCAAGGGGTTTTCTCATTGTAGTGGGACAGAATGAATAAGATTCAGGCAACAAGAGCATTTAAAAAAAGATAATCAAAAATGATAACATTTGACAACCACCTCCAAATATTCAGCTACATTCTTCTTAGAAAATACCACTAATTAACATACTTTTGAAGAACATAAAAAGAAGGGTTTGACTACTATCACTTTAAATTTATATGAAAACCTATGCTTTAAAAGAACTTTCACAAGATCATCTAATGCAAACTAATGATTGCATTCATGACAAAGATACTATATATGTATAATGTATCATATATTAAATAATACTTTAATATATTTGTACAATGCATATATTATATAACATATAATACGTATACCTATGATATACTTTATATACTATCTATAATATATTTATAATATATTATATAAGATATACATTGTATATATTTTATATATTGTAGATTGTGTAACATATTGTATATATAATATAAAACTTACTATGGGTCTATATAACATATATATTGTATTTGTAAAATATATACAATGTTTATATTAGGTACCTATAAATATATCTAGCATATATAACATAGAGTTTAACGTTTTGCCAAGTTTACATGGTAATTTATGGAATTTGGATTCAAACTTAAGTATCTAACTCTAACTTTTTTTTCTTTTTTTTGCAGTACGCGGGCCTCTCACTGTTGTTGCCTCTCCCATTGCGGAGCACAGGCTCCGGATGCACAGGCTCAGCGGCCATGGCTCACGGACCCAGTGGCTCCGCGGCATGTGGGATCCTCCCGGACTGGGGCGCGACCCGTGTCCCCTGCATCGGCAGGCGGACTATCAACCACTGCACCACCAGGGAAGCCCAACATGTATCTTTTAATAAAACGTACCAAAGAAATTTCTCCTTTTGGCTCACAGTGTGAACTGGAGGGATTAGGAGTAGTGTCTTTGTTGAGTATCATGATGCTGTATTATGCATGGCCCCTGTCCAAGGGCACCATAGTGGTGAGGAATTTCTTCTCATGTATCTGAATATCCAGAGAGTTTGCACTACTATCTCCAAAACTCTGGCACTGTCATTGCCCTAAGAGTTTTTGTGTATCTCAACTATTCCTCTTCTTTGCTGTAGAGAGGATAAAAAACATTGACTTGGATTTTTATTTTATGTTAACTGTTTATGGAGATCCACTTGATATACAATAAACTGCACATATTTCATGCATATAATTTGATGCAGTTTGAAATATGTCTATTTATAAAACCACCACTATAATCAAGATAACAGACATTTCTATCACCACTAAGAGCTTCTCACACCCTTTGTAATCTCTCCTTCTCTCCACCTTCATTTCTAAGGAACCACTGCAGTTTGCATTTTCTAAAATTAATTATACATTATGTTATACCCTTTTTTTCTTTGTAAAAGAAAACTAGTTCTATCACTCAGAATAATAATTTTGAATCATTCATTTCGTTGTGTATATCAATATCTTATTCTTTTATTTCTGAGTAGTATTCCACTGTAAGAAAGTAACACAATTTATCCATTTGCCAGTGCATTATATCTGTACTATTTCCAGTTTGGGACAATTAGAAATAAAGCTACTATAAACACTGGTGTACACATCTTTGTGTAGAAATGTATTTTTATTTATCCTGGATAAATACCTAGGAATAGAATGGCTGGGTCATATAATTGGTGTTATTAATTTATTGAGAAATTGCCAGACCGTTTTCCAAAATGCTTGTACACCAATTTAAGTTCCCAACAGCAGTACATAAGAGCTCTGTTATCTCTGCACCCTTAACAATAACGGCTATGGTCAATCTTTTTAATTTTAGCCAATCAAAAACAATGTATGATAGTATCACTGTGGTTTTGATTTGCATTTCCCCCATGGCTAATAATTTTGAACAATTTTTCATGTGCGAGTTTGTGATGCTTCCATCTTCTTGGTTAAGTGTCATTTAAAATCTACTGTCCAGTCTTAAAATTGAGTTCATAGAGTTTACATTCAAGACACAAGTCCAACTTCAGCATTCTTGTAAATATTTTCTCTGCATCTTTGGTGTGCGCTTTCAGTTTCTTCACATTGTCTTTGGAACAGTGAGGTTTTTTGTGGTTTTTTTTGTTTTTTTTTTATGGAACGCGGGCCTCTCACTGCTGTGGCCTCTCCCGTTGCGGAGCACAGGCTCCAGACGCGCAGGCTCAGCGGCCATGGCTCACAGGCCCAGCTACTCTGCGGCATGTGGGATCTTCCCGGGCCGGGGCACAAACCAGCGTCCCCTGCATCGGCAGGCAGACTCTCAACCACTGTGCCACCAGGGAAGCCCGGAATAGTGAGTTTTAAATTTTGTTGAAGTTCAGTTTATAAAATTTCCTTCTATAGCTCCTGGTTTTTATTTCCTATTTAAGAAACCTTTGCCTAGGGCTTTCCTGGTGGCTCAGTGGTTGAGAGTCCCCCTGCCGATGCAGGGGACGTGGGTTCGTGCCCCGGTCCGGGAAGATCCCACATGCCGCAGAGTAGCTGGCCCCTGAGCCATGGCCGCTGAGCCTGCGTGTCCGGAGCCTGTGCTCTGCAACGGGAGAGGCCACAACAGTGAGAGGCCCGTGTACCGCAAAAAAAAAAAAAAAAGATTACCACTCCTCCATTGAATCATCTTGACACTTTGTAGCTATCATATGTATGTGTATATATATATTTGATATGTCATGTTTTAATGTCCCATCAGTTCAAAACCTTCCAATTTTCTTTATGATTTATCTTTGATGCATAACTTATTTCAAGATGTGTTTATAATTTCCAAAAATCTAAAGATTTTCCAGATATTTTTGTGTTCTTCATTTTTAATTTAATTTTTTGTACTCAGAAAATACATTTTATATGATTTCAACCCTTTTAAATGTGTAAGGACATGTATTATATCTTCAAATATATGATCTATTTTGGTAAATGTTCCATGTATACTTAAAGAAAATATATATTCTGCTGTTTTGAGGTGAAGAGTTCAATAAATGTTGGTTAAGTCGAGGTGGTCAGTAGTGTTCTATTAATTACTGACAAAGAAATGTAGAATTTTCATCTATTTCTCCTTGATGTTCTATCAGATTTTGCATTATATATATTGAAATGATATTATTAACTGCATAAATATTTAAGATCATTATATTCTCTTTATGAATCAATTCCTTATTACTATGAAATGATTCTCTTTACTCCTTGTAAAATTCTTTGTTACAAAATCTACTTTTTCTGATATTAATATAGCCACTCCAGTTTTCTTTGATAATTGTAAGCACAGTATAGCCTTCCTTTGATCTATACTTTTCCTTTAACTCTATCTGTAACTTTGTAATTAAGTTGACTTCTTGTTGACAGTATATAATTGGATGTTTTACATCCAATATGATTATTTGTGTCTTTTAATAGGTATGTGTATTCAATTTATTTTAGTGTGTTTATTGGCACAACTGGATTTAAAACTTTCATACTGTTATTTGTTTTCTATTAGTCTCGTGTGCTCTTTCTTTTTTTAAGTTTTTATCTTTTTTAGACCAAAATCTTATTTTTCCATTTTTTAACCTCTATTGTAGGTTTATTAGCTCTATTGTTTTTTCATTTTTCATTTTTTAGTGATTGCTTGAATGACTATGGTATATAGCTTTAATTTATTGCAATCTACCTTCAAATATTGTTACACTAGCACATCCATGATATGAGGACTTTAAAATACTACATTTCTATTTCTCCCTTCCAGTCATTGTTCTGTGTTACCTGTAGGAGAAAACCTCGAATCCTTAAGTAGGATTTAAATACTATCTCACCCTAAGCTTCCCTGTGAATTTTATCTCCCACTACTATGTTTTACAAAGTCTCTATTCCTACCAAATAGTGATGCTTTCATGCTTTAAACTCTTCTGCTATTCTGCCCAGTTCATGTTATTTTTTCCCATGCCTCAAAATCTCTATCAATCATATTTTTAATTTCCCTTATAAATATACCCTTTAAGTTTCAGCAGCTATCATCGATCCTTATTAAAATTCTTCAGATATATTCTGATTTCCAAAGACATTAATTTCCTTCTCTGAGCTTTTCTAAAGCTCATTCTGCATAATACTCGCAAAGTACTTAATTTATTATAATTAGTATATAGGTATCCAGGTTCTAACATTTAAAATTGCCTAAATACTTGCAGGTGAAGTTATGGCTAATAATTCTCTGAAGTCTTTGCAATGCCCAGCACAACACGTTTATGTCTACTAGGTACCAAATCAATGCTTTGAAAAAATTAATTAGTCTTAGATAGCACTTTAATCTCTAAATGAAAAAGAATTTACTCCCATAAATATGGCGATTTTTTTTTTTTTTTGGCGGAATCAGATCTTAGATGCGACATGCGGGATCTTTCATTGTGGCACACAGGCTTCTCTCTAGTTGTGGTTTGTGGATTTTCTCTCTCTCATTGAGACGCGCGAGTTCAGTAGTTGTGGCGTGCGAGCTTAGCTGCCCCGCAGCATGTGGGATCTTGTTCCCCAGGGATCAAACCCACGTCCCCTGCATTGGAAGGCAGATTCTTTACCACTGGACCACCAGGGACGTCTCAATATGGCAATTATTCTAAGTTTCAGGATCACAAAGTGTATTAACTAGAGTGCGGTCATAAGAAAGAAACCACGTCTGTTATTTTAACAGAGAATTTAAGATAAAGAATTATTGACTAAGTATTGAAAAACTGAAAATTTGAAAGAGAGCACTAAGATTTCATACGATTAACAACTGCAGGAAGCAGCTACAACCCTTAGTGCTGGAGGAAAAGGGAAGACGTTGGAATTATTAAAATTTAGAATCTTGGTGGAGAACTGAGAGCTGAACTCACTTTAAGGAGTAGGTCTTATCAGCGGTTGTTGTTGTTTGTTAGTTCAAAGGGAGATCTCAGGAACTAGAAGACAGATCTCTGTGGAGGACATCAGCTGGCAGGTGCTGATTTACCTGAAGTGTTGTGAGGCTGGTTCTATAAGTATTGTTAAAAACAAAAAAGCAGAAAACCCTGCAAACTGTAGTTAACAGCTGCTATAAACAAATTGATCCTATTGGAGTGAAGTGTTGCTGGAATGACAGTGGTAAAACTGGGAGCCCCAAAAAACAGGAAAATGTTGTGAATGGGAAGAAGTATGTCTTCCCTCCTCCTGCTTTTGAGTCTCTTTCCAGGGCTCCTGATTATCAGTGGTTAAAAAAGAGCAGCTGGAGAAACTGAATGTGGATGGCAGAGTCCTAGCCCCAGCATTACAAAGAGTGAGTCTGAAACTGACAACTAGTAGCTTAATTACTGCCACAATCTCACACCTCTTTAGGTCCAAATGCTGACTTCTCTCTTATAAACTACACTAAGTTAGGAATGTAAAATGAGCAGAAGAAAATCACTTAAAATAAGTGGATGTCTTGGAACGTTCAGTAATGTTTCAAAAATATCCCTGTTGTTTTGAAATACCAAGATGCATGTGTTAGGAAGGAGAGATGAGAAAAACCACTGAGCTTCTTAGAAAGCTCTTCAAAAGTGAAAAATTAGGGGCTTCCCTGGTGGCGCAGTGGTTGAGGGTCCGCCTGCCGATGCAGGGGGCGCGGGTTCGTGCCCCGGTCCGGGAAAATCTCACATGCCGCGGAGCGGCTGGGCCCGCGAGCCATGGCCGCTGAGCCTGTGCGTCCGGAGCCTGTGCTCCGCAACGGGACAGGCCACAACAGTGAGAGGCCCGTGTACCGCAAAAAAAAAAAAAAAAAAAGAAAGAAAAATTAGTTTAATGTAAAACAATAATTTTAGATGTTTCTCATTGAGTAGTCTTTGGATTGCCAATGGGCCAATTCAGTGGATTTTGTAATGTTTTTCTGTTAATTTTTACATTTAAGTAAGTCATTTATTTGATAGCATTCTATCCCTGAAGTCTTTGCTGCTACAGTATTCTCAGCTGTGTCCTGCAGTTATCCCTTGGAATATTTTCTTACACAACTGCTCTACCCAAGAGGAACAAGTATATTACAACAAAGCCCTCTGAGGCTTGCTCAGAATTCCTCTGGTAGAAAGGAAAATATACACACTACACTGTTATTTCTCTGAACTGAATTCCTAAGACTTGTCTGTAGGGTCTGGGGAATTGTTAGAGGTGCCACTACTAAGTCAGGAAGATCTGCAAACCAAGGAACAAAGGATCCTATTAGATACAAATGTATCTTGAGGCTTTTATGTTCTCTGCCCCAGTTCAAGTTTATCAGGGTAATGCCAGGTTGTGGCTGAATTAACACTGTTCAAACTGAATTTTGCTTTCAAGAAGAGATGAGAGTTAGAGAATGACAAACATAAATATGATATTTTTCATTAAACCAAGTATACTAATTTCCTTTGAATTATTTCAAATAGAAAAACTATTAACAGGGAAATGTTTTGTATCCTCCAGACCTTTTGCAACCATGTTGCAGGATCCCAAGTGAAGGGCTTTGCACAATAGCATGAGTCTATCTTGATTGACACTAATGAAATTCTCAACGCTTAGTAAGAATATATTTTATAGGAAATTATTCTTTCATTCATAAAATATTAACTGAATATCTGCTATTCATGAATCACTGAATCAAGTAATTTAACGCATTTTTCTCTAATCTAAAAAGGAAAAAATCTTTCTATTTCTTTCTCATTACATATGACATTTCACCTTTAATCCATACTAAGAATATATACCCCCTGCCCCCAAACACTAAGAATTTCAGTTGAGAGATCAGTTCTATCTAAGCAATTAATTCTAATTTTTTCTGAAGTCCATAAAGCTCACTTCTATTTCCCCAGTTGTCAGCTACACAGTTTGTAACTCAGGCAGAATAAAGTATTACCTTTTCTTGCCTTCCTTGAAAACATGGGTGACCATTTTGTTAAGTTCTGGGCATATAAGCAGAAATGTTTTGTGAAGCTTGTGGGGAATCTTCAAAGGAAGGTGACTTGTCTGCAAGTATTGTTTTGCCCCTTTAACTTTTCTTCTTCTGGCCTCAAATTCAAAGCAGCCATCTTAGACTTTGACATGAACTTAAAGAAAAAACCCAGCACTAGAAAAGTTAACAGATGATGAAGGAACCACTAAGTGCTAATCTCATACTGATTGCACCATTAATTCCATTCAGTATTTTTTTCATGTCACATATTTTAATTTTCACCTCTCAAGTTCAATTCTGGTCTTTCTAAAATATCTTCCGTGTTTCTACTTAATTTTTTGAACTTACAGGGTACAGTTACAATGATTGTTTTAACATGTCTTTCTGCTATTTCTAGCATATGCGTGAGTTCTGGGTCAGGTTTGATGACTGATTTTTCTCTTCAATAATTTGTATTTTCCTGTTTCTATGCATGCCTGGTAATTTTTAATTGATGCCATACTTTATGGATTTTCTCTTCTTGAGAGCTACATCTGTTTATATTCCTTTAACTATTTTTGAGCTTCATTCTTAAATTACTTGGAAAAATTAATCTTTCCTTTTCTAGGAGTGCCTTTACTAGGCATTACCAAGCTCAAATTTTACCCCACTATTAAAGCAAAATGCTTCTGAGTGTTTTACCCAATGCCCCAGAAATTTTGATGTTTTTCAGTCTGGTTGGGGAACATTGTGAGCACCAAGTACTGCTCTCCTCTCAGGCTTTATTGTGGTTCTTTCTCCGACCCTGAGTATTTTCCTCACATGTATGGCATATGTACATGAGGATGCTGACCAACTGGCTGCATACCTGAGAGGGACCCTATGTAGCTTTTTGTCTGTGTTGCCCTCAATTCTCTGGTACTTTGTCCTGTGAGCTGTAATTTTGTCTCACTGGATTTTCAATTCTGCCTTTTTAATTTAAGGAATCCGCCAGAGTCTGTATAAGTTTCCTCCTCCTTGGGCTATAAGTCAGTAAGCTGGAACAATAATAGGGTTCACTGCATTTTTTTTCCATCTCTGTAGGATCACTGTCTTTCAGTGGTTCTCATAAAATCCTGTGATTTAGAAAAAACATGTAGACTCATTATTCTGTTTTATGTAGGAAAGAAGTGGGCTCAAAATACTTGATTTCTCTATTACTACTAGTGTGATTATAAAAGCGCTTTTCACTATGTTACCTTGTCTTTTATAGAACGTGGGTACGAGAATTGTCTCTATTCTGTCCTACCTCCACAAACCATTTAGTGGAAAATTTCCTCTCTGAGTTGGTGAGATAGAAAGATTTCTTCTCCTGGTTTTGTGTATGCAATGCTAATCCGTATATAATCCTCACACACAGATTTTTCAAACTTTCACTCCATAATATTTTTATTTATTTTAAATTAAGGTTCGCTGTAACAGTTGGAAAAATATATTACACTCTCTAAAGCTTGATATAAAATCTTGTCATATATGGTCCAAAAAAACACCAAAGGAAAATAATGCAGAACTATGTCAATCACTTCTCCAGTCCCTTTTCAGTCTCTAAAGCTTCTGTCTCTCAGGCAGATAGAGATAAATCATTCGTCAATTTGGGCCCATATTACTGTGCACATTTCCAGCTGTTTGTAATTGATTTCAGATAACAACTCTAGAAAAAGGAGATCGGCACCAAATTCAGCATTTCACTTGTTTTCATTTATTTTTAAAAATGGTTTACAACCACTTGAAATTTACAGAGTCAAAAGAAGGGATGGACATGCTTGCAATGCTGGACTTTAATAAATCTAAGTATACAGATGAAACGAACAGCAGCATAGCTCTGCTGCAATGCAAGAAAATTAAAATTTCCACGCAGAATCTGAGACAATGCACTATTTCTGAAGGTCAGACAGTACCTAGAGTGTGTAAACAGAGAAGAGCAAACTTCAGGTTCATTAGTTCTTCATTGAGGATCTTTATTTCTGATCCCAAAAGAATATGTACTTTTTAATCATTGTAATATGACTGACCTTTCCCAACAGCTTGTGGATGGATTATATAACCTGTCACTCAGCTGTAGCATTGTGTCTTCAGCCTGTGTCCTGGACACTGATTTAACTCCATGGGAAGAAAGCACAGGGGTTGACCTATGGAATAAGAATTGTAAAGCATCAGCTATTGGGAATGTCCATCCTCCAAAAAAGATGTTTTTAAAAGTAATTAACTATTGATTTAGAAAAAACATCAAGAACATAGAGGCAAGAGAACTTTTTCTGTGGAACCTTAATTACCCAGGTAACCATATCCTGATTTTGGTTTATAGATATCTAGATCAGAAATTGGAAAGGAGAAAAAATATCTTTTAAAAGCATCTATTTGTTTTTAACCTATAAGGAAATTATCATAGAACATGTATCATTTGGAAGGCCAGACAAAAATCTAGCACGAAACTCAGATTAGCTGAACAGCTGAACAAAAGTTTTCCTGAAAATGTAATTATTGCTTGGAAGAAGGCCTGATTGAAATAAATGGAAAAAAAATTTAAGTAACACCATAACAAGTTAGAAGGACTGTTTCAGTCAACCACTTAGGGTCTGGCATCCTCTAATATATAAAAAAGTAAAAAATAAGGAGACACTAATAGATATTTTATTACTTGTAAAATTTTATACTTGCCCATAGTTCTGTTTTTCTTGTATTTTCATGTCTTGCAGAAATCAATGATCAAATTTATACTCCTTTATCAAAGGTAATTTTAAATAGAGAATATAAAAGGCACGCATTATTTTATCTCTAGGATGAAGATATCCATGCACTGAATAAGTTTTCCTTTTGAGCTTAAGTTACCCTAAATAGCAACTCTTCCCCTCAGGGACAGCAATGGGGATGATTGTAGAAACAGGTTATTAGAGGTAAAGGCGGGAAAAACAACCAGTTATGAGTTTATTTTGTGAACCCAATCTCTCTTTGTAAGGTCAAAAGTCATCCTATCTTTCAGAATCACACAATTTTTTTTTTTTTTTTTTTTGCGGTACGCGGGCCTCTCACTGTCGTGGCCTCTCCCTTTGCAGAGCACAGGCTCTGCGGCCATGGTTCACGGGCCCAGCCACTCCGCGGCATGTGGGATCTTCCCAGGCCGGGGCACGAACCCACGTCCCCTGCATCGGCAGGCGGACTCTCAACCACTGCGCCACCAGGGAAGCCCTTTTTTTTTTTGAGATGAGGTATTTAAGGGTTTCAGGAGAATTTAGTGTATCCACCTGGGGATACCTTAGCAGCATTTCTTAGAAAATTTATATGTTTTTTCCTAATCCTGAATTCTGAGAAAAATCAATTGAAGTATCAGGAAATAGGAAATTATAATTCTCCTGTGAGAATTAAAGCTAAACTATCAACACAGAAATGTTAATGCTTTGAAAGAATTCACTGATGCCAAGTTGAAGCAGAGAAAAAAAAAAAGCCTGGCAGGAGAAGGAGAAGTAAAAGGTTATGGCCAACATTTCTGGAAGCCAGGACAGGAGCTGGTAGGAGAGAAATATGTTCATGATGTAATCAGTCCCTCTCACTTGTACCCGTTGGCATGTTATAAATGTGTGTTGTGACTCTGCTGCTAACAGTGTTGCATTCATTCTTGCGAATAAAATACATATTAGCAAGTTTATACTCACAGTACACTTTATACTAATCCAACAAATGGGGTTCCAAGAAATAATAAGTTTGGAAGCAAAAGAAGCCTTACATTGACTATTTTGACACATGATCATGTGTAGTGATGTTATCCTTGCTGAAATATACTGTTATGTTGTTTGAATACCATGCAAAAATGTTCACTGGTGTTCTCCTGTTTTTCATGTTGACTATATACGACTCTTCTTTATAAACCATTAGCAGAAGAACTGCAAAGAGAAGATGTGCACATGAAAGGAAAATCTGATCTAAACTATGAATTAGCAAAAATAATAACAATATCAAAGTCAAAATCAGGGCAAGTGGGCAAAATACCCTAATCATTAAACGAAACCAAACAAAAAAGAGCTTATATGAAACAATTTGTATCTAAATCCTCAGAATAAAGGTGTTTTAGACACTCAATAATTCAACCAATTTTATTGCAAACTGGAAGGCATTTTTCTACATCTAAAATTTTTGTCAATATCAAAACTATAGGATAGGGCCATCAATGTTTTGGATGTTTTAAAATTCCATTCTGAGAATGATAAATTTTTGTGATGTTATTTTTCAACTTGTAAAATGATTTTTAGTTGGCATTTTATAATCATCTTCCCTTCTATCATAAAATATACTTATCAGGTACAGATCATGTGTACATGATATTGAAATTCATAATCCCGTCAAAATATGTTGGTTGGGGGCTTCCCTGGTTGGCGCAGTGGTTGAGAGTCCGCCTGCCGATGCAGGGGACACGGGTTCGTGCCCTGGTCCGGGAGGATCCCACATGCTGCAGAGCGGCTAGGCCCGTGAACCATGGCCGCTGAGCCTGCGCATCTGGAGGCTGAGCTCCGCAATGGGAGACACCACAACACTGAGAGGCCTGCGTACTGCAAAAAAAAAAAAAAAAAAATGTTGGTTGGAAGTTTTTCTATCACAGAAAAATGATTCATTCTGTATTATTATAATCATTTATTATTTTTTAAAGATACATGTTATGGAAATTATAGAACTAACATGATTTTGGAGACTTCTCAAGAAATCTCTGGAATTTTAACCTCTTATTCTAAAATGCCCCAAATTAATACTTGTTAAGTATTTGCAAACACTAGGAAATTTTAATTCCTTTTTGTTTTGTTTTGTTTTTTAACCTCTGACCAGCTTTTCTTTCTGTCTCCTGGTTCCAGTGCCCTAATCTTCATTTGAAGACTTGCTTTGGGTTCGAGCCCTAGTCTGGGAAGATCCCACATGCCACAGAGCAACTAAGCCTGTGAGCCACACTACTGAGCCTGCACTCTAGAGCCCGCAAGCCATAATTACTGAGCCCGCATGCCACAACTACTGAAGCCCAAGTGCCTAGAGCCCGTGCTCTGCAACAAAGACAAGCCGCCTCAGTGAGAAGCCTGTGCACCGCAATGAAGAGTAGACCCCGCTCTACGAAACTAGAGAAAGCCCGTGCGCAACAATGCATCCAAAAATAAAAATTAATTAATAATTTTTTTTTAAAGTTACACATTTTGTTTTGTTTTTGAAAAAGCTTTATTGAGATGTAACTCACACACCATACAATTCACCTGTTTAAAGACACATTGTGTTTTTATCTTTAGTTTGGTGGCCCTTGACTTAAAATTAATTAAGTAAGTAAGTAATTTTTAAAGTTATGAAAAGTTGCTTTGAGCTTGATCAGATCTGAATTATTATTTATAATGACATCTAATGTCCGTGTCTCCCTACTGTAAAAGAATTAATCAGTTTCTTCATTAAAACAGCAAGAACTTATTTTTTTTAAAAAAAGAACTTACCTTATTCTTGAATGACTGATATTTTGAAAGTCTCCATTTTTCAGGAGAAATCCTGCCACGCTTAGGAGCAGTGATTAATCTATAATCACAAGCAGACAAACATAAAAGAATAAAGATTTCAGTTGCCATATAAGACATACACATACAAAAGGTTAATTTCTTACCCAATCAACACACAGATGAGTGTGGGAGAAAGAAAAGAACATAGGATTTGACCTGGGTGAGCTGGATGCAGTTGTATCCAATATATACTAAATTACTGAACTCAGAAAATAACAATAATTGCACCAATCTACTCTGGTTATTTCAAAAATGACATCAATATAAGTAAACACCACAAAAAGTAAATATATATTCAAGCAGTTATTCTTCTTTACTTTTGTAAATTATTTTATTTTGGATTACAAAATTAATAAATGTTCATTGTGAAAAAACAGAATATACACAAGTTTATAAAACAGAACATTCCGTCTCTAGCTCTAATGATACTGTAGTATTTTTATTTTCAGTAATCTTTAACACTTTATAACTAAAATCAAAATAATACATAAAACTTTACCTTATTTACATGCTTATAATTTTATCATAAGCATCTTTTAATATAATTAAAAGCAGTAAATTATCACTTTTCATGTTGCATAGTTTTCTATTGTTAGATACAAATTATTTCCTCACCACTAACTTAATATTGAAATTTTTGTTATAATTATGCAAAATGCCTATATAATTCTTCAATAACTTTATTCATACTTTTCCTCGCATTTTTTTTTCTTATGATGTATTTCTAGATATAGAATCATTTGGTCACAGAATATTAATATTTTATATAGCTTAAAATGGATTGACATGTGTTTTTCCAAAAATATCTACTAATTTATCCTTTTATCAGCAGAATAATGTAGTGCTTTTCATGCTGCGCTCTCACCAATATATTTTTTTAAACTTTGCTAATTAGAAAGTTGACAAGTAATAACTTTGTAATTATAATATTTATTATTCTGATTTATAGTAAATTTGAACATTTATTTAGATATTTCCTCTTTTCTGAAAAGTCAGAAAAATAGCTTTTCCCCCTTGGTTTATCTGTTCCTGACTCTGTTTTGCATATTGAGTTTGACCCCTTAAATGTTAAGTATTTTAAAATTTTGTCTTATCTGAAGTAAATATTTCTTTTTATTTTGTTGGTGGCGTTTTTGGTATTTTGTGTCAGTAATTTAAGCATTTTTGTGCAATCAAATTAATTATCTTTTGAGATTTTTTTTCTCCTCCTTTTCATTGTAATATTTGCATAATGTAGGAATGGGGAAAAGCTTTTCTCAACCCCTTAGAGTCTTTGGCTGGGACTGAAAAGTAAACTGACAAAGACAAAGGGAAAAGCATACAAATTTTGTTAAATTTTTACATGCACTTAGGGACCTTCACAAGAGAATGAAAAGGTGACTAAAACAGGAAGCTTTTATAGCATTTAGACAAAGAAACAGTACATTTGTGAAGAATTAACAAGACAAAGGAGTTTGGGCTAGGGGTAGTAAATGGTGAAGGAATAATTAGGAATATAAGGATTAGTTTAGTAAGGTTTGTTTGTACCTCCTTCTCAGCCCTAAATTCCCAGTTTCTGGTAATAAGAATGCATTCATTCCTTCTGGTAAAGGAAGGGTAAATTCCACATGAAAGATACATGACCCATTTTAGGGAAGAAGGGTGAGGAATGGGGAGGAGGTCAGCGTGACCTTCTCACTTCTGCTGTTTTCTCAGACCCTTTCAACTTCAGATATTCAATTTGCCAAGGTACCATATTTTGTGGTAGTGTGTTCTGAACCCCATCACATAACAAACAGCACAAAACGTATAAAGGCAAAACAAATTATTTTCTACTCACCCCCACCCCTATATTAACAGCCTCTTGTTCTTGCTATGAATTTCTTTAGGTTGATACAAATACATACACACATATGCAGAGCGTTTACTTGTGGAATTTAAACAAAATTGAATATACTATACACATAACTGCATTTAGCCTCTATTTCTTTTTTCTCTTAACATTGTTTCATTGACCACCCTTACAGGCTTACAGATGATTTATTTTAATCTTCTTGTGGAAATGTAGCCATCTATATAATTACTACATAAAGAGCCTAACGTTCTTTTTAATGTAGTTTTTATTTCTCCATTTTCATGTTTGTTTGTCTTCCTCCTGTTCTCCTTCTCTTCTTTTCCAGCATCACCCAAAAACCTACCTCAGATGACTTCTTCTAAAAGAACACATCTTCCATATTTTCTTCTCACTCAGAAACATGTGTCACTGTAGTTTTTAAAAAGATGTTGGTATTATATCATGGTGAGTCATGAAGTCCACAGTCATATTTCTACTATATTCTTTTAAAATTATAGGGTGATATGTAATAAAAATACATCATGATTTATTAAACTACTTCCCTTATAATGGTAACATACATTCTCTTTTCTCCAGTGTTTTGTCACTCTAAAAATGTTGAAATAAAGATCCCCTTTTTACATATACGTGAGATATATTTTTAAAGAGTGGTATGTCTGAGTCAAAGGATACATGTTTAATTTAATTTTGTTTTTAAATAAATAACTCTTGGTAAGTTTCCAGTGAGTCTGTTAAAATTTCCCCTTGTTGATGTCAGCAATAGTCCTCCCCTTTTCTTAACCAGTTTTATTGTTATACATTGGTGTCTTCTTATGACTTGTCTTTGCATTTCTCTATCTGAGAACTTGAGCACATTTCATAAATTTGTCAGCTGTTTTTTTTTTTAACATCTTTATTGGAGGATAATTGTTTTACCATGCTGTGTTAGTTTCTGCTAAATGTCCTTTTCCATGAATTGCCCACTTGTCTATTAGAGTATTTTGTCCCTTGTTAAAATGAAGAGCTCTTATTATATATTGTATTGTATGTATATTACATATATTAACATTTTATGGACAATGAGCTTTACAAATATCATTTTCCTAAATATTTGTTGATTTTGTTTCAAGTGTCTACTGCTGTATAAAAGTTTGTGTTTGTTATTATTTTTATATCCTCAAATGTGTCAATATTTTTTTAATAACTGCTGGAATTCTTGTCTTATTTCTCCCAAGGTCATAGATATTAAATGTAGTATCAGAGTTCTTTATTTCAAGAATTTTTAAAATATTTCAATCTTTACTACATCAGGATTTAATTTGATAAGAGTCCAAATATCATTTTCTCTTGATGAAAGTCTGCTGTGCCAGTATTATTTATGAATTAATTTACCTTTTGTCTCTGAACCCAATTAGGATCTGGGTTATATATTAATTTTTCATATATTCTGGGTCTATTTCAAATGTATGCATTGTGAAAAATACTTATGTCATAGTCATAATTATTTTGTAATTATTTAATGGCAAGTGCTTTATAATACTTTCTACCATCTGATAAGGCATGTGGTGCTTTATTATACTACTTTTCCATAATATCATTTGTTGTTCTTGGGAATTTATTCTTACATAAGATTTAATATCATTTTATCTAATTCACCTAATTTGGTGTATATTCTAAATTACTATATTAGTTTCCTAGGGCTGCTGTAACAAATTACCACAAACTTGGTGACTTAAAACAAAAGGAATTTGTTATCTTACAGTTCTGGAGTCCATAAGTCTTAAATCAAGTTGTCAGCAAGGTTGCTCCCATTTGGAGGCTCTGAGGGAGAATCCATTCCATGATTTCATCCTAACTCTGGTTGCCTAATAAAGGTAGTATTGGATTAAAACTCAAAGAATAAAATAACTGTCCACAAATGCATCACTGATATAAATAAACAATTGTGCAAATAAATGGAGGAGAAGGAACAAATTTTCCTTACATATTATTTCCAAAAAATAAATGTAGAAACAATGAGAGAAATAGAGAATCACAATTTGAACACCAGTCCTAAGGACTCCAGGCAATATCCACCAATGAATGCTTAAATCACTGGGTAAAAGTAGCAGAGAAACAGAATATTTGCCCAGCCCCAGAGTAACTGCCCCAAATTACTTATTAATTATAGTGGGAGTTATATCACATATATACAAATTCTTTGCCACTCCTTCCTCCAGAAGGGGGAGCTTAATTTCCCCCCTTTGAATGTATACTGGGTTTAATTATTCATTTTTAATAAATAAAATATGGAATGGGCGGGAAAATGTAACTTTATAGTGCAGAAACTAGGCAGACACCACCTTAACCAACAACAACATTATCAATGATAAGTCATGTTGTTACCATGAACTTCCTGATATGATATGAGGAGAACAGCATTTCATCTCTGTGGTATTTTTCCTAAAAATCGTTAAGTCCAGTCTAATCATGAAAGAACATCAGACAAATCCAAATTGAGGGACATTCTACAAAATTATTGACCAGTAATCTTTGAGGGGGTCAGGTCATGAATAACACAGAAAGACTGAGAAGCACATGTCACAGACTGGAGGAAACTAAGGATACATGACAATTAAATGCAGCATGGTGTCCTGGATTGGATCCTGGAACAAGAATAGGGCAAATGATGGGAAAATGCTAAAATCTGAATAAAGACTCTAGTTAAGAGTATTGTGGTAATGTTAATCTCAAACATCTCCCTGTAGACCCTATTTCTAAAACCAGAAGGGAGGTTAGGTTTTCAATATATAAATTTGGGGGCCTCCCTGGTGGCGCAGTGGTTGAGAGTCCGCCTGCGGATGCAGGGGATACGGGTTCGTGCCCCGGTCTGGGAGGATCCCATATGCCGCGGAGCGGCTGGGCCCGTGAGCCATGGCCGCTGGGCCTGCGCGTCCGGAGCCTGTGCTCCGCAACGGGAGAGGCCACGACAGTGAGAGGCCCGCATACCGCAAAAAGAAAAAAAATAAAATAAAAAATATATATATATAAATTTGGGGGCACACAATTCAGTCTATGGCACTGAGCATTTACTTTCCAAAAGCCTGTATCATAAATCATCAAATATAAGAAGTAGAAAGAATTCTGCCTCAGTGGTTCCAGACTCAGCTATGGATCAGAAGAACTTGGCAGAAGCTTTAAAAAAATTACAAATTCTTGGTCTCACTCTTAAAGCCAATGAATCAAAATCTTTAATGACTTTTAGAGAACTCCAAATTCAACTGTCATTGTTGTCCAGGTGAGAAATCTAAGATTCAAGTTTTGGAAGTGATTGTTCCATAGGCTGCTGATGCCACAGTCAGCAGGAGAACTCATATTCCTCAATGCTTAGCCCAATTATAGTTCATTTCCTCCATGTGGTCATTCTTAGTATAACTCGTGAGGATGAAAGGAGACTTAAAATGATATGTAGACTTAAGATGATATGTAAATTAAGTAACTAGAAGCAAAAAAACATTAAAACTAATTTTCCAAAATTGTCTAGAAATTAATTCTAACTTGCTAATTTTATAACACCTCCACCAATTTTTATAAACATAAATGTCTACAGTTGGACCATTTCATTTCATGGAAAGGATTGTGTGGGAGATCAGCTACCTCGACTATAGTAAGTTTGATTTGTTAGAGCCCCAGTTTCAACTCTTGGCACTTTGCAACTGTTTTTCTCAGGCAGTCTTCACTCTATCCCACTCCACAGAAATTCTGCCTATTCACAGAAATTTTATCAAATATTTGAAAGGCAGTGATTAGAAAGAAACATTTTTATTTTAGAAAAGACACATTTGAATTAATTGGAAACTACAAAGTGTCAGCTGTTTTAAACCTGTTGTTGAGTAAGTGAGGAGACTACGTTGACTGAAACTGAGGAAAGAATCAGCACAAGCATCGGAGTTAACCCATCTGCTCCCACTAGAAATGTTTTAAATTATTTTTTCATATTATATTTGATCCATGACTGTGATCCCAAATAAAATATAAATTTTGTTTCCAATAACCAAAGCTGCTTGTGGAAGAGAATTTCCACCTCTTACCAGTCACAGGCAACTCATTACTTTGAAATAAATTAAGACACTGTTTAAAGGAACTCAAATTCATAAAATTATACACAACACACACACATGCAAACATACACACACACAGGCACACAGCAGTTAATTTAAACCTTGTTGGCAATATTCCCCTTTTATTCTCTGTTGATGTGGAGGTAGGAAAGCTACTTATCGTACTAGCCAGATTAAAATTTTATTTCCCCCCTTTTCCTATGTTTATTAAATTAGGTGGATGGATGGAGTTGAAGTAATTGCTTTATGCCCAAAAGAAAAAAAAATGAGAAGGGGGTGTGAGGTGGGCTGGAGAGGGCAGGAAAGGATTATATAAGATTATAGTACTTCTGTGTTTCTGACTGCTGGTCACAGCCAGAATTTGTCTAGAGAGAGATATCACCTGTGAAACTAGCCAAGTGGAAAATGACTAGTTTCATTAAAAATAGCAGTAATGAAAGAGCACCTACCTACTATCAAGTATATTTGTACACAACTATAAACTGTGAGCATGGCTCTGGTGCTATAGGCATCTACAGGGTGGGAATTATGTCGAGTTTTGTTCAAACTTTAATTTAATCAAAGCAGCCACATAGCACTAAGTATCAAAAAAAAAAAAAACCCAAAAAACCCCAAAAAAACCCCCACCGGTATCTCTTTCTTATCTCCCCAAACCAGGCTTTTATTTCAGTCATGTCAAGATTATGAGAAGGAATTGAAGAGGCATCTGGCCCAGTAAACAAGGCTCCTACCAGATGGAACCATTGGCTCTGGGAGACTGTCCTCCACGTATCCTAGGGAATATTCTGTAGCCCCAGCTTAGCCACCAATCTGTGGGTCCCAGAAATGTTGCTGTCCTACCCAGCAAATCTCCAAGAGCCCTTGGGTGTTAGAGAACGATGCCACTGATATGGCAAATCGGAATGGCCCCTAAAACTCTGGGGTCTTTAAAGTTTTCTATATTGATGGTTTCTGTCAAAACATAAAGATTAAGAGCCAAAGCTCATATCATCTCAGGTCTTAGCTCCAGGATCTCAATTTTACTATTCCTAACTTGGTCTTTGCTCACATCATACCAAATAGCTGCTCCTGAGCCAAGTCAGTACCATGTTTGAGGCTCATTCTTCACAGTGATTCTACTGTGACCTTCCTGATTCGATTTCTGAGGGTTTAGCCTTAACTTTGCTAGACATCTAGGTCAAAGCTGACCTTTGTCTATAAAACCATAATTTTCAATTAATCTTTAGGTTTTTTTTTAGCAAAAGCAAGAGGTTTATGTCAACTAGTAACTTCAGTTAATTGAATTTGTCTTCTGGAGACACTATAGTGAGAAGGCTTTTGAGGGTTCAATGTTGGAGAGTGCTTTGATGAACAAAATATATCTTTCATTAAGCACAGAGAGTAGTGTGACATGCATTTACTGTCCCTATGTTGTACTTGCCCTTGAGTCTCTACCAAGATAATGTATTACTGTTTGGCTAACTAAGATACATCCACACCTAGTTGCCCATTTTTAAGCCATTGTTACATTGAAAGAAATATAACAAAAGAAATGTTAATAAGTATAGAGTTGGAACAATGTAGCTGTTAGAAGTCTCTCTCCAAGACAATTCTTTCCCAAGAAAATCTTAAATACATTTGTTCTATTCCCACCATTACTAGGTCCAACTTTGTTTTCTCTCTTACCAAATCCTGCTACTAACTAAACTAACTAGTGGTCTGTGTCTAATAACCCATCTTTAGCTAATAAATCTAACTGGTTTCTCTATAAACCAGATGATTAAACAAGGGTTAAAATTTTCATTTATTTATGTAACATCACTTTCCATATCATTGTGGAGTCAACACAATTGAGCCATCATGTATGAAGATACATAGTGATTAAGTAGTCAAAATAAACAAATACAGTGTGCCCATTTCATGCCAATAGAAATAGTCTCAGAATCTGTGAATTAGCAGAGATTTTATGACACAAATAAAAAGAAATGTTAATACACTATATATTTACTCTGCTCTTCAGCTTATGTTGATATTTATTCTTGAGTGCACATGGTCAGTATTGTTTACATGGTCAAATTGTTTATTTTAAAACATTTATCCAATAAGACTCAACTGCAGCAAAGTGGCATATAAAGACTTCTACCTCAAGAAAATGTAAACAGTGCAAAAGGTCAGTGTATCAAAACCTGACTAAAGAACAGATGTTATTCAAAATAAAAAGAAATTCTGAATAGAACTCTTCATAATACTCTCATGCAAATATCTTTCACTTTTTTTTTTTTTTGCGGGACGCAGGCCTCTCACTGTTGCGGTCTCTCCCGTTGTGGAGCACAAGCTCAGTGGCCATGGCTTACGGGCCCAGCCGCTCCGCGGCATGTGGGATCTTCCCAGACCGGGGCACGAACCCGTGTCCCCTGCATCGGCAGGCGGACTCTCAACCACTGCACCACCAGGGAAGCCCTATCTTTCACTTTTGTAATACAAATTTATCAATAAAAATTTAAGGTTTTAATAATTTATGTGAGTAGACAATTGTTGATTCATTTACTAAAGCTTAATATCTTCCTTATGTTTCTAGATTAAGAAAGAAACACGCATAGAATTTTGACTATTTTTGTCTCATTTCTTCTGAGATACAAGCACTCCACCATGGAGAGCTCTACCTTTAGTAACACTATTAATTATCCAACATGTTTATTTTCAGAAAATAGCATAGGTCATGGAAAAGTGCTAAATTCATGAAAGGAAAAATGACAAATTGGACTTGATCATAATTTAAAATGTTTATTCTGTGAAAGACACTGGTCAGAGTATGACAAGACCAGTTAGATAGTGGGAGAAGGCATTTGCAAACCACCTATATGACAAAGAAATAGTAGCTAGAATATATTTTATATATATTTTTCTAAAACTCAACAGGAAAAAAAATGAATAAAATAAAATCTGTCTAATTAGAAAAGGGCAAAATAAATTTATCTCCAAAGAGGATATAGATATGGTATTAAGCACATGGAACACATTTCAACATCATTAGCTATGAGGCAAATGCTAGATAAAAGTACAAAAAGATATCCTTACAAATCAGAATGACTAAAATTAAAAATAGTGACAACACTAAATGCTAGTGATATGTGAATAAATCAGAAAACCCCTATGTTGCTGATAGGAATGTAAAATGACACTGGTGGAAATATACAATGGTATAGCCCCTCTGGAAAACAGTTTGGTCATTTCTTTTAAAAAATTAACATACCACTATTATATGATTCAGCAATTGCACTCCTGGGCTTTGTACCAGAGAAATAAAGACATTTGTAACAGAGAACAAACCTGACTCCATATTGGATCTATTCCTTTAGCTCTAACCTTTGTGCCCTGTTGCCTGTGCTTAGTCATGCTGGCTCTACACCTTTGTAAAAGAATGTTGCCTGTAGCCTGAAATATACATGATAGCTGGTTCTCAAGGCTCTGTCTCCCAGGCTTGACCTTTAAAGGTATAACACTTTTCATTCATATAGAGATAAAAAGTTGCAGAACAGAGAATAACATTTGTCTTGTTGGAGGTTTACAGGAACATTGTGACTAGACCTATGTGGACAGCTGCAAGAACAAAGGATTATCATAGCCCCTCTGGGGTCTGGCAGGTACCAAGAAGTTTGCAACAATCAGTCACACCTCCTCCCCTTCTAGCATAAAAGAAGCTTGAATTCTAGCTCTGGTAAGATGGTTCTTTGGGACACTAGTCTGCCATCTTCTCGGTCTTCTGGCTTTCTGAATAAAATGGCTACTCTTTGCCCCTGGACCTTGCCTCTTGATTTATTGTCTGGTTGTAATAAAGCAGTATAAGCTTGGACTCAATAATATGTTCACAAAAAATCCTATCCACAGATGTATATAGCATTTTTATTCATAACAGCCAAAAAATCAAAACCACCCAGAAGTCCTTCAATGGGTGAATATTAAACTGACACATGCATGTTATGAAATACTACTGTGCAATAAAAAGGAGTAAACAATTGATACATATAATAACCTGTATGAATCTCCAGAGAACTACAGTGATGAGAGAAAGTCAATGCCAAATGGTCACATAGTATGTGATTCCATGTTTGTATTAGCCTTGAAATGACAAATTTTTAGAAATTAAGAATAAATAAGCTGTTTCCAGGGATTAGGAAGGAGTGGAGGAGGGAGGACCCTGAGTGTGGTTATAAGAGGGTAACGTAAGATAGTCTTGTGGTGGTGATGGAAGTGTAGGTATTTTTATTGTATCAATGTCAATACTGTGCTCATGATATGGTACTATAGTTTTGCAAGTTGTTATCTTGGAAGAAACTGGGTAAAAGATACAAGGGATCTCTCCATATTCTTTCTTACAAATGCATGAGAATTTACAATGCTCTCAAAATAAAAATTTCAATTAAAGTAAAGAAGATTCCAAGAGTTAGGGAGGAGGGAGGAATGAATAGAGCACAGAGGAATTTCAGAACAATGAAACTACTCTGTATAATAATACAGTGATGGATTCATGTCATTATACATTTGTCCAAATCCATAGAATGTACAACACCAAGAGTGAACTTTGATACCAACTATAGACTTTTGGTGATAATAATGTGTCAATGTATGTTCATCAATTATAACAAAGGTACCACTCTGGTAGGGGACATTGATAATGGGAGAGGCTATACCTGTATGAGGCAAGGGGTATATGGGAAATCTCTTCACCAATTGAAAAAAAGAAAAAGAAAAAGATTTTGAATAAAATGGAGTTTTGCTTTGTTTGTTGTTATAAAGACACTCTAAAATACCATATTGCTCAAACAATCAAACAAAACAACAATCTGATGGTTACAGTTAATGGAAAGCTTGCTTAATTTTTACTTTTTTAGTGGATTGTTGATACTCAAAGAGATATTTCTTTGGCCTAACATCATGTATGCAAAGCTATCCCTAGCTGATACCTAAGCAAATAATATACATATGAATAGAATTCCTAAAATGTCCAGGTCTAAAAAACACTACATTGATCAATTAATCAGTATGATTTTTAACTCATTCACCAATTTTGGTATAGTCAATGAGTGTTTTCAAGTATTTTAAAACACTAACTAATGTTCTTTCTATTGGGAATTTAACCTTTCTTAGAAGTCTTGTTTATACAACTCATTTCCTTAAGAGGGAAATATATTTATCCATAAAAAGATAAAGCAAACTTTAAACAACGTAGTTCAAATTGACACAGATTTTGACTTACATATGAAATTGTTACAGAATCTTACAGATATTAGACATTGAAAGTCAAATAATGTGTGAGAGGGGCTTCTAATGCTTTTGGGGGAAAAAAGATTACAGTTATAATTGACTTCCAGAATTGCAAAAAGGATCGTATGAAATCATACAATTTAGCAAGCTTTATAACCATGAAACTTTGTATCTTTACTAGTTTTTACTGTCAATAATAATTATTAGTATTTCACAATGGTGGTTTGGTTTTTGAACACCAGGTTCCCTGAAATTCACTATATACCATCCCAAATTTATTGCAACTCCTCTGTAGCTTAAGTTGCCTTCCATAATTCATGAAACAAGTCTGTTTTCTCACTCTTTGGTATACTTGGTGGCATAAGAAAAAACAACAATTTTAAATCAGTCTTTTAAAAAGTGGTAACAATATCTCTGTAAATTCTTAGCTCATTTTAAGTCATGGTAAAAGATTTTTTTAAAAAGCTATCATCATATTTTGCTTAAGCACTGACTCAATGCACTTTAAAGGCTGTCATTTCTCTACCTTGATTTGACACCTTCAATTTAATCTCTTAAGTGTTAGAGAACAAACCATAATTAAAAGAGGGGTGGAATGGGTTCCTTTAGAAGACTGTTTCTCACGTACAGATGAGTAATTAGAATGACCTCAGTATGGTGGCTTTCCTTTGTCGTTGAGAGACAAATACTTTTGTGTGGCACATAAACAAGCTCAGCTCTACAAACCCTTAATGTGAACCATATCCCTGGAAGCAAGGAGTTGTCTTTTGTGTCTCTGCAGTTAGATCAAAGGGAGTAGAACCTGCAGCGAAACAAGGATAGGGGAGTTTAAAGTTTGACTTTGTTGTTATCTCACCATGCAAAGGGAGCTCATTAGAAGTTTGCTCTTGCCAGCAATCCACAGTCAAGACTCCACCATATTTCCTTTAAAGAGACAGAGGGGGGGTGGGGAGAGGAGAGAGTGTAACCAGAATAATAATACTTCGGAAGAGTTTAGGAGAAAACAAGGTATGGTTTGTTTGGATTTAGAATGTCTCATCTTAAAAACAAACTTTTCTAAGGGTGAGAGTTATGAGCAATTCGAATTTGGTTTTCTCTAACATGAGCAGTGATTTTTTGTTTTTGTTTGTTTAGGTTTTTTTTAATTAGTTTGTTTCTTTTTGGCCTTCTGTGAGGGTGGACTGTGTATAACGCAGAATCCAAGATGTGATTGTTAAAATTATGTGATTATTTCAGGAATAGTGCAATCCACTTAAAAATGAGTAGATTGAGTGGAAGTTATAGATATATCCCAGGAAGAATATTTATCTTCATTCTGTGTTTTTAAAGAAATATAGAACCATCCTCAATCTGGAACTGAACATGACAGGACCCCATAGGCAGCAGTAGAGCCATCTAATGACCTAGCAACTGGTGGTGGTGTAGCCTGGGTGTTGGAATCAAGCAGCTTTGTCTCAAATCTTAGCTCTACCACTCAATTACATAATGACCTTGAATGGGATAGCTGACCTTGGGCTCTCAGGTTTTTCTTGGATATATTCAATTTAATAGTGCCCTACTCCAACTATTCTGAGATTTATGCATCTCCCTCGAGCCAGAGTGTGGTTCAGCGTACATACTCAAAAATTCTTATTTTTCTTCTTCTTTGGCCACTCCCTTTTATCTCTAATCCCAGGCCTGGTACGTGACCCAGCTGACGATGGAACATAACTGAGTAAAAACTAGCATTAACAATGGTGTTGATGAACAGTCAAAATGTTAGCAAAAAAGAGTTTGATTAGTCATTCTGTGACATGTAGCACCTTAAGAGAGTAATGAAGTTATACCACCTTGGGGGTACACACCAGTTTGTCCTTAGAGTCAGAATGCTAGAGCCACAAGGAATCTAAATGATGGTTTAGTCTGATCACTGCCTTTCATGAATGAGACAATTGAGGCCAAAAAGATGAACTGTCTTTCCCCAAATTAGTTAACGATAAATCTGTTGCTTAAACCAACAAAATGTTTCATGAATGGCAGTTGGATGTTCAATCTACCACATTAAGAATATACTTCTTATCTGGTACATATATACAATGGAATATTACTCAGCCATTAAAAAGAATGAAATAATGCCATTTGCCACAAAAGGGATGGACCTGGAGATTATCATACTAAGTGAAGTAAGTCAGACAGAGAAAGACAAATATCATACAATATCACTTATATACAGAACCTTTTAAAAAAAAAATGATACAGGGCTTCCCTGGTGGCGCAGTTGTTGAGAGTCCGCCTGCCGATGCAGGGGACGCGGGTTTGTGCCCCAGTCCGGGAGGATCCCACATGCCGCAGAGCGGCTGGGCCCGTGAGCCATGGCCGCTGAGCCTGCGCGTCCGGAGCCTGTGCTCCGTAACGGGAGAGGCCACAGCAGTGAGAGGTCCGCGTACCGCAAAAAAAAAAAAAAGATACAAATGAACTTATTTACAAAACAGAAACAAACTCACAGACTTAGAGAAGGAACTTATGGCTACCAGGGGGGAAGAGAGGGGGGGAGTGATAGATTGGGAGTTTGGGACTGACATGTACACACTGCTATATTTAAAATGGATAACCAACAAGGACCTATTGTATAGCACAGGGAACTCTGCTCAATATTCTGTAATAAACTAAATGGGAAAAGAATTTGAAAAAGAATAGATACATGTATATGTATAACTGAATCCCTTTGCTGTACACCTGAAACTAACACAACATTGTTAATCAACTATACTCTAATGTAAAATAAAATTTTTTTAAAAGGAATACACTTCCTGCTTAATATTCTTTTCCCAGAATAGTGGAATATCTATGTCCCAGAGAATCAGTTCTCTTTTTTTCTTTTTTTTTCACAAAATAGCCCGCAGATATCTGTTTCATGAGAAGGAATTGAGACTTATGAATGGTGGAATGTTGTTCCGTAGGGAAACATGCATGAAGTACTCTTTGCATGTGAAATCTACCTGCACTCT
This sequence comes from Mesoplodon bidens, assembly GCF_964165515.1. Taxonomy (NCBI): domain Eukaryota; kingdom Metazoa; phylum Chordata; class Mammalia; order Artiodactyla; family Ziphiidae; genus Mesoplodon; species Mesoplodon bidens. Next base: position 15,079,834 of record NC_138181.1, on the reverse strand, counting down.
TACCTGAGATGCTGAATCAGGAGTCAGAGAACCATTGGCAACCAAAGTGATCTTTATATGCTGTCATCTATGCATCTATTGCTGTGGTTTTTGTTGTTTAAAGTGACAAATTCACAACTTAAACATAGTAACTAATTTGCTCAGTTTCCAAAATCGTAAGCTTTTAGGAACAAATCTAAAGGGAGAGTTTTCAAATACTAAGACAAGAGCAGCAATTCTCAAATTTGTTTCTTTTTAAAAAAAGTTAGTTTCTGGCTGTGTGATTTTCAGTGAGCCAACAGCTCTTTGTACCACCTGCACTCTTTGTCACCATCAAAAGAAACAAAAACATATGAGTAGATTTGAATGAAAAATGATATTTAGTAAGACTCCCATGAGGAGAATAAAAAGGATAAATAAAAGGGAAACTAAACCGAGTACAAGACAAACAGGAAAAGGAATAAATGCAAGGAGAGAAAAACCCTCCCCAAAAAGGGAAAGTGGATAAGAGAGAGAAGATAGGAGATTGTGCCTCCTTAATCTTTTCATGGTTTCATGACCCATCCCTGCTGGCCATTGACTCAGACCTAGAATTATGCTTAGTGTTGGTCCATTGAAAGCCCCAGGCCATGTGTGTACCCCAAACTTTGCCTAATGGATTCCCAAGAAGCAATTCTTTGGTGACTTACTGCTGAAGCTGTTAGCAACACGAGGGGTTTATAATGAGGCCCTTCTTGCATGATCCTTTACCCACTGCATGCAGACCTGCCTATAAGAAAAGGTAGACTGAGAGAGAGGTTCCAACAAAGGGGGTAACCCCCATACGTCTCCTGCTACTCTCCTCTGAAATATCATCCGTCAGGGAGAAAGTAGAAATCCAGGATCTGAGTCCATCCCTGTTGTTCTGATGGTTTGGTGCCAGAAAAACAAGTGCAGCCGTGCTTTCACTAACACTCCTTAAGCCCAGAACTGTACAAGGAAATCCACCTTGGACTATTAAATCAGATATTACTCTTCTTGAACCTGGGTAAAGCTGTACATCAGATTGCATTTAACTGATATGGTATTTTTTTTCTTCTACTTCAGGGAAAAAGATGATGGATTCACAGATAACTCCCGTACTTGCTGTCACGAAGGAAGAGGGTAATATTGGAATTGTACTAAAGCGTTCTGGATTTGACTGAATGGCTGGTAGGCAGTAATTCCTCCCAGCCCTGTGAATCCCAGCAATCCATCAAGGGGAATTACTGGTAAAAATGACAGAAGAATGTCATAAACCTTGCTTTCATTTGATTCCTGTGGATATAAGGACTTGTGCAGTTTAAGCAGATTATGCTACTGAACTGGAGCTTGGTTGAATGATTAAAAGATAAAACACTTCCATTTAAATCTTTCCCTAAATTTATCAGCTTGGATTTCCTGAATTGTACTGTGAAGTTTTGTCATAAAATGGAAATGTTTGATTCAAAGGTAATAAAAGGTATTGATCTACAGTGAAGCAATATTGAGGTTAACATACAGGTTTTATAATTAATTTGGTGCCAGATAAAAGAAAAATACCAAGATCTTTTAACTTTGATGATTAAAGGGGGACTAGACCTTTGAAAATACATTTGTATGTATAGTGAGACGAACTTGCTTTAGAGGAGGTATAGAAAGGGTTAGCTGTTCGAATTGCATACCAGATGTCCAATTAACAATGACTTAGTTAAGTGAGAAAGGAAACCATGTACCCTCTTTTGATAAATTCCCATTTAAACATGTGACACAGGATCTAATTCCCTGACCAGGGATCGAACCCAGGCCCCCTGCATTGGGAGCACGGAGTCTTAACCACTGGACCACCAGGTGCATGCTGCAACTAAGAGACCCCATGCCACAACTAAAAAAGATCCTACATGCTGCAACTAAAGATCCCGCATGCTGCAACTAAGGCCTGGCGCAGCCAAATAAACATTTTTTTAAATAAAAAATAAATAAATAAACATGCGACACAGAAGCATACCTTTTTGTGTTAAAGCCAAAGAAGCTTTTGCTTGACCTGGAAAATCTAGTGATGGGTTGCCATCATGACAACATGGAAGTCTGCCAAATCCTACCATTGTTTATCTTAAAAGAGACTTCAAGGCTAAGATGGCAGGCACAGTGGAGAGGAGAGTGGTTTATTCTAACCCCAAGATCTTTATCAGTAATCTTACATAGTGAACCCTGAGTAATGTGAAGTGGCGTTGTCAGCCATGGTACCACATGAAGGCTCCAGGTTGGTTACTGCTAGTGGCACCTTAGGAACTCAGCCGAATCAAGAGCTAAGCCAGAACTGACCAGAGGATGTAAATGTACAGCCTCCACTTCTACCATGAGTCTTGCTGTCAATGAACACTTCATTCTTGGTGACCACAGAAGTAATTGTGCCAAATATTTTACTATACCATGCCCTATGCCTCAAGGGAGTCTTTGGGAACTATAATATGCTTCTGACTGCTTTCAGTCCCAGATAGAAAACAAAGCCATGAGTGTCTTTGACAAAAGGTAAGCAAGTTTGAGGGCTGGACCCTCTTTAAATACCTAACAGCTAAAGTTGGACTAGAGATGGAACAAAACAAGAGCTCTTAAAGGATAAAAGAAGGAAGTGATTGCTAATGAATACAACAGGAAACAGGGAGCAAAACTGGAAAGAAGACAGAGAGTTAGAGAGATGTTCTAGGCTCAGACTTGCCTCTAATTAAGAATGTGACATTTGGTAAATCATGGCAAGATTCTGCCTGCCTAACTGCAGAGTGACATAATTGGACTAAATTTGATTTTCAAGGTAGCATCATATTCAATTCCATTTTACAGTTTCACAGAAGTTCTTTTCTAGACCTAAATGTTTGAACTTTCTGATGTGAGACTGTGATTAGTGTTTGAAAGCATTAGTGAAGACAAGATGTTTCTTCTAAAAAGTGAAATGGTAGATTAGCGTGAAGTCTTATTTTTATCTTTCAATGGGATTCTCTTGGACAGAAGAAACTTGCAGGATGCCATACAAATCCTCATTTTCCTAAATATGGGAAAGGAGCACACATTATGATTCATGAATTTAGATGATGGTTTCCCAGTGACTCTAGGGAAATGCATCTAATATTGAAGGATGCGATTTACAAAAAGTAAATAAAACCAATTTTAATGCAATGATTCCAGCTACTGCATTAATTCAAGATAATTGGATGCTTAATTGATTGAGAATTTTAAAAACCCTTTACTATATAAAACAAGATGGTACAGAACAGTTAAGATATTTGGAGTCACGTTAACTGTGGTTAAAGTTATGTTAACAATCTCAGCTGAAAGGTTTATGCCTCTAAATTATTTCTCTTAAGTCCTTTTAGGCAATATCATCTGTAGAAAAATTAAAGAAAATTACTCCACATTGTAAAAGAAAGCATATCATAGCATAAATCATAGCAAATCATAGCATAAATAATAAAGTTATTTCCCCCATGCAAATGTGAACTCCTCTGAGAGTTTTACAAGCTTTTTCTCACATTTAATCTTCAGTATTATTTGGTAATTACACAGCAAACTTATCTATCCTTACTCTCCAAACCCTATTAAATAGTAAATAAAATATTTATTTTATTTTTATTATTTATTATTTAAACAATAATATTATTAAACAATAATATCAAATTGTTATTATTTCAATAAACAACCTATGGATAATTAAGCATTCCATTTCAATAGCGTTACATGGCAAACCCTACTGCCCTTCCCTTCTAAACTATGTACATACACAGACCCATTCATGTGATTTGTGTTCTTATTTACATACATTATTGTGATAATATTCTGAGTTGAGAGCTTCTTGGAAATTCTCAGTAAAATAGATCAGACATTACCATCTGTTATTCTCATGCTGGAACCAATCTGAATAAGAGTTTGAATCTTGGCAATGATGAGATTTTTAGTGCCGTGAAGAGAAATGAAAGGAGGAAGGAAGGGAGGAAGGAAGGAAGGTCTGGGAAGGGAAGGGAGGGGAAGGAAAGGAAGGAAGGAAGGAAGGAAGGAAGGAAGGATGGAAGGAAGGGAGGGAGGGAGGAAGGGAAGGAGGGAGGAAGGAAGGAAGGGAGAAAGAGAGGGAGGGAGGAGGGGGGAGGGAAGGAGGGAGGAAGGAAGGAAAGAAGGGAGGGAGGGAAGGAGGGAAGGAGGGAGGAAGGAAGGAAGGAAGGAGGGAGGAAAGGAGGGAGGGAGGGAGGGAAGGAGGGAGGAAGGAAGGGAGGGAAGGAGGGAGGGAGGAAGGAAGGAAGGGAGAAAGGGAGGGAGGGAGGAGGGGGGAGGGAAAGGGAGGGAGGGAGGAGGGGGGAGGGAAGGAGGGAGGAAGGAAGGGAGAAAGGGAGGGAGGGAGGAAGGAAGGAAGGAAGGAAGGAGGGAGGAAGGAAGGAAGGGAGAAAGAGAGGGAGGGAGGAGGGGGGAGGGAAGGAGGGAGGAAGGAAGGAAGGGAGGGAGGGAAGGAGGGAGGAAGGAAGGAAGGAAGGAGGGAGGAAAGGAGGGAGGAAGGAAGGGAGGGAGGGAGGGAGGGAGGAAGGAAGGAAGGGAGAAAGGGAGGGAGGGAGGGAGGGAGAAAGGGAGGGAGGGAGGGAAGGAGGGAGGAAGGAAGGGAGGGAAGGAGGGAGGAAGGAAGGGAGAAAGGGAGGGAGGGAGGAAGGAAGGAAGGAAGGAAGGAGGGAGGAAGGAAGGAAGGGAGAAAGAGAGGGAGGGAGGAGGGGGGAGGGAAGGAGGGAGGAAGGAAGGAAGGGAGGGAGGGAAGGAGGGAAGGAGGGAGGAAGGAAGGAAGGAAGGAGGGAGGAAAGGAGGGAGGAAGGAAGGGAGGGAGGGAGGGAGGGAGGGAGGAAGGAAGGGAGAAAGGGAGGGAGGGAGGGAGGGAGGAAGGGAGGAAGGAAGGGAGAAAGGGAGGGAGGGAGGGAGGGAGGAAGGAAGGAAGGGAGAAAGGGAGGGAGGGAGGGAAGGAGGGAGGAAGGAAGGGAGGGAGGGAGGAAGGAAGGAAGGGAGAAAGGGAGGGAGGGAGGGAAGGAGGGAGGAAGGAAGGGAGGGAGGGAGGGAGGAAGGAAGGAAGGGAGAAAGGGAGGGAGGGAGGAGGGGGAGGGAAGGAGGGAGGAAGGAAGGAAGGAAGGAAGGGAGAAAGGGAGGGAGGGAGGGAGGAAGGAAGGAAGGAAGGGAGGGAGGGAAGGAGGGAAGGAGGGAGGAAGGGAGGAGGGAAGGAAAGGAGGGAGGAAGGAAGGTCTGGGAAGGGAAGGGAAGGGAGGGGAAGGAAAGGAAAGAAGGAAGGAAGGAAGGAAAATGAATTAATAAATAAAATAAATTAATTAAATAAATTAATTAAATTAAATAAATATTTTTTAAAACATCTTTAAAAAAATATATAACTAGATAGAATGTCATAGGTGCAGACCTTGAATCTAAGAAAATATGAAAGCAAAACAAACAAACAAACAAAAAAATAGAAAAGAAGGTAAAAGTCCATACCAGTTGCATAGCTATCCCCAAGATGTAATTCTGTCAGAGTTACAATAATTCTGGAGGAGTGGGAATTTTGTGTGCTTAAAAGGGCTTGAAGAATAACCATAAGGAAATCAATTTTACTTAATTACATTTTAGAAGAGTAATCGTAGTCAGTGCCTCCATCTATAGGAAGGAAGGAAGGGCTGGAAAGGGAGGGGAAGGAAGGAGTAAAAGCCTTGCTCGCTGTAATAGTTGCTCTCATTTATACATTTCAGAGGGGAAATTCCCTGCACTCTTACTCTATACTTAAAAATAATGGATCTCTAATTTCTTATAGCATCACCACTGAAAAAATGGGTAAAATAGGCACCGATTAATAAAAGAAACACATGTGACCATGATTTATCTTTCATTTAGTTCTTTCTTATTTTAGAGAACTTTAAACCATAAAACAATAAGAAAATGAACAGCAATAACAAAAACTCTGTAATTCCATACCCAGGTGACCTAACTTCAAATCCACAATCATCCACTTAATTATTGGATGACTTTGGATGGATCATATATTTTCTCACTATCTGTTTTCTCATCTTTACAATGCAAATAACATACTTCTATCTCAAAATTGCTGAGAAGGCTAAATGAGATAATAAACCTCAGCACAAAAGTGGACACATAGTAAGATCTATTAAATATTAGTTTACATTTAAATTAGTGGATCACCAAGGCTGATCCTCTCAATGAGCTGCTACAAAATTGGCAACAGCATTGTCACTATGAAATCTTCTCAAATGATTGAAAAGCACTCTTACACAGGTTTTACAGCTTTGGGGAAAACATAGGATGAAGCACAGTTGAACTAAGTGGTTGGTGTGAAAATCTTCTGGGTTTCAGTGAAAAAAGACACTAAGAATGAATATGAGAGGTGTGGGCATCTCTGTGATCAATCCCATTGTTTAATTTTTTGAACTTTCAAAGTGGTATTGAGGTGCTGAATAGACATTGCCTTAGGGACCCATAACTTATGGAAAGTCAGCAACATTTACAGATGGGAAACTTAGGTATTGTTGTGGTACATAGTTTTTTTCCAATCCCTTGGTCCCAGATACACTCCCGTTACTTAAGGTAAATATTACAAACAGTGAATACATTTCTCACAAGGAAAAAAAGGAAGTGAGATGAGCAGCTTCTAAAACACTGCTGCTAACCAGAACTTGTGATTTCTAGATCTGGTTCATCTATTTATCCACTCAGTAGGTGGTATTTTATGATAAGACAGGGATGGAAATGATATTCTGATTTTCTATCTTCAGATGCTTCAGATTGATACCAATCTCAGAAACACAGAAATCAATTGCAGTGGAGACTGAGATCACATTAAGTAAAGATTTGGCCCTTAGCAAAAGTAGCCCCATTGGTGTCAGATGTTCAGTACCTCTCAAGACTTGAACAGATTGTAATTAATCTACAGTAATTTGAATAAAGGCTCTTTTTGATTTTGTATCTGAGGAGTCACCGCCCAGCTTATGAGTTTGTCTCCATCATGGTGTCCTTTATAAAACCTAGCTTTGGAAAGAAAAAAATGGAAAGAATAAAGCAATTTTGATTTCCTATTTGGATTCTACTTTTTTAAGTGATAGCATTTTATTTTCTACATTGAAGTGATTCAGATTTTATAAGAAAACAGGAGGAATGGGTATCATCATATTCATTATCTAGATTTAAGCTTTTTGTTTCTTTAAAAAATGTAACTAGGGCTTCCCTGGTGGCTCAGTGGTTAAGAATCCGCCTGCCGATGCAGGGGACACGGGTTTGAGCCCTGGTCCAGGAAAATCCCACATGCCGCGAAGCAGCTAAGCCCGTGCACCACAACTACTGAGCCTGCACTCTAGAGCCCACGAGCCACAATTACTGGAGCCCGTGCGCCTAAAGCCCATGCTCCGCAACCAGAGAAGCCACTGCAATGAGAAGCCTGCGCACCGCAACCAGAGAAAAGCACTCGCGCAGCAACGAAGACCCAACACAGCCAAAAATAAAATAAATTAATTAAATTAAATAAATAATTTTTAAAAGCATCTTAAAAAAATATAACTAGATAGAATGTGATAGGTGCAGACTTTGAATCTAAGAAAATATGAAAGCAACACAAACAAACAGACAAAAAAAAATAGAAAAGAAGGTAAAAGCTCGAGTTGCGGACGCCGGGGCCGGCCAGGCTGAGCGCACAGCGGGCGAGGGCCGGACAAGCAGCGGCGCCACTCAGGGACCCGCAGTCTCGGCGCCCTTGGGTGCTGCCCGGTGGAAGCTCCTGCGGCAGGTCCTGAAACAAAAACACCTGGATGATTGTCTACGACATGTATCTGTAAGAAGATTTGAATCATTTAATCTGTTCTCAGTAACAGAAGCCCAAAAAAGGGAAACTGAAGAGGAAGTTGGTGCCTGGGTTCAATATACAAGCATCTTCTATCCTGAATACAGTATTTTCTTAAGGCATAATAGTGGATCTTTGAATGTTGAAGATGTTCTTACCAGCTTTGACAATACAGGAAATATTTATTAAGAATTAAACCCACTTCCGGGTAAGATGGCGGAAGAGTAAGACGCGGAGATCACCTTCCTCCCCACGGATACACCAGAAATACAGCTACACGTGGAACAACTCCTACAGAACACCTACTGAATGCTGGCAGAAGACCCCAGACCTCCCAAAAGGCTCGCCCCGCACTCCGTGCCCCTCCCTCCCGCCCGGCCTGAGTGAGCCAGAGTCCCCGAAGAGGCTGCTCCTTTAACCCTGTCCTGTCTGAGCGAAGAACAGACGCCCTCCGGCGACCTACACGCAGAGGCGGGGCCAAATCCAAAGCTGAGACCCAGGAGCTGTGAGAACAAAGAAGAGAAAGGGAAACCTCTCCCAGCAGCCTCAGAAGCAGCGGATTAAAGCTCCACAATCAACTTGATGTACCCTGCATCTGTGGAATACATGAATAGACAACAAGTCATCCCAAATTGAGGAGCCAGGAGTCAGTGCTGTGCCTCTGAGGTGGGAGAGCCAACTTCAGGACACTGGTCCACAAGAGACCTCCCAGCTCCACATAATATCAAACGGCGAAAATCTTCCAGAGATCTCCATCTCAACACCAGCACCCAGCTTCACTCAACGACCAGCAAGCTACAGTGCTGGACACCCTATGCCAAACAACTAGCAAGACAGAAACACAACGCCACCCATTAGCAGAGAGGTGGCCTAAAATCATAAAAAGTCCGCAGACACCCCAAAACACACCACCAGACATGGACCTGCCCACCAGAAAGACAAGATCCAGCCTCATTCACCAGAACACAGGCACTAGTACCTTCCACCAGGAAGCCTACACAACCCACTAAACCAAACTTAGCCACTGGGGACAGACACCAAAAACAACGGGAACTACGAACCTGCAGCCTGCAAAAAGGAGACCCCAAACACAGTAACATAAGCAAAATGAGAAGACAGAAAAACACACAGCAGGAGAAGGAACAAGATAAAAACCCACCAGACCTAACAAATGGAGACGTAATAGGCAGTCTACCTGAAAAAGAATTCAGAATAATGATGGTAAAGATGATCCAAGATTCTATTTCCCAGATCCAAAATCTTGGAAATAGAATAGACAAAATGCAAGAAACAGTTAACAAGGACCTAGAAGAACTAAAGATGAATCAAGCATCGATTAAAAACACAATACATGAAATAAAAAATACTCTAGATGGGATCAATAGCAGAATAACTGAGGCAGAAGAACGGATAAGTGAGGTGGAAGATAAAATAGTGGAAATAACTGCTGCAGAGCAAAATAAAGAAAAAAGAATGAAAAGAACAGAGGACAGTCTCAGAGACCTCTGGGACAACATTAAACGCACCAACATTCGAATTATAGGGGTTCCAGAAGAAGAAGAGAAAAAGAAAGGGACTGAGAAAATATTTGAAGAGATTATAGTTGAAAACTTCCCTAATATGGGAAAGGAAATAGTTAATCAAGTCCAGGAAGCACAGAGAGTCCCATACAGAATAAATCCAAGGAGAAATACGCCAAGACACATATTAATCAAACTGTCAAAAATTAAACACAAAGAAATCATATTAAAAGCAGCAAGGCAAAAACAACAAATAACACACAAGGGAATCCCCATCAGGATAACAGCTGATCTATCAGCAGAAACTCTACAAGCCAGAAGGGAGTGGCAGGACATAATTAAAGTGATGAAGGAGAAAAACCTGCAACCAAGATTACTCTACCCATCAAGGATCTCATTCAGATTTGATGGAGAAATTAAAACGTTTACAGACAAGCAAAAGCTGAGAGAGTTCAGCACCACCAAACCAGCTTTACAACAAATGCTAAAGGAACTTCTCTAGGCAAGAAACACAACAGAAGGAAAAGACCTACAATAACGAACACAAAACAATTAAGAAAATGGGAATAGGAACATACATATCGATAATTACCTTAAATGTAAATGGACTAAATGCTCCCACCAAAAGACACAGATTGGCTGAATGGATACAAAAACAAGACCCATCTATATGCTGTCTACAAGAGACCCACTTCAGACCTAGAGACACATACAGACTGAAAGTAAGGGGATGGAAAAAGATATTCCATGCAAATGGAAACCAAAAGAAAGCTGGAGTAGCAATTCTCATATCAGACAAAATAGACTTTAAAATAAAGACTACTAGAAGAGACAAAGAAGGACACTACATAATGATCAAGGGATCGATCCAAGAAGAAGATATAACAATTGTAAATATTTATGCACCCAACATAGGAGCACCTCAATACATAAGGCAAATACTAACAGCCATAAAAGGAGAAATCGACAGTAACACAATCATAGTAGGGGACTTTAACACCCCACTTTCACCAATGGACAGATCTTCCAAAATGAAAATAAATAAGGAAACACAAGCTTTAAATGATACATTAAACAAGATGGACTTCATTGATATTTATAGGACATTCCATCCAAAAACAACAGAATACACATTTTTCTCAAGTGCTCATGGAACATTCTCCAGGATAGATCATATCTTGGGTCACAAATCAAGCCTTGGTAAATTTAAGAAAATTCAAATTGTATCAAGTGTCTTTTCTGACCACAATGCTATGAGACTAGATATCAATTACAGGAAAAGAGCTGTAAAAAATACAAACACATGGAGGCTAAACAATACACTACTTAATAACGAAGTGATCACTGAAGAAATCAAAGAGGAAATTAAAAAATACCTAGAAACAAATGACAATGGAGACATGACGACCCAAAACCTATGGGATGCAGCAAAAGCAGTTCTAAGAGGGAAGTTTATAGCAATACAATCCCACCTTAAGAAACAGGAAACATCTCGAATAAACAACCTAACCTTGCACCTAAAGCAATTAGAGAAAGAAGAACAAAAACACCCCAAAGTTAGCAGAAGGAAAGAAATCATAAAAATCAGATCAGAAATAAATGAAAAAGAAATGAAGGAAACGATAGCAAAGATCAATAAAACTAAAAGCTGGTTCTTTGAGAAGATAAACAAAATTGATAAACCATTAGCCAGACTCATCAAGAAAAGAAGGGAGAAGACTCAAATCAATAGAATTAGAAATGAAAAAGGAGAAGTAACAACTGACACTGCAGAAATACAAAAGATCATGAGAGATTACTACAAGCAACTCTATGCCCATAAAATGGACAACCTGGAAGAGATGGACAAATTCTTAGAAATGCACAACCTGCCAAGACTGACTCAGGAAGAAATAGAAAATATGAATAGACCAATCACAAGCACTGAAATTGAAACTGTGATTAAAAATCTTCCAACAAACAAAAGCCCAGGACCAGATGGCTTCACAGGCGAATTCTATCAAACATTTAGAGAAGAGCTAACACCCATCCTTCTCAAACTCTTCCAAACAGTATCAGAGGAAGGAACACTCCCAAACTCATTCTACGAGGCCACCATCACCTTGATACCAAAACCAGGCAAGGATGTCACAAAGAAAGAAAACTACAGGCCAATATCACTGATGAACATAGATGCAAAAATCCTCAACAAAATACTAGCAAACAGAATCCAACAGCACATTAAAAGGATCATACACCATGATCAAGTGGGGTTTATTCCAGGAATGCAAGGATTCTTCAATATACGCAAATCAATCAATGTGATACACCATATTAACAAATTGAAGGAGAAAAACCATATGATCATCTCAATAGATGCAGAGAAAGCTTTTGACAAAATTCAACACCCATTTATGATAAAAACCCTGCAGAAAGTAGGCATAGAGGGAACTTTCCTCAACATCATAAAGGCCATATATGACAAACCCACAGCCAACATTGTCCTCAATGGTGAAAAACTGAAACCATTTCCACTAAGATCAGGAACAAGACAAGGCTGCCCACTCTCACCACTCTTATTCAACATAGTTTTGGAAGTTTTAGCCACAGCAATCAGAGAAGAAAAGGAAATAAAAGGAATCCAAATTGGAAAAGAAGAAGTAAAGCTGTCACTGTTTGCAGATGACATGATACTATACATAGAGAATCCTAAAGATGCTACCGAAAAACTACTAGAACTAATCAATGAATTTGGTAAAGTAGCAGGATACAAAATTAATGTACAGAAATCTCTGGCATTCCTGTACACTAATGATGAAAAATCTGAAAATGAAATCAAGAAAACACTCCCATTTACCATTGCAACAAAAAGAATAAAATATCTAGGAATAAACCTACCTAAGGAGACAAAAGACCTGTATGCAGAAAATTATAAGACACTGATGAAAGAAATTAAAGATGATACAAATAGATGGAGAGATATACCATGCTCCTGGATTGGAAGAATCAATATTGTGAAAATGACTCTACTACCCAAAGCAATCTACAGATTCAATGCAATCCCTATCAAACTACCACTGGCATTTTTCACAGAACTAGAACAAAAAATTTCAAAATTTGTTTGGAAAAACAAAAGACCCCGAATAGCCAAAGCAATCTTGAGAACGAAAAACGGAGCTGGAGGAAGCAGGCTCCCTGACTTCAGACTATACTACAAAGCTACAGTAATTAAGACAGTGTGGTACTGGCATAAAAACAGAAAGATAGATCAGTGGATCAGGATAGAAAGCCCAGAGATAAACCCACGCACATATGGCCAACTTATCTTTGATAAAGGAGGCAGGAATGTACAGTGGAGAAAGGACAGCCTCTTCAATAAGTGGTGCTGGGAAAACTGGACAGGGACATGTAAAAGTTTGAGATTAGATCATTCCCTAACACCATACACAAAAATAAGCTCAAAATGGATTAAAGACTTAAATGTAAGGCCAGAAACTATCAAACTCTTAGAGGAAAACATAGGTAGAACACTCTATGACATAAATCACAGCAAGATCCTTTTGGACCTACCTCCTAGAGAAATGGAAATAAAAACAAAGATAAACAAATGGGACCTAATGAAACTTCAAAGCTTTTGCACAGCAAAGGAAACCATAAACAAGACCAAAAGACAACCCTCAGAATGGGAGAAAATATTTGCAAATGAAGCAACTGACAAAGGATTAATCTCCAAAATTTATAAACAGCTCATGCAGCTCAATAGCAAAAAAACAAACAACCCAATCCAAAAATGGGCAGAAGACTTAAATAGGCATTTCTCCAAAGAAGATATACAGACTGCCAACAAACACATGAAAGAATGCTCAACATCATTAATCATTAGAGAAATGCAAATCAAAACTACAATGAGATATCATCTCACACCAGTCAGAATGGCCATCATCAAGAAATCTAGAAACAATAAATGCTGGAGAGGGTGTGGAAAAAAGGGAACACTCTTGCACTGCTGGTGGGAATGTGAATTGGTACAGCCACTATGGAGAACGGTATGGAGGTTCCTTAAAAAACTACAAATAGAACTACCATATGACCCAGCAATCCCAGTACTGGGCATATACCCTGAGAAAACCATAATTCCAAAAGAGACATGTACCAAAATGTTCATTGCAGCTCTATTCACAATAGCCCGGAGCTGGAAACAACCTAAGTGTCCATCATCGGATGAATGGATAAAGAAGATGTGGCACATATATACAATGGAATATTACTCAGCCATAAAAAGAAACGAAACTGAGCTATTTGTAATGAGGTGGATAGACCTAGAGTCTGTCATACAGAGTGAAGTAAGTCAGAAAGAGAAAGACAAATACCGTATGCTAACATATATATACGGAATTTAAAAAAAAAAAAAAAGTCATGAAGGACCTAGGGGCAAAACGGGAATAAAGACACAGACCTACTTGAGAATGGACTTGAGGATATGGGGAGGGGGAAGGGTAAGCTGTGACAAAGCGAAAGAGAGGCATGGACATATATACACTACCAAACGTAAGGTAGATAGATAGTGGGAAGCAGCCACAGAGCACAGGGAGATCAGCTCGGTGCTTTGTGACCGCCTGGAGGGGTGGGATGGGGAGGGAGGGAGGGAGGGAGATGCATGAGGGAAGGGATGTGGGAACAGATGTATATGTATGACTGATTCACTTTGTTATAAAGCAGAAACTAATTAAAAAAAAAAAAAAAGAAAAAGAAAAAGAAGGTAAAAGTCCATACCAGTTGCATAGCTATCCCCAAGATGTAATTCTGTCAGAGTTACAATAATTCTGGAGGAGTGGGAATTTTGTGTGCTTAAAAGGGCTTAAAGAATAACCATAAGGAAATCAATTTACTTAATTACATTTTAGAAGAATAATCGTAGTCAGTGCATCCATCTATAGACATAAGGAAGCAATTATTCTTTCGCATTTTAATATATATATTCCCTCCTGTACATCCCCCCTCACACACATTCTTTCTTTTTGGCCCCGCAAACGTTTGTCTTGTCTCCTCCACTATCATCTGCAAGAAACTGGCACTGGTGACCAACTCAACACAGACTGAGAATCAGAGCCGGTGAGGCTCCATTGTTGCCGATCAGTATGACTTGCTTTTGGAATCCCTCTCTAGTAGGGCAGCAGATAGGAACTGGAAATAGAGACTGGATGTGAGAGGTGACGGCTATTTAGGATCATTTCCATTATTTTCATGTAAACCCCAACACCTGCAGTCCGAAGTCCCAAACCTTCTCAAATTTCTGACGGCTCTTTGTCTAGAAATTGTATGTATTTTGTCAGGAAAAGACTTCTGAACCCTTAGGATGAATGTATTGAATGATTTTAATCAAAACCTGAGCCAACAGTGGAATGAGTACATATATTGTTAAGACTGGTTTGCTGGAGACTTAGAGCTTAGGTAGTTCAGTTGCAGCCTAGGCTGCCTAGAATCTCAAACAAAAAATTACCTGTACTAATGTTTTCCACTCTGTGGCTGTCACAGCAGAGTCAAAATACTGCTAAGACTGAGCAGGGGGCTTTCTCTTTCCCGCTTATGTGCAGGGGCAACATGTGAGCATTGTAACCTCTACCTATCTATAGCTGTCGGTTGGCTTGTACTACAGCAATATGCATGCAGACCTAACTGGTGGTTCTGGCAATTGAGTTCCTTTGTTTTTAGGCAACAAGGACCCCAGATCAAAACACATGAATCTTTATAGTTTATTTTATTTTATTTTATTTTATTTTGGTATACTGCTAATAAAAAGAAGAACTAGCAATTATGGATTAAAAATAAGGCCAAGATCTGCCTTGAAGCATTTCTATGATGAAATAGCGAAGGATAGATTGGTTATGCATGGTGAAAGGGTAAAGTTTAAAGGTTAGAACAAAAGCCATTTGTCAAATATCAACAAAGCACATTCAATTATTTTTTGGGAAATGAGCTGAATTTCCAAAATAAGAGAGAGAAAACAGTCCATTAAGTTCTTAATACCAGTCTTTAAATTGGTGTAATTGAATTCTCATTGACTACTAGAATGATATTTCTATCAGCTTATGCAAAAAGAGGAGTGAACAGGAAACAAGGGATGATTTCCTTTGGTGTAAATAATAGTAGATGACAGAATTTACAAGCCGATCTTAATCAGCTGAATGAACCTTCTTTATGGTCAAATATGGTTGTACAAATACAATGCTGGGCTTGGAGAGGAAAATTATTGTTTCAATTCAATAGATAATGGGAAAAGCTATTAGTCTGGAACATCAGCCAACAAGATAAGATTTGCTTCTCTTATTGGATTTTTGCAGTGGAAATCACAATGGATGAAAGACAGTAACAGTTTGTGGAGAAGCTAGAGATCTGAAAGAAAGAAAGGAAGCAAATTTTTAAAATCAATAAATTATAGTTACATAAATACTAGCCCAGGAGCCAAGACACCTATATTTACCCTAGATTTTGCTATTCCTGCTATTCCCCTTCTCTGAACTTTAGTTTCTCCATATTTAAAAATAGAATATTGTATACATGATGTCTAAACATTCTCCCAGCTCTAAAATACTTTATTCTTATAAATAATTCTGAAATAACTTTCACTTTAGCACTGACATCTCAAGTTCCACCTGGAAAACTCTCACAGTATTTTGCGGATTTGTCTGTTTGTTTTAATGTGTTTTGTTTTTTTTTATTGTTTGGGGGAAGAAAGGCATGCATTCCTAATGGTAAATTCAAAAAACAAGTTTGAAAAAAGAATTCAAATTGTGGATGGAATAAGGAGAATTAGAGTAACACAAGACACTGAGCAAACATTTATGCCAAAGGATGCTGCCATTTTCACACAATTGTTGAAAGCCACATTGCATTCAGAGCATTAGTTAAATATCATGTGTGTTGTCTCAGGTGGTATAGTTAGAATAGGCTAAAAGTCTAAAAACAATCAGTTTACAGTATTGAAAGAGAGAAGAAGAAGAAAGAGGAGGGAGAGGAGGAGGGGAAAGGGGAGGGGGAGGGGGCAGGGAAGGGGAAAGAGAAGGAGAAAGGGAAAAAGAAGAAGAAAGGGAGAAAAGAAGTGGGTCATCTTTTTGCAAAAGTCCGGTGAGCACCATTTGTACAGACAACAGTAAGGGGAGTGTCCCTCCCATTCTGCAGTGAAGATGCTCTGCTTTGGCAGAGCCACCATTATCCATGGACAAAACTTGGACCACAGCTTTCTAAATTTTCTCCCCACTATTCCACTTAACTCTCTTACTCCCCCATTCTTGTTCCATGAAGAAATTAGAAGTAATTTTCCTAAAATGAAAGACTGCTTTAGTTGTTTTCCTGCTTAAAAATCTGAGTAGACTTTCCATTGAATTTGGAATAAAATCCCAAAACTTCCCTATGTTGACCAAGGCTCTGGACGGTCCAAGTCCTACCTATTTCTTCAGTATGATCTTGTGCCCAGTTCCAGCCACACTGGCCTTAAAGTTCTTCCAACGCAACCAGGCTATGCCCTGGACAAGGTCTTCACACACACTGTGCTCTTGGTCTGCAAAGTTCCTGCTCACCTTCCCATCTTCACCTGGATCGTTTCTTTGGTTTCTGCTTGAATATTATTTCTCACAAACCTTTCTCTTGACTTTTCCTCTTTGTCTTGCATCCCATATGGCAAAAAAAATTATCCTGCTATACATGTTGATTATATTTCATAATACTTTACTCAATTTGCAATTATATATTTTTATCATTACCTGTTTCATTTTTACCTCTTCCACTAGCAAATAAACTTCATACTTATTTTGGCCAGTTGTATATCCCATTGACATAGAACAATGCCTAACACATAGTTGGCACTCATATTATTTGTTGAATGAGTGAATGAGGCCTACTCTCAAGTTATAGAGAAAGTGAAATATTGAACTGTCCAGGTTTTTTTTATTGGGACCAAAACCTCCGATTATGAAAAGTCTGCAGAAAAGGAGAACAGGGGATGGCAGGGGTGACATGAAACCTTTGGGTAATAACAGGGCTAGAGAGAGATTGCCCCATAAGGGACTGACTTGTTAATTTAGCAGAATACTGAAGGGCTTTCTCTGATCCTGTGTTTGTAAAGTAATAAACACTACAAAATAAAAGTACTCCAGGGCTAGAGAAGAAAACAAGTCTCCTTAACCTAAAATAGAAAAACTAAAGATGAGGGAGGAAATGGCCAAGGAAAAAACAATGCTAATCTAAGGGAGCATAACTAAATTAAAGCAAGAATGTGCAGGCCACAGTATTAGATGAAGGATGAGGAAATGAACAGTGGAATTAGCCCAAAATAGGAACTAAATCATTGAGTGGTACAGACATAAGAGTTGGAGACTGGAGGAATTCCTAGAAAAGACAGCAGGTTAGAGTCAAAAAACACTGGATTCAGAGTCAGGACACTGTTCCTAGATCAGCTCCAGATCCTGCATGTGACTTTGGTAAATAGATGGTGGCATCTCATGTTTATAGATACAATGAGTGCATGGAAGTGAGGCTTGGAGTTAGACAGCAATTTTGGCATTTCCAGCTCAAATAGTCTAAAGAAAATCAAGGAAGTCAAATTCCTATTTCAATACAAAAGCCAGGGTGTTTTGGGTAAATATGAAGAGAGGATCTCAGCTAGTAAACCTCAAGGTGAAACACAAAACCCCAGACCCACTTCCTCACCTTGATGATGCTCTCTGTTTATTGACATGTCACATCAGTGCTCAGACTCTCAGATGTGTGCAGCCTGATGGAAAGTTTGTAGGACTAATAAAAATATGTGTGTTCAAATACATTTCCAGCTTTCTGGAGGGCTGTATTATTTTTATTATTGCTGTTAAGAATTTCTATGGAGTCCAACTTAGCACCCAGCTAAGGATGGCTTTTATTGCCCATCACGGTAATTCTAGGATGCAGCCTGAGGTTGTTACCCATATTTTTCTTTTTACTAGGGTGCTTTGCTGTACCAAAATTAATACTGCTATTTTCAAATGAATGGCAACTGTGGCAAAAAGGCAGGGTTATTGGACCTTTACAGCAACTCTCTGCAGGTTAGATGATCACACATCTTAACCTTTATTCTCCTCTGTTTTGTGGTACGCAGGCCTCTCACTGCTGTGGTCTCTCCTGTTGTGGAGCACAGGCTCCGGACGCACAGGCTCAGAGGCCATGGCTCACGGGCCCAGCCGCTCTGCAGGCATGTGGGATCTTCCCGGACCAGGGTACGAACCTGTGTCCCCTGCATTGGCAGGCGGACTCTCAACCACTGTGCCACCAGGGAAGCCCTGAACCTGTCTTTTGATTGGGTTATTTTAGCAGCATTCTAGCTGTTCTTCCTGTGTGCCCCCTACCCCGATCCAGTATGCCCTTTGCCACCAGAGTGAATTTTCTAAAATAATCAGGTTGTATCACTCTTGTGCTTAAAAATTCTGAAGGATGAGGCTCAACTTCTCTGCATGACATGGACATACCTTCACACCCAGGGGCCAGACTACTTTCCAGTCTCTTCACGACAAACCAGATTATTCTTTTCTCCCACATGTGCCATTTCATGTCTCTTCACCTTTGCTCATGCTTTTTCTTTGCCCAAACAGGTGTTTCTGCCTAATGAACACTGACTTACCTTTCAAACTCTAAGTCAGCTATATCTTCCCCTCTGTAACATTCTCTGATATTATGCTTCTCATAGCCACACACCAACATTAGTTGTTTTCGTTCTGTGCTCCTAAAACATTTCATTCGTAGTTCTGTGAGCTGTTTTAGCACATTGCAGGATTTACTATAAAAGAAGGTAATTCTAGAAGACATATACGTTTGAACCTCTGATGTTTTGTATAGTGTCTGACATATAACTGGCATGCAACAAATGGTGATTGAATTTTTCTGAACACAAATAAATTGCATTGAACTAAACAATAACAGGTAGTCATGACTATTGAGTATAAGAGATCAGGAGATCTCTTTTAACATCAGGAGAATGATTGTATTGTGCCCTTTTGAGTTTACAGGGAAATGGAGCATCACTTGTTCTCTCCTCTGGGGCAAACATTCTGTCTTCTGCAGCCAACTCAGCTATCAAGAGAGGCACATCTCTTCGTAGATAAAATGATTTGGATCTACCAAAAGAAGGTGAGTGGGTAAGATAAATAGGAAAACATCCATGAATAGAGCAAGATATTTTCTATCAATCTTATTTTTTTCACATGCCCCTTGGTAGGAAACAGTGGTTTAGAAAACCCTGAAGGTAAAGTTATTTTGTGCTGAAATTTTTATGACACTGCATAAATAAGGAAATTAAGAAAACAAGGGGCATACAAATACACAAGTATAGATATGTATGTAAGAGATCTAGTGTCAAGTCGCCAACTGTCCTTTCTTAAGAAGGACTATCCTTCATCCCAAGGTTAAATCCTTTCTGATTTTTTCCTATCAGTATTTCTGGCTTACAAGAAATGATGGTGACAGTGGTGGTGTGTTTCTTCTTTGGTTTTTATTTTGTTTTTGTTGTTAGTTTTTTGTTTCTTTTAATAGAGTGCTACTTGGACAAATTAGAATGTAGTAATACTTCGAATGAACTTATTTACAAAACTGAAGTAGAGTCACGAACATAGAAAACAAACATATGGTTACTAGGGGATGGGGGGGAGGGATAAATTGGGAGATTGAGATTGACATATACACACTATGATACATAAAATAGATAACTAATAAGGACCTACTGTATAGCACAGGGAACTCTACACAATACTCTGTAATGACCTATATGGGAAAAGAATCAAAAAAAAAAAAAAAAAGAGTGGATATATGGGAAAAAAAGAATGTAGTAACACTTTGGTGGAAATTTAAAGGATTTTTAAAATTTAACTGATCCACCAAAGGCAAAGTCTGGGAACAAGAGAGTTCTCAAGAACCCAGTGTGCCACTGTTGATAGATAATGGAAGAACAATGAACTGGGGGTCAAGAGGCCAGGATTTAAGCCCAGATTCTGTCACTATTTGAGTATGTAGTCATCTGCATGTTGCTTTATGTAACTATGGAAAACCCATGTTTCTACATTTATGAACGAGCATGCTGAAGTAGTTCAATTTTTTCAAGATCTATGATAAAGGGTGCTGAGATGGTACAGAGTTACATCTAGAGCCCTAGAAGCGGGAGGTGGGTATGCACAGAGAGAGCGTTTATCCACTATTTCTCCACTCATTCTCTCACTTTAACCCTACCCATTTCTCTTTCATATTAAATAAAACAAAAAAACCCTTGTGTATTGGCATCTCTACATAGATGTTGAATGGATAATCAAGTCCAAACCCAAACTCCAGTCTTCACCTTAATATGTTCCATCCACAGCCTTCTGCATCCCAGAGGATGGCAGCTCCACACGTCTGGTTACTCAGACAGAAAACCTGAGAAGTCATCCTGATCCCTCTCTTTTTCTTACAACCTACATCATGTTTTCCTGAATATATTGTCTGTATCTTCAAAATACATCCAGAATCACAATGCATTTGCTAAGGAGAGGGTGTGGAAGAAATATTTGTCTTTAGTTTCCACCTCTACCACTGGGTGTGATGGGAAATATATAGGTGGTTTTTGTCTCAGGTTCCTGGCAAATAGCTCCTAATCCTAAAACCTTTGGAATTTCCTGAGTCATAGGAGGGATAGAAGCAACTTTTGTTATTCATAACAAACAACTTTCAACCATACCAGAGTTTATGCTAATGAGATGACTCTTAGCAGGGTCCCAAGATAGCTTCAAGATGGAGCAGGTCATCAGAAAAAAACCAACCCTGATTAAAAGAACTTTCAGCCCCACCCCCTGACCTCTGAGAAGGAAAGAGTAGCTGAAGACTGAGTTCAATCACCAATGGCCACTAATGTAATCAATCATGCCTACATAATGAAACCTCCATAAAACCCCTTAAATGACCGGGTTCAGATAGCCTGCAGGTTGGTGAGCACAGTGGGATACCTGGAGGGTGGCACAACCAAAGAGGACAGGGAAGCACCCTTCCCTCACCCCCAACTCCCCATCTTGCCCGATGCATTTCTTTCATTTGGCTGTTTTTGAGTTGTATTGTATCCTTTACAATAAACTAGTATTAATAATTAAACTTCCTTCCTGAGTTCTATGAATTCCACAACAAAGACAAGCCACCACAATGAGAAGCCCGCGGACCACAACAAAGTGCAGTCCCTGCTCACTGCAACTAGAGAAAGCCCGTGTGCAGCAACAAACACCCAATGCAGCCAAACATTGATTAATTAACTAATTAATTAAAAACAAAAAAGGGGAAAAATCTTTAAAAAAAAAAGAATTTACCCACCCCTATATAAACTGACAACCTCATACCCTGGGGCTGCTCTCACCTTCTGAGATGGCCCACTCTCTGCCCGTGGAGTATGTTTCTCTCTAAATAAATCCACTTCTGACTTATCACTTAGTCTCTCACTGAATTCTTTCTGTCATGAGACATCAAGAACCTGAGCTTCATTAAGTCCTGAGACCAGGTGTGTGATCTCAGTTAAAAGACCATGGGTTCAAGGCCCAATCTGAGTTGCATAATTTCAATGGGAAACCCCACATTTGTAGTCAGCTGAGCAGAAATGTGGGGTAGCCTGGGCAACTCATTTGTGTCTGGTGTCTGAAGTAGGGCAGCCTGGTGGGACAGAGGGGTATGAGCTAACTCTGATAGTATCAGAGTTGAATGGAATTTTTGGATACCTAGATGATGCCAGAGAAGTGGAGAACTGGCTGCTGATGTTGGAAAAGACACCAAGGAGGATACAAACTTCAAAACTGCCTACTGTGTGGAACTGGACAAACCACAAAATTGTTCTTAACCTCAGTTTCCTCATTTATGAGCTGTGCATAATTAAAGTTTTTTCCTGAGTTCTATGAATCCTTTGCAAGGTTATAGTACAACTCAGAAAAATTATATAGCAACCTCAAATAAACCTTGACTTTCATACGTAGTCAATAAATTGTAGCTGCAATTATTTTATTTTTATCATTTTCGCTATTTTCATCTTCAAGTGTGTGTTTTCCAGTTTCTTTTATTTACTCAGGGATTTTGTGTTATTACCAATAAAATAAGTATATCATGAGAAAATATTTCTAAAATCCCTTCACACTATTTTTCTTTATTTGGATAAATGATTTAGTGAATGATAATTAAATATCAGGAAATGAATTATAGATGAGTTACCAATGTTTGATAGTGTTTTGTAAATAAGATAAATGAGTCCAGGGAGAGGTAGAGACTATTGATGTTTCCATAAAATTTCCATAGGGTCTCTGGGAGGTGACTATATTATTCGCTGAAAATTCATGAGCATAAGTAGTGACTATGGAAGACTTCCCAGACTCTCCAGTATAAAGAGGTATAACAACATCTGCCTCATTTTCTATCCTAATACTTAGGTTTATTTTCTTATAATTAACCTTGTTTAATACTATCTTGCTTATCATTTTATTTCTTGGCTTAATGTCTATTTCCTCACTATCAGTATATAAGTTTTACAGAAGCGTGAATGTTATCTTTTATGTCCATCACTCTGTAAGTACCACCCAGAACAATGTCCAGGTGACATTTCTAAATCCAGTGGTCTAGACAAGAGTGAGGCTGAGAAATGCAGCCAGCCTGATCACACTAAATCCAAAGCCCATGCTTTTCCCACTGTTCTAAGGCCACTTAGTGACTGCTTATCAGAAAGAGGAACAGAAGCAACTCTGTTCCCCAAATCCAAGACACCCCAAGTTTTGCCTCTGCAACCACTTCTACATCTGCCACCAGATAATTCCTAAAGTGTCCCATTATTATCCACTGAAAGTAGGCACTACATTTTTTTCAAGTTTTTCTTTTTTAGTGAGTATTGGTGTTATTTCATATTTATGCCTTCTTTACCAACTATATTAAATTTAACCCAGTTACTATACATTTTTACTCCTTCTCTAGATCTGGTTGAGACAGAAGGGTTTTCTCTAATTACTTTATACATTAGAGTTTATGTTTCATTCTGGAACTGCCTGGAGATTCATTGGTGCTTAGGTACAATATAAATGTTAGTCGTTATCATGATAAAACCTCAATAAACACTTAAGCAATGTAACATTATGATTTGGGGAGTTTATGAAAGAATCTGAAATAATTCAAATCATGAAAGATTCCATTATTAGAGGTTTCTGACACTGGTCAGAAAGACCATCATCAAAAAATCTACAAACAATAAATGCTGGAGAGTGTGTAGAGAAAAGGCCACCCTCTTGCACTGTTGGCGGGAATGTAAGTTGATACAGCCACTATGGAGAACAGTATGGAGGTTCCTTAAAAAAACAAAAATAGAACTACCGTATGACCCAGCAATCCCACTACTAGGCATATACTCTGAGAAAACCATAATTCAAAAAGAGTCATGTACCAAAATGTTCAATGCAGCTCTATTTACAATAGCCAGGACATGGAAGCAACCTAAGTGTCCATCAACAGATGAATGGATAAAGAAGATGTGGCACATATATACAATGGAATATTACTCAGCCATAAAAAGAAATGAAACTGAGTTATCTGTAGTGAGGTGGATGGACATAGAGTCTGTCATACAGAGTGAATTAAGTCAGAAAGAGAAAAACAAATACCGTATGCTAACACATATATATGGAATCTAAAAAAAAAAAAAAAGTCATGAAGAACCTAGGGGCAGAACAGTAATAAAGACACAGATGTAGAGAATGGACTGAGGACACAGGGAGGGGGAAGGGTTAGCTGGGATGAAGTGAGACAGTGGTATGGACATATATACACTACCAAATGTAAGGTAGATAGCTAGTGGGAAGCAGCCGCATAGCACAGGGAGATCAGCTCAGTGCTTTGTGACCACATAGAGGGGTGGGATAGGGAGGGTGGGAGGGAGACGTAAGAGGGAGGAGATATGGGGATATATGTATATGTATAGTTAATTCACTTTGTTTTATAGCAGAAACTAACACACCATTGCAAAGCAATTATACTCCAATAAAGATGTTAAAAAATATAAAAAGAAAAATAAATAAAAAATAAAATTTATTCTCAAATTATATTAAATATACAAATCTTAAATGTGCAAATTGATTATATTTTATATATGTACATTCCTGTATAATCACCACCCTCATAAAAGTATACATTTCCATTACCTCCAGTGGGTCTCTAGATCCCCCTCCTGGAGGGATTCTTCACTGTATGACTTTACGAAGTAGAGATAATGTTTCAAGAAATGAATAATCCCACATTCCGTGGTGGTAATATAAAAGGGAATAACATAAAGTGAGCATAATCCTGTATTTTTTGTCCATTTCCAGATCCTTCTCACCAGGAAACTAATAGCCACTCAATCAGGGTTACTACAGGAATAGTTCTGACACTCTGAATCTCTATCTATCTGTAGGTCTTTCTTTAGGCCTCTGCTTTTTATTACCTACACAAAGGAGTCAGCTTCTTGTATCAAGTCCTCTGCCAATGAGATTTATGCATTTGTTCAAGATGAATTCCTTAAGATCCAACTCTTTTTCACTTGATTTGAACGGAAAGAGTTACTTTCTTCTAACATAACCCCCAAAATGCTAGGAGTGGCCATGGGATATTGTAGCTCTCTAATCCATAACCAGAATACTTGGTGTCTTTCTCTGTGTACCTTGTGGCCATGGCATTCTTTTTGTAGGGCCAACATTCTCAGTGCTTCCTAAATGCTGAGTGGCATTTTAAACCTCTTTTTTCAGGTAGCATCACTTCCTGCTTGGATTCTTCATTTTCAGTGCTGAAAGACACCCTCTGTGCTACCATTAAACACCATTCCCATAGCAGCAACTGCCACTGTGATGATAAGGTGGTTATTGAATGGAAATACCTTGTGCATTCAAGGAGAGAAGGAAGGAAGGAAGGAAGGGAGGGAGGGAGGGAAGAAGGGAGGAAGGAAGGAAGAAATACAGAAAAAGTAAAAGATATGATAATGGAAGACAGATTGGACATGGTCATAAGCAAGAGGGAGGAGTCGGAAATAACTTCAAAGTTTCTCATGGAGAGACTGGGCGATAGTGGCCCTTTCATAAGACTGGACATACATAGGTATATAGAGAGGGTCAGACTTACGGGAAAACAATCATTTCAAATTTATTCTTCTTGAAGCTGAGTTTCCAGATGGAGATGTCAAATATCCAGACCCCAGGATATCAGGTTAAAGGTAACAGCTGGCATTTGTCTCATTTAGTATGTAAATTTTAGATAGTAGGACATGGGAGTAGATGATATGACTGAGGAAGACAGTGTAGAATAAGAGGAAAGTGGACACAAAGTACATAACTGTACGAAATAATGACGTTTGAGATGTGAAAAGAAGATGCCCACTCATCTCAGAGTATTTGATGGGAAGGTGTTTGTTTCATGTGTGTGTGTGTGTGTACGTGCCTGTGTGTAATGACTACATTGTTTACCTAATGATGGGATTGGAGACCTTATACACCCCCCCAAACCATATAGCCTTTTGGTGGTGAGCCAAAATCTGTTGTCTCACTTATACCTCAGTTACATGCTGTCTACTTTCCCACCTGGGGACTGGCACAAGTTGTTTCTGAAAGTGTCCCTGAACTAGTTCATTGTCTGCTCTGCATTATTCATCTCTGATCTTTGGGATGTGATATTCCTCCGAAGTGTGGCTGGAGTAGATTCTGATTCTAGGATTTCTCTCTTACCCACCTTTCTCTCACATTTTCCATCTTCTATAGTGAAAAAAGAAAAAGAAAATCCACCCCCATTTTAGCTATGTTAAACTCTGAACATACTTTTACTAGATTACACACAATTCTTCTGTTGGATTCTATTTTCTTAGAGTTAGAATCTCTTGATTGCCATGTGAAGATTAGTATACAACAATCAACTTTGTCTACGGGTTAACTGTTGATGACAATATCAAAACTGAAACTAAAAACAGATATTCTTAATCTTCTTTTCAGCCCTTCTAATTATTCCAGATATAAATTAGGTAACTGAACTTGGAGTGTCTGAGATTCTCAACTGGTGACCTTACACTGAGCATAAAGCTTCCCGGATGACTGCAATCACATTGATCTCTCTGTGGTTTAACTCATTTTGTATTTTTTTTTTTTTTTCTTTTTGCGGTATGCGGGCCTCTCACTGTTGTGGCCTCTCCCGTTGCGGAGCACAGGCTCCGGACGCGCAGGCCCAGCGGCCATGGCTCACGGGCCCAGCCGCTCCGCTGCATATGGGATCCTCCCAGACCGGGGCACGAACCCGTATCCCCTGCATCCGCAGGCGGACTCTCAACCACTGCGCCACCAGGGAGGCCCCTCATTTTGTATTTATTGGCAGCATTGCACACCTGCCAGGTTATTATATGTTGTTCTATTCTTTAATTGTTCTGTAATGTTACTGTCTGATACTGCTTTCTTTAATAACTCATTAATTGTTCTATGTGTGTATACCTTCTTCCACAACAGTTAGCATAAAGTCTTCTTTGGGAGAGGAAGCATGTTTTATACTTGTCTTTAATTCCACGGTTTGGGGCATAATGCTGATAGAGGGAAGTATTCAATAAAGTCTTTTGATTTATCAACTGATGCTTTGAATCTTTACTACCATTATTATAAGAGCATGGTAGGTCATATTGAAATACTGATGATGTCTTTGCCTGCCTCATATGGCATCCTGAGGATCAAATCAGGTATTAGAAGGGAAATTACTCCAATTATACACTACTATTACGGACATGTATTAGATTATTACAAAGAATTCAGTTGAAATTGTTCTTTATGCTCTAAGCTATGCTTTTTTGTTCTTTATACTATAGGCTATGCTTTATACTATAGGCTATGCTTTTTTGCCTCCTACTTTGAAATATTATCAAAACAAAGAAAACAAATTGTGAATATGCACTAAATGGTTTGCACCTAACAGATGACTGGAGTTTCTTTCCAGATCTGAGCTAAATCCAGTCCTGAAAACAGCCCTGCAGGCTCGTTAGGAAATTGTTATGCAACTTAAAAGACAGAAACAAGAAAGAGTTTTTTTGCATAAAATATTTTACTATAGCAGGGAAATAGTTTTGATTTTATTTTGAGGGTTTAAACTCTTCCCCTATATTACCATGAATAAAGATAATCCTCTAAGGTCAGAACAAAAACTTTGAACTGTGGATCCCAAAAACCCTGTGCCAAGGTGCCCCACAAATACTACAGTGGGATATTTAAAATTTTCAAGGTAAACTTGATAACAGTTGACATTTATTGGACCCTGCGTTAACTACTAGTTGGAGAGAGTTCACAGTTTCAACACTAAATCTTGCTGTTCTCCTTTCAGTGGCATATATCATATATCTTTTGTCTTGGTAGCTGTGATAAAAAGCAAATATGGTGTGAAAATTGATGTGGAACAGGAAATGATAATTGCAATATACAATCTGATTCCAAGGTTTGGGAATTTGTGCAGTGCCCAAGAGGTACACACATCCCATTAGTCAGTATTGGAGTTAAGAATTAAATAAGCATATATTTTATCATTTATTTTATGTGTGTGATTTTCAGACAAAAAATAAGTTGTTAAGACATAAATACTTACAAAGTTGTTTGGACCTATCTTCTTTATAAACAACTGTTAGGTGTTTCTTTTTGCCCAAGAGTGCCATGAAAATTACTGAGCCATTAAGGGCACTGAAAACCAAGAAATACGGGAAGACTCTGGCCTAATGCAATAAAATATCTTTGATTTTCCCATGTAGCCAAGTACTCCACAGTTGATTCATTGTTCTGTTAAAATTCCTTTATTTTTTTATGAAGGTTTCAAGAAATTATTTTTTACCCATTCTAAATGTAATAAAATCTTTTGCATGTGTTCCTTGTAGACAACCCTCAGAGGGGGGTTCTTATGTGTTAGTGTCACCTTGGGATTAAGATAGGCACATCATCACCACTGTTGACCTTGATCTCCCCACCTGTGAGAAAAGCATGGATTCTATGATAACCTCAGGTCCTTTCTAATCTAGCATTATGTGGTGCTAGAAATTTGAAAGATTCTTGAAATCTAATGATGGGGTCATCCAGGTGGTAGGATGAAGAGAAACCCCACCACCACCCACCACGGTTTGGGTGGAAGAGAATTCGTCTTCTGTCTAGAAGCAATGACCTACAGTTTTCTCACTGTTCTGGCCTCTCCCGTTGCGGAGCACAGGCTCCGGACGCGCAGGCTCAGCGGCCATGGCTCACGGGCCCAGCCGCTCCGCGGCATGTGGGATCTTCCCAGACCGGGGCACGAACCCGTGTCCCCTGCATCGGCAGGTGGATTCTCAACCACTGTGCCACCAAGGAAGCCCCATGACCTACAGTTTTGATATGTGTATGAAGGTTGCACTTATTTAGGTATGTACAAAATAAAGGACACCAGTGGAATACCTAGGTACCTAGGATTACCTGGATGCTGTGGAGTAGAGATTCTTTTCTATTTTATTTTTGCTTGGGTCTTAGAGTTGGAGGAAGGGTACAGAGAAAGAAACTCCCCACATTGTTGAGAGGCATATACTTAGAACTCACTCCTGTTTTTCCACATGTCCTGAAATTCATGTCATATGTATGAAGAAAAAGTTCAGTACCATTTTCCTTTGATACTTAAATGCAAAAGCCTGAGATACTGCCTTCAGGGTGATAGAAAACAGTTAAATTTTATGTGCAGACAGTCAGAGTTGGAGCTCTAGATATTTACAGAGATATAAAGGGTCCATGACTTGACTTTTCTAATATCGCAGTTGCTGACTTTATGCATGAATAAACTCTTAATTACAGTTTTGAAAATACTTTTATCATCTTGTCAATGCTATTTAAAGCAGTGAATGCTTTCTCAGTACATTTTTTTTTTAAAGCTCTGCCTGTGTGCTGCATGCGTTTCTTTTCACGCCTGTGTCTGTCACCTACCTTCCCTCTTTCATGCTTTGAATAGTTCTCTCTCTCTCGTGCCTTCCGTGTATTGTATTAGTATCTGTCACTTACTCGCCTCTTTTATCGTTTTTATCTCCATCTTCTCGGTTCCTCTGTGGGCTGAACTTTAAATTATTTTTCCTCTTTTATTTTCCTCACTGTGCTGTGTCTCTCCGATGCTTTTCTCTCACAGTGCCGTAATGTATCTATTGTTCCTTGCAGAACCCTTCCTGTTGCCATGTTCCTTTATTTTCCAATAATCTTTATTAGATCTTTTACTTTGTAATTTTTTTCAATTCTTTTAAATCTCCTTTTATGCAAATTCTTTTTTACTTCACATCCTTAGTTTGCCTGTCTCTGACCTTCCTTTGACAATTTCATTACAGTTTCCTCTCCTTTCCTTTTTCTTCTTCATGTCTCTGAAATGGAATCTCCCTGCTTTCTTTTCACTGTTCCTATGATTCTACCCCTCTGTCCCATCCCCCATTCTTTTTTTTTTTTTTTTTTTTTTTGCGGTACGTGGGCCTCTCACCTTTGTGGCCTCTCCCATTGCGGAGCACAGGCTCCGGACGCGCAGGATCAGCGGCCCTGGCTCACGGGCCTAGCCGCTCCGCGGCATGCGGGATCCTCCCAGACCGGGGCACGAACCCGCGTCCCCTGCATTGGCAGGCAGACCCTCAACCACTCCGCCACCAGGGAAGCCCCCATCCCCCATTCTTGACCTTAGAGTTTTAAATAATTTATTCTCTTAGCTAATTTATGTCTCTTCTACCTTCCTGGGGGTTTTTAATGTTTTTTTTGTTTTTGGTTTTGGTGTTTTGGGAATCCATCTCTCCAAAAGAATTGGTTCCCCAGAATGGCTCTCCTAGTTATTTAAAGGAGGATCAAACTGATACCCCTCAGCACCTAAAGCAACAAGCAAGGCCTGAGAGACGACAAATTGAGAGGCACAGCTGGGGGCCACCTATGGGTTGAAAGAAGTTCAAGTTAGGTTAAGGTGTAGGATTTTATAGGTCACTTGTACCGTATACATTCAATGTTTTTCTGTATTGGCCCAAGAAAATATAGCTGCCTGGTAGGTTCCTGGTGTCTTTTACTTTCTCTCTCTCCACTAGAAATTAAAGTCCAAGTTTCTGAGTTAGACATAAGGCCTGTACTTAAAGTAAAGACAGTCCTTTCTTTGACCTCTGTATGAGCTAACTTGGGATGGGGAAAAAAAAAAGATAGGAATAGACAAGTTGTTACATTCTGGCTTTTTCATCTGTCCTTTTAAGGCTTGGCTGCTGCTTCTGTGTGGTGTAAAATAAATATAAAGACAACTCATCCCCTCCTGTGACAGAATGCTCCCTGAATAATGCATCACTGTTCAATAGTAGTTGATGAGTGAGTATCCTCCAAGTAAAGTATTTACCATTTTCCTCACCACTTCTAGATGCAAAGTATTAATGTACTTGAGAATGGAATGCCCAGGAAAGGGCACCACCCCTGGCTCCTAGGGGCCAGGAAGCTGATCCAGCTGCTGTTAGATATGACTGTTGGATAGAAACGACAGGAAAACTTTATTGCTGGTGGTAAGGTAGCTCCTAAGCCTCCCTGCAGGGCACTTGACACTTCAAGCGGAGCAGCCTGTTATGAGTCTGATAACCTGAGTTTCTGCCTGAATTATGAACCTGGGACTCTTGGGTGACACCTGTCATTTCTCTCTCCTAAGGTTTCTCATCTATAAGATGAACTGGTTGCACTCAGTGAAATCTAAAATCCCTTTTAGCTCTTCTCCCTGTCATAATGTTTCAGATGCCACCATTAAACATTGCTTTCTTTTGGTTTTTAAGGCTTTTAGGTTTTTAAGGATTGCCATTAAAATGCGTACCTTGGGGGAGGAATAACACGTTAGAGTGTTTTTAGCCCATATATTTGAGGTGGTTTGCTTGATATCCTAAGGGGAGGGTCATTTGGGAATATGCCATGCATTGATCAACCAGAATAAAAGGGGGGGCTACTAGAATCAGGCAGAGGCACAAATGGGGTGACAGAGCATCAATGACACACAAAAAGAATAACCAAATGCTGGTTTATTTTACATAGATTTCTTAATTTCTACAGAGAATCTGGGAAGTAGTCATTACCAAACCCATTTTTCTTATGAAAACAACTGAAGTTCAAAGATAGGCAATGATTTACCTACAGTCACATGGGGAAGAAGGAAAGCATGGGACCCAAGGTTCTAGGTCACCAGAGTCCACGCCCACATTTTTCCCACCAAAGTGCGTTGCTTTTTGTTTTGCGGCTTATTTTTCACAATGTTACCTCAAATTAGTTCTAAAAAAATAAATGTACTACACATGGATTATCACATTTAGCCCTAACTAGTAGATCTCTTTATTTTCCCCAATTTTTGATGAAGATCCGGAAGTTTAAATAGTTGTCTGACTAACAACTCATAAGGGAGAGATAAAGTGGGAACATATGCATACATGGAAAGTATGTTTTGTTTATTTATCTTTGGCTGCGTTGGGTCTTCGTTGCTGCCCGCAGGCTTTCTCTTGCGGAGAACAGGGGCTACTCATCGTTGTGGTGCTCAGGTTTCTCATTGTGGTGGCTTCTCTTGTTGTGGAACGTGGGTTCTAGGCGCATGGGCTTCAGTAGCTGTGGTGCATGGGCTTAGTTGCTCTGCAGCATGTGGGATCTCCCAGGACCAGGGATGGAACCCGTGTCCCCTGCATTGGCAGGTGGATTCTTAACTGCTGAGCCACCAGGGAAGCCTGGAAAGTATCTTTTGGAGCTTATAACAAAGACCCTAGTTTAGTACCACACTGAATCATCACTGCCAAAAATGTTTTCCTTCCATCTCTACCAATTTTATATCACATTACTAATTTTTAATCCTCCAAATTTAATAAATTAATTGTGTTAATTGTTCTTCTTGTGTAGAATGGTACAAATAATTTATCTCCTTCCCCATCCTTTTTTTTAAATCAACAAACTAATTCCTTGTGGGCCTCTTTTTTTTTTGCGGTACGCGGGCCTCTCACTGTTGTGGCCTCTCCCGTTGCGGAGCACAGGCTCCAGACGCGCAGGCTCAGCGGTCATGGCTCACGGGCCTAGCTGCTCCGCGGCATGTGGGATCTTCACAGACCGGGGCACGAACCCGTGTCCCCTGCATCGGCAGGCGGACTCTCAACCACTGCGCCACCAGGGAAGCCCTGAGCCTCTTTTAATTCAAGCTGCTCTAGTCTTTGATCTGAAAGTCACGTTGCGCATACTGATTTGTTCATTTTTAATTTTATCAATTTAAAATTTAAACAGATACTTTTTCAAGTGTCACATATTAAATTTAAACTCTTCTAATACTTGTTGATGAATACCTGATCCGTCTCTGGAGCCAAAATTTTTATAAAATGTGTTTGCTTTTAATACCACCAGATGTAGTACACCTGAAACTAACATAACATTATAGTATGTCAACTATATTTCGATAAAAATATCTACATCTAGATAGTATGGGAAAAACTATGTCGTCTTTCTGAGACCAATTTTCTGTGACTATAAGACAGAGGAGTTGTGCTAGATAGTCTTTAAGATGCTCTCCAGCTCCAAAATGGCATGCTTCTTACCAAGCCAAAGCTACCATTAGTTTATTTATTTGAAAGATATTCATTGAGAGCCTATGGTATGCCAAATACTGTATAAGGCATTTTAAACACAGTCATTAATTAGTTCTTGCGTTCAGGAGCCGAGAATCTGCTGGAGAGCTCATTGCTGTAGAATAACAATCTATTTATGTTTGTATGTTTTTAATGCACCTTTTCTATGTCCCCTCCCTTGCCTCTCACATTATTCATCCCATAGGATAAGGCATCTCTACTGTTCTTCTTTCCTATCATCAGTGGATTTTAAACCTGTCCAGCTTTCAGAGTTTTCCAACTCTTCCATTCCATACATGAAACCATAGTTAGAGGTAGACTTAATCACAAATTGAGTAGGTACCTGACTTCCTAATATGATTTGAGGGGTTTTCTGCCTTAATTTTATTTTGTATTATTTTTAAAGTGCTTAAAGAAATATAGAGATAACAGAGGTTTCAGTTTGAGAGAAGATAAGCTAGGGGAAAAGTAATAGATAAGAGTTGTAGTGATGAATGAGGTGTTCTGGTATGACGGACATGCCCATTCAAGGTCTTTGGTTTATCCCAATTATTTCTAAGCCCATCACACTTTTGAGTTAAGTCTGATAGCCATAATAAATTTGGATGTAGCTGTCCGTTAGCTTAGAAATCTATTAATGCCTTGGACAAGAAAGGGGAGAGTCCTGTTCCACCGTGATCATTATGTTCACATTGGGGCACCAATTTTTTAGAGTGATAAAAAATAGAGGCCATTTAAAATAGAAGATCTGAATACTGGACAAGTTCAAAGCAACACATATGAGATGGAATAGTTGGAATAAATTGTAGTTGTGTCATTTTTAAGGATTGTTATTTTTAAAAATACATTTCTATATACTCTTAAATATTAGAACTAAATATTAATGGGGATCTGTATTAACTCTTTATCCCATTAAAATATTTTTTTCTTTTTTTAACAGCTTTATTCATATGCAATCCATAGAATTCACTCATATAAAAAATGGGAGTAAACGTAGGCAAATTATGTAATCAGGGGTTAATATCTAAATATATAAAGGATTCATACAATTCAATAGAAAAACATCCAGTTACAAAATGGGAAGAGTATCTGAATAGACATTTTTCCAAAGATGACATACAAATGGTCAGCATATATATGA
Source organism: Mesoplodon bidens (assembly GCF_964165515.1). NCBI lineage: Eukaryota > Metazoa > Chordata > Mammalia > Artiodactyla > Ziphiidae > Mesoplodon > Mesoplodon bidens. The sequence goes on along the minus strand of NC_138181.1, from coordinate 15,045,743 downwards.
AACATCACTAACCATCAGGGAAATGCAAATCAAAACCACAATGAGATATCACCTTACACCTATTAGGATAGTAAACTGTCAAATTCTCCCTTCATTTTTGTAAGGCTTTTGCTTCATGTATTTTGATGCTTTGTTATTTGGTGCCAACCTGTTTGTAATTGTTCTATCTTTCCGGGTTGATCCTTTTATTATTATAAATATCCCTATTTATTTCGAGTTACAGTCTTTGTTTTAAAGTCTATTTCATTTCATGCTAGTATAACCACTTCTTCTTTCTGTGGTAACTGTTTGCATGATATAATTTTTCTGCCTTTTTACATTCATCTACTTTTATCTTTGAATCTAAAGTATGATAACATATAGTTGGATTATTTTTTAGTTCAGTCTGAAAAACTCTGACTTTTGAATGGAATTTGTTTAATTCATTCAAACTTAATGTTATTTTTGATATAAAATTGACCCTTGAACAACACAGGGGTGAGGGGTGCTAACCCCTCAACACAGTTGAAAATTCATGTATATCTTTTGACGCCCTCGAAACTTAACTACTAATGGACTACTATTGACCAGAATCCTTACCAATACCATAAACAGTTGATTAACACATATTTTGTATGTTATATGTATACTGTATTCTTACAATAAAGTAAACTAATAAAAAAGGAAAATGTTGTTAAGAAAATCATAAGGAAGAGAAAATACATTTACAGTACTATACTGTATTTAACAATACCATAAGTTTACATATTCCATTTACAGGATTTACAATATTGTCTTACACAGTACAAAACACTGTGGATGTTGTATGTACTATTAACATTAGACACCAAAAATGAAAAAATAATTTGAAAAATAAATTCATATATATTTACAGCTATAACAACTCATGCATTGGTAATAAAGGAGCAGCGATACGATTGCTTCATGGTAACCTAGTATTATTAATACAACTGACATGATCATTTCATGGTAACCTAATGAATGAATCATTATAAAATTTTTATGGCATACAATATTATAATCATATTTATAATACAATATATATTGTATGGCATACAATATTATTATCATGTATTTTTTATAATCATATTTTTAATCATATTTATAATATAATACTATAATACAGTACTAGAAACACTGTTATCTTGTTTCTAAAAACCACTTACCTGTGGTTATAGGCTGATACACAGTTTCTCCAATTATAAGAGAAAGTCATACTGTACAGTAATGTAATTCTTTGAAAGCAAAATTATAAAACAGTAAGAAAACTAACAAATTATTAACTTTATCTGAAATATGACTCATTCCCACTTAAGGATAGAATATCCACTTCAATACAATTCTTGCACGTAATGTTCTACATTATGAATACGTAGGTAATGATGATGGTGACACAAAAATGTCCCATATAGTTCTTGCCATACAGTTATTAGGTTTTCACAGGAAGACACACACATACACAACAAACAAGTTTCTTAACTGTATGACATGATTATTATTTACTATCTATTAAGTGGAACTGGATCATCCAAAACCTCTTCATTGTCATCATCTTCACATTGAGTAGGCTCAGGAGGAAGAGGCGGAGGAGGGCTTGGTCTTGCTGTCTCAGAGGTGACAGAGGCAGAAGAGCTGAACCAGGTGGTGGGAGGCAGGAGAGGTTGGCACACTCAGTGCAACTTCATGGAAATATATTGTCATTTCTTCCTGATGTTTTTGTCTTTTCATTTCCCTAAACATGTTTCTATAGAGTACTAATCCTTCTTCCACCATTTGCTTTAGTTTCAGCCCGTATAATAGAAGGGTCCGTGTTGTAAAAGAAATAAAAAGCAGTCTTGGGTCTTCCCTGGTGGCGCAGTGGTTGAGAGTCCGCCTGCCGATGCAGGGGACACGGGTTCGTGCCCTGGTCCGGGAAGATCCCACATACCACGGAGCGGCTGGGCCCGTGAGCCATGGCCACTGAGCCTGCGCGTCTGGAGCCTGTGCTCCGCAACGGGAGAGGCCACAACAGTGAGAGGCCCGCGTACTGCAAAAAAAAAAAAAAAAAAAAAGCAGTCTTGAATAACCGGAAGGCTTTTGCTAGATTTTCTAATGTTAGCTTGTTTGCTGGCACTGCTTCTTCTATATCTTCTTCCTCATTGTGTGGTACTCATTTGGAAGCGCTCAGTTTGATGCAGTCATATTCCGTTAATCCCTTGGGTGTGATGTCTATTCATCCTTGCATTTCTCTAAGATCCATATCTGGAAACCCTTCACTCCCCATCTTTTTTGCCATATCCACAATCTCTTTCATGATTTCCTTGATTGACTCTATCATAAATCCCGTGAAGTCATGCACAATATCTGGACACAGTTTTCTCCAGCAGGAATTTATTGTTTCGGGCTTGATGGCTTTCACAGCTTTTTCTTGAACAACAATGGCATCTTCAATGGTGTAATCCTTCTAGACTTTCACGACGTTCTCTCCATCAGGATTCTCTTCCATAACATCGACATTTCTTTCCATAGAGTACTGTGTATAATGAGTCTTAAAAGTCCTTTTTATGCCCTGATCTAGAGGCTGAATTAAAAACGTTGTGTTTGGGGTAAGAACACCACTTTGGCGCCTTTGGTGTTGAACTCATGGGGTTCTGGGGAACCAGGGGCATTGTTCAATATTGAAAGAACTTTAAAAGGCAGTCCTTTACCGACAAGGTGCTTCTGACTTCAGAGACAAAGCATCAATGGAAACAATCCATCTTGTACAAACAAAAGACTGGCAGCTGCTGTTCATATTTTTCTCTTCAAGGCTCAGGGGTTAGCAGCTTTTTAGATATGGACAGTCTTGATCGTAAACCCGACTGAATTTACACAAAACAGTAGTGTTAGTCTATCCCTTCCAGTCTTAAACCCTGGTGCTCGCTTCTCGTCCTTACTAATAAATGTTTGTGGCATTTTTTTCCAGAATAGGGCACTTTAATCTGCATTAAAAACATGTTTAAGCAGATATCCTTTCTCTCCAAAGGTTTTCTTAATGATGTCTGTGAACTCCTCTGCTGTCTCTTGGCTGGCAGTAACTTCTTCTGCTTCTGTTATCCTGACATTTTTTTAAGCCAAACCTCTGTCTAAAATTATCAAACCATACTCTGCTGGCACTAAATTCTCTAGCTTTACACCCTTCACCTTTCCTTTGCTTTAAGTTGTCATACAATGACTTCACTTTTTCTTGAATAATGTTGGAGTCTATAGGTATGCCTTTCTTATAGCAAACTTGCAGCCACATACAAGCTGCATTTTCAATATGAGATTTAAAAAAAGTCATCCACAAAAAGTGCAAGGTTTTTGTGCCTTCTGGCATAGCTGCAGGGACAGCTTCACAAATTTCCTCTTTTTTTTTTTTTACAAAGTCTTTTATGCTGGATTTATCTTGAAATGGTGGGCAACAGCAACTGCAGACCTCAGTCTATGGTGCATATCAAGCCATTCTACTTTTTCTTGTAATGTCATGACTTTTCTTTGCTTCTTGGGAGCATTTTCAACATTACTAGTGGCACTCTGTATGAGTTCAGTGGATTTATTCAAGGTTCACCGTGTTGCACTCAACAGAATAAAAAATACAGGAGAACCATGAGAGATCACTTTTTGCTGTGATGCCCTTTACTGGAAAGATGAACTGCTCATGTCGAGAGATGTTTAGTGTCACATGGCACTGTACATGAATATTCAGAGCACTTGTGGTCACCCAATAGCAACCGGTGGCTATGAAATTATTTCAGTAGTACAGTATGTACTACAGTTAGTTTTATACAGTTATAATATAATACGGCACCTTCATGTTTGTTTACATTACCCTGGACTATGATCTGTGTTTGTGTGTGCAAGTTTTGATACATTTTAACTTTTTATTATGGATTTGTGTATATTTTATGGTAGTAAGTGATACAATAGATGGGTATCTACATATATTTTATGCATTCAGAACACACCTAACTTTTTCTTAATTTTTAAATTTTTTTGATATTTCTAGGCTACATGATCTGTCTGTGAGTATTTTCCAATTTCACAAACCTCCAAAAATGTTTTTCCAACATATTTATTGAAAAAAACCTGTGTATATGTGGACCTGTGTTGTTCCAGGGTCAACTGTACTTAGATTTATATCTGCCATTTCACTTTTTTCTTTATACATGTCTCATGTCTATTTTGTTCCTCTCTTCCACCTTCTTATTTTCTTTGACATTAAGCAAATGTTTTCTAGTGAAGCATTAAATTTCTGACTTTTTTTGCACTTTTTTAATTTAGTTTTTTAGTGGTTACTTTACAGCTTGTAACATACATCATAACTAATCAGAATCAACTACAAGTTTATACTAGCTTAACTTCAGTAAGATATATAAACACTACTCCTGTATAGCTCTATTCATTTTCCCTCTCTTTGTGGTATGATTTTATGCATATCTCATCTACTAATGTTACAAATCCCAAAATACATTATTATAATTACTACTTCACATAGTTTTCTGTCTTTTAAAGCAGCTGAGAGAAGAAAAGAGATAAGTATATGTTTATAGGTTTTGATGTATTAATCTTCTTTTTCAACATTTCTGATAGATTCAAGTTACTATCGGTGTCACTTCCTTCCAGCACAACTTTGCTTTTCTTCATTAATTACAGTTTTCTTTAGTTCTTTAAACATATTTATAACAGCTACCTTGAAGTCTTTTTCTCTTAAATCCAACATCTGGTCACTTTCACAGACAGTTTCTGTTGCCTACTTTTTTCTTTCTTTTTCTTTTTTTCCTTGTAAATGGGCCATACTTTCCTGTTTCTTTGCATGTGTCATTATTCTGTTGTTGGAAATTGGACGTTTTAGATAAGAGAGTGTAGCAATTTGGGGTACCGTTTCCCCTTCTAGGGCTTGTTATTGTTACTTGCTTACTTATTTCTTTAGTTATTAGTTATATTACTTCAGTGACATATATTTCTCTCTTTCGGTGTTTAGCTTCTGATAGGGTACCCAGGGAGACTCAGCTTTATATATGCACCAGAGCCTCCAGAGGCCACCTTAGCCAACACTTGCTTTCACCTTGGTGAGATCCTACGCTACAAACCCAGCCAAGCTCACTCAGACTTCTTTATCTATAGAAATGTGAGTTAGTAAAAGAGTTTTGTTTAAACTACTACATTTGTGGTAATTTGTTACGCATTAATAGAAAACTAATACAATGGTTAACGAGTGTCCAATATTATCCCACTCTAATCCATTCTCCAGAGAATCTTTTCTAAAACGGAAATCAGATTGTCATTCTTCATTGCTTCCCAGTAACTTCAGAAGAAAATTTAAACTTAGCATAGTGTCCAAAGCTTTACCTAAATATATCTCCTGTGCTGAAATCAAATGGTGAATTTGTACCCCTTTAATAAGCTGGGCTCGGGCTTCCCTGGTGGCGCAGTGGTTGGGAGTCCGCCTGCCGATGCAGGGGACATGGGTTCGTGCCCCGGTCCGGGAAGATCCCACATGTCGCGGAGCAGCTGGGCCCGTGAGCCATGGCCGCTGAGCCTGCGCGTCCGGAGCCTGTGCTCTGCAACGGAAGGGGCCACAACAGTGAGAGGCCCACGTACTGCCAAAAAAATAAGCTGGGCTCTCCTTCACCTCCGTGTGATTTCACAAAACACCCTGGTCCCTCATGCCCCATTTAAAATGAAATCTGAACTCTTTACTCCTGTCATTTTTTACCTACACAACCTGCCCCTCCTTTCTTTATTCCCCTGGTTTTATCTATAGTTATCACTGTCCTCTTGCTTACTACACTCCAGTCACATGTGTTCTCTTCATACATACCGCCTTTGGACTTTCTCTTTTCTCTGCCTTAAATGTTCTTTTCCAGCTCATTGCTTGGCTGGAAAATTCTTATCATTCAGATCTTAGCTTAAATGTCACATCTTCGAAATGCCCTTCCCGACCACTTATTCTTAAAAAGTCTACAAGTCACTCTCACAGTACCCCATTTTATTTTAATCACACACATATCTATATCAATTCATCAGAAAGATAGAGCAATTACAAACATGAAGGCACCTAATATTTGTTATTGTTTGCATCAAAATATATGAAGCCAAAGTCTTAGAGAAGTGAAGGGAAGATACTGACTATTTTCCATTCTAACAGGAGTAAGGTAATATCTCATTGCCATATATTTTCTTGGTTATTTATTTGCATTGCCGCTCCCACATACACTAAAATACTGGTTCTATAAAGCAGATAACTAGATCATCTTTTTAACTGCATCTTCATTTTTGAGAAAAAGGCACACAATTAGCACTCAATGTTTGAATGAAATAATAACCTCATCAGTGTGGGTGCAAGGTCATTAAATATGATTGCACAGTGCACAACTGGCTCAACCATCCACAGAAGGCAGCCACTAAGGGATAAAGCACAAAAAAACACATTATGCTATGATTTAATCTTCATAAGAGAGTTATAGAGTTATAAGGGGTAAGTGGGAAGTTTTTATTTAAACCAATTTCCCCCAGTACTCAAGATTACATGATGTATTACCTTGGCAGAAGTCTTGATCACTCTTATATCAGAACTGTGGCAAGTATTATATCTGCAGAAAGGCAGGTCAGGGGAGAGCGGTTGATTTATTCAGTAGGAGAATATAATTACACTAATTATTGTTTTATAATAAATTAGCAGTGATCAAATTCTGTAATGAAGCTGTCCAGCACTTTTGGCCTGGGAACCAGCAGGCTGAAATTCACTGGGCAATTTATAAAATAGACCTATTAAGGAGTATATTTTTCTAAAACCTTACCTGGCTAAGTTGGCATAGGATTCTTTATTAAAACCAGTATGAATTAGTCAAATCATACAATGTGAACTCTAAAACAAATGAAATTCCAATAGTCATAGAATACTGATTGCCAAGAAAACCCATATTCGAAAGGAGAAGATATTTAATGAATCGGGAGTTTGAGATTCATTGGTAAAGTAGTGAAAGATTTTCTATGGAAAATATTTTGGAGATATATGTCAGCAAAAATGTAACTAACCTCAATTGCCATTGAATAATATTTTCTAGAAGAAGGCATCTCGAGACCTGGTATTCAGCAATCATTGTTGCCTGCACAGTTTTGTATAAATCGATTAAATTCTACAAGCCTTAATTTTTACTGCTAAACAGAGATAAAATAGCAATAACAACAGCAATGTGCCTTTCCATCACATATGACAGTTTGGGGCTCAACTGCAAAAACTATATAATTTCATAAACTGCAAGGCAATATTAAAAGTGAGCTATGCATTTTAGTAACAATGATACTAGATTTGCTAGGCATTGAACACTCAAATACATAGCAACATTCCAACTCACCTATATTTTATTTTCACAGCACAAATTGCTATGACCATTGAATAAAAATTAAATAGAATAAGAGATACATTAACAATATGCTGAACCTGCTGACTTTCTTCTTTTACACCCCAGGGACACTGAGGCCCTGGGATCGAAAAGGCCAATGTGAATTTCTATAGCTAGGTTCACATAGCAGATCTCAAGGTTGTAAACCTTCATACCCCCATGTTCAAATTTCAAGAGTACTGTGTGACTTAAGCCTTCCTTCCTGCCCCTGAAAGTGTCTCTAGTCATAAGCTTATATGTGTCCTGTGGCCTTGTGCTTTTCCTCTCTCCATTCCCCCTCCGTATGGCATTTCTGTTGCTGCGTCAAGTCCCTAGGGGCCTCAGCACCAGCAGTCACAGCTGGCAGGGGTGATTTCTATAAAACATTTCAGGGTGAAAGGGGCTTCATCCTCCTACAGTGCTATCACTATCAGTCATCTCAGCAGAATCAGAGTTGAGCCTCCTTCCAGTGTGATAGCAGCTGCAAACGGCTGATATCCTCTTGGTATGGATTTCTTGATTGTTAACCTAGAATAAAATGTATATTGCTTTGAAAAAAATACATGCAGAAAAGCTTCTTACTTGAAGGATTAAAAGTAAAATCGGTTTTTGTTCTAATTTCCTTCTGTTCTATTGGAACAGCAGGAGTACAGACTTATTTTGACTATCCTTCTGCTCAAGGCAATGGTATTTTTATATTAAACGAAAGAAGGGATTTACTGCAAGTATCCAGGCCTAGACTCAGGAACTAAGGCTACAAGTCAGCTACAGGAAAATTGGATTTTGTTACATGAGATGCAACTCTAGATATTTTTTCCTTGATTGACTCAGTGACTGCAGAAAAGTTCATTTACTGTAATCAATATTACTTTACGTTGTGCCTCAATCAAAAACTACTTTCTGTGGTCAATAGCAATTAGACAGACGTTCAGAAGTAATGAAACTCAAGATTTATACCTGCCGTTCTTCTCAAAAAAAAAAAAAAAAAAAAAAAGCTAGGGAAACAGATAATTGCATTATATTGAATTCACTACCTTGCAGGGAAGACCTAGAATGGGCTTTGGAAAAAAGTCAGAAATACCACAGGTCAGGAAGCTGAGATGAAAAATCTTGCTAAACCTTTATTTCTGATGTCTTTCTAAGTTAACCAAGATCTAATAAACAACAGGAAAAACTCTGAAGCAGAAAAACCCCAAAGGACACAAGAGGGATATAAAGTGTTACATCATAGGAATTTTCAAAGAAGAAGAATAATTTCACTGGAGAAGAAATTTATAGACAGTTGTCCTTGGTGTTAATGAAGAGCAATTGTTGGTGAACACTGGAAAGATAATAAGGATGAAAAGAAATCAGAGCGGGAGGCAGACTAAACAGAAATGATGAGACATGCATGAGCACCTGTAAAGAACTGAATGGTTTGTCCGAGTCAACTCACTTTGCTCCCAACAAGGTTTTTTTTTTTTTAGATGGAAGTGGACAGCTGGAAGCAGAAGACAAACCCATGTGGGACCAGAATCCACAACAGGTAGTGAAAAGCCCACCAGATGCTGGGCTCAAACCAAAGACCCTGAGATCAAGGGTCTCATGCCTTACTGACTGAGCTAGCCAGGCAGCCACTACCTGAATGAACATAGGAAAGTATTTACCTTCTGCCAGAGTATGTTAACCCAACTCTTCTCATCATACAATAGCTGAAACATCTGCGACTTGGTTTTCTATTTTTTTTAACCTTATTAAATGGTTTGGACCAATATTTCCAGGAGGACAAAATTGCAGTGACACAGAAAGAAAGGTCACTAAGTGTGGTTTGAAACAAGATGGGATGTGTTAAGTCAAACTAGGGGTAGGACTGGCACTGGAAGCCAGGGAAGCTGTAGCAATGGTGCCTGTGTGGCTTTAGCAGAGAGAGGTAGAGGCTGAGGAAGAGGCCTTCTTACACACAACAAAAGAAGCTACAGTGGGTGAAGGCAGTCAACAGGTACTACAAACTTCCACTTATAAGATAAATAAGTACCAGAGATGTAATGTACAACATGATGACTATAGTTAACCCTGCTCTATGTTATATATGAACATTGTTGAGAGTAAATCCTAAGAGTTCTCATCACACAAAAGAATTATTTCTTTAATGTTGTATCTATATGAGATGATGGAGGTTCACTAAACTTACTGTGATAATCATTTCTTGATGTATGTAAGTCAAATCATTATGCTGTACACCTTAAACTTATACAGTGCTGTATGTCAATTATATCTAAATAAAAGTGGAAGGAAAAAAAGCTACATTTGATCAAAGCAAATTTAAAAATGAAACGATGTGATGAAATCTAAGATACTGAAGGGGAACACAATAGGCCACCCCAAAATGTGCCACTTTGGCATGTGGATTGCTTTGAGCTGAAGGCAATCAAGACCCAGCAGACTCAGGAAGAACTTTTACCTCTTCCTTAACTCCCTAAAATAATTTAGATAGGGAGATAGGGGGCCTGGCTCAGAAAGAGGGCTGTTACCAGAGATAACCTTTTTATTTGAAAGACTTACCTGCATGGCAGCACAAACATCTAATTACCAAACATTTGCTCTTCTTATCATCCCGTGAATTATCTTTCTCTCCTGTGAAGCTCCAGCTCCAATCCCATTCCTTAGCTCAGGATGGCATATAAACCCTAATTGCCTGACGTGCCCTTGAGTCCCATAGTTTTATGATTCTCCTAAACATATGAAATTAAACTTGTTTTCTCCTATATATCTGTCTTCCATAAATTTAATTATTAAACCAGACAAAGAACCTAGGAGGGTAGAAGGAATATTTTCTTCCCCTATAATACAAAGACACAGCAGTTAATAAAGTAGCAAGATCCTAGAACTGGAAATCTAGATGAAGTCTGGTAGGAAGAATGCTTATAACCCAAGTTACTGCAGGACAACAAGCCTTGGGAAACACAAAAAGAGACATACTTGTACCACAACCATTGTAACTTCCTGATTTTTCTGGAGATTTCGCTCTCTCCAAAATAGCAATTTCTACAGGAAAAAAATCTAGAAACACCAATCTCATATATTTGCTTTCTGGTTTGAAGAAGTTGTTGAACTGTATTACAGATGCCTACAAATATTCATGAACAGACTCTCCTTTCATTGCTCAGGTGACTCAACTTTCTTTGACCATCTTGTCTTTTGGCTTCTATCCTTGTCATCCCTCTTAATCTATTTTCCTCAAGACACACAGAAGAATCTTTTGAAAAATGGAGTTAATTGAGTAATATCATTTTCCTAACTCAACCCTTTCAATAACTTCCTGTTATGCTCTGAATACATTCAAAACTTCTAATGGCCTGGAAGGACCTGCAAGATATGCCCCCCTCACCTCTATAGCTGTATCCTGTGCTACTCTCCCCAGCTGGTGATGGTCAGTACCCTGAGCACCACTTCACCTGAGGAACCTAACATCTCTTTCTCCCTTCCTCTCCCTTCAGTTAAGAACTTTCCCTCATGCCTGAGGTTTTGAAACTGATTTTTCTTACCAGATGATGTATGGATGTTTGTCCTGGAGAGAGAGAGGGAATTAGCCAGAAGTCCTGATGATCTCCCATCATATTCTTTTATTATATTTAAAAGGCATTGATGGGCATTTCACCTTAATTCTTAGTGGTGTGGACTCAGGAATGAGCAACACAGGGAATTATAGGAAGACCTTAGGGGAAGGAAAGAAGGGAGACAGATGGAAAACCAACTATTAGATGAATAATGTTAAGTATAGAAAATTATCAGGGATTCAGGCTAAGGAAAGAGCCTGTTGTCTACAGGAGAAACCTAAGGAAGGAATAGATATGAAATTACAAAAGGAAAGTACCAATGGACCTAAACAGTCAAATAGGAATTACTGAACATGATACAGTCACAGAGAGCCTGTCAATGTAAACAATGGAGTGAGAACGAATATTGAGAAATACAGTTTATATTTTGAATTGACTTGTATAAGAATAGAATGAGTAAAAATATAAATTTGAATCTTTCAAAAATTATGATTCTTAAAATGTTGACCTGATATAAAATTAGCATAGAGGCCAAGATGTCACTTGTCCAAGGGGCTAAACAGACATTAGTACATCAGACAGATTTGCTTTCCTTCACTTGGTCTATTTACTTTCTGCAGTGCAGTGCCTTTTATGAATGATCTTTTGTCAAAAAATATGCTCTAGGTACAATGCACACACATGTTGTTGAAAACAGGATAGGGCTTTTACTGTTCTAGCTTCATTCAGGCATCTAGTACAAGTCTGCTGTTATCTTAAGCTGTATTGTGTCCCTACCTTCTCACTTAATAATGACACAAAGATCCGATTTATAACCATCAGATAGGAGGGGGTATTTATCTCTTGTGAGGACATACACAAGTGAAGGAGGCATAAATGGGTTTGCAGCACTTGTCACAGTCCATTGGAAGTTGAAGATGAATCAACAACAAAGAGGACATTTTAAATTATCATTTTGATTTCAATTTGCTGCTACACCCACAAGTAAAAGAGCAAATAAATGATCATCCTATAACAGGAAAAACCACCCATCCTTTACACCAACCAAAAGGGCTGTAATAATTACAGGGAAATTAAGTGGGGTGAAATTGTGAACTAAAAACCAGAACAAGCAGCAATAATACTCTCAATCCAAAACTGAGCTCAGAAGACATTTTATTTTGCTTTATTTTGCTTTATTCTGCTACTGAACCATGAACCAAACAAAAGTTTTGGGGTTTTGTTTCTTTGTTTTTAATGTTTTAGAGAAACAAGATGAACAAAATAGAATATATATATATATATATATATATATATATATATATATACATATATATATACACACACTATATATAGTTTCTATGTATGTAATATATAGTCGTATATATAGTTTCTAAAATGATTCACTTTGAACAAAACTAGAATATTAAAATATTCTCTAAAGTAGCATAATATTTCCATTTCAGTACTTCCAATTATATGCTATATAATCAGGATATATATTCCTAAACATATACGTATAGATGTCTGTGTGTGAATGGTGTGTACATGTGTGTATACATACCACATGAGTATTACCTATTTGAAGATTAATTTGGGGGGAGTACAAATTGTCCATATTTTTCTCTTTTTTACAACAACATAATAAATAGCATAACATGTAAACAGTTTCTTTTTTTAATCAGATACTTCTTTTTATTTGGCTTTCATTTGTAGCATCTAATCTTCACATTTGGCACATGGAAGACACATCTACAGTGCAAAAGAGGCACATTTTCTGGCTTCTTTCTGAACAGTTTTGCAGGGGCACAGTTAAAGGGCTGAGAGAACAAGAGCACTCTGACTTGATGGAGGTGCATTTGTTGTAACCCCAACTCTTGGTTCAGCCATTAAACTTGAGCTTGAAGTCAATGCCTCTTCCTTCTCCCCTGCCCCCATCTCCCATGTAAGGCCAATTCGGCCTTAACCTTGTTTTAAAAGGGTTAAAAGCCTTCCATCCATCCCAGAACAAGTAGGTTAATTTCACGGAGGAATAATTTTTTAATGTTTTGTGTGGGTCTGTTTGTGCGGTGTGTTGAGTCAGCAAAACTCTTAAGTGGAGAATAAAATGAGGTTTTAAACAAAACAAAAAAACGGGTAAGAGTGTAGAACTTTCTATCTGCTTTCATTCGCCACCTCTGCATTGAACAGCACAGCTTCTTAGAGGTGGCAAGGTGACAAAGGCCTTGGAGGATGGCAAAGAAAAGCCCAGCTTGCCATTCTTAGCCTTGGACTCCATGCCTTTGAACATAGTGTCACAAAAAACTAAAAAGGAAAGAAGGTCATTGGTGATTCTGCCCCCTTCTTCCTTTGTTTCCTTTTGATTATTTAACTGAATCTATCCAAGTAAAGCTGATCCAGGGAGATCTCCGCTCACCGGCTCACCCCCATCCTCGCCTTCTGCACCGCATCGCTGTTGTGGTTGGCTGCGCCTCGTCCGCGAAGCCGCCCCGAGAACGGCTGGGTTTGGCCGCGCTCAGGCCTCCCGGCTTCCGTTACCGCAGGGACGCGGCCCCTCCGACGCCCCGTAGAGCGCCGTCAGCTTCCGGTCCGTCCGGAAGTCTAAGTTCTGCTTGGAGTCTGACGTGGCCGACTTCGGGGAGCTCCGCGACCCGTCCGTACCGAACCACTCCCCTCGAAAATGTAAGTGTGCAGACGGTCGAAGGGCGGGGCCTGCCTGTCCAAGGCGTCGTCATAGATCTTGGCCGGCACGTAGCCGGGGAGATGCTGTGGACGGACGTCTGAGGTACGTAGCAGGAGAGGCTCTCGGTCTCGGGCCGCGTGTCTGGCCGCGTCTTGGGGGCGCCGCCTGCCTGCACCTCCCTGGGCTTCCACGTGGCTGCGGTATCGGTGGCCGCGGTGTCGAAGGCCTCAGTGTCCTCCTCGCCGCCGCCCTCGTCGTCGATTTCTCGGTGGATCTAAGTAGTTTCTTAAAGAGCCTGGTACATTGTAGGTCCTGAACTCATGCTAGTTGTTTTGCCTTTTTTTTTTTTTTGCGGTACGCGGGCCTCTCACTGTTGTGGCCTCTCCCGTTGCGGGGCACAGGCTCCGGACGCGCAGGCTCAGCGGCCATGGCTCACGGGCCCAGCGGCTCCGCGGCATGTGGGATCTTCCCGGACCGGGGCACGAACCCGTGTCCCCTGCATCGGCAGGCGGACTCTCAACCACTGCGCCACCAGGGAAGCCCTCCCCTTTGTTTTTTTAACCTTTTTTTTTTTTTTTTTTTTACATAAGGTCCTTGTTGTTACCCATTTTAAATATAGCAGTGTGTACATGTCAATCCCAAATTCCCACTCTGTCCCTCCCCCACCCATCCCGCCTGGTAACCAGTCTGTTTCTGTTTGGGAAACAAGTTCATTTGTAGTTTTTTTTTTTTTTTTTTTTTTTTTTGGTTCCGCATATAAGCAATGTCATATAATTGTCTTTGACTTACTTCACTTAGTGTAATAACCTCGAGGTCCCCTCATCAACAGATGAATGGACAAAAAAGATGTGTACATATATACAAAGGAATATTACTCCGCCTTAAAAAGAATGAAATAATGCCATTTGCATCAACGTGGATGGACCTGGAGATTCTTTTCCACTTTGGATAATGGTTAAGAAAGGAATTTTTTAAAAGATCACTTCTACTAATTCTGTGGGCATAACAGTTTTGTCATGCTAGATAATAGAAACCTCTAAGTAAAGCACTTCCTTGGCTCTTTACAGCAAACCAGTTAAATTGACAATGTAATTCCTAATTTAGAAGAGAAAGAAGAAGGAAGACCCAGTAAAAATAACTTGTCTGAATGCACATAGTTAAATAGCAGTGAAGGTGGTAGGGGTCAAAATTTCTACCCAGGGATTCTGACTCCTGTTATGGGTTGAATTGGGTCTTCCCCCAAAGTTATGTTGAAGTCTTACCCCCAGGACTTCAGGCTGTGACTCTCTCAAGAAATAGGGTGGGGCTTCCCCGGTGGTGCAGTGGTTGAGAGTCTGCCTGCCAATGCAGGGGACACGGGTTCGAGCCCTGGTCTGGGAAGATCCCACATGCCGCGGAGCAACTAGGCCCGTGAGCCACAATTACTGAGCCTGCGCGTCTGGAGCCTGTGCTCCCCAACAAGAGAGGCCGTGATAGTCAGAGGCCCGCGCACCGTGATGAGGAGTGGCCCCCACTCGCCGCAACTAGACAAAACCCTCGCACAGAAACGAAGACCCAACACAGCCAAAGATAAAATAAATAAATTAATTAATTAAAAAAAAAAGAAATAGGGTGGTTGAAGATGTAATTGGTTAAGACGAAGTCCTACTATAGTAGTATGAGCCTTCAACCCAGCATGACTGGTGTCCTCATAAAAAGAGGGTAGAGACACACAAGGACAAAGTGTCTCTGTGGCAAGATATTGGAATGATGCATCCTCAAGCAGGGAACTTCAGGGATGGCAGGAAACACCAGAAGCCAGAAGAAGCAAAGATGGAGTCACCCTCTACAGGTTTCAGAGGAAGCAGGGGGCTGTCGACACCTTGATTTCAGAGTTTTGGCCTCCAGAACTGTGTGGTTTTCCAAAGGACATGATATTTAATCCAAAACCTTAAGAAAGAATAAGGGTGTTCCAGGTGAAGTAAGCTTAAAGTCAGATTACTGTTTTATTTCTGTTGTTGGAGATGAAGTTGGTAGTGATGGTGGTGTTTGAATAGCAATAAGCTCAATATGGTTTCCTTAAATTATGGAGTGTATTCTAAGGATACATGTGAGAATAAGTAAACAAGGGTCTCAGCCATATGGCTGAGGCTGGAGAGAACCTAGGCAAAGCCAAACATCCAGGCAGAGGAGGAGCGGGAACCAAGCAAAACTAAGGCCCCTGAGCTTGGACAAGGGAGGTCTTTTAACATTCAAAGCAGATCTAGGAATCTTGGAAGCAAAACTTCTGAGGTTTCACTCTAGTTTTCTACCATTAATTCAGATCTGCCTCTGTGTCCACTTACTTTCTGTTAATAATTTGCTAATTTCTCCCCATATTTTCTAGCACAAACTCCAAGAAGGGAATCAGATTGGCTCACCTCATAATCATCATTTACATTTGGGCAATATTTTTCCCACCATAGGCTACTGGTCATCCTGTTCCATCTTTCCAAGTCTGTCCCTCAGGAAGAGATAACAGGTGGGACAGTTCTAGGAGAGGCTGTATAGGGACATTTGTAATGACAGTTGTGAAGGGCTTTCCAAAGGACATTTATAATAACAGTTGTGAAGGGCTTTTCATGTCTATCTAAGGAATTCTAATTTTATTATTTGGATTGCAATTAAAAGATGCTTTTACACAGGGAAGTGTCATGATTAGCTTTGCTTTTTAGGAAGACCTTTCAGAAGAAAAGACAAATGCAGTGAGAACAGTGGAGGAGATGTTAGTGAGAGGCTTTGCAAGGGTCCAAGGTAGTTAAGGGCAGAGGTATAACTAGAACCCAGGGTTTTTCTACCTTCTGCTCCTTGGTGGTTTCACATAGAAAGCTGACTCAAATATCTTGCACACAGATCACTTGAGATAGTCTGCCTTGATCTTTGCTTTTTATCCAGCTTTATTTAGCAACAGTTCATCAGTAGAAGGGATGTGTGGACTTAGGGTTCTGGACAGTGATATACCATGCCTCTACACTGGGGGAAAAACCACAAATCATGCTGTTCTACCCATGATTTTAACAGCTTGAGTTATATAAATGCTTTTTGCTTCAGAAAAGCAAAGCATCAAGCAGAACACCTTCCATGAAATGGCACTGTAAAAAGATTAAGGATGGAGAGATCCATTTTGCTTTAGGTAAAAGAAAACCCCGCATATTTATTATTGCCATCCTCCTTCTGCTTTACTTTTCTTCTTTTAATTAAGTTACAACTTTGTTTGCGTTCCAAGGATTCTAATCACGTCATTATCAAGCCACTTTAGAGAGGGAGGGAGTTTGGCAGGAGTGTGTCTGAGTCCCCAGCATACAATAGACACAGAGCAGAAAACAAAGACTAATGTCACTCAGCCATCTTCTGTCTTAAATTTCAAATAGTTGTTCTAAACCAAAAAATATAAATATCCCTGAGCAGTGGGAAAAGCAAAGCAGGCTGTTGTTGTTGTTTGTTTCCACTTTGCATCTCTCAGTGAGTTTCCTAATAGTGCCTTTGACAAGTAATATGCTTTTCCACTTGTGATCAAAATCGTTAAAAAACAGGCAGCTCTTCTCTCCTTTATCAGCTTGCTCTGTCACTGCTGCCCCAGGAGATTTTTTGTTTTTATTCCCAAATAAAATCATCTAGGGCCACAACTGAAAGGAAGATGTTTTATAATGAGTCATTACACCAAGATTATTTCATTAACCCTTCATTGCCCTCAAATCTCATTTAACCTTCCCCCAAAAGAGCATAATTGGAAATTCAGGACATCTGTCACAGCAAATGACAGAGCTGGAAGAGTTATGCTTGCATGGTGTGTGATGGAAAAATGCACCTTGAGGGGCGTTGCCTGACCTTTACAAGAAATCAGCAGTCGCAATTATGTACTGGAAACACACTGAGTTTCCAAAGGAGGAAGAGATGGGGATAGCATATTACAGTCCAATGCACTTCTCTGTTTACATGGAACATGTTGTGTAGTTCGTAAGAGCAAGTCAGATGGAAAGCCTGGATTCAGATTTTGCAAGTTGTCTACGCCATTCCAAGTTCTCCTGTGATAATGGAGGTTATGCTAGTTACTAATCCGTAAAGGATTGTGAAGGTGTGATGCAGTAGTGTACATAAAACTCTAAGCAAAGGGGTTGGCACATAGTAGACCCCTAAGAAACGTTAGCTTTTCAAGGTAAGATAGATAAGCCACTTCCCTTGAACTAAAGGAATTGGTCATCTAATGTAAAACATAAAGATTCTGGGAGATAATACTGGTTTGGTTAATTTGGTTAGTTGATTTTGATTCCAGGTAAATTTAGAAACAGTTATTTCCTCAATCACTGTCCATTTGGTTGTAATATTACAGAACTATTCCTAGCCTCTTTTGTCCTCTGAAGTAGGAATACGTTATTATTATTGTCCGTTGCATGTTGGGACGTGAGTAAAAGAGATGATGCTTGTCTCATTCAATTTTAGAATTCATCAACCATGGAAAGAAGTTTAGCATATTGGCAAAACCTGTTCATAGTAGTCAGATAGATTTTGGTCTAACATATTATTTGTTTAGTAATATTAACATATGTACTTTCTATGTGTCTTTTTTTTTTTAATCCATTGTCAGATGGGTTTTATTTATTTTTATTTTTTGGCCTTTCTGTGCGGCATGCAGGGTCTAGTTCCCCGAGTGGGGATCTAACCTGCACCCCCTGCGGTGGAAGTGCAGAGTCTTAACCACTGGACCACCAGGGAAGTCCCTGTCTCACTTTCTTTTTTTTTTTTTTTTTTCCGGTACGCGGGCCTCTCACTGTTGTGGCCTCTCCCTTTGCGGAGCACAGGCTCCGGACGCACAGGCTCAGCGGCCATGGCTCACGGGCCCAGCCGCGCCGCGGCATGTGGGATCCTCCCGGACCAAGGCA
Source organism: Mesoplodon bidens (assembly GCF_964165515.1). Lineage (NCBI taxonomy): Eukaryota > Metazoa > Chordata > Mammalia > Artiodactyla > Ziphiidae > Mesoplodon > Mesoplodon bidens. The sequence goes on along the minus strand of NC_138181.1, from coordinate 15,027,262 downwards.
CGAACCCGTGTCCCCTGCATCGGCAGGCGGACTCTCAACCACTGAGCCACCAGGGAAGCCCCCCGTCTCACTTTCTTCATTCTTTCCTACAACAGTTATTATGTGCTGAGTACCTAATGGTGATTTTTTTTCATTCCATTATTCCTGCTTTTTAGTTGGCATTTTAATATGAGGAAGAGCTGTTCTTTCTTCCTTATTTATTCATTTATTTACTTACATCAGTAGGGATTCATGTATCTTTAGTTTATTCTGTGGGTTATAATCCTTTACTACTATTATTTATTTTGTTGCTCAGATTGTCCAAGAGTTGGCCTTTGGGAGTACATCCTTAGCCCCTGTACTATTTTAACATGATCCTATCTTCTTTTGAACCTTAATTTACTTTCTGGCACCACAAAGAATTATCCCAAGCTCTGTATTTTCTGCCCCAACCTTGGAATCAGCTATTTCTCCAAGGAGCCCTGGTTCCTTTTATTGAAGAATGGAATTTAGAAGTCAAGATCTGGATGCAAGGTGTGCTAATTGCTATCATGACATCATTGCTTCTAGGTCCTCTCAGCAGACAGGGCTAGGAAATTCTACCTATATATTCCTACATTCACACATCTACATTTTTATGTCTATCCATCTTTATATATATCTAGAAAAACACAAATTCATGCTGATTCCTGTTGTCTTCTAAATTAGGAATTCTAATCCAGTACCACAGAGTTCAATCTAACATTCCTCCTTTCCTTATTCATAACTCCTTTTTCCAACGAGAAATGTGACTCTCATTACTTACAATATATTTACTTATTTGTTCACTCTTTGTATATGCACAAAGTTGTTTCAGAATTGCTTAACCGTACTCCTGTGAAAACCAGACTTACGAAATGGAGGACCACGAAATAGAGGACAATACCTGTGGATAGTTCTTTTTGTCTTTTTGCCTTATAAAACATATAATCAAAAAGTTATATTCCAGTTATTTAAAGTTATTTAAGTTAGTTATTTTCTTCCCTAACTGATTTCAATTGACTTATATCACTTATTGGTACTACAGTTGGATTCAATTGTTTCTGTTCCCTTCTGGATTCCCCCAGCAATTCAGTTGATTTCATTGATTCATTCATTCTTTCATTTTAGGTAGAGTCTAAAGGTCAGAACTGGAACAAAAGCTATCCTCAGAGAAGTGTTCTCCTCTCTCATCCTATTGTCTCTTTCCCATTCTCACAATCTTTTCACCCCAATCCCACTTTCCCCCTTTAAGTAACCAGTCTCATTAGTTTCTAGTTTATCCTTCCCATATTTTTGCACAAATAACCAGAGACATATATAGTTTCTTATATCCCTTTTTTTCCTTACATAAAAGTAGCAAACTATAGATACTTGTATGTGCTTTTTTGTTTTCACTTAACAATATATCCAAGAAATTTCCCCATATCACTTTATAAAGATCTTTCTCATTCTTTTTGGTGGCTGCATAGTTCTATATTGCGAGGATATACCATAGTTTATTCAGTCCCTCTTCTATGCATGGGCATTGGGGATATTTCCAATATTTTGCCTTTAATAAAGAATGCTGCAATTAATAACCTTGTGCAGATGTATATTTGTATGTTGAAGGTATTATATGTTTATAGTTTCTGGTGCATAGTAAATGTTAGTTACCAATCCTTCCAAGCATGAGAGGGCCTGAGCTACATTCTAGGAGGTTATTGTTGGCTGTTCATATCCGGTGTATAAAGAGGAAAAAAAGAAATGTCCCAGGTTGAGGAAGCTTGGAAAACAGGAGACAGTACAAAAGACAAAGTCTATGGGGGAGAAAGAGGAGAGTTAAGCTTAAAGTGACATAAAGAATCTGCAAATCTAGTTGAACCAAGGTGTTTGGGAAGAAGAAAATCAGAAGAAAGAGTCTGAGGCCACAGTGAGTGGAATCCTTTACAGGGAATGGAGAGCAAACTATTGTTAAAGCCACAAAGGAAGTAAATGACTCATTGCAGAAGGCCTGGCAAGTGTGCTCTTTTTGGGGAGAAAAAAAATTCTCCAAGCTATTATTGATGGAAATGTAATAGAGGCTACAGGAAGTGAAATGACGACTTGTTCTCTTTCTGACATTTCTCGTAAATGAATCTAGGGCTTCCTGACCCACGTCCCTCCATTTGAGAATTCTCCCCTAAGACAGTTCTCCAATTTTTATAACTTCAAATTGATGCATATTTAAAAAAAATTAATTTCTGGCTCTGTGACTGTTCCTTTTATCTTTATCCTGGTTTGCCTTAAGTCAAAAAGATATTACGAAGGAAAAGAGAAAATTGTTGAAGTTATCATTTCTCCCACTAGGTGAAAGAGGTGTTTGAGGCACCAATAAATACATTCATCCTTATTGTCCAAATTCTAAAATAATTGAAATAACGGCGTAGACATCAGAGAGACAGAAGGCAAAACAGCAGCTTTCATACAAACAAAACAAAAAACGAAGTAAACAAAAAAAAATCAGATTGGAGAATGTGATTTAGTATCTGTGATACAATGATCTTGTTAATGCTACGTCTCCATCACAGGAGAAACAGGAAAATCAAAGTCTTCCCTTGGAGGGGGGGGTCGTCTAGCAGAAAATAGAAGCTTCCTGCCAACAGGTTCAGTCTGAAAGTGGAAAGCAGGAGGGGTGGAACTGGGCACACTCAAGTACACTTTCCAAATTCATCCATCAAATAAGTTACTTCTGTTTCCATGTGCAGACTGATTAAAGATGGGGGAAGAGGCTAGGGCCCCTCTCTGTGCATGAATTAATAGTGAGCAACGGTTGTTCTTCTCTAATGCTGCAGACGCATCCACACCACTGGAAAATAACTCCCGATATACACACTTCCAAAGGTGAGATAGCAGAGCTACTTTTATACTCCAGGTGCATTTTTCAAAGCCACACTTTTGCCTTCTGATGTGGCCATATGTTAAGACTCTGGGTTTTATTATATATATTCTGGTGGATCAGCGCCCTGCTGGGTCCTGATCTTAGAGGAATGCTTGGTAGCCAAGCCCTTAGCAAGGGTCCTGAGGCTCCTAATCGATGATAATTAAACGCTCCAGACTCCTACTGCTTTTGTCTCTCATTTTGGGGGTTTTTATTTCTTAAAAAAAAATTTTTTTTAAGTCTGATGCTGCTTTTACATCTTGAACTAATTATTCTTCCAAAGCTCCTTGATTTGTTTGTCTCATGCAGGGAGAAACAGGTACGAGAGTTAATTAAATATCCTCTCATCAGACAGCTGATGAAATCTTCCGTGCCCCTGGTTCTGGTGTATGTGTGTGGCTGTATGTGTTTATGTTCTTAACTTACTCTTCTGTGAGGAGACTGAAAGGCAGTATCGGTCTCCTTATTTATTTTAATAGCTGGGTGGACTTTGCTTTGGAAAAGATCAGACTACGGCAGCACAGAAGCAAGGTAGCAGCAGGGGGTCTAAGTGGGTCATTCAGCTGACAGTGCTTCTAAGTAATTAGGGCTGTGTCATAGCCAAAACCTCTTTCCTTGCCTCTGCACTAGACACTGAACCCCCGGATCTATTTCATTCTGTCCTTTGTGCTGATAGGGATGGACACAGCCCATTGCCTGTAAGGATATAGGAGGCTGTTGGAGAGAATTGTGTTACTACAAGCAGAACAAGATTATTACAAGAGGAGATATCTGGGTGAGGGACAAGGGAGTGAGTGATTGGGATACTGGCAGGGCTTAAATGTCATCTGGGAAGAGAGCACATTTTTTTTCAACTTTATGTGCAACAAAGAATCATTTCTAGGCTTTTTATATCTGTGGTCACAGATACTGTTTCTTTTAGTTTGTTTATTTTAAAATGAATACATATGTTGTCTTTGGGTAGAGGATAGGTGAGAGGAAGAAATATCAGATATAAGAGTCTTTGAAATTTATCTCTAATACTATTTAAGAGACAAGCTGGTTTCTGGGAAGTTAAGTCATGGTTTATCACAGATAGCCAGAAGATATATATAAGCTATGTGCACTTATTTTTTTTTTAACAAAAGGATATAATCTCTTTTTTTTAAATAAATTTATTTATTTTTGGCTGCATTGGGTCTTCGTTGCTGCGCGCGGGCTTTCTCTAGTTGTGGTGAGCGGAGGCTACTCTTCCTTGCGTTGCAGTGCGTGGGCTAATCATTGCGGTGGCTTCTCTTGTTGTGGAGCACGGGCTCTAGGCACGCGGGCTTCCGTAGTTGTGGCTGGCAGGCTCTAGAGTGCAGGCTCAGTAGTTGTGGCACACGGGCTCAGTTGCTCTGCAGCATGTGGGATCTTCCCAGACCAGGGCTGGAACCCATGTCCCCTGCATTGGCAGGTGGATTTTTTTTTTTTTTTTTTTTTTAGATACACAGTTTTTTTTTTTTTTTTTTTTTTTTTTTTTTGCGGTACACGGGCCTCTCACTGTTGTAGCCTCTCCCGTTGCGGAGCACAGGCTCCGGATGCACAGGCTCAGCAGCCATGGCTCACGGGCCCAGCCGCTCCGCGGCATGTGGGATCTTCCTGGACCGGGGCACAAACCCGTGTCCCCTGCATCAGCAGGCGGACTCTCAACCACTGCGCCACCAGGGAAGCCCCTAGATACACTGTTTTTAATCATAATTTTTACCCTTTTAACAGTATAGCATGAATATAAATGCTTCAGAAACATCATTTTAATAGATTTACAGTAGGCTTATATGCTATAAATTATTTAACCATTTCCCCTTTGGTGAGTATTTCTTTTTTTTAATTTATTTTTTTATATAGCAGGTTCTTATTAGTAATCCATTTTATACATATCATTGTATACATGTCAATCCCAATCTCCCAGTTCATCCCACCACCACCACCCCCACCACAGAAGGATATAATTTCTTAAAATAAGTTATTTATTTCCTGTCTTGAAATATCCAGAAAAAGTGCCACACATTTCTTCCTTTGAATAATGAGGAAGATTTTTTTCCACATAATAAAAACAATATGAAATCCTTGGAAGGGGCATGGCTGCCTTGTCTGGCGTCGCAACCCTAATTCATGCAAAGGTATTTTGGGTTCATCATCCACATGTCTTGAAAAATATCTACCTATACTTCCTCTCAAGGAACATATTTCGGGGGACTTCCCTGGTGGCACAGTGGTTACGAATCCGCCTGCCAATGCAGGGGACACTGGTTTGATCCCTGGTCTAGGAAGATCCCACGTGCCGCAGAGCAACTAAGCCCATGTGCTGCAACTACTGAGCCCCGCATGCTGCAACTACTGAAGCCTTTGTGCCTAGAGCCTGTGCACTGCAACAAAGAGTAGCCCCCGCTCACCGCAGCTAGAGAAAGCCTGTGCACAGCAACAAAGACCCAATGCAGCCAAAGATAGATAGATAAATAAATAAATAAATAAGGAGCATATTTCTCTAAAACCAGATTTCAGACCCTTCATCAATTAACTAAAAGACCACTAGCATCACAGAGTTTTCCATATTCATTCCAGCTACAAGCCATCTTTTCTTGAACTCCTTTACTCTGTGGCCTCACCTCATTTATAATACTTTTCAGACATTGTCTTTAATAGCTATTTTGTTCTGCTCCCTATTTTCTTTAGTACGTATATTTCTTACAAGATGGGACTGTGTCTTAAGTGGGCTGATGTATGAAGTCAGCATTCATTCAACAAGGCCCTGATCTCATGGAACTTATTTCTAATTGGAGATGGGGGTAGGGAAGATAGAAAAATTAACAAGTACATAAACGTATGAACACACAGTAATAATTTCTGAAAAAAATAAAACAGTAAGATGGTATAGAGTGAGCTGAAGAGGGGGGTTCTATGCAAGCAGAAGTAGGCAGTAGGTAGGTTGAATAGTCAGGGAAGACCTCTCTGTTCTTCAAACTGAAAAGAAACCTGAATGAAAAGACAAGACAGAAGATGCCAGTATCTGGGATCAGGTGGTTTTAGGGAAAAGAAATAGAATGAGCAAGACCCTTAGACAGTCATGAGCTTGGAATGTACAACAAAGGGGAAAAAAAGCTGATGTGTATAGAAGGAGAATGGAAAATGGAAGAAGTTGCAGGTGAAGTTGGAAGGGCCATCAGGAGCAAATCCTGTAAGATCTTGTGGGCTCTGAAAAGGAGGATCTTAGGTCCAAGGGTTAAACAGACTGATTTTCATTATTAGAGATCATTCTGGATGCCGTGTAGGTCAGGATTGTGCGGGAGCCACAAAACAGGAGGAAGACCAGTTAGGAGGATAAGGCATTAGTCCAGGTGAGAATGGATGGGGCTTCGACTAGGGTGGACTGTAGCATTTAGTGCTGAGCTTTGTTGAGCAATAATAAGTTTATGGGTGATTAAATAAATGAATTGATAAGGAAGATTTTCCTGGAGTGAGAATATCTCCGTTTTGGAAACCTCCTTTCATAAATCAGAAAAATCTGAGGCAATCCTAACTCAAACCCTTACCCTAACCCAAACCCTAACCCTAATACAAACTAAAGGGATTATACTGGGAAAAGCCTTATTCTCTTTTGGACATTTTGATATAGGTTTGATTAAATTATACATTTTTAGAGATGGACCAAAGACTCGAATTTATTAGAGCAGAAAGCGCAAACTCGATGTCTAAACTAGTACTATCCCCCAATAAGGGGCTCTCCTCTCTTTTTGTCTGGGCAGAACTGAATCAGCTATTGGGAATCTAGGCAGATGCAGTGCTAAATAAATTAGGCCAAAATTTATAGGAATTGAGAGAATTTATGTCTCATTATCCTATAATGCCCCTAATTATATCAGTTGTAGACCCTTGAAATACCTACCTCAGTACTCTAGGAGGATTCTGTTAACCCTGTTTCCTTGAAATTTTGAAAATCATTTCTCTGTTTGCTCATGAATTTTGCCTCCACAAATCAAGTGAAATATTCAGAAAAGCATAGATGGAGCCTTATATTATCATTATACTCTCAGTGCCTATGAAGTCATGTATGTAGCTAGTGTTCTGTAAATGTTTGGAGTGCTACTAATGAGAAAATCATTCACCACCCCTAAAATGACCTCTGTACTTTGACATGGGGGTGGGGGGGATTTACCTGATGAAGAAATTCTTACCAGGTAATCTCAAGTCACACCCAGGTGGGTAGTTCTCTCTAGAGGATTATGACAGTGCCCTCCTGCTCAGGAATCTTGACCCTGGCCCATTGATCTTATTCACATTGAGGTTTGTTTTTTTTTTAATTTATTTACTTGTGTTTATTTATTTTTGGCTGTGTTGGGTCTTCATTTCTGTGCGAGGGCTTTCTCTAGTTGCGGCGAGCTGGGGCCACTCTTCATCGCAGTGCGCGGGCCTCTCACTGTAGCGGCCTCTCTTGTTGCGGAGCACAGGCTCCAGACGCACAGGCTCAGTAGTTATGGCTCACAGGCCCAGTTGCCCCGTGGCATGTGGGATCTTCCCAGACCAGGGCTCGAACCTGTGTCCCCTTCATTGGCAGGCAGATTCTCAACCACTGCGCCACCAGGGAAGCCCCCACATTGAGGTTTTTGACAATCCCTTCTCTGTCCAAGGGCAGTGACAGGCTGGTCTGCTAATAGCCGCTTCTTTCTTGTGCCTGCAGTACTCTTCAATCCTAAGAAAAAAGATGCCATGTCAATAAAATACATTTTTATTTCTTTTGCATTATCCAGTGAGAATAAGATGAGCTAAGCCACTTAACTGCCTTGAGGCTGTGGCACTTGGCAGCCCTGACCACTCCCTTAGCCTGAGTTAAATGTGCAGTGACCTCAAGGTGAAGGTTTTCATTGGCCCTTCCTAAATGCCTAACACTCCATTCCTCCAGCATCTTAAATGTTTGCTTTGTGAATAGAAATGTCAGAAGGTTTATTTATAAATTTGTATACCTCATGTGACCCAGCAGAAAAATTTGGGCCAAAAAAAATTTATTTATTGAGGAATGGTTCATAAGCTCTGAATTAGCTGGAGGGGTGTGGGTAAAAGTAAAAGATGATCATGGTTTCCTAAAAGGTATTGCCCTCCACCCTCTGTGTCGCCTTGTCAGACGTGCTGGCCCCTGCTTTGAGCTGGAGGATGAGCTGCCCGTTACTCTGCTTTGGGACAGTTTGACGAGAATCAGCACAGAGATGGAGATTTTTAAAGATGTTTTATTAATGTATCCCTTGACTGTTCATTTGCTAAGGGTGTACAAATGCTTTGTCAATTATTAATGGTCTTGATACCTAGCTTTAAGAAAAAAAATCCTTAAAGTTGGGAAGGATATGGGCATTGAATAATTCACACCCAGTGCCACTTCTACTAAACTAATGCCTTTTAACAGGTAAGGCCAGAGTAATCTGGATTGAATTTATCTCTGGGTTTGTTACCTTTCCATTTCTTTAAGAATAGGGACTATACCTTCAAAAACAAGGCATGTCATCTAGTTGTTAAAATTGGAACCTGGGAGCCAGGACTTTCATGGTTTCAAGCTTATGTTTCTCCTGACCTTGGGTAATGGTTGGAAAGTCATTTAATAGGTCTCTCTTCTTGGCATTTTCAGATTTCTCTGGCTTTATTCTGCTACTCATTTCTAGATGAATTATTGAAGATGAATTTAACCAGCCACCATTAGTTTGCACTTTTCTCACTCTTCACATATCACTTTTGGCCTGTTTTTTTTTTTTCCTTGCAAAGATTGAAACCATGACTAGTTCCGCATTCTCTCAGTAGAGGCTTTTTCTGATTTTGCACTTCTTCACACTTCCATTTTGTTGCTTTTAACCAAATGCAGTCGGAAATCAAAGGACATTTTGCATTCCATGCGTGTGTGTGTGTGTGTGTGTGTGTAAATGTATAGATTTTTCAAGGTCAAGAAGCACAATGCGTTTTCAGGTACATCAGCTTCCAAGATAGTAGGCATTTAGAGTGGGAAAGTATTTAGGATGAGCATCCTGCAGTGAATCAAGATGAAACCTCTTGGTCAGAGCCCCTTCTCTGAGTTGTGGATATAAACCTGGGAAAACTAACTTGGCTATAGAGCTTGGTCTAGGCAAGCACATCTGGGAAGCCATGCTTATTTTTGTAAATAAAGTTTTAAAGTTTTATTGGAACACATTCAAGCCTATTTGTTTACGTATTGTTTTTGGCTGCTTTCATAATATATTTCCAGATGGGTAGTTGCAACAGAGGTCATGTGACCAGCAACTCTGAATATACATATTCTCTTGATTTTTATGGAAAAAGTTTGCGGACTTCTGCTATAAATTACTCTGCAAAAATAGAGCATGTAAAGTGCCCTGTATTGTGTGTAGGGATAGTTGTGCTGAGAAAAGGGTAAGTGGTAGTTTTCTATCCCTAATCCCCTGTATGCCTTTCTAATATGTGCTTCTGTGACCCTTAAACAATGTTTGCTTTATAGTCAAATAAAGACATTACAATGGCTCAACCATGTTTGATTCCACCATAGTTCTCTACTTTCTGTATCTGGACATCTTTTAATTAGTGAGTATGTTGAAAGATGACAATGGTAAGACAATATGGGATCTTTCAGAAGCCTATAAGAATCACAATGGAAATAATAATAGCAATAATAAAAAAACACCTACAAAGTTACCTCTGTGCTGGGCTCTATTCTAAATGCTTTAACATAAAATAAATTGCTCAAAACTTAAAATAATGTTATGAGTGGTTACTTTTATTATCATCACCGCCATTTTATAGATATAGACAGAGGGGTTAAGTAATGAGTCCAAGCTCAAGAAGCCGGTGAGTGACAGAGCTGGGATTTTTTTTTTAATTTTTATAAATTTATGTATTTATTTTATTTTCAGCTGTGTTGAGTCTTCACTGCTGCACGCAGGCTTTCTCTAGTTGCAGCGAGCAGGGGCTGCTCTTCGTTGCAGTGCGTGGGCTTCTCATTGCGGTGACTTCTCTTGTTGCGGAGCACGGGCTCTAGGTGCACAGGCTTCAGTAGTTGTGACACGCAGGCTCAGTAGTTGTGGCACATGGGCTTAGTTGCTCCGCGGCATGTGGGATCTTCCCGGACCAGGGCTCGAACCCGTGTCCCCTGCATTGGCAGGCGGACTCTCAACCACGGCGCCACCAGGGAAGCCCCAGAGCTGGGATTTAAATCCAGGTAGTCTGCCTCCAAAGTTTCTGTTCATATCCCCTATAAAATGTACTTAAGCGTTTGAAGTCTATGATATCCAGAAGTGTCACGAAATAGTATGTTCTGATGATGGACATGTTGTAGCTAATGGGAAGTAGAACATACCAAATAAGAATTACCATGCTAAGCTATCTTTATGTCAATAATAGAATTAACCCCCAAACTCTACCAACTATCTAAATTAATGATTTAAAAGGTATATCTAGAGTTCACAGCTCTGAATTATAAAAATCAGCTGCTTACTTGGCAAAGAGTGAAGGCTTGGCTAATAAAAGGTTTCTAAGAAGAAAAATAAAGCCTTAAAATAGGGAACATGCTGAATGTTTTTTATCAAATTCCCTTAATACAGTTGGGTAGAAGGGAATATATATGGAGAGATGACTAAATGGCTGATTAGTTATGTCACATAAGATGGAGAAGGCTGTCCTGGAAATTTACAGGCATAGCCCACATCAAGGCATTGGGCTGGTTCATGACTTGGTTCTTGCAGTATTCTTGTCAGGTCTCTTTTTTTCTAGTCTTATTTACGTTGAAACAAATGATGTATGTGCATCCTTTTTCCTGAAGCCCTCTCAGAAATGTCTGTCACAAAGCAGTTGCCAAACTTTGCTTTCCGGTCTCTGATTTTAATTGGTTCACCTCTTGTCACTGAGAAATCACTTTGTTTGGAATTTTCAAGATACCTTTTATTCAGCTCACAAAAATACATTAATGTGTTTTGTGCTATGGCGGCAACATAAAATAAAACTTTTTTCTTGCTGTTCTGAAATTACCAGCTTAGTACTGAGAATAATGATGTGCCTTTAAAATGCCTGCAATTGAAAAAGGGAATGCTTTCTGGATGAATTGAATTCTTATTTGTTTTTACTCCTGTGATCTTTAGCGTCCCCCACTCCCATGTCATCACTGAATTATAAAAGCGTCAGAAATAATTCCCTAAGTACTGTTCCAGGCCCCTTCCTGCATTCAGAAAGTATTTCATGTAAACTGTCTTGGAGAGATCCATTCATTTTTTGATTCATTCAATAGTTTTTGAATGCTTACCATGCACCAAAAACCTTCTCCAGCCCAGGTGACACAAAGATGAAAAGACAGTGCCTCTTCCCTTGATGAGCTCTCTGTCTGGAAGAGAAGACAGATACAAAGAAAACAAAGACAGACGTACATTATGACGAGTACTTGCCTAGATACTAGCTGGGGAAACTCTCAGAGGACACAGTAGTCTGTTTTGCCTCAGGGAGGGAGAAGCACCTTCACCAGGGAGCTGATATTTAAAGATGCCCAAGTAAGGCCGCTCACAAGTCTCTTTTAATTTAAAATGATGGATTTAAAATCAAATGAGGCAATAGTTAAAATTATTTTCAAATTTTAAAAATTAAAAATATACATTCAAGAAAAGGTTGGCTAAACGAATGACGTCTACATCCTTGCCATTCACTGGAGAGTAGGCCCCATAATGAAGCAGATTCATTTTCGCTAGCAAAGGACTTACATCTTTTTTTTTTTAAAGTTACTTTGAAATCAGGGTTTTCTCCCAAATTAACTTTATATTCTCTCTCTCACATGGACTCTGAAAGATGTGAATTGGATCTCAGCTGTCCAGTCTGTTTAGCCCTGGATTCACAACTCTTCTTTATTACTACAGTTTTAAAAAAAAAAGTCCTGATATCTGGTAAGGCAAGAACGCTCCCCACTTCTTCAGAAGTTCCGGGCTCTTCTTGGCCCTTTGTTCTTCCAAATGAATTTTATGATCATATTACATTGTCCATATCAATTCCATAAAAGACTTCGGGGAATTATTTGGAATTGGATTGAATGCAGAGGTAAACTTAGTTAGAATTTATGCTACCACAGTCTTCTCCATGAAAATGATATACGTTTCCATTCATTTCGACCTTTTAAAATATCTCTTAATACAATTTGTACTTCTCTTCACGTTTCTTCTTTTCTCTTGCTGTCTCCTCTGTAGAATTCTCAAAGTAACCTCAAGACACCAGAGATCCTGCAACCACATCAACACACCTGCTCTCCCAGGGCCCAGATTTCTAAAAATGTCTAAATCCAGTTTAAGTTCAATGCCTTATTATTTTCCTCTGAAGCCTTTGCTGGTAAATTTTATCCCACTATGATCACTTTCTTGCTCTTTTTCCCTTCCACACATATTTTTGCTGGACTTCAGTCTGCAGTTGTAATAAGGCCTTTTCACTGGTCTTTGGTTGTGTGTTCTTCTGTTGTTTTTTTCTCCTCATAAGAGCCTATGACTGCTCTACTTTGTCATTCCTCCACTGGATTTAGTAAAGGGCTTGACGTGAGTTAGGCTGGCATTCAAAATTGTTTATTAAAGGAACAAAAAGCTTCAGCAAATGGTTCTTTTATCCAGAGTCTTTCATTTTTAGAGTCAACCCCACCTGGTGATGGATCATGAGAAAAGAAAGCTTTCCCCTTGTCACTTTTACTTTTTTTCAGACTTGTCAACATGGCTTTCTTCACACTGAAGGAAAATAATGTATCACTTAGTATCAAACTATTTGCTTTTCAAATTGAATATCTTAGAATAATAAATCATAAGAGAAAGGCTGTGAATCAAAAATGCCACCTGAACACATCCTGTATTTTTTTTTCCTCAGTACAGCCCAAAGTGTCTGCTCTGTTAGAATGAATCATCAGATAATCAACACAAAAGGCCTCAGTTAAGTTCATTATTCACAACGAAAGGCTGGCTTTGAGCCCTGATACACGTCAGAACTTTGGTTTACAGAGATAATAAAAACATTCAAAGATATGTGACGCCAACCTGAGTATTCCCATCTCTGTATACACAGCACGAGTCCTAAGTGGGCCTTAGCCTCGAGGGGCAGCCTTCTCCTCAGCACACACCCTGTAAACAGCCTCCTTCCCTGGCAGTGTCTCCTGACCGTGGTCATCCTGAGCCTTGGTTAAGTGGCAGCGCCCCCCACTCAGATGTTCTTTATTCACCCCTCTGTCAGGCCAAATAAACACTTTTTTTAAAGATCCCAATCCCACTCTGAAGAAAAGGGGCAGATTTATTTGGTCATATATTCATTTGGCAAACATTATTGAAGGTCCACTCTGTCTGGGACAGTGTGCTTGGTGTGGGGAGAAGAGGGGCGGACCAGACCAGATGTTCCCACAACTTATACTGAAGATGAAAAGTAAGAGGAAGGACATCTTTATACGCATAGATGGTAAAATGCAGACACAAGAGAAGTCACAAAGCAGTACAGAGAGTTGCTGCCTGAACAGACCCTCAGAGCAGTATGTACTCAGAAGGTAACAAAAAGTGGAGAATAGGTTGGTGTTATTCGGGGTTGGGGTTGGGGAATGGGATTGATTGTAAAGGATGGAAATGTTCTATATCTTGATTGTAGTGGTGGTTACATGACAGTATACATTTGTCAAGTCTTAGATTTGTATGCTTAAAATAGGTTAATTTTATTGGATGTAAATTATACCTCAATAAAGCTAATTAAACATTTTTTAAAAAGTGCTTTGAAAGCAAGGGGTTGGGAAGAAGGGCATTGTCTTCGTAGACAGGAGACCTCTATTCTATTACCTGCATATGTAACAGCGTTCTTCAAGGCTTTGAGATCAAGACTGCCGTCATCCCATCAGAGTCAGAAGTCTACTGGCCTTTAAGCCCGGTGTCCATTCACGTCAAAGTGACTGCAGAAATAGTGTGCACCATCCCCTCCTCCCTGTTTTTATAAGATATTCTCATTAGCCCTCTTCCCAGTGATCATCTCCATATTTCTCTGAAGCCCTCCCCCATCCTGTCCTCCAGCAAACCTCCCAAACTCTCCCTCTGTGAAATTGCAGCTCATTGACCAACAAACTCTTCTCAATTTTTAAACTTCTTTTCTCATTACTTAAACTGACACCTGCCAATCTTTTGAGGGTCCTACTTCCTTTGTACCCTCTGAGGTGGTGGCTGTTTATTTTCTCAAATCTCCTATCTTCAAACTAGAGATGGATCTAGAGTCATCCTTGCTGCCTGTTGCTGCTTTGAGATCATTATCCTACCAGTATAATTTTAACAGCCTATCCCTTTGAGGCCCATGACATTCAGTTATGTCATCCTCTTCTGCTCTCCACTATTATCATTTATCATGCCTCAGATAACTCCTTGCCATTCATCAAAAACTTTGGTACCTGGGACAAGCTCCCTCCCTACTCCAGGGGCTGCTCTCAGTTAGAACAACATTAACATCCATTCCCCTGACTCATCCAAACATGCCTCTCACTTCCTCACCTCATTTCCAAGGACATTCTCCCCCCTGCCTTAGCTCTTTCATTATTGATAACTGCTCCACCTCCCAAACTTCAGTTTAAACATCTCTTGTCAACCACAGCCTTTTTCGTTATCCAGGTTGCTGCTTTTGTAACTATCACTACCACTCACTTTGAAAAATTATCTTTCTGGTTTAGTCTTGGAAAGTTTTCTAGTTTCCTTCTACTGTCGAGGCTTCCCCTCTTCCTCGGTAACAGAAAAACTTGTATGTTGTCTTGGTACACGGACATCTGGAGGAAATACCAAATTTAATCTTATTCTCTGACCAACCAACAGTCCCAAGAGGGGGTGGGCTGAATCTCTTTACCTTGAAATGGAAAATGCCAGGAGTGGCCAGGCTGGGAAATCTTAGGATCCGAATTAAGATGTTGGAGAGTGAGCAGCAAACACCCAGTGTTCTCTCAGCACAATCTCAATCAGTCTAATATCAGGAGATATCACAGTCCCTGCAGATGTCCTGGGAGTTCCAGACAGAGGATCCAGAATCATCCCTGTCTATATTTGATCAGGAGTGAACAACCACTGTGTAGTGGAAAAGTGCAGCCAGGACTTGGAAAGATGTAGCTGGACCCTTGGAACTACCAGCATGATAGTTAGGTCATTTCCTTAACCTTGAAATAATGGCTCTCCACATTTTATACAATTGAAATTTTTGGACTCTGTGCATTGGATTATGGTAGAGTTTTCTGAAATCATGCTTTGTTTCTATTACTCTTTGACCCTCTGTAATCTGGTTTTACTCTCTCACACTTCACTGAAACTGTTTATGTCATGGTAACTGATGTTAACTATAGTGCTAAATTGACTGTACAAATTATTTGTCTTTATTTTACTTGACCTGCATTCAGTATACCTGACCACATCCCCTTTTTTTCTAACACTCTCTTAACTTGGATTCCATGACAACATCCTCTACTTGCTTTTTCCCTTACCTTTAGGGCCATTCTTTCTCAGATTTCTTTGATGTCTTAGCTTCTTCCATCCGACCTCTTTTAACTACTGAAGCCCTTCAGGGCTCCATCCTAAATCATTCTCTGTGTCTAGATGATCTCATTCACTTCCATGGACTTAAGCAGCATATTGATGTTGATTATTCTCAAATTTATATTTCTACTGTACAGTTCTCTTTTGCATTTTAAGATTGCATATCCAATGGCCATCTGCGCCTGATTTTCTCAAATTTTATTAGAACAAAATTTTGTTATAATCAGTCTTGTTTTCCCACTCTTCCCACGTGACACCAGAAATAACCCCCTTTTCTAAATTTTCCATCTAAGCACTCTCCAAGGGTGCTATATTCAGAAACTAAGGAGTCATCCTTGATTCTTTTCTCTCCCATTGCCCTCTCTTTAGTCCATTTTTATTTCCTGTTAATTATGTAAGTTATATTTCAGAGTCATCCACTTCCTCTATTTCCAAAATTATGCCCTCAGACCACCACCATCTCTTATCTGGACTACTTCAGTCAACTACTACTGACTGGTCTCTCAGTGACTCCCATTCCCCTCCACCTCTTCTCCACATATTGGGAAAGGGGATCCTCTTAGGGGTAAATTAAATAATGTTTTCCTGCATGAAATCCCTCAGTGGCTTCCCTTTTAACTCAGAAGAAAACCCAATTTTTAAATCCATCCTTGCATGATATGGCCTTAGAACCAAACCACTGTCCCCATTTCTCACTGAAAGTTGGCCCCACCAGTTTTGTCTAAGCTCCTCTGACGTGCAAGGCCTTTGTCATCTCAGAACTTTTGAATTTGCTGTTCTTCCTCTGAGATGATTTCCCTCTGTTCTCCTTTCTGTAGGTCTCAGCATAAATGCCACCTCGTCTCAAGGAAGACTTCCTTGATCATCCTACTTAAAGGATTCTTGTACCTCAGCCTTTCATGGGTTTCCTTATTAGCACTTGGTATCATATGGAAATGTTTATATTTGCTTATTTGAGTGCATGGACTTAACTGTTACCTGTCAGTATCCTTAACATTATCACAGTGCCTGGTACATAGTGGACATTCCCTATGTGTACATAGACCTTTTCTAAAAAGGAGTTATCAGAAGGAGCATTCATAGAGGAAAAACTTATAATTTTACTTGGCAGTTTCTGGTATATGTTAAGGACTCAATAAATGTTAACTGTTAGCCACTGTTACTGTATTTGTAATTTAAGCCTCACTTATAAATTAATCTAACTCTTCCCCAGGTGACAGATCCAGCCTCAGCTAAGGTCCAAACTGTCTCAACTCTCTCATTGTCAAACCATAGAAGTCTCAAGCTGTAGTATGCATCAGAATCACATGGGGGGACTGTTCAACATGCACATTCCTGGGATGCATCCCTAGAGATTCCTTCATGCTAAGTCTGGGGAAAAACCCAGAAACATGTGCTTATAATAAACACTCCAGGCTATTATTTATGAAGATGGGGGTTCCAGGACTTCATTTGGGGATAAGTTGGCATGGGATCCATCTGTTTCTTCCTTGCAGATAGCTAATCTTGTAGGATTGAGAAGAAATGTATTTTGCTGGTTGGATTTTTAGAACAAACAAACAGGAAGGAGGTTTGTTAAAGAGAAACTTTAAAGAAATGTATTTAAAAGAGGATTTGTCCTAGAGGGCCATGAGATAGGGAAACTCACTGGGGAAAGTCATTGAGCATCAGAGCCTTAGAGCTTTGTCAGAACAAACTAACACACTCCCTCACTCCCTCTCTCTATCTCTTTATTTCTCTTTCTATCTCTATCCCTCTATAATCTCTCTCCCAGTTTTTGGTTGCTCATGGATCTTTCTACTCATATTTGGGTGGGTGCAAAGTAACTACATCAGTAACACCATCACGAAAGACAAAGATCTATAAAGCTTTGAAAGATAGCTGAAGGTGTCCTTAGTTCTTTTGTTGAGGCTGAGTCTGCTATATAGGGTTCTTAGTCCTGGTGGGAGCAGCAGCTATAGAAATCATGAATATGCTACATGGCAGATTGATCTTGCTAACATCCAGAATGTCTGTTTAACTGTTCTATCAATGCAGTCTGTATTCTGCCAGTTACTTCTCTGCACTTCTGGTAAATAGAGCCAAGTAAATGACAATGGAGAAAAATAATTCTCATATTGATATACCAAAATATTTTCTTACAAACATATTTCTTACAAAAAGCTGTTTAAATCATGTGTTTTGTTACGTGAATCAGTGCCTTTTCTCCTCAAGGTCATTTTCTTCTATTTATCCACAGACAAATTAAATGGAATAATCAGGGTTAAATGTCATTTTTCTGGATTGACTTTATTAAGGAAAAAAAGATCAGATTTTTTGAGCATTTCTCCATGTGGTTGGGTGTCAAAATACTAAACCTTTAATTTGAAACCGGACTAATACAGGAAATCCTTTGTTCTCTAGGTCTTTCTTAAAAAAGGAGATGTACATGTTGATACACCTTTAATAATCACATTGCCTGTTATCACAAAGGTGTTTGTGGGGGACAGTAGCAGCCCATCAAATTCTAACCTTACACTTTCAGTATGAATTTCTGCCATCTCGAGTGTGATAGTGATGAATGCTTTCATTTTAAGTGCAATAGAATAAGCATCCTCAGTAAAGATCAGAGTTTCTTTGTTCTGTTTCATCAAATCTTCCCTCAATTGTTGCCATTTATCTGCCAATGTAATTGCAGATGATACCCTGTGTCTGGATGCCACAGAATCAAAAATGATATAGCAGAAGCAATTGCTACCTATCCTTACTTACCTTGCTAGAAAGTTGACAATAAATTGAGAAGAGGGCACTCAAGTGAAAGTACTTCAAAGAAGGTGTACTCTGAAGGGTGTCAGCCTTTATTGCCTGCAGTAAGTGCTGGAGGACTTGAGTCCCTCAACGATTTATCCTCACATTATCTTCCTAATGTCCTCACTACTGACATTTCCCATAGATCTATGACTCAAAACACATCAGCCTAACCTGTCCCTGATGGTACTGAGCCACTGGGTCTGTTGCAGCACAGCTAACCAATGCTTTAATGGTGTAATTGTTTAGTTGATGAATATTTATTGGTTCCATCATGTTCCAAGTATTATGCTAAGCACCGGAGATACAAGAATAAAGAAGACATCTGTGATCACTACTGCATGAACTTTTCAGTCTAGTAGAAATGAGACACGGTAATTAAACAATGAATTATAATAAATTCTGAAAACACTATGTAGTGAGCATATAAGGAAGAATTAGAAAATGAAAAGGGAGATCTCCTTTATCTACTGGATTAGTATAGGCATTCTGAGGGCAGTGATGTGAAGTTTGAAGCTGGATTGGGGAATTGGGAAAAGAAAGAACTATCAGAACCTTAGGAAGAGAAAACCACATATTCAAGTGACCTAAGATGAAAAGGATAGCACATTTGAATATCTAAAAAAAGCATAATATAGGTAGAGCCTAGAATTTAAGAGAGCATGGAGCTTGATAAGAGACTCTGGAGATGGTTGTGAGCTAAGTGATGGAGGAATGACTCAAGAAGTTTGGGTTACATACCAAGAGCAATGGACAGTAGAAGGCTTTTAAGCAGGAAAAGTGAAATCATTGTATCTTTGCTGTTAAAAGGTTCACTCTGAGAAGAACCTAGGGGTTGACTAGGAAGAGAAAAACTAAAGAGGAGAGAGGAGAAGCATGCTTGATATGTGAAGCTTAGCAATTTAGAGTATGTTAGACATTTAATTTCCCGGGATAATGACAGGACTTGGCTTGGAGAGAGAGAGAGACAGTGAACCAGCAACTAAATTCTTAATGGGTGAGATAGCAAACGATAGCAGTGAGGAGTAGCATTAGAAGATTCAGTATATCACCCATTCTTCTGAGCTGCCAGAATCACATTTTTTCACAGAAATGGCAGAAGCACATGAGAGCTGTCTCTAATGCAGAAATACATTTCAAGCCTTTGCTTGGATCATGACTTACAACACCTTTAGCCGGATCAAGTCCATGGCAAATCTCACCATCAATGATACAGGAAAGTATACTTCACCCACAGGGTGGGGTAGGACTATTTGCTGAATCCAAACCCTAATAGGGATTATATTCCTCTAATTGAAAGTCATGGTAACCTGCAGGGCTCTGAGATTGCTTTGTGAGAACTGAGAAGGAAACTGCCTGGCATACATTGGTATCCAGTAAATATTTGTTGAACTACTGAATTTTTTTCCTACCCTCACTGTATATACAACCTGTGATACTCGGTTGGATTTTAGAGATTTCCTAGACTTTGATCCAGTTGAGAATTCCAGATTCTATATCCATTTCACTCTCTCATCTTAGGCAAGTTCAGAAATGCTTCTCATTGATCTTGCAGTTAGGTTACAGATCGCAGACACATTATTTATTAGAGAATGTTTGGGGGTTCTGTGATACATATTATGTAAACTATTCCAAATATTCAGTTTTAGCTTCTAATTAGACCTCAGCAATCATTGTGTGGAAAATATCACCTGTTAAATTACTAATTTTTGATTTTAAGTAAAAACCACTTTCCACTTCAGGTAGTACAATTAACTTTCCAACCTTTCAGGCATCAATTGTTGTAACACATGAGTCCCAAATTCAAAATCTTTGGCTTTGAAGCTTCATATTTTTTATAAATATAAATAAGTTCTCATGAAGTATTAATGCATCCTCTCCAAGCCACAAGGAAAGAAAGGTCGTAATGAATAAATGAGTGAATAAAGAGACTCATAATATCTTTAAAACCATAATGAAAGAGCACATTCTAAAAGCAATAATCAGAAAATTAAATTACTAGTAATACATCATATTGATAAATATTTGTTCACTGATTTACTCATATCTTTCACATTTGGGGAGTATATGTCTATAAAACTGTGCCAGGGAAAATAATAGTGAAGATTAGTATTGTACTTAGTATGTATCAGACACTCTTCTAAATGTGTTACTTATATTTTATAACAACCTTAAGGGGTCGATTCTATTATTATCCCCATTTTACAGATGAAAACATGGAGACACAGAGGATAAGTACCTTACTGAAAGTCACAAAGTTAGTTAGGTGTCAGTGAGTGGAATTTGAACTCAAGCTTTCTAGGTCCCCCAGTCTATGCTCTTAACCATTATGTGATCACGTCAACTTGGAAGCTGCACACTTCTTTAGGAAGGCATCATGGCGTAGTGATCAAGGACATTGGTTTTAGAACAAACAGGTTTCAGTTAAAATCCCGTTTCTACTCTTTAGTAGCTCTCTACCTTCAGCAGTTTTCTCACATCTTTAAACCTCAGTTTTTTGGGGGTTTTTTTTTGCGGTACGCTGGCCTCTCACTGTTGTGGCCTCTCCCGTTGCGGAGCACAGGCTCCGGACGCACAGGCCCAGCGGCCATGGCTCACGGGCCCAGCCGCTCCGTGTCATGTGGGATCCTCCCAGACCGGGGCACGAACCCGTGTCCCCTGCATCGGCAGGCGGACTCTCAACCACTGCGCCACCAGGGAAGCCCTAAACCTCAGTTTTTTCTCTGTGTCAGTGAAGAGTATATTTACTTAGAAGGGTTATTAATGAGATAAGAAAGTATACTTAGAGTATTGGCATATAATAAACTAGGATTATTAATACTATTTTGTCTAAGTACCCAGGGAAATTAAATGGCTTGCCCAAGGTCATATATCTAGTTACGGAAAAGTAAAGTCTAAACTATGGGTTTCTTGGTTCAAAGTCCCATACTTTACACTCTGGCAATGGCCACTCCCCAGGGATTTCTTACATTAGTTGATAAGGTGAGATGATCCAGAAAGGAAACATGTCCCCTAACAGTGTGATTACGAACTACACAGGGTGGCCACACTTTACAAACATGTTACATCACGTCCATCAGCCTGCACGCTATTGTCATCCTGTTTTCTTCAACAAATCAGAAACAATAAGTAACAGGATATTCACAACAAAGCCAGTTTTCTTCATGAGGGTTTTCCAATAAAAATTTGAGAGTGCAGTTAAGTTTACATCATCAATATCTCCATCCCCATACTAAGTGCTGCTCTGTTTCTCACTCTACACCCTAATATTTATCATCACTCAGTTAAGTTCACACATTTATAGATTTCTGTACCTGAGCATTCAACTGCTAGTTTCTTGCTTACTATAAGGTTAAGTCAAGAATGTTTAAAAATCTACTTGTTCCCAAATCATCAAGTTATCTCTTACCCTTCTAAGTCTAATAGGAGGAGATGGACATGTGAGGGACATATTCTATTTGCCTGGTATTTTGAATGTTTTAAAGCTATTCATAGACATTGTAGCACATAAGCTGTTCTGTGCCCTTCTTATATATTACATTAATAAAATTATTTAGGTCGCATTTAATTTCTAGGAATTCAGTTAATGCAGTCACACTCAAAGTGGTTTTAAATGTCTTTGTGGAAGGCCCTAAACGTTGTTCTTTCAAGTCATAGTTTTGATGACCCCCTGTGCTTTCTGCAGATATTTTCTTTACATTCTCCAAGTCTGATTTGATTTAGCCCCATAGCTTTATAACTGTCCCTGAAACACATGGGGTATAACTATAATCGATGATTCAGCACATTTCCATCACATAAAAATCAAATTTCCAGTGGCACCACTTACTCTTTATTGTGCTGAGATCAATAGTTGGAGGGACCCTTAACCCAGCCGTGTACCTGTGTACCCAACATGTACTCGTAATATCAGTCTATAAATTCAATAGAAATATTAGGTTACAGGGGCATTCATGCTCAGAATAGCAAGGTTTCTTGAGTTTTCAGTGTGCTTCAGACAAATGGTGCTACTGACTAACCACGGTCTTCCAGAGAGAAAGTGCACCACAGGGCAGGACTCTGAGCTGCTCAACTGTGTGTGGTGAGTAGCGGGGCAGAGTGAGTTCTAGGGTATTTTTAGGATATATAAGGAGTCAGTCCTTCCATCTACTTGGTTGATTATAAGAACTGACATCCTTGGATGCGTTCATATTTCTTTTTTGCTGGACTTTTTCAAATAACTCGAGACCCTTCTTTTTCTGGGTCAGAGTGGGAGTTCTTAGCATCATTCCAGAGAGTTGCTCCTCACTGAATACATATTCAGAGCTACTTATTCACCTAGTCCTGCTTTTCTTCTTGTTCATGCCTTTCTTGTATATTTATAGTAAATGCAACTCTACATCTTTTTAATGTCACACCTAAACCCTAATAAAATATTTAATTGGACAAGAGGCATTGACACAAGCTTTCAAAACACACAACATTCAGAAGCACCTTTGAAACGATTCTTAAACCAAGAGTGAAGCACTTTTAAATAGGTTTCTCTAGTAGATTTTAATGCTTTCTAGTTTACATTGTTTTAAAAAGCATGAAATAAAACAGACACTGTTTTCTTATACTTTGCTCAAGCTAGCTCATCGGTAACTGATCTAAATCTAAGCTGTTACCTCCTCCCGCACAAAAGTTGACTTTGAATGGGTTTTTTTTTTTTTTGAGGTAAGAAACTTATAACAAAATATAATTAATTATATATTAGTAATTACATAATTATTGCAATTCTTATTTTTAATATAACTGACTAAGGGCTTAAGAAGATCCTGTTACCAGCTAGAAGAAAATTCACAGACTACTGTTCTTCTATCTTCATCTATATATATATATATATATAAATATATATTATTTATTTATTTATTTATTTATTTATTTAGTTTCTGCTTTATAACAAAGTGGATCAGCTATACATATACATATGTTCCCATATCTCTTCCCTCTTGTGTCTCCCTCCCTCCCACCCTCCCTATCCCACCCCTCTAGGTGGCCACAAAGCACCGAGCTGATCTCCCTGGGCTATGTGGCTGCTTCCCACTAGCTATCTGTTTTACGTTTGGTAGTGTATATATGTCCATGCCACTCTCTCACTTTGTCACAGCTTGCCCTTCCCCCTCCCCATATCCTCAAGTCCATTCTCTAGTAGGTCTGTGTCTTTATTCCCATGTTGCCCCTAGGTTCTTCATGACCTTTTATTTTTACTTAGATTCCATATATATGTGTTAGCATACAACAAAAAATTAGAAACAATAAATGCTGGAGAGGGTATGGAGAAAAGGGAACACTCTTGCACTGTTGGTGGGAATGTAAATTGCTACAACCACCATGGAGAACAGTATGGAGGTTCCTTAAAAAACTACAAATAGAACTGCCATATGACCCAGCAATCCCACTACTGTGCATATACCCTGAGAAAACCATAATTCCCAAAGAGTCATGCACCAAAATGTTCATTGCAGCTCTATTTACAATAGCCAGGACATGGAAGCAACCTAAGTGTCCATCAACAGATGAATGGATAAAGAAGATTTGGCACATATATACAATGGAATATTACTCAGCCATAAAAAGAAACGAAATTGAGTTATTTGTAGTGAGGTGGATGGACCTAGAGTCTGTCATACAGAGTGAAGTAAGTCAGAAAGAGAAAAACAAATACCGTATGAATGGGCTTTTGCTGAATTGTATCCCAACTAAGATTCCACCATAAGACTTTGCTATTTTAAGGCAGGAAAATTAGTTTGAAAAGTGACCTATCTTTTGTTTACCAAAAAGATTTGATGAGTTATTTTGATGTTAGATTGCAGAGAATAGACAGGAGTAGTAAGACAAAGAGAAAGCTATATTGCTATGCATAATAAAATAAAGAAAACAATGGAGTTTCTAGGGGTAGCCTGGGAAGACAAGATGGGAGGGCCCAGGGATGGGGAGCAGAAAAGACATGAAAACAGTGACAGAGACCAGGGGTGGTCCTACAGCAGGAGACCTGGTATCTGAAGGGATAAAGCGGTCAGGAAATGGTGGTAAAGATGCCTGAACGTTTTATGAGAAGAGGCATGCTAATGTTCGGGTTCAGGTGTTGATCCCACCATGATTCTGTGTAATCCCATTCACTCTCTTGATCTTTATCAAAAAGTCTGCTGCACACAACTGCTTTATGTGAGTGGCATTTTTTTAAAGTTAAGAAAACAGTATTTGTACCAAAGTGTGGCTTACAGAAGAGCTAAGGGGTGTAGAAGTATATTTATACTTCCATATATTAATACATATAGAAATAGATACAGGTATGTATATATCTAAAAAATCTAGATTATTTGGTGTCTTCTAGCTTATTTTTTTAAGATTTGGAGATTTTTATGTGTCAAGCGTTGAAATGAGTCTTTCTACATTGAAGGATCACTGCCTTGAGGTAGAACAGAAACAATTCAAGAAAGGCATGGCATGATGTTACTAAGTGTCAGCGCAGGAGCGCAGTTCTCACTCCTCCACGGACACTGTATGATTATGAGATGGAAGAAGAATGTGATGGGGTGACTTCATTGATATGAGCCCATGGCTTGCCTTTGTTTCTTTTTGAGAAGTGATCAGTATCTTAACAAATTTTTCACAACAAATGTACACATCAACTGAAAGATGCTTCTATCAGGACGTCCCTAAAGCAGAATCAGGGATGACCACTCAAATGAATATTGTGACCAGGAAGGTCGAATGGTACATTTTTGTTGATTTAACTTCTGTTTGGAGAACCTCCTGTTTAATCTTTCTCATGATCAACTAGATCTCTGTCCCCCACCCCCAATAACATAAAACCTCAGACACACGCTTTACATGCAGTAAGATATTTAGGAATGTGTGCAGGAGAACATGGATACCAGAGACGTTCCACCATTTCTTTATGGTGAAATTTGGGGCAAATCAGTTAACATATCTGAAACCTCCATTTCCCATCTGGAAAACAGTAGAATAATCATATCCAAGAATGTTTTGTAAAGTGCATTTCAAGTCTCTGTTTAGGTTATGCTTGCTATTGTCCCATCAGCCAAAGTAAGTCACAGGGCCAGCCCAGAGTCAGGGCAGGAGGCCGTATCAAAGGCATGGACAGAGGGAGGCCATCTTTGCAAGATTACCGCACTTGCTCTTAAGATTGGGAGAAGGAAGATGTCTTTCCTGGTTCCAGACAGCCTGGCAACATTCTCACAGAAAGAAAATCTTGCTGCTTCTCACCTCACATCTCATGCTCGCTGAGTATTTGGTTCAGTGCTAGTCTTCCATTGCCAGTCTTCCACACAGCCTCCTTTTGACAAGGACTTGTATATCTCTGACTCCTGGCATAATGCTGGGCAGGTAGCAGATGCTCAGTAAATAGTTTTGAATGAAGAAAAGAATGTTTTGTGAGAGTTAAAATATAACATTTTAAAAGTGCTTTTTAACAAATAGGTAAAGGGCTTAGAATGCCTGTTAGTTAGCCTTCTGGGCTACCTCTCGCAGGCTGCTGCGTCTTCTCCCCTAGCACACTGTGGCTTCTGCCATTTGTAATCATCAGCAAAGCGATACTGCCTCATGGGCTAGATACATTTTTATTGCTCCGAGTCAGGAGTCTTGCTGGTGACTGCATTGAGAGAGATTTTTGGCCCTGCTTAACTGTAGCAATTACATTCAGAAGGATGGAAGGGCTGAAAGCCAGTGTGTCAGCCAAGCAAATGCTACAAATGCCTGTCTCTTTTAAAAACAGTTAAAAGCTGTATTTTGAAAGGAAATGCACACGCACACACACACACACACACACACACACACACCCTAGTACAACACACCTCCACTACCACCACGAAAGCATTAGCTGTTTGCTTCCCAAAGCCAAAATAAACTATTTACATTTTACTCTCATTTTTGCTTTCTTGGGGCATTTTTCTAGAGGAGGTAAATGTATCTAATTTCCTACCTAACCCATATAACTCATGATTCTCACCTCCTCTTTAGTGACTCTCCAAGAATAGATAACTTCATTGAGAGTTGCATCTTGGCTGTGCCAACTCACTATTATTGTCCTCAATTTACAGACACAGAGAAATAGCTCCCTCAGTGCTCTATGAGTGTTGAGTGCAAAATGCTGCTACAAGACTCTTGAGTCCAGGCGATTAATCGTCATTTCACATTGCCTTCCAAGTTCTTCATTATTAACATTACACATATTATTTATGCATATTAATACAGCTATACATATTAACATGTTATTTATACATATTTTTTAACCTTATTTAGTACACTGCTATGTGACAGGCAGTGTTCTTAGTTCTTTAGATATATAATTTAATTTGATCCCTTAAATCATACCATGAGGTTGGAAATGCTTTATTATTCCCAACTTACAGATGAGAAGACTGAAGCATGGATGGGGTGGTAACTTGCTAAAGATCTGTTATGAAATTGGAGAGACAGGGTGCACATTCAAACCTCTAACCCTGCACCCCACACCTTGTCCCCGGGGCCACACTCAGGATTGAGAACCACTGAAACCTGGTCGCAGGCTACGTTTTCTTTCTTTCGTTTTAATTGAAGTATAGTTGATCTATAATATTATATGTTACTGGTATACAGTATAGTGATTCACAGTTTTTAAAGGTTATACTCCATTTGTAGTTATTATAAAATATTGGCTGTATTCTCTGTGTTGTATACTATATGCATGTAGCTTATTTTATACCTAACAGTCTGTACCTCTTAATCCCCTATATTGTCCCTCCCTGCTTCCCTTTCCCCACTGGTAACCACTAGTTTAATCTCTGTATCTGTGAGTATGCTTTTTTGTTATATTCACTAATCTGTTGTATTTTTTAGATTTCACCTATAAGTGATATCATACTGTAATTGTCTTTCTCTGACTTTTATTTCACTTAGCATAATGCCCTTTCAACCCCATGCATGGTGCATTGTCACCCCACTAGACTGCCCGCTGTTTGGGATGTGTGCGCACTCTGTTTCCCCAAGCGCTGGTCCCCAAACCTGGGATTTTCGTCTCCTTCCCTCTTCCCTGTGCTCACCTGGAGAAACTCCATCCCCAAGGCATCCAGTGTCACTTTCATCCTGTGGATTTCTGTGCCCACCTCCTGTCCCTAGACAACATTTAATTATCTCCACAGCACTATGATCTGTCTTCCATCATGCCAGAGTTTATATGTCACTGTTAACTGTTTACTATTCTTTCTTTTCTTCTAGCTCTTTAAAGCAGGGATGGTATTGGAGGAGGTCATTGAGAGGCTGTGATTACAGGTTGACCCTTGAGCTGGACCTGGGCAATTAGGTCTCCTCATCTGTCCTCTGTCCTTGGAATGTGCATCCCACCTACTGTTCCCACACTAGGAACCATGTTCAAGGATGCAGCTTGGAGAGAGCACGTGTTGTTGAGACCATCTGGACACTATATATAACTTAATCCCTTTAAGGCCTCTACATAAACTCTTTAAGATTCTGGAGGTCAGTGCAGAGACCTGCTCGTCTTGTGGTGCCCAAGACAAGCCTTGTATGAAAATTCCCTTGCTTATTAAACCTGCCGCCCACCAATCTGAGTGGCTTGCCTCTTTCTTTGATCTCTCCATGCTCTCCCAGTATGAGGACCAGTTTCAGGTTTCACCCAGGGAAGCTCCCAGGTTTCAAACGAACAGATGGCATTTTATTATTCTGCATTCTCTGTCTATTGAAGTGACTGGCCTATAGCAGATACACATGCATTTAATTATATTTTGAATTGATTTGATACAACTGCTTTAGCTGTCCTTTTGATTCTGTACCCAGTAAGGATTAGAACTAAATAAAATCAGAGACCCTTTCACCTAATTTTGCTCTCATTGGACATTTTTAAGTGAGTCAATCACAGGTTTAGTCCTTTTTCAGAATGTTTCAGTCTGTGATTTTGGTTTCTGTGAGGTAATTTTAGTCCAATAAAAATAGCTGTTAAGTGTGTCAGGTCACTCTATGAATGTGGTGGTTTGAGTTTGCAGTTTGCTTTGTTTCTACCCTCTGACATTTCTCTAGCTCTCATTTCCTTTCCATTAATGGTTGCTTTACAGGCCTTTTATAAATTACTTTTAGCTATTAGTGAAATTTACCTGTTCTTCTTGAAAGTACCGTGTGTTCAGATGAAGGCACCCATTTTAGAATCATCTTGTATAAAATCTTATTTTATGCTTTTTTGTATGATGCTCATATTAGTTTCTTCATGAGTTCTAAAATTTCTCTCTTAATATTGTTTCATTATAAGAAGTCAAGAGAGATCAAATATGATGTTTGATGTGATAAAATGTAACTTAATATACTAGTCCTGCAACAGTCTTTCAAGTTGATGTCTGAAGCATTTCCAGGCCCCTTAAAGAATAGAGAGGGGAGGTGGGAAATGGGAGCCATGCCCTCTTCACAAGCACATACAAAGGCCAAGTGGAGCAGTAGTGCCCACCCTCTGGAATTTTGCCATAAGGCCATTACTTGCAGGTTTTGGTTTTCTACTCTTTGATGCTCCCTACAGCATCTTGTGTCTCTGTGTTGGCTTGGCTTCCACCTCTGTGTCTACTCTCCAGGGATGATCACCATCTGGTTATTGTTCTCAGTAGGCTGTGATTATACCTGCTGCTTCAACTCTCTTCCAGAGTCTTCCCTTATTTCTGTTACTCTGAATTTTGCCACCCCTACTATTCCACCTCTAGTCCCATTCTTTCCCAGACCCACACAATTCACTCCCGTTTAGATCCTTTCACTCCCAGAGCTACCCACATCTAGATTGTCTCACATGGTGCACAGGTCTTTACCTTTGTATTAGTTTCTCATCCTCAGAGTACAGCAGTAGAGGAGAAATGAATATATTTATATTTTTTCCTTAGATGGCATAATAGAAAAATTTTTTTAACATCTTTATTGGAGTATAATTGCTTTACAATGGTGTGTTAGTTTCTGCTGTATAACAAAGTGAATCAGCTGTACATATACATATATCTCCAGGCATAATAGAAATATTACTGAAATATATTATAACTTGTTTCTGGTCCAGTTTCTGTTCTTAGTGAGCTGTGTAACATTAGGCAAACAATCGATGAGGAGTCTGCATCAGAATAACCTGTATAACCTTTTTAATACACAAATTCTTGTGTTCAGTCATGGACCTATTGAATCGGAATCTCAGGAATGTGCATAATTCAGATCTACATGATGGTCTTGATTTTGTTATCTCAAATTTCCATCCAGGAATAAAATTTTTGTATAGCAAAACTGTTTATCTTTAAGAATTCAGGAGAATGAGACAGAAATATTAAACACTTGAATTTATCTAAACACAAATAATTTTTTCTTTAATGTTTATTCTCCTTAGCCTTGTTTTAGCATATTGTTTCAGGCAATTATCATGACCCAGGCTGCATTTTTATTTTATTTTATTTTGTTTTATTTTATTTTATTTTTTTGAATTTTTGAATTTTATTTTACTTATTTTTTTATACAACAGGTTCTTATTAGTTACCTATTTTATACATATTAGTGTTTATATGTCAATCCCAATCTCCCAATTCATCCCACCCCCACCCCCACCCACTGCTGCTTTCCCCCCTTGATGTCCATACGTTTGTTCTCTATGTCTTGTCTCAATTTCTGCCCTGCAAACCGGTTCATCTGTACCGTTTGTCTAGGTTCCACATATATGCATTAGTATACGATATTTGTTTTTCTTTTTCTGACTTACTTCACTCTGTATGACAGTCTCTAGATCCATCCACGTCTCTACAAATGACCCAATTTCGTTCCTTTTTATGGCTGAGTAATATTCCATTGTGCATATGTACCACATCTTCTTTATCCATTCGTCTGTCAGTGGGCATTTAGGTTGCTTCCACGACCTGGCTATTGTAAACAGTGCTCCAGTGAACATTGGGGTGCGTGTGTCTTTCTGAATTATGGTTTTCTCTGGGTATATGCACAATAGTGGGATTGCTGGGTCATATGGTAATTCTATTTTTAGTTTTTTAAGGAACCTCCATAGTGGCTGTATCAATTTACCTTCCCACCAACAGTGCAAGAGAGTTCCCTTTTCTCCACACTCTCTCCAATATTTGTTGCTTGTAGATTTTTTGATGATGCCCATTCTAACTGGTGTGAGGTGATACCTCATTGTAGTTTTGATTTGCATTTCTCTAATAATTAGTGATTTTGAGCAACTGTTCATGTGCCTCTTGGCCATCTGTATGTCTTCTTTGGAGAAATGCCTATTTAGGTCTTCTGCCCATTTTTGGATTGGGTTGTTTGTTTTTTTAATATTGAGCTGCATGAGCTATTTATATATTTTGGAGATTAATCCTTTGTCCATTGATTCGTTTGCAAATATTTTCTCCCATTTTGAGGGTTGTCTTTTCATCTTGTTTATGGTTTCCTTTCCTGTGCAAAAGCTTTTAAGTTTCATTAGGTCCCATTTGTTTATTTTTGTTTTTATTTCCATTACTCTAGGAGGTGGATCAAAAAGATCTTGCTGTGATTTATGTCCGAGTGTTCTTCCTATGTTTTCCTCTAAGAGTTTCATAGTGTCTGGTCTTACATTTAAGTCTCTAATCCATTTTGAGTTTATTTTTGTGTATGGTGTTAGGGAGTGTTCTAATTTCATTCTTTTACATGTAGCTGTCCAGTTCTCCCAGCACCACTTGTTGAAGAGACTGTCTTTTCTCCATTGTATATTCTTGCCTCCTTTGTCATAGATTAGTTGACCGTAGATGCATGGGTTTATCTTTGGGCTTTCTACCTTGTTCCACTGATCTATTTTTCTGTTTTTGTACCAGTACCATATTGTCTTGATTACTGTAGCTTTGTAATATAGTCTGAAGTCAGGGAATCTGATTCCTCCACCTCCGTTTTTTTCCCTTAAGACTGCTTTGGCTATTCAGGGTCTTTTTTGTGTCTCCCTACAAATTTTAAGATTGTTTGTTCTAGTTTCGTGAAAAATACTATTGGTAATTTGATAACGATTGCATTGAATCTGTAGATTGCTTTGGGTAGTAGAGTCATTTTCAGAATATTGATTCTTCCAATCCAAGAACGTGATATATCTCTCCATCTGTTGGTATCATCTTTAATTTCTTTCATCACTGTCTTATAGTTTTCTGCATACAGGTCTTTTGTCTCCGTTGGTAGGTTTATTCCTAGGTATTTTATTCTTTTTGTTGCAATGTTAAATGGCAGTGTTTCCTTCATTTCTCTTTCAGATTTTTAATCATTAGTGTATAGGAATGCAAGAGATTTCTGTGCATTAATTTTGTATCCTGCAACTTTACCAAATTCATTGATTAACTCTAGTAGTTTTCTGGTGGCATCTTTAGGATTCTCTATGTATAATATCATGTCATCTGCAAACAGTGACAGTTTTACTTCTTTTCCAATTTGTATTCCTTTTTATTTCCTTTTCTTCTCTGATTACCGTGGCTAGGACTTCCAAAACTATGTTGAATAATAGTGGTGAGAGTGGACATCCTTGTCCTGTTCCTGATCTTAGAGGAAATGCTTTCAGTTTTTCACCATTGAGAGTGCTGTTTGCTGTGGGTTTGTCGTATATGCCCTTTATTATGCGGAGGTAGAGTCCCTCTGTGCCCACTTTCTGGAGAATTTTTATTGTAAATGGGTATTGAATTTTGTCAAAGCTTTTTCTGCATCTATTGAGATGATTATATGGTTTTAATTCTTCAGTTTGTTAATATGGTGTATCGCATTGATTGATTTGTGTATATTGAAGAATACTTGCATCCCTATGATAAATCCCACTTCATCATTGTGTATGATCCTTTTAATGTGTTGTTGGATTCTGTTTGCTAGTATTCTGTTGAGGATTTTTGCATCTATATTCATCAGTGAATTTGGTCTGTAATTTTTTTTTGTAATATCATTGTCTGATTTTGGTATCAGGGTGATGGTGTCCTCATAGAATGAGTTTGGGAGTGTTCCGTTCTCTGCAATTTTTTGGAAGAGTTTGAGAAGGATGGGTGTTAGCTTTTCTCTAAATGTTTGATAGAATTCACCTGTGAAGCCATCTGGCCCTGGACTTTTGTTTGTTGGAAGATTTTTAATCACAGTTTCAATTTCATTACTTGTGATTGGTCTGTTCATATTTTCTATTTCCTCCTGGTTCAGTCTTGGAAAGTTATACCTTTCTAAGAATTTGTCCATTTCTTCCAGGTTGTCCATTTTATTGGCATAGAGTTGCTTGTAGTAGTCTCTTAGGATGCTCTGCATTTCTGTGGTGTCTGTTGTAACTTCTCCTTTTTCATTTCTAATTTTATTGATTTGAGTCCTCTCCCCCTTTTTCTTGATGAGTCTGGCTAATGGTTTATCAATTTTGTTTATCTTCTCAAAGAACCAGTTTTTAGTTTTATTGATTTTTGCTATTGTTTTCTTTGTTTCTATTTCATTTATTTCTGCTCTGATCTTTATGATTTCTTTCCTTCTGCTGACTTTGGGTTTTGTTTGTTCTTCTTTCTCTAGTTTCTTTAGGTGTAAGGTTAGATTGTTTATTTGAGATTTTTCTTGTTTCTTGAGGTAGGCTTGTATAGCTGTAAACTTCCCTCTTAGAACTGCTTTTGCCGCATCCCATAGGTTTTAGATCATCGTGTTTTCATTGTCATTTTGTCTCTAGGTATCTTTTGATTTTCTCTTTGATTTCTTCAGTGATCTCTTTGTTATTTAGTAATGTATTGTTTAGCCTCTGTGTGTTTGTGTTTTTTACATTTTTTTTCCCTGTAATTGATTTCTAATCTCATAACATTGTGGTCAGAAAAGATGCTTGATATAATTTCAGTTTTCTTAAATTTACTGAGGCTTGATTTGTGACCCAAGATGTGATCTGTCCTGGAGCATGTTCGTGTGCACTTGAGAAGAAAATGTAACCTGCTGTTTTTGGATGGAATGTCCTATAAATATCAATTAAATCTTTCTGGTCTGTTGTGTCATTTAAAGCTTGTGTTTCCTTAGTAATTTTCTGTTTGGATGATCTGTCCATTGGTGTAAGTGAGGTGTTAAAGTCCCACAGTATTACTGTGTTACTGTCAGTTTCCTCTTTTATAGCTGTTAGCAGTTGCCTTATGTATTGCGGTGCTCCTATGTTGGGTGCATATATATTTATAATTGTTATATCTTCTTGGATTGATCCCTTCATCATTATGTAGTGTCCTTCCTTGTCTCTTGTAACATTCTTTATTTTAAAGTCTATTTTATCTGCTATGAGTATTGCTA
Source organism: Mesoplodon bidens (assembly GCF_964165515.1). Taxonomy (NCBI): domain Eukaryota; kingdom Metazoa; phylum Chordata; class Mammalia; order Artiodactyla; family Ziphiidae; genus Mesoplodon; species Mesoplodon bidens. The sequence goes on along the minus strand of NC_138181.1, from coordinate 14,993,776 downwards.
CTCCAACTTTCTTTTGATTTCCATTTGCATGGAATATCTTTTTCCATCCCCTCACTTTCAGTCTGTATGTGTCCCTAGGTTTGAAGTGGGTCTCTTGTAGACAGCATATATATGGGTCTTGTTTTTGTATCCATTCAGCAAGCCTGTGTCTTTTGGTTGGAGCATTTAATCCATTCATGTTTAAGGTAATTATCGATATGTATGTTCCTATTACTATTTTCTTAATTGTTTTGGGTTTGTTTTTGTAGGTCCTTTTCTTCTCTTGTGTTTCCCACTTAGAGAAGTTCCTTTAGCATTTGTTGTAGCTGGTTTGGTAGTGCTGAATTCTCATAGCTCTTGCTTGCCTGTAAAGCTTTTGATTTCTCAATCCAATCTGAATGAGATCCTTGCTGGGTAGAGTAATCTTGGTTGTTGCTTCTTCTCTTTCGTCACTTTAAGTATATCATGCCACTCCCATCTGGCTTGTAGCGTTTCTGCTGAGAAATCAGCTGTTAACCTTATGGGAGTTCCGTTGTATGTTATTTGTCATTTTTCCCTTGCTGCTTTCAGTAATTTTTCTTAGTCTTTAATTTTTGCCAGTTTGATTACTATGTGTCTCAGTGTGTTTCTCCTTGGGTTTATCCTGTATGGGACTCTCTGCCCTTCCTGGACTTGGGTGGCTATTTCCTTTCCCATGTTAGTGAAGTTTCCATCTATAATTTCTTCAAGTATTTTCTTGGGTCCTTTCTCTTTCTCTTCTCCTTCTGGGACCCCTATAATGTGAATGTTGTTGTATTTAATGTTGTCCCAGAGGTCTCTTAGGCTGTCTTCATTTATTTTCATTCGTTTTTCTTTATTCTGTTCTGCATCAGTGAATTCCACCATTCTTGTCTTCCAGCTCACTTATCCCTTCTTTTGCCTCAGTTATTCTGCTATTGATTCCTTCTAGTGTATTTTTCATTTCAGTTATTGTATTGTTCATTTCTCTTTGTTTGTTCTTTAATTCTTCTAGGTCTTTGTTAAACATTTCTTGCATCTTCTTGATCTTTGCCTCCATTTTTTTCCCAAGGTTCTGGATCATTTTCACTATCATTATTCTGAATTCTTCTGCTGGGAAGTTGCCTCTCTTCACTTTATTTAGTTGTTTTTCTGGGGTTTTATCTTGTTCCTTCATCTGGTACATAGCCCTCTGCCTTTTCATCTTGTGTATCTTTCTGTGAATGTGTTTTTTTTTCCACAGGCTGCAGGATTGTAGTTCTTCTTGCTTCTGCTGTCTGCCCTCTGAAGGATGAGGCTATCTAAGAGGCTTGTGCAAGTTTCCTGATGGGGGGGACTGGTGGTGGGTAGAGCTGGCTGTTGTTCTGGTGTGCAGAGCTCAGTAAAACTTTAATCTGCTTGTGTGCTGCTGGGTGGGGCTGGGTCCCCTCCCTGTTGGTTGTTTGGCCTGAGACAACCCAACACTGGAGCCTACCCGGGCTCTTTGGTGGGGGTAATGGCGGACTCTGAGAGGGCTCACGCCAAGGAGTACTTCCCAGAAATTCTCTTGCCAGCGTCCTTGTCCTCACGGTGAGACAGAGCCACCCCCCGCCTCTGCAGGAGACCCTCCAACACTAGCAGGTAGGTCTGGCTCAGTCTCTGTGGGGTCACTGCTACTTCTCCTGGGTCTCAGTGCGCACACTACTTTGTGTGTGCCCTCCAAGAGTGGAGTCCTTGTTTCCCTCAGTCCTGTTGAAGTCCTGCAATCAAATCCTGCTAGCCTTCAAAGTCTGATACTCTAGGAATTCCTCCTCCCGTTGCCGGACCCCCAGGTTCGGAAGCCTGACATGGGGCTCAGAACCTTCACTCCAGTCGGTGGACTACTGTGGTATAAGTGTTCTCCAATTTGTGAGTCACTCTCCCAGCAGTTATGGGATTTGATTTTATTGTGATTGCGCCCCTCCAACCGTCTCACTGTGGCTTCTCCTTTGTCTTTGGATGTGGGGTATCTTTTTTGGTGAGTTCCAGTGTCTTCCTGTTGATGATTGTTCTGCAGTTAGTTGTGATTCTGGTGTTCTCACAAGAGGGAGTGAGAGCACGTCCTTGTATTCCGCCATCTTGAATCAATCCTCCACTTTTATTTTTTAAATAAAATGTACAGAATTTGAGTCATATGGAAGAGTAACCACAAATAGTGCTTTTAAAATTCTGAGTAGCTGTTGCACAGATTTCTCAAAATCTCTGAAATTTGTTGTTAATTGTCATTCATGATAATTAACGTCATATAATATGACTTCTGAGGAACTGATTTTCCCATAAAAGACCAATGGGATTGCACCTAACATCATGCCTTATACATGCAATAATTATTGTCCTGTGACAATATAGTCTGTACTTTGGAGCATGAAAATTATAAATAGAAAAAAAATCACTGGTGCCAGTTGAGCTGCTTGCTGTAGGTGAAACATAGCATTAAAGGGAAAGGAGAAGAATTAATTTATAACATAGCAGGGGAAGTTGTATCAAGTCATTGGCTTCTGCTTAACAGGGTAGGTTTTTTCACTTTATAGCCACGCTGAAAATCTTTTCTTCCTCCAAAAAGACAGGGCAATTTACACAGTCTCTTCAACCACCACATCCAAAGGCAGAGCAGAGAAAGTTGTCATTTGAGGGTAACTGGTGACAATCGCCTTGTAGTGAAGACTGAATGAAACAGAGCTTTTAATGTAAAATAGGAAATCAGAAGAGAGATAAATAGGGTTATGAATTTACAGCTGATGAAGAATATCTGTCTTGAAATCCTGGTATTTTTGCAGCTGTAGAGAGAGACTGAGAATTCTACTCATTTATTTTAAAAGCCACAATCATGAAAAAAGTCCATTTTGGCCAAGATTAAGAACAGCACAGACAATTGACAAATGGCAAGGAATCAGAATATAAGGTCTGGAGTGTGCTAAAGCAAAGAGAATTCATTACAGACACCCCTGACTGTAGATTTACCGTGTTCTTAGTAGGCAGGAGTCAACACCAACGTTGCACACTGTACATACAGTGTGCATTCACTTTCTCTCTCTGCATATTTAAGTTAATCGTTTGGTAAACTCCATGTTACTAATTTCATGATGTTTTTCAATCATTTGTTTCAATCAATTTGGTTGTTGTCTGTATACAATTTGAATAAGAGAAACATTTAAAAGATTGTTCTACTCAACTGGGTGGACCTAATTAGCAATTAAGTAGAACATAGAATTTAAAAGTTCCAACATTTGGGCTTCTCTGGTGGCGCAGTGGTCAAGAATCCACCTGCTAGTGCAGGAGGCATGGGTTCGAGCCCTGGTCTGGTAAAATCCCACATGCTGCAGAGCAGCTAAGCCCACATGCCACAACTACTGAGCCGCACGCCTAGAGCCCGTGCTCCGAAACAAGAGAAGCCACCGCAAGGAGAAGTCTGTGCACCGCAACGAAGAATAGCCCCTGCTCGCGGCAACTAGAGAAAGCCTGTGTGCAGCAATGAAGACCCAATGTAGCCAAAAAGAAAAATAAAAAAATTTATTTAAAAAAAAAGTTCCAGCATTTACAGAATGGTGATTGAGCATTGTCAAGCTTTGTTTTGTGGGGGGTAAATTCTCCAAGAAGGTGAAGTCTTTTTTTTTTTTTTTAAAGCATGCGGGCTCAGTAGTTGTGGCTTGCGGGCTCTAGAGCACAGGCTCAGTAGTTGTGGTGCATGGACTTAGTTGCTCCATGGCATGTGGGATCTTCCCGGACCAGGGCTCAAACCTGTGTCCCCTGCATTGGCAGGCGGATTCTTAATCACTGCGCCACCAGGAAAGCCCCCCGTGAAGTCTTAAATGAGAAATAAAGTCAAGTTTCTTTCTGTAAATCTGTTCTATCTTCTCTCATTTCCTGTTCCTGTTTCCCACTAATCACTTCACTTGCTTTCTTCCTCTCTTCCTTAATTCCTTCCTTCTCTTCTTCCCTTTTCACTTTCTATACCCTTCCATTTCTACCATAAACATATCTTGAGTAGCAAACACAGTGCATATTTTACTTTCCTTTATTTTCCTCTGTGCCTAATGAAGAATGCCCCAAAGGATCATTCTCACTGGGTTCCTGCTACAGAGTCAAGTCTCACAGCCCTGAAATGATGCTCTCTGGTGCATAGCTTTGCTGAGTTGGGCACACACAGCAGCACTAAAATAACAGGATACTCAAACAATGCTGTCTTGTGAACTGAAGTGTGGCAGCTGCAAGTAAGAAGGGTGAAAAAACACTTTGAAGATGTACCGAAGCATGGAGATGAGCAATCTGGCATAGCAGGAGCTCCTAGGTAACAGCTGAAGCAGACAGAGAGAATGACCTGGTATTTAGAAATTGAAAACTAAATTTTACCTGAATATGAGGATATAGCAACTGATACTGCAACTTCCTAGGATTGATGTTTTTCTTAAGGTGGAATGCTTTCTTAATTGTCAATCTGTTTAGCCATACCAGGATTGCCATAAGTAGTGTCAATCTTGAAAAAAGTCCAACAATTTGAAAGGTAGCTAAGTATATTACCCAAGTGACTTAATAAAAAGTATGAGCTACAGTGCTTTGGAAAATGGAGAAGCAGCTGACTAATCCTATGAAGAGTGCTTTCATTTTTTTATTTGTTACATAGGATACGCCAGCCTGTACCTGACCTTCAATTATTGATAGATTGATGACTGATCAATAGATCAAAAGATAAGTATGGGAGGAACGTATGTAGAAAACTGGGGCTTATAGCCAGGTATTCTGAAAATTCAGGCCGAGTGACGGGCTCTCCATTGCAATGTACTTGGAGGAAAGTTTTGTAGAGGATAAGAAAGTACATGGGGGCTTCCCTGGTGGCGCAGTGGTTAAGAATCCGCCTGCCAATGCAAGGGACTTGGGTTCCAGCCCTGGTCCAGGAAGATCCCACATGCCGTGGAGGAGCTAAGCCCATGCGCCACAACTACTGAGCCTGCTCTCTAGAGCCCACGACCCACAACTACTGAATCTGCATGCCACAAGTACTGAAGCCCGCGTGCCTAGAGCCCGTGCTCTGCAAGAAGAGAAGCCACCGCAATGAGAAGCCCACACACCACAACAAAAAGTAGCTCCCGCTCGCAGCAACTAGAGAAAGCACACGTGCAGCAACGAAGACCCAACACGGCCAAAAATAAAAATAAATAAATAATAAATAAATTTATTTATTTAAAAAAAAGAATTTAAATTATTAAAAAAAAAAGTACATGGAACTCAGGGTCAGCCAATGAATTTGTGTCATATCTAAGGGCAGACAACCTGGAGCATCATAGTATGTGGTGTATGTTGACTTGCTTTATAAAGCACAGTTAGAGGAGTTTGAACAACTTCCTTACAGCTTCTGTATCTCTGAAGAGGTGTGAAATATTATTGATTCCACATGAGTGTTCCTTAGAGACAGTATTCTCTCTCTCTCTTATGTGTTTGAGTAGATGATGGATACCGAGAATTCTTTTTTCTTTAACTGTAGTATAGAACAAGAGTATAAAACAACACATTTCAAAGAACAAGGACGTTTTCCATATCACCTCAATAACATGGTCACAGTGGATACAATTAGTAATCCCCTAACATTATCTCTATTCTGCCCATATTCAAATTCCTTTCATTGTTCACAAAATGTCTTTGCAATCAGGTGTCCAAACCAGAATCAATCCAGGGCCAAACATCACATATGATTTTACATCCAATCATTCTCTCTTGCTTTAGAAGAGAGTTTTTGTTGGTTTTCTTTCCTTCTTCAACAGCAGGGTCTTACTGAAAAAATAAAACATAACAAGCAAAACCCTACTCTGTTATCCTAAAGAGTACTTTCTTTCTTTCTGGATTTGGCTCTTTATTTTCTCCTAGTGTCATTTTTTTCTCATTTCTCTGTTTTCTGAATTTCCAATATTTTGGAAATTAGCTCTAAACCTTGAATTAAAATTAAGCATTAATAATTAGAATGTCCAACACATTAAATAAATCACGTTTTGTATCATAACAACACTATGAGGGGGATCTTTATTGCCTCCTATTTTTAGCTGAGAAAAGTGTGGTTCAGATAAAGTAATTTGTCTATCTTTTACACTTAGGAATTGTACAGTTTTACTGAGGTACAATGGAAATATAATAAAATAAAAGGTACATATTAAAAGTGTACAGTGTGATACATTTTAACATATGCCCACATTCATGATACCACCACCACAAACAAAGTAACAAACATTTTCACAACCCCCAAAAGTTTCCTCATGCCGTTTTTGTAATCCAGCCCTTCCTCACCACTGTTTCCAGGTAATCACTGGCCTTTCTGTCATTATGAACCTGTTTTTGTTTTAAAGAATATTCTATGAATAGAACAATATAGTAAGTAGTCTTTTTGACTGCTTTAATTTACTGAACATAATTTTTGAGAGTCATCCATTTTTTTTAATAACGATGATTTGTACCTCTTATTGCTGAGTAACCTTCCACTGTATGAATACACCACAATTGGTTTAATCATTTCAGGTTTTGGCTGTAGATAAAGATGCTATAAGCATTTGTGTATAAGTCTTTTAGTGAAAAAATGCTTTCATTTCTCTTGGGTAAATACTTAAGAGTGGAATTATCTGGATCGTATGATAGGTTTGTGGTTTAACTTTTAAAGAAACAGTCAAACTGTCTTCCTAAGTGGTTGACCATTTTACTTTCTCAGTAGTCATGTTGAACAGTTCCAGTTATATCATACTCTTGGCAACACTTGATGTTCTGTCTTTTTAATTTTAGCTATTCTAATGGGAGTGTAGTGGAATATAATTGTGTTTCAATTTGCATTTTTTTGCTAACTAAAGATGTTAAGCATTTTCCTGTGTGTTTATTACTCATTCGTATATCTCTTTTGTTAAGCATCTGTTCAAATCTTTTACCTATTTTTTTGTCTATTTTTAAAATGAGCTGTCTGTCTTATTGAATTCAAACAGTTTTAAATATTATATATTATATATATATATATCTCCTTTATCTGACATATGTGTGGCAAATGTTTTCTCCCAGTCTATGTCTTTTGTTTGGGTTTTTAAAATGATGTCTTTTAAATAGCAAACATTTCTAATTTTAATTTTGATCCAAAATGTCAAGTTTTTCTTTTACGATGCATACTTCTTGTGTTTTATTTAATAAATCTTTTTCTACCATAAGGCCATAACAGATTTTCTCCTATGTTTTCCTCTAGTAGTTTTATAGTTTTAGGTTTCTCATTTAGGCCTGTGGTCCATTTGTGTATGAGGTGGTATAAGGTATAATTTTTTTTCCGTATGGACATCAAATTGATCCAGCACCACTTACTGAAAACACTTTCCTTTCTCCCACTGAATCGTGTTTGCAATTTTGTCAAAAAATATGTTGACCATATACGTTTGGGTATGTTTCTGGAGTATCTGTTGTTCACTGGATCTACATGTCTATCTTTTCGCCAAAACCAAACTATCTTGATTATTTCTTGTAGCTCTATGGTATAAGTGTTGAAATTAGGTAGAATGAGAATTCCAATTTTATTATTCTTTTTAAAAATTCTTTGGCTATTCTAGGCCTTTTGCATTTTCTTATAAATATTAAGCTTGTCAGTTTCTACAGAAGTGTCCACTAGGATTTGTTTGGGATTTGCATCGAAAAGTCCTGGCTTTTTAAGCAGTCCTATCAATCCCTGACAGGTAAACAAGTTTCTTATACTTAAGTTTTGCATGAACTCCGACTTACACTGAGACATGGCTTTGAAAACCTCTGGCAAATGCTGGCCCTAGCAGGTGGAGACACAGGCTTTAGCTGTCAGTGTTTAGCTGCAAACTCACTAAGATACATTTTCAACTACTTTGAAACCCTGGAGTTAAAGTCACTTCTTTAAAGGAGAGAGTGATACATTGGAAGTTAAGATCATTATCACTGCACATTAATTTTTTTTGGTATAAATCCACTTCTTCAAGGCTTTAAGAACTCAGTTTTCATAATTATTCAATAAATACAAACTGAAAGAAAAATTTCCGCCAGAATCCCAGAAGTGGAAATAACATTACAATGCTAATGTAGTCAGTAGGAGGCCACAGTAATCCAGATTATCATACATAACTGTCTCATGGAAACTAATTTGACTTTTATTGTGCTGCTAAATGAAATTATTACATGATCTATAGATTATTGAGCCCTGTGGCAATGCTGGAAGATGAGGCACCGTGCTGCATCTTTTACTTTGATGGTTGCAAGGTTTTTAAAACACTTTACACATTGAGTGAGTAAAGAAGACTATAATGCTCAGAAACAACACAGTGACTAAATAAATTACTTGCCAGAAACCATAAGTATGGCAGAAATAATGTAGCAAACAAAGCATTTTCTCATTAACCATGTGCATCCAGTGAAGTCAAGGCTTTGAAAAGAACTTGCATGTGAGAGCTAAATATCTTTGTTTTCTTCCTGCCTCTCTGATTACTCTCTTCATGCGTCATAGAAAATTCTTCCTCTACACAGGCATTGAATAATGTGTTGTCTTAAAGTTCAGAATCTCACCATCTTTCACTCTACAGTACCACTTAGGAATTTTATCCTACCCCGTGCTTTTAAGTAGTATTAATATGCCAGTGACCTTTAGCCCAGACCTCCCTTCTGAGCTCCAGAACCTTGTGTATAACTGCCTACCCAGGACCTCTACCTGGATACCTCAAATATACTTTACATACAACATAATCAAAACTGATTCTATGATGCACTGTTCATGTACAGGGGGAAAACATCTGGTTCTTGTTCAGTGCCTTTGATCTCAGTAGAATAGCATTATCATTCACCCAGTTATATAAACCAGACTCCTTGGGGCAAAACTGGACTCTCCCTCTTCACCAACCTACATTTCCCTTCATTGCCATGGTCCCTTCAGAGCCTTTTTTTTACTGTGAATATCCTTCAAATTCCATGCCCTTTTTCCATCTTAATGGTTGCTAACATCGCCCAAGCTACCATCTTCTCTCACCTGGAGTCCTATAATAGCCTATTACTAGGTCCTCCAAATCTATAATTTATTTTCCAAAATGAAGCTACATTGAGTATATGACTGTGTTCCCTCAAGCCGTACCTGTCAAAAACGTTTAGTGTTTCCCATTCCTCTAAGGATAAGGAAAACAGAAAGTCTTTATGGGACTGTGGCCCAGCTTCTGACCATCATTGACCACTCTTTCTCCATATTCTTTGCCTCACTCTCTGGAATCTTGCCACACTAGCCCTTCTGAAATTCCTCCAATGTGCCACATTCCCTCTGTAACAGGAGCTTGACTTGTGCAGGTCCCTATGTCTGCATACCCCTCCTTTGTTATTAAATAAATTCATAATCACCCCTGACCTCTACTCAGCTTCCACTTCCTGAGACAAGCTTTTCCTGACCCACAGGCTAAACTAGATTCCTTTTCTTCAAAGCACCCATCTCCTTTTCACATGTACACTTTGGTCTTCTCACATGTTACTTGGGTCTGTGCCTGTCTCATCTCCACTGCCTCACAAGGTCGGATTTTTCCATGAAACTTGGACAGAGTCTGTTGGGAACTTCCTTTTAGTAAGAACTCAATATATATTTTTGTTGTTGTTGAATGGATGGAAGGGTGAATGGATGGATGGATGGATGGATGGATAGAAAAACTTAAAAAGAGTATAACATCAGGTTCAAAATATGAACAATACACTAGAACATACTTTTTTATATATTCTTTATTTTTCATGTTTCTTATTTCAATCAAGCAACATCTTTTAGTGACTTTTTGGTCTCTTAATTTTTTTCTAGTTAAGAAAAAAAGTGAACTTTTTGATTTTTTTTCATTTACCTTAGTCATTGGGCTTTTTATATAAATTCAGTATTCTGGAATAACCTTTCATTTCCCAAACCACCTACTTTTCAATTCAAAATTCATAATGTCGCACAGCAGGGAAGAAACCTTATTATTTAGTCTAATGAGAATAGTTTCCTTTTACTCAAATCTTTGATGTTCAATAATGGCCATGCTCTTGAAAAGGGAATTGTGATAATTTATTTTAATTCATTTTAATAAATATCGCATGCCTACCATGTGTCACAGGGCTTGATTGTGAGAATATGGAAATGAACAGGACCAGCTACTTGTTCTGGTATGAAGTTAACAGAAAAGCTGGTGGTCTAGAGATAACAGTTATGTTTGGAGTCATGATAATCATTTATTGTAACATTTAATTACTTTGTTGTTTGAGTTTCCTGGCCTTTCAAAACACTTAATTCAATAAATAATATTGACCAAGAGTGGCCCCTTGTTAGGACCATTCACACTCCCAATAATGATTTTTTAATAAATTTGGGAGTCCTCAGAAACAGACAAATAGACAAATTGTTATACATGACTAGAGGAAGAGAGACATGACTTTAATTAATGGACATTTCTAGTAGTCAGTCACTCTTTATGATAAGTCTTTAACCTAAAGTCTGTATCACAGCCACAAAATCTTAAAAATAATAATAATTTATGTTACTATTATTACAAAGAACCCTGGGAGGGACAGAAAATTTAAATAATATCCATAAAACCCTAAGCATGAAACATAGTATCTGTATGTTCAAGCAAATTAAATTTTATCAAGACTAAGAAATTAAAGAGCAAATAGTTTAAAAATACCAATATCAGAAAACTTGAAAGAAATACATTACCTATTGAATGTCTCTTTCTCCTAACATTTGCTTCTTGAACACCGTATTCCTTAAATCAGTGATTCCTATTTCTCCAGTTTTTACCCATTAGTACTTTTAATATTGACTGAGACCTTGGTATATGCTAGAGAGACACTAGGCTAAGAACTTCTATAAATCATCTCATTTTAATATTGATTGAGACCTTGGTATATGCAAGAGAGACACTACACTAAGAACTTTCTATAAATCATCTCATTTAACTCTACAGAAAACTAATGAGCCAGACAGTTATTATCCCATTTCATTAATGAAGAAAATTGAGGTGCAGATAAATTTAAAAACTTTTCTAGATCATATAGCTAGTAAGCGATAGAGCCAAGATTTAAAACCATGCTATGTGACTCCAGTGCCCTTAGTCATTTTAGTATACTCTCCTCCAACAGAATGTTCTCAAACTGAATTAAAATTCAAAGAAGTGAATAAAGCACGGATTTTAGAAGGAGGGAGGCATGTGGCTTAAGAATCAAATGATAGATTTCAAAATCTAAAATGTTGGAGGAATCACTGCCTTCCTCCTTCCCCATGAAAAGCGAATGGCCATCTTGGTAAGATCAAAATGAACAGTCTCTATTTTAAATGGCTCAGTGGATCAGAAGCCTCCAACTGGGTTTTAGTACTTTCTCTTTTTCTTATGGTTTTCTTTCCCAAAGATCTAACTGAATTTGTGGGGAGAATAAATCAAACTTTATGGGCCTTCCCTATTTCTTGGGAGTTTTTTTTTGGTTGTTTTTTTGTTTGTTTGTTTTTGTTTGCTTTATAAAAATGTTTGCTACCTTTAGCTGTAAATCTAAAATTGAAATCTTGCAACGGAGTCAGAGGCAAGCGTCTTGAGTGGGTGGAATTACACAGGGCTGAAAACTATAAAATGGAGTAAATCACAGACCAAAGAGTGTGAACTTTAACAGCTTGGTTGGGCCTGTATTCAAGGGCAAATTCACGTGTCACAGAGAGTGTTTTCATCACTCAGAGAGGCAGTTCTGAAAAGGACAGCTTGCTAGAAATGAGGAGAGGTAGGTGAGGCCCAGGTCATCTGCTACAGTTAACTGCTTACTCATTGTAGCTACCTCAGGGGCATGCGCTAAGGTTTTCAGATTAACCAATTTTGACTTTCCCTTTTTATTTCTTTATGGTCAACAATGAACTCTGGTCCTTATCAGGCATGGTGGAACGTGCTAATTGAAGATTAACCTAACTAACCTATCCAGGCATCTGTGTGAGTAATCTTAACTACTTGCTCATTTTTGGCAAAGCACCAAGCGTGTGCACGCACGCACACACACACACACACACACACACACACAGGTGTACTTTCTACTATGGTCCTCTTGGGAGTCGGGGACTGCAATTTGAGGGAGGAAGGGAGAGAGTGACACGTGGTATTTACAGGGCAGCATATGTATAACTTCATATTAAATATTTGGCTTCCTCTTTTTAAAAATGTCCTTGATTGACCTCACTATGGGGACACTTTGTTAACACATTAAGTCCCAGACTCACTCTATCCCATCATTGTTCTCTCTCTGTTTCTCCTCTGCCCTTTCTTCTTTCTCCTTTTCCTCTCCCTCTCAGGAGCCAAAAAAACAAAAACAGAATCAAACACTAGGAAGGAAAAAGGGAGGGGGGATGGATGGAAGGAGAGAACAGAGAGAGGGAGGATAAGTGTACAAATGGACAATGGCCAGACCTTATATAAAAATAGAGTTCTGGGGGCTTCCCTGGTGGTGCAGTGGCTGAGAGTCCGCCTGCCGATGCAGGGGACACGGGTTCATGCCCCGGTCCGGGAAGATCCCACATGCCGCGGAGCGGCTGGGCCCATGAGCCATGGCCGCTGAGCCTGCGCATCCAGAGCCTGTGCTCCGCAATGGGAGAGGCCACAGCAGTGAGAGGCCCGGGTACCGCAAAAAAAAAAAAAAAAAAATAGAGTTCTGACCCACAACTTGCAACAACCTGCCCAGAAACCAAACTCCTCATCCACAAGAACCAGCTCAGGATGCTAGCCTGCTACAAGTAAGACTCACAGGAAGTAGGATTGCTATCTGTAGTAACAGTCCAGGAAGCTAACCAGTAATTTCTCTAATGATCCACCCCAAATGACCAGGGTTTGGTTAATAACTGACAGCTTCTGTCATTTTTGTCCTCACTTCCAACTTAGCACCAACCAGCGAAAGTCAGATATGTACCCCTACCAACTGCATAGGATGCCCTACTTCTAGTTGGTCCACCTACAGTTTCCTCATGCCGACAGCCTCCAACTGTAGCATACCTGAGCCCTTCGCTTCCTTCCACTGTAAAGCTCTCCCACTCCTCTGCCTGCCCTTGGGTCTCTGCCAAATGCAAGTGACAGTGTCTGGCTCCTTTGCTGTAGCAGCTCTGAATAAATAGCCTCTGCTTTTCTCATTTGGTTAGTCTTTATTTCCACAGAGAAAAGAAAGAAAGGGAGAAAGGAAAAGAAAGAAAATTCAAAAATCCCATTACTGATTGTTACTTTTTATTTATACTTTCTACATATCCAAAAAAATTATGTATTTATTGTAGGTGAGAATTATTTTTCATATATATATCTGCGTTCCTCAACATTCCTAGCTAAAGATTTGGTGTTTTTTTTGCGGTACGCGGGCCTCTCACTGTTGTGGCCTCTCCCATTGTGGAGCACAGGCTCTGGACGCGCAGACTCAGCGGCCATGGCTCACGGGCCCAGCCGCTCCGCAGCACGTGGGATCCTCCCGGACCGGGGCACGAACCTGTGTCCCCCTGCATCGGCAGGCGGAATCTCAACCATTGCGCCACCAGGGAAGCCCCTAGCTAAAGGTTTTTAATGTAGTAGATGATAACTTTTTACATGTATTACTAAATGAAATGAAGCAGCATAGTAATGTGCAGACCAAAAGAACCTTATAGGAACTTTGATGTGACTTCCGTTTCAAATGGGAGAGCTGAATCACAAAAATATAAAGTTGGAGCTCAAAACACACAGCTAAACAGTAACTTTTTAAGACTCCTGAATTTTGGTTTTTTCCTACTACATCATGCTTTTTTCTGCACTTAATCTCTGAACATACATACAGAAATTATATTAAAGGATGTATGTATATCTTTATCTCTCATATGTATCAATTAATTCTTTCATAAAATGAATGATTCTTTCAAAAATCACACCCCAGTTTATATATTTGATCTAAAAAGTAATATTTTAGACGTTATGATTTATTTTAAATGGGGTAGCTTTTTTGACTCCATGGTTAAACTCCTGTTTCACTTCAAATTCTACTGAAATAACAATGGTGATGGTAGTAATAATAATAACACTATTTATTATATAACTATAGTATTACTGTTATTCTTTATACTTCTAGTATATAAAAGTATTAAAAGGGAATAACACCACAAGAGTGCTGAAAGAGTAGAAAAAACGAAGTGTTTGGGCAGGAGATTTTGACCCATTTGTATAAGACAGAAAGCTAATGGGACCAGGTAGAAAATTCCTGAGCATACCAAAGAGCTTTTTTTATAAAGTTATATTTATTTATCTATATCTTATTAGAAATTAACAGTGAAAGAAATATTATTGATTTATTTTAAAATGGCAATCATAAGGCCATTAAGTTAACATGGAGAGTAACTATGAAAAATAACAAAAAAATAATGAAAAGAGTGACACTGGTTTTACATTTTTGTAAATCTCTTTTATGGCCTAAATAGAAGACAACCAGATTCTCATATTTGCTTCTGAATTTAATCTGTTAGGACTTGGGTGTTCTTGGTTGGTCTATATATGAAGAAAATCTGCCCTCACACAGACACGCAACTGGAGAAGGGAGGAGTAATTTAATAGCCATTTTAGATCATTGTAGATTGTCTTCTTTGATACTACATCAAAATAATTGTAGAAGTCAAGCATGGGGATCACTGCTGTGGATCTACCTCAGAATGTCTAGCTTCTTTACAAAGCTTTCTTGCAATCAGAATTGTGAATGAATAAAAATAAGAAAACTAATGACACTCATGGTAACATGTGTAATGGTATAAAGTATTTGTTTCTATAACTTAGTGTAAAATGCATCAACAAAATAAGATGGACTGCTGTAGAGCGAGAAGGATGGTTGGTGGATGGTATTTAATAAGTTGAGTAAAACGTGAATTGTAAAATCTCGTAGAGAGTATATGGGTGTCCATCCTACAAGCCTTTCAACTTCTCAATATATTTAAATTTTTTTCATTAATAAAATGTTGGGAAATTTTTTGAAAAGTTGCACACAAACAAAAAACATAGCAAAAATAAAATAAATGAAATAAAAACCACCCTGTCCTTGCTATTGACAGAGTCTTACTTTAGTGTCAGCTGTAGGCTCTCTTTCCAACAAAAGGCTCAAAAACTGCCTCTTTTTGGGTTGGCAAAGGAGTAATTTCAGTTCTGAGCAAAGATCTGAGAGGAGGAAAACAGACCTTTCAAAGGCTGGCTCCCTTTTCCAGTGGTGATTTTGTTACAGGGACTTTTTCAACATTTCCATTTTAGAAACTTGCCTTAGAGGTTCTTACAATTTGCCTCCAAAATTGATTCTTGGTCTAAACACTACATAAAGTTCTTTGGCCTCAGGGAATAAATATTTAATTCTTCTATAAAATTGAACATACCTATTTGATCTTCGTTGTCACTATTGTTGTTTTTATGAGAAACCTTAAAATTTAAGACCTGCTTATGAAACAATAACAAAGAGACCTCTATAGGATCTCAGGTTTGGGGGCCAAGAGGGAGGTGTTAGAAATTGGTGTCAGCAACAAAAAGTAGATTATTCAGAAATGTTAAAGGTCATCACATGGATTCACCTCAAGATATTCCTTCTGGTTTCAATTCTTGATTTCCACTACTAGCACTGAGAGACCTTAGGCAAACCACTCCACCAAGAGTAACTGAAACTTCCCTACATTTTGTATCTAATTTTCCAGAAAGGCTAAATAAGAAGAAAGGAAATGGATGTAATCATTTTCCAAGTATCTTCCATATTTTAGGGTTCTAACATCCACAGATTCTCCTCAGGGCTGTACCTGGGTAAGGACTTCATATATTTTTTTTCTTCAATCCTGCTCACTCTGACATCCATTTTCACAAAATGAGAACAGAAATGTGGGTTCTAGATAAGCCACAGTTTTACTATGGCCAGCATTCTTTGTACCCACTAAGCAGGACCACAGTAGAAAATCCTGCAGCACCTCAGTCTTTATCACTGTCCTCATTCAGAGAACTAGGTGCTGAGAGATTTGTTGTTGTTGCTTTTGTTTCTTAACAAATATAAAGTTACAAAACAGCTCAACAGCTCTTCAACTTTTCCCTTAGTAGTGGAGATCTAAAGTTTTATCTGTTAAGATAAAAATTAAAGTTTAGGAAATGCAGCCAGAACCTGCCAAATGATGAGTTTGGCTTTCCTAAGCAGTGCTAAAATATGAGATACGTGTTTTGATCAAAGAGAGACTCTTTGCAGACCCTTTACTTCCCTCCAGATATTGTGGACAAGAGTGACTCAGTATCAGGACTAAAGGATCTCAGAAGCTAATAGCTTGTTAATACCCAAAGCTCCTCACAAGCCTGTGCAAATCTCCTCAATTAACCTCCATCTTAAAACCCAAAAAGAAAATAGATAAGTAAATAAAAACCAATTGAACAGCATCTCCAAGGCATTAAGGAAAAAAATGCAACATGTCATTTTGTTTTATAAAAAAATTGGGAGAGGGAAGAGGGGGGAAAGGGAAAAGATTTAGACAAGGGTATGGATGGGGAGAGAGGTTTAAGGGTGTTAAATCAGTAATGTGTATCAACTTACGTCAAGAACCTTATTTATGTTTCTGTTATAGATCTCACTGATCCCATAGCATAATCATCCAGTCCACTGTGGCCCTGTTGAATGTGTAATGCCTAGTGTTTATTTTCACCCTTGCTATAGGATGGGTTGGATTGAGGATCCAGGGAACAGAAATTCCTTGAAGATTTTGTCTCACATTCTAACTGAGATCATATCACTTCTCATGGTTTCTCAGTTTTGGTATCTACCAAGTGGAAGAGCAAGATTCTCAGATTTAATGCAGAGTTCCAGTACTTTGTGAAAGCTTTTGGAACAGGCTTTGGACAGACACTCATGAGGTTTAGTTTTGCCTGTAACACTATCTCATTTGTCTAGAGTAGAGTTTTTCCCTTCCTGGGTAAAAATTCCAAACTTGGTAAGATGGGAAACTCAGTAATGAACTATAAAGTTCTACCCTCTGTCTTCAGAAAGGATGTTATAAAGGGACTGGGAGGGATGATGATGGTGTCAGCTAACATTGGTCAGGCACTAATTATATTTGAACACTACCTTAAATATTTTACAAATAATATTTCACTTCATTCTCACAGAATCCCTATAGATGAGAAATCTAAGGCATATTCTTACATTGCAGAGACGGGGGTATTACAGGACTTTCACTGATTCTTACAAATCTAATATTTTTTTTACCTCCTTCACCCCAGATCTACTGAGATGTCAAAATACATCAATGTATATAAAAACTCTTTAGAAATTGTAAAACAAAATGTAAATGTGAATTACTATTTGAATCACCAGTCAGCACTGCCTGCAAAATCTGGGGCCAGCCATCTGCCTCTTTCCCTGATACATTTCAATCTTGATTTCGTCTGCTCTCTAGTCATTTGAACTATTCTCTCACTTTCTTCCTTTCATCTATCTTTTTTATTTCATTCTATTCCAACAAAACCTTAGACATTGCTTGGACCCACTACTGAAACTATATTTAATTTCCAGTTGTAAACAAAGTGTAAGTACATTGTCACAGATTATTTCCCATTATAATGGGATGAGTTTTTCAACAATAAAAATAGCAGCTTTTACCAGCTGTCTCATGTGTCCGCATGCAAAAGGTTTATTTGGGAGGACTCTTAGGAAAAACAACCATGGAAGGAAAGGGTAGGAAGCAGAATTGGTCAGAGGGAGAAGTTGAACTGCAATGTAGACTTGATGGAAGTGGCAACCAACTCTGCAGAGAATTCTGAAGCTGTAGAGCTGTTCCAAGTTGATGTGAGAGGGCCAGTCTGTTCTCCTCCCACACAGATCAGTCGTTTATGTGGGCAGTCCCTCAGGAGGGGTAGGATCTTGGCTCTTTTCAGCAGAGGCAAGCCCCAAAGCAAGCTGACTCCTGAGAGCTGGCTCTCCCAGCAGCTGTGCTCAAACATGCATTTCTAAAGAAGAGTTAGATCCGACCATACATCGCAGGGTACCCCACCTAGATTTAGAGGGATACACAGATTCACCTCAGAGCAAATCTTTGTTTAGAGAGCACCCCTTGAGTAACCCCCTTTAGTTATACAAATGTAATTTTAGTAGTCACCCACTGCCCTGGAAATGGGCAAGAGGACCTTTTGTGACCTGGAAGGCCTCTTTTCCAAATACACTTTGATAAACAAAACTGGTCACTGATAAATTTGCTAAAGACTATACTGGAGGGAAAAATTAGAGACCCTGACCTCTTCCCTTGTGAGATTTAATACTATAAGGAGACAATCTTCTGTCTACTCCGATATTCCTAATTGAGATTTGTCAGCAGGAAAGAACCAGCAAGAAAACTAAGGGAGTACTTAGCTGGACAGATATAGGAAACTGGCCCAATAACCCAAGGGTTTCTTGGACTCTGAAAGGTCGTACTC
This sequence comes from Mesoplodon bidens, assembly GCF_964165515.1. NCBI lineage: Eukaryota > Metazoa > Chordata > Mammalia > Artiodactyla > Ziphiidae > Mesoplodon > Mesoplodon bidens. The sequence goes on along the minus strand of NC_138181.1, from coordinate 14,975,369 downwards.
AAGATGAGGTAGACACATTTTCTCTTGTTAATCTGTCTTTTGTTATAGGAGCCCCAGCCAAGAATTTAGAAGGGTAGAAGGAAAATTATTTTTTCCTCCCTTACAAGTGCAAAAGCTGAGAATGCGATTAGGAAATAAAATTGGCTGCTACTTAGCAAATGTAAGTGTGCAGCATCACTGCAAATGTACAGAGGTCTGGACTAATAAAACCAATGCAGTAGTGGGCAAGGATGCTTGGAACTAGATGAGACTTATTTTCACTGGTGATATTGCCTTGACAATTCAAATATTCATTTAATAAATATTTATTGAGTGACTACAGTGTAATGAGATCTCATCTCATCTCCAGGCACCGGGGATGTGGCAACAAACAAGACAGACATAATCTCTGCCTTTAAGGAGCTTAAATTCTAGTAGCAGAGGCATAAAATAAACAAGCAACTAAGGAAATTCGATAATTTAAGATGGGATCAAAATGAGGAAAATAAAGCAGAATCAGTAGTATAGAGAGTGGATGGAGAATGCTGGCTCCTGACAAAGACTGTCGTCCCCACTGAGATTCTTGGACTATTTGTGATGATGGAAAGCATTAGGAGACAGGTGCTGAATATTCCCTTAGTTATACCAGGAGGTGGTATTTTAAGTAATTAATTGGAAAAACTAAAAGTGACCTTACTTGTACCCCAAATGGTGAAGCCGACATAGATCTTAACACCAACAAAAAACTATGAGCTGGTGGGCTTGAGTCTCTTTGAGAAACATAGTTTCTCAGTTAAGAGGTCCAGCTTCATCTTCCCTGCTTCCTTTCTCACTCCAAACTTATATTAATGTAACTAGGAGAAATGATACTGAGCCACTGAATATTTTATAGACCCGTGAAGGTTAGTCATTATGTATGTTCCTGGATGTGCCTTATTCACAGCCATTTGCAGCTAATTATGAAAGAGCCTTAGAGCTCTGTCTTTGGTGGATGGGAGGTGAGGAAATGGGGGGGAGCCTTTAATTGCAATTGAGAGCAAACCTTGTAAATATATATAAATATTTCAGAAGACAGGATTAGAAGAAATATCTTCTATAGCGTGAGTCCAATCTCATAGAACATCTAGCATAATCATTTGTATATAATAGGTGCTCAATGACCATTTGTTGAGCAAAGACATAAAAGCCAAGAATAAGCAATGAACATCATGGGGTTCTACCCTGGGAATTATTGTTTCCTGATTTTCCATCCAGGAAGCATATGTTCTTGACAGACTCTGCTTTCAGTTTCTCTCATATCCTTTCCCATTTGGTCTTTTATTGCTTACTATATAGCTCCTCCTTAGATGGAAAAAGAAAACTTGTATCTCTCTTTTTTGGGGGGGAGTTGTTATGGTAGGTTTAGACATAAAAGAAACTGATATAACAAAATAAAATGAGGGGTTGATTTTTTTTTATGGGTCCTGCTTTAGCAATATAATTTCAAGGTGGCCCAAGCAATATAATTCGAAGAGAAAAAATTGCTTCAAATTATGCTATCTGTTTCAAGCTGACTTAAACTGCATTCCATGGTTAGCTAGTTGCTATATGGAAGTAAATACTTTGTAGTTACTTTAATCTTCTTGTTGTGTCTTCATGCAAGAGAAGAGATAATTTATCCAGCCATGGAATATCATCAAAAAAGATCCAGGAAAGTTATATCTTATCTTTAGGAAAAGTGGTACTTTATGTTAGTGTTTTACAACCACTTTTAGATCATTCTTTCCTTGCCTGAGACCTGACCAGAAGTGTTGGAGTCCTTTGTCAGTGCAACTTTTTCTTTCCCTCAGGTAATTTTCCATCCAACTCTTTGTCCAACCGAGTGGCAGTGTTCCCATTATCCAGCGAAAAAGACATTCGTGTTGGAAACTGGTTTTATGATGGGTATCTATCTATATTCCAGAGAATGTCAATCAGTCTATTTCTCATAAAATTGACAAGCTGGAAGGAAGCTCATCTTTCTAGGGTTTGCATAATATCATGGCCCTTTCATGATTGCAGGGAATAATTTGTTATTGTAGGGAGGAAACATTTTTCTTCTCCACCTTCTTAGGGTCCCTGGCTGGGTGTGAAAATTAAACTGACAGACAGATTGACAGGAGAAAACCATACAAATTTATTTAATATAAGTTTTACATGACACAGGAGCCTTCATAAGGAAATGAAGACTTGAAGAAGTGGTTAATCCCAAGTATTTTCATGCTAGGTTTGATGAATAGTGGACAGTCATGGAGAAATGTGATAGGTCAAAGGGTATGGAGTGAGTATAATAAACCAGGGGAAACAGTAAGGCCTGTTTGTTCAAATTACTCTCTGTGTCCCTTTCTTTGTCTTTGGGAATAAGGATGTTCCTTTCCTCCAGATGTAGGGAGGGCGCTGCTTACATGAGGGTTTATGACCAGTTTCAGGGGAGAAGGGTAGAGGGAAAGTCAGACTAACCTTCCTGCTTCTGCTGTTTTCTCAAACTCCTTCAGCTTAAAATATTCAGTATGCAAAGGTACCATATTTTGGAGTAGTGTGTCCTGAACCCCATCACTATCTTTGTGTTAATATATGCCCCTAAAAGCATCCCTTTCTAAGGGTAGCCATGAATAGAATTGACCTCAGAAGTCAGGAACATGAAATTGTAATTAAAATGCAGACAGGTTCACAGCATAGACTTGTGATCATACACAAAAGTTTGTAGGCTAACTTCCCAGTTGATGATGTGCTTTCTGAGCTTAGTCAAGAAATTTGAGGATGTGAAAGCTAGTGTTTTGGATTTGTTGTTGTTGTTTTTTGAGAGAGAAGCTTTGTGTAGGTAGAGTTGAAAATGATCCTGAGATGTGTTTCTTTAGATCATATGTTCTCAAAAGAGGTAATATCATTCCCTGAGGGACAAAAATTGATTCTTGTGTGGTGAAGAAAGTTACATCTATGTAATGTCGACCAGAAAAACACAGAAGGCTGCAAATCAGAAAAGAGTTTATATGGGGTCTTAGGTATTGCAATTCAGGAGACACAGTAAAACTGAAAGAGTGTTCCAGGGAAGAGAAAGAAGTCAGGGATTTACAAAGGCAAAAGCACAAGGTTGTTAAAGTTGTCTGGTAGGAATTATGATTGACTCTGATGCAAGAAAGGAAATATTTGTCCTTAAGGGATAGGCTGACAGAAGTTATTTTAGGGTAAGGGTCTGATAAGTATCTTGAATTTCTGGAACACTGGGCAGATGTTTTTGGATGCCTGCGTTAAGACAATAAGCGGTCAAAGTTCAGGTGCTATCCGGGCTGAGGCGTGCATAAGTCCCCCTGCCTCAATGGCCCCCCAGCTCCATTTTGAGGAGCTCTCCCTGCAAACTGGACCCCATTTTGATTTTCCTTTTACACTGTATACACACATATACATATATATGTATACACACACCTATACATATACATACATATTTATATATGAGTACCTTTTTTCACAAAGGAATCAATTTTTGTTGATATACCTATAAAATAGTATATATTATATGTATATGTATATATGCTATTGTGTATCTGTAGTAGTAAAATTTCATAGAGGGTGCAATTAGGGAAAAATCTAAAAACATTCCATAGGGGGAAAATAAAGTTAAAAAGGGGGGGAAGGGGATTGAGAAACACTGAAAATGAGAAAGAGTGTTTAAAAGAACCAAGTTAAAATCGAGAAGGGATGAACCTGGTATCAGACAAGAAAAGACATTGTTTGTCTAGGGAGTGAAAATAATGGAACATCTTCAGTTTTGGGACATAAGTAGGACAGACTAGCAGGTTAAACCAGTAGCTCCAAAACTTAGGGTTAGAGATGGACCCTGGGAACAGAAAAAGGAGTGAAAGCCAAGAGGGCTCATTTAATGAATTAAGCCTATGCCAACTTAATAAATAACATGAAATTACATTTTTAAATTATTTTCAGTACCTAGAACGGTAATGTGTTCTCTAAAGTACCTCCCCACTCTTGTGACAATAAGTTGTGCATTTAAATTGACCAAGAATGCTGAACTTTAGGGGATGACGGGACAGAAAAGAATATAATATAGTCAGAGCTAGGTTCCTAGATGTGAGACTTGTGCAATAAAGGGGAGCAGAATTTGCCCACAAATATACCTCTTTGGTGTAAGGCTGATTATTTTTAAGAAACAGCAGAAGCAGGAGAAGCTCTGAAAACTGAGTAGGAGTTACCCTTTGGTAAGAGACATTGACATTTATAAGGGAAGTCTCCATTTGTAAGGGTGTCCCCTCTCTGTACCTGGAAGAGGAGGATGACTAAATCTCTGGAAACTCTTATTGTTGGAGAAGGTAAGGGCTTAAATATGCATAACGAGTTTGCCCTTGTTTTTTATACTTTTCCTGGTCACCTCCCATAACTGGATACCACCCACCTCCCCCCCACCCCCCACCCCCAGCACACACACCTCTTCTTTTATCTTGCTTTAGCTGAAGATGATGTTTAAGGTGGTGGCTTGAACCATTTCAGAGTTACTTAGTTTTCCAGGGTATCTCCCATGTATATAGGAGGTATACATATTATTTGTTTTTCTCAGGTTAATCTGTTCTTTATTATGGAAGGGGGAGGTCTCAGGCAAGCACCTAGAAGGGTAGAGGAAAAATTATGTTTTCTCCCCAACAGCAGGCACAGGGGGGCCCATGCTTAGAAGGACCCTGTCTTTAGTTGATGACTCTGCTGTCTTGAAATTCTTAATAATTTTGAACAAGGGGACTTATGTCTTCATTTTGCACCAGGTCTTACAAATTATGTAGCTGATACTGAGTGTAGTGATAAAATAAGGGTGATCCCAGAGGAACAGGTAGGTCTAGTCTTTGGAGGAGACATTTCTCTTTCCCGATTTAATTTCTCGAGATGTTACAAGAAGAAAGCTTCCCAAGGGAAGCAGTGGGCCAGTGCTTCCTATTTGGGTGCTCTAGGGGCAGTGCATCACTGAACATTCACAGAAACAAGTTGCTACCCTATCTTCAAATGCCAAAATATTATCGCACTTTTGGAAGAGCAATGCTGCCACCAACTTGAGCCTCACACTGTGTCTAGACTGTGGCCGGTTTCCACCACCTTTATTACATTGGCCATGAAGAGTTGCTGGTGTTGACTTAAAAAAATATATATGCACAATGTGAGAGTTGTGAGTTAAGTTTTATTTGGGGCAAAATAAGGACTGCATTCCGGGAGACAGCACCTCAGATAACACTGAGAAACTGCTCGGAGGAGGCGAGCGGAGGAGCCGGGATATAGAGGAGTTTAGCCACAAAGGATAGGTAACTGGGAACATCAAAAGATTATTGTTAAATATAGAAAACCAGGTATCTCAAGTGAAGGAATTTAGCGCTTCTCTTTGTGTGGGAAGATGCAAGAGTCTGGGCTCACTGAAATCATCCCTTTGATATGCACCTTAGCCATCTGGGACCTGTATTTTCACATCCTGAGTTTCCTCTGCGCTCACCGCAGGGAGTGGCTGCAGGCTGATGGCGGCAGATGGCAGGTGTTCTTTACAGCCCGGAGTTTCCTCAGGGCTGACCAGCTCACATTGGAGGGCTGCAATCATTGGTGACTGTGACATCCTTTGTTTATTGATATGGCAGGAGATATTCCATTTATAAATATTCCGTTTATCACTGGATAGAAGTTAAAGGAAGTAATCTACTAAATCAGATACAGCGTATGCTCAGTTGGCCTTATTCTTTCCATCTTCAGTCACATGAGGTTATATTTTAAAACCAAGGGACAGTCATCAATTAGAATCTTTGAACTATAACTTCCTTAACAAATAATAGTCTATAACCTGCCTTCACCAATCAAGCCTGCCTTAATCGTTCCTGCAAATTACATACCCTCCAAGTGTCACATAACTTAGACAATATGTCACAATACTCCTTTAACGGCTCCTCTGTAGCTAAGACCTTTGATAGGAGTCGCTATGCTGACAGTTGCTGAAATTGTTTTTCAGGAACTTAGAGTCAGCTCTTGTCCAGTTCGAGTTCAAGCCAGCTTGTTTGTTTGTTTGTTTATTTAAATTTATTTTATTTATTTATTTTTGGCTGCATTGGGTCTTTGTTGCTGCACGCGGGCTTTCTCTAGTTGCGGTGAGTGGGAGCTACTCTTCGTTGCGGTGCGCGGGCTTCTCATTTCAGTGGCTTCTCTTGTGGAGCACGGTCTCTAGGCACGCGGGCTTCAGTAGTTATGGCACACGGGCTCAGTAATTGTGGCTCGTGGGCTCTAGAGCGCAGGCTCAGTAGTTGTGGTGCGCGGGCTTAGTTGCTCCGCGGCATGTGGGATCTTCCCGGACCAGGGCTCGAACCCGTGTCCCCTGCATTGGCAGGCGGATTCTTAACCACTGCGCCACCAGGGAAGTCCCTCAAGCCAATTTATAGACTGGGTGGAACCACCACCCCTCTAACAGGCCTGGGCAGGTGTCCGATGGATGACCTTTTGATGTCAGAGGGACAAAAACCCCAACCTCAGATCATGCTAACGTCGCCATTTTCTGAACATGCCTCCCATGAAGAAGCATGTAACTCAGAGCACTAATTACTCACCTTTTTCCTGCCTCCGATCACCTTCCCCTGCACTTCCGACCACCCTATACTCTTTACTCATAAATATCCAAAGCTCCTTGCCTTTGGGCAGGCGGATCTGAGACTTGTTCTCCTGTCTCCTTTCTTGGCTGCCTTATAAATAAACCCTTTCTCTGTGGCAAACCTCGATGTCTCAGCTTTTGGATTGCTGCCTGTTGGGCAAACAAACCTGGTTTGGTAACAATTTTATTGTTGCTATCATAAATAAATTCCATGAAAGTAAGGCTATTCCAAAAACTTCACTCCCACCAATTCTAAAATTCTTTCATGTTATGATATAAAGAATGGGAGAAATTATGGATAATTATGAGAGATTTGCTTCAGCCAGTGTGAGAGATACAAATGAAAATATGTGGGTGGGCTAAGAAGAAGTTTTTGCTTGAAATGTTTTGAAAACTGTCTGCGAAATCAAGCTGGAGCAGCTGTTTGCAAGACAATTGTATTTCAGAAGTGGAGGAACTTTTCATTGCTGGAAGTGTAACCCTGGCAGTGGCAAGGATGAATGCTCACAGAAAATGTTCCCTTTCCTTCCATGTGAATGCTTCCTGTCCTGAGGCCTCTCAAGAGTAGAAACAAGATCCTTTTCATGGCATCAGCCCCTATTCAAAGATGTCAGCAGGGAGTTAGGAAAGAGGCACTCAGCCAGTGAAGCTGCCATTCTCCCTCAGGGAGCCTGCAGCTCTTTGCAGGTGATAAGAAGAAGGTGTGATTCTCACATTTAATGAAATCCCTGGAATTTGAGGCTTTCAGTTAACATCTGGCCGTGATAGAGAACCTCTTGGCGGGCTGTATTCCTACTGCTGGCTGGCTGGATGGGTCACGCAGACTTCCTGTCCTCCTCGCCAGTCAAGGTAGCATTAGCGAATCGCCGCAGCAGGGGGAGAGCAGGCAGAGGGAGCCACTCAAAGTGCGGGAGACTCTCCTGTCAGCTGCTCCTGCCATCCTCAGTCTGTGTCCTCTAATCAGGTAGCTGTTCAGTTATACGCAACGAACCCTAGCTGAGCAGTTAAAAAAGCAAACACTTCCCGAGAGCGACATGGCCAGAAAAATTGATAAATTTACCTTCGCTTGTGACTCAAGACATAGTGTAAGCTGTTTAAATGTTACCTTGGAGCCTGCCTTAGTTGAGCTTTGAAGAGGGCTTACCCTTCCCACAGGGAAGGGGCTGAAATCTACAAAGGACAGTGGGAAATTCCAGTCAACAATGGCCCCAGCTCTCTCACCCTCTCATTTTCCACTCCCAGTGAAAATTGTATCTTTCTGGTACTGATGGCAGGTAATATTGCAGTTGCTCTGATTGGCTGGTCTTCCTGTAATATTCCATGCCCCACCATATCTCTTTTCTTCCCTTTAGTAATTGGGGTTGCTGTGACTGCAGTACTGATAACAAGGAGGGTTATTTCCGTGGTCTCTTCCTTCTGTTCTCAGTCCTTTTCCTCTCCCCTCTTCTGTCTGATTTCTGTCCACTTCACATGGCCCTCAGGCTTTTCAAAACAAGAATGTCAAAAAGAAACTGCAAGCAGGACACAGAGGGACAGAAGGGAGCCTGAGGTTGCCATCCTCTTACTGGGAATGGCTGTGCATTGAAGTAATGATGGATCTCTGAGAATAGTTTTTCCTTCCAGTGGAGCTGGTATAGATATACTTTCATAAAGAAATGCTGTTATATTGTATCAGATCTTTAAAATAATAGTTAGCTTTGACTTAAGAGATATCATGTGCAAAACCATATTCTTAGGAAAGAACCAAAGATGTGTGTAAATATTGTACAGGCAAGGGAATATAGCCAATGTTTTATAATAACTTTAAATGGAGGACAATCTATAAAAATATTGAATCACTGTGTTGTACACCTAAAACTCATGTAGTGTTGTAAATCAACTACACTTCAATTAAAAAAAAAGATGTGTGTAAAATACTACATCTTAGGAATCTGAAAACTTTGAAAAATGTAAGTGTCATGTGTAAAGGTAAAAAAATAGGGTACAACCTAAGTATTAACTAATAGCATTGGCTAAATAAATCGTGGTATGTTCATGCCATGGATTACTAATGAGGTCATTAAAAAGAATTACATAGATGTCTTGTTATTAATATAGGATACAGTATGCTAAAGTGACACATATACACGTAAGAAATTATATATATACATATATGCTACCTTTAGATGGTAGATTAATGAATAAGAGAAGAGGAGGGTCTTCCTCCTTTGAGGCCACCCTTTCAGCTCTGTTACAGGATCCTATGCCTTCATGAAGCTTCTTGCATTAATATCTCTCAGAAACTCCTATACACAAGATCCCCGTTCTTTACTTGCTGACACATGATAATCATGAAGTAACTGGAAAAAAATGTGGACTAATTACCTTACCTCTAGCCCTCATATTCTCCTTTGTATTACAAATGAGGGGGTTTGACCAGATGATTTTTCAAAATCTTTCTTCCTCTAATAGCCTATGATTCTCTATGTCGTAATTATTAATGAGTGACCCTGCGCAGTTTTGTCTTGTCTTTCGGTCACTGAGACAGGCATATGATGAATCTATTTTTGGTGAAAGGCTGTCAGCAGCCCTCAAATCACAGGGTACAGGTAGTGCCCTCCCACCTAGTCAGCCCACACCCAGAACTAACCTTGCCTGTGTAGGGAAGAGAGAGCAACCCCAGCAAACAGGCATCTTGAAATCCAGAAACTGTTTATATATAGCATACATAGAGAGTGTTTCTTTGATATTTAGATGATTGTGAGCCGAGTTAAAAGGTATCATCAACTCTGTCTCATTGGTGGCAGCCCAAAAGTTTGCTTCTCTTCCAGAGAGAGGGAGGCATGAAGCCCAGGGAAAGGTTAACCAGCATGTACAGGGTGTGTGGTGGACGTGTACCTGTATCCGCATGTGTGTGTGAGAACTATGTTGTCTTTGCCCAGATACACTGCGCTCACCTTTCCTTCAGAAAAGCTTTCATTCTCTGGAATTTAGTGCTTACATTCCCCGTCTCAATAAATACAAGGTTTCCCCTTTCTCTACCATAAACATTATTTCCTTCAGAAATTACGCTTCATTGATGTCATGGCCCACTCTGGGCTCCATAGGTGATGCCGCAAGAATAGTCAGCTTTAGTTATTGTTCCACCTTGAGGCATTGGCTCCCCTCTTTCTCCAGCTGTTTTGGCTTTTCTAGTAGATTGTAGGTGATAGAATAGACTTCAGGTAAGCAAATTGCAGAGACTTTTATCTGTGAAAAAAAAGTGATGGGCTTTTTATTATTTTCAGTTTCCTCCAAATCTCCAAATACTTATTTCTCTAATGACTTTCTGTATTTTTCTTTTCAAATGGGAGGAAAAAAAAGTGTTCTTTTTTTGTTTTGTTTTTAATCTTTTTTTTTAAATCACCAAGTCGACCTATTTTTGTGGCTAGAAGGCAATGACCGTCCAGATACTAATATAAATGTTAATCCTCATTTCTTTAACACTTTACCCAGCTGGAAAATAGACAGTCTGGAAACATGCTTTACTTCTCCCCCTAGACTAGGGAGACGTGGCTGAATTTTCTTCAATACTTTAAAGTTCTGTAACTATTTTTTCTTTTTGTTTTGTTTTGTTTTGATTTGGTTTCTCTCTAGAAACCAAGCATTTTTCCCTTCCCTAAACACTTAATATATTTGATCAGAGTTAAACTGTTTTTAGCAAAGATTTACATTACTTACTCATTCACATGTGCCAAGCTCATGGTTAATAAGTTCTTTCATCATTCAATCCATGAGTAGGCCACTGATCATTCAACTTCTGAGCAGACCTAGTCTTAGACATCTGTTACCCACGGCCTTGGGCTATAACAACTAAGACACAATGGTATTTAAATTAGCACAACCTATAAGATCTCATGTGAAATGTACCATTTGAGGTAAGCCCTGAGTCCATATTCAAAGACCACCACAGATCTATAAATAAAGTTTTTTAAAAGCGTAGCTCTTGAGAAGCTTATAAATTGAATGCAGAAATGCAGATGTCAGTGAACATAAATATAAATGTATAAGTAATACAAAAACATTAACCTTCTGTTATCTAGTACTGTTTAAAATGGAATATTCTGGTTAAATGCTGATATTTACCAAAGAATTATCTTTCACTGGCTTCTAAACAATAACTTCAAAATCCATTCTCTTAATTATTAAGCTATTTGACATTATTATAAACATGATATTACTGTATACCTTCTGAAATGCCAGTTTAAAGAAAGTTATGATTAGCAGAATATCAGATAATCAAGATTATAGGGTTTGGCATAGAATCATTTAAAGCTGTGCTAAGCCTTATATGAGGAGTTTATATGTATAACTACGCTTGTATCTATATATAAATATGTTCACCAACATACATGCAAATACACTTGTAAAACGGCAACCATATGGTATGTTTGTATATATGTCAGTACAGGAAATTAGTCCTTTCAAAGTGTGTAGCCTGTGATTTGAGGAGGAACTACAGCTGCTTTCTTTCCACAAAAGTGTATCATCTCTGTGACATGTTGACTTTTCTTCAGTTTGGTGTTGCAATGTTTCTGACAACTCTGTTCCTTTACTGTGGTTGTTTCCCAGTTACTATGTTGTACTATGTTTCTTGAGTCTGAAAAATTGGTTGTTGCCTTTCCTACATGAATGTCATACTACTCCCATTTATTTTTCGTGTCATTCTTGACATAATTATATTGTGATAAGCACCTGAGATATATAACCATTAATCATTAAAATAATATGCTAATTTCAGTTGATACAGAAATTCAGAAAACTCTTGATCCATTTTCTCTATAGTATAGGACTTTAATGACCATGAAGTGGTCTTATAGTTGTGGATATAAATAAGTGCCCTGAACTTCCAATATTCTGAGCATTATCACCTTGAATGTCCGTGGAAAACTATCATTCTCTGCACTGCAGTGCCTGACAAATAATAATATATTAAACCGCTGCTATTATATAGATACAATGAGTATCTCTTTTCCATCACCAAAAAAGAGCTCTGGGGCTTCCCTTGTGGCGCAGTGGTTGAGAGTCCGCCTGCCGATGCAGGGGATACGGGTTTGGGCCCCGGTCCGGGAGGATCCCACGTGCCGCGGAGCGGCTGGGCCCGTGAGCCATGGCCGCTGAGCCTGCGCGTCCGGAGCCTGTGCTCCGCAACGGGAGAGGCCACAACAGTGAGAGGCCCAAAAAAAAGAAAACCTCTGAAATATTATTTGTAGCTTCTCATATATCTTGATAACTTATAAAGATGAATAAACTTATTCAGGGTGTTTTGGTTTCAGTTTGAACCAGGTCCAGGAGGTAATTGGTCAAAGAGTGAGAAGTTGGCATCACTGGTTTTGGCATATCATTACCTTGGTGCCTGAGCTCTAATTCAAGGAGGCCAGATGCATCAGCCGAGGAAAGAGTCTGAAGAGGGACATTATTATAATTGATATTCATTGCTGATGTTGATGTAATTATTATGAGGAATAAGGAAATCTGCCAAGTGTGTGGTGAGATCACAAACCGCCATCTACTACAATAGAAAATGTCTTAACAACGAAAAAAAATTAGAAAAAGGATTTTCCTTTTTCTCTGGAAAAGAATAGAGTCTCATCCAAGGGCAGAACTAATAATATAGAGTCAATATGAATGAAACAAACACATTGGTTGAAGGGTGGTGAGCATACTTTTGGAGAAAATGACATAACCCAGGATTATAAAGTAACAATGCATACTTATAATAGGTTTCTTTCCCTTTCTTATGGAATAAAACTCAGATCCACAAGGCTAAACCATATAATTCAAAGAATACTATTAGGAGAGGGCTTCTGGATTCAAAAACAAAATTCTGATGAAGAAAACTTCTGATTATGATGATGATGGCTGGGAGGCTATAATCTATAATGTAAAGAAGAAAATATTTTCATTTGTTTCATTTTTTTCAATCATTTTGTATGTAAAAGGATACAGCAAGTTTGTTCCTGGAGCATGGTTAGTCCTTTAAAATGGTAATATATGAAGAAGCAAACTTAGGTGACATTCTTATCCTTTACTACCTGTGCAACAGGTGGTTTCATTAAAATTTGAATTTGGCATTGCTTTGTCTTCACTGTCCTATGTTTACTTGGCAATTTTCTAATTTTCTCTATCCCCAGGGGAAACTACTAGGTCTCCTGTTGCGTTCATTAGGATTGCCCAGTAAATTAAAATGTAGGAGACAGTTTGAAAGGAACAAAAGAACACTTTGTTACTGAAGCATCTTACCTGAACAAGTTTTTACTAATCAGGCTAGGGAAAACAAAGCTATGTTTAACAGAAAGTGCCCATGCAGGAGAAGGGAAAGAATCACTGATTATGTAAGTGAGAAAGTGGCTGGTATTCAGCCTAACCAGTGGAGATGGCACTTCAGCTGCATTTGTGTAGGTATCCCTGGCATATTTGGTTGACTGCAGTGTCACTGTAGCTTAGTCCATGAGGAGGTGTTATTCAATCTGCTTAAATGCAGACTTACTGAGACATGTTAGGGAAAGTGGATTTTAAGGAACCATCTTTTGGTGATGACCAAGGGCAAAGTGAGGGGGTTGCATACTCACATGGATCTTAGTTCACTCTCTCCCATTTTTTACATATAATACTGCATCAGCCATCTAGTCAGTATCTGATGTTCCTGCCTCCTAGCTGTAGGCTCCCACCCCGTGCAAACTCCTCAGAGTGATTGTCTTTAAAAGTCTGCTCGTGTCACTCATCTGCTGAAAACCCTTCAGTTTCCCATAACCTAAAGGATAAAGATCCAAATCCTCAGTCAATCAGAGAAATCCTTGTTAGACTTGGCACCAGATGACCTTTTCAGTTTTATCTCCTGCTGCTCTTTACCTAGTGCACACTTGAGCATCATCTGTACCAAACCTCCTAAATTCTCCAAACTTGCCATACCTCATCCTGCATCAGGTCATTGTACATGCAGTTATTCTGTCTGTGATGACCATTATATTATAATCCTCCTCATCTCTTTTATCACTGGTGAGCAATTACCCTTCCTTTAAGACTGGGATCCAATACCATCTTTTCTCACAGTAGATATGTATAGATACATGTATGTCAACTGGGAAAAAATGCACAACATAAGAGCTGTGAGCTGAGTTTATTCACTGTCTTACTGAGGACTGTATCCTGGAGACAGCCTCACAGATAACTCTGAGGAACTACTCTGAAGAGGTAGGGGGAGAGGTCAGTACATGTGTGATTTTGGCAAAGGGGTACGTGGACTCAAGCACACATCTCAGTAGAAGGTTACTGCCAGTCATGAGGAACAAATATCTCAGTTTATCAGTTTAGTGCTTTTCTAAATACGGGAAGATGCTAGAATCTGGGTTCATAAAAAATTTCTCCTGGAATGTTTCTAACTGTCTGAGGACTTGTTCTGCCTGTTTTCCCAGAGCACAGAGTGCCTCATTCCTGATCTTCACCCTGAATTCCTTTCAGGGTATATTGTAGGTTAGTGACTGCAGTGGCTGACTCAGTCCTTGTAGGAGAAGATGATGGGCAACATTCTTTGTTTTACATCTGTATACATACATATGTGTATACGTGTATACACAGAGAGAGAGAGACAGTCCTCATTTTGAGCAGTAGTGCAGGACCATAAGATGACGGTGCAAGCTAAAACAAAACAAGGTTATCTTACTAATCTGTGGGAAAAATTATAATTGTTTCATGAACTTTGAAATTATTTTTGTCAAAACATTAAAACGCCTCTGTCAGTTATAAATGTATAGAGAAGTAAAAAAAACAAAAAACAAATACGTATTTTACACACTATGATTAAAAACATTAGAAATTGAACTTGAAAATATTTGATTTCTTTGTGAAGAAGGTAACAGTGCTTTCCCTCCTCCTTCTCATGCTGTAACTCTCAGTACAGAGCAAGCATGTTTTCTATGCCTTGGCAAGTTGTCGTATCCTTTCTAAGTTGGGATCAGCTTCCAGTATTTTGTTCTTTGAACTTTCAAGGTCATGAAGTATCTCGAAGGTTCTCTTTAACAGGAAGTTTCTTTGCCAGGGTCACTTCCTCTGGTACATCTTCATCCTTTTTGTTACAATCTCTTTTCTCATTTATGTCGGCAAGTTTGCCTTTATTGAGTTCTTCTGGCTGCATAGCTAGGGTTGCTCAAATGGCAGCCGTGTCAACATTCCCTCAGCCAGCTATTTCTTCTGTAATTCTATTTAACTTCAATTCAGTTGTCACTTCCAATGTCATCACTTTTTATTTCTTTGTTGAGATTTTGTCTTTGTTAGCCACTTTCCTCTTTTAATTACTCATACTTATAAAATAACACGTGGATTTATAACTAGGAGACAAAAAACAACACAACTGCACACTTTTTTGTCTGTGCCTAAGAGTGTGCAGTGAGGAGTCACTGACAGAATGTAAAAGAATTGATGTATTAGTCACTGACCATGATCACATCTTCACATCTGTTAGCTACATTATGATTTGTGAATGGAAGAGCTAGCAGTGGAGTTTGTACTTTTTGCAATTACTCATAGTTAATATACTGTGGAAATTAAATTTAGACCACATTGTTGAGGGACTAGTGTTATTTGAGTAAACTATCTATCATGGTAACTAAAATTCACATATATTGGAATGGTGCAAAGCAAGGACTGCCTCTGTGTGTGTGTGTGTGTGTGTGTGTGTGTGTGTGTGTGAGAGAGAGAGAGAGAGAGAGAGAAAGAGAGAATTTATTTGCACTCTATCTTTCCATCTATAATGTAAATCCCTGTGTATCAGACACCTCTTATGTATCACTTCTGAGGTTTTTGGCTACTTCCTTTACGCCAGCAGGTCTGTGACTGAATTCAAATGAAAAAATTCAGTTGTGCCTAGCCTTATGCTCACATCAGGCACTTCTTACCCCAAATTTTCCTGTTTATATGGAGATATGAGATGGAAGATCTGCTTGATACCTATACACATGCACCCCAGTAGGTGAACCATAGAGAAATTTTTATTTCTTCCTTTAATTTAGATACACTGTTTTCAGACTCAGGAATTTGTATAACCTCACGGGACATTCTTGTAAGATCAAGCAATCTCTTGTGCTGAACCAAAGGCCAAGATTTGGTTCTGAGTCTTCAAATGTTAACACACATGGATCTGGGAACCATGGGAAATAACATAGGCCTTTCACCATCATCTCAGAGACCTACTTCTAGAACCTTGCTTGCTGTCTTCACAAACTTGGCTTCTGCTAGGTTACAGTTTCTCATTCCAAAAAGAGGAATAATTCTTTTCAGAGTAGGGTAAGTATTCCAATGAACTAGATTGTACCACTACCATGTGGTTACTTTGGGCTGTTCATGCCAAAAGATCAATAGGCAAGGAAAGTGTTTAATGTACTCATGGGGTAATGAGCCCAGAAAAATTAAAAACATATATATGGAATTGGAACTAACTACTGTAGGAAATTAGGAGTATATTTGGATCTTGGGATTTACTGAGAAACATCTCATGATATTTTCCTGACCGCTAATAACAATAGAGAATTACTGGGACCATGACCCAAGAAAAACAAGTCTATAAGGGCTGAGACCCTTTAGGGATGTGATTTTGGTCATTCCACTAGGCAAGTTACCAGAACAGTCAAGCACAAAATGCTGGCAAAGGTCGAATACCTACTGTTTGGAGGGTCTAGGAGGGAGGATGAAAATCAGCTACATCCTCAGAACAAATTGCAACAGCAGAGAGTACAGCTTGTTTAGAGAAACTTCTTGCACTACCCTCCTTGAGAAAAAGGTGAGGATTATCTTTTTCTCTTGAAAATGGAGGCCACTATTGTAGAGTGTAAGCCAGACGGATTGCTCTTCTGTACCGTCAATTGTGGTAGCCTGCTCAATGATGTACCCGTCCTATTGGCTCCTTCCTGCCCTATTTCACAGGTTTTCCCCTTATTTGGTGGGATATTGTGCTTCCTGATAAAGTAAGCGTGTGTGATTTTTTTGGTTTCTAGCTCTGCTTGCTGGGGAGACCTGGTTAAGATACCCTATAAGGCAGAGAATGTGCTTGCTTGGCGTTTCTTGCCTTTTAGTATGTTTTTAGTGCCTGCCTACCAGGTGCCAGCTACTGTAGTAGGTATTTAGGCTATGAAAACATACAGACACAGTCCCTTCCTTGAAGGAGGTACAATTCAGTGGGGGAGTTGGGGGGATTTGGTATAAGAGGAAATAGAAAGTAAGAACTCTCCAAGTTTGCCTGGTAGTCAGTGAAGACTTAGAGATAAAGTACTACTGCAGGTGAAATTTGAGGATGACTAGCAGATTTCCAAGCAGACAAGATGGATGAAGTTCTTTGCGGCAGAAAGAGTAGAGCTACAAAGGCATGAAGGCTAGAACACGGCATATTCAGAATAGCCAGTAACTCAGAAAGACTGGCCTGTGTGAAGGGTAAAGATGAGAACTGACATAATCCAGCAGTGGGGGCCTTGGGTTATGCAAAGAAATTAAAACATTATCACATGAGCAATAGGTGGCCATTAAGAAATTTTCATCAGGAGACCAACACAAACTGATTTCTAGTTTGAAGGGCTCTTGGAAGGTAGGGAGAAGGATGGATTGGAAGTAGGAAGCAATTGTAATTGTCTAGCTAAGCGATTATGAAAGCCTAAAGTAGGCAGTGCCGGTGGGTAAGAAGAATGAAGATGTTGAAGAGACTTTCAAAAGGTAAAACCAATACTGCTTGTTAATGTTTGGGATGGTAGGAAAGGGGATAAAGAAGAAGAAATCGTCTACGATGATTTCCACCTTTATGGCTTAAGCAATACACTGAATTAGAAAATTCCCCAAAAGAACTAAGTTATTCTACCCTCGAGATCTAGCAGCAGAGTGTTTGGCAAGGAGTTGATGTTTGGTAAATTTTAAATTGATTTTTAAATAAATGATCCAGCTTCCTCTAGTACTACTGCCTATCCTACCAACCCTGCAAGCTGATTCCCATTGAGAAAGTCATCATGAACTAATATTGGTTTTTTAAGGAATAATTTAAATGTTTCTCTCTTAAATAAAAGTGGTTAAAAATGCTCAGCAATAAGTAAGTAAAATGTTTTGACTATATTCAGGCCTTGAAGCTTAGTTTCCACATTGATGAGTTGAGTGTTCGGCCATCTGGATTTTCCACATGGATCCATTTGAAAAGGAAACTCCAAAGGTTTATAACGCTAAATTAACTTGTTTCAAGGGCCAAGCAACATATTTCCTTCTTCTTGACTATCTTGACAGCTTACTTCTTTGCATTTCATCTGTGCACATATTTGGGGAGAAATGCATCTTTCAGTGTGATTCCTGACAGCCATATTATTTAAGATTCAAAGTGTTTTGCCTCCTGAGAATGCAAGTCACATTTGTTAATTTTGATTTATAGCTAATGTTTGGTACTTCACTCATGATTTTCACTTAACACACTTAATGAGCATCAGTTCTCACAGTGCCCCATATGTGGTCTGAAAATGTTATTTACAGCCTCTCAAGGAGGGAAATGTCACAACAAGAACTTAGATCTCAGCAGGCAGCAGAATAAGGCAGACTGGGATGAGCTGGGATCCAGGAACTTCACATATGCAATTTCAGTGGGTCACATGCTCAGAGATGAACCTTCCTATAGACAGGATGTGTCTGTTTAGCCAGAAAGGATTAGTATAATTACAAAGTTTCAAAATCCCAAATGTCACATGCAATCAAAATGCCATGTTGATGTCTTACAGATTGGGAAGTTAAAGGGCATTTGAATTTAACAAGTAGGTCATGGGTGATCACCACACAGATATTTTTAATAGGTTACAGAGGAAGAGGCCAGAGTGCAAGAGATTGAGGTAAGAATAAAAGTGAAAGAGGATGGACAGTGGTTGTAACTTCTCTTATAAGAACTTAGTGGTAAAGGATAGAAGAGAGATAAGACTGGATTTTGATTATGAGATTAAGGCAATTGTGGAAAGGTAGGGTTTAACACTGTTTTTGTAATGGGAAATTCTTGAATCAATTTTTTAGTTTGAAAGGAAAAGAGCCAGTAAAGAGAGAAAGTTCAAAGAACAAAGAGAGAAGGGGGTTTGAATAGTGCTGGAGAAATGAGGAAATATTAAGTCACGTAAAGGGAAAATAACTGCTTGTGTTTACCTATAATATTGAAGCAGGGCTATGGCTTATTAGGTTACACGTGACTAAGGAAACCGACTTCAAAGGAGATTTATGGTGAAGCTAATATATATTATCTTCAGGAACTTTGACTTGGCATGGGCTTCTCCTATTAGAGGGACCCTAATAATGTTATGCTTGGTCATATGTGTTTGTACAGTTTCAAAAACATGTGATATTTTATAAGTAACTGGTAAAGACTACTATGTGTTTCTACTCCAGCTTCATTCTCATCATGCCTCTCCTTGTCTCAGGTGGCCAAAGAATGGCTCTGGGCATTTAAGGAATCTAAGTGGAGTTTAATTTAGTTTGCTTTTAGTGAGATAGAGATGTGGCTTATAAGATGTGGCTTACTCCCATGTACAAATAAATTTTTGTCCATCATTTCAACATAGAAATATCCTCCAGGAATATTCTTATCATCCACTTATGTGTTCACTGGGAACCATCACATTCAAGTGCATGACCACAGGTTGTCCAGCCACATAAAGGTAACACTATGTGTCTGGTGTACCAAAAGATGTGGACAATAGAGCAAAAACAAAATGTGAAATGCATGAAGCCAGAAGTCAATCTTTGGCAAAATTCTCCAAACTATACAGCTTATTTATGAAAAAAAAAAAACTCAGAAAAAGTCCTAAAAGTTGACAGTATTCTGAAAGTTTTATATGACTTTATTAATGAGTTGTAAAGCTGATACTTTTTTTAAAAAAAAAGTAAACATAACAAGTTTAGTCAATCATAGCCAATTCAGTTATCTTTTTTTCTATAGGAAATTATATTTTAAAACCCTTATAAGAAGGGGCTTTCAAAGAGTGTGTAGCTAAAACGTGTAGAATAAAAAGGAGTTTAGAAGTGTCAAGAAGTTAATTAGTAAAGATTATGCTGTTTTTCTGAATTTTCTGATGATTGTGCTATTTATCATATTTTAAATATATAATTTATTGCCATAGGTTTCTCTTTATAAATATTCGTTTTTGTATTTGTAACTTTGTAGTCTTTTTTCTCAGAGAGGGCTCCCCAAATTGTACACATTTTGGGTTGCACAGAACCTGGATCTACTGTGGCATGGGGGCTGAGTGTCCAGCTAGGAGTCAGGGGGCTCCAAATTTGAGAATAGAAGGGATAAGAGACAGGGAGCCTGGTGGTTCACTACAGAAAATGGAAACCTGGGTAATATTTGTAGAGCATTGCAACTTTCCAGATACTATGGTAGACACTTCATTTATGTTAATTCATTTAGTCCTCTCAATACTAATATCTGACCCTTAGTGAGCATTTACCCACTTACCATATGGCAGGAACTATTCCATGCATTTTACATACATTAACTCATTCAGTCGTCACAACAAGCCTAGGGGATGAGTGTTGTTATTATTCCCCATTTTACTGGTGGGGAAGTTGGAAGGACTCTAATCAGTAGTAGAGCCATGATCATGCATGGGCTCTTTGTCTTCAAAACTACAACTTTAGCCCCTGTAGTATGCTTTCCTCATAGTGACGTAAGTAAATCTTTTTTTTTTTTTTTTTTTCCCTCTGTTAACTCGAAGGACATACAAGATCAGATAATTGAGATAACTTGTTCAAGGTCACATAGTCCGTGATGGAACTGAGATTTGAAATTCTTCTGAGTGGTTTCAGAACCAGTACACGTTTCTGCTGCACCAAACTGTCACTCATTAAGACTAGTTATTCTATGTTGTATACTCAACAGAAAATCTCCAAATATGGAAATTCGGAAAGAGCCCTTTTCTTGTCTGGTACTCAGTCCTCAGACTGCAGCTGGGTGAGGAGGTTGGAGAGGAAATCCTGAAGCATTTGGTCTGTGCCTGGTAGGACAGTGTTCTTGGGTGAGACAGAGAAGGTCAACCAGATCAGAACTGCCAGGAGACATAGCAGAAAAGCAAGCAGAGGATTAAGAGAGGAGTCAGTACAGGTTACAGCTCAGTGCAGGTGTAGTTTCACAAATGCTAAGTGACCCGTTATCTGACTATCAGAAAATAGTGCCATAGATGAATTCTTGTCACCTTTATTTTCAAAATTACTTTCTGTTTTGGGGGGATTCTTTTGTTTGCTTTTTTGTTTTTTAAGTCAGAGAGAAGTCCTTCTCATTATATTTGTCATTGCAAATCACTTAGTAAACTATTAAGTGTCTGTGACATGACACAAAATGACAAAGTCAATTCTTGTTCCTTGAGCTTTTATCACACAGGACAGCCAGCGCTGGCTAAGGCAAACGGGAGAAAGATTTTTAAAAGTATATTTGTCATGAGTTATCAATAAAATGTATTCATTGCTGTGGCCATACTAATTTGGTATAAATTAACTAGATTGTAAACCACCTAGGAATTATACTCTAGTTTTGGGAACAGACATTCATAAATAAAAATTCTGAACAAGCACAAGTGCTCATGACATGACATAGAAAGTCAGAAAACGGAGTTAACTAACAATGACACTTAATCTAGTTCTGGATAATAGTGATTTTGGAAAAAAAAGAGCAAAATGAGACTAATATTATCAAGAAAGGGGTAAAGTGAAAACAGAATGGTATGATGGGAGGCCGAGGGAACAGAGGTTTGCTTTTGTTGGAGACTGTGGCGAGTGATATTTGATAGGTAGGTTGGGTATAGATTGTCGAGACCAAACTGAGGAATCTGGACTTCATAAAACAGAGGACTATCAAACTTAAAAGAGGTCAGTTGCTGAGTGAAGTCTGTTGTTTTGGGAAAATTGATTAGGTGCCAATATGCAGAATTATTTGGGAAGTTCAAGAGTTCCAGAAGAGAGATTGAATGCAGCGAAATCTTATAAGGTATTAAAAATTTCCAACAGGCGATGTTCAAAAGCAGAAGTAAGGTGAGAAGTACTGGAATTCACATGTTTTAAAGATGAGACAGGACTTGATGACTCTACAACATAGCTGGTTGTGTGAAGAAGGATGAAAGCATTTACTAGGTAGATGCTATGTGGGCAGGATATGGTGTCCTACAAGTAGTGAGAGACAGAGACAGAGACAGAGGGAGGGCAGGAGGGAGGAAGGGAGGGAGGAGACTTTTTTTTTTTTAATTTTTTAAATTAGTTTCTGCTTTATAACAAAGTGAATCAGTCATACATATACATCTGTTCCCACATCCCTTCCCTCATGCATCTCCCTCCCTCCCACCCTCCCCATCCCACCCCTCCAGGCGGTCACAAAGCACCGAGCTGATCTCCCTGTGCTCTGTGGCTGCTTCCCACTATCTATCTACCTTACGTTTGGTAGTGTATATATGTCCATGCCTCTCTTTCGCTTTGTCACAGCTTACCCTTCCCCCTCCCCATATCCTCAAGTCCATTCTCAAGTAGGTCTGTGTCTTTATTCCCGTTTTACCCCTAGGTCCTTCATGACTTTTTTTTTTTTTTTAATTCCGTATATATGTGTTAGCATACGGTAGTTGTCTTTCTCTTTCTGACTTACTTCACTCTGTATGACAGACTCTAGGTCTATCCACCTTATTACAAATAGCTCAGTTTCGTTTCTTTTTATGGCTGAGTAATATTCCATTGTATATATGTGCCACATCTTCTTTATCCATTCATCCGATGATGGACACTTAGGTTGTTTCCAGCTCCGGGCTATTGTGAATAGAGCTGCAATGAACATTTTGGTACATGTCTCTTTTGGAATTATGGTTTTCTCAGGGTATATGCCTAGTAGTGGGATTGCTGGGTCATATGGTAGTTCTATTTTTAGTTTTTTAAGGAACCTCCATACTGTTCTCCATAGTGGCTGTACCAATTCACATTCCCACCAGCAGTGCAAGAGTGTTCCCTTTTTTCCACACCCTCTCCAGCATTTATTGTTTCTAGATTTCTTGATGATGGCCATTCTGACTGGTGTGAGATGATATTTCATTGTAGTTTTGATTTGCATTTCTCTAATGATTAATGATGTTGAGCATTCTTTCATGTGTTTGTTGGCAGTCTGTATATCTTCTTTGGAGAAATGCCTATTTAAGTCTTCTGCCCATTTTTGGATTGGGTTGTCTGTTTTTTTGCTATTGAGCTGCATGAGCTGTTTATAAATTTTGGAGATTAATCCTTTGTCAGTTGCTTCATTTGCAAATATTTTCTCCCATTCTGAGGGTTGTCTTTTGGTCTTCTTTATGGTTTCCTTTGCTGTGCAAAAGCTTTGAAGTTTCATTAGGTCCCATTTGTTTATCTTTGTTTTTATTTCCATTTCTCTAGGAGGTGGGTCCAAAAGGATCTTGCTGTGATTTATGTCATAGAGTGTTCTACCTATGTTTTCCTCTAAGAGTTTGATAGTTTCTGGCCTTACATTTAAGTCTTTAATCCATTTTGAGCTTATTTTTGTGTATGGTGTTAGGGAATGATCTAATCTCAAACTTTTAAATGTCCCTGTCCAGTTTTCCCAGCACCACTTATTGAAGAGGCTGTCCTTTCTCCACTGTACATTCCTGCCTCCTTTATCAAAGATAAGTTGGCCATATGTGCGTGGGTTTATCTCTGGGCTTTCTATCCTGATCCACTGATCTATCTTTCTGTTTTTATGCCAGTACCACACTGTCTTGATTACTGTAGCTTTGTAGTATAGTCTGAAGTCAGGGAGCCTGATTCCTCCACCTCCGTTTTTCGTTCTCAAGATTGCTTTGGCTATTCGGGGTCTTTTGTTTTTCCAAACAAATTTTGAAATTTTTTGTTCTAGTTCTGTGAAAAATGCCAGTGGTAGTTTGATAGGGATTGCATTGAATCTGTAGATTGCTTTGGGTAGTAGAGTCATTTTCACAATATTGATTCTTCCAATCCAGGAGCATGGTATATCTCTCCATCTATTTGTATCATCTTTAATTTCTTTCATCAGTGTCTTATAATTTTCTGCATACAGGTCTTTTGTCTCCTTAGGTAGGTTTATTCCTAGATATTTTATTCTTTTTGTTGCAATGATAAATGGGAGTGTTTTCTTGATTTCATTTTCAGATTTTTCATCATTAGTGTACAGGAATGCCAGAGATTTCTGTACATTAATTTTGTATCCTGCTACTTTACCAAATTCATTGATTAGTTCTAGTAGTTTTTCGGTAGCATCTTTAGGATTCTCTATGTATAGTATCATGTCATCTGCAAACAGTGACAGCTTTACTTCTTCTTTTCCAATTTGGATTCCTTTTATTTCCTTTTCTTCTCTGATTGCTGTGGCTAAAACTTCCAAAACTATGTTGAATAAGAGTGGTGAGAGTGGGCAGCCTTGTCTTGTTCCTGATCTTAGTGGAAATGGTTTCAGTTTTTCACCATTGAGGACAATGTTGGCTGTGGGTTTGTCATATATGGCCTTTATGATGTTGAGGAAAGTTCCCTCTATGCCTACTTTCTGCAGGGTTTTTATCATAAATGGGTGTTGAATTTTGTCGAAAGCTTTCTCTGCATCTATTGAGATGATCATATGGTTTTTCTCCTTCAATTTGTTAATATGGTGTATCACATTGATTGATTTGCATATATTGAAGAATCCTTGCATTCCTGGAATAAACCCCACTTGATCATGGTGTATGATCCTTTTAATGTGCTGTTGGATTCTGTTTGCTAGTATTTTGTTGAGGATTTTTGCATCTATGTTCATCAGTGATATTGGCCTGTAGTTTTCTTTCTTTGTGACATCCTTGCCTGGTTTTGGTATCAAGGTGATGGTGGCCTCGTAGAATGAGTTTGGGAGTGTTCCTTCCTCTGATATTGTTTGGAAGAGTTTGAGAAGGATGGGTGTTAGCTCTTCTCTAAATGTTTGATAGAATTCGCCTGTGAAGCCATCTGGTCCTGGGCTTTTGTTTGATGGAAGATTTTTAATCACAGTTTCAATTTCAGTGCTTGTGATTGGTCTATTCATATTTTCTATTTCTTCCTGAGTCAGTCTTGGCAGGTTGTGCATTTCTAAGAATTTGTCCGTCTCTTCCAGGTTGTCCATTTTATGGTCATAGAGTTGCTTGTAGTAATCTCTCATGATCTTCTGTATTTCTGCAGTGTCAGTTGTTACTTCTCCTTTTTCATTTCTAATTCTATTGATTTGAGTCTTCTCCCTTCTTTTCTTGATGAGTCTGGCTAATGGTTGATCAATTTTGTTTATCTTCTCAAAGAACCAGCTTTTAGTTTTATTGATCTTTGCTATCGTTTCCTTCATTTCTTTTTCATTTATTTCTGATCTGATTTTTATGATTTCTTTCCTTCTGCTAACTTTGGGGTGTTTTTGTTCTTCTTTCTCTAATTGCTTTAGGTGCAAGGTTAGGTTGTTTATTCGAGATGTTTCCTGTTTCTTAAGGTGGGATTGTATTGCTATAAACTTCCCTCTTAGAACTGCTTTTGCTGCATCCCATAGGTTTTGGGTCGTCATGTCTCCATTGTCATTTGTTTCTAGGTATTTTTTAATTTCCTCTTTGATTTCTTCAGTGATCACTTCGTTATTAAGTAGTGTATTGTTTAGCCTCCATGTGTTTGTATTTTTTACAGCTCTTTTCCTGTAACTGATATCTAGTCTCATAGCATTGTGGTCAGAAAAGACACTTGATACAATTTGAATTTTCTTAAATTTACCAAGGCTTGATTTGTGACCCAAGATATGATCTATCCTGGAGAATGTTCCATGAGCACTTGAGAAAAATGTGTATTCTGTTGTTTTTGGATGGAATGTCCTATAAATATCAATGAAGTCCATCTTGTTTAATGTATCATTTAAAGCTTGTGTTTCCTTATTTATTTTCATTTTGGAAGATCTGTCCATTGGTGAAAGTGGGGTGTTAAAGTCCCCTACTATGAGTGTGTTACTGTCGATTTCTCCTTTTATGGCTGTTAGTATTTGCCTTATGTATTGAGGTGCTCCTATGTTTGGTGCATAAATATTTACAATTGTTATATCTTCTTCTTGGATCGATCCCTTGATCATTATGTAGTGTCCTTCTTTGTCTCTTCTAGTAGTCTTTATTTTAAAGTCTATTTTGTCTGATATGAGAATTGCTACTCCAGCTTTCTTTTGGTTTCCATTTGCATGGAATATCTTTTTCCATCCCCTTACTTTCAGTCTGTATGTGTCTCTAGGTCTGAAGTGGGTCTCTTGTAGACAGCATATAGATGGGTCTTGTTTTTGTATCCATTCAGCCAATCTGTGTCTTTTGGTGGGAGCATTTAGTCCATTTACATTTAAGGTAACTATCGATATGTATGTTCCTATTCCCATTTTCTTAATTGTTTGGGGTTCGTTATTGTAGGTCTTTTCCTTCTGTTGTGTTTCTTGCCTAGAGAAGTTCCTTTAGCATTTGTTGTAAAGCTGGTTTGGTGGTGCTGAACTCTCTCAGCTTTTGCTTGTCTGTAAAGGTTTTAATTTCTCCATCAAATCTGAATGAGATCCTTGCTGGGTAGAGTAATCTTGGTTGCAGGTTTTTCTCCTTCATCACTTTAATTATGTCCTGCCACTCCCTTCTGGCTTGTAGAGTTTCTGCTGATAGATCAGCTGTTATCCTGATGGGGATTCCCTTGTGTGTTATTTGTTGTTTTTGCCTTGCTGCTTTTAATATGATTTCTTTGTGTTTAATTTTTGACAGTTTGATTAATATGTGTCTTGGCGTATTTCTCCTTGGATTTATTCTGTATGGGACTCTCTGTGCCTCCTGGACTTGATTAACTATTTCCTTTCCCATATTGGGGAAGTTTTCAACTATAATCTCTTCAAATATTTTCTCAGTCCCTTTCTTTTTCTCTTCTTCTTCTGGAACCCCTATAATTCGAATGTTGGTGCGTTTAATGTTGTCCCAGAGGTCTCTGAGACTGTCCTCTGTTCTTTTCATTCTTTTTTCTTTATTTTGCTCTGCAGCAGTTATTTCCACTATTTTATCTTCCACCTCACTTATCCGTTCTTCTGCCTCAGTTATTCTGCTATTGATCCCATCTAGAGTATTTTTTATTTCATGTATTGTGTTTTTAATCGATGCTTGATTCATCTTTAGTTCTTCTAGGTCCTTGTTAACTGTTTCTTGCATTTTGTCTATTCTATTTCCAAGATTTTGGATCTGGGAAATAGAATCTTGGATCATCTTTACCATCATTATTCTGAATTCTTTTTCAGGTAGACTGCCTATTACATCTTCATTTGTTAGGTCTGGTGGGTTTTTATCTTGTTCCTTCTCCTGCTGTGTGTTTTTCTGTCTTCTCATTTTGCTTATGTTACTGTGTTTGGGGTCTCCTTTTTGCAGGCTGCAGGTTCGTAGTTCCCGTTGTTTTTGGTGTCTGTCCCCAGTGGCTAAGGTTGGTTTAGTGGGTTGTGTAGGCTTCCTGGTGGAAGGTACTAGTGCCTGTGTTCTGGTGAATGAGGCTGGATCTTGTCTTTCTGGTGGGCAGGTCCACGTCTGGTGGTGTGTTTTGGGGTGTCTGCGGACTTTTTATGATTTTAGGCCACCTCTCTGCTAATGGGTGGCGTTGTGTTTCTGTCTTGCTAGTTGTTTGGCATAGGGTGTCCAGCACTGTAGCTTGCTGGTCGTTGAGTGAAGCTGGGTGCTGGTGTTGAGATGGAGATCTCTGGAAGATTTTCGCCGTTTGATATTATGTGGAGCTGGGAGGTCTCTTGTGGACCAGTGTCCTGAAGTTGGCTCTCCCACCTCAGAGGCACAGCACTGACTCCTGGCTCCTCAATTTGGGATGATTTGTTGTCTATTCATGTATTCCACAGATGCAGGGTACATCAAGTTGATTGTGGAGCTTTAATCCGCTGCTTCTGAGGCTGCTGGGAGAGGTTTCCCTTTCTCTTCTTTGTTCTCACAGCTCCTGGGTCTCAGCTTTGGATTTGGCCCCGCCTCTGCGTGTAGGTCGCCGGAGGGCGTCTGTTCTTAGCTCAGACAGGACAGGGTTAAAGGAGCAGCCTCTTCGGGGACTCTGGCTCACTCAGGCCGGGCGGGAGGGAGGGGCACGGAGTGCGGGGCGAGCCTGCAGCAGCAGAGGTCGGCGTGACGTTGCACCAGCCCGAGGCGCGCCCTTGCGTTCTCCCAGGGAAGCCGCCCCTGGATCCCGGGACCCCGGCAGTGGCGGGCTGCACAGGCTCCCGGAAGGGCGGTGTGGACAGTGATCTGCGCTCGCACACAGGCTTCCCGGCGGCGGCAGCAGCAGCCCCAGCGTCCCACGCCCGTCACCGGGCTCCGCGCTTTCAGTCGCGACCCGCGCCCGTCTGTGGAGCCCCTTCAAGCAGCGCTCTCAATCCCCTCTCCTCGCGCACCAGGAAACCAAGAGGGAAGAAAAAGTCTCTTGCCTCTCCGGCAGCTCCAGAGTTTTCCCGGACTCCCTGCCGGCTAGCCGTGGCACATTAGCCCCCCTCAGGCTGAGTTCTCGCCGCCAGCCCCAGTCCTTTCCCTGCGCTCTGACCGAAGCCCGAGCCTCAGCTTCCAGCGCCGCCCGCCCTGGCGGGTGAGCAGACAAGCCTCTCGGGCGGGTGAGTGCCGCTCGGCACCGATCCTCTGTGCGGGAATCTCTCCGCTTTGCCCTACCCAGGTATGTGGGGAGTTTCTTGCCTTTTGGGAGTTCTGGGGTCTTCTGCCAGCATTCAGTAGGTGTTCTGTAGGAGTTGTTCCACGTGTAGCTGTATTTCTGGTGTATCCGTGGGGAGGAAGGTGATCTCCGCGTCTTACTCTTCCGCCATCTTACCCGGAAGTCCTGGGGAGGAGACTTAATGTAGTGAATTTCAGTGTTCATGGTAGAGATTGGCTATCTGTGGATGTAAAAGAAGAGACTGTCTGCAAACGTGTATCCTGTATGCTTAGGACACTCAAATCTCTAAAACATTATCCACCTCCCTTTATTCTGTACCCAAGCTCACCAATCAAATGTCTAATTGTTTATTTGGTTTCCCATATATATGTGTGTGTATATATACACACACACACACATAAACACACACACAAACACACACACACACACACACACACACACACACACACATATATATATATATATATATATATATATATATATATATCAGGAAAGTACTGGCTAGAGATCATGAATAATACAGATTCTAGAAAGTACTTTCCCCATGGTACAAGAAGCCTTGGCATTCTGGTTTACACATACGTTCCCTGTAGATTCGACTAGATGAATGTGTCTCACTGGGTCTGATTAACTCTGGGGCTTGGACAAGATAGAGGTTTTGAGACCAGTTCTGTGCTGTGCCCAGTTAACCAAGATCACGCTTCCTTTTAGGGTCTGCCTTGGTGCTAGTTACACTAACTTTGCCGTTTCCTTATGTGATACACATTTCACAGTGCTCCAAACTGCAATCCTCTACAGAGACAGGACTATCCCTATTCTGGCTAAGATGTAACTTCTCTGTTTCATCCTTGGAGGCTTATTCAAGGAATTGAAATTTCACATAAATGAATTGATACGATTTGATCATTTTGGAAGGTATGAAAGAGAAAATTATCCTGACATACCCTCATATTTTGATTGTGATTAAGTAGTCATAAGTGGATGTCACTTTTCAAAGAGAAAGTCTAACAGAATCACTGAAAGAGTCCCAAGGTCTCAGTTCACGCAGTCTTGGGTGACCCATACTGAACTACCACATCTTCCTTGTCTTCCAGATGATAAAGCAGTTGTGAGAAGTAATCAAATATGTTCCTGTTGGTCTAAGTTTCCCTTATGAAAGGTGCTTGCATAAGGAAAACAAATACTATAAGAAACAATTTATGATTATAGACATGTTCCTAAATGACCTACAGGTTTATAGTTTAATGAAGTACAAATGAACATACTTTGGACTTCAATCCAATAGGCAGCAGACCATTAATCTATGATCATTTCTTTTTTTCTCTCTTTTGCCTTGCCTTTCCTTTCTTTCTCTCTCTGTCTTCATTTCTTGCTTTCTCTGTGTTGGAGTCTGATCTACTGCTTCATCATTTCTATATCTCGATTACATTTTAAAATAAGAATCAGAAATCCCATATGATCTATGAATGTCGAGAAGATAAGATAGAAAAGAAAGGGTAGGAATGTCTGTACATATTTGTGAGATTAAAAAGAAAACAGAACAGTGTATCTGAGGAAAATAGGCAATGTTAAAAAAAAAAAACCCAAGATGTAACCAGATTTCCATTCAATCTAGCATCTTTTCAAATACTTTGCATCTAATAACAGCAGAAATGGGAGTGCATTACACCACAATGACATATAGAAGGGGCTCACCCAGCTAGCAGACAGAGGCTCTTAGTGCTGGGGATGGTGTTATTTAATGTGTGTATGACTATTGCTTAAGCATGTTCAGAATTTTATATACAGAGATATGAATGGTACTTACTGTATCTCAGTATAACCACATCTGCATAAAAGGCATATGGAGATGAATTCCCTCTGTACACTTTACCCCAAATTACCAGTGTTAATGATGTCCAGAAATTCTATTGGAAAAACAAATACTGGATATAAAAGCAAAGGAAGATTGATCCTCAGATTTATTAGTAAAGGATATTTCAAATAAACGTCTTATTAATTGCCAATTGATGACCTCATGATGAAATATGCTTCTAACATGGCTTCATTTCTCCGAGGCATCAAATGGATATAAAGATCCGTTCCCATGAAATGGCTCCGTTCGAAGTAGGAACAGAGCAGAAGAAATTCCCCCTCTTCGGTTCAGCCAACAAAGCCAAGAAGGGACTCAAGTGAAGAATGAGTTCCAGGGAAAGCTAGGGGACCACATACTTAATGGCCGAATGCTGAGAGATTTTCTAAAGTATATTATAAACACAAGTAATTCTTACCTGTGTAAATGGCTAGGTGGGCATACCCACAAACTCCTTGGACTGTGTGGAACGGTTTCATTTCTCAGTATTTCTTAGCTTCTGAATTTAGTAGGTTCCCTGTTTTGCCATAACTCTTTTCCATGGCAGCAATTTTCATGTTTTTATAGCATTTTTATGACCCATTGCAAGGCCTCTTGGCATGATGTTTGGCAATGTTTCACCTCAGATGCTGCCACAAAAGAATTCACAGCAGTAGGGAGCGGAGCTTCACCAAGGAATCCAACCTGCACTTGACCCAGGTGTAATGGACGCCAGCCCCCAGGTGTAATGGATGCCAGCTCCCAGGTGTAATGGATGCCAGCCCCCAGGTGTGATGGATGTCAGCCCCCAGGTGTGATGGATGGCAGCCCCCAGGTGTGATGGATGTCAGCCCCAGGTGTGATGGATGCCAGCCCCCAGGTGTGATGGATGCCAGCCCCCAGGTGTAATGGATGCCTGCCCCCAGGTGTAATGGATGTCAGCCCCCAGGTGTAGTGGATGTCAGCCCCCAGGTGTAATGGATGCCAGCCCCCAGGTGTAATGGATGTCAGCCCCCAGGTGTAATGGATGCCAGCCCCCAGGTGTAATGGATGCCAGCCCCCAGGTGTAATGGATGTCAGCCCCCAGGTGTAATGGGTGTCAGCCCCCAGGTGTAGTGGATGCCAGCCCCCAGGTGTAGTGGATGTCAGCCCCCAGGTGTAATGGATGTCAGCCCCCAGGTGTAATGGATGCCAGCCCCCAGGTGTAATGGATGTCAGCCCCCAGGTGTAATGGATGCCAGTCCCCAGGTGTAATGGATGTCAGCCCCCAGGTGTAATGGATGCCATCCCCCAGGTGTAATGGATGCCAGCCCCCAGGTGTAATGGATGTCAGCCCCCAGGTGTAATGGATGCCAGCCCCCAGGTGTAATGGATGCCAGCCCCCAGGTTTAATGGATGTCAGCCCCCAGGTGTAATGGATGTCAGCCCCCAGGTGTAATGGATGTCAGCCCCCAGGTGTCTCCCATTACCCTACAACTAATTCAGTTCTACTCAGTTCCCCAAATCCATGAGAGCTAACTCTGGACAGAAATCAGGAGAGCCTTTCTCATGAGTAGGTGAGTCCATAGCTTTAAGCCTCTATGTGAGGGCACCCATATGAGAACCAAACTGCTGTGTTATGTCCTGATCAATCTAATTTGTCCTCTTACATAGTTTCAGTGGGAAATTTAGTTCCCTACCAAGACTAGAACCTTGGAGTAAACTATAGATCAGTTGACTGAGAAGCTTAACTTCCTACTTATTTCTTTCCATCTAGTTTATAACAGTGTCGAATGCCCCATATTCTGGATCTGAGCCCTGTAGTCTCAGAGGGTGAATGGAGCCCCACTGGAACGTATCCAAATGCTGATGCCCATCCCTAAGACTGCCTAGACACTGCTGATGCTATCTGCACCCCATGTTGACTCAGTCCTGATTTCCACCCCCTACCCTTCATCCTCACCTCTGGCTAACAACAGAAGGATAAGCAAGATCAGATTCATTAGCTTACACTTGGACTACTGATGTGGATTTCTGAGCCTTCCTTATGAGACACCCAGTACCCTCAATCTTAGCACACCCCAAATATCATGCCCAGAGCATTACCCTGTTTGGCCGCTCATGTAGCTGGAAGAGAAAGGTAGACCCATTTTTCAAGAGGAGAAGGAGGCCATAGGGAACAAAAGTCCCAGGCATCTCTAACAAATGGGGAGCTGGAATAGGGGAAATAATTCTGCTTTCTCCATCCAGTCCCATTATCTAAAAGGGCCTAAATAGTATTGGTCTATTAAGAAGGAAGGGAGGGAGGGAGAAGGAATGATACTGGTAAACCAATAGATTAACTCAAAGCCTAGATAAGAAGCAGAGTAGATATGGAGAGCTCCATATTCCTTTCATCCCTCCTCATTTCTTACTATTTAGTTGACTATAAATTGGAAGTTGGGAGTGAATCTCTTGCTTTTGAACCTGCTGTAGTCTGAATTAAAATCAACCTGAGAAGCCTGCTAAGTCTAGCCAAAGTTGAGTCAACGGTTATCCTGAGGATGCCAAGGAGATTGTATTGTTCTACTTTTTCAGATTCCTCCTCTCTCTCCCCCAACACTTGTGCTTTAGTTACACCAAACCATTTTCTGTGTGTGTTCCCTACAATCTGTTTTATATCTCTGTGCTGTTTAATGATAATGTTCTCTATCCCTAAAATTCTCTAGCCTTCTTCCTATGCAGGGAGCTTGGATTGATTTGCCAAAGCCAACATTAGATGTCACTTCCTCTCTGAGGCATTTTTTTAAGGCACCCATCCCTGTTTCTGTTGGCAGAGTGAATCATCTTCCCCTCAGAGTGTGGTACCAATTGGTGTTATTTCACAGTATGGTGGGAGAGGGAAATATACAAGTGAATAAGTAGATTGCAGTTGGTAAAGTAGATATAAATGGTAATCAATAATTATAATAGATTATGGTGATTGTAAAAATACAGTACAAATATAGATGAGGTGGTGATTGATGGTTCATATTCAAAAGTATTATTAAATCAATAAGCATTTTTCTGGATGACATTTTCATATGGCTTTCCCAAAGGCTCTAACCATACTTCACCTCACTTAACATTTTTGTAGTTGTCTTGAATGAGGTAGATCTCATGCTTATTTTGATTCCCCAATCCATTAAGATTGCTAATGCAGTGGATAACAAAATAAAAATTCAAAAATGTTTCAACAAACTGGATTTGGTGGATGAAATTTAACTTGTGGAATGGGTGCTGGGTCTTCTCATACACTATTGATGAAATTGGAAATTGACTGATACAGCTTTTTTGTAAACTTGGCAACACATATCAAAAACATAAATTA
Source organism: Mesoplodon bidens (assembly GCF_964165515.1). NCBI lineage: Eukaryota > Metazoa > Chordata > Mammalia > Artiodactyla > Ziphiidae > Mesoplodon > Mesoplodon bidens. The sequence goes on along the minus strand of NC_138181.1, from coordinate 14,941,904 downwards.
AAAAAAACCTTTAAACCAGACATTTCACATCTAGGGATATTTTCAAAGAAATAACCAGACATGCTATTTAATTTTTGTGTTTTATATACTTGAATGTTCATTACATTGTTTGAAATAATAAAAATGAGAAATTGAGCACATCAGTGATATAGCTACATATACATACATACATATAGAATGTATGTCAAAAACAACACACTTTAAAAATCACATGAAATGCAAGTAGAGATGATCATACTAAGTGAAGTAAGTCAGAAAGAGAAAGACAAATACCATATGATATTACTTATATGTGGAATCTAGAATATGACACAAATGAACCTATATGAAACAGAAACAAAATGAGAGACATAGAGAATAGACTGGTGGTTGCCAAGGGAGGGGGGGTGGGAGAGGATAGTAATGGGAGTTCAGGATTAGCAGGTGCAAACTGGTGTATATAGAATGGATAAACAACAAGGTCCTACTGTATAGCACAGGGAACTATTTTCAATATCCTGTGATAAACCATAATGGAAAAGAATGTATATATATGTATAACTGAGTCACTTTGCTGTACAGCAGTAATTAACACATTGTAATTCAACTATACTTCAGTAAAAAATAAATCTCAAAAATCACATTATAAATAGTATGTAATTACAAGATAAATAATATTGTGCAAAACTGAGACAAAAGCAAAATACAAGATCATTTGAGCAGCATTGTATAAAGTCATATTACAAATGCATATACAACTCAGAGGTCATTCAGGAGCACACTGGCTCTCAGAGAACCATTAAAGCTTGATTTCCATCCTTTAGTCATGATTTGTGGGAATGCAAAACCTCCCAACTTTCTGCTCATTCCCAAGGGCTCAAGCACTCCTGATCCAGTGCCTAAATTTATGGATGATGTCTTTTTCAGGCTTCATCACCTCGGGTAAAATGTTCCACCCTTTTATCAGTTTCCATAAAATAATCCACTCACACTAAGCAATGGATGAATTCTTATTGAATGCACTGAAGATAAGAGGCTGGGGGTTACAGGGAGGAGTTACACCGCAGTACCCTTGAGTTTCCACCACTTCTTTTGGCCTCCACACTTCCTACTCATCCACCCTTTCCCCTCCTCTCACCCCTGGTCCTCACTCCCTCCCTCTTGGTGCCTTGGTGCCATTTGATAACCAGGCCCTGCCTAGGGATCAGCTTCTGCCTCAAGGATCAACAAATACAGTGTTGGGGAGGAAAAAAACTTCCCTCAACCCTTTAGGTTCTTCTGGCTGGTCTAAGAATTAAATTGATATAAAACATTAACAGGAGAAAATCAAATTTCATTACATATGTACAAGAATCCCGCGTACATGAGAGGGTTAGAGACAGGTAAAATGAGGTTTGTATGCCATCCTGAGCTAAGGAATGGACTAGGGGCCTGGGGCTTCCAAGGACAGGAGGGTCATTCACAGGACAACAAGAAGAAGAGCAGAAGTTTGGAGATTAGATGTTGTTTGCCCTGCCATAGAGATAGAGCCACTTACATACAATTTTTCTCTGATAATAACTCTTCTCTGGGAAAAATCCCCAATTTAAATTCTTCTAGGTAGCTAAGAGAGGGCAGTAGTTTCTCTTGAACCCGCAGGGTCTTGATTGCCTTTTGCTCAAAGTAATCCAAATCCTCATGCAAAAGTGCCACATTTAAGGGGAGGCACGTTCTGAACGCCTGCAACAGTTATATGTATGTTGGCTGTTGCAGTGATAATATTCCCAACTAATTATATATGTATTTGTATAGATGAAAGCATGGGGGTCTACCAAAATATTAATAGCAGTTAATTCTTGGTGGTAGAAATGAAAGTGATTTTATTTGTATTGTTATTCTGTAATTCTTAAACTTTTAAAACTGAACAAGTGCTACTTTTTTATTAAAAAGAAAAATGTATTTTTTAAGTGGAATTGTTTGTTTCATGATATAGTGAATTCTCCAAAATTAGAGACGAGACCATAGTTTGGGGGACTATTTTAGAGGTAATGTTATAGGAGGGTCCTTCTAAGTATACAATTTTATGGTTCAGGGGTGTTGTTAAGATAAAATGATATAATGAAAATGAGAGTACTTTGGAAAGTACGAATCTCCATAAAAATACGCTATTATTTTTATGTTTTGTAGTGTAGTGATAAGTACAATTGCTGGCACTGAATAGAATCTAAACTTCTAGAATAGGATGGAGCAGACTATTTTAAGGTAGACATATGCTATAGTTGTTCAAATCCCAAAATTCATGTTTGAAAAGACATCCTATCTCTTCATTTCTTTCCTTCCCTTAAGTCCTGAGTCTCTCCTTTATTTTACCTAGGGCAATAGGAAGGAAAGAAGGGACAAAGTTTTACTTCATTATCATGGTAAATGTAAGAATTTAAATAAGTAACTATTGTCCTATGATGTTATGTTTACACCTATAAAACACAGATATCTAATCCTCTTTTATGTCTGACGGAATTTTTAATCCAATCCTTTAATTGTTCACAGCAGTCAATAAAAAGCAAGCTGATTCATGAATAAAAATTAAAGAAAGCAAAGTTCATAGGTAGGAAGATGGGTAAATATTTGGGGTTAGAAAAATAGTCAGGTCTTTTCCGAATGGTCTAAGGAGGGTTAAAATCAACCAAAGTATTCCTTGCTTGTTGGACCTGAAAGTATCAGGAAACATTTTCAGTCATGATGGGCTCTTGCTTGTTTTGTTTCATTTTGTTTTATTTTTTGCTTGTTTTAAATTTTGCTTGTTTTCATTATTTAAAATTTTTGCTTGTTTTAAATTTTGCTTTATTTTATTTTGTCTTTTACAGTTGTCTAAGAGAGTTTAAACAGGGGTTAGGATGTAGGAAAAAAATTTTAAAAACCTTCAGAAATATGAGGTCCTTGTCATCATTTTCAATGAGTGTCATCCATGAATATAAAGCATACTTTAAGCTCCGTGAAACCTTAGCATTAAGATTATGGCACATGTTATTGGCCTTTCCTAGGTTCTGAAACTAGAAATTCATCTGCCTCTAACCTTTCCACCCAAGTCGACTTCATACATAAGTAAAGAGCAAGTTGAAATTACAGGGAGCTGTAAAGAAACGGAAGTTCTCCACTTTCTTCTTTGAAAACCAATATTAAAATATATGAGGTGCAATTGTCAAACTAAAAAATTGTTCGATGATTCATAAGGAATGAGTGGCTGGCCTGACTGATCCCTTACATTACTGATTTTTAATGAGTCTTTGGGAAAGAAGATGGTGATTTCCCATCCAAGTCAGACAGCAATGAAGGTGGGGGCTGGCGGGCAGAGGGAGGGAGAATGGCCAGAAACTGAGCACAAAGGGACAAGGATGCCACCCAGCACAGTATGTTCAGATGTTAAATTTTTCAGTAAACAGCTTGTAAATTAAATCCCAAAGGACTCAATTTCCCCTCCTCCCATGCCTTCTCTCTCCCATCTGCCCCCCTCTTATCATCTCCCCAGGGAGGACCAAGCATACATGTCAGGCATCCTTTTAACTTGTCAGGGACTTAACTCTAGCTGAGGCAGCCAGATACTACAGCTAAATGGATTTACACATTTGAGGGTGACTATCTGCTTCTGTTCTCTGAGCTATGGCATTGATGTCTAACTTGTTGCTTACCTGTCACAGCAGCATTGATTATTGTAACCAGTCTGTGAAGGAGGCAGGGGTTTGGGGCAAACATGAGATGCTGTCCCCCTGATTTGGCCAGGGAACTGCTTCTCCCTGAAAGGTCCTGGACCAGCATCTACTTGGTCTATGTGATAGGGATAGAGTAAGTATGTAGACAGGGACAGAGTATGTGCTGAACGTGGGAAGGGAGCAAAAGGGATATGAAATTGTGCTCCTGTTCTTCAAAACTCCCAACTCTGCTTCTATGAGCATCACGAGCAATAATGTTTGAGGCTTTCACTTGCTGGTTGCCTTTTACTGGACACTGTTCACTGACTTCATTCATTCATCCAACATTTATTGAGATTGTTTATAAGTTTCTAGCAACTGTCCTTTAAGACCTTGATTCTTACCAACATGAAATCTGAACTGAACAAATTCCTATGGATCTGTATATCTAGATCCCAGGGGAGAGGGAAAGGGGTTATTCTGCTGGAATTGGGCATCGTGGAGGTAAATTGTTGGAGATTCTCCTTATACAAAGACCCGATAAACCTAATGCGAGGGCTTCCCTGGGGGCACAGTGGTTAAGAATCTGCCTGCCAATGCAGGGGACACGGGTTCGAGCCCTGGTCCGGGAAGATCCCACATGCTGCAGAGCAGCTAAGCCTGTGTGCCACAACTACTGAGCCTGCGCTCTAGAGCCCGTGTGCCACAACTACTGAGCCCGTGTGCCACAACTGCTGAAGCCCACGTGCCTAGAGCCTGTGCTCTGCAACGAGAGAAGCCACCGCAGTGAGAAGCCCACGTACCACAATGAAGAGTAGCCCCTGCTCGCCGCAACTAGAGAAAGCCCACGTGCAGCAATGAGGACCCAACGCAGCCAAAAATAAATAAAATAAAATAAATTAAAAAAAACAAAAAACAAAAACCTAATGCGAGAAACAGTTAAGGTATATGATGGTAAATGGCCAATGCCAGAGTTGGAGCAGTGGAATAACCGTATGTAGTAATAGTCCTTTAAACTCTTGGGAAATTTATTAGTAGAGAAAATCACTTCAAAGGAAAATAAAGTTGGTGTGTATCTTACGATCTTGAATATCTTAAGAGCTTGTGATCGTTTTTTTTATTTTTTTTATTTATTTTTATTATTTTTTATTTTTTATTTTTTGCTTTATAACAAATTTAATCAGTTATACATATACATATGTTCCCATATCCCCTCCCTTTTGCGTCTCCCTCCCACCCTCCCTATCCCACCCCTCCAGGCGGTCACAAAGCACCAAGCTGATCTCCCTGTGCTATGCGGCTGCTTCCCACTAGCTATCTACCTTACGTTTGGTAGTGTATATATGTCCATGCCGCTCTTTCACTTTGTCACAGCTTACCCTTCCCCCTCCCCATATCCTCAAGTCCATTCTCTAGTAGGTCTGTGTCTTTATTCCTGTCTTACCCCTATGTTCTTCATGGCATTTTTTTTTTCTTAAATTCCGTATATATGTGTCAGCATACAGTATTTGTCTTTCTCTTTCTGACTTACTTCACTCTGTATGACAGACTCTAGGTCCATCCACCTCATTACAAATAGCTCAATTTCATTTCTTTTTATGGCTGAGTAATATTCCATTGTATATATGTGCCACATCTTCTTTACCCATTCATCTGATGATGGACACTTAGGTTGTTTCCATCTCCGGGCTATTGTAAATAGGGCTGCTATGAACATTTTGGTACATGTCTCTTTTTTAATTATGGTTTTCTCAGGGTATATGCCCAGTTGTGGGATTGCTGGGTCATATGGTAGTTCTATTTGTAGTTTTTTAAGGAACCTCCATACCGTTCTCCATAGTGGCTGTACCAATTCACATTCCCACCAGCAGTGCAAGAGTGTTCCTTTTTTTCCACACCCTCTCCAGCATTTACTGTTTCTAGATTTTTTGATGATGGCCATTCTGACTGGTGTGAGATGATATCTCATTGTAGTTTTGATTTGCATTTCTCTAATGAGCAAAGATGTTGAGCATCCTTTCATGTGTTTGTTGGCAGTCTGTATATCTTCTGTGGAGAAATGTCTATTTAGGTCGTCTGCCCATTTTTGGATTGGGCTGTTTGTTTTTTTGTTATTGAGCTGCATGAGCTGCTTATAAATTTTGGAGATTTTGCTTCATTTACAAATATTTTCTCCCATTCTGAGGGTTGTTCTTTTGGTCTTGTTTATGGTTTCCTTTGCTGTGCAAAAGCTTTTAAGTTTCATTAGGTCCCATGTGTTTATTTTTGTCTTTATTTCCATTTCTCTAGGAGGTGGGTCAAAAAGGATCTTGCTGTGATTTATGTCATAGAGTGTTCTGCCTATGTTTTCCTCTAAGAGTTTAGAGCTTGTGATCTTATCGTAAATATCTGTATAAGAAATTATTTGACAGGCCAGGAGGATGCCTTCACCAACTTGCTGTGTCCTCTCCTCCCGCTTCCCGTGCCGTCTCCACTGGTTTAACCTGGAGGAATAAACCAGACTGTGTCATTCCTCCCACGGTCACGTGCTCCTGGGAGCAGGCCGTGCTGGGGCCTGTGTGATGTTAATTAAAGCATTTTGTGACCTAGTCCTTCAGGGAAGACATGCACAGGTGCCGTCTCAATAAACTGAACAAGCAGTATTAAATAACAGAAGTAATACCATGAGTGATTTTAAAACAAGCAATGGACGTCCAAGCCCCTACTGTTTGCGGTATCCTAACACAGAGGGGACAGGGTCCTTCTCCATTCCATCATGGTGACTGTTGAAGTGAGACTAGACATTAGTAACTAGAGCAACACTGGAGGTGACACATGAAATGACACCTACAACCCCTAAACTCAACTTCAGGACCAGCTGAGAGTAACAGGCCCTACAACAGGGAGCAGGAGTGTACCCCGTTGGGCAGAGAATGCTTCACAGAGATCGTAGCTCAGGACGGCAACAGGGCTCAAGTCTTTTCCTGTAAAGGAGTGTTTCTCAGCCCTGGCTGCGTGGTAGAATCACCTAGGGAACTTTTTTAAAAACACTGATGCCTGACTCCTACCCTCAGGGATCCAGATTCAAATGGTCTGGCATGAAACCTTGTGATCAGTGATTAGGATCCTTAGGAGTTCTAATATGCAGCAGGGGTTAAGAACCACTGCCTTACAGAAAAGGAGGGACAGGATAGGCTGGTTCAAACAGCTAAGCCATTGCGCCCTGGAGCTAAAGACTAAGGCTCTGATGAGCCACACCCACTCATTTGAGGGAACTCCTCCAGGTAGCTGTGGCTTGAGAAATGTAATTTATATGTAAAAGATCAAACAGATACACATAGTGTGTCTCCAGCAAGTATATTGGCTAAGATCAAATCATGTTTGTCCTATAATCCAAAACAAGTCTTAGGAGATACCTATATCTATCTATATATGATTAATATAATGTAATATATAATGTATAAATGTATATAACAAGTAATAATGTTATGAATATATGTATATTCTTGAAACATTCTTAGTAAATTGATCAATAAATTGCCTATTTCTTTGCAATAAGGCTAAAACATTCATGATAAAGATTTCAAGAGAATTTTTAACAGCAAATGAGAGTCTGTGAGTAAAGAAACAAAATATTTCAGACACAGGGCACAGACGTCTGATAATGAGGGTCTGAATGATTAAAGAAAATATTTAATAGTTTGTTTTCAAAATAATCTTTTGGAAATAATCTCTCTTGCAAGGTGGTTTTTTTCACCATTTATTTAGAACCTGTGTATCTCTTAAGATGATGCCTCATTTGTAAGGTGGAAAACACAAAAACCGCAAACAAGTATAACACGGAATCCCTCTGTAGGGTTAAATTAATACTTTTTATTCTTTTTTTACATTAATTTATTTTATCATTATCAGGAATTGAAAATTATTGAGCCTTCTCTGCACATGCAGGATCACCCTAAGTATAGTCAAAATTCTGTCTCTTTTCTGTTATTTGATCTCTAAAATAACTTCTAAAAGATGATTGGGAATCCATTCAGAATCAAGGTCAGGATGGGCAGTGTTACAATAAAGAAAACTTGGTTATGGTTACCAAAGGGGAAAGGTGTGGGGGAGGGATAAATTAGGAGGTTGAGATTAACATACACACACTACTATATATAAAATAATTAACAAGGACCTACTGTATAGCACAGGGAACTGTACTCAGTAGTCTGTAATAACCTAGATGGGAAAAGAACCTGAAAAAGAATAGATATATGTATATGTATAACTAAATCACTTTGCTGTACACCTGAAACTAACACAACACTGTAAATCAACTTCACTCCAATATAAAATTAAAATTTTAAAAAAATAAAGACAACTTGGAAGTATCTATCATTGAAGTCTGATTGTTGTGTCACATATTACCTTCACAGTGTCCATGTGAGGTTTACCTGAACTTTAGTGTTACTGTTTCAAAGAAAGAAAAACTAAAGATGCACAGTAGATCAAGAATAAGACATTCACACTTTGGCTTTCATGTGAATGTTGCTGTTGAATTTAGATGACTGTGAGATAACAGAAAGACCCTTCAAAGGAGCCATCTGGAAGGAGATGTGCTTACCACCTGTCTGATTTGACCATGTAAACTTTAGGGTCTTCATCTCAAACACGGTAATAGTGCCTATTTTACAGCATTGTTGTGAAGTTTTAGTGAGATAAGAATGTTAAGTGTGGAGTATAATAAGTGCTCAATAAATGGAAGTTACTGTCAATCTTAATAATTGTATTTTTTGTTATCAACAGGATCCAGTTGATGTTCAAATTGACAGGCTCCTGGATCAGAACTAACCTTTAAATGGTAGCAATAAAAGAAGCTTTGTGAAGGTAGGTGCCATATTTTTTATTGTGAATGATTGAATGGATTATAATATATATTCTGCTGGAGAGGACAGTTCTTTCAGTTCCCACATAAGCTTACCTGGAGATTGGAATATGAGAGACAAAGAGGAAGCTGCTGTTATGATAGCATGGTGGCTGTCCTGGGAACTAGAGCCTTGAGGAGAGGGGCAGAATCAGAGAGTTAGTGCTAGGAAGTTTCTTAAAGATCTTCTGGTACAGACATCTTCATTTTTTTTTTTTTGTGGTACGCAGGCCTCTCACTGTTGTGGCCTCTCCCGTTGCGGAGCACAGGCTCCGGACGCGCAGGCCCAGCGGCCATGGCTCACAGGCCCAGCCGCTCGGCAGCATGTGGGATCTTCCCGGACCGGGGCACGAACCCGAGCCCCCTGCATCGGCAGGTGGACTCTCAACCACTGCGCCACCAGGGAAGCCCTTCAGGGAAGCCATTCATTATTTTTTAAACAGATGAAAACTCTGAATCTGAGCTAAAAAATGTACCTAAAATCCTAGTGCTATATTTCATGGTATAGACAGGGTTAGAACCCAGATCTCTAGATTTTTTCCATCATTCATTCAACTAAATCATTCTTTTCTTTTTATAAATTTTTGTCTATAATTAATTGCTTTCCAAGCTTAGCATTTCTAGGTTAAATTATTTACAGTCTTGCAGCTTTACTTTCTATGTCCTTAATATACCTTATCTATCCTATGAAAACTTGGGTCCTCTCTGTGGGGATCAGTTTATCACCATGAGAGGTGCTGAGATAATAGGATCAAACCAGTCCCACTAGAAGAAAGATGGAATGGGGAGACCTCATGTCCTTGGTATGAAACTTCCAGGTCATATTTTAATTGTAAATTCCAATGAAATTACATTATATATTTTCATATACAAGAAGACATTGGGAAACACCTAGACCAGATATGCTTAGAGGTTTCAGTATGTCTATTCACTATCCAACACCAAGGATATAAGAGAGAGTAATTTTGATTTAATGTGAAAATGGGAAGTGGTAGATAGGTAGACTACAAATCAAGTACCATTTATTTAGGAAATGAAGAAAAATTTAATACACTATGATATTCATTGGCAGCTTACAAATTAATTTTCCAAATCCAGTGTCATCTGTTCCTCAGTTCCATTAAGGTAGGCAGTGCAATTTTCATCAGAGAAGTTCAGTGATTTACCTAAAGTAACACAGCTCCAAGCTAGAACTCTAGCACCTTAAGAGTGGTTTGACTCCCAGCCCAGTGTTCTTGCTAACATACTACTACCTAAGTGCCCCAGAATTGTTTGGAGCACTTTGATTTCTGGAATAAAAATGAAATTTTAAAAAATGAAGTAAGTGTAGCGCTTTGAGGTTTTAAGAAATGATTTCCTGTAGCACTTTCAACAGAAACTGTATAGTCAGAGTGCAAAGAGGAAACCAAAACTGGAAAAAGAATCTTAAAAGGTTGAATGGTTTGAGAGGGCAGCCAAGGAAGCCATCTCAATTTTAGTATGTTCTTGATATATGGATCTAAACACAATCTGAAAAGACTAACCTAATATATTTTTGACCCAGAGTTGACCCAAACCCAATCTTAACTTGCAAAAGGAGGAAAGCTGAAGTTGAAGGTTTGAGGCCATCAATCTTGTGGCATATCTTAGATGGAAAACGTCAGCAAACTAGCCAAGAAAAGGATTACTGACCAAAAGTGAAGGAAAGCAGCTAACAGGTAGGAGTATTTTAGATGTACATAAAAGAGTGTGAGTTTAAATATAATGAAGATCCTTTACATTGGAAAAATTTTCTGTATATGAACTGTCTGTGTTTACATGCACACACACAGTAATATCTTTTTTTTCCCCCAACCAAGATAGTCTGAAATTTACATGGAAAACCAGTGCAGGAAACACTGGAAGATGGAAAACAATGGAATATTGAGGAATGGCCTGACTTCTCTCATGAGGAATCTAAAACTACCAAATGTGACTGCCTGTATTCTTCAGCGTTCTCCAGAGAAACAGAACTAAACGGATGTGTGCACGTAAAACTATATTACACATATACACAAATATCTATATCTATATAGAGAGAGATTGATTTTTTATTGGGGTTATAATTGACATGTAACATTATATTAGTTTCAGGTGTACAACACAAGTCACTATTTGTATATATTGTGAAATGGTCACCACAATAAGTTCAGTTAACATCCAGCCACACCTAGTTACAAATTGTTTTTTCTTGTGATGATTAACTTTCAAGATTTCCCCTCTTAGAAATATACAATAGAGTATTATTAACTATAGTCACCACGCTGTACATTACATCCCCAGGACTTACGTGAGATTGATTCATTATAAGGAATTGGCTGACTAGCTCATGCAACTGCGGAGGCTAACAAATCCCAAGATCTGTAAGGTGAGTTGCCAAACTGGAGACCCAGAAGAGTTGATGGTTTATTTTGAGTACTTGGGGGAGGGTCAGCCTTTTGGTTCTATTCTGGCCTTCAGCTGACTTGAAAGGCCCACCCACAGTAGGGAGGGTAATCTGCTTCACTCAATTCACCAACTTAAATGCTAATTCAAACAAAAACACCCTCCAGAAACACCAAGTGGAATGTGGACCTTCAGTGTTATTTCCTTTTGGAAAAAAGATGTTCAGAACAATAATGTGGCAAAAATACTTATATGATGCCCTTAAGTCAAGTGTCTTTGCAAAGGACAAGGACATCCAAGAAGAGAAATCCAAAACTAAGTTTAGGTTACATGAAAAATCAAACAGGTATGTAATCCAGTTGTCTTGAACTGAGAGTAAAAGAAACACAGAGTAGACATTTTACTCCTGCCGTGGCTTGGGGCATATATATGGAAGGGTTTGTATTGCCGTAGAAATATATGTGAGTGTATCAAAATTGACTCTTGCATTTTTTCTTGATTATTCCTCCACTGGCAGATGAGGCACACATAAAGTAGAATCAAGGCTTTCTTTACCTTTAGAATAGTTCTGACAATTGCCATTTTCTTGGGAAAAGCACTGAAAAGCATTGTCTGTAATTAGCACTTTTTAAAAGAAGCTGAGCAGGTAAAAATCAAAACAAACAAAAATGTAAGAAGGCTTTAGAAGTAGTTACCTAAGTGTGATTTTCAAGAGCTCATTTTTAAACTCCTGACACAATACACATAAGAGTTTTCTGATATTTTCTCCCATGTATTAATGCAGTCAGACACTGAATATGCTTTACCATCAAATTCCTAATATGAATACAATAATATATAGGTACATTTCAAAACACTTTCAGATCCATTATTGTATTTGATTCTTACAAAATGGCTCTGATGTTGATAGAATAAGTGTCTTATCTCCAATTTACAGATGAAAAAACTGAGACACAGTTCTGGATAATGTATTTCTTAATGTTACACAAAAATGGAGTGGCAGGCAGAGCTAAAAAGGGATTAGACTTTTTAACTTTCCTACCACAATCCCATAAATAATTCCATGGTTTTCACATGATTTCTGTATAGATCATTCTGAGGGGTTTTTTTTTGTTGTTCTATAAGAGGAGGTGATATATTTTTCCCCCTTCTGATTTTGCATGGGCTGAACAACTCAATTATGTCTGGATCACAGGGATCTACCATTTTGTAGCTGTCTGGCATCCTCTTGTCCCCCCCCCCCCCCGTGCCTAAGAGGAAAGCCTGATGCATTAGCTCGGCTCTTTCCTTCTGTTGCTTAAGCAATGAAGAAAGCATTACCCTAATCACACTCAGTGTGTGCTATCTCCAGGCACAGCTGTTGTGTGGTCTTTCCAAGCTCAGCCATTAAGGAGTCTTACCAATGACAGAGCCCAGTGAGAGCCGCAACGCCAGACACTTGCCCTCTAATAACATACATTTCTGCTTTCCTAGCTAATTCCCAGGAAAGAGAGCCTGTCGGGCAAGGTTTCACAGTCCATAACTCTCCTTTTATTGTCACTTTCCCTCCTCCCTTTGAGGGGCAGTTTGTGAGCCAACTCCCAAGCATAGCCCATGAAGCAAAAGATTAAGTATGGCTTGGAGTCAGCCTCTTTATCAAATGAGCCCATAGTGTTTGAGCAAAAGCAAACCTCAAAGAGACAGATCTGCTTTGGCAACTGGCGCACCAGTGAAGGTGACCATAGGAGAAGCAATTGGTATCAGAGGCTAAAAGTGCCAAACGGTTCTGGCTGCCACGGAATACAACAGTGTCAAGGTGTCTCCTGCCTAGTAAAGTAATTGGAACTGATTGTTGCTGGGCTTTGAAGATCGTGCTACCGACCTGCTATAGGTAGGACTGGAGTTTTCTGGAAGTGGGAATCGGTGATGAGATTATGAGATATTTATAAAAAACTTGGTTTACAAAACACACTCGCTTCTATGAACTTCTTTGAAGATATAATGGCAAAAATATGGGTTTTCAGTCAGAGATCTCAATTCAAATCCCAGCTCTGCACTTTACTAGTGTTACTTTGAATGAATTATTAATGCTCTTTAAACACAAAAGTTTCTCTGTCTATAAACTGGAGGGTAATCATGCCCACCTTCCTAAAGTCATTGTTTGGGTTAAAATCCATGTGTAATTTAAGTGTTATATCTAAATTCCACACTTCATAGAATATAGAGCTTCTCATTAAATGGTGACTGTTATGACTTAGCAAGAGCCATGTGATTTAGGATGATTATGATTTTATCAGTGAGAACATGGAGGCTCAGATTTCAGTGATTTGCCCAAGATCCAGAGCTGGAAGAAAAAAAAACCAAGACCCAAACACGTCACTCAAATATATAAACAATTAGTTCCATCTCTCCAGAACTCAGAAATTGGACAAATAACCCAAAATTTTTAAAAACCTCCAGTTCTTTGCCTTGGCTTTTTTCTCTGAATTGCATGAGATATTAGTCCTTAATTTAATGTGCTTACTATTAAAGAAGTATCAGTACATTGGAGGGATGATGATGTAATTGGTCATGAGTAGTAGAAGAAGGAAGGGAAATTAGGGGAGGGGGGATGACATAGGAATCAAATGTATACTGCACTCACTTAAATTATTTCATAGAACAAGCTTAAGATAAATGAATAGAGACATAGCTCTTAGATTGAGAAAAAGTATAAGGAAGGACTGAACACATCATCTGTAGAGAGGGGATGTGGACATAATATGTGGTTCATCTACCTGAATCAGGAGGAAGGAGAAGAATTACATGGAAAAGGGTTAGAAATAATTATTCACCTCTGTACCTTAGACCTAGTTAGCTTTTGTACAGCCTTGTTACCATCCACTGACAAGCTGAGATAGGACAGACTGTAATTAAACTATTAAACTCTTGTGATATACTTTTTGAAGGGTTAGGTCCCTTCAGCATATCAGAAGTCTCATTCTGGAGAGAATCACTGTGGGATCCATTAGGCTGACAGAACCTTTTTCCTAGATTCCGCCCTCCTGAGTTCTTGTCATGACTGAACTACCTTGCCACAGCCTTGTCCCCTTAGTGTCCGAGGACAATAGGAGCCTCACAATGTACCAGACTCTGTTTTAAGCACTTCAGATTCTCAGATAATCCTAGGTGATGATACTAATGATATCCCATAATGAAACAATGAAAGTGAAGCACAGAGAAGTTAAGCAACTTGCCTAGTGTCTCACCACCAGAAAACAATGGAATTGGCACTTGAACTCATGAACTCTACCTCTAAGGCACGTGCTTATACCCAGGACAATGTATTTCACGCTAATTCTTCTCATACTATCTATGGTCAGAGGTTTATTTTGTTTTATAACATATTGTGAGCAAATACTTTTATAAACTACACTAAAACTCAGTTAGTAGAAAAATGAAGCTAAAAGATATCCATACTGGAACTCAAATTCTTAAATTACCATTAGATTGAACATGCATGCAGTTACTCTGTAAATTGCTATAAAAATTTTCTAAGTGCTTTCTCAATGCTTACTGTCACTTTCTTTATGTACCATGGACCATTAGCGCCCCACCCCCCCAAAAAAAAACACACTTTGAGTGGCACTGCTGTAGGCTTAGGGGACTGGGGATGGGCACATTTTGTATCACTGAAATGAGTGAAGTTGGCAACAAGGTCAACTCTGAAGCCACAAACCCCTAGGCCTGTGTTCTCTAATCAACTACGTTAACCAGTCATCTACCCTGATTGAGAAATTACAGATTGAGGGGCCCTTCAGAATGGAAATTAGGACTTACCCCACGCCATACTGAAGGGAGCTGAATGGTCCATGCATTAACTTACAAAACAACTCTTGAAAAATTTTTCTTTAAGAACTAGCAATCTTCTTTCCCCCAATTGCTCTTGTATCTTAATATGAATTTCCTATTTCCTTATGTTTTCTCATGGCCAAAAGCATTTGACACATTTCCTGAAAAATGAAAGATATCCAGTCAATGTTTGTGATTGAAAATTCACACTTATTTCAATAAATACTATTTATATTAAAACTCCAGGGAAGAATGACACCATATGTATACTACACAAGTCTGAAATGATGACACACTCCCTATCTGGAGCTGTAGTACTAAAAGAAAAATATTATAGACAAACATTTTTTTCATTATTGAAGTATAATTGACCTACAATACTGTGTTAGTTCCAGGTACACAACAAAGTGACTCAATATTTCTACACTTTACAAAATGATCACCACTACAGACAAACATTTAAAGTGACAATTTATTCAAATGAAGTTGGGGGGAGTAAGAAGAAAAGAGTTAAATTCAAAAGTGTTTACTACTTTGCATTATTAAAAAATTCAAATATTTTAATATTCATGCTATAAACTTAATGTTCTTGTTATTATAACTTGGAGGCTTTAAGCCGTGCATGATTGCTCACATAATAAAGACTGCCTTCGTAATAAAGTTTTGTATAAATGTCTTTAAATCAAGAGCACCACATTTCATGTTAGTCTTCAAAAATACAATTAGTCATTATTTTTCTAACAATTCATAAATGTGACTCACATAATGAGAGCATGCAGTTCGTCACTTGTGGAGACCAATAAATCAATCTCAGCACCTATTAAATGCTGAAAGCTTTCCTAGGTACGACTGGGTAGGTATGGTAAGCGGGTAAAAAAGGAATATAAAATTGAATTCTGCTCAAGTAGGGTATAGGTTAGTTGGGAACACATGAAACAATGAGGCAATAGTCATCCTCTCTTTGTAGAGTGGGGCTTTGTTCCAACCCCGGCACCCACCCATCCTGAAAGCAGACAATGAGAGAAGAATGCCTAGGCTTTCATTAAATATTACATCATTCAGTCCACGCCACAAGGCTTGAGGCGATGGAGCATAAGCAAATGCTGCATTACCATTGTCAATATCTCTTCTGTTTCTTAACTATCCGAGTTTTAAACTTACCAGAAATTTTAGAGATCTTTAGCCTAACTTCCCTCCCAGAGAAGAGAGGACTTTGAAGCAGCTTCTGGAAGGTAAGGTACATTGACCCCTCTTCTTCTTCCTTGCTTTTCCTGCTAATACAAGGTGACCAGCAGAGTTTAGGAAACCTTTGGGTCTATAAAACACTGCAGTCTACATTGCCCTCTCCCACCCACACCAGATTCAAACCATAAAATTCAGCTCCTTTTAGAGTTAGGCTTTAACCTAGTCATGTATCAGAGTCATAACAGTCTCACCCTATTTCTCATAACCATTAAAATATTTGGGGACTTGCCTGGTGGTCCAGTGGTTAAGACTGTGCTTCCAATGCAGGGAGCCTAGGTTTGATCCCTGGTCAAGGAACTAGATCCCGCATGCTGCAACTAACGATCCCACATGCCACACTAAAAGATTATGTGTGCCGCAGGTAAGACCTGGCGCAGCCAAATAAATGAATGAATATTAAAAAAAAAAATTGAAAAAACTCACGGTTTCTTGGAACAATAGGCACATTTTTTTTGGCTGTGTTGGGTCTTTGTTGCTGCACATAGGCTTTCTCTACTTGCGGCAAGCGGGAGCTACTCTTTGTTGTGGTGCCCGGGCTTCTCATTGTGGTGGCTTCTCTTGTTGTGGTGCATGGGCTCTAGGCACGTGGGCCCAGTAGTTGTGGCTCGCAGGCTCTAGAGTGCAGGCTCAGTAGTTGTGGCGCACGGGCTTAGTTGCTCCACAGCACGTGGGATCTTCCGGGACCAGGGATGGAACCCGTGTCCCCTGCCATTGGCAGGTGGATTCTCAACCACTGCACCACCAAGGAGGTCCCAATAGGCACGTTTCTGAAACTTCTGTTCAAGGGATGTAAGTATTCCTCTCTAGGTTTACTTTCTGAAGTATTTAGTTTTGTCTTTTCAGCATATCTTTTGCCTCTTGGAACAAATTTTCTATTATCGCCTATGTAGATGACTTACTTCAAGTCAGACTGAATCATCCTGTTTCTGATGTGATGATGGACTTGAAAGAGAGCAGGGGCAAAGAAAGCATGTTGTACAGTGATGACTAAACAGAACAGGAAAGTTACACAAAAGTTTATCTCACAACAGGCATACTTTAACGTGGGCATACTTTGAAGAAGAGAGGAGAAATACTCCTACTGATAAAGCTGGTTGGGAGATGAGTTATCCAGTAGGCTAAGCTATTGTGTTCAATACTTAAACTCCCAAGTCTTAGAGAGTATGCACGAAAGTAGCTTACTTTTCCCTTCTGTGAAGTTAAGTGTGAAACCTGGCAATTCCCTGCCAAGTAGTGACTCCCGGATTTGGGATCTTTCCACTTTATGGCACTGTTAGCACCCAGGAGAGACTTCCTCAGGATCCAGGAAAAACTTAAGACCTCATGACTTACAGCATCCTTGAATGTAATGAATTAACTCCTCTCTTATGCATCTAGAATACATCTACTAACTAGAATACATCTACTAAATAACCATCCTGAGAATAACTAAGGAAATAGTCACACAGCTAATTTTCTGTGGATTTAACTTGCTCATTAAGCCGAATCCAGCCTCTGTACCCTGACACCAAATTAATTTTCAGAGACAGAGTTTTGGGTAAGTAGGAAAGAATAGCTTTATTGCTTTGCCAGGCAAAAGGGGCCACAGCAGGCTAATGCCCTCAAAACTGTGTCCTGACCTGGAGAGGGTAGTGAGGAGTTTCATAGTAATGGTTCAAAGGGGGTGTGATCAGCTCGTGGACGTTCTTCTGATTGGCTGGTGGTGAGATAAGTGGGAGTTGGCATCCTCAACCTTCTGTTTCTAACCGGTCTGGGGTCTCCGTGCTTGTGGGTGGCACACAGTTAACTTCTGCCACCCGGCGGGGGTTTCAGTATCTGCAAAACAGCTCAAGATATTGTTGTGTGTATCCCTTGAGGGGGAACCAGGACCCTGCCCCAAGGCTGCACTGTTGTTTCTTGACTCTTCCTCCCTTGTCCCTGCATCCCCTCCCTTCCCTAATTAGCAACTGTTTGAACCTGCTCCTTGTAACCGAGGGAAGATTGTGGAGGCCTATTTCCCGCAATCAAGAAATGGGGGACGCAGAAAGGCTTTTGTGCCCAGGAGCCCCACAGGGCCTTGCTCAGTGTCAGTACCATTGCACCATGGGAGGTGCTCTAGCAGCTCAAAGCCTTAAGTAGCCGTGATAATAGAGGCCCCAGCCCAGAGTCTCAACAGCAGATGCTAAGAGAAGGGACACCAGACAGGAAGAGTAGGGTCCTCCAGACCAGGGTTTGGGTGTAGGCACTTGGTCTGGGTTCAGGCAGACCATGGCAGAAAGGAGAGAGCTTCTCCCTTCTGTGACACATTATACAGTATTTTCCCCTGCATCACAGTTCTCCCAAGTGCTCTTTCCACTTCCCATAACCTTTGGTAAAAGGTTTTGTTTATCCCTTCTCAGTTGATGAAATTTCATTGTCCCACTAAAACATCTAATTCCCCAAGGGAGCCTTTCCTCCAAGCTTTAGTGCACTCTGGTTAACTCCCCAAACCCTCAATCTCAAGTGCCAGCCATGTGCTACTAACTACTGAACAGAGGCAACACTTCCCAGGGCAACACAGAATAGGTTTTTATTGCTTCACACCTCCCACCCCTTCCCCAAGAAAGAAAAAAAAAATTCTACATCTTTACTGCTAAAAGGCTGAAAAGATTGGAGAGGTTACAGACAGAAAGATCACCTCACCTTACTGGATTTATCTTGCACTTTTTTGTCCTCTAAGAGTTCCAGTTACTCTGCAGTCATGGATTTAGTTAACATTTAAAGTGCCCCTTTGTTGTCATGTATACACTACTATGTATAAAATAGATAACTAATGAGAAACTACTGTATAACACAGGGAACTCCACTCAGTGCTCTGTGGTGACCTAAATGGGAAGGAAATCTAAAAAAGAGGAGGTATATGTATAAGTGATTCACTTTGCTGCACAGCACAAACTAACACAACATTGTAAAAGCAACTATACTTCAATAAAAATTAATAAAAAATAAAGTGTCCCCTTTGACAGGAGAATGAAGACGATGAAGAAATGATTTATAATCCACCTTCCATGGAGGAAAGACGACCTGGACACAGTTTTAGAGAGCAGGCATCCTCCTGGACACATTCAGGTATGTTTCTGCCTGGGAGACAAATATAAGAGTCCGTTGCCTGCGACAGCTGCTATTTCCTCAATGACCGTTCTTTCCCCTTCTCTCTTATAAAAGTGTACCCATCCTTCAGGACTCAAGGCAAATGCCTCCTCCACCTTCTCCCCCCATCCTCTTGCAACTTTCATGGCACTTAACTCTTTCTTCAAGCAGACTTGAGCCCCTACCACCTTAGGAAACTTTCAGGAATAACATTTGTGTCCAATTCATTTCTGTACACCTTGTAGGGACTGGCACAAATTGAAAGCTTAATAAATATTTTGAGATGATTCAAGCCCGCGTCAGCCATACTGCCTGAAATGAGAGTGAGCAATCAGATCCACAACGTAGATGTATCACAGGAGAAAAGGTGAATTTGAAAAAGACAGTTCTAGGACGTACATGAAATTCAAATGGAATTATATATCTTGATCCTCACTGTGAATGCATTTTTTCCCGCAGAGAATAGTTACACATTTCTGCAGTAAAATATTTGCCTAAGTATCAAAATGTATAGAGAAGTATTTATTTTTATCTCCTGGTCCATAACGTATCCAAAATATCTTACTAGTCCTACTCTATAGATTATTAGTAATAGCTGAGGGCCTTCACTACAATGGGTACCTAAGGATTATCAAGTGGACGAATCTAGACACAGGTAAGATAGGAGGATGGTACACATGACCTTCCAGGTGTGCGTTTAAAGCCAAGTCTTTTCCTCCACATTTACAAATGTCACAACAAAATTTTACTGACTCCTGACTAGACGCAGGTGTTTGATGATAAACAGTTCAGGATTCACAATGATGAATAAGCCCTACTTTAAAGATCTTCTATTCTATTGAAGAGGAATGAACAAATAGAAAAATAATAACAGTGTACAGTGGGATATAATACATTTCATATGAATCATCAAAACAAAATATTGAGGGGTCAAAGGAGAAATCACATCTGTTCAGATGAATCCGATAAAAGATCATAGAGGTGGCTTTTGAGAAAGACCTTGAAACAATAGAATTTGATGGCAAAGTAAAGTGATTAGAAATAGGAAACAGTTAAAGGGACCAGCAACAGAGGATTCAGGCACGTGATGAAAGGGTTTTCATCCTCCCAAGGAATTTTTGTGGCAAAAGCATCATGTCAGTTTGTTGAATATACTTGGATGTGTGGTGTTTCCTCAACTTTATTCGGATATTATTTTCTTTAATTGACTCAGCGTAAATGAGACTGTGTGAGGGATGTTTGTGTGCACGCACGCACACGCGTGTTCCTGTGGGTAGGTATGTATTAGCTGAACTGCAGTACCTTTTATGATTTTAATCTAAGAGCAACTCTGCCCAAGAATCACTGGCTTCAAGAATATGGGTGTTTGCTTCCTTTGCTAGTTTCCACCATCTCTATCTTGATGTTTTCCTTCTCCTTGAACAACGATTGTTGTCTCTGCCTCTTATTTCTCTGCGATTTGGGAGGTTAACATCTGTTTGGTTTCTCCCAAACTTCACTTCCAGCCTTTCCTTTGGATTTTCACTCTTCATCTTATCTCCCTACATTCACTGTCACCCTGAACTGGGAAACCAGGAATGCAATTATCACACAAAAATCAAATACCAATTGATGTGGCAAAAGATAACTTTTGGCACGTGTAAATTGGGGGACTAAACGTATTTTCTTGATTGAATCGAAAATTTCCTGTGTCAAACAAACATTTTTATTATACAACTAGACGTATCTTCCACACATAAGCAAAACTTCCCTGTGCTGACCCTGTTATATTTAAGATATGGAACAAAAATAAACTAACAGATAATAATTTGTGCTTTGGAAGTATAAACAGAACCATAGTTTGTTATTATTTCTCAGTTTATTCTCAGTTCTCTAATCTCTGGTAGTATAAATATGGATGCATTATGAAATCATTCCTAATAACCTGTGATATGTTTTAAATCCGTGCCAGTCCTGCCTGCCCTCTGTCACAGCTGTGCTTTTTAGCATGCCTAAAAGAAAAAAAAAATCAATGTTTGATTCATTCCTGTTTGGTCTCTTTTGCAACCTGAACTTACACATTAATGAATCATGATGATGATGGTACATTATACTTATTCTAAAATACAGAAAACACAGCAACCTGCTACAGGAATTCTTCTACAGGAATCTCTTCTGCAGCTGCTCCTTCCCTCAGGCCACATAGCCTACTGCCTCACCATCTGTTACCATCCCTTTTCTTCGTTGCCTCATTCCCCTGTCCTTTTTCCAGCCTCCTCTGCCTTCATTCTTTGCCAGGCATTTAACATGAGGCCCTCACAAGGAAAACAAGTTTAAGAGAGAAGGAGATAAATCCTGCAGTTTCATAAAGGTGGTGGTTGTTTGCTGCACTTAGGTAAAAAAATTAATTTTCTCTGTGCACCCACACCACTGTTGTCTGTTTTAGCAGATAAGCTTCTTGTGAGCAGGGACCATGTTTTTCTTAATTAGGTATAGGCTTTTTAAAAGCTTTTCATCCTGAACCAAGGTCTCAAGGTCCCTATTGGTGCTCAATAAATATTAAACACAGACAGTCATTGTCTAATGGCATTTATTAAACATCCCTTTGCACATATTTCTGGTCAGAGAAAGGTTCAGCAGCCAAAAGTCCTGCCTGCTAGGAATTTAGGTTGAAAAATGGACAGCACTGATGCAGCATGGCATTCAACCGATAAAATGAAGGAAACATTTTACATGGTGTTTATATACACAAATAATCGACAGAGTTTTCTCAAGTAAATATTCGTATTCTTTGTTTTGATTGGCTTTCAATCAAATCTGCTGTCATTTGAGTGCTGAGTCTCAAGTCCTCTGTCAAGTTCAGAGAAATATGGAACAGACTCCTTCCATCAAAGACATCACAACTTATTCATAATTACTTAAATTTCTATATTTATAAATAAGTTAACTGCTTGCATAAATGCTCTGACATGATGCATTAAAAGTCACTAGGATAGATGGTTTAAGTGGGGGCTAGGGTTTGAGTATTCTAAGGAAGTGTCAGGTGGATTTCTGCAGCTGTCCCTTATTAGACCTAAACATATTTTAAAAAAATATGAGTTATAATTCCTCTAATCTGTAACTGAGAATGTCAATCAGATATCTACCATCTCTCCACCACCATCTACAACATCCTTTTAAACCGTAACTATCAAAGAAGGTAATTCCTGATCGTTTTCTTTAAAAGATAGAAAGTATACCTTCGTATGGCCCAGGCTGGCATTCGATCCTGAGGTGACTTTGGCACTTTATGAATGAAAAAACTGTTTACATGGTACTGTAGCCTTTAAATCATTCAGTAACCAAAAAGTCACTAATATACTAACAACAATTCATATCCAAAAAACATTTCCTGTTGGGTAATGATCATTCATATATATATGTATATATATATATATATATATATATATATGATAAGTGAGGGCATCTTGTTCAGATATTTTTCTAAGGCTTTAATGTATTCATTGATTCCTAGAAATTAACAAAAAGCATTCACTCATTTATTCACCTATTCAGTTATTTCTTGAATACAGATTATATGCCATGCACTGTCCTTTGTACTATGTATACATTATTGAGCAAAACAGACACAATCTCTACCCTTATGAAGCTTTCATTCTAATTAGAGAAGCAAATGAAGCAGGAAAGGGGGATAAGGAATGCTGGAACTGGGATTGCAATTTTAAAGAGAGTGTCAGAGAAGGCCCCACTGAGAAAGTGACATCTGAGCATTGATTTGAAGACAGGGAGCTAGCCACATGAGTATTTGAGAGAAAAATGTTCCAGGATGAGGCAAATGCATGTGGCAGGGGACCCTGCCTGGTGCATTTGAAGGACTCGCTGCAAGAAACCAGTGAGACCAGAACAGAGTAAGTACAAGTATAAATAGCAGGAGGCTATAGAAGGGGTTAGCAATATGAGGGGGGAGGGAAGGATGTGAAAGGATGGGTACACGTTCCATAACCTCCGCAGGACTTTGGCTTTTACTCTGGGTGGAAGGGGAAGCCTTTGGAAGGTTTTGATTAGAGGTGGGATATAAGCTGACTTGGGTTTTAACACAATCACTCAGGCTGTTTTGATATTGACATGAACAAGGGTAGGGACGGTGGAGGTAGTAAGAGGTAAGGACTGTTTGTATCTATTTTGCAGGTAGAGCTAATAGTATTTGCTTATGAGAGGGAGAGAGAGAGTCATCAAGGATGACTCCATTTTGTGGTCCAGGGAACTAGAAGAATCAATTGCCATTCAGTGAAATGGGGCAGACAGAGAGGGGCAGTCTTTGATGGGAAGGTCAGGGCCTCCGTATTGGATATAATCAACTTGAGATGCCTAGTATACATCACAAAGAAGATGCCAAGTAGACAGGTGGACATCTGAGTCTGGAGTTCAGGGAGGA
The DNA here is from genome assembly GCF_964165515.1 of Mesoplodon bidens. Classification (NCBI taxonomy): domain Eukaryota; kingdom Metazoa; phylum Chordata; class Mammalia; order Artiodactyla; family Ziphiidae; genus Mesoplodon; species Mesoplodon bidens. Next base: position 14,918,395 of record NC_138181.1, on the reverse strand, counting down.
GGTACAGCCTGGAAATATAAACTTGGGTACTAGTAGCATACATATGACATTTAAAGCCATGAGGTTTGATGAAATCACCAGAGGAGCAGGTATCAACAGAGAGTACGTTCATCATTTAAAAAATGTATGTGGTTGAATAACATATTACTTAGACTAACCTCAATTTCCCCAACTAGTACAGAAGCTGGTCAGCATGACTTCTACAAATTATAACACGTTATAGTCTAATCTATTTTGTTTAAGTATTGGCAGTTTACTATCAAAATTATTTATTTATACAATTATTTTGTTTTATGGCATTTTCTTTATTTGGGGGGAAATTCTATAATATTTTTGAGGTAGGCACACAAAGTTTTAGTCTAAAAAAAAGGAGACATTAACATGAAGTTTCAAATTAAACACCAAAATTAGAGAAGGCCCTCATTGCATCTGGAAGGCACATGATAACTTTAATCATCCTCAGAAAAAGCTCCATCATATTTTCTACAAGGCAAATTAAGATATAAAAGTAGATGTACAGTTAGATTTTGTAATAGGTATGGGTTGACCAGAAAGTTAAATAAAGCAGCAGCTAACTGGTTGGAAAAATAGTTCCTTAACTCTAGCCGACATGTCACCCTAAATTGCTAAGGTGTCTCTGTGGAATTTCATCCTTATTTGAATCATGCAGTCTCCCTGTAGAGAGTCCCTTTAATTAAAAACTATTTTATTTAAGTAACTGGAGTGAAATCCTGGGAATGGAGGCAATAGAATTAAAGTTCTTTCTTTGTTACACATGTGCTTCTATGAGCAAGTGCATTGCATCTAGCACTTCCTGGTTCACACGTGCAGATTTTTTTAGGCACAACAGCATCTAATCTGTAAGATGTTCAAAGACAATATCTGCCATCATCAACCAGCATTTTGGACACTTTTTTGAGTTACAGTGGGTGAAATTAATTATTTTCTAGAAAAATCTTAGATTTCCCTGCTGGTAATCACTTTGTCATTTCTTTTTGCACCACTCTCTGAAACCAAAGCTAGAACAGCTTTTTAAAATGAAAAGGTGTGAAGTTTTATCCAGAAAGGCTTGCACACAGAGTGTGAGTTCAGTTAGAGAGTGATTATGGAGACGGCAGCAGGAGTATAGATCCTTTTCCATTTCCCAAGCTGAAAGCAAACAGAATTTGTTCTCATGGATATTGCTAAAGACTACAATAAAATCAATAAGATCATTTGAGAAGCAGCAGTGTATGCTAGAATGAGCCCAATATTTGGAGGGGAAAAATGAGAATTAAATTCTGAGTTGCTTTCTTACCTCTTATGTGCCTGAACAGTTATCTAAGCTTCATGAGCATTAGTCTCCTCATTTGGAAGCCAAAAGGGCTGTTGGTAAGCTTAAAGAAAGGATTGTGTGAAAGTGCTCCTTACGGGGTAGGCAGTCACTATATTACTCCCTCAGTTTACAACATATTTCATTAAAATTTTAACATTCTTAACAGAAGAACATCTTGATAGAACTGTTGTTTGTATTTATAAACTTAATACAAGGATAGAATGTATCTATTTACCTAATTATCATCTTATTGTAATATTTGCACTAATAGTACCAAAGAATTACTGAGTTTTACATTTGGATTTCTACATTTAGCTTAAAATGTTTTCAGAGAAATGGCACATTTGATGTGCCAGTGATGCTGCATTAAAACGAAAAGTCATTGTATGTGCAGAAGAGCAGAGAAACATCTTTATGGCATAAATTCATGATATAAAAGTGTACATGACAGGGAAAACAAAGGGAAGATACCCACAAGTAGGCAAAACTCTATGCCCTTGTCATTGAGACACATGCAAAAAGATTGCCTGTCCTGGGACTTCCCTGGTGGCACAGCGGTTAAGAATCCGCCTGCTAATGCAGGGGACATAGATTCGAGCCCTGGTCTGGAAGATCCCACGTGGTGCGGAGCAACTAAGCCTGTGCGCCACGACTACTGAGCCTGCGCTCTAGAGCCTGCGAGCCACAACTACTGAAGCCCGTGTGCCTGGAGCCTGTGCTCCGCAACAAGAGAAGACACTGCAATAAGAAGCCCGCGCACCGCAACGAAGAGTATCCCCTGCTCGCCACAACTAGAGAAAGACCGCGCGCAGCAACGAAGACCCAACGAAGCCAAAAAAAAATAAGTAAATGTATATAAAAAAAAAAAGATTGCCTGTCTCATGTCAGGCAAAGCAATTAAAAGCTATAGAAATTACCAAATATCTTGGAATAGACCAAAGAATTTTTAGGAGAGGTTATATGAACAAGTCATGACTCATGAAAAATTATCACTTGACTGCCGAACAACATCTGTCTTCAAATGCTTTCCAACTGACTTTCAAGAGTGTTTAAATTCTGTAAATGTTTACTTCAATCAAGGCAAAAACAAAACTAGTTTGACACTAAGTCTTGAGGTATCCCGTCAGGACTAAAGGTTGTCTAGAAATGTAGGCCTGTGATAAGTAAAGTACCCTACTGATACTCTTCTTTCTTGCAAGGGACCAAATGTAATTAAAGTCTGAATATAAAGAAATCTGAGACACAAGTTTGTTGTGCCTCTGTGGGAGAAATTAAAATATAATTGAATTGATAAATGCGTATACTATTTTCGTTGGTTGACTATAAAATGGCGAAGTTTCTTCAACAAACAAATCTTATGATAGTGTCAAACATGATCATTTAAAAATTAATTAAAAGGAATTAGCATGCTCACCTGCCCCCTAGTGCCATATCAAATGTATATAGAGGCGTTAAAGATGGGGCTGAGACCACACCATACCTTCTGTGTAGTTTCTGCTAACTCTCATTCTAACATTAGACTTTGACTAGGGTGCTTGTTAGAGTCGTTGCTTACCTTGGTAAATAAATGTTAATTAATAAAATATTACCTAGAAAAAACTTGCATGCATCACGTTTCATAAACACTTCCTACTTTGTTTCCTCATGAAATGGTAGGGAACAATTACTTCCGTTTTTCTTTTTGAGGAAAGGTATATTGTGTGTCTTTCTGTCCATTCCTTAAATTGCTTCCACATGGAGCACCTCTTCTTGGCGCCAGCTTTCCAGGGTGACCTCTTGCTGTAAGTCATGCAGGAGCGGTGGTGCTGGCAGAGTACAGTCTGCCCAGCAGGATTTGTCTCATGCAGCCTTGGGTTTCCAGGGGGTTATTCTCCTAATCATATCTATTTTCTGTAAGCTCTTTAATCAGCCCTTAATGCTCCCTCTTTCCTTTGCCAGAGTGAATTAAATCCTTTATGGGAGTGGGCAGTCTCCATGATGTCTGCAAGATGGGCCCCTTGGGAAGTAGGCCTGGGCTCTTCTGGTGGTGATGACCAGAGAGCCCAGTGCAGAGGTGGTGAAGACTGATGATTCACTGATCCCAGCAGGATCACTGAGCTACCATAATCTTTTGAGAAGGTGGGATTTCTCCATCAGGAAAAAGGGTCCCTTCTGGAAGAGTATTCAATACTGGGAGTTACACAGGAAGCAGGGAAGGACTCAGACGTCTAGCCTGAAGATCTCTGAAATCTTGCTTAGTGATGAAAGGGATATTGATGCTGTTGTACCCAGATCACCCACCTCCACATCTATCACCACAACTGGACGGTGTTGATGACATCATTCACACTAAAATGATGCACAGGGCTTTGGTTCTTTCAGTGATCACCCACCCATTCATCCTCTCATTCTTCAGACTTCTTATTTAACAATTACAATCCATCCAGCAATTAATCATGTGCTTCCTGATGGCATTTCTTATTTCACTGGCTTGAAGTATTATTTAGTTATTGGCATGTATCTGAATGTTTTAATCTCTCATTTCTCAGTAACCAGGTCATTTATTTTCTTCCTTACGTCGTTTTGCTAATTACATAGAATTTCTCAAGATCTCTATAGGTGGAAGGAATGTTTCCTAACTAGAAAATCCCAATGAGTCGCAATTCAGATTTCCAGGACGTCAGTTCCATTCCTCTGCCATTCATGTATCAGATGGACTTTTTTTTTTCATTTTTAGTTATTTTTAAATTGAAGTATAGTTGATTTACAGTGTTGTGTTAATTTCTGCTGTACAGCAAAATGATTCAGTTATACATGTATACATTCTTTTTATATTCTTTCCCATGATGGTTTGTCACAGCATATTGAATATAGTTCCCTGTGCTATACAGTAGGACCTTGTTGTTTATCCATTCTATATATAATAGTTTGCATCTGCTAACCCCAAACTCCCAATCCATCCCTCCCCTTGGCAACCACGAATCTGTGCAAATGAACTCTTATTAAAGTAGGTTTGCTTTTTTCACAAAGTTCCTACAGTATACTAGGCTATAAGGATGCTCTTAAATAAGGATTTGACTCTTTGGTAGAACAGAGCAGTGCCATCCAGTAGAACTTCCTGTGACAATGGAAATGTTCAAAATCCATATTGTCCAATTAGGTAGCAGTGAATCCATTACAATTGAGTACTTGAAATGTGGCCAGTGTGACTGAGGAACAAACCATCCAATTTTGTTTCATTTTAATTAATTTAAATTTAAATAGCTCTAGTATAGTGGCCTCTAAAACCTACCATTAATTTCTCCCTATCAAAAAAAAAAAAAAGAATGCAGTTTAGCTTGCAAATAAAAACGGGGTCTCCATCTTTTTATTCCCACTTGCAATTTACAACGTAAACAGAAAAACAAGTCATGAGGAGAAGAGAGCCCAAACCAAGACCATTCTGGAGTTGTAGAGCCTGCTAGAAAAGGGGGAGCCCTGACTGTAAACAGCTAATGAACTAGCACAGAATCCCACAGTGTGTGAGAGGTGGGGAGATGAAAGAACACAGATTGAGTTGCTCAGCAGTGCGGAGCGCCTGTCTAGAAAATAATTTAACCTTTGATCGTTCACACTGGGGAATAGGGAAGAATGGATTTTACTTTACAAAGAGAAGTGCTTTCTTATAATGGATCTCCGTGTAGAAATGGATAAACTAGTAGCTTTTAACTAGATTGCAGATAAATGGAAATGATTATAGAAAGCCACGCAAATTAGGCAGTAACGATGACATCCCCACAGACACCTTTGCAAATACATTACCGCCTGAGACAGCTCTGCTCATTTATTACCGTCTTATTTGTATGCCTCTCCTCTCAGGATAAGTCACACAGGATGCTTATGTTACAGAAGCAGGGTGAGATGATCTGGAGAACTTCAGGGCTCCTGCTGTTCACACTGTAGCACAGAACAGGCACTGTGGTGGGCTTCCTGCAGGCAGGCTGGGGACAGCTAGTTAGTCATGCCTCTCAGAGAAGTTCCTGTTTGCAGGAGTTGAGGAAGCTGACAGATTACTCTCCTGCTTGGGTGCTCCCTTTCTCTCATCTCTCTGCTCCTCTAGGATTGGGGTTTTGCCCAGCTTGTGGCTGATTAATTAGAATCTTACGTTGTACTCTGGGTGACTGCAAAGATGAAGGCATTGATGATGCGGATGACTTAAATTGTAAAGCTCAGAAATTGAGGTACGGAATCAGCATTGTGAAACTGTACATATTACCAACTGTAAAAACAGAAGTCAGGGCTTCCCTGGTGGCTCAGTGGTTGAGAGTCCACCTGCCGATGCAGGGGACACGGGTTCGTGCCCCGGTCTGGGAAGATCCCACATGCCACGGAGTGGCTGGGCCCGTGAGCCATGGCCGCTGAGTCTGTGCGTCCGGAGCCTGTGCTCCGCAAGGGGAGGCCACAACAGTGAGAGGCCCGTGTACCACAAAAAAAAAAAACACAAAAAAACAGAAGTCAAACACAACAGTGAATGAAATAGTACAAAAAAAACCCTACAGTTGTTCCTACAACATTAATGGGTAATGTTGACGCTTCCTTGAGCACATCAAGAGAAGCACTTTGGGGAAATTTTACTCAGGTTTCGGTTGTCAAAAGACAGGTAGCCTATTTTGTGCTAAACCATCTAAACGTATTGTAATGTAATTAGAGCTGTTCAGAGTTCTGGGGAACAGTCTGTCAATTCTTCCTGGATTTCATTTTTAATTTGCTTCGGGAGCATAGGACCTACTTCAGAGTCTATTTAAATAGAGACCATCTTGCACAGGTAGAAATGTAAATATCCCTCCAGGGCTAAGCGGTGATGCTAAAGTAAGCTGCTACAGGTATTTGCCAACTAGTTTGAGCTATACACTTGAGAAAATCTGTTCTCTGGAGATACCATTTTGAATCTTATAATTGCCTAGTAATTTTTCCTCATTCCTAAATATGCTTTCAGTTCTGTTATTTTTAAGTTTGTATAATTTTGGAGCTTTTGACTAAGCAATTCCATTCCCAGGTATATGTGTGTGTGTGTGTGTGTGTGTGTGTGTGTGTGTGTGTGTGTACTCACCAAAAGACATGTACAAGAATGTTCATATGAGCACCATTTGGAAACAGCCCAAATATCTACCAGAAGTAGAATAGACAATACATTGTGTGGTATAATGATATAAAGGAATACTACACAGCAATGGAAAAGAATAATTATGGCTGCACAAAAATATATGAATAGCATTATATCACTAACATAATGTTGACAAAGGGAACAAATACAAAATAATATGTATTAATGATATATATGTCATTATATATATCTTAAAAACAGACAATTTTTGGAGCTTCAAGTCAGGATAGTACAAGGGGCCACAAGGAACTGTTTGAAGTTGTCAGGTGTTGGGAATATTTTATTTCTTGATCTATGGGTGTGTTTGGTTTAGAAAATTTCATTGAACTGTATACTTAAAACTTATGCAACTATACTATCTGATATACTCAATAAAAACATACGAAAATAAAACAAGCTTCTTTTACATTTTAATTTTTTACTAAAAAAATAAACTCATTTTAGATTTTCATTGTTTTTACTGAAGTTCAAGTGATATAAAAGCTTGTTTTATATAATTTATTAAAATTTTATTAGTATAAACCACAAAATTGAATAAATCATGAAGTTTAATAAATTTTTAAATAAGATAGTCCTGTGTAACCAGAGCCTGTGTTTAAAAATAAAACAAACAAAAAATAGTGTAATTTTATACCATTGAGAAATAGACTATCCTTCCTTAAATATGGCTCTATGATAATTAATGAATAATACAGGGTGCTTATTTTATCATATTCATTGGTTCACAATCTTTGACTATGGATCCATATGAAAGGGTAGTCAAAATGAAGAAGAAATAAAATAAATTTAGTTTTGCTTTTTATGATTAGATATATGTCAATAATTACTATAATATTTCAAGCTGATGAATTGGGTTTTAAAAAACTGTAAAAATAGAAGCTGTCTATTATGCTCACTGCCTGGACATTGCAATAATCTCAATCATTTTTGTCTTGTATATATAACTGAACTTCACTGAACTTTGTTCGTTAGAGATTTGTGTCCTACATCAAACTGCCTGGCTCTGTCATTCACTAGACAAATGATTAGTATATCACATAGCCTTTTGTATGTTTTAATTTCATGAGGCAAAATGATGTCTGACATCTATTTTGTTCAGTATTATAAGACATTATGTTTGCCTCTTATCTTTCTAACTTTTCTTTCCGAATAATTAGTTTATTCAACAATTTGTGAATGCCTATTTTACTCTTAGCATTATGATAACAAAAACACATGTATAACATAATTTTTCCCAAAGAGTTTATGTGAGTTAGGCAAAAAAATAGACATGTGATAAACATTAATATAAATCAAGAAAGATTTCACAAGCAGTATATGAATGAGGTCGGGAAAGTACAAATTCCAAAGACAGGATGCCCAACACTAAGACGATTATCTCCTTGGCTGGAAAAATATTGCTAAAGCAAAAAGACCAAGGTTTTCCATGAGATGATCTTTTCTTCAGGATTCTGTAAAGAGCTCCCATCATTGAATGGGTTCAATTAATAATACTCTAGTAATCATTTTAAAGTAAGTTTCTTGGTCCAAACAATATACAAAACAAAAGTAAAATAAAACCCCCAAAATGTGTTTTATACAAATTATAAGTGAAGCCAACTTCAACTCTTCACTGCTTAACTGAGCTGGAATTGTGTTTCTCTTATATTCCTGCACTTAACTTCAATTCAGGTATTATGCTTTGGTTTCATATAGGAGACACCAACTCTTACTCTTTTAAGAAAAGAAAAAACACAAGTCTTCTTCTCAAAGCAGAAGAAACACAAGTTATCAACACATACATGAAAAACCTGGCTACTTACTATTAAAATTAAAAATAAAGCAAATATAAGACTGATTCCCTGGAATCTAGAGCAGACCTGGGTATATACAATGTTTATGCAATAACCGTTCCATTAAAGAGTATTCAGTTTACTGAATGAGTGAATGAATGACATAATTCCACTTTCAGTCATAAAATGGACAGAGAATACATTTTCATAAGTAATATTTCAAATTTGTGGTGGGAGGATAAATAGGTACAACTTTTCTGAGAAACAATTTGGCAAAATGTACTAAAAACTTTAAGAAGTTCAACTATTCATTTGTTAAGTTTCTCTATGAAATTAGTGATTAAAAGTAACCAAAACTGTACATAAAGATTTACATACAAGGATATTCACTTTTGTGTTATTGATAATAGTAATAAATTGAAGATAATTTAAATGTTGAGAGATTTTAGGATGAAGATATTAATTAAATACACAGGATAAAATATGCAGCTATTAAAACATTATCAAATTATGTATTTCACAGTATAATTATTAGTAGAATAATGATTACAGTGTAATAGTTAGCAGGATACAAATCCAGGTATAAATATTATCCTAATTCTATAATATAGACACAGATACAGTCAAAAATTAGTAGAAAAAATATATCAATTATTAAACAGTGGCTATTTATGAATATCTAGGCTTAACTTGGCTATTATTCCCTTTTTATTGTTTTCTATATTTTTAATAATGTGCACATATTAAAAATTAACAAAACAACATATTTTACTTCATTCTATTCCCTTTCAAATTTCAGAACTTAAACTGACTTTAGTTTTTCTTTCACATCTTTCCTATCATACCCTTTGCTCCTTATACACTGACCTATGCTTGTATTCTGTTCTTTAAAAGGAACAATTTAGGAAGATCTACTCCAATATTCTAAGACACAAAAAAATAAGTCACAGTTATTTCTTTAATGATTCTGTTCCTATTCATCAGTATCCGTAACTGAGCTATGCCTTGGATCCTCAATTACTGACTTATCCAGTGACAACTGGTCGATCCCTTTGATCTCCATGTATCACCAGCTGCTGAATTGCTATGCCCAGGACCCCCTATTCATTACTAACATCCCTCCATAATGTCTCCCACAACACACAACCACACTTCCTCAGAGTTGACACATATACTCTCTAGAAACCATGTTCCACCTGCTGGAATGGCTGTTAGAACCGAGACCATCTTTCAGCATCTGTCCCACTATGGAGCCTAGCGATGGCTCTGCATTCTGTTGCTCCCAGGCTGCTCCAGACAGCTGCAATGGACAAAGCAATGGGTAAACATGGCTTGAGACTTGAGAAGGCTCTGAAAAGTCACAATTCTTATTATTAAATTTGAACTTGGGTAAAGATCATTTTTTCTTTTAAATGTGGGCATTTAATAATTTTCTATAGCAATGTGCTCTATGTGCCCTTTACAAAGTAAAGTAATAACTTTGACTTTGGATTCAGACTGTCTACGTCTGAGTCCCAGCTCTACCACTCACCATTTGAGTAGTGTCTTGAGCGATTGATTTAACCATCCAGTGTCTCTGTTTTCCCGTTAGTACTATGGACATAGTCAATGCTAACTACTTCATTGGGTTGTTATAAGGATAAAAGACATTATTATGTGTAAACTGCTCTGAACAGTACATGGGAAATAGTGAATATCCCAGGAGCTGTAGCTCTTCTACAGGAAGAATTACACAGCCCTGCTTCTTCAGTACAACTCCATAGCTTTAAATAATGATTTTAAAAAACTGAGGCATAAAAGAGCTCTGAATAATGTCAAGTTATCAGAAAAAGACTGAATAGGAATGTGCTACTATTGGAGAAGTTAGAACCCTTGAATAACAGGGTGGTAGGCAATCTCCAGAAAGGGAAGAATCATTATGAGTGTCTCAAATAGTAAATGAGGGTATTTTCCTGATCTGTGTTCTCATTTCAGCTACGATGAAATGATTGTATTCTCTACTCTCCAACAGGAGGGTCTTATGGGCTTGATAACCTGGAAACTGGTTGAGATCATGGGGCTTTAGAGACCTTAACAGCAAAGAGGCTTTTGATTCACAAACTCAGGGAAGGTCTTTGAGTTATACCCAAAGCAGCCACAGGTAGTGATAAATGAAGTTGTGACTCAAGAGTGGTGAAATTACCATTGTGCAAAATGGTAATTCACTTCTGTTCTTCCCTCAGCTCAAGTACTGCTGTTCCAAACATGGAGATATTACTGAGACTAATTCACACTTCCCCTAATTTTTCATTCTTCCACTGCTTGTTCTGTAACCTGTAAGCAAAGTATTTCTCAATTCCTGGCTTTTATTAAATCCATCATCCTTTCATTCAATTTATTTTGCTTATCACCTGCCACAATATCACTGATATTCAGTGGCAATTTGAATAGAGGTAAAATAATTTTCCTATGCAGATTTTACCTGATAATGTTAAAGCAATAACAAAAATTCTTCTCTTAGTTTCAGCCTACAGGGACACTATTAGTTATGGCCTACTACAAGGAAAAAATAAAATGAAGACTAAAAACTAAACATCTGGTAATTCTGACATTTTTATGAATTATAAGGCAGTTTGCTTATTTTTTGAAGTAAGATGAAAAATGCAAGACAGTGGGATAGAAATTCCCTGAATGTGTATATCAGTGGACCCCAGATACCAGTAGTTTGAAGAACTGAGAAAGAGTTGGCTATATTAGAGTCAAAGCATTGAAAAGGCAAACTGGAGAAAAGGCTCCTGTAAATCATCCTTTTCTCTTTTTCTCTTTACATTACTCACAAAATTAGGATGAATTCTCACATTCAGTCTCTCACTTCTTTCCAGTTCTTTCAAATAATTCTTTCAAAGAACAGCATTTTTAAAAATATACAATGGAGAAAAGACAGCCTCTTCAATAAGAGGTGCTGGGAAAACTGGACAGCTACATGGAAAAGAATGAAATTAGAACACTCCCTAACACCATGCACAAAAATAAACTCAAAATGGATTAAAGACCTAAATGTAAGGCCAGACGCTGTCAAACTCTTAGAGGAAAACATAGGCAGAACACTGCATAACATAAATCACAGCAAGATCCTTTTTGACCCACCTCCTAGAGAAATGGAAATAAAAGCAAAAATAAACAAATGGGACCTAATGAAACTTAAAAGCTTTTGCACAGCAAAGGAAACCATAAACAACACGAAAAGACAACCCTCAGAATGGGAGAAAATATTTGCAAGCGAAGCAACTGACAAAGGACTAATCTCCAAAATTTACAAGCAGCTCATGCAGCTCAATATCAAAAAAACAACCCAATCCAAAAATGGGCAGAAGACTTAAATAGACATGTCTCCAAAGAAGATATACAGATTGCCAACAAAGACATGAAAGGATGCTCAACATCACTAATCACTAGAGAAATGCAAATCAGAAGTACAATGAGGTATCACCTCACATTAGTCAGAATGGCCATCAAAAAATCTACAATAAATGCTGGAGAGGGTGTGGAGAAAAGGGAACCCTCTTGCACTGTTGATGGGAATGTAAATTGATACAGCCACTATGGAGAACAGTATGGAGGTTCCTTAAAAAACTAAAAATAGAACTACCATATGACCCAGCAATCCCACTACTAGGCATATACCCTGAGAAAACCATCATTCAAAAAGAGTCATGTGGGCTTCCCTGGTGGCGCAGTGGTTGAGAGTCCGCCTGCCGATGCAGGGGACACGGGTTCGTGCCCCGGTCTGGGAAGATCCCACATGCCGCGGAGCGGCTGGGCCCGTGAGCCATGGCCGCTGAGCCTGCGCATCCGGAGCCTGTGCTCCGCAACGGGAGAGGCCACAACAACAGTGAGAGGCCCGCGTACCGCAAAAAAAAAAAAAAAAAAAAAAAAGTCATGTACCACAATGTTCATTGCAGCTCTATTTACAATAGACAGGACATGGAAGCAACCTGAGTGTCTATTGACAGATAAATGGATAAAGAAGATGTGGCACATATATACAATGGAATATTACTCAGCCATAAAAAGAAATGAAATTGAGTTATTTGTAGTGAGGTGGATGGACCTAGAGACTGTCATACAGAGTGAAGTAAGTCAGAAGGAGAAAAATACCATATGCTAACATATATATGGAATCTAAAAATAAAATACGGTTCTGAAGAACCTAGAGGCAGGACAGGAATAAAGATGCAGTTGTAGAGAATGGACTGAGGACACGGGGCGGGGGGAAGGGTAAGCTGGGACGAAGTGAGAGAGTGGCGTGGACATATATACACTACCAAATGTAAAATAGATAGCTAGTGGGAAGCAGCTGCATAGCACAGGGAGATCAGTTCGGTGCTTTGTGTCCACCTAGAGGGGTGGGATAGCGAGGGTGGGAGGGAGACGCAAGAGAGGGATATGGGGATATATGTATATGTATAGCTGATTCACTATGTTATAAAACAGAAACTAATACACCATTGTAAAGCAATTATACTCCAATAAACATGTTTTTAAAAAAAGCATTTTTTTTAAATAGGAGAATTTCTGGTACATTAAAGATGGCCCTTCATACTTTGCTACTCCTCCTATTAAGAGGTAAAATCTAACTCCTCTCCCTCTGAGTCTGGGCTGCTGGCCTTAGTGACTTGGCTGACCAATAATCCAGTTCTTCTGAAATTAGGTCCCCTCCAAACAAGCCGTGTGGTTTTCATCCAGGCCTGGGAACATTCCCTCTTAGACCCCTGAGACAGCTCTTCTGGCCTCAAGCCATTGGGTCAGCCATTCCGAGGCCCCAGAAACCATGAAACTGAGGTGAGTCAGCACACGTCTTGACCAAATTTCAGACCTATAAGAAACATAAAGTCCCATTGTTCTCTTAAACCGTCAAGTTTCAAGATTGATTGTTATACAGCGATAGATAACATGAACGTGATTACATGGTGTATTACCAACTAGCTTGGCCAAGAAACAGGGACATATCTGGGGCATGTACTGCACGCCAGTGCCAATGACCTGAATAGTATAGGGACAGTATTTTTTTTTAATTGAAGTATACTTGATTTACAATATTAATTAGTTAATATTATATTAGGTGTACAACATAGTGATGCAACATTTTTTATAGATTATACTCCACTTAAAGTTATCAGAAAATAATGGCTATATTAGTATGTGCTATACAGTATATCCTTGTTGCTTATCTATAGGGGTATGGGGTCTAGAGGGATTTTTTTTTTTTTTTTTTTTTTTGCGGTACGCGGGCCTCTCACTGTTGTGGCCTCTCCCGTTGCGGAGCACAGGCTCCGGACACGCAGGCTCAGCGGCCATGGCTCACGGGCCCAGCCACTCTGCAGCATGTGGGATCTTCCCAGACCGGGGCACAAACCCATGTCCCCTGCATCGGCAGGCGGACTCTCAACCACTGCACCACCTGGGAAGCCCTGGGATGGTATTTTTGAAGCAGTAAAGTGAAAAGGACATTCCAGCTTAGATCAAATACTCATTAATAATGAAATTATTTGGAGCAGACTGCAGAATAATAAGAGTTGCACACACAGCTTAGATTGTCTTTAGCTAGATGCATATTTCCAGGGTAATCTGCAGTTAGTGATTCTACCAGGGGCTGATTATGAGGTTCACAGCGAAACTCGTCTCTAAAATGATGGTCAAGGTTTGGTGTCTGCATTCTTCAACCATTCATTGAGTTACAGAATTAGCTTTTTTCTTTGTTAATAAGACTTTGTTTATATTTTATTTTATTTTTACAGTAAGCAGATATTCTAGACCTCAATGCCTGATAACATATTTTAAATCCTCAATACTTTACTGTCATCTTTACTACGTAGCAAGGAGTTCTGTTTTATTTTTTCTCCCTACAGGTTCTTTTCATTCCCATATTGACTTTTGCTTTGCATATATTTTTTTCAACCTTTTATTCACAATCCTTGGCTAAAGTAACAAAATCCCAGCAGCTAGTAGTAACTGCTTGCCAACAAATGCCTTTAAAAATATTTTTCTTATAAAAGTCCGCTCTGATTCATTTTATTGGGATTAAATCAACATTATCTCCCTTTCACTTATTTAAAAATGAGATATTCAAGAATATGGAAAAATGCTGTTAGAGAAAAAGGAAAAAGTAGTTTTAGGTTGTCTAGTGTATACTATATGATCCTAGTTAGAATACAGACACACATAAATATGTACCAACACAGTGGAAAAAATTTCCCAATCATTTTTTTTAACATTTTGAGTAGTGAGCTTAACTGTAACTTTTTAGTTTTCTCTTTCAATATATAGATATTTAAAAATTTCTTTAGTTAACTTTTATTTCTTTTATAATTTGAAAAAGAAACACATTTTTCTTTTCATTTGGCATACATAAAATAATGAGTAATACTTGTGTAATTCCTTACAGTTTACAGAACACTTTCACATAACGTCACGCACACAATCCTCACAACAATCCTGTGAGATAAAATATTAGAATCTTTGGACGTGGTTTTTCTGGTCCTCTCACTTCAGCTCTCTGGCATAAGTTTTAGATTGACATTCCATTTTATAGATAAAGGAAACGGGGCTCAGAAATGCCTTCTATAAAGTCCCACAGCTTGGAAGTGGCAGACACCAAAAACTAATGCACACCTAATTCCAAAAGCAGGATTGCAGTATTCTACTGCACTGTCTCCCTGCCTGCAGCTCACGCCTGTGTTCTCTGCGGCTGCATTTCCTTGTCTCTTTTGGGACATGTCTTGCTGTTCCTCTCTGAGGCATTCATTTGCCCAGATCAGTTTTCCTTGACACCACGTGCTCTGAATGTCCAATTCTGGCAGCTTGGAGGTCGTTCCACCATTCCCCATACTCCAGCTCTGGCTCACACACTGACCAAGACTCACTCCAGATCTCAGCCTCATCCTAACTACTGTAACAGTAGCTAGGTCCATGCTGTGAAAGACTGGCCCTGCTGGCTGAAGACGTTTCTGCAACTTCCAGATTTGAGTTTTAGCACGTCAAATGAGAATTATGGACACGCTTCCCATTATTTTTGTGAAAGCTTCGTGGGCCCTTTACCAGAAAACTCTAAATAATTGAGTAACACCTTGTTAATTCTATATTAAGGGAGCTATGAAAAAAAGAACTTTAAGTATATATTATCAGATACTTTATTTAAAAGCAGTAAAACATTTAAGTCATCTAGGGAGAAACAGCTACTTCAAATTCATGCTGTTTTGAATAAAACTATATCAATTTAACAAGATTTCACTGCACCAAGAAATGCTGTTATTACATTGTTGCGTACATTATGGGAAGGTTATGGAATTATGTCAGCTCAGGCTACATTTTCACTTTTGTGTTAATCAAAGGTTCTATGACATTTGCCATCAGTTGATAAGTTTTGGGGGTTCTTACCCCCCCACACCCCAAGCTAGGCCTCCCTTACTTTGTGTTTCTGTTTTCCCTATACTTGCTGTCTGTCCTACATGTGATCCTTAAGCCAGTCTACACTGCATAACACCACATACCACAGCCCATGAAGGCAAATTGAAAAGTTACTTGGAATCACAGCAGTTGTCTTGGAAAGCCCACTTCAAAGATTCCTCCCACTGATGAGGAAATCTGGAGCTCTGAAACCCTCTGCATTGCTCTTCTGCATTCCCTGTGTCTTAAATTTGACGTCTCGGATTGGTCTATCCAGTGCCCAACCCTTGAATTCCTCCTGGGCACTTTGATACATACCTCGTTCCCTCTTTGTCTTATGTTGTCACCTGCTATCTTGGAGGGAGGAGATGAGATGGATACATCTGCTCTAGCTTCATGAAACCACACCTCTACCCTGGCACTCAGGCTTCTAACCCTGTGAGATTGACTGTGGTCCCTCCACATCCCACCTTCCCATGGAGCATTGAAATGTCTGTGGTCCAAATGGGGCCATGGAGTGAATTTTGGGGCCTGGGGTACTGGATCAAATCCTACAAGTAAGTTCTCCCATGGAGGAAGGGGAGGAAATGGCTGGTGGCCTTGAGAATTTAACCACATTCCTCCAGTACATTGGATTTCCACACTTTACAGCTTATAATACTCTCCCTCATTGATCAGATGAGTATTTCTGTCATGTGGGAAGCATTGGTGATCTGTTTTATAGATGGAAAAAATTGAAATTTTGAAGTTTGGCTTACCTAAGGCCCCATGGATATTCATAGAGTCAAAATGTCTTAAAGGCTGCCTTTACACTGTTGCAAGCTTTTGGACTTAGGCTTTAGGGTCTGGGCTAGGGTCTGGGCTAGGGTAGAGCCCAGATATCAAGATTCCTTAATCCAGACTTCCTGTGAAAGAAGGTGAAAGACAAAAAGATCTGAACCAGTGGGTGTGTTACTGAAAGCACATGCCATTTCAGAAGGGAGGAATCATGCAGTAGATGAGAAACAAGAGCAGAAAAAAAAAAAGAGCAGAGAAGGAGAGTTCATGCAGATGATCATACAGGAACGAGCTGAATAGATGGGAGGTTAGGAACACAAGACAAAAGTGGAAATGAAGTAGGCATAAAATATTCAAGTGCAATATGTTTTGTCAAAGAATGAAGAGAGACCAGTGTTCAATTTTGGATGCTTGCTGTGAGCTTCGCTCTGTGGTCAGTGTTGGTACAATTTCTTGGGCTGGAGAACTATCCAAGACGATGCAATCACTGTGATGCAGTTCTCTCCCCAGCTTCATTTTGTTTCTTAGCTTGAGTCTCCTCTCCTCTGCTTTTTCACTCCTTGTCATTTATACTTCTGTGTTTTCTCTTTACCACTTGATGCTTTCTGGAGACTAAGATTTATGAGACTTTTGACAAGAAAAACAATGACAATTCTGACTCTAAAGCACCGTTTATTGGTCTTGTTTAAATTTTTGAAGTACAGGCTGACAGAACACCACCTGACACTCCTTGAGACCAAATCCTAATACATGACAATAAGGACTTGCTAAAGTTTTAGACTTCCTTCTCCACTCCCCTTATGAATACCTATCAGCTATCTGAAGGGTCTCTCATCAAGCTCAGTGAGTTTGTTCAGTTTATTATAACCATTTATCTGCTAACCCTTCACCATTATAACTCACAGGTAATTTTACAAAGAGGCCCAATTTTCTTGTTTTTGTCCGATTCTTTCCTACCACTTTGGTGCCACTGACCGCAGGAGTGCCAAAAGATCAACTGTTGATTCAGAAAAAAGCAGTGGACTTGCACAGTCCTCAGAGCTCCATGGCTTCAACTGCATGACTTTAGGTATTTGTCTCACTCCAAAGTATTATAGACAGCTATTGATTTTGCTTGGGCACAGGGCCATGGACAACGTGAATAAATCCAATGTCCACATCATGCCTCAACTGCTTCTTAACCAAGAACTCACTCCAATCTCCTCCCACACAGATGTTTCCCATGTGAGTAGCAAACACTTGCCCTACTCCAGAGTTTCTCTTTCACTCTCACACTGCTATTACACTCACAGCACTTCTGACACCAGATGTGTGGATGTTCCCCCCCTGCACAAAACAGTTCTGCAGTGCCAGCTGGTATACTATGATTTAACTAAATTCTGACACTGTCTACCTGGATATAGTGTCAGATCCCACAGGTGAACGGCTCATTGCCACAAGACTGCCCCCTCCCACTTGAGATGCCAATCATAAGTTTAGGTTATTACTTGTGCTTCAGACTGATGGGCTATAAACCAGGGGTTCCCACTACCCCCTCTTCTAGGTTCAGTTGATAGAGGGTCTCACAGAACTCAGGAAAACAGCTGACTTACTGTTTGCCAGTTTTATAAAAATATATGATAAAGGATACAGATGAACATGTAGATGGAAGAGATGTGTAGGACAGGTATGGGGAAGGGGCACAGAGCTTCCGTGCTCTCTCTGGGCGCCCCCATCCCCATGTGTTCAGCGACACGGCAACTCTTGCAGCTCCATTCTTTGGGATTTTTATAGGGGCTTCATCACATAGGCATGACTGATCCTTAACTCCATTTGTCCTCCCTCTCCCCTCTCTGGAGGATGGGAAGTGGGACCTAAAATTCCAAGCTTCTGATCATGGCTGGGTGTTTCTGGTGACCAGCCCCCACCCAGGAACCCCTCCAGAGTCACCTTATTAGAACAAAAGGCATTCCTATCACCCAGGAAATTCCAAGGGTGTCAGGTTGGTGTCAGGAACTGGGATCAAAGACCAAATATTAGAACAAAAGATGTTCCTAGTTCTTTAATCACGTAGGTAATTACAAGGGTTTTAAGAGTTTTGTGCCAGAACAGAGGAGATGTAGATATATTTTTTAATTATCTCACATTTCCTTCATGGAAGAGCCCCTCTGCCTCACCTTCTGCTGGAAGTATGGGCGGGTATAACCAGAGCTTGAAAGGAAGCTACAAAAATAACTCTAGGGCTTCCCTGGTGGCGCAGTGGTTGGGAGTCTGCCTGCCGATGCAGGGGACACGGGTTCATGCCCTGGTCCGGGAGGATCCCACGTGCCGTGGAGCGGTTGGGCCTGTGAGCCATGGCCACTGGGCCTGTGCGTCCGGAGCCTGTGTTCCGCAACGGGAGAGGCCACAGCAGTGAGAGGCCTGTGTACTGCAAAAAAAAAAAAAAAATATATATATATATATATATATATATATATATATATATATAAAATGAGCAAAATCCCTGGAAAATTTATAGTCAAGAATTCATATAAAACTCTACATATTCAGATGCATATGTCACGGAAGTTGGTGCTATTTTTCTCCTCATTTTACCCCTTGATTTACTGTGGTCTCTGATTTGGCGGATTTGGACTGCAATCATGTATACATAAGTGTCTGGTTTACTTTCACCGATGTATCCAAAAGCTGTAACATTTGTTTCATCTTTTACTTTTGCAAACAAAACCTCTCAAATTTACTGCAGGGATTTACTTTATTTTTTTCTGCCCCTTGTTTCTTTATTTTTCCCTTCTGTCCTGGCTGGTTAGAATTGGCAGCTGCTTTGCCCATTCCTGGGAGAAAATCCTGCAAAGCTAATGATGCTGGTAAGGGTTCCATTCATTGCAGGAAAATGTCAAACAAGGTACTTAGGAAGTGGAATTGGCTAGAGAATGTGGCTGTACCTTATTATTTAGAGTGGAGGGGGAAAGGTAGGTCTGTCAATTCTTTGCATTTAAATGTCATTCTTGTCTGTTTCATGGAGTTTTATGTCAGATTGAATATAACTGAGATTCAGCTAGTATGAATAAATGGAGCTACTTCTGCTACTAAGTACCTTTTTCCCTCTTGTTTTAGGAGGTTATATGAAAATATGAGCAGTCTGATGTGAAATCAAAGTGTTTTTATGCCTTATACACACACACACACACACACACATACACAGAATCACAAACTCCATGTACTCTTGTGTCACTAACTGTATGATTTATGTGACAATCAAATTGTGGGTACTGCCCTATAAGTATTCATCCAGAAGACATGCTTTTATCCACCATACCATCTTACACTGAACTAGTCTTTCTTCTGTCTTCTCATCTTCCTCCTTGTTATCTCCCTTCACCTACAGAAAATGTCCATCAATATATTCACTAACTTTTTTTTAACATATGAAGATAATGAATCTAGTTGGTCCTTGTTGTGGAGTGAATCTTGTTACCCCAAAGAGCATATGTTGAAGCCCAAGCCCCATTGTGACTTTGGAGGTAGGACCTTTAAGGAATTAATTAAGGTTAAATGAGGTCATAGGGTGGGGCCCTAATTCAATAAGACTAGTGTCCTTCTAAGAATAGGAAGAGATAGCAGAGATTTCTCACTGTCTCAGCATGCACAGCAGAATGGCCATGTGGGGACATAGCAAGAAGGCAGCTATCTACAAGCCAGGAAGATAGGTCCCACTAGAGATCAACTCTGCTGGCACCTTGATCTTGGACTTAAAGGCTCCAGAACTGTGAGAAATATATTTCTATTGTTTAAGCCACCCAGTCTGTGACATTCCGTATGGCAGTTTAAGCAGATGAATATAGTGCTTAATAGAATTCATGTTCTAAATTGTCCTCTCTCTTCTTGGAGATGAATATATTTCATGTAAATGGACTCTCTCATAGAGAGTCCTCTTAGAATTATTTTCAAATGTTTTTATATTTTTAAACTCGATTTTCAGAATACTCGTCTTACAGAAATTGCAAAAATAGGACACAGAATTTCTGTATAACTCTTCACCCACCATCTCCTAAGGTTTATGTCATATATAACCATAGTATAATTATTGAATCCAGAAAATTAACATTAGGATATATGGGTTATTAGTAAATAATCTAGAGACTCTGTTCTGGTTTCACCAATTGTTCAACTAATGTTTATTTCATAGTTCTGGTTCCAATTCAGGATTCCATATTGTATTTCATTATTATGTACCCTTTTCCTCCAATTTGTGACAGTTCCAGGTACTTGACACATTTGAAGAGTACTGGTCAGTTGTCTTCTACAATATTTTAAAATTTAGATTTCCCTATTGTCTCAGAATTTGATTGAGGTTCTGCATTTTTCACAAAAATAGCACAGAAATGATGCTGTGGGCTTCTCACTTTATAACAGGGGGCACATGATGTTGATATGTCTTGTTATTGGTGATGTTGATTTTGATCACCTTGTTAAGGTAGTATCTGTCACGTATCTCCACTTTACAGTTACCATTTTCCTTTAAAACTGCTAAGTGTCTTGTGGGGAGATACTTTGAGATTATGAAAATGTCCTTTTTTCTCATATTTTTGTCCACTAATCCATCAGTGATTCTTGTCTGCAACTGTTATGACTGTTTTCCTAGTGATAATTTTTCATTTCCATTATTCTTCCACATTGTATAATTGGAATTTTTCTAGAGAAGGGGCTTTCCCTTCTCTCTAAATTACTTATTCATTCAATTATTTATTTATATCAGTACGGTCTCATGAATATTTCCTTTATTCTTTGTGTTATAATCAGTTAGTGTCATATTTTGTCATTGTTCAAGTTGTCACACACATTTGGCCATTGAAGGATCCTTCAGGTGCCTCCTTAATTTAAAAATACTTCTATTGCTAAAAAGTGCTAACCTTCTTGTGAGCTTTCAGTGAGTTTTTGCTGGTGGAGAGTCTTGCGTGTTGATGGCGGCTGACTGATCAGGGTGGTGGGTACTGAAGGTTAGGGTGGCCATGGCAGTTTCTTCAAATAAGACAGCAGTGACGTTGGCCACATTGATCAACTCTTCCGTTCACCAGTGATCTTTCTGTGACATGCAAGGCTGTCTGATAGCATTTTACCCACAGTAAAACTTCTTTAAAAATTGGAGTCCGTCTTCTCAAACCCTGCAATGGTTTTATCAACTAAGTTTATGGAATGTTCTAAATCTTTTGTTGTCATTTCAACGGTCTTCACAGCATCTTTATTAGGAGTTGATTCCATCTCAAGAAACCACTTTCTTTACTCACCCAGAGGAAGCAACTCCTCATCTCTTCAAGTTTTATAGTGAGATGGCAACAATTCAGTCACATCTTCAGACTCCACTTCTAACTCTAGTTCTCTTGCTATTTCCACCACATCTGCAGTTTTTTCTTCCACTAAAGACTTGAACCCTTCAAAATCCATGAAGTTCGGAATCAGCTTCTTCCAAACTCCTCTTAATGTTGATACTTTGTCCTCTTCCCATGAATCACGAATGTTCTTAGTGGCATCTAGAATGGTGATTCCTTTTCAGAATCTTTTCAATTCACTTTGCCCAGATTCATCAGAGGAATCACTATCTATGGCAGCTATGGCCTTAGTAAATATATTTCTTAAATGATAAGACTTGAAAGTTGAAATTAGTCCTTGATCAATGGGCTGCAGAATGAATGTTGTGCTAGCAGGCATGAAAACATTAATCTCGTTGAACATCTCCATCAGAGCTCTTGGGTGACCATGTGTATTGTCAGTAAGCAGAAGTATTTTGAAAGTGATCTGTTCTGAGCAGTAGGTTTCCACAGTGGGCTTAAAATATTCAGTAAACCATGTTGTAAACAGATGTGCTGTCATCTAGGCTTTGTTGTTCCACTTATAGAGCACAAATAGAGTAGATTTAGCATCATTCCTAAGGGCGCTAGGATTTTCAGAATGGTAAATGAGCACTGGCTTCAACTTAAAGTTGCCAGCTGCATTAGCTCCTAACAAGAGAGTCAGCCAGTTTTTTGAAGCTTTGAAGTCAGACATTAACTTCTCCTCTCTAGCTATGAAAGTCCTAGATGGCATCTTCTTCCAACAGAAGGCTGTTTCATTTACATTGAAAATCTGATGTTCACTGTAGCCACCTTCATTAATTATCTCAGCTAGATCTTCTGGATAACTTGCTGCAGCTTCTACATCAGTGCTTGCTGCTTCACCTTGCACTTTATATTTTGGAGATGGCTTCTTTATTTAAACCTCATGAACCAACTTCTGCTAGCTTCAAACTTTTCTTCTGGAGCTTCCTCACCTCCCTCAGCCTTCGTAGAACTGAAGAAAGTTAGGACCTTGCTCTGGATTAGGTTTTGGCTTTAAGAAGTGTTGTAGCTGATTTGATCTTCTATCCAGACCACTCAAATTTTCTCCGTATCATCAGTAAGGCTGTTTTTTTGTTTGTTTTTTGTTTGTTTTTATCGTTTGTGTGTTCACAGGAGGAACACTTTTAATTTCCTTCAAGAACTTTTCCATTGCATTTATAACTTGGTTAGCAAGAGACCTAACTTTTGGCTTGTCTCAGCTTTGGACATGTCTTCTTCACTAAACTTAATCATTTCTAGATTTTGATTTAAAGTGAGAGATGTACAATTCTTCCTTTCACTTGAACACTTAGAGGCCATTGTAGGATTATTAATTGACCTAATTTCAATATTGTGTCTTAGGCAATACAGAGGCTGAAGGACATGGAGGGAGATAGGGGAAAGGCCAGCTGGTGGAGCAATCAGAACACACATAACATTTATCAGTTAAGTTCATAATCTTGTACGGGCATGATTCCTGGCACCTCAAAACTACAATAGTAACATCAAAGATCACAGATCGCCATAACAAATGCAATAATAAAAAAAAGTTTGAAATATTGTGACAATTATCAAAATGTGGCATAGAAACACAAAGTGAGCAAATGCTGCTGGGAAAAAAAAAATGGTGCCATAGACTTGCCTGATGCAGAGTTGCCACAAACCCTCAATTTGTAAAAAATGCAATATCTGCAAAATACAATAAAGTGAAGTGCAATAACACGAGGTCTGCCTGTTTATTCACATACACGCAGATATAGCCTTGTCCATTTTCTTACCTGTAACTTCTTTTTCCAACATTGAGAAACGTGGCTTTCATTACCTACTATATATTTACTTATCTTCTCAATCCTAATATATACATAAATTAGTTTTAGAGCCATATCCCTATGAAAATCAGATTTACTAACAAGAATGCCATGTCAGTGTACAGTTCTTTTTGTTGTAATCTTTATAGCATATAATCACAGTCTTCTTTTCCAAAGTTATGCAGGTCAATTCTTCTCTTTCCCTTGCCTTTCTGTTTTTTTAAGATGTTGGGAGTAGGAGTTTATTAATTAATTTATTTATTTTTGCTGTGTTGAGTCTTCGTTTCTGTTTGAGGGCTTTCTCTAGTTGTGGCAAGCGGGGGCCACTCTTCATCGCGGTGCGCAGGCCTCTCACTATCGCGGCCTCTCTTGTTGCAGAGCACAGGCTCCAGACGCGCAGGCTCAGTAGTTGTGGCTCACGGGCCTAGCTGCTCCACGGCATGTGGGATCCTCCCAGACCAGGGCTCGAACCCATGTCCCCTGCATTAGCAAGCAAATTCTCAACCACTGCGCCACCAGGGAAGCCCTCCCTTGCCTTTCAGTGTAATTATCTGATTCAAGTTATTCAGGCATAACACAGTCAAAGTCATTTGTTACAGTTTGACTTCCATTTGGGATCTCCCCAGCATCCTGGTTGGTTTCAATTATTTATTTATTTTGGAGGAAGGGGATCCCATCACCAAATTCTGATATGGTGGTAGTAAGGCAGAGGAACCCTCCCCTCGGATCTAGCAAGCGATTCTTGGACAGCAGCTGGATGTCCTACAGTGTAACTCAGCTCTGACACTACCTACCTGGAGGTAGCATCAGATACCACAGTTTAAGGACTCAGTCCTGCAAGACTGCCCCCCACACAGGTCAGACACCAATCTCAAGTCTAGGTTGTTACCTATACTTCTGACCAACTGGCTATAAATCAGAGATTCCCAGGACCCCCTTCTTAGGTTTAATTAATTTGCTAGACTGGCTCACAGAGCTCAGGAAACCTGTTTACTCATTATGTTATCAATTTATTACAAAGGATTTTAAAAGATACAAATCAAGAACCAGATGAAGAGATACATAGGGCAAGGTATAGGAAAAGAGTGCAGAGCTTCGTTGCCCTCTCTGAGAGCGGCACTCTTCCCAAATCTCTGAGTGTTCATCAGCCCAGAAGCTTTTCAAACCCGTCCTTTTGGGGTTTTGTGGAGGCTTCATTATGTAGGCATGATTGACTAAATCATTGGCCACTGGCCATCAGTTCAACCTCTAGCCCCTTTTTCCTCCCCAGAGGTGGGGTTGGAGGCAAGGACTGAAAGTTGCAACCTTCTAATCACAAGGTTGGTTCTCCTGGCAACCAGCCTCCATCCTTAGGCACTTTCCAAAAGTCACCTCATTAACACAACAAAAGACACTTTTATTGCTCTCATCACTTAGGAAATTCCAAGGGTTTTCAGAGCTCTGCCAGAAACTACATGAAGACCAAATTTTATATATATGTATATCTTATTATAAATCACGAAATCACATGGAGTGTGTTAAACTTTACCAGAGATATACCAAAAAGTATATTTAAACAAGTTTCACTCTCCTCATCCCTTCCACCCTATTACCATCCTCCCATTTTTTCTCACCCACTCTTGTTAGGTAACTTGTCTCAGTTTCTGGTTTATTCATTCTCCATTTTTTTTTTTTTTTGCATAAGTTAGCAGATATATTCATGGTTTCTTAAATCTCTTACATAAAGAAGAGTATACTTTAGATTATCTTTTGTAATTAAGTCGCATATATTGTGATGAGAAAACAGGGTACATTCCCCCAGTCATGTAAATGACTAGAGCTTATAAAATAGGACACTAATACCCTGGACTTTGAGGCCAGAAGGACCTGGGTTTGAACCCAAGTTCAATCAAGTACTAATTGTGGTCTTAGAAAACTAACATATCTAGATATTAATTCCTTTGTCTATAAAATAGAGATGATATTAGTATCCACATTACAAGTCTGCTTAAGGATTAAATAAGCATTACATCTAAAGCTCTCAACATAGTGCTTGACATTTGGTGAAGTACTCAAGAAATGTTAGAAGTATAGTCATATTAGTGTATTAGTACAGTAAGTATGAATTTGTAATTAGCTAATTGCTTATGGCTAGAAATTTTTTTCTGTCATAATTTCTTTCTTTAAATGAAGACCATCAGTAACTCTGCACACAGATTTTTCCCTAGAGAATTATATAAAAGAGCTGATAATACTATTAATTTGGAAGAAAATCCTCAACTCTGCCCTGTTAAAATTGCAGTTATTTTTTAAAAGTTCAAATATCCTATTTGTACTAATCTTAATCTCTTTATACTATAAGAGTCATAACACCTCTCTGCACCAACTTCCTATGCTATTTGTGACAATGGAATTTGTAAAAGACAAGATCTTTATGACTAATATAATTTTTGTACTGGAAAAGGTAATGGTGAAAGTAGTTAATCTGTTGTAGGTATGCTGTTGCAGTAATTCTGATATGTTATCATATTTAAATATGAATTTAAAGTCTGTGGATCTTGTGCAAACTGAGCAGTACTGGTTTGAAAGAATCGTACCCTGTGTTGACAGATTTTTAATTTATTAACATTTATTAAGTTCCTGATATGGGTCATGCCTACAGTAGGTGCTGGAGGTAAAACAACAAAAAAGAGGTAGTCCTTCCTTCAAAGACCTCACAGTCTAGTCAGTTCCCAGAAGTTATTTGAGTTGGTGGGAAAGTATGTGAAAATTGGACTTTACATCTTAGATCTGTTTTGACGCAGCCAGAATCTGTTTGGACCGTTCAGAATGAGTTGGGGCCGTTCAGAATGAATTTAACCCGTTATAATCCATTAGAATAATCTTTTCAATCCTCCTTCATTCTATAAGTATGTATTGAGTGACTATTTAGATGGAAGGCACTGTTCTAGATGCAGGATCTACTGCAGTGAAGTCCTCATTCTCAGAGAGCTAGAGGATGAAGGCAACTTGGCCATCTATCAATGCAAATCAGTCAAGTGATCATAAATACTAGGGACAAAGTAGATGAAGCATATGGAAAATGGATGAGTTTGACATTTTGTTCAAATTGGTTAGGAAAGGCCTCTCTAATAACAGAATATCTGAGCAAAGATTTAAGAAATGGAGAGTATATGCTATGTGGTAATCTGGAGGAAGAGAGTTCCCTAAAGCAAATTCAGAGGTCCAGAGTTGGAAGTGTGCCTGACATGTTTCATAATGAGCAGAAAGTCAGTAGGGAGAGAGAAAGGAAATGAGAGAGTGAGAGAAATAACGACAGTACGGTAGTGAAGGCCAGTTTCCTATAGGAGAAGCTATCGGAGGAATTTGAGCAGATAAATGGCATGATCTGCCTTACAGTTGTAAAAAATTAATCAACAGAAACCTTAATTATTGATAAATAGAGTTGGGAGACCAGAAGGGGGAGCTCTCAATAGCAGAGCCCAACAGGAAGAGGAAAGACTCTGCTTCTTTCCTGGCAAAAACTCTGCTAATGAAAAGCCATGGACTCTTTGTTTACTATAACCCTCCCAACTTCTTTTTCCTCTCTTTAAAAATGTTCTCCTTCCCTTGCTGTATGGAGACTTACCGTGGCTCGCCATGTTGCAGACCCTGAATTGAAATTCTCTGCTGATCTCTGAGGAATCCATCTTTGCTGGAGAAATATCTGGCAGTCTGTTTGCTTCAGGTCAACACAGTTTAGAAGGATCCTGTTGGTCCTTGTGCTGAGAGTAGGGTGTCAGGGCACATGGGTGAAAGCGGGGAAATCTGTTGGAGAAGAGATCCAGCAACTGAAATCCAATTGAGAAATACAAAGTCTCAGACGAATGTGGGTGCAGTGGAGTGTTGAGGTGGTGGTGTTCTTAAAGTATTTTGAACCTATATTCATTAAGGACGAATCCAAAGTTTGGACCTTAGCTTCCATAAAAGTCAAGTCTGAATCATTAATTATCCATTAAGGGCCCCATGTGGAAGCCATTCTCTCATTCCTTGTGGAGAAGCTGTATTCCATTTCCTGAGAGAAAAAAAAGATGAGCTTAAATTAAACCACAGGGAAATGTACAATGTTTCAAATGGATGGAGGCCCATCCCCTGAAGTGCTTCGTGTATCACCTCACATAGGAGGACTGAGAAATCGCGCGGTCTCATTCACTTGCATAGAGGCATCCAGAGCTGCAGGGACATTTTTTGATGCTCAGGAATGGGGGAAAAGCTAAGGCTAGTTCAGTGCCATGAAGTCCAGTTCAAACCTGAGTCGGTGTGTCCACATCCTCACTCTGTAAGCTGATCCACAGACCGTGTCCTCTTCAGGGCCAGAAATATGCTCTACCCTCTAACCACTTTAAAATTTTTACTTTATTGGACTGCATATCTTGGGATTTATTTGCAGCTTAGGAATTACCATGCTTGAAATTGTCAGGCATTTACCCCCAAATGACCTGGAGTCTAATGTTCATGAGTTTATAGCACTTTTTTCCCTTCTAATTATAGAGAAGAAAGGCGCTTTTTCTACCCAGATAGCTTGTCACATTCTAGAAAAATCAGATGTTTCTTCGCCAAGGGTGGAGAAATACCAGACATATGATGTTCTATCTTACTTCTGGCTGTGCAAGTTTCCTGTATTCTTTCGATTTTTGAAGGCCATGGTGGATTTATTTATTGTTAGGAACTGTTTTTTTTTTTTTTTTTTTTTTTAGCCTCAGATATTGTGTTTTTCTTTTCCCTCCACAGTGTCAGGTTGCCTATGTTTATCTTAGAAAAATAATAGGACTGACTTGAGAAAATGAATTTATGTTGGCTTGGCCCCTACTGCACTGCCATATGCATTTTAAATGACCCAGAGGAATTATCTGTATTAATAAAAATGAATTCTTAATTGGGTCTTATAATTTAATTGAGGGCTGATTCCTTTATTTTAGAAAGAGGTTTCATTTAGAACTGTACTAAGCTCTATTTCAAACCCTGCTTTTGGAGAAGGCAGCTCTAGTTGCATATCTTACAGCAGAACCAAAGGAGGAAGCAATAGATTCAAAGGAGAATAGGTTTATACATCTAATGGGACAGCTGAGCTATGTTATGGAAAGCAGAGAGCAACCCTAAACGTTATTCCTGGGCATTTTGGCAATGAACCCTACTGGTGTAAACCTGATGAGCTTCTTAGGGTCTAATGGAAATGATTGTGCTTATTTACACATGGGCTTTATTTGTTCATTAAAAGCTGCAGGTAAGCAGTGCTCCCACAAGGATTTGGGGCTTGATTCACAAGAGACCATATGCGCTCCTTCTGTTTCCAGGAGTGATTCAGTTAATTCAGCACAGTTGAATCCAATGATGTTTCAGGCGAGAGCATTGGAAAGAGTCCTAGAGTTAAGAGTGAGGAAACATAAATTAAATGGTATGACAAGTGTCAGGGCACCATCAATTTTCTGAGCCTCAGTTTCCTGAGGCTGAAAAAAAGAAGAGTGGGGGCGTTGGAGTAGGTACATTTTAAAACAATTTCCAAATATGAGATGGAAAACATCTTTTTAATGTTTTTGTCCTTCAGGAGGCCATCAACATTTAAATGACTGTGTTAGTAATGAAAAAAGAAAAAGATTATTCATGGCCCAGTGATCATGCACACATCTGTGGCCACTTTTCCCTTCAGTGTGATGTAGGGAAGGTTGTGTAATGTGTTGAGGACCAATGTCAGCCCTCCAGCTTTCCACCACATCTGAACTGGGACATGGTTAGCAGCTGCCAGGGATCTAGTCCCCCGAACTCACACCAGGAGGGTGCATTACCTGCGTCTGATTTATATTTGACTCAGGAGCAAATGCCTTTTAACTCTATCTAGGCCCTAATAATTTAAAACAAGCTCTGAAGCCAAGATTTCTTGGAATAGGACGAAAGTGGGCAGTTAGAATAATTTGTGTGAATCTCCTTCTGGGAAAAAAAGAATGAAAACATGCTTACTTCACATTGTATCATCTAGGAGCATAAATCCCAGATTTATGGGAACCCTTTCGATACTAAGAGATTTCTTTTATAATTTTAATGTTGCGGCTTTTTGGGGTTTGAAATGATTCCATAATCATTTGAGAACTCCCCCCAAGACCTAGTTACAACTGGGGTTCGTCTGTTGTTGTTAGGAAAGTTAAAGGGGTAGCTGACTAACGGTTCTTTAACACCTAACTGCATAGCAAACATTGTTGTGGTTCTTTTATATAATCATTCCTGGAACTGTTATGTGCCAGGAACTGTAATAATAATAGCAAACATAGACGTGGCACTCTCTACACCAAGTGTAAAAAGTTCTTTATATATAATAATTAGTTTAGTCCTCACTGTAAGGGAGGTATTATTATCACCACTTACAGATGAGAAAACTGAGGCATCAAATAACTTTTCCAAGGTCACACAAGCTAATTTTTGAAACCAGCAACCTAGCACTGTAGTCTCTGCACTTGACTAGGCAAACAGCATATGTGTTAGTTTCCTCAATCCTTACAGCATCCTAATTTAGCAGTACTTCTCATTCTACTTTTCATATGAAGAAATAGAGGAACAGAGAGGTTAAGTAACATGAACCAGTTACACAGACAGTGATTCAGCCAGGTCTATAAAGTGCTTGATTTTTTTACTACTGCATCCAAAATAAAACCAAAAAACAGAAGTGTGCTTAGTTTTTTTTTGTTTGCTTGTTTTTTGTTATTGTTCCTGAAATTTGATGGCTACGATTTCAGAATATGTATTTCTAAATAGAATTTCAAAGAGGGGGGTAAATGAGAGTTATGAATTTCTGAGCATTAGAGATATGGCCAACAATAGAAAAAAAATCTCAAGGTTATCAGAGCTTTGTAAGTAATAGTTCAGGCCCTGAAGTCAAACAGCTCTGGATGAATTCAGCTCCATTGCTGATGAGTATGGACTCTTGGGTGAGTGACTTACACTATCGTAATTCTAAAAATACTTGAATACAGGTCAAGTTAGCAATTCAGGAGCCAAGAGAAATGGAGATCTAGTTATAGGAATCAGAGTGTAAGGTGAGGATTTGGTCTAAAATCCATATTGGAAGGCCTGGTGCTTAAACGTTACTGAAAAAGGAAAGAGGATATTAGACTAAGGTTGGCTCGACACTGAACTGAGTCACTTCAGTTTTTCACTAGGGCTCCCTAAGGCCATCCCTTGGCTTTGGGCACATTTGAATCAAGAGCTCATAGTCAGAGATACTGGGTATTAGCATTTATGGCTCCAACATTGAGGAGAGGACAGAGAACCAGTTAGATACCAAGTCCCCCCATAATAAAGGGGGAAATGCACTGAGATTGGCTCTGGAGTGGTGTTTAACCATGCTTCTTTTTATAGTTTGCTTGTCTGTTTGCTAATACTTTTACCTTCCTAGCTAGAAAACTGGAGCAGGTAAATAACTGTCTATTTTCCCCACTGGAAGCAAATAATCACCGAAGATTGGCCTTGTCTCACAAATGCTTTCTCATAAGCATTCATCATACTGAGAAGTACCAAACGGTTAGCTACTTATACCTTTCCACCCCAGAATGAATGTTCGTATGCCCATAATCAGATTAAGGAAGGTCTAGGTCAATCACAGACTGTTAATCTAGGGCCCTACTCATAGTAATGACATGAAGATCTATCTATCATTTGTTCCTCTAAGATCTTCAGCTTGCTGAGAATTCCATGGAAACATTGGTGGAAGCTAGACCACCACCACCAGAAAAGAAAAGGTATGAAATTCAAAATTTATATGTGTATATCAATGACCAGCAAGTAACAATTGCCGTTTAATAAATACACTGGCATTCAAGCAAATAAATGATCATGAAAAGCAAATACACCCTCCGAGAGTGGGCTTTCCTGCAACTCAAGGCAAGTCACTTGCTTACCAGCCTCAAGGCAGAAACTGATTCGTTTTCTTCTTTCCTAACTTTTTCTCTAAATTGAGTAAAACCTGATTATCAACTGTGATACGTCCAAGACATGCCTCAGCAAGAAATATAAGTTCACCCCTCTGTTTCTACACTGCTCTGAAGTTTTGGGCTTATCCACTAACGCTTAGCAGGAAACAGAGGTGATAGGCTGGCTGCTTGGTGGTACTGAGACACATCCAAATATGGAGACACGTGGGGACCATCCCCCAACCTGCACCACATGACAATCAAAATGCTTGGAAGTAACGTGACGTGGGCTGTTCCATCGTGTTTGTTGGGAACAGAGACCAACTCAATGTGAGAGCAACTTGGCTTACCCTAATAGGAGTTACAGAGTAATTAAATTCTTCCACATCACATGTAAGTATAATGTGTTAATAAAAAAGTAATCACACCTCCATTGTTTCTGCAGGTTCAGCTTAATTACATGGCAGTTAGAACTCTCTCCTTATTCATACTCAGCGAGGACTCCCTTTACCATCTGCTGATATTTAATTAATATACATTCAACACACTGCTCTATTATTAAATGTAATGACTTCCTCTGAGCTCTAAATTCAGAGCAACATGAATGGAAGATGTAATGAAAGAAAATAACATCTGCTCCCCTTATTAAATACTATATACATATTTATCTACACATTATTTAATCCAATTTAGGGAAGATATTTTCAGCTCTAAGCCTGCAAGGACTCTTGGAAGCTTCAGGAGTTCATGGATTACTGAGAGCCAAGATAGAATTTTCTTGGTTAGCAGAGTTATGTGATTGGAAAGTAGTCCCCTGTTGACCCTATTGCAAAAGTTTGGAAATTTGAAGAACTGGTCGATGATTAGAAGAAAAACAGGGCTTCCCTGGTAGCACAGTGGTTAAGAATCCACCTTCCAATGCAAGGGATATGGGTTCAAGCCCTGGTCCGGGAAGATCCCACATGCCACAGAGCAACTAAGCCCGTGAGCCACAACTTCTGAGCCTGCACTCAAGAGCCGGCGAGCCACAACCACTGAGCCCACGCACTGCATCTACTGAAGCCTGGGCGCTCTAGAGCCTGTGCTCCGCAACAAGAGAAGCCGCTGCAATGAGAAGCCTGTGCACCACAACAAAGACCCAGCACAGCCAAAATCAGTAAATAAATAAAAATAAATAAATTTATATTTAAAAAAGCAGAAAAACAATGTGTGTTTCTTCCTAGCTAATATTTTCAGTAAATGTTTAATACTAAAATGCCATGATGTATAGACTTCAGAGGTAAAAGAGAATGATGACAGGGCTTAGAGAATACAGCTGCCCCCGTTACAGAAATTCAGATGATGTCAAGGCTTCCAGCTTAACTTATATGTACTTGGCATTATAAACCAAAGAGTATTAAACTTGCAAGTTTCTAAATGTTATAAATGAGGAAACAGACTCAGGTATTGACATGCCTAAGATTAGAACATTGCAAAAAATGGAGACCCAAGCCAATGATGTAGGAGGTGGGGCAACTGGGGTGGTCTGCCTCCTGCCCCAGGGGCAGGCAACGAGGAAATAGTGTATGGTCTAAAGAGAAAGTATAAACAATTATAAAACTAATTAAAAGTCAGTCTGCTTTTTATTACCACCATGCAGTGGCAATCTCGTGATAAGATATCAATACCTCTCCCCGAGGGGTGGACTGCTCCTCCCAAATCCCCCTCACTTCCCATGGATAAACCACTGCCCAAGCTCCTAATTCAATAATCCAGTCACACTTTACAACACCGTGCCATCTGATCTCAACTCACTTTCTTTTTTTTTTTTTTTTGCGATATGTGGGCCTCTCACTGTCGTGGCCTCTCCGGTTGCAGAGCACAGGCTCCGGAGGCGCAGGCTCAACAGCCATGGCTCACGGGCCCAGCCTCTCCACGGCATGTGAGATCTTCCCGGACTGGGGCACGAACCCGTGTCCCCTGCCTCGGCAGGTGGACTCTCAACCACTGCGCCACCAGGGAAGCTCTCAACTCACTTTCTGAGAAAGGTTTATACTTACAATATTTCAAATGGGAGGCAAAAATCCATTTTAGTTATATCTGAGCTAATCCAAATGCTGCAGATACCAGATCCTGCTTTGAGGAATTCTGGCATGATGCCACTCTCTGAAAATATAACTCTCAACGAACCTCCCTGCTTACTGAGATACTAAGAAGTAGATGGGGGACTTGTATCAGGAATCCCTGCTCTGAACTGTGCATTCCTAAAAACTGAAGAACCCTCCTGTCACAGTAACAAGAGAAAGCATTCATATTTGAACCTAGCATGTGCCCATATGGCGATAGCCTGGATGGTTTTGGGGGACAATGAGAGGCGACAATGAGAGATGGGCTTGGTTAGCATGTGGTAGACCCTCCCTTAGGGGTCAAGGATGGTCTCCCGATTTGTATGCGTCCTCCCAGCCCTGTTCAACAGGTCTTGGGGCTCCCATTGTCTATGATGTGGGCGACACACCCTATAATGCCTTATACGAAGGTTCATTGTTTCCCTGTTAAGCTCACAAGGTGATGAGTCCTGGTAAGTCTTCTTCTTTATGCCCCTAGTACTATGTTCAGTGTCTTTCATGTAAGTAACTCTAAGTTCATGTGTATTAAATTGAAATTATTTGATCAGGACCCCTCTTCTACCAGGTGTTGCAGAAAAAGTTAATTGGGATTAAATTGTTTGTATAAGGTCCCATGGCAAAAGAGCAAAAGTCTTCCTTTCTACCTCTGAGATTCACTTTCCAAAGTTCAAACAGTATCCATCTCCCTAGTTCAGTGAGGGTTAAAGATTCGGTTTTTTTCTCTCAGGGACTATCTTTCAAGAACTTCTCCCTCTTCCCTGCATCTCCAGCAAAATCAAAATCCCCTTAGGATGAGTAATTTAAATATATGAGTGCCTATAAATCCCAGTTACCTTTGCAGAGATGCTAAACGGAAGATGCTTTCTTCATCATGGTAGGTGAAGCAACCTGTCCATCATTATTGACAAAAAGGAGCCAGCCAAAGATATCCTTGGGACCAGCTATGTCCTGCTCCACGGGACACACCCAGTGAACTTTCTGTCCCTGACAGCCAGTGCATCCTCAGAAGTCATACAAATGCCTCAGTCAAGGTATTATCATTTCGGGGGTGCTTTTACGTTTTATTCAGTTATTTATTTTATTTAAATGATTGGAGGGGAAATACAAAGGGAGAAAAAAACCCAAAGGAAACATTTAACCATAGTTTCTGATCGTAGATAACAGCTCTAGGCGGGCCCTTTTCTGTGTTTGATTTTTTTTTAATTAATTTATTTACTTTTGGCTGCGTTGGGTCTCCGTTGCTGCACGCGGGCTCTCTCTAGCTGCGGCGAGCTGGGGCCACTCTTTGCTGTGGTGTGCGGGGGCCTCCCATTGCCGGGGTCTCTCCCGCTGTGGAGCATGGGCTCTAGACACGCGGGCTTCAACAGTTGCGGCTCGCGGGCTCTAGAGCGCAGGCTTAGTAGCTGTGTCTCACCGGCCCAGCCGCTCTGCGACATGTGGGATCCTCCCGGACCAGGGCTCAAACCTGCATCCCCTGCATTGGCAGGCTGACTCTCAACCACTGCGCCACCAGGGAAGCGCTGTGTTTGATTTTACAAGTGTGAAATTGAATTCATTCACTCTTCCATCCTCAGAGGGCTATCAGCAGTGTCACCCTGCTGCCTGCACAGTGATCGTTGTTAAGAACAGAGAAGACCAGACGCTGGTGTGGTCCCCCCTGGGGTGCTCCCACTGTGATGCGGTGATGGCATTTTTTGAGGCTGAATATAGTTATTGCCTTGCCCTATGTTTTTCTACCTGTATGTACATGGCTGACCTCTAAAGAGCGTGTCCTGTTAACTTCTAAGGTTAACATTTTCTCTTTCTTTAGTAAAATTTCTTACCTCTTACAGTAGCATTCAAACTTTTGAAACATAACCTAGAGTAGGAAATACATTTTACATCGCAATCCTGTAAATACACACAGTAGATTTTTTTGCATTTAAGTACATATCAGTGAAACAAATGTTGTATAAAACAATACTGAACCATGTTGTGAGACATTTTTAATGTTCTATCCATTTTCTTTTCTTTCTTCCCCTTTTCTCTCTTTTCTTTCTTTCAGTCCTTTCTTTCTTTTTAATATGGCATGACCAACTAATGAGTCCCATTTCTTAGCTTGAGAAGCACTGCCTTATGCCACATTAGCAAAATTATTCCTGGATATAACAATCCATTTTATAACTGGAACTGATTATCTTTTCAATAAAGAAAATAAACCAGCCTGGACTGTTTTCGGATGGCTCTTGTCAAATATATTTCTGTGGCCAAAAGATCAGTACAGTTTTTACACCAGACGAGAATATGAGTCATAAAACAAGAAAAAGATGTTTGTACAAAGTACTGGTTAGGTCACACTTGGGCTAGTATATGTACTTCTGGTAAACTACCTCAAGAAAGAGAGAATCAAACTAGAGAGAGATTCCAGGGAAGGCAGATGACAGGGCTGAAGTACCCTGAGATTCAGGGTAAAGGACATTGTGAACACAGAAGCTTCCTGCAAAGGGTCCTATTTGCATCTGCCTCGTGACATCATCACTCTGCTTTGCATGCAGCAGTGAGCCTGGGATTCTTCTTTTTTTCTTTTTTTAACATCTTTATTGGAGTATAATTACTTTACAATGTTGTGTTAGTTTCTGCTGTATAATAAAGTGAATCAGCTATATGTATACATATATCCCCATATCCCCTCCCTCTTGTGTCTCCCTCCCACCCTCCCTATCCCACCACTCTAGATGGTCACAAGAGCCTGGGATTATTTTAATCTGATTTTTTTTCAGATTGATATCAAAGAGTTGGTTTGGAAATGAGTGAGTTCTTTTTTTGGACCTAAACAGTATGAATATATCTATATCCTTCAACTATGCAATCATGTTGCTGCCTTTAAATTCCAGGACTTGTCTTCTCAATATTTCTGTCCTGAGAATGGTGTCCTTGGCATCTCATGATAGGGTTGCAAGTGAAGTGACCTCACAAGGAGGTTCACTTACTTTATTAAACACCTTCAGATGCCCAGAGACAAAGATAAAGACAGATCCACTATTTAGATACGCAGTGTGTAAGCCATGAGCAATTTTAGAAACCA
This sequence comes from Mesoplodon bidens, assembly GCF_964165515.1. Lineage (NCBI taxonomy): Eukaryota > Metazoa > Chordata > Mammalia > Artiodactyla > Ziphiidae > Mesoplodon > Mesoplodon bidens. The sequence goes on along the minus strand of NC_138181.1, from coordinate 14,881,758 downwards.
CACAATTCTTCCCCCTTCTTAACTCTCATTTTTCATGACTTGAGCAAGGGTACCAAACATGTTTTGTCAACATTAAGATTCAAATTCAGTTTCACTGGTTCTTAAGCCAGTCTGTGTTTGTTTTCATTTTTTGTTTGTTCTTGGTTTTGTTGTTTTATTAAACCACTACATCTGATACCTCAAATGTGACCAGAGAATACTGCTATGGACTGGATGTATGTGCCTTCCCAAAATTAATACCTCGAAGCCTTAATCTCCTATGTGATGGTGTTTGTAGATAAGGTCTTTCAGAGTTAATTGGGTTTAGACAAAGTCCTCAAGGTGGAGCCTCCCCACCCCCCATGATGGGATCAGTGCCCTGATAAGGAGATGAAGGAATCAAAACTCTCTCTATCATATGAGCCTCATGTGAGCAAGAAGGCTGCTGTCTACAAGCCCGGAAGTGGGCTCTCACCAGACACAGAATCTATTGGCTCTTTGATCTTAGACCTCCCAGCCTCCAGACTTTGGGGAATAAATGTTTGTTGTTTAAGCCACCCAGTCTATGGTATTTTTGCTGTAGTAGCCTGAACTACTGAGTAAGACAAATATTGTTTTTATTTAATCACTAGCTGGAGAAGAGGAAAAATGTCACTTCACCCTCCATAGATTGTTTTCACTTCTTTGTCTTACTTATTCCCTGATTCCAACCTCTGCAACAAAACACCAGCAAGTCAAACACATGGATATGAGCAGGACCACCTGACTGCTGCTCAGCACAGGCAGGCAGAGGTGAAGCAGGACAAGATTATGTCTGAGATCTCTTGTCATCTACTATCAAAATGATCATTGTGGGCTTGAGCAAATATTTGGGTCAAGGTAATTGTCTGGAGAATTTATTAATTGAACTGGTTAATGGATAATTATTAATCCATGCCCAGATGCTCTCTCCTTCCTTTTGTCCCCCACTGGTACACATAATACAGCAACAATTTTTCCATTTAATATACTAATAGGTTTGCCTTATCTTGTGTTTCGCTGGGAATTTGTTTAACCAAGACTTCACTGATGTGAACCCTTGTTTAAATTGAAAAATCTCAATGCCTTCCCCAATGACCTTGATACAAATCTTATCTGTGCATGAAAGTGGCAAAAACATATCTTTTTGTTGAGGCAGTGAGGGGATGAGCTAAGCTACATAGAGAAGTTACTTTAAATCTAGGACTGGAAATAAAGAGAAGGCTTGGTCCTTTCTTAGGGTTTACCTGATTGTCAACACAAACTTGATGGGAATGTGTGGACCTGTCACTTCCCTCTGGAACTGTGTCAGCAGTTTGAAGGGGGAGGGCACCATACTTTTGTGGGAAAAGGTGTAGGTTTGACATTTAGGCTTAAGAAGGGAGAAGATGATGGAGTCTGGAGAATTTTTGTGTAGGCTTTGAAACTGTTAATTTCTTATTGGATCAACTACACATTTATAGGAGCATTTCTGATGCATTTTATGAGTTAATAGACTCTGTTTTGTGGTAGCCTTAGTTAAGCATCAGGATAATGAAAAGATATATTCAGAAGAGCCATTGGCAGTGTCACCGGGTGGACGTGCGTTGTAACAAAATAGCTTCAACTGAAGGCCCGGACCAGCAATCTTGGTTCCATGATGGTAAGCAAAGAATTGCAAGCTACCACGTTAAGCTTAAGCACAAAGCAAAGTTTATTTAAGCAGACGTATACTCGCAGAGAGGGAGAGGGAAAAAGGGAGAGTGGGCTGTTTCTGAGAGCGGGCTGTTTAAGCGAAGTGAAGCAGGCCCAAAGCAACGTTTATCAAAGCAAAGGTACACTCTCAGAGACAGAGAGTGGGCTGTTTCTGCAAATTGAAAGCAGCATTCCTGTACAGGCTTAAGGGCGCTTTTAAGGAGCATTTTGCAGGGAGGTGGGGTGGCGGGGGAGTGACAGGGGATCATTATTTGATCAGCAGTCCCTGAGCTCTGTAACAAGTTTACTGCTGCGCATGCTCTCACCCTTGAATTGCTAAGAAACGCCCACGGTGGGTGGGGGGGGTGGGGGTGGGGGGCTAAACCACCTATAGATTTTATTATATGAGTTTGGGTTTACTGTAGGTTATACACCTGTCTGGTCTGGGCATGCGCAGCCCTAGGAAGTCCCCTTGTGTTACTGTGCCCCTCTTTACCAGGATAAGCCACCCTCCACATGACCACACTTTGACCCGTTCTGGGCAGGGTCAAGGGAGAGTCAGTCCCCAGGAGGCCCTGTGACTCGATTTCTTCTAGTCTTTCTCGCCACTGTCACCTCCTTGCTGCTAGTGTCTGACTAACTACCTAACAAAACTGAGCAGGACCCTGTGGGGCTCCTGGGCACAAAAGCCTTTCTGTGTCCCCCATTTCTTTCTTTCTTTCTTTTTCTTCCTTCCTTCCTTTCTCTTTACTGGAGTATAATTGCTTTACAATGCTGTGTTAGTATCTGCTGTATAACAAAGTGAATCAAATATACATAAACATATGTCCCCATATCTCTTGCTTCCTCAGTCTCCCTCCCTCCCACCCTCCCTATCCCACCCCTCTAGGTGGTCACAAAGCACCGAGCTGATCTCCCTGTGCTATGCGGCTCCTTCCCACTAGCTATCTGTTTTACATTTGCTAGTGTATATGTGTCCATGCTACGCTCTCACTTTGTCCCATCTTACCCTTCGCCCTCTCCATGTCCTCAAGTCCATTCTCTACATCTGTCTTTATTCCTGTCCTGCCCCTAGATTCTTCATGACCATTTTTTCAGATTCCACGTATATGTGTTAGCAAACGGTATTTGTTTTTCTCTTTCTGACTTACTTCACTTTGTATGACAGACTCTAGGTCCATCCACCTCACTACAAATGACTCAATTTTGTCTCTTTTTATGGCTGAGTAATATTCCATTGAATATATGTGCCATATCTTCTTTATCCATTCATCTGTCGATGGACACTTAGGCTGCTTCCATGTCCTGGCTGTTGTAAATAGAACTGCAGTGAACATTGTGGTACATGACTCTTTGAATTACGGTCTTCTCAGGGTATATGCCCAGTAGTGGGATTGCTGGGTCATATGGTAGTTCTATTTTTAGATTTTTAAGGAACCTCCATAGTGTTCTCCATAGTGGCTGTATCAATTTACATTCCCACCAACAGTGCAAGAGGGTTCCCTTTTCTCCACACCCTCTCCAGCATTTATTGTCTGTAGATTTTTTGATGATGGCCATTCTGACTGGTGTGAGATGATATCTCATTGTAGTATTGATTTCCATTTCTCTAATGATTAATGATGTTGAACATTCTTTCATTTGTTTGTTGGCAATCAGTATATCTTCTTTGGAGAAAGGTCTATTTAGGTCTTCTGCCCATTTTTGGATTGGGTTGTTTGTTTTTTTGATATTGAGCTGCATGATCTGCTTGTAAATTTTGGAGATTAATCCTTTGTCAGTTGCTTCATTTGCAAATATTTTCTCCCATTCTGAGGGTTGTCTTTTCATCTTGTTTATGGTTTCCTTTGCTGTGCAAAAGCTTTTAAGTTTCATTAGGTCCCATTTCTTTTTTTTTTTTTTTGCGATATGCGGGCCTCTCACTGTTGTGGCCTCTCCCGTTGCGGAGCACAGGCTCCGGACGCACAGGCCCAGTGGCCATGGCTCACGGGCCCAGCCGCTCCGCGGCATGTGGGATCTTCCCGGACCGGGGCACGAACCCGTGTCCCCTGCATCGGCAGGCGGACTCTCAACCACTGCGCCACCAGGGAAGCCCAGGTCCCATTTCTTTATTTTTGTTTTTATTTCCATTTCTCTAAGAGGTGGGTCAAAAAGGATCTTGCTGTGATTTATGTCATGCAGTGTTCTGCCTATGTTTTCCTCTAAGAGTTTTATAGTGTCTGGCCTTATATTTAGGTCTTTAATACATTTTTTAGTTTATTTTTGTGTATGATGTTAGGGAGTGTTCTAATTTCATTCTTTTACATATAGCTGTCCAGTTTTCCGAGCACCACTTATTGAAGAGGCTATCTTTTCTCCACTATATATTCTTGCCTCCTTTATCAAAGATAAGGTGACCATAGGTGCGTGGGTTTATCTCTGGGCTTTGTATCCTGTTCCACTGATCTATATTTCTGTTTTTGTGCCAGTACCATAGTCTTGATTACTCTAGCTTTGTAGTATAGTCTGAAGTCAAGGAGCCTGATTCCTCCAGCTCCGTTTTTCTTTCTCAAGATTGCTTTGGCTATTTGGGGCCTTTTATGTTTCCATACAAATTGTGAAATTTTTTGTTATAGTTCTGTGAAAAATGCCATTGGTAGTTTGATAGGGATTGCATTGAATCTGTAGATTGATTTGAGTAGTATAGTCATTTTCACAATGTTGATTCTTCTAACCCAAGAACATGGTATATCTCTCCATCTATTTGTTTCATTTTTAATTTGTTTCATCAGTGTCTTATAATTTTCTGCATAGAGGTCTTTTGTCTCCCTAGGTAGGTTTATTCCTACATATTTTATTCTTTTTGTTGCAATGGTAAAAGGGAGTGTTTTCTTAATTTCACTTTCAGGTTTTTCATCATTAGTGTATAGGAATGCAAGATTTCTGTGCATTAATTTTGTATCCTGCTACTTTACCAAATACATTGATTAGCTCTAGTAGTTTTCTGGTAGCATCTTTAGGATTCTCTATGTATAATATCATGTCATCTGCAAACAGTGACAGCTTTACTTCTTCTTTTCCGATTTGGATTCCTTTTATTTCTTTTTCTTCTCTGATTGCTGTGGCTAAAACTTCCAAAACTATGTTGAATTGTGGTGAGAGTGGGCAACCTTGTTTTGTTCCTGATCTTAGTGGAAATGGTTTCAGTTTTTCACCATTGAGGATGATGTTGGCTGTGGGTTTGTCATATATGGCCTTTATTATGTCGAGGAAAGTTCCCTCTGTGCCTACTTTCTGGAGGGTTTTTATCATAAATTGGTGTTGAACTTTGTCAAAAGCTTTTTCTGCATCTATTGAGCTTATCATATGGTTTTTCTCCTTCAATTTGTTAATATGGTGTATCACATTGATGGATTGGCATGTATTGAATTATCCTTGCATTCCTGGGATAAACCCCACTTGATCATGGTGTATGATCCTTTTAATGTGCTGTTGGATTCTGTTTGCTAGTATTTTGTTGAGGATTTTTGCATCTATATTCATCAGTGATATTGGCCTGTAGCTTTCTTTTTCTGTGACATCTTTGTCTGGTTTTGGTGTCGGGGTAATGGTAGCCTCGTAGAATGAGTTTGGGAGTGTTCCTCCCTCTGCTATATTTTGGAAGAGTTTGAGAAGGATAGGTGTTAGCTCTTCTCTAAATGTCTGATAGAATTTGCCTGTGAAGCCATCTGGTCCTGGGCTTTTGTTTGTTGGAAGATTTTTAAGCACAGTTTCAATTTCAGTACTTGTGATTGGTCTGTTCATATTTTCTCTTCCTGGTTCATTCTCGGAAGGTTGTGCATTTCTAAGAATTTGTCCATTTCTTCCAGGTTGTCCATGTTATTGGCATATAGTTGCTTGTAGTAATCTCTCATGAACCTTTGTATTTCTGCAGTGTCAGTTGTTACCCCTCCTTTTTCATTTCTAATTCTATTGATTTGAGTCTTCTCCCTTTTGTTCTTGATGAGTCTGGCTAATGCTTTATCAATTTTGTTTATCTTCTCAAAGAACCAGCTTGTAGTTTTTTTGATCTTTTCTATCGTTTCCTTCATTTCTTTTTCATTTATTTCTGATCTGATCTTTATGATTTCTTTCCTTCTGCTAACTTTAGGGTTTTTTGGTTCTTCTTTCTCTCATTGCTTTCGGTGTAAGGTTAGGTTGTTTATTTGAGATGTTTCTTGTTTCTTAAGGTAGGATTTTATTGCTATAAACTTCCCTCTTAGAACTGCTTTTGCCGCATCCCATAGGTTTTGGGTCATCGTGTCTCCATTGTCATTTGTTTCTAGGCATTTTTTGATTTCCTCTTTCATTTCCTCAGTGATCTCTTGGTTATTAAGTAGTGTATTGTTTAGCCTCCATGTGTTTGTATCTTTTTACAGTTTTTTTCCTATAATTGATATCTAATCTCATACCATTGTGGTCGGAAAAGATACTTGATACGATTTCAATTTTCTTAAATTTACCAAGGCTTGATTTGTGACCCGAGATGTGACCTATCCTGGAGAGTGTTCCATGAGCACTTGAGAAGAATGTGTATTCTGTTGTTTTTGGATGGAATGTCCTATAAATATCAATTAAGACCATCTTGCTTAATGTATCATTTAAAGCTTGTGTTTCCTTGTTTATTTTCATTTTGGATGATCTGTCCATTGGTGAAAGCGGGGTGTTAAAGTACCCTACTTTTATTGTATTACTGTCGATTTCCCCTTTTATGGCTGTTAATATTTGCCTTATGTATTGAGGTGCTCCCATGTTGGGTGCATAAATATTTACAATTGTTTTATCTTCTTGGATTGATCCCTTGATCATTATGTAGTGTCCTTCTTTGTCTTTTGTAATAGTCTTTGTTTTAAAGTCTATTTTGTCTGGTATGAGAATTGCTACTCCAGCTTTCTTTTGGTTTCCATTTGCATGGAATATCTTTTTCCATCCCCTCACCTTCAGTCTGTATGTGTCCCTAAGTCTGAAGTGGGTCTCTTGTAAACAGCATATATATGGTTCTTATTTTTGTATCCATTCAGCCAGTCTCTGTCTTTTGGTTGGAGCATTTAATCCATTTACATTTAAGGTAATTATCGATATGTAGGTTCCTATTACCATTTTCTTAATTGTTTTGGGTTTGTTATTGTAAGTCTTTTCCTTATCTTGTGTTTCCTGCCTAGAGAAGTTCCTTTAGCATTTGTTGTAAAGCTGGTTTGGTGGTGTTGAATTCTCTTAGCTTTTGCTTGTCTGTAAAGGTTTTAATTTCTCTGTCAAATCTGAATGAGATCCTTGCTGGGTAGAGGAATCTTGGTTGTAGGTTTTTCTCCTTCATCACTTTAAATATGTCCTGCCACTCCCTTCTGGCTTGCAGAGTTTCTGCTGAAAGATCAGCTGTTAACCTGATGGGGATTCCCTTGTGTGTTATTTGTTGTTTTTCCTTTGCTGCTTTTAATATGTTTTCTTTGTATTTAGTTTTTGATAGTTTGATTAATATGTTTCTTGGCATGTTTCTCCTTGGATTTATCCTGTATGGGACTCTGTGCTTCCTGGACTTGATTAACTATTTTCTTTTCCATATTAGAGAAGTTTTCAGCTATAATCTCTTCAAATATATTCTCAGTCCCTTTCTTTTTCTCTTATTCTTCTGGGACCCCTATAATTCGAATGTTGGTGCATTTAATGTAGTCCCAGAGGTCTCTGAGACTGTCCTCAATTCCTTTCATTCTTTTTTCTTTATTCTACTCTGCAGCAGTTATTTCCACTATTTTATCTTCCAGGTCACTTATCCTTTCTTCTGCCTCAGTTATTCTGCTATTGATCCTTTCTAGAGAATATTTAATTTCATTTATTGTGGTGTTCATCACTATTTGTTTGCCCTTTAGTTCTTCTAGGTCCTTGTTAAATGTTTCTTGTATTTTCTCCATTCTATTTCCAAGATTTTGGATCATCTTTACTATCACTATTCTGAATTCTTTTTCAGGTTGACTGCCTATTTCCTCTTCATTTGTTAGATCTGGTGGGTTTTGTCCTTGCTCCTTCACCTGCTGTGTGTTTCTCTGTCTTCTCATTTTGCTTAACTTAGTGTGTTTGGGGGTCTCCTTTTCGCAGGCTGCTGGTTCGTAGTTCCTGTTGTTTTTGGTGTGTGTCCCCAGTGGCTAAGTTTGGTTCAGTGGGTTGTGTAGGCTTCCTGGTGGAGGGGACTAGTGCCTGTGTTCTGGTGGATGAGGCTGGATCTTGTCTTTCTGGTGGGCAGGTCCATGTCTGCTGGTGTGTTTTGGGGTGTCTGTAGACTTATTGTGATTTTGTGCATCCTCTCTTCTAATGGATAGGGTTGTGTTCCTGTCTTGATAGTTGTGTTGCATAGGCTGTCCAGCACTGTAGCTTGCTGGTCATTGAGTGGAGCTGGGTCTTGGCACTGAGATGGAGATCTCTGGGAGATTTTCGATGTTTGATATTACGTGGCATTGGGAGGTCTCTTGTGGACCAGTGTCCTGAACTTGGCTCTCCCACCTCAGAGGCACAGCCCTGATTCCTGGCTGGAGCACCAAGAGCCTGTCATTCACATGGCTCAGAATAAAAGGGAGGAAAAAAAGACAGAAAGAAAGAAAGAAGAAGATAAAATAAAATGAAATAAAATAAAGTAAAATAAAATAAAGTTATTAAAATAAAAAATAATTATTAAAAAAAGTTTTTAAGTAATAAGAAAAAAGAAACAAAAAAAGAAAGAAGAGAGCAATCAAACCAAAAAACAAATCCAATGATAACAAGTGCTAAAAACTATACTGAAAAGAAACAACAACAAACAAAAACGGACAGACAGAACCCTAGGCGAAATGGTGAAAGCAAAGCTATACAGACAAAATCACACACAGAAGTGTACACATACACACTCACAAAAAGAGAAAAAGGGAAAAAATATATATATATCGTTGCTCCCAAAGTCCACCTCCTCAATTTGGGATGATTTGTTGTCTATTCAGGTATTCCACAGATGCAGGGTACATCAAGTTGATTGTGGAGATTTAATCTGCTGCTCCTGAGGCTGCTGGGAGAGATTTCCCTTTCTCTTGTTTGTTCTCACAGCTCCTGGGGTTCAGCTTTGGATTTGGACCTGCCTCTGCATGTAGGTCACCTGAGGGCGTCTGTTCTTCGCTCAGACAGGACGGGGTTAAAGGAGCAGCTGATTCGGGGGCTCTGACTCACTCAGGCCGTGGGGAGGGAAGGGTACAGAATGCAGGGCGAGCCTGTGGCTGCAGAGGCTGGCGTTACGTTGCAACAGCCTGGGCCGCGCTGTGTGTTCTCCCAGGGAAGTTGTCCCTGGGTCACAGGACCCTGGCAGTGGTGGGCTGCACAGGCTCTCAGGAGGGGAGGTGTGGAGAGTGACCTGTGCTGGCACACAGGCTTCTTGGTGGCTGCAGCAGCAGCCTTAACGTCTCATGCCCGTTTCTGGGGTCCATGCTGATAGCCGCAGCTCGCACCTGTCTCGGGAGCTCGTTTAGGCGGCGCTCTGAATCGCCTCTCCTTGCGTGCTGCAAAACAAAGAGGCAAGAAAAAGTCTCTTGCCTCTTCGGCAGCTCCAGACTTTTTCCTGGACTCCCTCCTGGCTAGCTGTGGCGCACTAGCCCCTTCAGGCTGTGTTCATGCAGCCAGCGCCAGTCCTCTCCCTGTGATCCGACCGAAGCTGGAGCCTCAGCTCCCAGCCCCCACCCGCCCCGGTGGGTGAGCAGACAAGCCTCTCGGGCTGGTGAGTGCTGGTAGGCACCGGCCCTCTGTGCAGGAATCTCTCCGCTTTGCCCTCCGCACCCCTGTTGCTGTGCTCTCCTCCATGGCTCCGAAGCTTCCCCCCCTCTGCCACCCACAGTCTCCACCCACGAAGGGGCTTCCTAGTGTGTGGAAACCTTTCCTCCTTCACGGCTCCCTCCCACTGGTGCAGGTCCTTTCCCTATCCTTTTGTCTCTGTTTATTCTTTTTTCTTTTGCCCTACCCAGGTACGTAGGGGAGTTTCTTGCCTTTTGGGAACTCTGAGGTCTTCTGCCAGTGTTCAGTAGGTGTTCTGTAGGAGTTGTTCCACGTGAAGATGTATCTCTGATGTATTTGTGGGGAGGAAGGTGATCTCCACGTCTTACTCTTCCACCATCTTGAAGCTCCTCCTCTGTTCCCCATTTCTTGATTACAGGAGATAAGCTTCGTTCAGCCTCCATGATCTTCCCTGAGTTCCAACAGGCAGGTTCAAACAGATGCTTACTAGGGAAGGGAGGGGATGCAGAGACAAGGGAGGAAGAGTCAAGAAACAATAGTGCAGCCTTGGGGCAGGGTCCTGGTTCCCCCTCAAGGGATACAGACGACATCTTTGAGCTGTTTTACAGATACTGAATCCCCCGCCAGGTGGGAGAAGTTAACTGTGTGCTGCCCACAAGCACGCAGACCCCAGACCTGTTGGAACCAGAAGGCTGATGATGCCGACTCCCAGTTATCTCACCACCAGCCAATCAGAAGAACATAGGAGCTGATCATGCCCTCTTTGAACCATTACTATAAAACTCCTCACTACCCTCTCCAGGTCAGGACACAGTTTTGAGGGCATTAGCCTGCTGTGGCCCCCTTTGCCTGACAAAGCAACAAAGCTGTTGTTTTCTACTTCACCCAAACTCTGCCTCGGAGATTTAATTTGGTGTCAGGGTACAGAGGCCAGATTCAGCTTTGCCATCCTGTTCAATTAAACAGAAGTTTCAAGTATTAAATTTCTTAGTGTCAATTAACACAACACCCTAGGCCGGAACACATCACACAGATGAGTATTTGTTCTGAAGGAGAAGACATTCCTTCAGTTTAAGAAAATGCCTGGCCATGTCATAACTTGTTTTCCATTGTTATGTTGATGGTTTTCCTTATTATATGTAATTGGAGAAATGGTAAGCCCCCCCCCAGTGTGGAGAAAGAGAACGGCCATGCCTGTGTCAGTATGTGTTTGTGTGAGCTAGTGTGCGTGAGGGTAAGAGAGGGAGAAAGGCTGGGAGAGAAGGAGGAATGGTATGGTTGGATATTAAGGATGTAAATGGCCAGATTTCTAGACCACAGGGTATCTACGATTGGATGAGAAATGCTCCTCAGAGAATTACAGCTGCTTCACAGGAATGACACTTGCTGATAGATGCACCTGGAGTGTACCATTTCCTGACAAATCATTTCGCAGAAGCCTATTGCCTTGGTGGGCTATTAAGAGTAGATTACTAGAACTTAAAAAAGAAAAAAAAACAGGGAAAGATCATATGATATATTTTAGGGTCTTACACAGTCTCTCAGCCTCATAAAGATAAAATATAAAAATTTAAAAAAATTTAAAATGTTTGATCTCTCCGACTCAGGAAATGTAGTGCCAAGCAGAGGTAATTTGCCTCATTCACGTGGAGTGGGCTGGGCTGGCAATAAGAAATTCATTATTATGAGATACTTTGAGATGTCTTTAATCTGTTAAAAAAAAAAAAACGTACACACACATGTATACTGTTGTTTTGCTGTACTTTTTTTCAGCAGCCAAATCATCCCCAAGAGGGTTGGCTCACTGGTTTATTTCTATGTACGTGAATGAAATTTATCTGCGTATAAGAGAATATAGTCGCTGACCTTTACATGATATAAGGAAACACTTCAGTTCCTAATCACTCACCCTTCAGCTAGTCTTCAGCCCGCAAGGCATTGGTAAAACACTAGCCATAAGGAAAGGAAATTTTAAGAAGTCAGGTAAAGGAATGACAGTAACTAAAGACACCAGGTGCCTATTGGCAAAGTTAAGGGATTTCACACACAGCTGTTCATGGTGGCAGAATTAAATGCTTTTACAGCTTCAGAGCCCTGTCTTTGCTAAATTTCCTTCCACTTTTTTGCCTCCTGAGATTCAATTCATAGCCTGTCAGCATAACATTGTTTTTCAGTTATCATGAGAAATGATAAAGCTCCTTTGAGGGAATCAGTATTAAGAAGATGGTCTTGACTCAGACATAGAGAGAATGAAGGCAAGTAAATCCCGCACATCTCCCCGGGGCTCAGGACTGAAGTAGATGCAGACATGATGTCCTCCACTCTGGAAAGTCACAGTCCTCATGACAGAGACGTGAAATGAGGGAGTGAAACAGTGGCAAAACAACCACATTAATCAGACTCGTATTGTTTGGTTTACTAGCATTATCTTTCACTCACACAATAATCTTTGCAAGTAAATATTCTACCCGTTTTGCACATAACCTGAGGCTTTGAGAGGTTACTTTATTTTCTCAGGGTCACCCCGTTTGTGAATAATGGCAGAGTCAGGATTTGGTCAGTGGTTAATTGATTCTAAATTTCCCCCTTAACTTCACCAAGCCTCTCAGAGGTCAAGCTTGAGAGAGGGGAGCTGTTTTCATCCAAAGTCATTTGGCAAGAGCTTTCCTCCTAATACCTAGTGTGTGCTGACCTAGTTAGTGTAGGAAAGTGTGCAGAGTACTATGGGCTCACCGTGTCAACACATAGTCATGGAAGAGAAAGAAACAGACACAGCCCAAGGAAATTGTAATATGTATACAGTAGACACACTCACGCACAAGAAAAAAAAAGTGGAGGAACAGGAACGAAATTAACTCTGCTTTGGATGATTAAGAACACTCATGAGAAAGGTTTAAATTTAGTTATACCTTGAAGGATAACCACACACAGGAAGAGGAACATTATGGCTAAAACAGAAAGGTGAAGATGAACTCTGAGCGAAAGTGTAGGGCAGGGCTTCCCTGGTGGCGCAGTGTTTGAGAGTCCGCCTGCCGATGCAGGGGACACGGGTTCGTGCCCCAGTCCGGGAAGATCCCACATGCCACGGAGCAGCTGGGCCCGTGAGCCATGGCCGCTGAGCCTGCGCGTCCGGAGCCTGTGCTCCGCAACGGGAGAGGCCACAACAGTGAGAGGCCCGTGTACTGCCAAAAAAAAAAAAAAAAAAAAAAAAAAAAAAAAATGGTATGATTGTTTTACCAGATTATGAAGATAATCTGGCCCCCAGTTGCAGAAGGTGGAATTTAAAAGTCTTTAGGCTCTGGGGGGAGTACGTAGAGTGTGATAGAAATAAGAATATCTGGAAAAAATATTTCTGTCTGAAAGCACAGATTTGAAAAGAGTAGCTGAGGGTGCAGCTCAGGAGCTTGACCCTAAGTGCTAATAAATAATGACCCCAGGTGACACCAATTCAGTTAGCGTCTCCATTCCTTGCACTCAAAAGGTGGTCGGTGTTACAAGAGGAATGGATTGGATGTACCTGCTCCAGAGAGTGAAGAATAAACATTGCTCCCACTAAGCAAGCTGTGGATAAGCCTTAAGGACAGTGAACTTCCTGACAAGAGTCTGGAGAACAGTGAAGTGGAGCCTTAGCTCTTAACTGCTAAGGTAAGCTTTGGGCTGACATCCTCTTATAAAAGGTGAGAATCTGGAAAAGACACATCCATACTCTTAAGCGCCCTGTCTCTTGCTTCACAGAGACCTCCTAAACACACTCGGCACTAAGGCCACCATTCTCTCTGAAAAGTGGCTTCCTGTGGCCACAGTCAAACACCAGATAAACTGCGTATTTGCCTCTAAATCTTATGACTACGATCATTTAGGTCTGAAACTATTTAAAGCAGACAAACCCACATGCTACATCATTATTCTTATTTTTTTTGATAAAGCTCCCAGGGTCGCAGGTGGCTATACCAAGAAGCTAATGAGTATTAAGTCTCACTGCTCCTGATTTGCAGGATCCTTGTAAGGCTCTAGAAAGAGCCTGAAAATGTGTAAAGTCTGTGGAATTTGCTGGCCTTTTTTATTCTGAATTGTAATTTGTTGTGACTTTTTTTTCTTGTCTAAGTAAACATTCACACTTACACCTAATTTTTTATACTGTTTTATAAAGAGGGCTTCCCCAAATATTATAAGCTGCCCCTCCATGGTTTCTTTACCTTGGGCCATATAACTTCCTGATGTACTCTCTAAGCTATATTGGTTGAAAATATAAGCCTAGCTAACGAAATGAATTCACTCACTGAATACAATTACAGGTTTCCCCCGCTATTGGAAGGCAGAGTGGTCCTATGAAACCTCTCCTAAGCTGAAATGGTGCAAAGTAAAGAAGCAATTACCTTAGGACACATCTTGCTAATGACACACAAAATAAATTAAGATAAAGCACAGATGCTTACAGACACCTTTCAAAGCTACGGCGGCTGGATGCTGGGATGCTGAGTGTAGTTTCCTGGGAAGGAGCTTGGTGAGGCCACCCTCCCTGCCTGGGGTGCCCGCTGCCTCTATATAACAGTTTGCTGCAAAACAAACGCTGAATGCTATTTTCAATTTTCACCTTTTTTCATAAAAGCGCAAATCCTCTTCTGATTTCTTTCAGTTAGAGAAAACAGGTACTGATGCTGGTCTTTGGTAAAAGCGAAGTGGTGAAAAGTGAACTTTCGAAAAGAGAAGGAAACCTATATTGATTTTCAGTCACTTGAATATCAGGGATCATATACCCATCATTAAATTGGTTTTGTAATATTTATTTTGCAGCCATTTGTGTCAGCAGTTGACAAAAAAAAAGCCAGTTGTCTGTTAAGGCCAATCCCTCCTGACAAAAATCTGTATAATCTGCATAGAAGAGAAGGTAACATCTTTTTCTTCTCTGTGGTAAGTGACGTACATCCATGTTTTTTTTCCTTTGAGTTTCCTTTTTTTTTTTTTTTTTTACATCTTTATTGGAGTATAATTGCCTTACAATGGTGTGTTAGTTTCTGCTGTATAACAAAGTGAATCCGCTACATACATACGTACATTCCTATATCCCCACCCTGGCTTGAGCCTCCCTCCCACCCTCCCTATCCCATCCCTCTAGATCATCACAAAACTTTGAGCTGATCTCCCTGTGCTCTGCGGCTGCTTCCCACTAGCTATCTATTTTACATCTGGTAGTGTGTATATGTCATGCCACTCTCTCACTTTGTCTCAGCTTCCCCTTCCCCACGCCGTGCCCTCAAGCCCGTTCCCTACGTCTGCGTCGACACACAGCCATTTTATCCAAGAGCGATTTCTAGTTATTGAGGAACAGATTAAAGAATGGAGGTGCAAAACACATCTCCATTTTTTTAATTGCTAAATATTGAATGGTTATCTGATATAGCTCGTCTAATATTATGATAAAGGTTTTGCATGAACAATAATAATTTGTAACTAGAGTTTATATTGAGCTGCAGCAGTTTACCTGGCAACAATTGATGTCAACAGAGATGAAGAAAGTGGAAAGGTCAGTAACAGCTATAGCCTAGTGTCTTCCAGCGGATTTCTACGTAGGGTGATAAATAGTGCCATTACTTGGGGGCCAACAGCAATATAACTGTACATCAAGCTTGTTTCTCTCTTATGCAGAACATCAGCCTTAGAATGAACAATGCAAGGATCAGTAAGAGAATTGGAAAATGTTTTATATGGAATACTTAATGAGCTATGGCAGCTAATTAGGAGGAATAAGGTTGGCTTATTTAAAAATTGATAAATTCTTATTTAAAAATAAAACTAAGTTCCACAATGGATTCTAGCAAACCAGATGATGTTTGTGGAGTTTTTCAAGGTAAATAAATTGGCGAGGATGTGTGTCCATCAACCATGAAGAGTGGTATGTAGACAGGTGAGCAGGAAATCAACTCCATATTTTTTTTATGTTTGTTGAGTTTTCTTCCAATCATGTAAATAAACAAATACTGTCAGCACCTAGTCAGAAGGTGGCTTTAGCTTTATGAAGTTCGGGGCAGTCGGCCTGGTTTGTGAAGCTTGAGAAAGGCAGCTCCTCCTCTGTGTCACTAGGATCTGTACTTTTACATCACTCCCACCCCAGATCTGTTGTCCAACCAAAGTCTTGGGTTTTACTGCATATTGTGATTACACCTGAGGTTTTGTGTTTTTGAGATTTACAATAAAATTTAAGTAGAATAAAAATCCTAGAGGCGTTCTTAGTATTTTGCAGTGTTAATATATATTGTTTTATTTTATTACCTGCTAGTTCTTAAACTTAACTCCGTCTAGAACAAAAGTCTCCTGTTGACTGATGTGTTCTGAGGACAGGACTGATTTTAGAGCATCAGCAATCTGTTGATAATGAGTTGGAAGGGAAGCCTTGTTTTCAAGGACCAGAAGGAAATTTTTACATGTTAATGATATTTACTTCATTTTTCCTGATTATAAAAGCACCGTGTTCCTCCTAAAAACATGTGGTTTTTTAATTTTAATTGTCCATATTCCTACTTCACAGTTAACTTGAGATTCTGATTCAATAGGTATGGGATGGGACCAGGACGCCTGTGATTTTAATAAATTCTCCAGGTGATCCTGATCTATACCAATTTTGAGAACCAATTATGAATTACACATGCTGTCTTGTTTTTGTTATATCATTGTTAACAAAGTTGTTACATTGTTAACAAAATATTTTATGAGTGTGTTTTTATTTCATTAATACCTCTTTGAAAGTGTGATTTTCGATGGTCTCATGGTTTCCCATCATATAAACGGACCATAGGGAATTCCCTGGCAGTCCAGTGGTTAGAACTCCACGCTTCCACTGAAGGGGGCATGGGTTCGATCCCTGGCTAGGTCACTAAGATCCTGCATGCCAGGTGGTGCAGCCAAAAGAAATGGACCATAAAGTTTAAAATTAAAAAAAAATTTAATTTATATATTTATTCTAATTTAACTCTTACAAATTATGTAGAAGGAAACATTTCTATATATAAACATTTCAAACCTTCTGATAAATTTCTTCAGATAGATTTTTAGAAGTAATATTAGTAGACCAAAAGATGTGCATTCTTTAAGGCTTTAAAATTTATTTTATTTATTTTTGGCTGCAATGGGTCTTTGTTGCAGTACGCGGGCTTTCTCTAGTTGCAGTGAGCAGGGGCTACTCTTCGTTGTGGTGTGCGGGTTTCTCACTGCGGTGGCTTCTCTTGTTGTGGATCACAGGCTCTAGGCATGTGGGCTCAGTAGTTGTGGCTCACGGGCTCTAGAGCGCTGGCTCAGTAGTTGTGGCACACGGGCTTTGTTGCTCTGCGGCCTGTGGGATCTTTCCGGACCAGGGCTCAAACCCATGTCTCCTGCATTTGCAGGCGGATTCTTAACCACTGTGCCACCAGGGAAGCCCTAAGGCTTAAAAGAATGTTGCTATTTTCCAGAAAAGTTACGATAATTTATACTGGTAGCTATAACATTGCTCTTGTGACCTTACTCCACCAGTTTTAAATGTTATAATTATTTTTAATCACTGCTAATTTGACAGCTGAAAACCATTATCTCCTTGTATTCTTAATTTGCATGTGTTTGAGTATAGAGAGGTTAAACCTTTTTTTTCTATGTTTATGGGCTCTTGGTCATCTTTCTTTAGTGGATTGTCTATTCATATCCTTTTTCAAGGCAGAGTTAAAGGTCCTCAGTTAACCACAGAACAGGGAAAGAGTTTGAAATTCCCCCAGGACATCTGAATCTTCTCCTTCCTCTAACCTCTCAAGTCTTAACTAATGGATTAACTAGTTAATCCATTAACTAATCCACTAACTAATCCACTTAACTAATCCACTTAACTAATCCGCAGATGGATTCCAGGCAGCCATACCAACGTTACAACTTAACGGGTGGTCTCTAATCCAGACTATTTGTTCTCAGGGTGAAAGAAGACCTGGGAGGGGAGCGGGGATCTCCTCCCACTGTCAATACCCTTCCCTTGACCTCATGTTGCCATAGGCAGGAGGGAAGTCAGGGCCGCCTGGCTCTGTGCAGGGCTCCGTTCAGTCTCCTGGGACACTCCCCGCCCCCGCCGCCACCAGGAGAGGAACCCCTTCAGTCCCTCTGACCCTGTCCGCTACCATCACCCACTGCTACCAAGAAACTCAGCACTCGTAGTTCTTCGCTCACGCTCTGGACTCTGGTCCCTCAACATCCCCAAATCTGAACGCACCTCCCACCCTCTCTCAATGCCTGCCACCTTTCCACCGTGCCCTCTGAAACTCAGGATCCCTCATCAGCTACATCTCCTTTATTCTCAGGCCCTTCTCTGAATGCCTCGGTTCCATTTTGTTCTTTTTGGCTCAGGGAGGAGAGTGCTGCTTCTCTCCGGCAGCTCTCTCTGCTGGCAGCTGGTCCGTCCCCCACCCATTTTCTCACCCTGGGCTACGATGTGTGCTTGTGTCCTCCTTGCCCTTCAAGATCTCCTCGGACCGTAGTCCTCCAGATGCTGTAAAGGCTTTTAGCTTTGAAGCTCATGCGAGCTCTGCTGGTCTCCATGCCTCATAGTTGAGGTCACCTATACACCCCAGTTTTTTCTCACTCTCATTCCCTGACTGTTTCAGCTCATGGCTCATGCTTGTGCCGTGTCAACCACTAGTCACAGGATGAGTTTTGGTGATTTTTAGTAGCCTCAATTCTGACCCTTCAAAATCTTTATTGTCTCAGACCCTGATCTTCCTCTCTTCTAGTGACCTTGCACTTCACCCAACCTCAGCCACTTTCTCAGATAGTTATACCTTATATCTTGACTTTACCAATCACCGCACTCCCTCCATCTCCTCAGTTTCAAGCATCCCACCTTCTGATTTCCACATTCTGTCTTTTGAGCTCACTTCATCTAAGCACCCTGACTCTTATAATTCTTTGACCCTACTGGGATCTTCAGTCCATTAAACCTGTTACATTTTCACAGCAACCCATTCCTTTAATGTCATTGGTTCCTTCCTTACCCAGCTTAAATTCCGTGTTCCATGCATGTGTCCTTAACTCCCTGCTTGTTTCTACTCACTTGTTTATACTCCCTGGCAAAATCCCAAACCTGGCTAAGTGCAACCATCAGGCTAATCATTTGCAGCATCCGCCCAGCTGATGAGCTTAGGAGGAAACACGTCCATGCCGAGCGGTCTCACTTGGAACTTGTCCATGTGTTCAGCTCAGTAGTTGTATTATATTTCTGGTCCATGAATTCTCCCATTTCCTGGGACCACTGGTATCTTCTCTCTTTCTACAAGCACTTAAAACATCCTCAATCTTTGCTCATGACTTTGATTCTTATTTTTCTGAGGAAACAGAAGCGATGAGAAAATAACATCTACTTCATTTCACTTACCTTAATCTGTGCCTGCCTACTCTGCCTTCACTCTTGTTACTATACATGGACGATTGCATTAATGGTTTCTTCATCCCTCCCTCTAGATATCTTACTTGATGGTTCCTCTCACTAAGAAGTGAAATGTATTTTCTCACCTTTTGACTCTGGGTTTGACATTGTGACTTGCTTTGGCTGATTGAATGAAGAAAAAGTGACAGTGCCAGTTCCAAGCTTAGGTTGCAAGTGGCCTTAAATTTTTCCACTGGCGTTTGTATGCCTCAGCCATTACCATGGGCCCAGGCTCCAGAATGGGAAATGTCAATTAGACCTGAGCCCAATCCGTGAAGACAAAGCTGATTCACCAAACTCCAGCATAGAAATATTTTTCAATACTTAACTTATGTACATCTAATACCACTAAATGGTATTCATCACTGAATACATATTTACCTTTTTAATTAAAAATTTTATTTTGAGATCATCATAGATTCACATACAGTTATGAGAAATAATACAGAGTTCCCATGTACCCTTTACCCAGTTCTTCCCAGTTGAAATATCTGGCAAAACTAAATTATAGTATTACAACTAGGATATTGGCATTGATCCAGTCAACGTACAGAACATTTCCATCACCACAGGGAGCCCTCATACTGCCCTCAATAGTGCATTCTTTTTCATTGCTGAGTAGTCTTCCATGGTCCGGCTGTACCACAGTTTGTTTGACCAGTTGCCTACTGAAGGACATGTGGGTTGTTTCCAGTTTACAGCTGTTGTGAACAAACCTGCTGTAAACATTTGTGTACAGGATTTGGTGTGAACATAACTTTTCATTTCTCTGGAATAAATGCATAGGAGTGCAATTGCTGAGTGGTATGGGAATTCCATATTTAGTTTTTGGAAGAAACTTCCAAACTGTTTTCCTGAGTGGCTGCACCATTTCTTAAAAAATTTTTTTTACTGAAGTATAGTTGATTTACAAAGTTGTGTTAGTTTCAGGTGTACAGCAAAGTGATTCAGTCATAAACACACACACACATACACACACACACACGTTTTTTAGATTCTTTTCTGTTATAGACTATTATAAAACATTGAGTATAGTTCCCTGTGCTATACAGTAGGTCCTTGTTGGCTATCTATTTTATACATAGTAGTGTCTTTATGTCAATCCCAAACTCCTAATCTATCTCCCTCTCCTCCCCACAACATAACCATAAATTTGTCCTCTATGTCTGAGGGTCTGTCTCTGTTCTGTATACAAGTTCATCTGCATCTTTTTTTTTTTTAGATTCCACATATAAGCAATATGGTATGATATTTATCTTTCTCTGTCTGGCTTACTTCTGAGTGGCTGCACCATTTTACATTCCCACCAGCAATGTATGAATGATCCAGTTTCTCTGCATCCTTGATGGCATTTGGTGTTATCATTTCTTAATTTTAGCTTTTCTGATGAGTGATATCTCATCGTGGTTTAATTTGTATTTCCCTAATGACTTATGATACTGAAGTTCATGACTGACTTTGATGAGAGATATTATATGGAAAGCATGTCTGTAACTCTCAAATAATGGCTTTTAGGAAATTTACCACTTCTCCTCATCAATCCCCAGTGGCTTCCAAAGCAGAAATTATTAATATTAACTCTACCATGGATTATGTTGGTTAAGTAGTAAAAGATTATCAAAAATCATATGTTTCACCAGCGCTAAGATCCTTAAAAGAAGAATATAACTGTTATGAAAAAATCACCTCTTCATTTGTAGGAAACCAGTTAAGGAAGGGATGAACAGATTCAGATCATATGACATGGGCCATTCAATAGTAGGATCCTTAAGGATGACAGAGTTGTCATAGCTTTTTCCTTGATAGCCAATGAGATAATAAATTCTAAAGTCAGGAGATCAGAATATTTGCTGTTCTAAAATCTCACCTCTTGGACACAAATAATATCAGATTTATTGAGAAAATGACATCTATAGATCTTTATCTTTCACCTCTCAACCAGTCATCATTTGAGATAGATAATAAATGCTCTAGGGAGTCTCCTAAATTTTAGAAAATAGAGCTCTTGGGCTTGCTCTGCATCTTAGGTCTTTGAAACCAGCTATTCCCAGCAGAGTACATTGCTCCATCTCTATCTCTGTTCATCTGACCCAAAGTGGGTTTAATACTGGAAATGGGGAAGATTATAGGGTGTGGGCTT
Organism: Mesoplodon bidens; assembly: GCF_964165515.1. Classification (NCBI taxonomy): domain Eukaryota; kingdom Metazoa; phylum Chordata; class Mammalia; order Artiodactyla; family Ziphiidae; genus Mesoplodon; species Mesoplodon bidens. The sequence continues at coordinate 14,860,756 of NC_138181.1, read as the reverse complement.
GGTTTGGGTCTTCCAGGTAAGTCAGCCAAAACAAGTTTTATTCTCAGGGATTATGAGCACACCAAAGCTCATGTAGGCCGTGGAGGGATCAGTGGGGGGAAGGGATATCACTTGGGTAAATAGTATGTACTGATGTGAAGAGAGAAGGCTCCGCCTCCAGATCTCTTGATTTTCTGTGTAAGCTGTGTGACTAACTCAGCCTAACAAGTGAAACACCTCTAAGGGTGCCTTGAAAACAGTTCAGAGGAAATCATAGGTTCAGATTCTCATTTATGCCACCTCACCTTCAGCCATCCTCCTGGCCAGTCATTATAAAAACAAATTTTAAAATAAGAATAAATCTTAAAGGAGAAAGACTTACTTTTTACTTTTTAAGAATAATGACTGTATGGTAAATGGTCCAATGGAAATTAAAACTGAAATACTGAGAGTAAGGTATGACAGAAGATAAAAAGAATCAAATCAAAGTTAAAAATAAAAAATTCAAATTCCAATAAAATTAAAAGGTTAAAAGTGAAAAATAATAAGATAAAATAGATGAGATGTAAAATAAAAGATAAAGAGCAAGAAGCCAATGAGATAAAAGAAACACATGAAAGTCAAGAAAATAAAAAATTAAGATAAAAGGCTAAGGTCCAAGAGATAAAAAGTTAAATAAGTAAAAGAAAAAGGGATTAAGGATGGAGAATAGAATGAGGAACTTAAAATGTAAAGTTGTAAAATATGAAACTGAAAAAAAAGCATTAGGAGGAAAATGTTTTTAAAGGAAAATGGAAAAAGGGGCTTGAATATTAGAGAAACAGGCAATCTTAAAAGCTTGAGAAAATCCTCCATCAGTTGACTAGGAGCAAGAATTTGCTGTAACTTATTTCTTAGGGGTATTGTGGCTTTCCTCGTCCTCCAGTGAAACTTGTCCTTTGAAGTAGTAGTCCCGCTCAGGAACTCCACATAGAGAGAACTTTTCAGTCAAGTAGCTTTCATGGTATAACTTAGGATCGAGCCCCAGGTTGATACCAGCAGCATCCAGTTTGGCCTTTGGAAAATTCTAGGGGAAAAAAAATGTGATACATAGAATCAATACTCATCACATACATTTGCCTTTTGTGTCAATTTGGAAAGCACCCCCTCCATGTATTATTTCCTTTTGACATTTATACCAGCTTCATGAGGTGAGCAGAGATCATCTGCATCTTCAAGAAGAAGCAGGTTCCTAGAGATTGAGGTTCACAGAGCTGACAAGTGTGGAGTACATAGCATTACACTCTGAGGAAAGAGCACTGTTCTTCTGAAACCAAGAGGTAAAACCACATGTTTACACACTCCTAAAACAGTAGGCAGAACCAAGGGTGGATAAGGGGAAACCTTTCAGAATTTTGCAGAGAAGCCCATTTGCTTGACCTGTGCTGAAGGACCTCTGTGAATTGCCTTAGTAAGAAGGAAGTCTCTATAAGGGCCTCGATGCCATTTTGATATAATCCCTTTCCTGTTTTCTGCCTGTCCTGCCATATGCAGTCTATCCCACAGCCATTTGTGTGGCCACCTAGTGACCTTGCCACAGCAGGAAAGAAATGAGAAATTTTGAGGACGGCTGCACTCCCCGGATTTTCATGGCCTTGGCATAAAAATGTTTAGTGCAGGTGCTGTCTGAGCAGTGAACTGGTGAGGAAGGGTTACAGAGAACTGTGAGCCTCAAAAATCACCTTTCTGCCTACAAGGGGCTGCCCCAGCCTTGGCGGCCGTAGTAGTCTGTAAATACCAAGACCAGTAGAAGGGGAATTATTGTTTCCTATCATCATTAGAGAATTTCCACCTTTGGGTGGGGGGATGGGGAGTTGGGGGGAGTGCTTTTCCAGATCTCAGTATTAAAAAAGAGTGGTGTTTTTGTTTTGGATTTTTGCTTTCTGCCGACCCTTGAAGGAGAGCACTTTATAATCAAGGATTAACATGAATTTTGATACCTCTTTGAGTTTAAAAGAAGCATCCTTATGTGTTGATAAAGCAGGATATTTGACATTGGAACATCTCTGAAAGGAGTGGGCAAGGACAACCCTTTCCTCTCTGCTCTCTTCTTCCTGCAATTCTGAATGTCCTTAATATACTTCCTTGATTTTCCTTGCTCTTGAGCTGTTGAAAGATAAAAGCAACTAGGCATGAAAGGGAAAATTTAACAAGGGCAACAAAATAAAGAGAGCAAGACATAGGTTTTAGAGGAAGACTCATAAGACATTTTTATACAGAGAGCCAAAGCTTTCTAAGAATAATAAGTAAACCGTGAATGTCATACAAAAATCTGAAAAATTTCTCCTTTAGCTCCTGTGTTATGGAGTCATGTTTCTTCTCTGCTCTAACTTTCATGCCCTTTTCCCTCTCTTCCTTCATTTTAAAAAATTTTCTTGACTTTTTAAATTTATTTTTATCTTTTATTGAAGTATAGTTGATTTACAATATTGTGTTAGTTTCAGGTGTACAGCAAAGTGATTTAGTTTAAAATAATATATATACATATTTTTTTCCAGTATAGTTTATTACAAGATATTGAACACAGCTCCCTGTGCTATACAGTAAATCCTCATTTTTTAATGTATTTTATATATAGTAGTATGTATCTGTTAATCCTATACCCCCAATTTATCCCTCCACCTCCTTGCCCTTTGGTAACTGTAAGTTTATTTTCTATGTCTGTCAGTCTGTTTCTGTCTTGTAAATAAGTTCATTTGTGCTATTTTTAGATTCCACATATAAGTGATAACATATGATATTTGTCTTTCTCTGTCTGACTTAACTTCACTTAGTATGATAATATCTAGGTCCATCCATTTTCCTGACTTCTGAAAAAGCTGAACTCAAAGGCTTCATTCTAGCATCTTCACCTCCAGGTAGAAGCAGCATGATGACTATCCATTCATTCGTTTCTCTCTTGTTTGACAAATATTATTGAGTTCCTGTTATGTGCCAGGCACTGTACTAGGCACTGAGAGTGCTAATTACAATAAAGGCTTAAACTGAATATCTGCAATGTGCAAAAATATATACAAGTATTATAGAAAAATAGCCTAGACCTTCTTAGAGAAATGCTGACCCAAACTTGCTTCACTAAGACATTAATTTCCAGGGCAATCAGTTGGCTGCAAAGTTGCTTCAAGTACCATCCCTCTTCCCTGGACTCATGTTTTTCATTTGCAGGAAGGAAAAGTGGCTGATACTTCTTGTTTATCACTTTGTGCCAATTTCTTATTCACCCAGATATCGGTTCTATTGGCAGAAAAGTTATACGTGGCATCTGTTCTGTATCTAATGTCAAAATATTAATGACGCCTTCATTTAAAGCAGAAGACAATGCATAGAAAGGGGTAACCATGTGAAGCAGCTCAAGATTACATACAACTTAAGATTGGTAAACAAAAATAATTTCTTAAAATCTTCTTCAGTGTCTTTAATGAAACCCATCCTGCTATTGGACCCCATTATAAAAGCTTGGAATGAAGATAAGAAGTCATTACATTGTGAGATATTTTGACAGCAGAAAATGTGTCGTGGATGTTTGAGCCTGGAATAAGCAGCAAGTGCTAATAAGAAACCCAAAGGAAACCGGTGGGACCACCACATCTCAGAAGACATCAGCAAAGAACACCAAGGGATGCAGAGACCCAACAAGGTGACGGATGCCTCCAGAGATGTAGGGAGGACCACGTGTGCGAGAGAAGACCAAAGGCCATTCTCCCCACGGTTTCCCCTGCACTCGGTCTCCATAATGGGAAGGGATGTGGAGTTGGTAGAGAATTTACATGCTGAGTTGCCTAATGGGAGCCTTAGTTACTATGACTTAACAAGATTTTTTTTCTCAAGAGTAAGATACGATCATGTAAAATATAGAGGAAGTTACAATGTTTTGGACATAAGGGTCATTGTGTTTCAAAGACTCTGGTCTCCATACATTGACCTTCCTGGCCCTAACTGGGATTCTTTTGAGGAAGGAGAGTTACAAATGTAGATTTGGTGCCAGTTGAGGTGTTATCAGAATGCCAGAGAAGAAAACAGACCAATGAGTGATGTCTACTTTAGAATGAACTTACCCTTCAAAAGGCACTCTAATCATGTCTTCTTGGTGAGAATCTGGGCTCACACTGTGAACACATGGCAGGAAAGCCAATGTTAGAGGGAATAATTTTTTTCCTTTATAACTCAAATAAAAGACTATTCGATCAAATTCTCTCATATGTCAAATATACTTTTGTCTTATACTACTAATCTCAGCACGCCAAAAATAAAAGTCAAAGTTAATAAAGAAAATAAGTTTGTTCTAATAAGTATATCACCTTTATACCCTGTGCTGAAGCAAAGGTAACTGATGTATCACCTAAGGATTAAAGGAGGAAAGAAAAAGGTTCATAATACTGTTTCTCACCAACTTAGAAAAAAAAATGTAATGGCATTGGAAATACATTCTGGCCTAATCAGGAAACTTTCGTAGTTCTTTCATGTTCTTCAGTCAAGTGTTCATTACAAGGACAGTATCTGGAGGTTTAATCAGGGGAGGAGCTCCGCATGGGACGTTTGTGTCTTAGTTGGATGCAAAATCTCATCTGATTTCCAACATTGTTTGATAATAAATATTTAATAGGAAGACATGCAGAGATGGAAAGTGCTCAACTCAGAGGAAGATGTAGCACACCAGGCCAGTGGTTAAACCAAATTACTACATTTTGCAACTGGAAGCAGCAGATTTATAAACGAACCGACAGAAAAATTGAACCACCTCCTAAAAAGCATTGAGTCTGGATGGTGTTAATCCATCTGTCAGCCTCAATTATTTTCACATGTATTTCCATTTCATCATGTGTTTTCATTTAACTGTATATTTTCATTTAAACGTGTATAAACATTTTATTTAAATATACATAACATTAAGGGAGAAAATTTATAAGTCCAGGTAATAGAGCTCAGAGAAAAGTGATCTTTAGAAGGGCTGTGTCTCACTTCACCACAAGTAAAAACACCTGAAATGATTGTCTAGTTGGGTCTACACTGTAAATCATACAGGATGAACCCTCCATCAGGGATGAACAAGCTCTTGCTCATTTCAAAATGTTTTCCTGCTCATTTTCAAAATCTTTTCAAATGCTGGTATCATCTGTTTCCCTGAATCTCTTCATCATTGCTCATTCAGAAATTTGAAGATAAGGATTCAGGATGAAACAGGGTTTCCAGAGGATTTAATTATCATTTGATAAGATGACAATGAAATAAATTAATAAATAAAGGAGAGATCTGGAAAGGTGTTTGCAAACTGATTTTCCTGCAATTTGAGTTCTCTTTTAAATACACCCAAGGAACTTTTGCCTAAAAGGCAGCCCTGTGTTGAATCCTATAAAAAGCAAAGATTGCCTTGTATTTGTTTTGTATGCCAGATTTCTACCCATTGAATTCCCTAGAGAACGGAAATCATAAATAAATACCAATTATAAAACCCATTATGAAGTTTTTAAGTGATTCAAGCTATTCCTTTTCCTTCTAGCTTTCTTTCATCCCTTTGCTCTCTCTCCACACCTTTCTCCTTAAAAGGAGACTAAGTCTGATCTCTTGGGGCTGTTATTTTTTCTGAAGACAAAAGAAAAAGCTGCATCCATCCTCCTTCCCATTCCATGCCCCACCTCCTTTTTGTCCATACCCCATGAGGGACCTAATTGTCCAACATGGGCCAGATATAAATATACAAAAGGTAGATTCATGGGAGGTGGCCTCTTTCCACTTAAAATTCTGAAGCTACATAGGTATCCTGTCAGGGTCTTATGAAATAGAATAGCTTCGATTCATTTAAATTAAAATCCTTCTCTTTTTCTCCTGTTAAAAAAAAAAGTCACTCAATTCAAGTGACATTTTGCTCATAGTGATCATATCATTCAGTGAATATTTAAACCTCTGTAAGCTCCTGACACTATTCTTTTTAGTTTTAAATACTGATTTATTGAGCAGTAGGTACACACATTAAATATGCATTGAAAGATGCAATACTTTTCAAAGCATCTAAATAATGAAAGGGAAAAGGAACAATAAGAATAACAATAACTAACATTTATTAAAAGAAAACTCTGGGGGCTTCCCTGGTGGCGCAGTGGTTGAGAGTCCGCCTGCTGATGCAGGGGACATGGGTTCGGGCCCCGGTCCGGGAAGATCCCACATGCCGCGGAGCAGCTGGGCCCGTGAGCCATGGCTGCTGAGCCTGCGCGTCCAGAGCCTGTGCTCTGCAACGGGAGAGGCCACAGCAGTGAGAGGCCCGCATACCGAAAAAAAAAAAAAAAACTCTGTGTCAGATACTAAGTACTTTACATGTATTAACTCAATTAATATTCACAACAGTCCTATGAGATGAGTCCTGGTATCCCCATTTAACACAGAAGGAAACTCAGAGAGGTTGAATTTCTTGCCTCGGGACCCACAAACAGGAAAAAGCCAGCATTTGAACCTTGATAGTCTTCAGAGCCCGTGTTCTTAATGAAATGAGGAAATGAAGGAAATGAAAACACATGTTAAAAAGAAAACAGGAGGGCTTCCCTGGTGGCGCAGTGTTTGAGAGTCCGCCTGCCGCTGCAGGGGACACAGGTTCGTGCCCTGGTCCGGGAAGATCCCACATGCCGCGGAGCGGCTGGGCCCGTGAGCCATGGCCGCTGAGCCTGCGGGTCCGGAGCCTGTGCTCCGCAACGGGAGGGGCCACAACAGTGAGAGGCCCGCATACCGCAAAAAAAAAAAAAAAGAAAAGAAAACAGGAAAGCTATCCGGAGGTGGTGTAGTGATCAAGAGAGTAAGAGGCGCACAGTTACCCACCTTTTGATGACTGAAGAGACGGCCAGGAATAAATATCATTCAGCACGCAAGAGTCTCCCTCAGGTCTCTTGCAGACCAAGTGGAGCCTGGGGCTGCGGAGTGCAGGTGCTAACACATGACTCCAAAATCCAAGGATAAGAAAAGGAATGGAGAGTAAAACAAGATAGCTTCCTGGGGTAAAGATGAGCTTAGGGAGAGAAGAGTCCATTTTATCCGAGAGTCACATCCATAGAGAGCCTTTCAAAGGGGTAGAAGGGCAGGTGCAAAGCTATGAGATCTGGAAGATTCTCGAGAGGAAAAAGAATACAATGCCTGGGAATCTTTAAAATGTGCCTTTAAGAGAGAGAAACGGCCTCTTCCACAGGGAACACTTACTTTAACGGGGAGGATTAGGGAAATGTGGCGTTAAGTTGAAGAGCCAGTTTCAGCTGTTTTCACAATTGACTGCTACCAAGATTCAGCCTCAACTATTCTCAGAGCAATCTATCAATAAATAGGTTGTTTCTCTACCATCTATTCTCAATAAAGCCAGAGTAATCCTAATGAAATATAAATGGAAACATGTGACTTCTCCGCTCAAACTCTTCCAATGACTTCCCATCTGCTGCTGGGAACAAAATCCAAACCTTTGCCGTAGCCCACAGGCCCTTCCACACTGGTCCCCACTCACTGTGCTCTGGCCTCCTAGCTGTTCTTCAGTTCTGCTAAGTGATCCATCTGCCTCAGGGCCTTTGCACCCTCTGTACCAATCACCTGGAATTCTAGTACCTGAAACATCAGTAAGTTTCCTTTCGTCTCTTCTTTATGTCTCTGTTCAAATGGCTTTCTCTTTTGAGGCCTCCCACACAAGGCATTCTATACATTGTCTCTTTGCACAAGAATGCAAGCTTCATAATGCAGGCATTTTGTGTTCTTCGTTGCTGTATCCCTAGCACATAAAATAGCACTGGATCCACAGCAGACATTCAGTAATAATTGTTGAATGAATAAATGCAATCGACAGTGCTGAGAATTTTGAATAATGATAATGAGATTGAAAGGTAGAAAAAAGTCCTTGTTTTATTAGAGACAGTAGCATTTAGTCCTCAGCCGTGTTTTGTTTTATCCACAGAACAATTTTTCAACAATATAAACCAATATTTAAATATCAAGAGAGTTCACATAAGAATCCAGAATTGTGGCCCTTGCCAAAAAGTGAAACGATTTGGCATCCACTGGACCTGTATTCCCGTATTTCGACAATTGTCCAAACTTGAATAGCGGCTGCCCTTTCAAGGCCGCCTTCTTCAGTTGGCACACACACCCTACAACTATCTCCCCAACATTGCAGCCAAGTGTTACTTGCCATTTATGATTTTTATTGTACTGTTGGATGGATTATAGGAGAGAATTATTTCTCTGTATCCACGTCTCTGTCAACACCAGGGAAACAAAAGAGCCACATGATTCAAGAAAAATGGGAGAGAGTTTATTTCTTTGTAGAAGTGAAGACAGTCCTATACGTTAAAATGCCAACATTAGGCCACCTGTGCCATGTATTTTAACTGTCTGGCTCCTGTAATCACTTGAATTTGCCACACCTGTGCTCTACACAAACTGAGACGAGGAAAACAGTAAGCTGGGTCTAGCAGGCCTTTTGATTGGGCTTCATGGTCGTAGGATAAGAAATTGTGACTCAGTATGTGTGTCTACTTGTGTGCTTTTGCGTTCCGTTTTTGTTTTATTTTTGCCTGCATTTCCTAGAAAAGTTCCTTTGGGAAAATCACAGTAATGCTAATTATTACTCTATTTAATAGATAGGAAAATTGAGACATAGATAGGAAAATTGAGACACAGATAGGAAAACTGTCTTGCCAATAACATCAGAGCCAGTAAATGGAAGAGCCAGAATCTGTCTGGCTCTAAAATTCATGCTCTTAACCATCTCACTGCACTGCCTTCACTGTAACAGTACAGAGAGTCTCACAACCCCCTCACTGTTGACCTTTGTGGGTAGAGGTGCTGTCCTGTGCATTGGAGGATGTATAGCAGAATCCTTGGCCTCTACCCACTGGTTACCAGTAGCACTCACCCTCCACCCATGTGACAACCAAACTTTCTCCGGACATAGCTGAATGTTTTCTGAAGGACAAAGTGGCCCTTGGTTGAAAACCACTTCACTAAAGGGAAGCTAAGGTTTGCTTGTCCCTCCTTGGCCACGCTAGTTAGGAGGCTCAGGGAGGCAAAAGAAAAGGTGGCAGCAACATTTTGAACTTGAAAGTTTAGATACAAAAGAAAACTGTAGATACGGCCCCAAATGTGGCACGTAAAGAACGAACCATGAGATGGAGAGAGATGTATGGGCACTAGTGATTGTCCGTTCCTCCTCATCGTGAACTTCCCCCTCTTGAGCAACCTTGGTATCATCAAAAGTAAAGGCGCAACTAGAGATTCTCATGCTAAGTCAAGTAAGTCAGAAAGAGAAAGACAAATACCATAGGATATCACTTATATGTGGAATCTGAAATAGGACACAAATGAACCTATCTACGAAACAGAAACAGACTCACAGACAAAGAGAACAGACTTGTGGTTACCAAGGAGGGGGTGGGGGAGGGATGGATTGGGAGTTTGGGGTTAGCAGATGCAAACTATTACATATAGATTGGATAAACAAGGTCCTCCTGTATAGCACAGGCAACTGAATTAAAATTCCTGGGATAAACCATAATGGAAAAGAATATTAAAGAAGAATGTATATATGTGTATAACTGAGTCAGTTTGCTGTACAGCAGAAATTAACACAACATTGTAAATCAACTATACTTCAATTAAAAAGAAAAGGCACTCACGGTACTGATCTTTGCTGATTTCAGTGTGAGCAACGGGCAAAGATGAATTGGAAAGTTAAAAGAGCCAAAAAAGAACAGAAATACTAAAATAGCCTAGCATTGCACCAGGCACCTAATTAATTTTTTAAACATAGGTATTAATTGATAAGCTGATTGGTTTGAATTTTAAATCAAATGAAACATGCACTTCAAAATTTCACTTTGTGAGATAAATGTGTTTTTCTTCTGTTAAAGTACAAAATGGTATAAGAGTGGAATTATGATCTTCCCTGCTCAGCTTTGCTTTAGTACTACTGCTACTCTTGCTAAGTGCCTCTACTCACAACTGTCATTGTCTGTGCCCTTTGCTGTGGAATGGGTGCACCATGGTTTAGAAGGGTTTGCTTCAGTAATATCTCAAGGCAATAAGTGTTATTTCAGTTTGATTGAGCAATGATGCCTTCTGGATTTAGTTATAAGATTTAGATTCCATAGTATATTTATATTTCATAAAAGTAAATATGTGTTGAAATACCTAAAGGAAATGTCTAGCTCTAAAATAAGAAAACAATTGATAGGGAAAAAAAGTGAAATATGGCTAAAGCTCCTTTTGTGGTGTGTATTGGAGCACGCCTTCCCTTTACTGAGGGAAGAATAATAGCATGTGTGTGGCAAAGCAAAATAATATTTATCCCTGGAGAAGTCTTTGACAGGTAGGCTGTGTGCACAATGCCAGTGGGAGGTGTGATGTCCTACATAAGATCCTTGCTTACAAGTCACAGAGGCCACCTCAAACTGGATTATTATTTTTTTTGGCTGTGCCGCGTTGCACATGGGATCTTAGTTCCCCAACCGGGGATCAAACCCATGCCCCCTGCCTTGGAAGCACGGAGTCTTAACCACTGGACTGCCAGGGAAGCCCCCAAACTGGCTTATTCATAAAGGAAATCTATTAGAAAGAGTCTCAGGGGCCACACAAAATCCAAGCACATTATTCGTGATCAGGACTCAGGAAGATGGGAACCAGAGCAGCCTGGGAATCTTCACAGCAGGAGTTCCCGAACCTTCCCTGAATTTGTGCTGTTGCCACTGTCCGCTGTCAGTTCCCAGCTCTGAGAATCTTGTTGGCCTTTCTTAAGTCAGGTTCCAATCCCTGGTGAAAGCAAATGTGTCCCAGCGGTCAGAATCCCATGGTGGGAAGGTGCTATGAGGGGCACATATCTTGCTGGGAGAACGGGCAGTTCTCAATGAATAAAGTCTAAGCAGTCATGCCAGTAGATGTCTGGGATTATGTTTTTGAGATAGAGAAAAAACAAATGTAATACAGCAGTAATAAGACTTCAGAAATCATGGGAGTACAACATAGTGGTAAATAGCATGGTCTCCAAAACAAGTGAGGTTCAAACTCTTGCTCTGCCGCACCCTAACTGTGACCTGGAGCAAGCACTTAACTCCTCTGTGCCTCAGTTTCTCCATCTGTAAAAGGAAGCTGGTAATAATCTGGCTTATAGAGTTATTGTGAAGGTTAAGTTAATATATCTAAAATATTTAGATAGTGGCTGACTCATAATCAATGCTAGATAAATGTTAGCTCATATTAAGATGTTGACAGTGTAACCCAGGTGTGGCTGGTGACCTGGGTAGCCTTGGCTCTTGACTTAGCCCAACTTGAACCCAAACTTTGCATGCCCCCCCCTGAAAATTTCCAACTCCAATATATTAGTATGGTGTGGGGGGAGAGGGAGAGGATGGATAAATGGATAAATAGATAGATAGACAGACAGATAAGTAGATAAAACTTTCATGGGCAGGCAAAGAAAGGTTTTCACATATATCAAAATTTAATAAAATATCTCTGATCTTTCCTTATTACCCCTACTGCTGCAAGTTTCTTCTTCTTCCCCATGCAAACTTTGAAGACCGCTCTAGCGGCTCCAACAAGTCAACCTGACTCCAAATTTGCACTCTGCTGAGGAGGTAAAAAAAAAAAGTGCAGCAGTTAAGCAAACTTACACTCCACGCCAAGGGGCCTATCCGAGGACCCATACACAAATCATGCAGGCCCCGTCCTGTGCTGGATGCAGTGAGAGGGAAGAGCAGGAAACTGAAGCAGAGGGATTACACTGCTAAGAAATCTAGGTTTTTAAAATTTCCAAAGTGGAGATATAGAAATATCATTTGAAGCACGGCGTAGGTCAGATAGAGAAACAGTATTTTAACTTATCAAAGGCAAAACAAGGGCAACAGGGCTGAACTAAGGAGAGTGCTAGTCAGATGATCTCATTTTAATGGAAACGTAAAGCATGCAGTGGGGAATACTAGTGGAGCTGTGTGTGGAGGACCACAGGGGACACCAGGACCACTGACATTGGATGCCCTGCAGGGTGGGCTCCAGGGAGCCAGGAAAGTGTATGGCCTGTAAGCTTTTGGCAAATTACTTGATTCTCTTCCATCATAGTTTTTTTTTTCATCTGTAAAATTGGGATAAAAATAACACATACCTCATACGGTTGTTTTGTGCATTTAAATAATATCATATATGTGCAGTACTTAGAACAGTGCCTGTACCTCACAAGAGCAAGCTATCACTAAAATGATTGATTATATTGATTGACTGATCTTGAGGATTGATACTATTATAATGATGCATTGTGATTAAGTTGTCCTTCCATGAGGCAGAAGATGTGCTGGGGAGGGGGAAGCTGAGAGGGGGGATTCTGGTATAAAATTCCAAAATGGTTTAAACAATGGGCGCTTTTACCTGATATTTGAAGTTATGAAATTACATACTTGTATATTGTTTTTTACCTGTGATTGCAACAAACTATCCTAAAGTAATTTTTCACCCCAGAGGATGAGGGGATGAAAAGGAAGTAAAACACGTAGGTCAGGATCCAGTAAACTGTAGTTTGAAAAGAAGAGTCCCCTCACTTACCTGCTCATGCCCACTGCTCTCACTGTGCTGGGAGCCCTGGCCTCAAACTCTGTGTCACAAAATCACGTGTGGGACCTGGCGCAGGTGAGTCACAGGTTGTAGCCGTACCTGACGCCTCCCACGCCTAGTCATCAGGCTTCATCATCATCATGATCCACTACCTAGTTCAGTGCACAGCTCCAGGCATATTCCTTTAAGAAAAGACTAGTTACTACAGAAGGCATTTCATCCTCTTAACCTTGTGAAAGATGTATTATCATCCACATACCAACAATGAAGCTGAATCTCAGAGAGCTACGTACTTGTGCTGTGTACTTGTGCTGTGTACTTGTGCTGTGCAGCTGAGCACATACCATACAGCTGAGCAGTAGAAACAGGGTTTCAGCTCTGACCTTTCTTCTGCTGTAATATGCTGCAACAATTTTTTTTTCTGGAAGAAAACTAACAAACAAAAAGAAAACCCTCCTACGGCCTCGCATGACAGGAAGAAGTCATTAGACGGACATGCCTGTTCCTACAGCAACCTCATACCTATTTGCCTTTCAAACTTCCCTTCCCACCTGTTTCTTACCCTTGTTTTATCTCCATCCAAGTCAGCCTGCTCTCCCTGAGTTCCTGGAAGTGCTGCCTGTTCTGCCTTTGCTCTTGTTTCCACTGCCTGGAACAACTCCTCGAGTCCACGTTTCTTCTCCATGCAGGCTTATCTGACCTCCAAAATGGAAGTGACTTTTTTTCCTCCTTCTTAACCAGCAGAGTATATTCTTTGTGCCTCTATTAAAGCATCTTTAATTTCTTAATTATGAAATGGTGATTGATGTGACTGTTTATCCCTGGAAACTTCTTAAGAGCAGGGAACCACATCTTATACATCCCTGTGGTGCTGCAGATGTATAGTTTCTGCAGCCTCTAACCAGTAGTCTTAAAAGTGGGGCATCCTTGGTCACCATGAACTGAGAGAATGAGTACAGGAGGTCACTTTCAGAGGTGGTCTGGTAGAAGAGTGAAGTGCTCAGTTATGGCACCACCTGGGTTACAGTACTTTTACAGGACTAGATCATGTCCTTTGGGTATGATGTGTGATTTGAGCCAACATGTAGCTAGGATGCATGAGTCTGGGAACCCAAGGGTGGAAGTGAGAATGGATTGTCTCACTATGACATATAGTGACCCAGTAAAAGTTTTTTGCTTCTTATCCGCCAAACTTTGGGTTCCTTTTGATTAGATGTCTTAGTTTCCAAAACCGTTAAGCTTCCAGGTGACACAGTAAGGGTTTCATTGACCTAAAAATTGAGACTGACAGCTGGTCACTTTGGGTGCCCCAAACAAACAAAGGAGTTTATATGTTGGCTGGGTGACTAATCCTGATTTTCAAGGGGAAACAGAGCTGGTATTACTCAATGGGGCATAAAGGAGCATGCCTGGAACCCAAGGGATTCTCTGGGGAACCTCTTGGTATCCCCATATTCCATAGTAAACATTACTGAGAAACTGAATAACAAAATACAAGCAAACCTACTAAAAGCACAGATCCGTGAGGATAAGAACCATACATCTGGGGTACTGGCTGAGTGCAAAGGAAAAATGAAATGAGCAGTGGAGGAAGAAAGTTACACATTGAAGTTATAGCCTATGACCAGTTTCAAAAATGAGAACTGGATTACTTATGCATATTTTTCATTGTTTTGTGTATATATAACACTATTTATTTTTTCCTTCTCCAATTCACTTTCTATCTAAGATGTGTTAATACTGGTTAACTCTATAACTCAGTGTTTAAGTTAAAGGATATCAAAAGGATTGTGACTTATTATTAGAAGAGTGATAACTATCACCCAGGGTAAATAAAGTAGCAACCACAACGTGATGTCTCCATTTTTGTGACAAGATGAGGATGTGTTTGGTTGCAGTCAGAAGAGCTACGTCATGTCAGCCAGATGTTGTTCTGGTCTTTCTTCAGAAGTTAAACATGGGTTACAGGGGTATTATGGTTGCGAAGTTGACCAAAGAGTGGACTGTGCTAGACTGTTAGATGCCAGCCTTTCACTAGCCCCTCCATGCAGTGTCCATGAGAACGGGTTTCACAAACCTCCAGCTGCAGAGAGCTTCTTGGGGACGGGCCCCTGCTGTGTGCTCTGAGATTCATTGCCACGTTTTCATTGAGACCACACTTGCCACGAGCTACTTCCAGTCAGTGACTGAGTGTGGCGGGGATGTAAGGTAGACGTCTTTCTGAGAGACCTGGGATTCCTCTAGTGACTTGCTTTGGCTTGGAGACTCTCTGACACCTTGGTGAACCTTCATTAGACTGCACAGTGGCCTATGTCATTTCCACTCAACTTTCCTTCCCTCTTTATATACTAATCATAATAGCATCATGGTCTGACATCTCTCCTGGCTTTGCCTAGCTCCCAATTCATTTTTCTCTTACAGGCATTTCCCCTAATAAGAACTGCACATTTATTTACTCCATCTTGGAGTCAACTGCATGGAGGACCTGTACTAACACACCCCTACTCTAAGATTTCCTCTATAATGCAGAGTGGAAGCCAGGAGCTACATTCCAAGATACTCCTTTCCTGTGTGGCTTTGGGATAGAGTTTACCTATAAAAGTCACTTGCATGACACTTAGAAGGCAGAATGGAGGAGTGATCATTATCCTTTGGGAGTCATTGTGAGCAAATGTAGTGGTTTCTCTGATTGCTCTGTGAGCTATCTCTTCACTACAGTAAGCTGGAAAAATATCTTTCCCAAAGACTAAAAACTTGCAGTGGTTTATCACAGTGCTTTTGAAGAACACCCACTTTAGTGTTTCTAGTTTCTAGTTTTCAATGACTCTTTTCCCAATCTTCTAACTGCAGCCTTCCAGAATGTCATTGTTCGAGATGTGTAAACCCTAACTCCTATAGTGAACCCTTTTATTCCAGGAATATTTGTAATAGCTCAATTTTCCTAACCATATCCAAACCGATACAAGAAGAAATTGAGGCTTATGTCTTTATATGATGCTTAAAATACATGTCTCCTCAGGGGCCCCACCAGTATTTGAACATGAAACATGCTCAATAACTACCAATTAAAAGAATGAAGAGAGTGGTTCATATTTATCCAGTTTTAAAACTAGGTAAAATACCTAGATACTTGACCTTTTGGGTTTCTTTTGCCCTGTTCCACCATCTCTATAGACTTTTCTAGGTGTACTCCTACCCCCACTCCTGCCCATCTAGTTTTTATCCCACTCTTTCCCGCTCCCCTCACTCACATTGGAACCACAAGCATTCACTGGAACCCTTCCATTCTGGAGTGGACCACAACCTCCCGTTGGCTCATTTTGGCTTCTCTATTAATGATCTACTATTTCCATAGAAAATACCACACATTCTCACACAGAGGCCAGTATGATCTTTCCAAATAACAAGTCTGATTACGTCCAGTTCCATGCTTAACATGCTTAAATGTCTTCCCCTTGCTTTTAGAATCCAATCCAATCCAGAATACTTGCATTGCCTTTCATGGTCCTGTATGAAATTTCTCTTCTCATTTAAAACACTTTCCGCCTTGCTCTCTATGCTTACACTACTCCAGCCTTTTTTTTGATTTCTCTAATATATATCACGTTACTTTCCATTTCACATCTTTTTTTTTTTACATAATGTCACTCTCCCTGAAATATTTTCCTCCTGATACACACTCACTGGCATGTGCATGCATGACACACACATCCTTCACTTTACTAATCTTACTCATGCTGCAGGTTTCAGTTTAAAGCTCACTTTATTAGAAAAAGACTTCTCTGACACCCTGTGTAGGTCAAGTCTTGTGTTACACATTCTCAGAAGGGCTTCTCCTGTAAAACACTTATCACAATTGTATTTAGTTCATTTTTCTGAGATATTTTACCTCTTTCCCTTTTTACATTTAAAAGTTCTGTGGGAAGAGACCACTACTCTTTATATTTGCCATCATATTCGTGCATGTTAGGCACTTAGTCAGTATTTTTTTTTTTTTTTTTTTTTTTTTTGCTGTACGCGGGCCTCTCACTACTGTGGCCTCTCCCGTTGCGGAGCACAGGCTCCGGACACACAGGCTCCGCGGCCATGGCTCGCGGGCCCAGCCGCTGCGCGGCATGTGGGATCTTCCGGGATAGGGGCACGAACCCGTGTCCCCTGCATCGGCAGGCAGACTCTCAACCACTGCGCCACCAGGGAAGCCCAGTATTTTTTAATACATACATATTCTTCATGTCAACAGGCAAAGTTCACAATCTGTGTTTTGTCAGTATGCCTATTTTCTGTGTTGGGGACGAAGAGTGAACTAGTGACAGTTCATCATCTTCAAGACAGAATATTGGAATTGGAGAGAATGTTAACACTCTTTATTTTATTTAATTATTATTTATTTTTATTTAACCCATCCTTATTTCACTAGAAATCACTATAACTTACTGGCTTATCAAGAGCCCAGATCATACAAGATAGAGTGACAAAATCATAAGACAAATAAAGCATGTTAATATCCTTAGATAACTTAACCCAATGTTATTTGGGAAAAAAATACTTTATGTTCATAAAAGCAAATAAAGTTTTAAAACAAAGAGATAAAATTAGTAGTCTAGATTGAATTTATTATAAACTTCCTATAAGAAGAGCACCACCTCTAAATAAGTTCTGATGAAACAGTATTTGAAGAATTGCCCAGATTTGTCTTGGGCCACTAGCATAGCATCATCAGATGGAAAAATGTGCCCCTCCAAATTATCCTCCAGATGCATACTTGCCTCTTTAATATTTTATGAAACAAGCATACATACCCATGCTTGAAGACAAGACTCTCACTCTTCCTACTGACTTTGAGGTGAGCCGTTTTATTGTGTACAAAGAAAAATACCATATCTATTCCATTACTAATTTCGAGAAAGAGGCAGTATCTGGGAAAAAAAAAAAACAATATTTCTGGCTATACTGAAAATCCAAACAAGCAAAAAGTCACCCTTGGAAACCTCCATGGCTGGTAAATGGATTGTATTTATGTTTCATGCTTCATTTTTTTCCCTCTCAACTGAAACTTTAAGAGTTTCTCCAAACAATCTGACCTATTTGTCTAACAGCACTTCAGTTGTTATATATCATTCTTTTGGACCTTGACCTTAGAGAAATCTTTTCTTTTCCCTTAGTCTTTTTTTTTTTTAACTTTTCACTTCAAAGTAGGCTAATATCACTGGAGAACGCTGTGCAAGCTTAACACTAAGATAGACTCTAACAAGCTTTGTGAATCATATTACATGCCGTCCTGGGCATCCACTACTTTTGGATGAATAAAGCCAGAACTCAGATGCCTGGAAAGCTAGGAACTGCTGCATTCACATCCTCCAGGATCATAACCCCAAAGCATGATCCCTTCACTGGGAAGATTGCAGTGACTCTTAGTGCCACCATCAAGGGCTCCAAAGGTTTAGAAGTAGGTGGTTTCTGCCTCATTTAACTCACCTGTTTGCCAGGTACAAATCCCAGATGCACCTTAAAGAGTGACTGTATATTGTTATGAATTTAATCAGGTGGTGATCTATGGGGGCTATAGTTTCAGAGGTGGGATCTACTAGCTCAGATCAATCCAGCTCCTGGTACTGGATAATGCAAGTATTGACTCAACACATGCTTTCTTTTCAGTCCACATCGACAAAGATAATCAAAAGCAGCTTGCCTTCAGAAGGCAAAGACTGCAGTTCAGCTTCATAGCTATGCTCAGAGATAATTAACTCTTCAGTCAATTGTCTGGAGGACCTTGAAAATCTTGATATCCCACAGGAGGCTGTACTGGTTCATTACATTAAGGGTAATTTTCCTAAATTGTCCTAGTTATTTCTAGCCATTGTTGTAAATGCTTTAGTAACACACATTCACATCAGAAGGCAAAAACCCAAAAAGTGCAGGACCTGCCACATTGTCGAAGTTTCCAATGGCCCACTAAGAGGGGGCAGGTCAGTTGGCCCCTTTTAAAGTGGGAGGCAAGTCTCTACCCATGTACTACCCATCCAATACACAATACAAAGAGGCACAAAATTTGGGGGGTCTCTGGATTCTGGGAGGTAACATATGCCACATTTGGATGTGTTGTGCTGTCCATTTTGTGAGTGACTTAAAAGTCTACCTAGTTTGAATGGAGTCTGGAGGAAGAGGAGGCTCTGTACCAAGAGCAGGCTGCAGGGCGGTTTGCCCTGCCACTTCTCGTGATCCAGGAGACCCAATGGTGCTGGAAGTTATCTGTGGAACATAGCAGTGACTTACAGAGCTTCTGGCAGAGCTTCCTAGGGTTTTGGAGTAAAACAATGATTGATCCTGCAGATATATCTTCTTTTGTAAAGCAAATTTTAGGTTACTGTTGAGCCCTGGTAGAGACTAAACACCTGACCATGAGGACAACTAGTAACTTTGCAGCTCAAACTGGGAATTATTTGATACACTGAATCATAAAATCGGATGGTGAAGCTGCTTTCAAATGGGAAATCTAAGAAGCTCCCAAAGCTCCCACCTGATAAATTGCAGTATCAGGTGATCAGATTTCCTAAGTATTCTCTGTTGCCACCTCTCCCTCAACCCACACATATGATCAGTTAACAGAGGAGGAAGAAAACATGGTCCTGGTTTATGAATAGGTGTGAATAGTATGCTGGTACCAGTAGAAGTGGATAGTTGGTGAATTACAGGCTTACTGAACATTGGCTCTGAAAAAACAATGCTGAAAGGAAATCCTCCCAGTATAAAGAACTTCAAGCAGAACGATCTGGTTGTCCACTTTCATTGAAGAAGATTTGATCTGAGGTATAGATAAACATTGATTGATGGACAGTGGCTAATTTAGTGGTCAGGGACTTGGAACAAGACTGAAAGATGGATGATATGGGAGACTTGAGGGGACGTATGTAGTTGGGTTTCTTAGAATGGGAAGAGTATGTAAAGATATTAGTAAATGCCCACCAGAAGGCATCTATTTCAGAGGAGATGGACAAGATGCCCCATTTGCTAAATGTCAGTCAGCCTTTTTCCCTAACGACCCCTTTTTTCTCAAGGCATCTATTTTAAAAGTGGTCATGACGACACAGATGGAGACTAATCTTGAGCTCAACAACACAGACTTTGTTTTACTAGCATTGATCACATTATGGCCATTTAGTGAGTGCCCCAGTTTGAGTGCCCACACTACTAACAGTAGAATCCAACACTAAGCCTCAGTACAGCATTATTACCTAGGAAAGGCAGACATCTACCTGGTGGCAGATTGATTACATTCGACCTTTTCCCATCATGGAATAGGCAGTTATTTATTCCTAATAGGATCCAGGGTTAGAGAGTTGTTTTACAAGGTGCCGCATATGCCTTACATATGTGGGCAATATATAGATATATGTGTCTACCCACTGGCAGAGTGAATTAGTCCTGGAATTGAGGGCTGCGGATGGAAGAGGTCACTCTCACGATAACACCTCACACTGAAAAGATTTCTATTTCCCTTACCCATTAGCTTGTGGACAGTGGCTTTGGAGAGTCTAGTACTCAAGAAAGAAGTGTTCCACTGGGGAATACAGTTATCTTTCTGTTAAATTGAAGCTGAGGCCGACCCCTGGCCATTTGGGGATTCTCATGCTGCTTAACCAATAGGCAGAAAAGATAATCATTCAACCAAAAGGTATAAAAGGCTGTGATGATTCATGCAGATTACTAAAAGAGAAATTGATAAATCAGGGACTTCACTGAAATGTAGCAAGTTAATTTAGATACCTCTTAATCAAGCAGGTCAATCAGTAGACAGTGAGGCACTAATAAAATCAGATCACCAAGGACTCAGTTGCTGTCCAAATTATGCTTTGATTCATTCCACCCAGTAAAGAACATCCTCCAAAGGAGGTGTTAACAGAGAGCAAGAGGATTATGAAATTGATGACAGAAAAAGAAAACTTTGATTTTCAATTTAGGCATCATGAACAGCTGTGGAGCAGAGATTGTTGCATCTATATAGTATTTTAATTAACTGCCTTTTCAATAACTCCTCTTTTCCCCATTTTTTACATAATACAGAACGTATTAGTGACGGGTAATATTTGGGGCTTCGTGTGGAAATATGACTGAAATCACACCACTCTGTGATATAGGATCGCCGATGGCACTCTGTCCCCTCTGTGGGGGACACACATTGTTATCTATATAAAGAAACAAGAATAGATTCTGAGGGGAAAAACATGAATGGACTATCCCACATACTCTCAATTTCTACCACATTCATCCCCACCAGTTTCACCCTTCATCTTCCCTACCCTGTTTTTTTGCTCAAGAAGGCTAAACTCTATGGACTGCCTGAACCCTTTTGCCTCTGTTTGCATTCAACCAAGGATAGGCAACAATGGGACATCATAAGGCAGAAGATTTATGCCCTTGGATCTTTGCCTGTCAAGCCAGGATTGGTAGAAGCTCCATTCCTCAGCTGAGGGTCATATCTCTTTAGCAAGCTTCTTCTACAGTTATATCTTTCTGGTGGCTTCAGTAACCCTTCCCTTCGCATAACCCTTTAGGTGGGGTGATAACTACTTTATCATCTCCTGATAGTTTCCAATAACCTTGTCAACATCTTTGCAAACAGTTCCTTCCTTAAATTATCTTCAATTATACCTTCTAAATGTGCCATTTATTTTCTGCTGTGACTCTGACTTGAACAAATTCCATGCTCCCTCCATTCTGGAATTCTTTGTTTCTTTTCAGTTCTTCTTCTCTCTTACCTCCAGGGTTTACTTAGGCTTTTTCTCTTGCCTGGAAGATTATCCTCCAATCATACTGTTAAATGTACTGTAATTGTGTATCCATCCCCAAACTTTAAGCTCAATATGTACAATGAGCACATCCTTCCTACCCTCCTCTAATCGCCAGCCCCTGTCATAGAGCTTGGCATATGATAGGTACTTAATCAGTACCTGGAATACATGATCCATGCTCTCAACATTTCCATCCAGAAAAATGTTACCTTTGAACTTTTTTTTTCATAAAAGGGTTTTGCATAGCAGAGGATTGACAATTCATTTACTCTCTGTCCTGCTTTCATTCATCCTGCATTTTCTCAATTAAATTCAAATTACCCCGTTTGCTCCAGAGGTAAATGCTTCTTTATTTTCATGACCAACAGAAGCTTACAGGATAAATAGAATACATGATGATACATGGAATACAAACCAGAATCTAAAGCTTCTGGGCTCCCAAATTAAAAGATAAAAAGTGATACATTGACTCTGGTTTCAACTCCAACATGTAAAGAGCTTGGAAGTTGTCACTCCCCTCTTCACAAGAAAAACGGAACAAACTAAAAATCAGTGAATTTTCTTGGACCCATCAGAGAACTGAGTTTGCAGGACAGATTTCCAGTGTGAAATCTGGAGAGATGGGCAAGGCAAGAGGGTCTCTGCTTACCTAGAGCAGAGGTCACTGGAGTCAAAAACTTGTCGAAACATTTAAAGCCAGAACCTCCTGGGTGCTGCACTCTTAAGGGACCCCACCCCCACCCCAGACTTCTGTGGGTTTTACCTCCAGGAGCCTACTAGCTTCTCAAGGTGAAGATGCAAGAAAGATACTCTTGCCATGCCAGGGGCAGAATAGTCATTGTGAAACCTAAGAATGTTCTCTAACAAAGCCCACTCTCCAGTGAAAAAGACTTCAGCAAAGCCTTATCCAAAATGAGGGAAGGGACTGTTGCCACTCCAGGACCTCTAGCCTTCCTGTCTCATTTAAGGGGAACAAAGCTACAAAAATGAAGAAATACTTAAGGAGGTCACAGCCCAGAGACCCAGGTCCTTGAAAGACTGAGATTAAATTATAAAATTGTAAGATGCTTTCTCTTTGCTACTTACCACCACACTCCATCATGATAAAAACTCTCAGCAAACTAGCAATAGAAGGAAACTTCCTCAAATTGATAAAGAACATCCACAAAAAAAACTACATCTAACCTCACCCTTAATGGTGAGGTACTGGATGCTTCCCCCCCACTAAGATTAGTAACAAGGCAAAGATGTCCTCTCTCATTTCTATTCCACTGGTACTGGAAACCCTAGTTACTTCAATCAGATAAGAAAAAGAAATCAAAGATTCACAGATTGACAAGGAAGAAATAAAACTCTTTGTTCCCAGATGACAGGATTGTTGATGTAGAAAATTCCAAAGAGTCAACAAGAATACTCCTGACACTTAATAAGCAAGTAGAGCCAGGTTGCAGGGTGCAGTGCTGATTAATTCTTAAGTCAATTGCTTTACTATATACCACCAATAAACAATTAGATTTTTTAAAATTTTATTTATTTATTTTTTATTTTTGGCTGCACTGGGTCTTCGTTGCTGCACGCTGGCTTTCTCTACTTGCGGCGAGCAGGAGCTACTCTTCGCTGCATTGCGCGGGCTTCTCATTGTGATGGCTTCTCTTGTTGCAGAGCACGGGTTCTAGGTGCATGGGCTTCAGTAGTTGTGGCACGCGGGCTCAGTAGTTGTGGCTCGTGGGCTCTAGATCGCAGGCTCAGTAGTTGTGGTGCACGGACTTAGTTGCTCTGCCGCATGTGGGATCTTCCCGGACCAGGGCTTGAACCCGTGTTGCCTGCATTGGCAGGCAGAGTCTTAACCACTGCACTACCAGGAAAGCCTAACGATTAGATTTTAAAATAAAAGAAAAATACTGCACCACCAGGAAAGCCTAACAATTAGATTTTAAAATAAAAGAAAAATACCATTTATAAAGCACCTAAAAAATTAAATTGTTAAGTACAAATCTAACAAAATATGTAGAGGATCTGTATGTAGAAAACTACAAAACTGTGATGGAAAAAAATCAAAGACTATCTGCTAATAAATGGAGAGATATTTTGTGTTCATGATTGGAAGACTCAATATTATTAGGATCTTGATTTTTCCCAACTTGATCCAGAGATTTAATGCAATCCCCAAAAAAGTCCCTGTATTTTACAAATATTAACATAAACTGATTTTACATTTATGTGGAAAAGCAAATGACCTAGAATAGCCAACACAATATTGAAGAAGAAGACATAGTTGGAGAACTCACACTATCTTTAAAAATTAACCATAAAGTTAGAGTAATCAACAGAGTATAATATTAGTGAAAGAACAGACATACAGAGCAATGGAACAGGATAGAGAGCCAGTTGAATATAGTCAAACTAATGTTGGCAAGGGAGCATGGGAGAGTCAATGGAGAAAGGAGAGTTTTTTCAACAAATTATGCTGGAAAAACTGGATACCCAAATATAAAAGAAAAAAAGTAGCCTAAAGAAATATCTTACACCTTTCACAAAAATTAACTCAAAATGGATCATAGGCTTAAATATAAAATGCAATATTATATAACCTCTAAAAGAAAACACAGGAGAAAATTTAAGTGACCTTAGAATTGGCAATGAGTTTTTAGGTACAACACAAAAAGTGAGATTGAAGAAAAAGTAAGTGGGACTTTATTAAAATAAAAAGAAAACTTTTGCTGTGTGAAAGACACTGTTAAGAGAATAAAAAGATGAGCCACTGACTGGCAGAAAATATTTGCAAGACACGTATGTAACAAAGGACTGTTATCCAAAATATACAAAGACCTCATAAAACTCAACAGTAAGAAAACAAACAACCCAATTAAAAAATGGCAAAAGTCCTGAGCAGAGACATCACCAAAGAAGATATACAGATGGCAAATAAACATATGAAAAGATGTTCATCATCATTTTTCATTAGGGAATTGCAAATTAAAACAGCAAATGAGATACCCCTAACACCTACTAGAATGGCTAAAATTAAAAAAAAAAATTTTTTTTTAAAGGACAGTACCAAATGTTGGCAAGGATGTGGAGCAACGGTAATTCTCAGTCACTACTCATGGAAATGCAAAATGGTACAATCACTTTAGACGATAGTTTGATAATTTCTTACAAAGCTAAACATAATCTTACTATACAGTCCCACAATCAGGCTCCTAGATATTTACCGAACTGATCAGAACTTATGTCCACACTAAAAGCTGTGCTTGAATGTTTATAGCAGCTTTATTTGTTTACCAAAAACTGGAAAGAACCAAAATATGCTTCCATGTGTGTATAGATAAGCAAACTGTGGTATATATCTATACAATTGAATATTATTCAGCAATAATAAAAAATGAACTATCAAGCCACAAAAAGACATGAATGAATCTTAAGTACATACTGTTAAGCGAAAGAAGCTAGTGTGAAAGGCTACATGTTGTATAACTCCAATTATTTGACATTCTGGAAAAGGCAAGCCGAAAAAGCATGCAAAAACAATGAAAAGATCAGTGGTTCCAGAGATTTGGGAACAGGGGAGAGAAAGTTCAATAAGTGAAACATGGGAATTTTTATGATGGAGAAACTATCCTGTGTGATACTGTCATGGTGAATACATGGCAATATACATCTGTCAAAACCCATAGAACTTTACAGGATTTAATGGATGCAACTTACATAAACAACATTTAGGAGGTCAGGAGAATCCCAGGATGGAATGCAGAAAGTGACAAAACAATCTAACACTATTACAAATGTATAAAACAACTTCACTATAGGGGATGGGGGAAAACTGCTGATTTAACTAACTTTGGAAATGAGTAGAATCTGTTAAGCTAAAGGCAAAAGAAACTCTACATAAGAATTGTGTTCTAGCTGATAAGATTGTCACACAGGGATATGGACTAAGAATTCTGATACTTCTTGTATACTAGAATTGAACAAATAAGTAAATGGGCAATGAATAATGGAAGCCAGGTTTCTCATTGGTTGAGAAGTGATGACAGGTAAGGAAGGGGAGGAGACTGGAATGATTCATGTGAAAATGGATTTGAATTGGAGATATCAGTATGCACTCATGTTTAGCTTAATATAGATACTGATTGTTACATATAGAAATATTTTTAGATATGTGTCTAGACGTGGGTTAGCATACACACATATATTCCCTTGCTCTATCAGTTAAGAGGACCTGAAAGCAAGGAGACACCAGCAGCAGCAAGCACTCCTAATGCCTTGACCTTGGTTTCTAATACCATTCTCCATTAAAGGAATGAGGGCAACTTTGAGAAATGACTGAATCTAGAACTAGACTAGGAAATAAACAAGATGAGCCCAGAGTATCTTGAAGTGACCAAAAATAAGGAACTGCTAAAAAACAAAAAAACTAACTAAAAACCAAAAACACAATGAAGGGATATGGGAAAGGGAAGGAGTGGCCAACTGATAGACTCCCAATGGCCAAAGCTGGAACAATTTGAGTAAGAAAATAATTAAGAAGCATTGGATTATAACCAAAAGTATAAAATAAAGACCCATGGGTGCATACAGATTTAGCTAAATGATAAATTGAACAAATAAGTAAATGAGGCAAAAGAATTCCAAATAATTTATGTAGCTACTCTGCCCTCAAGGAAGTGGAGTATAATTCTCCTTAAATTTAGGTTGCATATGGTGACATCATTTTAAAGAACACCATATGGAAAGTGGGGGTGGGAGTAGGACATTGACTTTACAGTGAAGAAAGCTGATGAACACTACCTCAGCCAGGTGATCAAGTTTCACATCAACAGTGATGTCGTGTTGCTTGTGTGTACCCTTGATGTGATGTGATGAAAATGGCACTTTAGTTCTGTGGTCTTCCTCTCAAGAACCTATACCCCAGTCTAATGAGACAAATTCCAGACAAATCTCAGCTGAGGTGCATTCTACAAAATACCTGATCAATCCTTCTCCAAACTATCAAGATTGTCAAAAACAAGGAAGTCTGAGAAACTCTCACAAGACAGGAAGACATGATGACCAAATAGAATGTGGTGTATTGGTTGGAATCCTGGAACAAAAGAGGACATTCAGATAAGACTAAAGAAATTTGAATAATGTATGGACTTTGGTTAATTAATGCAAAACAAGCAAATGATTAATCTTACCAGCAAATGTTATAGTAAATTCCACTTTTTAGTCTTTATTCATGTAATCTCCCAAGGTGAATGCTATAGCCTCCTCCCTTGCTTATTTGAATTCATTCATTCTTCGAAGTTAAGCTGGAGACCTACCTTTTCTACCGATCCTGGGACTACTATTCTAAATTCCAGTGATCTCTCCCACTAAGGGCTTAGTGTGAGAGTAGGTGTCATACAATGTAGCCCTTATTTATATGTTATGACTTTCCTCCTTATTCTCTTTCTATCCATATCTTAGCTTCTTGAATGATCTCAAGGTAAGCAGTTATGTCTTTGTAAACTTCCTTTATATGGTAATCAACTTTGAGTATAATTCTAGGCTTAATGTATGTGGCAGTTAACATTTTTTCTTTAATTAAAAAAAAAATCATAAGTGATGTGCCCCGAGATGTGTTTTCAGACCCAAGAGTATGTCTATCACTAGTACCAGTTTCTGGAGTGTATAACCAATTACAATTGTGAAATTTATAGGAATGGCAAAGGCTAACTGATCTTTTTCTCCAAAGGGACTCCAAACTCCCTAATGACTAAAATATAAAATCTCAACTCTTCAATTCCTTCACAAAGTGAATTCTGCCAACAGCTTCAGTCTTATCCCCTAATGTTCTTGCACCCCAAATAGGAGAAATAATTCAGTTTATTTGGGGGAAAAGGGGCGGGGTATGTATTTCCATGCTCTTCCCTACTTCTACATATTTAGAAGTGCTCAAAGCACTTCAGCTGGTCACTCCTAACACCCCAGCTAGTAAGACTTAGGTACTTTTCCCCTGTTCTTCTGTATCATTTCAAAGTATTGAATCACATTATTTAAATGTAACTGTTGCAATACTATATTGATGTAATTATGTTTACTTATCCATCTTTGTGACCATACTCTGAGACTTGCAGTAATAAGGGCTGTATTTTCTTCATCTTTATAGCTACCGTAACTCATAGTGTAGTTGGCACTTAATACGTCTTCAAATGAAAACTTACTGAGTAAATGAATGAATGAATGTGAATACAGTGTGAAAGAAAAGAAAGTGTCCTAGCAGGTGTGATTCTCAATGGGCTAAAAATCCATAGAAAGTTGGCATCATTGATATATTTCCTGCAATATTCCAGAAAATGCAAACTCTCCTAAGAAATGCCTTGTAGAAATACCCACTGACCACCTCAGTGAAGGGTCTGAAGCTTTAAAGCACATATTCTATGTATGCTAAGCTGTAGATATGACCCTCCTTATTATTTTATACTTTATATGGATACTTTATATTCTATAGCTCACCTATACTATACTCACCTTTACTATAAACCTGTCCTATCCCTGGCACAAATCTTGAACCAACTATCTTTCAGTTGCAAGCTCCCTTTGAAATCTCTCTATATTTTATAAGAATTTGAACTACCCAAGAATGTGGCCCCATCTTCTGTAAGTTACCAACCAAGCAAATGGAATTTGTAAGCACATTGGTCAAGTGGCTGACCCAACCCAAGGCAGACACATCAGTAGATCATTGCTTTAAGATGTGAATTGGTGTCACAGAATGATAAGGCTTGAAGTAGTTTCCCTTCATTCATTTAGCACACACTTAGAAAGCACACCTACTGTGTACAGGTGTAATGCTGGGCTCTGTGACATTATGGCTCTAGACTTTCATTTTATGCAAGTGAAGAAAGAGGTCTAGATGGGTAAGTCAGTTCTCTGTCACTAAGCTAATTATCACCAGAGTAAAGATGAGAAGTCAGGTCTCCGAGGTAACCCCTTCATTGCATTTTCTAGCTGTGAAGAGTCTGGTGAAATTCTCTAAAAGGAAAAGTTTACCTTTTCCAGAGCGTCCTCAGTACTAAGATTCCACCATCCATTCCTTTTGGCCCCTTCTCTTTCAAATTCTCCTGTAAGAAGTAAGATACTAATATTAAAATCTGTAGTACTTTAGAATAAATTAATTTTTAAGTGTGGAAAAAATTGGAACGGCATGGAAATTCTGGGCACCTAGCAGGGAAATAGATAATAAAAAGCAAGAATAAGGAGCAAGAAGGAAGGAAAAATCTAAGTGATGCACTGAGGCAGACAGATGCCAACTACCTCAGAACTTCACCTCAGGCCAATGTGGCCTGTTTCAGAATGGAGTCATTAGCTTGCTGAAGTCTGAGCCCTTGGTTCCTCTGGCAGAAGTTTCCCCTGTGGTTTATGAACTTCATCCTTCTGCTCATGAGTAGGCAGACCTACTGAAAAATCACCATGACACAAAAGTTTGCTGCTGATTAACACAGTGACTGCAGGAGTGTCCACTCTGGAGCCCAAAGAACAAAGAGTTTCCAGTGTTGATTGCAATGCTCTTGCCTGTTTTGGGTCAGAAACATCAGCAGGAAGAAAGGGCACTTAAGAAAGGATTTTTTTTTTAATTGTTAAGACCAGAAGAAATTCTAACAAGAGCACAAGCTCTCTCATAAGAGACAGCCCCAGAATGGCTTAGCTTGGCTGCCTGAATTTTTCACCCATAAATTGGTTAGGAACACTAGGTTAGACCCTGGGTGAAAGTAGAAAACAATCATTCTGGACAGCCCAGAGGGAAAGCTTAATAAGGCCATGCCTGGGCAGCTGGCCAGTTGGGTGAGTGCATGCTGTTTAGAAAAGAATATCAAAGAGAAGGGACCAGGAAGGCTGATGCGTTGCATCTAAATAAGAAACCATTTTCCTCCAAGTTTCGTATAAATTCCAGCCAGTGAAATGTAGGACCACAGATGATGAGAGTAGACCTATTCATTCTGCTTATGGAAGATCCCATGAGCATCACTGTACGCAGCTGCTGCTGCCAATGACCCTCTAATTGAATCATTTGGTTGCAGAAAAGGCACCCTCCGTGTGAGGACTTTGACAAGTGGATCTGGTGCGTGCCTGGCCTGCCATTCTCACTCAGAGTCCCCGTTTCATCACCACTAACAGCTCCTCAGAAAGAGTCTAGATCCGTTTACAAACTCTGTCTCAAAGAGGACAACAAGAAAGATGGATTTGAGTACATTTTGGTGCCATTTCATTCAGAATTGAGAACTTGTGTCTCTCCAGGGAGAATCACTTGTCAAAAAGGAGAGAAGATGTAGTCTTTGGACTCTGTGTTTGCTGGGGGATTTCATCAGAAATATAATGCCAGACAACTCTGAATTACAAAGCTGCAAGGTGTTTGGTATTCTGCCGGTGCTAAACCTATACTTCCTTTCTTTTGCCTGTTTCTTTCTTTCTTTTGGCTTTTAATTGTGGAAGGACTCAAACATAAATGTCTAGAAAAGAGTGCATATGGGTACATTCAGGTACCCATCACTGAGATGCAGAATAACAGTTATCTACCAATCTTGTTTCATCTCAGCCTCTTGTAGTTCCACTGTGTTATTTTAAAGCAAATCTCAGACATCATATCATTTTGTCATAAATAGGCCAGTGTGCCTTGCCTTTTTATAATCTGTATTTCTTGAGATGTATTTAACTGGTACGGGATAAGTTGGGGGCTCTGCTGGAGATTAGATGCTGCATTCTAAGCACGCCCTCTTCTCTGTGCCGAGAATGCTTTCCTCCACTGACGATGAAATCTAAGAGTGTCTGATTGGGGAGCTCAGGAGGTACAATTAGAGACAAAAGACCTGGTGATGGCATGTTTTTTTGCCTGGCCCCTCGGGCTGAGTTTAATTTCTAAGATTTGCAAAAGGACAGAAAGTAGATTGAACAATTTCCACGTAAGGCTGAGAGTCTGAGTGTGGGGTTAGGGCTAGTGTCTGGAGGAGTTGTTTTCGGAAACTTTGAGAACACTGATCAAAATAAATACAGTTTAGGAGCCCATGTGTGAGACGGGGGTTGGCAGAAAGTCACTTCTCTGACTTCTGCATGGAACTCAGCAACACTCTGACATGGCGAGATTTATATAGTGATTGGAAATAACTTCATTGGCAGAGTCTTAGGCATTTACACGAGGGGCAATTTCAGCTCTGGCAAGAGCAAATTCCCATCATACATTCACTGATTCTTTCTTTTATTTATTCAAATATGTATTAAGCCTGTACTGTGTGCTAGCTATTGCTCATGTTACTGGGGTCAATAACAGAGATCAAGATAAGAAAAATTTGCTCACATTTTAGAGGGAAAAAGAAACGATATGCCCTAAATATACAATGTAATGTCAAGGTAGATAAATATGATAACGAGGAAAGTAAACCAAATGAAAAGGAGACTAACTTCAGGGCTGTCTTTTACACACATGGGCATGGAAGGCCTCTATGAGGAGATAACTTCTGAAAAGAAGTCTGAATAAATTATGGGGACAAGACATGCACAGGTGTGGGTGAAGGAAGGCTGGGTTAAAGGAACGGCAATTGCAAATTCTCTGAGATTTAAATAAGGTGGACATGTCCCAGAAGACAAGGTCAGTGTGACTATAGTGTGGTGATCAAGGGGACAAGAAAGCAAGAGGCAGTCAAATCAATCTTATAGGGCTCTGGAGAATGAGTTTGTTTGTTTGCAGGGCCTCTGCATTGCTTAATGACAGAGGCATGAGTTTGGGCTGTGGACCTGAGGCTAAGCATTTAAAACAAGGGAATAACAAGATCTGTTTAGATTTTTTTTTTAAGGACCCTGGTTTCTATGTGAGCAAGGGATTGCAAGCAATACAATGAAAGCAGAGACCTTATAAGAAGCCATTGGAGTAATCTGGCAATGGATGATGAGGTTAAGCCTAACAAAGAGATAGTGAGATGTGATTGGATTTAAGCTACATCATCACATAAAGCTAATAGGACTTGCTGATGGATCAGATGGATGTGGGTGTGAGGTAATGAGACTGAAGTATTTGGGGACCGGGCAATGAGATATATGTTGGTACCCTTTACCAAGGTGGAAAAGAGTAGATCTGGAGTGATGTAAACACCTTTAGTTGGTAATAAACCATATTTGCTCCTTGTTCTCTTTCTTCTGCATCATCAAGTTGTCCCTTTTTACTGGTCATTCCTGGAAGTAAAGAAATGTACAGTAACATTTCCCGTATGCTATCTGCTGCTTCGACCTCCCTGGCTTTGCAGGGTCTGGCCCTGATGGGCTGTGTTTCCTGCTGGGTTTGGCCAATGAGAGGAAATGGGTGGAAGATTGAAGGACAAGAGGAATGAAAACCAAGATGCTTCTCCCAGGCCCTCTGCCTCAGGTGGCATCACTGGTAGAATCCAGGACTGATCCCTTTGGCACTTCGACTCTACTTAGAGTGTAGAAGTTCAAGAGGATCCAGAAAAAGGGACTAAGGTGGAGTGACCAATAGAAAAAGAGGAACCCCATAAACCAAGTGATAAAAGCCTTTCAAAAAGAGGGAGTAATCAACTTTTGTCCAATCAAGTAAGATACGACAGAGTATCTATTACATTTATTCTATGAGAAGAACAGCTTGGTTGGCTTGAAGCTAGAAGATTGATCGGGAAAGATTAAGGCAAAAGATGAGAAGAGAAAATAAAAAAAACACTGATTAATTGTAACGGGAATAAGGACATGTGATTGCAACTTGAGAGGAATGTAGCGTTTGGGGCAGAATGTTCTAAAGATGGGAGATATAGCCATCAGAGGCCATCCAGTAAAAAGGAATCTCTCTAAGTATTTAAAGTAAAGGCAGTTTAATCAGAGCTGAGATGAGACACCAACAGGGGCAGATGAAGGAGCCCAGGATTAGCACCTGTAGGCCACCAATTCCTTCTGGCCAAAAGAACAATGTTGTGTGGGGGAAAGATGTTACTAGAGTCCAAAATTGCGGATCACCTGCAGAAGGTGAGGTCACAGGTCCATTTGAAGCTGGAGCCAAGGAGAAAGCTCAGCTTCCATCAGAGATGTTCCCCATTCAAGATTCTTCTCTCTCATGGCTCAACATTGACTTGGAAAATCTTACAGTGTGCAGTGATTCTCAACAATGTCTGTTCATACGAATCATCTGGGGAGCCTTTAAGATACACCAGTGCCCAGACTGTACCTCAAACTGATTAAATCAGAATCTGTGCAGTGGGGAGCAAAGCTTTGGTATTTTTTTAAAATTTATTTTTATTTAATTAATTAATTTAGTTTTGGCTGCGTTTGGTCTTCGTTGCTGCGGGTGGGCTTTTCTCTAGTTGCGGCGAGCGGGGGCTACCCCTCGTTGCGGTGCATGGGCTTCTCATTGCGGTGGCTTCTCTTGTTGTGGAGCACGGGCTCTAGGTGCGCGGGCTTCAGTAGTTGTGGCATGCAGGCTTCAGTAGTTGTGGCTCATGGGCTCTAGAGAGCAAGCTCAGTAGTTGTGGTGCACGGGCTCAGTTGCTTCACGGCATGTGGGATCTTCCCCGACCAGGGCTCGAACGCATGTACCCTGCATGGCAGGCGGATTCTTAACCACTCTGCCACCAGGGAAGTCCCGCTTTGGTATTTTTTAAAAGATCCCCAAGAATTCTAATGTATAACCAGATTTGAGAACCACTGCTCAAAATTCCACATGGTAAAACAGTACCAAATGCTTCCTTGTGGGAAACTGCCTCCAGTGCTTGCATCCAGATCTGAGGAATCCATCGTAGCAACGAATGGTGAAAGCCCCAAACCTCTCTGTTGAATTAATTTCCTTAATGAAATAGGCTGCCTGAAAGCTCCATCCCTTTCATGCTGTTCTGAGGTTATGAGAGCAAAAGATGAAAAGCCCAGAAGCAACATTCTCTGTTTCCTTTCACCAGAACAGAATAATTAAGTGGTGTGGTTACCCACGTGGCACTGAGAGATACATTTTCCAGGATGCTATAGGTCACAGCTGATAGAGGTAGACGGGTTTGTGCTAGCCACGTGGAGGGAGGAATTAATACATCTGATCTCTTCAAACCACTAAAATGCCTTTCAAAGTGGGTCCTGTTTGTGCTTCTCTAATTTGGAATATATTATGTACCTCATAATTAGAGCTTCTCTCATTCTTGGAGCCTGAAACGTTTGTCACTTTTAGAGAATCAAAACCTTGAGTCTGTGGATCAGAAATAAACTCCTGGTCTTTTACTGAGAATCCTGCATTTTGGGTAAGTAATTTCCCCAAGCAGCTGGGATTTAGTCAGTGTTCTTAGTTATAATTAAATGATAAATCTTCACGTGGAAGGCATCCAACAGCAAGTACTACGTCAGTTCCATCAAAGTGGAATAGATCACAAATACATTTACCTAGGAAAATGATTCCACTTTAGAAAACTATATTCTCTTGTCAGAAGCCAGATGACAAGCCTGTGAATAGTCAGTAACAAAAGGTGCTTTAGTGGCTCGTGATGCATCTTTCACACTCTGCATCCATGCAGTTTTCTGGAAATGATGAGTGCCTCCCTCTCTGCCTGACATTTCCGTATTGGCATCAGCATCCCCAGTGTCCAGATAGGCTTAGCACTCAGCATTGATTTAGGGATGCTGTACTGCTCAGCTGGGGCGTGAAGCACATCCCAGGCAGCTCTTCCTGTGGCACTCAGCTCATTCTACCTTTCAGGACTGCTACTTTCAAATCTCTTCACTAAACAAACATTTATTAAATACCTACTGTGGACTGGCCTTGTACTAGGCAATGTGGGAGGTACAGCCCTGACTATGACACTTTTGAGTCACTTGTGCAGTCAAACATTGAGAGTTCATTAAGATGGGGGGAAGCGAAGAGCTTGGAGTTGGTAATTCAAATTGTGCTTTCCAAATTAAAAATTATATGCCTCTCTTTACATATGTGTGTATACATTTATATTTCTATGTTTATATATAGTACAGTTTAATTCATATTTATATCCCACGTGTCCTAGCACACGGCACTATAACTATGAAGAATTCAGTAAGCTTTTCTTAACATTGCATTGCGTGAATGAGATAATTATGATTATTGAAAATGCATGGCATAAAAATTTTAAATGCTAAAGCATAAATTTCTTATTGTATGAAGAACATTATTATAAATTATTTAATCCTCATGACAACCATTGGAGCTAAGTATTATTATTATTTTCACTTTTCAGATAAAAAACAGGAAACACGTAGAGATCAAGGAACTCAGTTTAAGCACACACAGCAGGGAAGGGGCAGAGATAGGGTACATTCAGGCTCTCTGGTGTCAGTTTTACACCAGTAAAACTACAGTCTAGAGAAGTGTGGTAAGTTAGGGTTTGACGTGTGCTAGGATTATTTGCAGAGGTAAAGCAACATGGGGTCCTGGAAAGGGCTTTGTCTTTGGTCTGATATACCCAGCTCCACATTTGATAGCTCTGTGACCCTGGGCAAGTTCATGGACCTATCTGAGCCTCAATTTCCTGATCAAAATTATAAGTGCATCTATCTTGTTAGTGAACAGAGTCTGGAATCATACTGTCTAACTGCATAACTGAGCAAGCTACATAACCTCTCTGTGCCTTAATTTCCTTGTTTATAAAAGGGGCATAGGAATTGCAACTATCTCATATCCTCATACTATTGTTTTCAGGGAAACATGTATTTATGTATGAAATGCTTTGAATAACACCTGACCCCCAGTAAGTGCTAAATCTGTCAGTTATTATTATATTGCTATAGATATTACTACTATTATATGGCTCTAAATAGTAAATATTTTTATTGCTACCTAAGGCCAGCCTTTCCACTTTGCAATAAACTCTCTCACCTACTCAAGTGTTCATTCCCAGAATTCCTCCCTCTTTGTCCTATACCATCCTCTCTACTGGATCATTCCAATCAGTATTCAAACATAATTTCTCCCATATAAAAATGTAACTCTTTATCCTCTTTCCATACCAGCTGTCAGGCCCTTGTTTCTGCTCTTTGTTATAGCAATATTCCTTTTAAAAGTTGTCTATATTTGTTATTGCCAGTTTTTCTCCTCTTAGTCTTTTTATTTTTAATTCTTTTGTGGTATATACAACATAAAATGTATCAACTTAATCATTTTTATTTGTACACTTCAGTGGCATTAAGTACATTCATATTGTTGTGCAACCATCATCACCATCCATCCCCAGATCTCTTTTCATCTTTCAAAATTGAAACTCTATACCCAGTAAGTAATAACTCCCTTATTTACCACTCCCCCTGGCCCGGGGCAGCCCATTCTACATGCTGTCTTTATGATGTTGGCTAGTCTAATTGTGACTGGCTTATTTCACTTAGTATATTGTCCTCGTTCATCCATGTGCCAGCTTCATATATTTTGGTGGTCTGCTATTAGGTACATAAATATATATAATTGTTATATCATCTTGCTGTACTAAACCTTTTAATAATATATAAAGTCTTTCTTTTCCACTTGAAAGTTTGAATAATGTGTCTTGGTAATGGTCTCTTTAAGTTCATCCTACTTGGAATTCATTGAGCTTCCTCAGTGTATATTCATGCATCCAATTTGTGGATGTATATTTAGGTATTTCATCAAACTTGGGAAGATTATGACTATTCTTCAAATAATCTCTTTACTCCTTTTCTCCCTTCTCCTTCGGGGACTCCCACAATGTGTACGTTAGTTTCCTTGATGGTGTCCCACAGGTCCTTAGGCTGTGTTCACTTTTTTTTCTTCTTTTTTTTCTGTTCCTCAGACTCAATAATTTAAATTGTACTATTTTCAAGTTCACTGATTCTTTCTTCTACCTGCTCAAATCTGTCTTTATATCCTTTTAGTAAATTTTTTATTTCAGTTATAATTTTCAACCCCAGAATTTCTTTTTGGTTTCTTTCTAGGTTTTCTAATTCATCATTGATATTTGCATTTGTTCATATATTATTTTCATGACTTTCTACACAACTTTCTTCAGTTCTTTGAGCATCTTTAAGAAAATTGCCATCTGGTCTTACTCTGGGACAGTTTCTGTTGGTTTACTTTTTGCTTTTGAATGGGCCATACTTTCCTGATTTTGTTTTTGTTTTTGGTATGGCTTGTGAATTTTTTTGTTGAAAATTGGACATTCATATATAATGATATGATAACTCTGGAAATAATATTCTCCCCATTTTCTGGGGTTTGCTGTTTTTTGGTTTTGTTCTGTTTTGTTTTAATTTTAGGCTGTCTACATGCTAAGGATCAGCCTGAGGTGTAAACTTAAGGCCTGCTCAGGTCTCTTCTGAGTCTGTGCCTTCCCCTAAGCATGTATGGTGACTTCCTAATTTCCCCTATATATATGGTTGCTTTTGAATGTACTAGTCTTTAATATCTGGTTCCCAAAAGGAGAAAAAGAGTAAATGATGAAGAGACAAAAAATGCACACCAGCCCTTTAAATCCACTGTAAGTCACTTTAGCTGGAGAAGGAGGGGCTTGCAACAAGGTTGGGAGAACAAAAATGTCCGCTCACCTCATTGTCTGCACCTCTTGTGATCAGAAGAAGCAATCAGAACATGGATCCCCAATACTGGAGGACAGGGTCCTTATTGCCCACCCTGGCTCCCTCAAGCTTTGTGCAAGTTTCTCCAGGAACCAAGTGCACAGCTGCCTGCCACAGGGCAGCAACTAATGAGCTAAACACTAAAATTGACCAAAACTAACTGCAGTTTACTGTCCAAGCCTTACCCTGCAAGTTGTAAGCCTTCAGTAGAGTTCCAATATAGTTACATCAGACAGATTCTGCCAATGCAATTGTTGTTTCCATTCTCTTCTTTTTAAAAGTCAGGTTCACTGATGTATAATTCATTAACATAAAAATTTTCCCACTTTTAGGTACACAATTCTGTGAATTTGAGCAAATGCATAACTGAGTAATGACTACCATATTCAGAACATAAATCATTTTCACCATCTCAAATGTTCCCTTCGGCCCATTTTCAGTCAATTCTCTCACACACTCTTAGTCCCAGAAAAATCACTGATCTTTTTTTGTGTCCTTTTTGATTTTTTCAGATTGTAATATAACTAGAAACATGCAGTAGGTAACCTTTTGAATCTGACTTTTGTCACTTAAAATAATGCACATGGGATTGCTGAGTACTAATATAGTGTGATATTCTATTGTATGAGTGTACCACAGATTGTTTACCATACACAAAATGATAAATATGTGGGTTATTTCTAGCTTGAGGTAATTATAAATAAAGCTGCTATAATCTTTCATGTAGAAGATTGTGTGTGAACATAAAGTCTCATTTTTTCTTGGGATTAGGAGTGGGGTTGATGAGTAGTATAGTAAGTATTTGATTAACTTTAGAAGTTTTCTACAATCCCTTTTCCATTTTGCTTACCCAACAACAGTGTATGAGTCCCAGTTTCTCTGTTTCTTCACCAGCACTTGATATTGTCCATTTTTTAAAAAAGTATTCTAAGAGGAAAGGACTAGTGCAATAGGCTGAATGTCTGTGCCCCCCCACCCCCTGCCCCAATTTCCTATATTGAAATTCCAGCCTCCCATGATGGTATCAGAAGGTGGGGACTTTGAGAAGTAATAAGATCATAAGAGTGGAGCTCTCAGGAATGGAATTAACTTCCTTATAAAAGAGACCCCAGAGAGCTTCCTTGTCCTTCCACTACGGGGAGACACAGCAAGGAGATGACCATCCATGAACCAGGGAGTGGAGTCTCACCAGACATCTAATCTGCTGGCACCTTGATCTTGGACCTTACAGGCTCTAAAACTGTGAGAATAGGGACTTCCCTGGTGGCACAGTGGTTAGGAATTTGCCTGCCAATGCAGGGGACAAGGGTTTGAGCCCCGGTCCGGGAAGATCCCACATGCCCGGAGCAACTAAGCCCACGAGCCACAACTACTGAGCCTGCGCTGTAGAACCCGCAAGCCACAACTACTGAGCCCACGTGCGACAACTACTGAAGCCCGCGCACCTAGAGCCCATGCTCTGCAACAAGAGAAGCCACCGCAATGAGAAGCCCACGCACTGCAACAAAGAGTAGCCCCCACTTGCTGCAACTAGAGAAAGCCTTCACACAACAACAAAGACCCAACACAGCCAAAAATAAATAATAAATTAATTTTAAAATTTAAAAAAATTAAAAAAGAAAAAAAAGAAAACTGTGAGAATAAATGTTTGTTTTTTAGGCCACCCAGTCTACTGGTATTTTTGTTACAGCAAGCCGAATGAGCTCAGAAAGAAAAGAGGAGAGCTACAGAGAAAGCCTCAATCTTCTTAGAGAATACTTAAGTAATCCTAAACAGAATGTCAATGAAAATATGGATCGTAAAGGTCTTTCTGATGAGGTACCAGTCAAAAATTATGAACATGGTATTGGACACTGGAGGAAAGATGATCCTTATGATAAAGTAGTAAATAACTTTGCTGAATTGTGTTCATGTTCTACTATTTTGTGCGAGCGAAGAAGTTGGATATTAGCTGCAGGAAGCCAGCAGCTTTTCTCCAAGACAACAGAAGAATCCCCAGAAGGCAATTCAGAGATCAGTAGGCCCATCACAGGTCCAGAGTGCAAGGCCTAGGGGGCAGAGCCATTTCAAAGGAGGGAGAGCTGGCAATTGTGGACCTGAATATAAGCTGCCCAGTGCCACCTCCCATCATGGGCCACTCTCTACCCACCACAGTGCCACCCTGTATAGGGGTGATGTTGCCACCTTTGTAGGCCTGGAAGGCAGAGCATTGAGCCAAAGAGGATTAATCTTGAGCCTTAAGGTTTAAGGTATTACTCTCCCACTTAGGTTCTGGACTTATCTGGGACCTGCCTTTCCTTTCTTCTTTGGTATTTCTCTTTTTGGAAATGGGAATGTCTTTCCTATGCTTGTCTCACCATTGTATTTAAGGAGCACATAACATGTTTGGTTTCCAGGTTCACTGTCGGAGAATTATTTGCCTCAGAATGAATCATTCCTTGGGTCTCATGCTTATCTGATTTTGATATCTAGCTGAGACTTTGAACCAAGACTGGAATGAGTTATGACTTTTAGTGTATTTTGCGTGTGAGAAGGACATGAATTTGGGGGATCAGGGGCAGAATGCTATACACTGAATGTTTGTGTACTTCCAAAATTCATGTTGAAATCCTAACCCCCAATTTGATAGTGTTAGGAGATGGGGCCTTTGGAGGGTAATTAGGTCTTGAAGGTGGAGCCCTCATGAACTGGATTAGTGTCCTTATACAGGTGACCCCCAAAATTTCCCTCTCCCTTGTGCCATGTGAAGACAAAGCAAGAAGATAGTTGTCATTGAGGTAGAAAGTGGGCTTTCACCAGACACCAAATCTGCCAGTGTTTTGATCTTGGACTTTCCAGCCTCCATAACTGTGAGAAATAAACATCTGTTTTTCAGGTCACCCAGTCCATGGTATTTTTCTCATAGCAACCTAAACTGACCAAGACAAGCGGTACCACTTTGTAGTTTAAATATGTATTTCCTTGATTAACGATGTTGAACACCTTTTCATGTGTTTATTTGTCTTTTGAATATTTTCTTTGGTGAAGTGTATATTAAAATTTTTTGGCTATTTTTATTGGGTTTTTTATTAATGAGTTGTGAGAGTTCTTTGTATATTTGGGACAACAGCCCTTTAGCAGATAGGTATTTTGCAGATATTTTCTCCCAGACTTGTGTTTTCATTTTCTTAATGTCTTTTGAAAAGCAGAAGTTTTAATTTTGATCAAGTCCAATTTATTAGTTTTTTCTTTTATGATTCATGATATTCCTATTTTATTTGAGACTTTTTTCCCTAAACCAAGATAACAATTTTCTTCTGTGTTTCCTTCTAGAAATTTTAACATGTTAAGTTTTATATTTAGATCTATGATACATTTAAAATTCATTTTTGTTTATGTTGTGAGATTTGGGTGATTCCTTCGCATATGGATGTCCAATTATTCCAGCACCAATGTTGTCATATAACACAACATATTTTGGGAGTAATATCCCATTGTATTTATAGGTCTTGCCTACATTAGAAGTGTGGGGATTATACAAGGGTGTAGGTGATTGGAGGTCCTCTTAGAATTCTGCCTACCACAGTACCCTTGCCAAAACTCAGTGATTATATAAGGTTGGATCAACTTCTGAATAATTGTGTTTTATTTATCTATATGTCTATATATATATTTTTAATTTATTTATTTATTTATTTTTAAATTAGTTTCTGCTTTATAACAAAGTGAATCAGTCATACATATACATCTGTTCCCACATCCCTTCCCTCATGCATCTCCCTCCCTCCCACCCTCCCCATCCCACCCCTCCAGGCGGTCACAAAGCACCGAGCTGATCTCCCTGTGCTCTGCGGCTGCTTCCCACTATCTATCTACCTTACGTTTGGTAGTGTATATATGTCCATGCCTCTCTTTCGCTTTGTCACAGCTTACCCTTCCCCCTCCCCATATCCTCAAGTCCATTCTCAAGTAGGTCTGTGTCTTTATTCCCGTTTTGCCCCTAGGTTCTTCATGACATTTCTTTTTTTTTAAATTCCGTATATATGTGTTAGCATACGGTATTTGTCTTTCTCTTTCTGACTAACTTCACTCTGTATGACAGACTCTAGGTCTATCCACCTCATTACAAATAGCTCAGTTTCGTTTCTTTTTATGGCTGAGTAATATTCCATTGTATATATGTGCCACATCTTCTTTATCCATTCATCCGATGATGGACACTTAGGTTGTTTCCAGCTCCGGGCTATTGTGAATAGAGCTGCAATGAACATTTTGGTACATGTCTCTTTTTGAATTATGGTTTTCTCAGGGTATATGCCCAGTAGTGGGATTGCTGGGTCATATGGTAGTTCTATTTGTAGTTTTTTAAGGAACCTCCATACTGTTCTCCATAGCGGCTGTACCAATTCACATTCCCACCAGCAGTGCAAGAGTGTTCCCTTTTCTCCACACCCTCTCCAGCATTTATTGTTTCTAGATTTCTTGATGATGGCCATTCTGACTGGTGTGAGATGATATCTCATTGTAGTTTTGATTTGCATTTCTCTAATGATTAATGATGTTGAGCATTCTTTCATGTGTTTGTTGGCAGTCTGTATATCTTCTTTGGAGAAATGCCTATTTAAGTCTTCTGCCCATTTTTGGATTGGGTTGTCTGTTTTTTTGCTATTGAGCTTCATGAGCTGTTTATAAATTTTGGAGATTAATCCTTTGTCAGTTGCTTCATTTGCAAATATTTTCTCCCATTCTGAGGGTTGTCTTTTGGTCTTGTTTATGGTTTCCTTTGCTGTGCAAAAGCTTTGAAGTTTCATTAGGTCCCATTTGTTTATCTTTGTTTTTATTTCCATTTCTCTAGGAGGTGGGTCAAAAAGGATCTTGCTGTGATTTATGTCATAGAGTGTTCTACCTATGTTTTCCTCTAAGAGTTTGATAGTTTCTGGCCTTACATTTAAGTCTTTAATCCATTTTGAGCTTATTTTTGTGTATGGTGCTAGGGAATGATCTAATCTCAAACTTTTACATGTCCCTGTCCAGTTTTCCCAGCACCACTTATTGAAGAGGCTGTCCTTTCTCCACTGTACATTCCTGGCTCCTTTATCAAAGATAAGTTGGCCATATGTGCGTGGGTTTATCTCTGGGCTTTCTATCCTGATCCACTGATCTATCTTTCTGTTTTTATGCCAGTACCAGACTGTCTTAATTACTGTAGCTTTGTAGTATAGTCTGAAGTCAGGGAGCCTGATTCCTCCAGCTCCGTTTTTCGTTCTCAAGATTGCTTTAGCTATTCGGAGCCTTTTGTTTTTCCAAACAAATTTTGAAATTTTTTGTTCTAGTTCTGTGAAAAATGCCATTGGTAGTTTGATAGGGATTGCATTGAATCTGTAGATTGCTTTGGGTAGTAGAGTCATTTTCACAATATTGATTCTTCCAATCCAGGAGCATGGTATATCTCTCCATCTATTTGTATCATCTTTAATTTCTTTCATCAGTGTCTTATAGTTTTCTGCATACAGGTCTTTTGTCTCCTTAGGTAGGTTTATTCCTAGATATTTTATTCTTTTTGTTGCGATGGTAAATGGGAGTGTTTTCTTGATTTCATTTTCAGATTTTTCATCATTAGTGTACAGGAATGCCAGAGATTTCTGTACATTAATTTTATATCCTGCTACTTTACCAAATTCATTGATGAGCTCTAGTAGTTTTTCGGTAGCATCTTTAGGATTCTCTATGTATAGTATCATGTCATCTGCAAACAGTGACAGCTTTACTTCTTCTTTTCCAATTTGGATTCCTTTTATTTCCTTTTCTTCTCTGATTGCTGTGGCTAAAACTTCCAAAACTATGTTGAATAAGAGTGGTGAGAGTGGGCAGCCTTGTCTTGTTCCTGATCTTAGTGGAAATGGTTTCAGTTTTTCACCATTGAGGACAATGTTGGCTGTGGGTTTGTCATATATGGCCTTTATTATGTTGAGGAAAGATCCCTCTATACCTACTTTCTGCAGGGTTTTTATCATAAATGGGTGTTGAATTTTGTCGAAAGCTTTCTCTGCATCTATTGAGATGATCATATGGTTTTTCTCCTTCAACTTTTTAATATGGTGTATTACATTGATTGATTTGCGTATATTGAAGAATCCTTGCATTCCTGGGATAAACCCCACTTGATCATGGTGTATGATCCTTTTAATGTGCTGTTGGATTCTGTTTGCTAGTATTTTGTTGAGGATTTTTGCATCTATGTTCATCAGTGATATTGGCCTGTAGTTTTCTTTCTTTGTGACATCCTTGCCTGGTTTTGGTATCAAGGTGATGTCGGCCTCGTAGAATGAGTTTGGGAGTGTTCCTCCCTCTGCTATATTTTGGAAGAGTTTGAGAAGGATAGGTGTTAGCTCTTCTCTAAATGTTTGATAGAATTCACCTGTGAAGCCATCTGGTCCTGGGCTTTTGTTTGATGGAAGATTTTTAATCACAGTTTCAATTTCAGTGCTTGTGATTGGTCTATTCATATTTTCTATTTCTTCCTGAGTCAGTCTTGGCAGGTTGTGCATTTCTAAGAATGTGTCCATTTCTTCCAGGTTGTCCATTTTATTGGCATAGAGTTGCTTATAGTAATCTCTCATAATCTTTTGTATTTCTGCAGTGTCAGTTGTTACTTCTCCTTTTTCATTTCTAATTCTATTGATTTGAGTCTTCTCCCTTTTTTTCCTGATGAGTCTGGCTAATGGTTTGTCAATTTTGTTTATCTTCTCAAAGAACCAGCTTTTAGATTGGTTGATCTTTGCTATCGTTTCCTTCATTTCTTTTTCATTTATTTCTGATCTGATCTTTATGATTTCTTTCCTTCTGCTAGCTTTGGGGTATTTTTGTTCTTCTTTCTCTAATTGCTTTAGGTGCAGGGTCAGGTTGTTTACTCGAAATGCTTCCTGTTTCTTAAGGTGGGATTGTATTGCTATAAACTTCCCCCTTAGAACTGCTTTTGCTGCGTCCCATAGGTTTTGGGTCGTCGTGTCTCCATTGTCATTTGTTTCTAGGTATTTTTTAATTTCCTCTTTGATTTCTTCAGTGATCACTTCGTTATTGAGTAGTGTATTGTTTAGCCTCCATGTGTTTGTATTTTTTACAGGTCTTTTCCTGTAATTGATGTCTAGTCTCATAGCATTGTGGTCGGAGAAGATACTTGATACAATTTCAATTTT
The DNA here is from genome assembly GCF_964165515.1 of Mesoplodon bidens. Classification (NCBI taxonomy): domain Eukaryota; kingdom Metazoa; phylum Chordata; class Mammalia; order Artiodactyla; family Ziphiidae; genus Mesoplodon; species Mesoplodon bidens. Next base: position 14,816,670 of record NC_138181.1, on the reverse strand, counting down.
CTTAAAATTACCGAGGCTTGATTTGTGACCCAAGATATGATCTATCCTGGAGAATGTTCCATGAGCACTTGAGAAAAATGTGTATTCTGTTGTTTTTGGATGGAATGTCCTATAAATATCAACTAAGTCCATCTCGTTTAATGTATCATTTAAAGCTTGTGTTTCCTTATTTATTTTCATTTTGGATGATCTGTCCATTGGTGAAAGTGGGGTGTTAAAGTCCCCTACTATGATTGTGTTACTGTCGATTTCCCCTTTTATGGCTGTTAGTATTTGCCTTATGTATTGAGGTGCTCCTATGTTGGGTGCATAAATATTTACAATTGTTATATCTTCTTCTTGGATCGATCCCTTTATCGTTATGTAGTGTCCTTCCTTGTCTCTTCTAATAGTCTTTATTTTAAAGTCTATTTTGTCTGATATAAGAATTGCTACTCCAGCTTTCTTTTGATTTCCATTTGCATGGAATATCTTTTTCCATCCCTTTACTTTCAATCTGTATGTGTCTCTAGGTCTGAAGTGGGTCTCTTGTAGACAGCATATATATGGGTCTTGTTTTTGTATCCATTCAGCCACTCTGTGTCTTTTGGTGGGAGCATTTAGTCCATTTACATTTAAGGTAATTATCGATATGTATGTTCCTATTCCCATTTCCTTAATTGCTTTGGGTTCGTTATTGTAGGTATATTCCTTCTGTTGTGTTTCTTGCCTAGAGAAGTTCCTTTAGCATTTGTTGTAAAGCTGGTTTGGTGGTGCTGAACTCTCTCAGCTTTTGCTTGTCTGTAAAGGTTTTAATTTCTCCATCAAATCTGAATGAGATCCTTGCTGGGTAGAGTAATCTAGGTTGCAGGTTTCTCTCCTTCATCACTTTAATTATGTCCTGCCACTCCCTTCTGGCTTGTAGGGTTTCTGCTGAGAGATCAGCTGTTAACCTGATGGGGATTCCCTTGTGTGTTATTTGTTGTTTTTGCCTTGCTGCTTTTAATATGATTTCTTTGTGTTTAATTTTTGACAGTTTGATTAATATGTGTCTTGGTGTATTTCTCCTTGGATTTATTCTGTAGGGGACTCTCTGTGCCTCCTGGACTTGATTAACTATTTCCTTTCCCATATTGGGGAAGTTTTCAACTATAATCTCTTCAAATATTTTCTCAGTCCCTTTCTTTTTCTCTTCTTCTTCTGGAACCCCTATAATTCGAATGTTGGTGCGTTTAATGTTGTCCCAGAGGTCTCTGAGACTGTCCTCTGTTCTTTTCATTCTTTTTTCTTTATTTTGCTCTGCATCAGTTATTTCCACTATTTTATCTTCCACCTCACTTATCCGTTCTTCTGCCTCAGTTATTCTGCTATGGTTCCCATCTAGAGTATTTTTCATTTCATTTATTGTGTTTTTAATCGATGCTTGATTCATCTTTAGTTCTTCTAGGTCCTTGTTAACTGTTTCTTGCATGTTGTCTATTCTATTTCCAAGATTATGGATCTTGGAAATAGAATCTTGGATCATCTTTACTATCATTATTCTGAATTCTTTTTCAGGTAGACTGCCTATTACCTCTTCATTTGTTAGGTCTGGTAGGTGTTTATCTTGCTCCTTCACCTGCTGTGTGTTTTTCTGCCTTCTCATTTTGCTTATGTTACTGTGTTTGGGGTCTCCTTTTTGCCGGCTGCAGATTCGTAGTTCCCGTTGTTTTTGGTGTCTGACCCCAGTGGCTAAGGTTGTTTCAGTAGGTTGTGTAGGCTTCTTGGTGGGGGGGACTAATTCCTGTGCTCTGGTGGTTGAGGCTCGATCTTGTCTTTCTAGTGGACAGGTCCACGTCTGGTGGTGTGTTTTGGGGTGCCTATGGCCTTATTATGTTTTTAGGTAGGCTCTCTGCTAATGGGTGGGGTTGTGTTCCTGCCTTGCTAGTTGCTTGGCATAGGGTGACCCGCACTGTAGCTTGCTGGTCGTTGACTGAAGCTGGGTGCTGGTGTTGGGATGGAGATCTCTGGGAGATTTTCGCTGCTTGATATTATGTGGAGCTGGGAGGTCTCTTGTGGACCCGTGTCCTGAAGTTGGCTCTCCCACTTCAGAGGCACAGCACTGGCTCCTGGCTGCAGCACCAAGAGCCTTTCATCCACCCGGCTCAGAATAACAGGGAGAAAAAGTAGAAAGAAAGAATTAGTAGAAGAAAGAAAGAGAGAGGGAAAGAAAGGAAGAAGGGAAGAAAGGAAGGAAAAAAGAAAGGAGGGAGGGAGGGAGGAAGGATTGAAAGAAAGAAGGAAAGAAAGGAGGGAGGGAGGGAGGAAGGAAAGGAAGAAAGACAGGAGGGAGGGAGGAAGGAAAGAAAAAGAAAGTGGAAAGAAGAAGGGTGGGAGGGAGGAAAGAAAAAGAAAGAAGGAAAGGAGGAGCGGAGGGAGGGAGGGAGGAAGGGAGAGTAGGAAAAAAAGAAAGAGCAGGTAAAGTAAAATAGAATAAAGTATGAAATATAGTAGCGTTATTAAAATTAGAAAGTAATTATTGAAAAGAAAAAAAAAACGGACCGATAGAACCCTGGGACATATGGTGGAAGCAAAGCTATACAGAGAGAATCTTACACAGAAGATTACACATACACATTCACAAAAAGAGAGCAGGGGGAAAAATCAAAAATCTTGCTCTCCAAGTCCACCTCCTCAATTTGGGATAATTCGTTGTAAAAAGAGGAAAAGGGCGAGAAGTCTGAAATCTTGCTCTCTAAGTCCACCTCCTTAATTTGGAATAATTCGTTGTAAAAAGAGGAAAAGAGGGGAAAGTCTTAAATCTTGTCCTCAAAGTCCACTTCCTCAATTTGGGATGATTCGCTGTCCATTCATGCACTCCACAGACGCAGGGCACATCAAATGGACCGTGGAGCTTTAATCCGCTGCCTCCGAGGCTGCACAGAGAGATTTCCCTGCCTCTGCTCTCACAGCTCCCGGGTCTCAGCCTTGGACCTGGCCCCGCCTCTGCGCGTAGGTCGCCGGAGGGCGTCCGTTCTTCGCTCAGACAGGACGGGTTTAAAGGAGCCGCTGATTCGGGGGCTCTGGCTCACTCAGGCAGAGGGGAGGGAGGGGCGCGCAGTGTGGGGCGGGCCTGCGGCGGCAGAGGCCAGCGTGACGTTGCAGTAGCCCGTGGCGCTCCGTGCGCTTTCCCGGGAAAGCCGTCCCCGGGTCTCGGGGACCCCGGCAGTGGCGGGGTGCACAGGCCCCCCGGAAGGCGGGGCGGACAGTGACCCACGCTCGCACACAGGCCCCGCGGCGGCGGCGGCAGCGGCGGCGGCGGCGGGCCGCGGCGGCGGCGGCGGCGGCGGCGGCGGCGGCGGCGGCGGGCGGCGGCGGGCGGCGGCCCACGCCCGTCTCCGAGGTCCGTGCCTTACCCGCGGCTCGTGCCTGTCTCCGGCGCTTCCCCAAGCAGCCCTCTTAATGCCCTCTCCTCGCGCACCAGGAAACAAAAGGGAAAAAAGTCTCTTGCCTCTTCAGCAGCTCCAGACCCTTTCCCCGGACTCCCTCCGGGCTAGCCGTGGTGCACTAACCCCTTCAGGCTCTCTTCCTGCCGCCAGCCCCAGTCCTCTCCCTGCGCTCCGACTGAAAGCCGATACCCGAGCCTCAGCTCCCAGCCCCGCCCGCCACGGCGGCCGAGCAGACAAGCCTCTCGGGCTGGTGTGTGCCTGAGGGCACCGGTCCTCTGTGCCAGAATCTCTCCGCTTTGCCCTCCGCACCCCTGTTGCTGTGCTCTCCTCCGCTACTCCGAAGCTTTCCCCCTCCGCCACCTGCAGTCTCCGCCCGCGAAGGGGCTTGTAGTGTGTAGAAACCTTCCCCCCTTCACGGCTCCCTCCCACTGGTGCAGGTCCCGTCCCTATCCTATTGTCTCTGTTTATTCTTTTTTTCTTTTGCCCTACCCAGGTATGTGGGGAGCTTCTTGCCTTTTGGGGGGTCTGAGGTCTTCTGTCAGCGTTCAGTAGGTGTTCTGTAGGAGTTGTTCCACGTGTAGATGAATTTCTGATGTATCTGTGGGGAGGAAGGTGATCTCCGCGTCTTACTCTTCCGCCATCTTCCTCCGGGCCCCCTATATGTCTATATTTTCACCAATACCATGCTGATTGTAGCTTTCCGAAAAGCTTTGATATCAAGTAGTATATGAGTCCTCCATTTTTTTCTTCTTTTCTAAAAAATTATTTCCTGATATTCTAGCTCCTTTGCTTTTCCATATAAGAAAATATTAGAATCAATTTGTCACTTTCTGCAAAAGAAACCAGCTGAGATTGTGTAAATTTATAGATGAATTTGGGGATAGTTGACATTATAACAATACTGAGACTTCCAATCCATTAGGATAGTTTACCTCTCCATTTATTTAGATCTCATTTAAGTCCTCTCAGCAATGCTTTGTAGTTTTCAACTACAAACCTTGCACATAATTTACTAGATTCATATCTTAGCATTTAATGTTTTTTAGTGGTATTGTAATAATAATTTTTTAATTTCCAGTATTCATTGCTTAATGCATAAAAATGCAAGTGATTTTTATACATTAGTCTACAATCCTGCAACTTTGAAACATTTACTGACTAGGAGGTTTTGGTGCATTTTGGGGGATAGTTTTTATAATCTGTATGGCCTTTATTTCTCTTTCTTAGCAATACTGCGCTGGATATGACCTCCAATGTAATGTAGAATAGGATTGCTAAGGGCATCCTTGTTGTACCCAGTGTTAAGGGAAAAGCATTGAACCTTACACTATTAAGAATTCACCTATAGGGACTTCCCTAGTGGTCCAGTGTTTAAGACTCTGCACTTCCACTGCAGGGGGTGTGGGTTCAATCCCTGGTTTGGAAACTAAGATCTCATATGCCTGCCTCACAGTGCGGCCAAAAAAAAAAAAAAAAAAAAAAATTTACCTATAGATTTTTCATGAGGAAGTTATCTTTACTTCCTAGTTTTCTGAGACCTGTTATCTTTTTAATTTGTTTGTTTGTTTGTTTATTTGGCTGCACTGGGTCTTAGTTGCACACGCGGGATCTTCATTGCCGCCTGCAGGATCTTTAGTTGCAGCATGCGGGAGCTTTAGTTGCGGCATGTGGAATCGTTAGTTGTGACATGTGAACTCTTAGTTGTGGCATGTGGGATCTAGTTTCCTGACCAGGGATCGAACCTGGGCCCCCTGCATTGGGGGTGTGGAGTCTTAGCCACTGGACCACCAGGGAAGTCCCAAGACCTGTTATCTTGAATGAATGTTATTTTGTTAAATGCTTTTTTTCCCTTGCATTCACTGACATGATCATGTTAATTTTCTTCTCCAGCCTGTCAATAAAGTGCATTATATCCATGGATTTTCAAATGTTGAATCATCTTTGCATTCCTAGGGTAAACCCCAATTGGTCATAATATATTATCCTTTCTATATATTGCTGGATTCCATGGCTAATATTTTGTTGAGAATTTTTGTGTTTATGTTTTTGATGGAAATTGAGTTGTAGTTTTCTTTTCTTGTAATGTTTTTGTCTAGTTTTGACATTAGGGAAATGGTAGCCTCATAAAGTGAGTTCTGATGTGTTCCATTTTCTTCCATTGTGTGGAAGAAATTATATTAAATTGATATTATTTACTTCCTAAAAGTTTAGTGGAATTTATGAATGAAACATCAAGATCTGGAGTTTAAATTTTTTCAGTTATCTAAATAGTTATATGACTATTCTTTTCTATATTACTTCTTAGGTGAGTTGGGCAATTTGTATCTTTCCTGATTTATTCATCTAAATTTTTAAATATATCGGCATAAACTATTTGTAATTTTCCCTTTTTAGCCCTTTAATGTCTGTTGAACCTCTATGATGCTTCTCCTTTTATTTCTAATATTGCTAATTAATGTTCCTCCACTCTTTTTTAGAAGATTCTAAATTTTATTGCTCTCTACCATTATTGATCATTGTTTCATTGATTATAATCAATTATATGTTTGCAATTGCTTTCCTATTCAATTGATCCCTTTTTCTTCTTTTTCTATTTGCTTTTGAATTAATTGTTTTTATGATTCTTAACTCCACTATTAGCATATTAGGTATACATCTTTCTAAAAATATTGTAGTTGGTTACCCTTACATTTATAACATACAGCTTTAGTTTATCACAGTTTACCTTCAAATAATATTACACCACTTCATATAGAGTGTGAGAGTCTTAAATCAGTGTAATTATAATTCCTCTTTCTCTTGGTTTTTGCTATTTTTGTCATACATTTTGCTTTTACATATGTTGTAAACCCCACGATATGTCATTACTGTTTCTGTTTTAGTCAGTTGTATTTTCAAGTAAAGATAAGGAACAAAATGACTCTTTAAAGTTACCTTTATTTTTGTTATTTATAGGTTTTCTAGATCCATGTTCCTGTCTAATATCATATATCTACTACCTGAAGAACTTCCTTTAGTATTTCTTATAGTGCAGTTCTATCTCCTACTTTTTTTTTTCTAATAGTCTTTTACTTTCACTTTACAAATACTTTATCCCTGGTATAAAATTATATGCTGACATTTTTTCAGTCTTTTTAAATATGTCACTCCACTGTCTTGCTTAACAAGATTTTGATCTGAAGTCTACTGTAATGTTTATCTTTGTTCATTTGTATCTTCATGAATTTTTCTATAGCTTTGCTTTTCAGAAATTGGAAAATGGGTATATCTAATTACATGTGTGTGCATTTTGTTTTTTTGTTCTTTGTTTTATACTCCATTTGGGGATCTCCACTCTTCACTCAGTGGTTTGATGTCTTTTATTATCTTTGGAAAATTCCCATCCTTTATTTCTTCAAATACTTATTCTTTTCTCTTCTCTCTCTCTTCTGAGATTCCAAGCATTCGTATGTTAGGTAACTTGCTACTAGTTAGATCCCTTGGGGGCTCAGTTATGTTTTTTCTCTTTCTGCAATTTGAGTGATTTCTATTGATCTATCTTTTTAACTTTGCTAATTGTCAGCTATGCCAAGTCTACTAATCAGCACTTTGAAAGAATTCTTACTTCTGATATCATTCTTAATTTCTACACTTTCATTTATCTTTCCTATAGTATATGTCTCTGCTAAAATTCCTCATCTGTTTATGAATATTGTTCATGTTTTCTACTAGATAGATCCTTTAAGATATTAGTCACAGTTATTTTTTTTAATTGCTGTCTTATAGTTCCAAAATCTGAAACAACTCTGAGTCTGGTTCTGTTGATTGCTTTTTATCTTGACAGTGCATTGTGTCTTGTTTTGTTTTGCTTTTTTGTGTGTGTATCATAAATTTTTATTCAATCTTAGGCATTTTATGTAGAGCAGTAGATACAGGGATAAATAATATTTATGCCTGAAAATAAGGTTGCTTCTTCCTCTATCAGGCCATTAGAGAAAAGAGTTGAGTCAGTCTAGTCAGGAGCTGATCTGTTTGGGTTTTGTTGTTGCTATGGTTACCCTAAGTGTACCATTAGTTCAAATCCCTCTAATTAAGGACTGTCACTGACTTCTGCTGAGAGTCTGGCCTAGGGTACTGAAGAGTTTTTCTCCGTGTTCCCAATTAGTCCAAATATTTGGCCTTCCCTTCATGACTGGATAACAGGGGGACACTCTCCACACTCTTCCCCCACCTTAGTGGGGCAGGTGCTTTCTGATTGTCACTCTATGCTTCCTATACATGGGGCAGGGACAGGGAAGATGCTCTGTTGTCCTGTTGTAGGCAGGTCTTCTAACAGTGGGCCTCAGATATAGAGCTTTCTTAGGATTTCTGTTTCTCCTCCATGTGACAGCCAAATTTGCCCTATGTCTGTGATGGATCTTATGCAAAAGAGTTTCTTGCTTCTATCTCAGTAGTAGGAAACCTCCAGTATAGGTTCTTGAACCTAAAACTTGTTACTGTTCTTCCTTCAGAAATAGAGGAATTTTTCTTCTATTCATTTCTCAGAAAAATAGGATTCACCGCCCCTTCCCAGGAACCTTAAAGCATTTACTTTGTATGAGAAAAGGGATTCTAACCACTTTAATTATTGCAACTAAATTATCATCATCCATTGCCTGGCTTACTGTAAGAATTTTTTCACCAATCATCTTCATTCCACTTTTGCCCCAGCACATTGTCATCATGGCATTAAGAGTGAATTTTGAAAATAGAGGTCAGATCATGTCGCTTTCCTACCCAAAACCCTCCAATGATCCCTATTTAAGTCAGAATGAAAACCAAAAGAATTACAACAAACTACAAGCTCTTTCTCTGCACCTCCCTTTTTTTAACATCATCTCTTACTGCTCTCCTCCTCACTCCCTGAGATGAATAATAATCTAGTCTACTAAAATAGCAAATAAACTTCAGCTGCATTTGTCCCTTCACTGTTCTTCAAAAATGCCAGGCATATTCCCACTTCAGGGCCTTTGCACTGGATTTTCCTTTTCACTGGAACTCTCTTCTCCGAGATATCTATAGAGCTCACTCCTTCACCTTCAAATATTAGCTCAAATGTCATCTTTTCAAAATAACAACCCACCCACTTCCAGTAAGCACTCTTTGTCCTTCTTACTTTGCTTAATTTTCCTTCATAGTACTTTCTCCCAGAGTATATAATTATCACCTTCTACCATAGTACATATTTTACTTATTTACTATGCTTACAGTTATCATTCCTCCCATTAAAAAAGAAAACAATAATTTTTTCTCTCTTTTTCATTGCTCTATCCCCAGTGCTTCAAAAAGCATCTAGCGAATAGTAAACAGTCATTAAATATTTCTTGAGTGAGTTGTCAATTCAGAGTTGATTGTATGAATTAAATTAGTAACATGTAAAACACCTGATATTCAAGAGGATCTCAGTAAATACTTTTCATGAGTACAACAAGCAGTGATGGGCACATATTATAAATATTCTATAATGAATTAGTGTACATTTAAAATTTTTAAACTTTAAATTTCCTATTCTAAGTGGAAAAAATGAGAAAGTACCTATTTAAAAACTAAATCCCCATAAGTGAGAAGGTCAAGGTAGTAGACGACAATGTGCATTTTACAATTTTTATGAAGTTTTTAAAGTATGAATAGAGTATTTCTCTAAAAGACACAAAACTATGTGTAAAAGTAGTTGTCTGTGAAAGGGACCCTAGAGCACCCGTGAGAATCAGCATTATATAAGGACTTATTTTCCAGTGAATATACTTTGTTCCTGTTGATTTTTTAAAAATCATATGCATGTATAGCCTATTAAAAGTAAATAAAATCCAGTAATTACACTTACAGATGAATTTGAATTCTCCAGAGATACAGGGAAAAAAAATGTGTGTGTGTGTGTGTGTGTGTGTGTGTGTGTGTGTGTGTGGAGAGAGAGAGAGAGAGAGAGAGAGAGAGAGTTACTATAAGGAATTGGCTCACATGATTATAGAAGCTGGCAAGTCTAAACCTGCAATGTAGCCCAGCAGGCTGCAAACCCAGAAGAACTGATGATGCAGGTGAAATCCAAAGGCTATCTGTTGGAGAATTTCTTATTGCTTGGAGAGGCCAGTCTTTTGTTCTTTTCAGGTCTTCAATTGATAAGATGAGGTCCACCCACATTTTGAAGGGCAATCTACTTATTCAAAGTTAACCAATTTAAATGTTAAATTCATCCTAAAATACTCCTCCATGTTGACACATAAAATTAACCATCATAATAGGTATTTGCCCAAGACAAATTAAACACACATCCAAAAAATGTCTTGTACAAAAATTCATAGCAGTTTTTATTGATAAATTTATTTTATTTATTTATTTATGTATTTTGGCTGCGTTGGGTCTTCATTGCTGCATGCAGGCTTTCTCTAGTTGCAGCAAGCAGGGGCTACTCTTCATTGCGGTTCACGGGCTTCTCATTGCAGTGGCTTCTCTTGTTTTGGAGCATGGGCTCTAGGCACACAGGCTTCAGTAGTTGCGGCACGCGGGCTCAGTAGTTGTGGCTCATGGACTCTAGAGTGCAGGCTCAGTAGTTGTAGCTAATGGGCTTAGTTGCTCCACGGCATGTGGGGTCTTCCCGGACCAGGGCTCAATCCCGTGTCCCCTGAATTGGCAGGTGGATTCTTAACCACTGGGCCACCAGGGAAGCCCTCATAGCAGTTTTATCCAGAATAGACAAGTCCATCAGTAAGAGAATGGATAAATAAACAGTCATATACTTCTAAAGTAAAATACTACTCATGTATAAAAAGGAATAATTTCCTGATACACTCCAACATAGATTAATCTCGAAAGCATTAATCTGAATGAAGAAAGAGTTACATAAAACAACATACAGTAAGTCCCCTCCATACAAACAAGTTCCATTCCGAGAGTGCATTCAGAAGTCCAGTTTGTTCATAAGTCCAACAAAGTTAGCCTAGGTACCCAACTAACACAATTGGCTATATACTGCTGCTGCTTTTACGCTTGCTTCCAGACATTCTGGGCTTGAAATAAAGATACTGTACTATTGTATTCTGTACAGTAAAGTACACAAAAGCACAACCACTTGTAGAGGATGCACACACATGACATTGTACACCAGACAAGTGATATGATTGGATGTGCAAATGCACGTTCGCGTATTTGAAAGTTCACAACTTGAAGGTTCGTATGTAGGGGACTTACTGTATAAGGTATAATTCAATTTATATAAAGTTCTAGAACAGGCAAAACTAATCTATAGTGGAAAAAATCAGAATGATGGTGAATCCAAGGGCAGGTATCGATGAGGAAAAAGCATGAAGAAACTTCCCAGGGTATTAGAAATGTTCTGTATCTTAAGAGGGATTTGGTTTTCACAGGTATATGCAGATGCCAGACCTATCAAATGGTACACTAAAAATGTTTGCATATACTTAATAAAAATTTTAACTTACAATAAACAAATGCTGAATACTATTTAATAGTATGTATGCTCAAGTGTTTAGAGGTACTTAATTCAGCATGCATATTATGAAATAGAGTTTAGTATTTGTTTATAGTCTACAACCTACTTTAAAATGCATCAGAAACTTAAGTGGATTTGTGGATAAACAATGGGAAAGAGATAGTTGTGTGAGAAAGAAAGTATAGTAAAGTTAATCATGTAAGCCATGTGGTAGATATATGGGTATTCATTGTACACTTATATGTTTTTCTGTGTTTGAAACTTTTTATAATAAAATGTTGGGGGAAAGAAAACATAAATAAAATAATTTTTAAAAGTATCTCTCAACGCATTCAGCCTAACTGACCCCTTTTTGGTAAAAATGAAAACACACTTTTCTAATTAATTTACATTTAAATAGAAAATCTCTACAGAGAAAAGCTATAATAAATTTTTCATGTACCTCTTTCAATTCCATTTCTTAATGTAGAGCAGAAGCAAACTATAATAAAAACTGAAGCATTGCTTGTGAGGAAATCCACGTGATTATTTCCTTCAACCAGGCATGAAAGGGAGAATTTTAAAAGAGGGTTCATGAAGCTTTTATCTCCCTGCCTAAAATGTATTGTTACTATTGCTGTTGCTGTTAGAACTGTAGACCTAGGAGCCATGGCACATTATACTGAAGCTTTGATAACAAAGCATCCTGTGCATCAGTAGAATTCTCTAGTTGAAGGGCGCAGAGTTCTTCAGGTAGAAGAGGAGTGATACCTATCAACCCTTTAGTCTTATCCCTGATAGGAAAATGAAGGTCTGACTTCTACCAGAAGTTTAATAACAACTTGTACCAACCAGGCAGTGATTTTGCAAATCAATGTTTGGGGAAAATAAATAGTAAAATTTCTTCTTTGCAGTGGCAATGGCAATTTCAGATATGAAATAAAAACATTGCCTATGTCAGAATGACTTAAACTATGTTAATAACTGTACTAATTATTGTGAACTTAACCATAGACACTCCCTATTATCATCAAACAAGGACTTGATTATCTCTTCTAAATTGGAAGCCTTCTGGAATCCCTTCCCATTTTTGCTTCTCTGTTATTCCACTTCCATGGTGTCCTCAGTGAAATACACACACACTAATGCACACAGACATAGCCTGGTAATGTTGAAGAAGTATTTTCCAATAATAATACATCAGTGCCCTTTCACTCACCTAGTGCCTTACATTTCAATATGCTTTAGTAATTTAAAGCCCACTAAGACTCAGTAAGGTAATGTCTGCAGCACTAGTTCTCAAATAGTTGTTCAAATAGAGCTGCATGAAAATCACCTAGGTGGCTTATTTTAAAAGCATGTTTATGGAACCTGCACTACAACTATTCAAACAGAATTCTGTATGATGGTGCCCAGAATCTTTTATATAGATACAGGTATAGATATTTTCAGTCAACAAAATTTAAGAATCACAGTGTTCATACCAATTATGCTCATTCTTGGCATGAGAATCTTGATTGCAATTATGAGCTGGGGTCCAGCTAGTTGAGGTAGCTGTTCATAAGAACACATGTGGACCTTTTTTTTTTTTTTTAAACCTGTGGACCTTTTGAACTTGGGAATTAAAAAGAAACAAAAGGATTAATTGAAAATGCCTTCATGTCCACGATGGAATAACTTTAGAGTATATGTGTATGGATATAAGAAAGAGATAGAGGCAAAGACGTTGAAATAGACAATAATTAGAGTGATATTTAACATGGTTCTGGTTGTAAGACCTAATCCCTTCTTTCTAGAAATTACTAATAATCCTATCCAAATGAGTCTAAAATATATCTTTGCTTGGTCATCTTCTTTCTTTTCTTTCTTTGTCATCCTGGGTCACTCTTCTTTATCTCTGATTTTCAGTGCAATGGTGGCTTCATTACAGCAGCTGTGACATTTCAAAGTTGGGAGACAATTCTCCATTTGTTTCTCATATTTCTGCCTGTCTTCTAAGCAGAGGCACTGACTGCCTTTGTTCTGAGCTATATTTTCAAGGCTGTGTGCATGCAAACAGCCTTGGAAGATAGAGATGGTGTCTTCCTCCAGAGCAACAGAAGGGTTGGCTTAATGGTCAGTATAAAGATTCAGGTTTTCTAAGCCCAAGGGTTCTCTCCGTTAATACAACCAATCACATGTACAGGCATCACCTGTCCCTCTTCACATCACCTTGGGTAATTGGGGCTTGGGACACCAGTGTAAGAAAAGACTGATTCTCTGGCTACTGTAAGTAATTATTTGTCCTTTATGTCTTATCTAGAGGTTGTGTATCCTCTGTAAGCATCCTCTTCCATAATCTATGGTGGGGTAATTTACTAGCTTGAAGGTAAAATCCCAGAGGATTTACAGTTTTGATAGTTAATTGCATAACGTTTTCGATTTCTCTCTATTTACTAAAAATTCAGACTAAGCAACAAGTCCTCGAAAACTTTGTGCAGTTCTAATTATCTCTGTTGGTAACATAAGATTTCAGGAGGTTTTTTCATCTTCAAAGCAACACTGAAAACACTTCCACACACAGCATCACTCTTTTTACCAGGTCTACACTGGCCTACATTGTCTCTCTTGAGAATTCTGAAATGCGTTCTTCTGGAGGGAAGGGTTGGCATTTTACCCCACAATGGCCTCTGCATATGCAGCAGCTTCCCAGTTGAATCTGAACTAAAACATACGCTCCCATTGATTTTATGATTAATTTTCTCAATGTCTCTCATCAACTTCACCACAGCTGCCTAGGCAGTTGGAGAGGAAGCAGGATGGTAGTGATTCCTTACCAATTACATCTCTATGGTCATATATAGACTTCAAATTATTTTACTTCATCTCATTTTATGTGAGCATAGTATTATAGACTTAAACAATTTTAAAGATCAAAAAGGTCTTAGAAGTCATCTCTATGCAACCTCCCACACAAAGGAGATACACAAGTGTAAGCAGACGTTGCTTAGTAACCTACAGTGATGGGAGCTGATGGAATTCAGTCAATGCTTATCATGATAGAGTTTATTTAATATTTAGAAATGTCTGCTTATACAATCATAAATCAGTTATCTTTTCTTTTAATTTTTTTTATTGAAGTATAATTGATTTACAATGTTTCAGGTGTGCAGCAAAGTGAGTCAGTTATATATACATACATATATATTCTTTTCCATGATCAGTTATTACAAGATACTAAATATAGTTCCCTGTGCTATACAGTAGGTCTTTGTTGTTTATCTATTTTATATACAGTAGTGTGTATCTGTTCATCCCAAATCCTTTTTTTTTTTTAAATAAATAATGTTTACTATTAGAAAATGCTAATGTTAACTCTATGGAATCCAGCAATTTTGCTAAATTTACTGTTTAGTGTCTAATGTCTTAGTGTCTAATATCTATAGAATACTTTTATATAATCTCAAAACAAACATGCAATCTGTGATTAAAGATGATTTAGTATCTTCCTTTCCAACTGTTACTCTTTTTAAAATTAAAAAAAATTTTTTCTTTAGTGTCCTGGCTATGATCGCTCTAAGATGTTGAATAGAACTTGCTGATAGTAGGTGATTCCTTTTCTCTTTTCTGATTGCAGGGGGATGTTTTCAGTATTTTACTACTAGCTATGATATTGGCTACATTTTTTTTTTAATCACGACTGGGTGGTAAATTTGGTCATACTGTTTCTCTTTATTGTAACAGTGTCATGATTTTTGCTCTTTCTTCTGTTAAAGTCATTTGGTTCCAAAACTTTTTTCCCACCGTAATGCATTCTTCAATTAAACCCTATTTGTTTATGGAGTATTATAGTTGAAATAGCTTTGAGTCCTGTTTGTCAAACGTAAGTTGTTTTATTTTGGGAGGATATATACCTTTTTTTATTTTTTTTTATTTTTTTTTATTTTTTGCTTTATAACAAATTTAATCAGTTATACATATACATATGTTTCCATATCCCCTCCCTTTTGCGTCTCCCTCCCACCTTCCCTATCCCACCCCTCCAGGCGGTCACAAAGCACTGAGCTGATCTCCCTGTGCTATGCGGCTGCTTCCCACTAGCTATCTACCTTACGTTTGGTAGTGTATATATGTCCATGCTGCTCTTTCATTTTGTCACAGCTTACCCTTCCCCCTCCCCATATCCTCAAGTCCATTCTCTAGTAGGTCTGTGTCTTTATTCCTGTCTTACCCCTATGTTCTTCATGACATTTTTTTTTCTTAAATTCCATATATATGTGTTAGCATACAGTATTTGTCTTTCTCTTTCTGACTTACTTCACTCTTTATGACAGACTCTAGGTCTATCCACCTCATTACAAATAGCTCAATTTCATTTCTTTTTATGGCTGAGTAATATTCCATTGTATATATGTGCCACATCTTCTTTATCCATTCATCCGATGATGGACACTTAGGTTGTTTCCATCTCCGGGCTATTGTAAATAGGGCTGCTATGAACATTTTGGTACATGTCTCTTTTTGAATTATGGTTTTCTCAGGGTATATGCCCAGTAGTGGGATTGCTGGGTCATATGGTAGTTCTATTTGTAGTTTTTTAAGGAACCTCCATACCGTTCTCCATAGTGGCTGTACCAATTCACATTCCCACCAGCAGTGCAAGAGTGTTCCCTTTTTTCCACACCCTCTCCAGCATTTATAGCTTCTAGATTTTTTGATGATGGCCATTCTGACTGGTGTGAGATGATATCTCATTGTAGTTTTGATTTGCATTTCTCTAATGAGCAAAGATGTTGAGCATCCTTTCATGTGTTTGTTGGCAGTCTGTGTATCTTCTGTGGAGAAATGTCTATTTAGGTCTTCTGCCCATTTTTGGATTGGGTTGTTTGTTTTTTGGTTATTGAGCTGCATGAGCTGCTTATAAATTTTGGAGATTAATCCTTTGTCAGTTGCTTCATCTGCAAATATTTTTTCCCATTCTGAGGGTTGTCTTTTGGTCTTGTTTATGGTTTCCTTTGCTGTGCAAAAGCTTTTAAGTTTCATTAGGTCCCATGTGTTTATTTTTGTCTTTATTTCCATTTCTCTAGGAGGTGGGTCAAAAAGGATCTTGCTGTGATTTATGTCATAGAGTGTTCTGCCTATGTTTTCCTCTAAGAGTTTGATAGTTTCTGGCCTTACATTTAGGTTTTTAATCCATTTTGAGCTTATTTTTCTGTATGGTGTTAGGGAGTGATCTAATCTCATACTTTTACATGTCCCTATCCAGTTTTCCCAGCACCACTTACTGAAGAGACTGTCCTTTCTCCACTGTACATTCCTGCCTCCTTTATCAAAGATAAGGTGACCATATGTCCGTGGGTTTAACTCTGGGCTTTCTATCCTGTTCCATTGATCTATCTTTCTGTTTTTGTGCCAGTACCATACTGTCTTGATTACTGTAGCTTTGTAGTATAGTCTGAAGTCAGGGAGCCTGATTCCTCCAGCTCCATTTTTCGTTCTCAAGATTGCTTTGGCTATTCGGGGTCTTTTGTGTTTCCATACAAATTGTGAAATTTTTTGTTCTAGTTCTGTGAAAAATGCCAGTGGTAGTTTGATAGGGATTGCATTGAATCTGTAGATTGCTTTGGGTAGTAGAGTCATTTTCACAATGTTGATTCTTCCAATCCAAGAACATGGTACATCTCTCCATCTATTTGTATCATCTTTAATTTCTTTCATCAGTGTCTTAGAATTTTCTGCATACAGGTCTTTTGTCTCCTTAGGTAGGTTTATTCCTAGATATTTTATTCTTTTTGTTGCAATGGTAAATGGGAGTGTTTCCTTGATTTCACTTTCAGATTTTTCATCATTAGTATATAGGAATGCCAGGGATTTCTGTGCATTAATTTTGTATCCTGCAACTTTACCAAATTCATTGATTAACTCTAGTAGTTTTCTGGTAGCATCTTTAGGATTCTCTATGTATAGTATCATGTCATCTGCAAACAGTGACAGCTTTACTTCTTCTTTTCCAATTTGGATTCCTTTTATTTCCTTTTCTTCTCTGATTGCTGTGGCTAAAACTTCCAAAACTAGGTTGAATAAGAGTGGTGAGAGTGGGCAACCTTGTCTTGTTCCTGATCTTAGTGGAAATGGTTTCAGTTTTTCACCATTGAGGACGATGCTGGCTGTGGGTTTGTCATATATGGCCTTTATTATGTTGAGGAAAGTTCCCTCTATGCCTACTTTCTGCAGGGTTTTTATCATAAATGGGTGTTGAATTTTGTCGAAAGCTTTCTCTGCATCTACTGAGATGATCATATGGTTTTTCTCCTTCAATTTGTTAATATGGTGTATCACGTTGATTGATTTGCGTATATTGAAGAATCCTTGCATTCCTGGAATAAACCCCACTTGCTCATGGTGTATGATCTTTTTAATGTGCTGTTGGATTCTGTTTGCTAGTATTTTGTTGAGGATTTTTGCATCTATGTTCATCAGTGATATTGGCCTGTAGTTTTCTTTCTTTGTGACATCCTTGTCTGGTTTTGGTATCAAGGTGATGGTGGCCTCGTGGAATGAGTTTGGGAGTGTTCCTCCCTCTGCTATATTTTGGAAGAGTTTCAGAAGGTTAGGTGTTAGCTCTTCTCTAAATGCTTGATAGAATTCGCCTGTGAAGCCATCTGGTCCTGGGCTTTTGTTTGTTGGAAGATTTTTTATCACAGTTTCAATTTCAGTTCTTGTGATTGGTCTGTTCATATTTTCTGTTTCTTCCTGATTCAGTCTTGGCAGGTTGTGCATTTCTAAGAATTTGTCCATTTCTTCCAGGTTGTCCATTTTATTGGCATAGAGTTGCTTATAGTAATCTCTCATGATCTTTTGTATTTCTGCAGTGTCAGTTGTTACTTCTCCTTTTTCATTTCTAATTCTATTGATTTGAGTCTTCTCCCTTTTTTTCTTGATGAGTCTGGCTAATGGTTTATCAATTTTATTTATCTTCTCAAAGAACCAGCTTTTAGTTTTATTGATCTTTGCTATCGTTTCCTTCATTTCTTTTTCATTTATTTCTGATCTGATTTTTATGATTTCTTTCCTTCTGCTAACTTTGGGATGTTTTTGTTCTTCTTTCTCTAATTGCTTTAGGTGCAAGGTTAGGTTGTTTATTCGAGATGTTTCCTGTTTCTTAAGGTGGGATTGTATTGCTATAAACTTCCCTCTTAGAACTGCTTTTGCTGCATCCCATAGGTTTTGGGTCGTCGTGTCTCCCTTGTCATTTGTTTCTAGGTATTTTTTAATTTCCTCTTTGATTTCTTCAGTGATCACTTCGTTATTAAGTAGTGTATTGTTTAGCCTCCATGTGTTTGTATTTTTTACAGCTCTTTTCCTGTAATTGATATCTAGTCTCATAGCATTGTGGTCGGAAAAGATACTTGATACAATTTCAATTTTCTTAAATTTACCAAGGCTTGATTTGTGACCCAAGATATGATCTATCCTGGAGAATGTTCCATGAGCACTTGAGAAAAATGTGTATTCTGTTGTTTTTGGATGGAATGTCCTATAAATATCAATGAAGTCCATCTTGTTTAATGTATCATTTAAAGCTTGTGTTTCCTTATTTATTTTCATTTTGGAAGATCTGTCCATTGGTGAAAGTGGGGTGTTAAAGTCCCCTACTATGAGTGTGTTACTGTCGATTTCTCCTTTTATGGCTGTTAGTATTTGCCTTATGTATTGAGGTGCTCCTATGTTGGGTGCATAAATATTTACAATTGTTATATCTTCTTCTTGGATCGATCCCTTGATCATTATGTAGTGTCCTTCTTTGTCTCTTCTAGTAGTCTTTATTTTAAAGTCTATTTTGTCTGATATGAGAATTGCTACTCCAGCTTTCTTTTGGTTTCCATTTGCATGGAATATCTTTTTCCATCCCCTTACTTTCAGTCTGTATGTGTCTCTAGGTCTGAAGTGGGTCTCTTGTAGACAGCATATATATGGGTCTTGTTTTTGTATCCATTCAGCCAATCTATATCTTTTGGTGGGAGCATTTAGTCCATTTTCATTTAAGGTAATTATCGATATGTATGTTCCTATTCCCATTTTCTTAATTGTTTTGGGTTCGTTATTGTAGGTCTTTTACTTCTGTTGTGTTTCTTGCCTAGAGAAGTTCCTTTAGCATTTGTTGTAAGGCTGGTTTGGTGGTGCTGAACTCTCTCAGCTTTTGCTTGTCTGTAAAGGTTTTAATTTCTCCATCAAATCTGAATGAGATCCTTGCTGGGTAGAGTAATCTTGGTTGCAGATTTTTCTCCTTCATCACTTTAATTATGTCCTGCCACTCCCTTCTGGCTTGTAGAGTTTCTGCTGAGAGATCAGCTGTTATCCTGATGGCGATTCCCTTGTGTGTTATTTGTTGTTTTTGCCTTGCTGCTTTTAATATGATTTCTTTGTGTTTAATTTTTGACAGTTTGATTAATATGTGTCTTGGCGTATTTCTCCTTGGATTTATTCTGTATGGGACTCTCTGTGCCTCCTGGACTTGATTAACTATTTCCTTTCCCATATTAGGGAAGTTTTCAACTATAATCTCTTCAAATATTTTCTCAGTCCCTTTCTTTTTCTCTTCTTCTTCTGGAACCCCTATAATTCGAATGTTGGTGCGTTTAATGTTGTCCCAGAGGTCTCTGAGACTGTCCTCTGTTCTTTTCATTCTTTTTTCTTTATTTTGCTCTGCAGCAGTTATTTCCACTATTTTATCTTCCACCTCACTTATCCGTTCTTCTGCCTCAGTTATTCTGCTATTGATCCCATCTAGAGTATTTTTTATTTCATGTATTGTGTTTTTAATCGATGCTTGATTCATCTTTAGCTCTTCTAGGTCCTTGTTAACTGTTTCTTGCATTTTGTCTATTCTATTTCCAAGATTTTGGATCTGGGAAATAGAATCTTGGATCATCTTTACCATCATTATTCTGAATTCTTTTTCAGGTAGACTGCCTATTACCTCTTCATTTGTTAGATCTGGTGGGTTTTTATCTTGCTCCTTCTCCTGCTGTGTGTTTTTCTGTCTTCTCATTTTGCTTATGTTACTGTGTTTGGGGTCTCCTTTTTGCAGGCTGCAGGTTCGTAGTTCCCGTTGTTTTTGGTGTCTGTCCCCAGTGGCTAAGGTTGGTTTAGTGGGTTGTGTAGGCTTCCTGGTGGAGGGGACTAGTGCCTGTGTTCTGGTGGATGAGGCTGGATCTTGTCTTTCTGGTGGGCAGGTCCACGTCTGGTGGTGTGTTTTGGGGTGTCTGCGGACTTTTTATGATTTTAGGCCACCTCTCTGCTAATGGGTGGCGTTGTGTTCCTGTCTTGCTAGTTGTTTGGCTTAGGGTGTCCAGCACTGTAGCTTGCTGGTCGTTGAGTGAAGCTGGGTGCTGGTGTTGAGATGGAGATCTCTGGAAGATTTTTGCCGTTTGATATTATGTGGAGCTGGGAGGTCTCTTGTGGACCAGTGTCCTGAAGTTGGCTCTCCCACCTCAGAGGCACAGCACTGACTCCGGGCTCCTCAATTTGGGATGATGTGTTGTCTATTCATGTATTCCACAGATGCAGGGTACATCAAGTTGATTGTGGAGCTTTAATCCGCTGCTTCTGAGGCTGCTGGGAGAGGTTTCCCTTTCTCTTCTTTGTTCTCACAGCTCCTGGGTCTCAGCTTTGGATTTGGCCCCGCCTCTGCGCGTAGGTCGCCGGAGGGCGTCTGTTCTTCGCTCAGACAGGACAGGGTTAAAGGAGCAGCCGCTTCGGGGACTCTGGCTCACTCAGGCCGGGCGGGAGGGAGGGGCACGGAGTGCGGGGCGAGCCTGCAGCAGCAGAGGTCGGCGTGACGTTGCACCAGCCCGAGGCGCGCCGTGCGTTCTCCCAGGGAAGCCGCCCCTGGATCCCGGGACCCCGGCAGTGGCGGGCTGCACAGGCTCCCGGAAGGGCGGTGTGAGCAGTGACCTGCGCTCGCACACAGGCTTCTTGGCGGCAGCAGCAGCAGCCCCAGCATCCCACGCCCGTCACTGGGCTCCGCGCTTTCAGTCGCGACTCGCGCCCGTCTGTGGAGCCCCTTTAAGCAGCGCTCTTAATCCCCTCTCCTCGCTCACCAGGAAACCAAGAGGGAAGAAAAAGTCTCTTGCCTCTTCGGCAGCTTCAGAGTTTTCCCGGTCTCCCTGCCGGGTAGCTGTGGCACATTAGCCCCCTTCAGGCTGAGTTCTCGCCGCCAGCCCCAGTCCTCTCCCTGCGCTCTGACCGAAGCCCGAGCCTCAGCTTCCAGCGCTGCGCGCCCCGGCGGGCGAGCAGACAAGCCTCTCGGGCTGGTGAGTGCCACTCGGCACCGATCCTCTGTGTGGGGATCTCTCCGCTTTGCCCTACCCAGGTATGTGGGGAGTTTCTTGCCTTTTGGGAGGTCTGGGGTCTTCTGCCAGCGTTCCGTAGGTGTTCTGTAGGAGTTGTTCCACGTGTAGCTGTATTTCTGGTGTATCCGTGGGTAGGTGATCTCTGCGTCTACTCTTCCGCCATCTTACCCGGAAGTCGATATCTTTTTTTTTTTTAAATGAGCTCACTGTCATCGGAAAGATTTTTCTTTTTAATTAATTAATTTATTTTTCTTGGCTGTGTTGGGGCTTCATTTCTGTGCAAGGGCCTTCCCCAGCTGCGGCAAGCGGGGACCACTCCTCACCGCGGCGCGCGGGCCCCCCACCGTGGCGGCCTCTCTTGTTGCGGAGCACAGGCTCCAGACGCGCAGGCTCAGCAGCCGTGGTGCACGGGCCCAATTGCTCCGCAGCATGTGGGATCCTCCCAGACCAGGGCCCGAACCCGTGTCCCCTGCATCGGCAGGCAGACTCCCAACCACTGCGCCACCAGGGAAGCCCCGTAAATCAGTTATCTTAATCATCTCTAACCATTAGTCCTAGACCCATCCCCTGGAGCCACCACTGACTTATCTGTCCTCTCTCAGATATCATAAGCGATCTCCTCCCAAAACTAAACTTAGCAAATTACCACAATTATGTTTTAAATGGCATGGCTTCAAAATCTTTGGATATTCTGGCAAAATCCATACTAAAATGCATTCATATGTGCTTTTCCACACAACAACCTAATGGCAAAACTCAACGCTGTATTGGTCTTTTCTGTGCAGATGCATCATATTGTTGATTTATATTACATTGACAGTTAACTGGAAGCATCAGGTATTTTTCATATGAATTCCTGACAAGCCAGGTTCATCACATTTTAAATTCCGGCAATTGATTTTTTCCTTTTATCTAAAGTAATCTATATGCACTGTGCTAAATTAGTTTGGTGGGTTTTAATCCATTGCCATCCTCTTAGGATTCTTTTTGACTTTTTTCTGCAATCAAAACCATTGGTAACTTTTCCAAGATTCATCATTTAAAAACTGTGAAACAAATGCCTTTATCCTTTATTTAAGTTATTGATTAAAACATCAGATAGAACAGGACCAGTAACAGAACTCTGTGATCTTTAACTTTAGCACCTTCTCATAATTGACATAATTCTAAAGATCTATATTTTTTATGTGTGATTATTTAAAAGGCTTTAAATTTACCTTACTATATTGTCAGCTAGGATTCATATATTTATATTATTCCCAAAGTTACAATGACTTGAGAAAATTTAATGTCTTGCTGAAATTTGAAAAAAAATTTTGATTAAGCTTTTGTTATAAAATACATAAATACTTATTGAAGAAAATTTGAAAATTACACAGAAAATTTAGAGTTCAGTTGACCCTAGTATGAGGGTGACTGTCAAAATCAGAATTGGTGCACATAGCTTGCAAAAAAACATATAAACAGAGAAGTGAAGATGAAAACACACAGAATACACATCTTTAGTATTATTAAAAAACAGATAATCCTACAAGCTTTAAATCACCTGTACCTAGAGAAATCAACCTTACAGGCCAACATAGCTACTATTAGACTTCTCACTGTCACTTCAAGACATTGTGTACGCAGAGTAGGGCTAAGTCTGAGGAGAACACATGGAAAATAGGAAAAGAGAAAAGGAGACACAGACAAAGCCAACATAAAATCACCAAAGAAAAATCCAACACTGAACACAAGTCTGAAACCTAATAGTTGAAAGTACTAGATGCGAGTAAAGGATTCAAAAATATATAGGTGGTGGTCTTGCACAGACATTATTTCTGGGGGAGAAGAAGGTAATTAGAAAGGGAGAGACATTCTTTTAACTTGTAGTTGTGGAGGCAGAGAAGCAGTTAAGAGAAAACATGGGGCTCTTGAAAAAATAAACAACAAGACATAAGAATTATTTCCTCCCACTATCATCACCAACATTAAAGATATACATTAAAAGAAGTAACTTCATTAAACTAACAAAAAATGTACTTTTGAAATAGAAATTTTGTTTATGAAATGGATTGAATAAAATTAGCCTATTTAGGGACTTCCCTTGTGGTCCAGTGGGTAAGACTCTGGACTCCCAATGCATGGGACCCGGGTTCAATCCCTGGTCAGGGAACTAGATCCTGCATGCTGCAACTACGAGTCTGCATGTCACAACTATGAGTTCTCATGCCTGCGCATGCCGCAACGAAGACCCCGCGTGCCGCAACTAAGACCCAGCACAGCCAAAATAAATAAATAAATTTTAGGGGCTTCCCTGTGGCGCAGTGGTTGAGAGTCCGCCTGCCGATGCAGGGGACACGGGTTCGTGCCCCGGTCCGGGAGGATCCCACATGCCGTGGAGCGGCTGGGCCTGTGAGCCATGGCTGCTGAGCCTGCGCATCTGGAGCCTGTGCTCCGCAACGGGAGAGGCCACCAGTGAGAGGCCCACATACCGCAAAAAAAAAAAAAAATTAGCCTATTTCCATATAAAGCTCCTGTAAGATAAAGACAGAAAATGATAAATGGTATATGTGATAAAAATTCCCCTAAAAGAACCAACCATGAAGTGGAAAAAACTATAAGACAACAATAAACTGAGTAAAATATCCTAAAACAAGTGTTTGAAGATAACATTTATATAACAAATGCAAAATTTAAGAACAAAAATAGATAGGACAGCAAGAAAGGAAGTAAGAGTTGATTGAAATCAGGAAAGAAATTAAAGAAAAAGTCATAAAGGAAGATTAAGGGAAAAGATAAGTAAGAATGGATTTAAATGAAAATGTAACAAGGGGAATTGAATAGGGACAGATTAACAAACAAAACAACAAGGAAAAGAAAAAAAAGAGTCAGAAAGAAAGTGATTAAAATGGAATACAGGCAAAGAAGATCTAACATAAAAATAAATAAAACCCCTGAAGACGATTATCAAACAATGTAATGGACCTTGTATATAGAACTATAATCCAGAGAGTTCTACTTTTGGCCACATGAAGTAAACAAGGTCCAGGCTTATATTCCTGTCTCAACAACTAGAAAACGGGAGAAAAATATATGTAAACTGTTTTTCAACATTGAAGATTACACAGTGAAGGACTGCGATCCATGAGAGAAGAAAAGCAAATGCAGTGAGCCTTATGATTAACCTTATGATTAGACGTGTTGGGATGTTTCTAGTGGAGTGCTATGGCCTCAGCTGAGCTGAGGTGGCAGAGATTTTAACACTTGCCTAATTTCTTGGCTGACCACAAATTTAGGAGACATGCCCAAGATCACCAAAGGAACCTAGCTTAAAAGCAGCAGATGAGAGTTTTAGGAGCAAAACTGAGATACCCACTTTTTCATGTCAGGAAGTCATTTTTTCAGTTTGAATCCAAGCAGGTTAACCAGCACTCTTCAGAAAGACACAACGGAATCCATAGTCACTGTAACATATTATCTATAATGTGTGCTTAACAAGAAAAAGTTACAACACATGTGAAAAAATCAAACAAACAAAAAAAGACTAGGAAAAAAAAAAGGAAAGTGTGACCCCATACACAGGAAAAGGGAGTCAATTCAAACGTATTCTATGCAGGAGCAGCTGTTGGATGTAGCCAACGAAGACTTCAAATCATCTATTATAAATACGTTCAATGAATTAAAAGAAAAATACTCAAAGAGAGGAAAAATTATAAAAGTGAGTGAACAAATAAGGAATATAGAGAAACAAAAACGTCAACAAAATGCATATTATGTAACTGAAAGTTACAATAACAGAAAGTTAAAACCCACTAGATGGAGAGTAACAGTTGATTGGTGCACTTGATCTTGAGATATATGAAAGCAATAAAAGAGTGAAGTTTTAACTTAAGAAAAGATATTTACGTCAATGGAAAAGAAAAGGGGGTCCAGAAGTAAACCCATAGATTTATGAGCAATTGATTATTAAAATTTTTTATTTATTTATTTTTTGCAGCCAAAATAAATAAATAAATAAATTTAAAAGTTTTTTTAAAGAACAATTGATTTTTGACAAAGGCGCACAGGTATTTCCAAGAGGGAAAGAATTAACTTTTCAGCCAATAGTGCTTGGACCACTTGATATCCATCAGTAAAATAGTAGATCTCAAGCTTTACCTCCTATCATACACAACATTAATTCAAAATAATGCATAATAGATGCATAGACCTATTATAAAGATTAAAACTATAAAAATTCTAGAAGATAGCATGGAAGACGATCTTTGTGATGTTGGTTTAGGCAGGATTCAGAATCTTTAGACAAGACCTAGAAAACTAGAAGCATAAAACAAAATAAAAAGTAGATAAAGTGAACTTCATCAAATTTTAAAATGCCTTTCAAAAGATACTTCTAGGGAAAACTAATAAGCTGCCACACACTGGGAGAAAGTATTCACAATACGTACATCTGATAAAGAAGTTGTATGCAGAAAACATTAAAAACTTTTACAATTCAATAATATGAAGACAAACAGCTTCCAGAAACCTGGCAAAAGATTTGAACAGAAACTTTACAAAAGAAGCTATATGAGTATCCAGTAATCACAAAAATAGGTGTTCAATATCATTAGTCATCAGGGAAATGCAAATTAGAGCAATGATTAAATACCACTACATGCCCACTAGAATAGCTAAAATAAAAAACAAATAAACAACAAAAAAGTGAAACTACAAAGTATTGACAAGCCGGTGGAGCACCCAGAACACCTACACACTGTTGGTGGTGATGTGAAATGGTTCAGAAACTTTTCAAAACAGTAGGGTAGTTTCTTATAAAATTAAATGTACATGTACACTTACGTGATGCAGCAATTTCACTCCTATTTACACAAGAGAAGCAAAAATGTATGTTCACACAAAGGCTTGTACACAAATGTTCATATACAGCTTATTCTTAATAGCTCAAAAGTGAATCAACACAAATGTGTGTCAGTGGGTAAACTCATAAACAAATAGTGATATATACATACAGCAGCATACTACTCATCAATAAAAAGGAATAAACTAGTGACACATGCAATAGTATGGATAAATTCCAGAATGATGCTGAGAAAGACAAGCAAGACAAAACCGAAGCCAGACATATTATAGTTCATACTGTGTGATTGCATTTGTGTGAATTCTAGAAAAGCCTAATCTGTAGTGATAGGAATCAAATCTGTGCTTGCTTAGAGCCAAGAAATGGATTTTGGAGGTAGTGCAAGTGTATTGGAGGAAAGGCATTGAATAAAAGGGGTCTCAAGGGAACTTCCTTGAGTTATGAAAAAGTCCTATATCTTGATTGTTGTGGTGGCTACATGTGTTATATAAGCATACATTCAAGCAAAGTCATCAAACTCTACATTTAAAATGGTTGACTCAATGTATGTTAATTACATATTAGTAAAACTGAATCAGGCAAAAAAATTGTAATCAAAGAAAACTCTCTTGAAATAAAAGAAGAACTACATCTACCTAATAAAAAGATCCACTGGGTCCCTCTGGAATAATCGACTTGAAATTCTGACTCTACAACATATACACTTCTAAAGCTATTCCAAGTTAAAGATTAAGACAAAAATTCTCAGAACTTTGATACTAAAAGATCAAAGTAAGAAAATAATATTGGCATCAGACCTTTCAAAGTCAGCATACAAAGCAAGGCAAGAATGTAGCAGCAGTTTTAAGAAACTCAAGAAAGTATGATCCAAGGATAGTATATTCAACTAAGCTACTGTTCAGCTGTCAAGACCACGGATAATAAGTTTACACCTGAAAAGACTCAGGCTGTTCTCATGAGTCTTTCTGGAGGAAGCTACCAGGGGATGGTCTTCATCCAACTAAGAGATAATGTGAAATTTTTGGTGAAAGGACTGATGGTGAGCATTCAGTATGTTTAATTATAGATATAAGACTAAAACAAGGATAAAGAAAAGGTTGAAAGAGTAGTGTGTAAGTATGATCTCACAAAGAATTCAACTTTTAAAATGGAGAAAAAAGGGATTAAAAATGGGAAAGTAAAATAAGTTCATTTATTGTTCAAGTGGGAAAAAAATGATAATCATTTAAAACTGACAAACCAACTAATAAAAGGGAAAGTAAGAAAAAAGGGGGATTAGGGTGCTTATAAAAGGCAAATATAAAAAGACGATTTCTAGGACAAACAAAACAAAATAAAATCCATTTTTTTAAAAAAGCAAAGAAATTTGTGTGGAAAAAAAAAACACTTATTTTAACTTCCCAGAAATAGTCAATGCTAACTAAAATCCTTTCCAATCTCTCCCTCCCAACCCTCTCTCTCTCCTTCTCTTTCTCTCCCATCCATTACTTCTCTCTCCAGGTGTATTTTCTGGAAACTTGGACTGTTGGATTGTATTTTCATTTAATATTTCATCATGAGCATTATCCATGCTAACAAACGTTCACCAAAAACTGACTTTTAATAGATTCATATATATTTCATGCAATGGTTGAATTAATATATGTTTTCTTCTGAAATCTTGCTGGCTTATTTTGTATTTATTATCAAGCACACATCCCTTTATTCAACCATTCAACATGTTTATAAGCTGTCTATTGTGTGTAATACATCTATGGGCAGGAAGAAAGTATTCTCTGCCCTCCCTAGGAGGGCAGTTAAATAATTATATGTGTGATTAATTTTAATAATGTGGAAGTTCAGAGAGATAAAGGAGTGTAGTTTAAGGGAATTTATCTCAATCTTGAGATAAACTCTAGGTCTAGTTTAGGCATCACTGTGGAAGGAAGTGAAGTTTAAAATGAAGCATAGCAATGTGAAGTGGGCCTGGGATCAGGAGATGGGGACCGTTTTGGTTATACTTTCTCATCATCTCCATTTTTCTGTCACTTCTAAAGGTAACATCTTTCTTTGACTTTTTTCCTCTCTATAAATAGACTGTATCCTTACTTTTTAATTCCAGAAGACTTTAAGTTTTTATAAAACATGTTGACCCTATTTTTTTCCCTCTAATTATGGTGCCTTAACTCTTCCTAACTCTTCTTTTTGTTAAGATGAGAAAGTAATTTTTCTTTCCTTCTCTGTTGCCCCGACTTTATCAAATTTGTTGCTGTTTTGAACTGATTCAGATTTTATGAATTATAATGTATTTTTCATCATGTATATTCTTTAAAGAATTAGTTTAGACATTTGCTATATTTTATAAACATTTTAATGACTGTTAACTCTATGTGTAAATGATTATTGAGATATTTTATACCACGACTTCTCCATTTTTGAGTTTCTTATCTTGACTAGTTTTTTTTTGGCTGACTGGAATATTTCAAATGTTCTTTCTTCCAGAAAAGTGATATGCTTCTTGATATTTACATATATCTTGTGCTTAACATTTTTAAGGGAGATTAGAGTAATTTAATCAACAAAGAATTCAGTATGTTTGGCCAAGATTTATTCTTAAAAAATGAAATGCCTATCATTAAGCATCAGTTTAAATTCCATTTAAAGTCCAGAATAGGAAAATCTATAGAGACAGAGAATAGATCAGTGGTTGCCTGGGGCTCTGGGGCTGAGGAGATCAGATGTGAGGTTAAGTGATATGGTGTGGAGTTTCCTTTGGGGATAAGAAAAATGTTATAAAATACATTGTGCAATGGAGGCAACAACTTTATAAATACATCAAGTCATTAAATTGTACAGTTTAAATGGATTAATTATGTGGTTTGTGAATTATATCTCAATAAAGCTGTAAAAACTGGATGAGCTTATTATTTTCACTGTTCGGTTGTCTATTTGCTGAAATTCCTCTTCTTTTCCTGAAACTGGAGGCATCACCTGATCACCTCCAGGCTTTTGGCATCTCTTCTCTTTGCCATGATTTCAAACTCAAAGTATGAACTAGATAAAAATCATAGCATCATAAGCATTTCACGCAGACCCAGCTGGATATAATACTATGGAGTTAAAAATCATTTCTAATATTGACTCTTAGTTCTACTTTGCTTTTATTTGTCTCACTGAAGTCTGATGTTATGCCCTACACACTTTCACCCCTTAGCCAAATAAGCTATTATGAATGGATCTTATCAACTAATTCATGTTCTTGTATAAAGCCTTCCTTGTGCTATGACCCCTAGGAAACATCACGTTCTGCAGAAACTTCATCACAATGGCAAAAACCCTCAAGCAAAAGAGCAAAAGTTCTAATGGTGGAATTTAAGGCAGTGGAAGAGATTGGAGAAGCATTTGTCAATATAAAGAGATTTTCAAGTACCCTGAAATCAGGACACATGTGGGTGGGCTGGTCATGCCTCCCTCTGAGGCTGGCTCTTGAGTGCCCCTGGTTTACACTTCCATCCTCTGCATTATAATTCTGGGGCCATTAAAGCTGGCATTTCTCCAAGAAGTTCCTCTTGCCTAAACTGGGTGAGTTTAATGACACTTTCACATTTAGTTTGCTTTTTTCTCTCCCTCATGGCCATCTCCCCTGCAAACCGTTATAGATGAAAGATGTTTAAGGCCACTGTTATGAGGAAAGTAATAAGTTCAAATAATTATTTTTTTTCATTTATGTTACTTTATTCAAACCTTTTATGAACTTTGGCATTTTTTCTTCTCTTCATCTAACATAATGCTGAAGATACTTAAAATTTCAGACAAGACATTTATGAAGCCTTAGAAAAAGCAATAAGAAAAACACAACCAGAGAAAACATGCTTTTAAAAGCTTACCTATATTCTTCTGGGAATTTTTTGTAGTGACTAGAGAAGGAGAACAAAATGCCACACAGGGATATTTTTAAATTAACTCAGCACCACTCAGGAGTATCTGGAGGTCTGTGGAATGAAATCAGCATGGATGACCCTTACCAGTAGAATGAAGATAGATAGACCGTAGGGCTTTAGAAGAGATTTCCAAGACCCCACCATCCACGGCTCCCCCCACCCCCAATTCAATAATAATTGGTAAAGCCCTCACTGGCAATAGTCAAATCCTTTTTTGGAGAAAGATGGTACTTCAATCCCAGGTAATCTGCTGCTGTTTCACACACTATTAAACCTTTAGCTATTTTTTGGACTATCTTATCATTCCTCTGCTCCATATAGCCTCCCTTCTGCCTCTTGTGTACAGTGGAAATGAAAGTTTATCATCCTTTTCTGCGTTTCAGTGTTGTTCTTTGTGAATTTTCAAATTAAATAATGTATCTTCCTTTATCTGCTTTGTCATTTTTGTAGGTGGGTCATCAGAAACTTCCCTTAGAATTTTATCTCTAACTCAAGCTGCAGAGTTTAAAACTTTCTGTCCTCTTCCAGCAGCAAATACTCTGACAGGGTGATCTCTCAGCACGTCTGTGGTTATACACCCTCACTCACATCAGGCTTACTGTTTAATGGACCCTTTGCATTTCTGGTTCACATTAGGCTAACAGTCTACCATGCCGCCTCAGTCTTTCTCCCTTTCATTTATGCATAACTCTTCCTGTTTTGATGATTTGGGGTTTGACCTCATAAGAAGAAACTTTTCTAGGGAACCCTCTCCTACAGTGTTGGTGGGAATGTAAATTGGTGCAGCCTCTATGGAAAACAGTATGGAGGTTCATCAAAAAACTAAAAATAGGGCTTCCCTGGTGGCGCAGTGGTTGAGAGTCGGCCTGCCAATGCAGGGGACACGGGTTTGTGCCCCGGTCCAGGAAGATCCCACATGACGTGGAGCGGCTAGGTCCGTGAGCCATGGCCGCTGAGCCTGCGCGTCCGGAACCTGTGCTCCGCAATGGGAGAGGCCACAACAGTGAGAGGCCCACGTACCAAAAAAAAAAAAAAAAAAATAGAGTTGCCATATGATTCAGCAATCCCACTCCTGGGCATATATCCTGACAAAATTATAATTCAAAAAGGCACATGCGGGCTTCCCTGGTGGCTCAGTGGTTGAGAGTCCGCCTGCCGATGCAGGGGACATGGGTTCGTGCCCCGGTCTGGGAGGATCCCACGTGCTGCGGAGCGGCTGGGCCCGTGAGCCATGGCCGCTGGGCCTGTGTGTCCGGAGCCTGTGCTCCGCAGGGGGAGAGGCCATAGCAGTGAGAGGCCCGTGTACCGCAAAAAAAAAAAAAAAAAAAAGGCACATGCACCCCAGTGTTCATTGCAGCACTCTTTACAATAGCCAAGACATGGAAGCAACCTAAATGTCCATCAACAGATGAATGGAGAAAGAAGATGTGGTACATATACACAATGGAATACTACTCAGCCATAAAAAAGAATGAAATAATGCCATTCGCAGCAACATGGATGGACCTAGAGATTATCATGCTGAGTGAAGTAAGTCAGAAAGAGAAAGAAAAATACCATATGATATCTCATATATGTGGAATCTAAAATGATGCAAATGAACTTGTCTATGAAACAGAAACAGACTCACAAACATAGAGAACAGACTTGTGGTTGCCAAGGGGGAGAGAGTTGGGGAGGGATGAAGTGGGAGTTTGGGGTTAGCAAATGCAATCTATTATATATAGAATGGATAAACAACAAGGTCCTACTGTATAGCACAGGGAACTATATTCAATATCCTGTGATAAACCATAAGGGAAAAGAATATTAAAAAGAATACACATATATATATGACTGAATATATTATATATATAACTGAATCACTTTGCTGTATAGCAGAAATTAACACAACATTGTAAATCAACTATACTTCAGTTAAAAAAATAATAACAAAGAAAGTCCCTTGGCCATAGGACTTTCCTACCTAATAAAAAATTATTCACAAGAAATTTTTGAAAAGAAAAAAAAAAAAGAACCTTTTCTTCATTTCCCCTGCCCTTTTGCAGCTTCTCAGAGAGGCACAAGTGTCAGCTGTTGAGGCAGTTTTTAATTATTGACTCATCAGCCTTGGCCTTCCCCAGGGAAAAGGAATCTGCTTTTTCACATTTGTGTTATTGAGGGCAATGTCTAAGATATGATAAATAAATAACAGCGCGTGATGAATGTCTGATCCTCTGTAGGCCACAAGAGGAAACTTCTGTCAAAGCAGCCATGCTTCTTTCTCCTTTTAACAAGGCATCCTCACTGAAGCAGCCACAGCTGCTGCTGTGGAACAATAAGCAAGTGCTTCAAGCACCCATTTTTCCTATGTTTGGAAAAAAAACGTGGCAGCCTTCATAAATCCTAAATTGTGGGGCTTGTCTGTTTTCATCCTTTCTCTGGTTCATTTTAAAGGAAGAACAGAAGTGAGATTTCCTCTCTGGAGACCTAGATGCCTGTCCTTGATTCATCATTGTGGGACTTTTAGCAACCCACTGTCTTTCTGATCTTCAGTTTCCTTTATCTACAAAATAGGAATATTACTTTGCTTACTCTGCATCAGTGTTATGAGACCCTGATGAAATGATATGCATGGAATATGTAAAAATATGAATGTTCATTGGCATCATTAATAGGAGGTGTTTTTCTCTTTCACTCATTCTTTCACTTGACAGGTGTTTAAGGTCTATGAAAGCTGGGGTTTTGTTTTGCTCAGTGCTATATCCCGGTACCTAAGACACCATGTGACACATGGTGAACACTCATAAAATATTCAAGAAATAAATGGATGAAGGAATGAAGAAATGAGCTAAGCATCCACCGTGTAGTTTCTGCGCCCAATACTGGCTAATATAAAAGTGAATAAAACAGGCATGACCTCTTTAAAAGTACCCCCTCTCCTTCATGATTAATGATTTTGCCTCTCTTCCATTCATAATCTCATTTCCACTTGCCTTTTGTTTTCTCTGGCTTGCTTTGTTTCCTCCCACGATTTTATCTTGGCATTTCTGAAAAATGTTGATTTAAAGTTTAGAAAGCTGTTTAATTCAGTGTGAAATTTGATTTTAGTTTTTGATGCAATCTAATTTTTCTAGTTAAATGTATTTAATTTATGTATATATTATCAAAACATTTTTATTTTATATTTTTGTTCTCTGTTATAAAAAGTCATAAAGATTTCTACATGGAAAAAAAAACACAGGCATGACCTCTGCCCTTATGGGATTTACTCAATGATTTATCCTTAAGTATGATGTTAGTTGTGGGCTTTTTATAGATGCCCTTTGTCAGAATGAGGAAGCTTTCTTCTATTTCCAGTTTGCCAAAGGTTTTTACCGGAATGAGTGATGGCTTGTGCCAAAGACCTCTCTGTGTCTAATGAGATGGCAATGTGAGTTTTCTTTATTCTGTTAATATGTCAAATTCATTCATTGTTTTGGTTTTTTTTTATTTCTTGATGTATAGTTGATTTACAATATTGTGCTAGTTTCAGGTGTACAGCAAAGTGATTCAGTTATACATATATATTTTTTTCTTTTTCAAATTCTTTTTCATTATAGGTTATTACAAGATATTGAATATAGTTTCCTGTGCTATATAGTAAATCTGTGTTATTTATCTATTATATATATGGTAGTGTGCATCTATTAATCCCATACTCCCAATTTATCCCTCCCCCTTTCCCCTTTTCTAACCAGAGGTTTGTTTTCTATATCTATGAATCTGTTTTTGTTTTGTAAATAAGTTCGTTTGTACTATTTTTTAGATTCCACATGTAAGTGGCATCTTACAATATTTGTCTTTCTCTGTCTGACTTCACTTAGTATGACAATCTCTAGGTCCATCCATGTTGCTGCAAAAGGCTTTATTTCATTCTTTTTTATGGCTGAATAGTATTCCCAATTTTGCTTTTCTGGAGTAAGCCCCACTTGCTCATAAAATATTATCATTTTATATGTTGCTGGATTTTATTTGCAAATACATATTTTTAAAGTTTGGCGTCTGTGTTCATGAGACATATTTGTGTGTAACATATTTATTGTCAGAATATCTTTGTCAGGCTTTGAAATTAGTATTTTGCTATCCTTATAAAACAACTTGGTATGTGTTTCCTTCCCTCCCTTCTCAAAATATTTGTGTAGGATTAATAGTATTACCTTCTTAAATGTTTGGTAAAATTCATCACTGAAGCAATATGGTCCTGAAATTTTCTTCATGGGAGGATTTTTGATAAATAGCTAAAGTATTTTAATGAGTATATGACTCTCAGATTTTATCTTTACCACTTTGGGTAGGTTTTAAATCTCAAGGGACTTTATCCATTTTGTCCAAGTTGTCAAATTTAGTGGCATAAAATTGTTCATAACATTCCCTTAATACCATTTAATATCTGTACATCTATTCTGATATACCATTTTTCATTGCTGATACAGTATTGATAATTTATGTCTCTCCTCTCTTTGAAAAAATGCCTATTCAGGTCTTCTGCCCATTTTTAAATCAGATTGTTTGTTTTGATATTGAATTATATGAGTTCTTTATATATTTTGGATATTAACCCCTTATCAGATATATCATTTGCAAATATCTCTCCCAAGCAGTGGTTTGCCTTTTAGTTTTGTTGATGGTTTCCTTCGCTGTGCAAAAATTTTTTAGTTTGATGCGGTCCCATTTGTTTATTTTTGCTTTGTTGTTGTTGCTGATGAAACAGATCCTATAGATATAGGATGCTAAGACTGATGTTAAAGAGCATACTATGTTTTTTTCTAGGAGTTTTATTGTTTCAAGTCTTACATTTAAATCTTTAATCCATTTTGACTTTATTTTTGTACACTTTTTGAGAAAATGCTCTAGTTTTATTCTTTTACATGTAGCTGTCCAGTTTTCCCAACACCACTTGTTGAAGAGACTGTATTTTCTCCATTGTTTATTCTTGCCTCCTTTGTTGTAGATTAATTGACCAGAAGTGTGTGGGTTTCTTTCTGGGTTCTCTTTTATGTTTCATTGATCTATGTGTTTGTTTTTGTGCCAGCACTGTACTTTTTTTTTTTTTTTTTTTTTTTTGCGGTACACGGGCCTCTCACTGTTGTGGCCTCTCCCGTTGCGGAGCGCAGGCTCCGGATGCGCAGGCTCAGCGGCCATGGCTCACAGGCCCAGCCGCTCCGTGGCATGTGGGATCTTCCCAGACCGGGGCACGAACCCGTGTCCCCTGCATCGGCAGGTGGACTCTCAACCACTGCGCCACCAGGGAAGCCCTGTACTTTTTGATTATTATAGCTTTGAGGTATAGTTTGAAGTTAGGGAGCATGCTGCTGGTGCCAGCAGCGGTTTCTGCTTGTGAGTCCCTTTTCCAGTAAGGTGTTATTATCTGTATTTTCCTGTCTGTCTCACCAGTGTGGGGCCATTGGTTTACTCTGTGTTCTCATTTCACTTATGGAGCCTAGAAGAGCTGTTGAGTTTTGTAGTCTGTTCAGCTTTTTACTTGCTGTTAGAAAGGAGTGGCAACTTTCAAGCTCCTTAAATGTGGAACCAGAAACCATGACTCATAATTTTCTTAATGCATCATCCCCACTCACATACACACATGCTGTCATCCTCTTAACCCAAAATCCATTTCAGCTATCATTTCTCTGTTCCCATTTACAAGAAAACGTGTTTAAAGTAACATACTCATTGCCTTCAAATTAGGTTCCTTTCTTTTCCCTGTGTCCACTCCAGTAGAGTTTTTGCCTGTAACACTTTACTGAAATTGCTCTTATCCAATTCACATAAGCACTCCATGTTGGTAAATCTACTGGTCAATTATTAGTTATGTTACTTCATGTAACAGTAACGCTTAACATAATTATTTACTCCTTCCCCTTGGAACTATTTCCTTTACTTGAGTCTCAGGGTATCACACTCTCTTCTTTCTTTCTTCTCCTTCTCTGATTGCTGCTTGTTCATTTCCTCGTCTGGTTTTTCCTCATCTCCTTGTCTTCTAGGTAATCTAGGACTCAGTCTTTAGACCTCCACCCTGTGTATTTACTCTTATTATTTAGTGATCTCATCAAAGAACCTAGCTTTAAATAGCAGCTCTATGCTGATGTCTCTCACATTTATATGTCGAGACTGGTCCTTTCTCATGAATTCCTATGTATTTACAACTCCCCAACACTGTTATATTCAGCACATCCTTCAGGAAATAGACATTTCAAACTTAACGTAAACCAAACTGAATCTATGATTTTCCACTCTAAACATATTCCATCCAGTCTTCTCCATCTCAGTTAATGGCAAGTGCATGCATCTGGTTGCTTAGGGAAATCTGTCGGGAAATTGGTTAAGAAAGCCTGTTACTTCCACTAAATATATATTCAGAATCCTATGTTATCAAAATCCCTACTATAACCTTCTTGCCCAAGCAGCCGTTCTCTCTTCTTTACTTAAATATATTATCAGTGAGGTCTCCCATGATCATCTTATAATTGGAATCTTCCAACTTCTCTAACTCCCTTCCCTTCCTTATTTTTCTTTTAAGAGTTTATCACCTCTCACCATGCCACATTTGTCTATTTATCATTCTATCTATCTATCTTTCCATTTGTTGTTTCTCTCTCACTCAGCTCTATTTGTGGATAGATTTTTGCTTCTTCTATTTACACATTTAAAATTAATATATATTATGGCAAAGTATTACTTTCTGCATGCAATGGAAAATGGATCTGAAATGTAAATAATAAAATGGCCATTGTTTGTTGAGGCTTTAGAATATGCCAGCCTCTAGATTAGGAGTTTTACATGTCCTCTCTCTCTCATTTAATCTTCACAACAATCCATTTGGGTAAAACTGTTCTTCCCCAATTTTTCAAGTGTGGACACTAAAGCAAGAGAGAAGAAATTCCCCAAAGTCAAACAACATGTTGACAATGTCAGTTAGTATCTGAGCCCAGGCATTCTGATTCTAGAGCCCATGCTCTTAGCCACCACACTAACATTTGATCAATAAAACTATAATTGTGCAGATTAAGACCGTCATAACTAATTACTTAATACCAATACACTCTTCTAGGTTTGTGAGATATAAAAAGATGATATAAATCAATTGTCTTTCAATTAACTTTTAAGTTAAGATGGTTGTCTTGGGAATTCCCTGGTGGTCCAGTGGTTAGGACTCCACGCTTCCACTGTAGGGGGCACAGGTTCAATCCCTGGTCGGGGACAGCGCAACCCAAAAAAAAAAAAAAAAAAAAGTTGGTTGTCTCTTTTTAAACACAAACTTTCTTTAAATATTTTTAATCAGGAAAATAAAAGCTTCTAAAATGTTTTTGAATTAAAAATATAGAACCATCATACTTTTCTTTGGTAGACACCCCATTATGTGTTATGCAGTTGATAAAGTTACATTTTTTCTGTCTTGGGCAGCTTTGAATTTATAGCTCTTAAAAACTGCTAAAAGGACACAACTGGGACTTCCCTGGTGGTCCAGTGGTCAAGACTTTGCCTTCCAATGCAGGGGGTGAGGGTTCAATCCCTGGTGGGGGAGCTCAGATCCCACATGCCTCGTGGCCAAAAGGACACAACTAAAAATTTAATGGGCATTTCAGCTAAGTCTTTTTAAATTTTGTATTAGGTTTCCCTTTAGCCTTGGGTAAAGCCATAAAAAAAATTGCCTGCTTAAAAATGTAATCATCACACAGGAACCTTCCTAAAGTCAGCATCAAATAGAATAAAGTATATTTTATTAATGATACAATTCACAAAATTACCAGCCCTGCCACTCTCTGCCCTCCGGGGACACCTCCTCCTCCTATTACATGTACACCAGTCACTGGTGTTTGTTCTGTGTAATTTAACTTTCTGATTGCCTTGAATGCTTAATGAACTAGATTAAGTGAAATGCTGATGAGAATTGTTGAATTCTGTTGGCAAAGCAGACCACTGAAATCCTTGTCTTGAGACAGAGCCCAAGGAATGCAAAGTCCTGATTTGAGGAACTAGAATCAGGAAGGGACATGAGGGCTTCCCTGGTGGCACAGTGGTTGAGAGTCCGCCTGCCGATGCAGTGGACACGGGTTCGTGCCCTGGTCTGGGAAGATCCCACATGCCGCAGAGCGGCTGGGCCCGTGAGCCATGGCTGCTGAGCCTGCACGTCCAGAGCCTGTGCTCCACAACAGGAGAGGCCACAACAGTGAGAGGCCCGTGTACCACAAAAAAAAAAAAAAGGGACATGAAAACTTTGTTTTCACTTCTGAAGTGAAGTTTCATGAATGAATGGAGTCAATTTTCAAAGATCCAGTTAGGCCTGGGAATCTGGGCCCCTCTCATGGAACAGTGGCCCTGTCTCTACTTAAATGCCTTTTTCTTCCTCAAAATGTAAGTCTAGGATGCATACTAAATTATAATTATAGCCTCTTCCCTCCTGCCTCAATTTGATTGGTTTATTCTTGTCTCAAAACTATGTAAGTTTCTTCCTCAAATTTGTCTCAAAGAAGGAGAAGGTATATCTCCCTGGGAGAGAGTACACAATGATGTAATAACTAAGAAATACCAAGTGAAACTTTAAAGTACTACTTGGTATGTTTAACCTTGAGATGCAAAAGATAAAGCCAGGGCAATTTATAATAACAGTTTTCCAATATCTAACGTGGATTTCCCTGTTGAACTAGAAGAAATGGTCAAAATGGCAAGCTGATTGCCTGATAGTAAATTTCTACTGGCTAACCAAACTTATGCAGAAAAATAATTAGATTTTTTTTTTTTTTTTTTTTTTTTTTGCGGTACGCGGGCCTCTCACTGTTGTGGCCTCTCCCGTTGCAGAGCACAGGCTCCAGACGCGCAGGCCCAGCGGCCATGGCTCACGGGCCCAGCCGCTCCGCGGCATGTGGGATCCTCCCGGACTGGGGCACGAACCCGCGTCCCCTGCATCGGCAGGCGGACTCTCAACCACTGCGCCACCAGGGAAGCCCAATTAGATTTTTTTAAACTTATTTATTCCCCATTGAAAATATGACTCCACTTCAGAGGACATAAGCCAAAGAGAAGGTAAGTTCTTGTTTCTGAGGTGTCTTAGCATGGAAGAAGCAGCAAACTGTTTTCACAAAAAGGAACTTTTTGTGTGTATGTGTATGTGATGGCTGCTAAGGGATGTACACAGCAGCAAAGCCATACTTTTACACTGGAGCTTGTGGGATTATCATTATTTCCATCCTGTTCAGAAGCTACTCTAAAGATCCAACTCTGCACAGAGCCAAACCACATGAGTTTCAGAAGGAGCTTTTAACAAGCATCACATCTGCTGTAAGATACATACTTCACTAGTGCAGAATGTCCTTACCCTGAGATAATTCTACCCCTGATACAGGGTGGGAAATTAGGGAGTGATTCACACTACTTTCAACTGTTCCTTTATTCTAATGTTCCCAATAAGGTGGCTTTTTCTTTCCTTTCATTTATTTTTTCAGTGTCTGGAGTTAAGAGTACTTAATTGGGCTGAATCATGTACTTGGGCTTTAAAAGAATTAAATAGGCTCTTTGTAAATTGCTCCAGCTGGCCCCAAAACCATTTTGAAACACTGCATTAGACAAAGCAACAATTAAATACATGTCAGGAGGCAAAATACAAGTAGAGAAAGACAGATTTTTCTACTCTACTACTTTATGACCTCTGATAGAATTTTTTAACAAATTGTTTAATCTCTAGTACCTAAATATATATGTTCAGTAGAACATTAATTTGTTCAATAAATTAATTCAAAGGATAGAAGAAAATATCAAAAAATGCACATAAGACAGAAGATAATCTTATGACCATGTTTTGATTTTTTAATAATATTTTATTAATAGATGCAAAGAACTCTGATTATTCCGAAAAATTAGAGAGGATACAATTATCTGTACTTTATAAAGCTGTCTATTTTATAGTTGTGCTCAGTGTTTAAGAGCAATAAGATACAAAGTCATATTCAATCACACATATGATTCATATTCACTCAAGTTATTATCCTAAGCAATTCTTTCTCACTAACACAAAGAAAGGTCCAGTTTCAGAGATGGGTGAAAGATGGCTGCAGGTGATTACTTACGATGGCAAGGTTGAAATGTTTTCTGAAGAGGTGAAGAAAAACTTAATGATAGGATGTCTAACATAGATAGAGGTAAACTTCAAGAAAAACCTTCACCTAGTTGCAGGAATAATAGAGTAGTTTCTAACAATTGTAAGATGATATGTAACTATATATACATGAGTATATACACTCATACACATGTGCACATTCATATACATACATTTATTGGATCACACTGGGGAATGACCCAAAACAAGTGGAACTTGAGAAGATTTAACCCTTGAAAGAAGTCTGAGAAGAGATTTCAGCTGATGCCCTTTGCATCAGGCAGAGTTTGGAGTTTGAATTGTGCCAAAAGGAGCTTAGAAAAGACCTCATAGTTATGTAGAAGCCCACCAGGGTCATATCTTAAGAGTAAACACTACATCCCAGGGCTAAGGATATACCTAAAAAGAATGGCAAAGCATTAGATCCCCCACACAAAGTATAACCCATCTGTCAAAAGCAGGTAATCAACCAGTAATTTCACTGCTACTAGAATAAAAATGACTATTTTTCAGAGGAAGATAACTGAATTCAGAGTCTCTACAGTGTATCATCAACAAAATTAAGTATACAATAACATTATTACATATATTAAGAAACTGTGGTATTTGAATCATAGTCAAGAGAAAAAGTAATCAAAAGAAAGTGACTCTGGGGGTGGGGAGACCTTCAAGATGGCGGAGGAGTACGATGTGGAGATCACCTTCCTCCCCACAAATACATCAAAAATACATCTACATGTGGAACAGCTCCTACAGAGCACCTACTGAATGCTGGCAGAAGATCTCAGATTTCCCAAAAGGGTCTTGGTACTCCAGCCTGGTGTCAGGCCTGAGCCTCCAAGGTGGGAGAGCCAAATTAAGTTCACAGACACCCCAAAACATACCAATG
The DNA here is from genome assembly GCF_964165515.1 of Mesoplodon bidens. Taxonomy (NCBI): domain Eukaryota; kingdom Metazoa; phylum Chordata; class Mammalia; order Artiodactyla; family Ziphiidae; genus Mesoplodon; species Mesoplodon bidens. The sequence goes on along the minus strand of NC_138181.1, from coordinate 14,775,719 downwards.
GACGTGGCCCTACCCACCAGAAAGGCAAGATCCAGCCCCACCCACCAGAACACAGGCACCAGTCCCCTCCACCAGGAAGCTTACACAAGCCACTGAACCAACCTCACCCACTGGGGGAAGACATCAAAAACAATGGGAACTACAAACCTGCAGCCTGCAAAAAGGAGACCCTGAACACAGTAAGTTAAGCAAAATGAGAAGACAGAGAAATACGCAGCAGATGAAGGAGCAGGTAAAAACCCACCAGACCAAAGAAATGAAGAGGAAATAGTCAGTCTACCTGAAAAAGAATTCAGAGTAATGATAGTAAACATAATCCAAAATCTTGTAAATAGAATGGAGAAAATACAAGAAACGTTTAACAAGGACCTAGAAGAACTAAGGAGCAAACAAACAATGATGAACAACACAATAAATGAAATTAAAAATTCTCTAGAAGGAATCAATAGCAGAATAACTGACACAGAAGAACAGATAAGTGACCTGGAAGATAAAATAGTGGAAATAACTACCACAAAGAGGAATAAAGAAACAAGAATGAAGAGAATTAAGGACAGTCTCAGAGACCTCTGGGACAAAATTAAACAACCTGGAAGAAATGGACAAATTCTTAGAAAAGCACAACCTTCCGAGAGTGAACCAGGAAGAAATAGAAAATATAAACAGACCAATCACAAGTACTGAAATTGAAACTGTGATTAAGAATCTTCCAACAAAGAAGAGCCCAGGACCAGATGGCTTCACAGCCGAATTCTATCAAACACTTACAGAAGAGCTAACACCTATCCTTCTCAAACTCTTCCAAAATATAGCAGAGGGAGGAACACTCTCAAACTCATTCTACTAGGCCACCATCACCCTGATATCAAAACCAGACAACGATGTCACAAAAAAAGAAAACTACAGGCCAATATCACTGATGAACATAGATGCAAAAATCCTCAACAAAATAGTAGCAAACAGAATCCAGCAGCACATTAAAAGGATCATACACCATGATCAAGTGGGGTTTATCCCAGGAATGCAAGGATTCTTCAGTATGTGCAAATCAATCAATGTGATACCCCATATTAACAAATTGAAGGAGAAAAACCATATGATAATCTCAATAGATGCAGAAAAAGCTTTTGACAAAATTCAACACCCATTGTGATAAAAACTCTCTAGAAAGTAGGCATAGAGGGAACTTACATCAACATAATGAAGGCCATATATAACAAACCCACAGCCAACATCATTCTCAATGGTGAACAACTGAAACCATTTCCACTAAGATCAGGAACAAGACAAGGTTGCCCACTCTCACCACTATTATTCAACATAGTTTTGGAATTTTTAGCCACAGCAGTCAGAGAAGAAAAAGAAATAAAAGGAATCCAATTGGAAAAAAAGAAGTAAAACTGTCACTGTTTGCAGATGACATGATACTATACATAGAGAATCCTAAAGATGCCACCAGAAAACTACTAGAACTAATCAATGAATTTAGTAAAGTTGCAGGATACAAAATTAATGCACAGAAATCTCTTGCATTCCTATACACTAATGATGAAAAATCTGAAAGAGAAATTAAAGAAACACTCCCATTTACCATTGCAACAAAAAGAATAAAATACCAGGAATAAACCTACCTAAGGAGACAAAAGACCTGTATGCAGAAAACTATAAGACACTGATGAAAGAAATTAAAGATGATACAAACAGATGGAGAGATACACCATGTTCTTGGATTGGAAGAATCAACATTGTGAAAATGACTCTACTACCCAAAGCAACCTCCTACAGATTCAATGCAATCCCTATGAAACTACCAGTGGCATTTTTCAAAGAACTAGAACAAAATATTTCACAATTTGTATGGAAACACAAAAGACCCCAAATAGCCAAAGCAATCTTGAGAAAGAAAAACGGAGCTGGAGGAATCAGGCTCCCTGACTTCAGACTATACTACAAAGCTACAGTAATCAAGACAGTATGGTATTGGCACAAAAACAGAAATATAGATCAAAGTAACAGGATAAAAAGTCCAGAGATAAACCCATGCACCTATGATCACCTTATCTTTGATAAAGGAACCGAGAATATACAGTGGAGAAAAGATAGCCTCTTCAATAAGTGATGCTGGGAAAACTGGACAGCTTCATGCAAAAGAATGAAATCAGAACACTTCCTAACACAAAATAAACTCAAAATGGATTAAAAACCTAAATGTAAGGCCAGACACTATAAAACTCTTAGAGGAAAACATAGGCAGAACACTCTATCACATAAATCACAGCAAGATCCTTTTTTGACCCACCTCTTAGAGAAATGGAAGTAAAAACAAGCAAATGGGACCCAATGAAACTTAAAAGCTTTTGCATAGCAAAGGAAACCATAAACTAGACAAAAAGACAACCCTCAGAATGGGAGAAAATATTTGCAAATGAATCAACTGACAATGGATTAATTTTCAAAATATACAAGCAACTCATGCAGCTCAATATCAAAAACACAAACAACCCAAACCAAAAATGGGTGGAATACCTAAATAGACATTTCTCCAAAGAATTTATACAGATTGCCAACAAACACATGAAAGGATGTTCAACATCACTAATCATTAGAGAAATGCAAATCAAAACCACAATGAGGTATCACCTCACACTGGTCAGAATGGCCATCATCAAAAAATCTACAAACAGTAAATGCTGGAGAGGGTGTGGAGAAAAGGGAACCCTCCTGCACTGTTGGTGGGATGTAAATTAATACAGCCACTATGGAGAACAGTATGGAGGTTCCTTAAAAAACTAAAAATAGAACTACCATACGACTCAGCAATCCCACTACTTGGCATATACCCAGAGAAAATCATAATTCAAAAAGAGTCATGTACCACAATGTTCATTGCAGCTCTGTTTACAATAGCCAGGACATGGAAGCAACCTAAGTGTCCATCGACAGATGAATGGATAAAGAAGATGTGGCACATATATACAATGGAGTATTACTCAGCCATAAAAAGAAACGAAATTGAGTTATTTGTAGTGAGGTAGATGGACCTAGAGTCTGTCATACAGAGTGAAGTAAGTCAGAAAGAGAAAAACTAATACCCTGTGCTAACACATATATATGGAATCTTAAAAAAAAAAAAGTTCTGAAGAACCTAGGGGCAGGACAGGAATAAAGACGCAGACATAGACAATGGACTTGAGGACACGAGGAGGGGGAAGGGTTAGGTGGGAAGAAGTGAGAGGGTGGCATGGACATATATACACTACCAAATGTAAAATAGATAGCTAGTGGAAAGCAGCCGCATAGCACAGGGAGATCACCTCGGTGCTTTGTGACCACCTAGAGGGGTGGGATAGGCAGGGTGGGAGGGAGATGCAAGAGGGAGGGAATATGGTGATATATGTATATGTATAGCTGATTCACTTGTTATACAGCAGAAACTAACCCAACATTGTAAAGCAATTATACTCCTATAAAGATGTTATAAAAAAAAAGTGACTCTGAGGGACATAGATATTGGGTTTAGCCCACAAGTGGTTTTTTTTTTAAATTAGTTTCTGCTTTATAACAAAGTGAATCAGTCATACATATACATCTGTTCCCACATCCCTTCCCTCATGCATCTCCCTCCCTCCCACCCTCCCCATCCCACCCCTCCAGGCGGTCACAAAGCACCGAGCTGATCTCCCTGTGCTCTGCGGCTGCTTCCCACTATCTATCTACCTTACGTTTGGTAGTGTATATATGTCCATGCCTCTCTTTCACTTTGTCACAGCTTACCCTTCCCCCTCCCCATATCCTCAAGTCCATTCTCAAGTAGGTCTGTGTCTTTATTCCCGTTTTACCCCTAGGTTCTTCATGACATTTTTTTTAAATTCCGTATATATGTGTTAGCATACGGTATTTGTCTTTCTCTTTCTGACTTACTTCACTCTGTATGACAGACTCTAGGTCTAAGAAGCTGTTATAATTGTGTTAAAGTGGTGTTAATAATGAGAGAGGCTATACATGTTTGGGACCAAGGGATAGACGAGAAGTCTCTGTACCTTCCTCTAAGTTTTGCTGTGAACCTAAACTGCTCTAAAATAAGTCTGTAAAAAAAATAATAAAATAGAAAGAATTACTAATGTTGTTGGGTGAAGGTGAATAACTATAGTTATGTCCTTGGGGAGGTGGAATAAATTCTAATCCTGAGAGTGTCCAGGATAGTAAATGAGGTAGCTGGACATTGTGGAAACTTTTTTCTGATTATTTCTATTTTCTAAGATAATGAGGAAATAAATTATGCACTGAGAGAATTTAAGAGAGAGGAGAAGCTGTGAAATTTTTATAGGAGGGTGTTAGTTTTTTCTAATACTTTAGTAATTATAATGAGCTATGTTGTGTATAGGAACTATCTACCAAGCTAACTGATTATCTGGTTATCTCAAAATATTTTCTCAGTTGCTAAGGTGACTCAAAGACTCAGTTTTGCCACTGTACTGTTTATGGAGAACAAAAAGTATTTGTATCTCTGGCACCTATTTCAGTGTCTGCCACACAGTTGACATTTAAGCAATATTTACTAAATCAGTAAATATTTTAGAACCTTACTGTATTTGCGTATATTGCTGATTTTTTACATATATATGTGTTGAATGTGTATCATGTTAGTCCTTGAACCCTTTCCAGCCCCAATTATCTACCTATATCCAGAATACTCTTCCTTCTAAAATTAAAAAAGAAATATACTGTCTTTTACACCCTGTAAATATTCAGATTTGGAAATAGTCTTTTCACTGATCTGTATCTTAGGGCAGATATTTCAACTGTTTCTAGTGTACTGTCAGCACGAATAATTCTGACATGGAAGACAACAGTGTTTGAAATCAGAGAAATTATCATTAGAAATTACAGTCCTGGGCTCCCCTAGTGGCTCAGTGGTTAAGAATCTGCCTGCCAATGCAGGGGACACGGGTTCGAGCCCTGGTCCAGGAAGATCCCACATGCCGTGGAACAACTAAGCTTGTCCGCCACAACTACTGAGCCTGCGCTCTAGAGCCCACGAGCCACAACCACTGAGCCCATGTGCCGCAACTACTGAAGACCACATGTCTAGAGCCCATGCTCCGCAACAAGAGAAGCCACCACAATGAGAAGCCCGTGCACCACAATGAAGAGTAGCCCCCGCTCGCCGCAACTAGAGAAAGCCTGCGTGCAGCACTGAAGACCCAATGCAGCCAAAAATTTAAAATATAAATAAATTTATAAAAAAGAAAAAGAATCGGGATTCCTATTTAAAAGAAAGAAATTACAGTCCTATTTGGAATGTTTTAGCAGTCACAGGTCTTATGTCTGTACACTGGGATCACATGTTAAATGAAATATTATTGTCCAGATCAAAGTTAGTATATAGTGGGCATTCAATAAATTGTAGCTAGGGAACCCAGTACATATATATTATGTTCCTAATTTTAAGTCAAGTTGATGTTGAAATTTGTCCAGTTGAAGACCACAAGTTACCTTGGGCTATATTTTGATCATGGAAGAATCAGTTGAGTGGAATCCCATTATAATATAAATGTGAGACTCATAGGTACCCACAGACCCAAGGGAAAAGACTGTGATCAAAAGGTTTATGTAGGCTGAAAAAGGCCAATCACATTCATTGGATGAGTTTTGAACGAGGAGACAAACTGAAAAACAACAGTGGGTGAATGGACCCACCATTGAAAAACCAGTGAGGCTTCTGTAAGTGTTTGGAACAGAAAGAACAGCAGCGTATCAGTGAAGGAGATAGCTGTGAACTGCTTGGACCAGTACTTTGCCGATTGGCAAGAGTATGAGAAGCAGCAGTAGAAGAAGGCCTCTAGGGGACTCACTATGCATTTGTTATGATGCATAATAAGCAGACTAGGCCTCCATCATTTCACAGACAATTCTGCCCAACTGTCAAGTAGGCATTGAAGTCCCTTTTTTTTTTTTTTTTTGCGTTACGCGGGCCTCTCCCGTTGCGGAGCACAGGCTCCAGACGTACAGGCTCAGTGGCCATGGCTCACGGGCCCAGCCGCTCCGCGGCATGTGGGATCTTCCCGGACCAGGGCACGAACCCGTGTCCCCTGCATCGGCAGGGGGACTGTCAACCACTGCGCTTCCAGGGAAGCCCTGAAGTCACTTTTAATTTGAAACTCTAAAATATATGTAACCTCTAAGTGACAAGGTCCTACTATATAGCACAGAGAACTATATTCGGTATCCTATGGTAAACCATAATGGAAAAGAATATATTTTTTTAAATGTATAGGTATGTGTGTGTGTGTGTGTGTGTGTATATATATATATATATGTGTGTGTGTGTGTGTGTGTATAACTGAATCACTTTGGTGTACACAACACAACATTGTAAATCAACTATACTTAAGTAAAAAATAAAATTAGAAATTAAAAAATGTAACCTCATTTGATATTAACCAGCGAATTAGATCATAACAATTAGATTACTGTTACTAATAATAGTAAAACCAACAGTAGATGACAGTTTCATAGAGGAACTCCAAGGGGAAAACAGAATGGACCACTATTTCCCTCTTATATGATTACCTTGAGTGCCAAGTGTTTCTCTGAAGCTTTTTTATCTCAGGCATCCAACTAAGACCAAGTGTAACCTTCTAACTTCCAACTTCTGAACCCAAGTTCCTACTAATTTTCAGTTAACTCTCTTCCCTGCTTTTCCAGAATACTCCATGAGCAACAAAAAAAAAGCAGCTGGGGATTTTTGCTCCCTTTTGGAAAAAATGCCTGCATGTCTTGCCTTCCCAGAAAAGCCATAAGCTCCTAGTAGGTAAGTACTATCTGATGCTTGATTTATGGTTCTCTGTAACATCCAACACAATGAGTAGATTTATAATTGATGGATTGGTTAGTTGTAAAAACACATTTTATAGTGGGCAGTGAACCCAGGAATGAAGAAAGCTCTCTGTCACAGCCGGAATTTCCAATATCCCTGTGGTGCTAATCATTACTTCCCTGTTGCTTTACTTATCTGACATCTATTTCTCATCAGCCGTCACCAACTGCTACCACTGGTGTTTTACTGTTCTTTACGTTGACTTTCTTTGCTGTCTCCCAACCGCCCCCCCCCCAGAAAATCACCCTGAAGACAATTTTGTGTTGCTTTTTGGTGTAAGATGCCAAGTCTGTAAAAATGTAGTTTATACAAAGACCAAAAGGGAAAACTAAAGGCAATTGGCCTAAAAACTTCACTTGACATGTCCTAACATCACCTCTTTTGAACCTTTCCTCTTGCTTTTGTTATTCTGTTCTATGACAGCAACTATATTTAGTACCTTGTGCTATCTCCATTCTTAAAAGTGAAGAAAATGTTAATTGTGTCAAAGGCTAAGCATCATTTAATTACCCTTTTTAAAGAATGTTAAAGGCATTGAAAATATTTAACCACCAGGTGAACTTCAGAAAAGTAGCAAGATTAGGCAGTACAGTGTTCCAATTCAATGAGCAGCAGACTGAATTTAAAGAATGGAAGTCCGAATGGAAGAGAAAATGTGATTAAAATGTCAGTCCTGCCAATGGTCGATTACTTTTCCCAAAATATCCTAACGGAGTTCCTCAAGCAGTTTATTGTGTCTCTTATCTCCACCATCACCTTTCTTTTTTGGGCAAGTAAGGCCTCCAATACAGTTTCCCAAATAGTTTCTCACTATTGAAACAGAGGTAAGTCTTCAAAAATTACATAATTACGATTTGACAATGAAACACTTGAATGTTCCATCCCGGTTTATCTTTCTAATAGGAATTTTAGCCCTAAGAGTTTTCAGCCACCCAATTCTCTGCCTCACATTCTTAGTGGACTGAAAAAAATGGTGTGGGTGATTGGGTAAATGGGGTAGAAATGACTCAAAAGTGTTAAATCGATAGTAGGGTAGGGTAAAAATTGATATCCAGATTATGTTCAAGGTTTAAAGAGCAGGTGCTCCCCATCATACCTCTTACTCTGAAGAAGCTCCTCTGATGTCAGGCTCCCCAGCGTAACCCACTACCACCATCTGTGCTTTTCTAATTCACCGTCTCTAACTTAGTACTTTGAAGTATTTGATTTCATTATCTATTCACTTCAACCACACGTGTGTGTGTGTGTGTGTGTGTGTGTGTGTGTGTGTGTTGGGGAAAGAGGATTAAAAAAATGAAATAGCATATTGTCCTTTTCCTAAAAGGCTTAGTCTTCCTAAGACACATTCATATAAACAAACTAAAGCCTGCACCAAATGCACTGGAACATAGAAGAAATAATACCCAACTCTACATGGGGAAACCAGCAAAAGCATCACAGACGCAAAAACTTTGAGTTTGATACAATAAATGATAAGGAAGACACCCCACTAGAGAGAACAGCAAGAACAAATGCACAATGGCATCAGGGTCAGTGGTACAGCCAAGAAAACACACTGAGTTGGGATGGCGGTAGTGCAGGGTACATGGGGGAAGGGCAGGGATTGCAACAATTGAAACTATTAAAAAGTCAAGGTTGGGCACAGACCATGATAAAAGATTGTTATCACTGATGGAAAGCTACTGAAGAAGGATTTGGTAAAGAAAATTATGTAATTGCTTATTCTGATGGGCAAGTGTAGGTAAGACTAGAGTCAAGGAAACTAATTAGAAGGTCATCTCAAGGGTTCAAAAAAGAGAAGACAAAAAAACCTTTTGTGAAGTCAGTAGCACTGGTTATGAAGAAGAGTAAACAGTTTGAGACATTTGAAATTGAAATTCACATAATTGAGTTGTACAGAAAGATGAAAAAGTATAGTAGAGGGACTTCCTGGGTTTTGACTTGGGCTTCTGCGTCATTTACAGGGCTTCAATAAAATTGAGAATATAGGAGGAAGAGCAAGCTTGAGTGAAAAAGATATCGTTCAGATTTGAACATGTTGATTTTGAGGTATTTGTGGGATTCCTCAGGCTTTGAACCTATCAGGCACTTAAATATATGTTTGTAATTCATGAAAGAGTTCTGGTCTCGAAACTTGGATGTAAGGATCATCAGCAGAGAGATGTTAATGGAAGCTGTGTCTTGGTATTAGAAAGCGTTCAGGATCCTTACCACCTCAACGTACAATTCCAGAATCCCCTATCATTGTTTTTCTAATCAATTCCTTTCCTACAGAGAGCATATTCTTGTCATTATCTTGACACAAACTGTATGCATTTTTACCCCCATGCCCTTGTTCATACTATTGGTAGTTCCTAAAAAGTCCTCTTCCTCCTTCTTGACTTTCAATATGCTATGTTTCCTTTAGAATAAACCCAAGTCTCTCTTAGTCTAGGAATCGTTTCATGGCTAATTTAGTTACATTAAATATTATCACTACTTGTTTTGAATTCCTACAGGATATACTATCTGTCTCAACTTATATTAGTTACTTATATCCTAGTTAGTATTAATTTATAATTTTATAACAATTTGTACTAATGTATAATTTAATGCACATATTCATAATATATGTGCAAGTATTTTTATGTCTTTTGTAAATTATTATTTTTGAAGACTAAAGATTATACCCTATGAAGGTATATGTAATATACTCTTATCACATATGTCATAGGTATACCACAATTTTACTATCAGTCTTGTGATATACATATTACAATAATTATACTACCAATGCTGCTTACACAACCTCTTTAAAAAATGGTTGTAAGGGTCAAATGAAATAATTTGTAAAAAGTACTTTGTAATTGTGAAGAATTTTGTAAATTTAAGAAAAATTATTATGTTATTTAAATGATAAATATATGAGATTTATATGCATTGTCACATCCTATATGCACAATGAATGATCATTAGAAATAAAAAGTTTTGGATCAACTGATGTAATATTACAGACCAGACCTTGTGAAACATGGCTTCAGAGACTTAGACTGTTGGCCTTTAGAAGTAGGATCCTCATTTTGGGATGAGGGAAACTTTTGTGTTCTGAACTAACAAATCGGAACAAAAAAAAAGAATTCCAGATTCTCAGTTGTTCTGGAGAATGTCATGTTAGTTATTTCCTCCTTGTACTCTTTTAGAATTATGTTAAAAAAATAATGTTCACTTATACACATTCTTTAGAAAGTAGAAATGACCATAGTAAACAACTTTTTAAAATAAGAAGAAACTTGGAAATCCTCCATACCTGTCTTGTAGACTTATAAAATTTTAGTAATAAAGACAGTGTAGGGCTTCCCTGGTGGTGCAGTGGTTAAGAATCCGCCTGCCAATGCAGGGGACATGGGTTTGAGCCCTGGTCTGGGAAGATCCCACATGCCATGGAGCAACTAAGCCCATGTGTCACAACTACTGAGCCTGAGCTCTAAAGCCCGTGAGCCACAACTACTGAAGCCCACGCACCACAACTACTGAAGCCTGCGTGCATAGAGCCCGTGCTCCACAACAAGAGAAGCCACTGCAATGAGAAGCCTGTGCACCGCAACGAAGAGTAGTCCCTGCTCGCCACAACTAGAGAAAGCCCACAGCAACGAAGACCCAACGCAGCCAAAGATAATAAGTAAGTAAAATAAATAAATATTTTAAAAATTGTCAAGGTGAGGGAACACAGAAGAATTTGGTAAGGAATGCAGGAACAGTAAACCATTGGAGAAAGCCAATTTTCAATGAAAGTTAGGAGATAGAAAGAGCACTAATGGAAAAGTTTCAATCATAGGGAAATTTCCTTGCTTAAAGTACCACAGGGCTTCCCTGGTGGTGCAGTGGTTGGGAGTCCGCCTGCCGATGCAGGGGACGCGGGTTCGTGCCCCGGTCCGGGAAGATCCCACATGCTGCAGAGCGGCTTGGCCCGTGAGCCATGGCTGCTGAGCCTGCGCATCCGGAGCCTGTGCTCCGCAACGGGAGAGGCCACAACAGTGAGAGGCCCGTGTACCGAAGGAAAAAAAAAAAAAAAAAAAAAAAAAGTACCACGAAGTTTCCCTATAGCACAACTAAAAGGAGCTAGGAGGAGAGATGGAAAATGTGGAGAGCTCTGAAGGCAGGAAGTCTAACCCAAAAAAAAAGTGGGAGTGGACAGGAAGGAAAGCATTTGCTCCTACAGTAGTAAGTATTGATAATTGGCATGAAGGAAGTGTTGTATAAGAACTAGATATCTTAGCTCTATTCAACTCTTCTTTGCTAAATTCATTTCACATCACTACTCATAGATAATACTTTAATATTGAAAACTAAATCATTGAGGGTTGGTAGAGAAAAAAGTTTATAAAGGAAAGTGAGGAAGAAATTTAGATTTCAACCAATTTTTACAATAAGGAGAATGAATTTAATGAAGTTAAATAACCTGTCTAAACTTCCTCAGCTTGGGAATAGAATTCATGTCTTTTAACCATACTGCTCCTAATTAACTATCAATCAAAAGACTCATATTTTTGCTCCATCTGTGCTATTAGCTAGCTTTCTTTGATTTATTTTTAATCACTACATGCTTTTTTTCTTTTATTACTATTTTACATATAAGTCACACAAAAAGGCAAAGTGTTTGCCTCTCTCTGTGTCTCCTGGTGGTAGTGTAAATTCAACCTGGGAGCTTATGCTAACAATACTGCATGGAGTTTCATTTCTTTTCTCAAGTAGAATGGTGAGGTTAACCTGTGATTTTGAATTCAGGATTCTCACATTTCCACTAAATTTTTGATCAACACGTTATTTTATTAAAATTGCAAACAGCTGTGGGGTTTTCTTTCTGGCCTGCTATTTTTCTTTTATTTCTCATATTCTTTCCCTGTGGAATAGCATGTAACACATTAATAGACTTTGCCACTGACAAATGTTTAAATTTGATAAAGTCAGTTCCTCTTTCTGGTCTGTAAGTCATTTACATGTGAAGTGAGGAAATTGTACTACAGTATTCCTCAAGTCATAAAAGAAGATGTAAGAATTTGCTGTGAAACCCTTCATCTATCCTATTTACTGTTCCTTTTCCCCACCAAAGCTCAAAGTGTTAGATTTTCCCCAACTTCCATGGATTCAGAATTCTGTTTAGTTCTGAAATGTATAGCAAACAGTGTCTACCCTAAGGTCATGCTTCAGTAACAAATAGCCCCCAAATTGCAATTTGTATCCAAAGGGGCACAACGTTTGAGTTAAGCAGGATAAATAAGTTCTGCAGATCTAAAGTACAGCAATGTGACTATACAGTTAACAATACTGTATTGTATACTTGAAATTTAGTAAGAGAGTAGATCTAAAGTGTTCTTACCACAAAAGAAAAGAAAAAAAGTTGAAAAAAGGTCACTAAATGAGGTAATGGATATGTTAGTTTGTGGCAATTATTTGACAACGTACATGTATATCAAAACATCAGGTTGTATACCTCAAATGTATATACCATTTTTACTTGTCAATTAAAGGTGAAGAAAAAGGTTACTCATTCATACAACGTCCACTGTGAGTCTGAATGAATTCCAGGTTAATTTTCTTCCACATGAAAACTCAACATTCCAGGCTGTTCTAATCTCATGACACCTCCACAGCAGCACATGCTTTCAAGATCTCTGGGTGAACTAGAGAGTCAAGCATTGAAAACAAAATGCTTTACAAGAAAGTGACATGTAGTGCTTTTGCTCACATTTTATAGGACAAACAAGTCCTATGGCCCTGCAGAAATTCAAGGGGTAGGGAAATGCAATTCTCCTAATGTCTCCTGATGAAAGAACTGGCTAATGGGGGATAGTTGAAATACCCACATGAAATAGAAAAGTAGCATTTAAATTCCATTTTTCCCTAGTTTAAGTGCTCATAATATCCAGTAATAATTCAATATTCTAGGTGTTCTTGTATTAACATGCTATTAAAATGTTTATAGTAATGTACAGGTGCTCTTGTCTTAGTTTAAACACTAGCTTAGGGAAATTGGTTGCTTTCAAAATGGTTGTAAACAAGAATATTTGAGATTTATGAACTTTAAACCATTAATGCCCATGAATTTAATTCTCTGTGTACATACATTTTCAAATTCCAGGGGTTTCATTATTTTCTGAGTTTTTTTTTTAATAAATTTATTTATTTTTGGCTACGTTGGGTCTTCATTGCTGAGCATGGGCTTTCTCTAGTTGCGGCGAGCAGGAACTACTCTTCGCTGCACTGTGCGGGCTTCTCATTGCGATGACTTCTCTTGTTGCAGAGCACGGGCTCTAGGTGCACGGGCTTCAATAGTTGTGGCACATAGGCCCAGTAGCTGTGGTTCGTGGGCTCTAGAGCACAGCCTCAGTAGTTGTGGTGCACAAGTTTAGTTGCTTTGCGGCATGTGGGATCTTCCTGGACCAGGGCTCAAACCCGTGTCCCCTGCATTGGCAGGTGGATTCTTAATGACTGCGCCACCAGGGAAGCCCCTGAGTTGGGTTTTTCTGTTTGCTTTTTTTGTTTTGTTTTGTTTTAGTCTGTAAAAACATGTAGGATCTAAAAGTCACTTATCCAATCTGGAAATCTTTTGTATTAAAATTATAATTATTGGGTGGGCTAAAAGGTTCGTTTGGTTTTTCTGTAACATGGCTCTAGTAGCACTTAGTTGTCTTTAACTTCATTCGAAATAATTTTGTTAGATTGTATGTGACAGCTGTCATATCAGGGTGCATTTAGAAAAAGACTTATCAAAATTGGTGAATTTTTATGTAGCCATTTTAATATTGAAGATGGAAGGAAAACAACATTTTTGGCATATTATGCTTTATTATTTCAAGAAAGGTAAAAACGCAACTGAAACACAAAAAAAGATTTGTGCAGTGTATGGAGAAGGTGCTGTGACTGATTGGACATGTCAAAACTGGTTTGTGAAGTTTCATGCTGGAGGTTTCTTGCCGGATGATGCTCCCAGTCGGGTAGACCAGTTGAAGTTGATAGCGATCAAATTTAAACAATAACTGAGAACAGTCAGTGTTATACCACGTGGGAGATAGCCGACATACTCAAAATATCCAAATCAAGCATTAAAAATCATTTGCACCAGCTTGGTTATGTAAATCGCTTTGATGTTTGGGTTCCACATAAGTTAAGCGAGAAAACCTTCTTGACCATATTTCTGCATGCGATTCTCTACTGAAACGTAATGAAAACGTTTCGTTTTTAAAACAAATTGTGACGGGTGATGAAAAGTGGATACTGTACAAAAATGTGGAACGGAAGAGATCATTGGGCAAGTGAAATGAACCACCACCAACCACACCAAAGTCCGGTCTTCGTCTAAAGAAGATGATGTTGTATATATGGTTGGATTGGAAGGGAGTCCTCTATTATGAGCTCCTTCTGGAAAACCAAACGATTAATTCCAACAAGTACTGCTCCGAGTTAGACCAACTGAAAGTGGCACTTGACGAAAAGCATCCAGAATTAGTCAACAGAAAATGCATAATCTTCCATCAGGATAATGCAAGACCACATGTTTCTTTGATGACCAGGCAAAAACTATTACAGCTTGGGGGCTTCCCTGGTGGCGCAGTGGTTGAGAGTCTGCCTGCCGATGCAGGGGACACGGGTTCGTGCCCCGGTCCCGGAAGATCCCACATGCCGCGGAGCAGCTGGGCCCGTGAGCCATGGCCGCTGAGCCTGCGCGTCCGGAGCCTGTGCTCTACAGCGGGAGAGGCCACAACAGTGAGAGGCCCGCGTACCGCAAACAAAAAACAAAAAACAACACAACTATTACAGCTTGGCTGGGAAGTTCTGATTCATCCGCCATATTCACCAGACATTGCACCTTTGGATTTCCATTTATTTCAGTCTTTACAAAATTCTCTTAATGGAAAAAATTTCAGTTCTCTGGAAGACTGTAAAAGCACCTGGAACAGTTCTTTGCTCAAAAAGATAAAAAGTTTTGGGAAGATGGAATTATGAAGTTGCCTGAAAAATGGCAGAAGGTAGTGCAACAAAAGGGTGAATACATTGTTTAATAAAGTTCTTGGTGAAAATGAAAAATGTGTCTTTTTTTTTATTTAAAAAACTGAAGGCATTTTTGGCCCACCCAGTACAATAGTTTAAGGGTAAAATTCTTAGCCTGTTTTTCCAGTCCTATATTAAAAGAAAATATTCCTAGCAGTACTCTTCAAAAAGGGAATTAGGGGGCTTCCCTGGTGGTGCAGTGGTTGGGAGTCCGCCTGCCAATGCAGGGGACACGGGTTCGTGCCCCGGTCCGGGAGGATCCTGCATGCCGTGGAGTGGCTGGGCCCGTGAGCCATGGCCGCTGAGCCTGTGCATCCGGAGCCTGTGCTCCGCAACGGGAGAGGCCACAACGGTGAGAGGCCCACGAACCGCAAAAGAAAAAAAAAGTAATTAAAAAGGGAATTAGGAAGGAATTGCAAGGTAAATATCACATGTGAAAAGTTTGGAGTTCTCACCACCTATGTGACAAAATTGCCCCAAATTTACTCAAAATTAGGCTGAAATGAAATAGGTTGTCTGGATCTATGCTTTGGGATTTTCCTGAAGATGTATCTTACCACTGGCCTCTTTATTTTCCTTGATTTGCACTTTATCTATGGAGAGTGGAGCCCTATACCAGGAGCCTGCCAAGACACAATGGGTATTTTCCCAGAATGCTTCATGGTGAAGTTAGTAGACTAAATAATTAATTTATATGCCTTTGCCTTTCTCATGTACTATGTTCCCACAACGATTGCTAAGTGGACAAGTGGGACTCATGATTCAGGTCCTTTACCCACAGTTGATTGGACCAGGCACAAGGAATCATGTGACCCCCCAAGAAAGTAAGAGATAGAGTCTATGCCTTGGAGCTCCTGAGGGCTTTCCAAGTCTGGCTCAGGAATACCCTGAAAACCAACTACACTACCATCTCTGGGTTCCTTAAGATGTTGCTTTAACTTTGAAAAAATAATGTAGCTTTTCAGGTGTTTGTTTTGCTTAAAGTAGTTTCCATACCTTTATGTCCCTTTAAAACCAAATTATCCCTGATGAAGACACTAGGTATATGCCAGATAATAGCAGGTAATAATTTTGAGCGCTTACTATGTTTCAGACACTATTCTAAGCACTTTATATATATATCAATTCTTTCAATCCTCACCACTGCCTAAGAGAGTTGCTAATATTATCCCAAATTTACAAATAAAGAAACCAAGGCACAGGAAGGTGAAATCACCTGCCAAAATCACAGAGCTAATAAGTGGTACAGCCAGGATTCAAACCATTACTGAGTTCAGGTTTGTACTGCTCACCCCACGACAGGCCAATAAATCGAGAGATGAGGTGTTGGGGCAGGGAATAGTGACTTTATTTGGAAAGCCAGCAGACCAAGATTATGGACTAGTGTCCTAAGAACCATCTCACCTGAGTTAGAATTCAGGCTTCTTTTATCCTAAAAGGGAAGGGGTGTGGCTGGTTGTTGCCAACTTCTTGGTGCTGGAATCCTTTGTTCTTCCAGCTGTCCATGTGGCTCTGGTCACAATGTTCTATAAACATCTAAACATCTGAAATGTTTAAACATCTAAACATCTAAACAAATGTTTAAACATCTAAAATGTGGCTCTGGTCACAATGTTCTATAAACCTCCAACAAGACAAATGCTATTCTCTGTTCTGCAACTTTTTAATCTCTGTATGAATGGAAAAGTGTTATACATTTAAAGGTCAGGGTCTTGAGAATGGGCTCTCCTGTATATTTCAGGCTACAGGCAACATTCTTTTACAAAAAGTGCAGAGCCAGCATGACTCAGCACAGGCAAGAGAGCAAAAGGGTTAGGGCTAAATGAATAGATCCAATATGGAGTCAGGCTTGTTCTTCTCTGTTACAAAACCTATGAAGTCTGATTCTAGAGCACGTGCTTTAGCCTTTGGAGGTAATAGCTCTTGGTGTCTCTCTGCTTGGGTTTATATTCACTAATGCCGAAAGCAGAAAATGGTAGGTCTGAGAAGTTCCAAAGTAGAGAACCTCCAGAATAAGACATCTGGGAAAGGATTGGGGTGATGGGACAGTATGAGATACGGAGATGCCAGGAACTAGCATACAGTGATCAGAACACTCCATTGAACGCCTGAGAAGTTTGCTGAAATTCTTGCTTGGAGCAATGGTGTGGAGTGGAGTATGAAAGCTGGGTTCGGTGGAGGTAAGAGCGTTGCTTTTGCTTTTGCTCTTGCCTTTTAGCCTCTCAAAGAGTGTATAAATTAAGCCACCAGCTTATAAACATGAATCATTTGCTGAGTGACTAGGTTCTGCAAGGTTTTACTTTCCCCAGAGCATAAATGATTCAAATGTTTTGAACTATATCCTTTCTATTGCTAATAAACTTTGAGTACTACGGTGACTGGTGAAGATTAAACAAATAAATAATAGAGAGTTTTTTTTATAATTTTATAATCAGGTAACTCCAACAGTTGAATTAGTCTCCAGCACTTCATTACCAGACCCGGTACAGACTAAACATTTTGCTACCTAACAGATTTCTGCACAGATACTATCACAAGTCATGCTTCTGATTTCCTTCCCCTTGACAAGAGACATCGGATATTTTGTGAAGTGCAGCTGATTTTTATCCCCTGCATTAAACAGAGCACCTTTTTTTTTTTTTTAACCTCAATCATATTCTGTTCCTTCATGGGAAACACTCAGCATGACTCATGGTACCTGCCGGTGCTTATTACCTTGGGCTGTGTAAGAGGTAAAATAAAAATGATCAGACTTAAAGGGCCAGAAGTAATGAGAATGCAGAAAGAAAATCATCTGGAATAAATTGTTATATGAGGACATGGTAAATGCCCCGTAGCAAAGTGTTGAGCCTTGGCAGTGCTTTCAGGCCCCCACTTCATGTGAAGGTAAAACAACATTTCCTGTATTCTAGGCAGTGGGAAACAAGTCAGTGACCCAGCAGGGAGAAATGCTTGTGATTGCTCCAGTACTTACATCTAGAAGTAATCTCGTCAGAATCATTGCAGGATATAGAGAATACCTTACTAGTAACAGGTGAACACAAAGTTTAGTACCCAGGTTGGGATAAAGGAGATAATGTTGATGAATATGTCTATAAAATGTTCACAAATGGAGGCCACCGAGAAATATGATTCACTTTGCCTTTTACCAGTAAAGTCAACATGCTTTTTAAAAATTTGGAGACTGAAATTATGGACAAGCTACTTGTGCAACAATGTGTCACCCTTTCTGTACCTTAGAGGTATGGACTCCAGGAGTCTGTACACTTTGGACTCTCATTTGGGAATTTACAAAGTACTACAGCCCTTGTTGTGAGCCTTTAACTACCGCAGTAATGGCCCCTTTTCATCAACTTAGGGGGTTTTTTTGTTTGTTTTTTTGGTTTTTTTGGCAATTTTAGAGGATTATCCATCAATTTCATGGGGAAAAAGGAGATATTTCATATCAATCGGTTGTATAATCTACAATTTTCTTATCTATTAGGCTCTTCTGTCATTGGTCTGGCTACGGATTCCCAAACATTAATGAATATGAAAATTACTTGGAGAGATAAAGCATTTATACAAATTCCTGGGATTGTCCCCAGTAGCTCTGGGTGAGGTCTTGAAATCTAATTTTTTTAACAATGACTCAGCTGATTCCTATGTAGGTGCTCCAAGGACCAGCCTTTGGGAAGCACGCTCCCAGAATGACCAAGTTTGCAGGGCGCATTGCTTAGGAATAACCCTAGCCTGTACTCTGCCTAATACCGATGTGGGCTTAGGTTCAGAGAAGAGCTGGAGAACAAAAGAGGATGGAACAGGAGAGACTGCCACAGGCCCATGATGCCTCCGTCTCCGTGCCTGGGCTGGCTGCCCTGCAGTGGGAAGTCTCATTTTTAATGAGTAGAGAGGGACTTAAAAGCAACTTCCCAGGAAGGTGGAGTTTCCTAACATCTTAGATCTATCCATTCTAGTGGTCAGAATCTCACACATCTCCAGTGAGATCACCAAGGTTATTCAAGGAGATAAGATGATCCATCTCCTGATGGTGATCTGGAGACTCAAAACAGTACCCCTGCTCCTCTCTATTTTTTTATGGCCTGAAAATCCCAGGGAAGAATGTCTCTCATTGATGCTGTTCTTTACTTAAGGTTACAAGGCATACCAACATATTTTGATATAGTTTTATTGTCACTGCTATCAAGTCCCCCAAAGTTCCACTTTTGATCAGTAGAAGACCTAAGTCCCAAGAGGAAACCAGTGATCGTTCAGTCAGTGGCCAAACAGCTGTATATCACGTGGCTAACTTTTTTTTTTTTTTTTTTTGCGGTACGCGGGCCTCTCACTGCTGTGGCCTCTCCCATTGCAGAGCACAGGCTCCGGACGTGCAGGCTCAGCAGCCGTGGCTCACGGGCCCAGCCGCTCCGCGGCATGTGGGATCCTCCCGGACCGGGGCACGAACCCGCGTCCCCTGCATCGGCAGGCAGACTCTCAACCACTGCGCCACCAGGGAAGCCCTCACGTGGCTAACTTTGATCCGTATGCCACGTACCCTATTTGTGGTCAGAATTGCACCTTGGTGCATATGAAAAAAATAGAACTAGTGCAAAAATCAAATCCAAAATCTGTATTTTGTAAACATTTTGTGGGGGAACTGTTACATTATGTACAGCATTTCACTTAAAAAAATGTAAAAACCTATTTTGCCAAACAATTTAACAAACCCCCCAGTATACACAGTCCACTAAACAAAGCCCTCTAATACTAGTATTTAAGGGAACCAAGTATGAAAGCCCAGTGGAATGACGACCTTGTAATTCGTTAAATTCAACCCCCAACTGCCTCTGTGAATTAACAGGAAGATGTTTCCCTTCTTTATAACCACCAGCTCCTATATGTTCCTTTCCTCTGAAATCTAAAATAAAAATGGGAAATATTTCTGGCTCCTGAATTGATTAACTGCTTGACCAACATTTACAGAAGGTATCCGTTAGGACCTATGAGGGCAATTTCTTAAAATAATTACTTACAATTTGTCTTCTACTTGCCTAAAGTGATCCTTTCCCTTAAGTGCAGTGAGGTGACTGAATGTCAATGCTATTTCTTTCATGGCCAACGATGAGCCTTGCCCTAAGGGCAGTGGCCTGTCCATTTTAGATGACATTCCCTGGTAACGTGTCATGTCTGACACTTAACCCTTTTACAACTCGGTGAAAATTCAGGCCCCTGCTGTTTTAATGCCTATGGGAGAATCAAATGTGCTCAAGAATGTAATCACTCTTTGTTAAGAGAAATCTTAGCCTTCAAGTAGCCTGTTTTTAATGTTTTTGGAAACTCACAGCTGAGAGTAGATAAATCTCTCAGTATATTCCTCACGTTAAAGTTTAATTGTATTAGTTTTGCAGAATAGTGGGCTAGTTCATGCAGTTGACTTGCTTTTACACCAAATATGGGAATATGAGACACAGAAGTCAAAGACACAAAAACAGAATCTTGGAAGAGTAAAGTATAATAGCAATTTAGAGACGATAGTGTGGAATCTCCTCATTTTACAGATGAGGAAAATGAGGTTCAGAGAAAAGTGTCCCTGCTCTCCAAATACATCACACTTTCCAGCGACTATTTGTCCTACCTCTACCTGGAACTTTCAGCTCTCATTCTTCCATTTGATCAGCTTCTACATACTCTAAATTCTCAACTCAAGGCTGCAAGTCCATATCACCTTTTTCTTGTGATGTACGTCTACTGTAGTCTAATAATATTTTATTAAATAATTGGCTGCATGTTTATCTCTTTGGGGCAGTGTCTTAATTATCTTTTTATTCTCAGTTCCAACTACAATGGATTGTACAGAGAAGTTACTGAAAAGAAGTCATCTGAGTGACTTGCTTGAGGTCACACAAGTAGCCATTAAGAAGCACCACTGGACTTCCCTGGTGGCGCAGTGGTTGATAGTCCGCCTGCCAATGCAGCGGACGCGGGTTCGTGCCCCAGTCTGGGAAGATCCCACATGCCACAGAGCGGCTAGGCCCGTGAGCCATGGCCGCTGAGCCTGCGCGTCCGGAGCCTGTGCTCTGCAGTGGGAGAGGCCACAACAGTGAGAGGCCTGCGTACCGCAAAAAAAAAAAAAAAAAGCACCACTGATTCATTGTGTATGTGTAACTCTATTCGGCTAAGTATTATTTCTATTATACTTTGTTATATTGACTCAAAGATTGTAGAAGAATTGGCTATGTCTGTTATGTTTCTCATTTTATCAGGATACATCTGGAAAAGGTAGAAAGTGTTGAAAAGACTTAGGTGCTTTTTTTTAATGATACTGGATCTCATCTTTATAGAAATGAGAAACAAACAGAACAAGATCTTGGAATTTAAACAGCATAGGTTTAAAATTCTGGTTCTCCCACTATTTGTGGAATTATTCAGCTAATATGAACTGTTTGCCTGAGCTGCTATTCAACTCATCTGGATCTCCCTTTCTAAAAGGGATATTGTAAAAGGTAAATGAGATTTATGGGATTATGTTTGTAAAGCATTGAAAAACAGTAGGCATTCTATAGAGGTTACTTCTCTCCTGTCTTCCCCCATAATTTGATACTTTATTATTTCCAGGTTTTTTTTTAATATACATTATCTCATTTGAGTCTTATTATAGCTCTGTGAGGTGGGCAAAATGGAGTAGGATTACACTCTAATTATAGACAAAGAAAATGACAAAGAAAATTACTCTCTAATTATAGACAAAGAAAATGACATATTTGAGATATGTTTCTGAGAAAATAAAATTAGGCATTTTTTGCATCAATCAACATAGTGTGTATCCAGCATCACAAATCAATGCTAAATCTTTCCACGTGCTAGAGCAGGGGTGCCCAACCCCCTGGGCCACGGACCAGTACCGGTACCCGGCCTGTTAGGAACCGGGCTGCACAGCAGGCAGTGAGCAGCCAGAGAGCAGAGCTTCATCTGCCGCTCCCCATCGCTCGCATTACCGCCTGAACCATTCCCCGCACCCCGCTACCAGTCCGTAGAAAAATTGTCTTCCACGAAACCAGTCCCTGGTGCCAGAAAGATTGGGGACCGCTGTGCTAGAGTATAAAAGATAAACACAAGCTCTCCCTTTCACGGATACCTGTGCTTCCCTAGCAAATTCCAAGGGAATCCATGATGAGCCATGATGGGGTCTCAGAAATAACCACAATCCAATCTGACGAGAACTAATTTAAGTCAGGTATACTATTGATATAATAGGATGATGAAGAAATGCAACTGCAAAATGTAAATGAAACAGAGGTGATTATTGTCATTAATTTGTAAACGAAATATACAGAGATATCTTTCTTCATACCACTGAGATACTTCAGATTACCTACAGTCATTGTTTTCCCTGGGTAGGTCAATGTCTTTATTATATCCCCAGTCTTACTGATGGTTTCAAAAGCATGTGGATGGCTGGTGGCTCACTCCATGAAGCTCTAGTCATCCCTTGTATAATATAGAAGATGGAAGTCAGATTGCTATAGTACAGTGTTGCCCGTGATTCCTTTAAGCAAGGGTGGAAGGGTAGGGGGTGAATTTACATTCCCCTTTAAATAAGACATGCAGCTAGTAAGTGACCACAGGCCTTTAATTGAGCTGTTATGTAAAAGGGGATGTGAATAAATATATGTTTGGCTAAAGCTGGGACAGGACAGTGGCTGCCATTTCATAGCCCAGTTGTCATGCATATATATGGCACTCACATAGAATAGAGAGTGGACTCATGCTGAGTGGATGAGGTGGACGCCATTGTCCACACCCTCACTGGCTGTGTGCAGCTCATCTCATTTCCAAGCATTCTCTATTTCACCCAGATATGGTCAATAAACACATGAAGGTGATTCTAGAGTTGAACACAATGGTGGCCCTCTGTTGGCCAAGCAGGATATTATATAAGGCTCCTGAATGTCCATTCCCTCTGTACACGTACTCTTTGACTTTCCCCAGACACTGCCAATAGGAAGAGTGCCCTAGTAAAATCTTTATTCTCTTTTAAGGTATAACATGGCTTTTCTTGTAACCCCTGGTTAAACCATCTCCTTTTCAACTTCACCTTTCTTTGGATTACATCCTACAGTTCTTCTTTCCAAGTCCTGGAATAAAATGTAATTGGCATTGAAAATATATTTATTTAGACGTAGAGTTGGAAAGATGTGGTAACCTTTGAAATGAACCTGGAAATCCTGAAGTCTCTGAATGTGCTAAGTTTCATAGAAACCAACTATTTACCATTTTTCTTTCATTGCCACTCTTCCGTGTATTGCCTGCACCCAGATACTTTTGGACATTTGGAGTAAAAACGGAAGAGTAGGTGACCAGGAGCTTCTGGCCCTGGGGATATAGACATCTGATATTTCGAAAGGATTCATGAAAACAAATCAATTTAGAGGCATGACTTTGTCATATAATTTCTTTAAATAAACTTATTATTTTTTAATAGTTGTAGGTCTACAGAAAAATTGCTAAAAATAGTGAGTTCCCTTATACCCCACACCCAGTTTCCCCTATTACTAACATCTTACATTAGTATGGCATATTTGTCACACAAACCAATGTTGATACATTATTATTAAATAAATATTAATATAAATTATATTAACTCAATGTAAGTTTATTAATATTAAATATATATAATTATTAAGGTTTATACTTTATTAAAATTTTCTCAGTTTTTCCCTAATGTATTTTGTCCATTCAGTATCCTATCTAGGTTATCACATTACATTTAGTAGTCCTGTCTCCTTAGGCTCCTCTTGGCTGGCACAGTTTCTCAGATTTTTCTTTGTTTTTGATGACCTTGACCATTTGTAATTTGTAGGATGTCCATCAGTTGGGATTTGCCTAGTGTTTTTCTCATGGAGTTATTAGTTTGGAGGATAAGACCACTGGGGTAAATTGACATTTTCATCATACCATATCAAGGGTAATACTGTCAACATGACTTATCACTATTGATTTTGACCTTGATTACCTGGCTGAGGTAGTGATTGTCAGGTTTTCTACTGTAAAATTACTCTTTTCCACTCTTCCCATACTGCTTCCTTTAGAAACAAGTCACTATATGCAGCCCATATTTAAGGAATGGGGGGCTATGCTCCTCTCCCTGAGGGTGAAGTATTTGCATAAATTATTTTAAATTTTGCATGAGAGATTTTTTTATACTGCTCCATTTATTTATTTATTAAATCATGTCCTTTTAGCAGTATGGACTCGTGGATATTATGGAATATTTATGGAACTTGGGATATTATCCAAAACTACTTTCTGCGTTTTGTTGCTCAATTGTTCTGGCTTTGGCCATTCCTCAGATTTTAAAATAATATTTTCAGTAAATATTTACTGAACATCTACTATGTAGTCCCACTTATTTATTTTTGCTTTTGTTGCTTGTGCCTCTGATGTCATATCCAGAAAAACTGTTGTCAAGATCAACGTCAAGGATATTTTTCCCTGTTTTCTTCTAGGAGTTATATGGTTTCAGGTTTTATGTTTAAGTCTGTAATTCATTCCAATTTATTTTTTGTGAGTGATGTAAGATAGGGGTCCAATTTCATTCTTCTGCATGTGGTTATCTAGTTTTCCCAACACCATTTATTGAAGGGACTATCTTTTCTTCATTGAGTATTCTTGGCTCTCTTTTCAAAAAGTAGTTGACCATATATGTGAGGGTTTATTTTTAGGCACCGGATTCTGTTCCATTGGTCTATGTGTCTATTTTTATGCCAGAACCATACTATTTTGGCTACTGTAGCCTTGTAGTATGGTTTGAAATCAGGAAATGTGATGCCTCCAGGTTTGTGATTCTTTCTCAGGATTGCTTAGCTATTCAGGGTCTTTTGTGGCTTAACACAAATTTGAGGAGTTTTTTTCTGTTTTTTAAAAAATGCAATTGGAATTTTCTATGGATCACATTGATTCTATAGATGGTTTTGGATATTATGGACATTTTAACAATAATCTAATCCATGAACACAGGATATCTTTCCATTTGTTTGTGTCTTCTTCATTTTCTTTCAACAAAGTCTTGTAGTTTTTAGTGTACAGAGTTTTCACTTCCTTAGTAAAATTTATTCCTAAGTATGTTATTATCTTGTTGCTATTGTGAATGGAATTGTTTTCTTTCTTTATTTTTCAGATGTTTTGTTAACGTATAGAAACACAACTGATTTCTCTATGTTGTTATTGTATCCTACAACTTTACTAAATTTGTTGATTAGTTTTAACAGGTTTTTGTTGTTGTTGTTTTTTGGTGGAGTCATGAGAATTTTCTGTATATATCAACCGCAAACAAGAACAGTTTTACTTCTTCCTTTCCATTTTGGATGCCTTTTATTTCTTTTTTCTTGCCTGATTGCCCTAGCTAGGATTTTTGGTACTATGTTGAATAGAAGTGGTGAAAATAGGCACCCTTGTCTTGTTCCTGATCTTTGAGGAAAAGCTTTCAAGCTTTCACCATTGGCTGTGGGTTTATCATATCTGGCCTTTATTGTGTTGAGGTATGTTCCTTCTATACTCAATTTGTTAAGGATTTTTATCACGAAAGGATGTTTTAGTTTGTCAAATGCTTTTTCTGCATCTATTAAGATGATCATATGATTTGTATCTTTTATTCTGTTAGTGTAGTGTATCACGTTTGTTGATTTGCATATGTTGAACCATGCTTGCATCCCAGGAATAAATCCCACTTGACCCTGATACCAAAGCCATATAAGGACACCACAAGTAAATTAAATTACAGAACAATAACCCTGATGAATATACATGTAAAAATTCCCAACAAAATATCAGCAAACTGAAATCAGTGACACATTAAAAGGATCGTACACCATGAATATTTACTGTGCATAAAAATTATTTTAGGAGATAGAAGTCAAATGAAGTACAAATAATGAAGTAATAATTAATGAAATATTCAGGGAACTTGAATCAAGGAACTAGAATCAGTGAGAGAGGGGAAATAACACATAAATAACCTTCATGCAGGCAAGACAAAGGCAGACAATCCCACGCTTGAATCCTAGATCTACAAATTATTAGCCTGTGACACTGAGCGAGTCACTTAATCTTTCTGAAATTAGGAATATTCTGACAAAAACTTTAAACTTTACATTTTAGAAGATAAAATGTAAATCAATTTAAATTGAAAAGAAAGTAGTAGATCATTGTGGTTAAGAACTCAGCCTCTGGAACCCTACTGCCTTGGTTCATACTTTGCCTGTCCCACTACTAGTTCTGAGACAAGTTAGGCAACTTATCTAATTGAACAAGTTAGTTACTCTCCTAGTCCTCAGCTTTAATCACCTGTGAAATAGGAAAATGGGAAAAACAGAAGATTGGGCAGGCTTGAGGGGTTACCAAGAACTTGGATTTATTTACTCTGAGTTTTTTATTCCTTTAGGAGGCAGTGGGGCTATTCCAAGGATAATTTGTGACGAGATAATAGATGGAGGAGTGACAGGCATACAGGTGATACTGAGAGTCAGTATTAGGGATAGAGCAGAAGGTCAGATAAATAAGTGGGAACTAAAAAGAGCATACACTTCTAAGGCTCTGTAGCTCTGCCAACTGACCAATGGCTGCTTAAGCCCAGCCAGGATCAGATTCCACTTGTAGCATGAAATCTTTCCTTCTGTGACTCCAAAGGCAACAGTGTAGAAGCAGCAAACAAGATATAGGAAACTCTGTTTTTTGTGGGTTTTTTCAGCTACCAGATCACTGAATTAACATGAAATAGTTTTTGATTTAAATGTCTGTCTTTCCACTGGAATCTAGGCTTCTTGAGGGCAAGGTTTGTATTGTCATCGCCCTAGCTTCCAGCACTGAGGAAAACAGACACAAAGTAAATATTTGTTTTAAAAAAATGAAAGATCCATACAGGTTTCTTAGTGTTTGCTGAAATTTAACTTCCAGCGCATAGGTGTTCTGCGGTGGAAAAAAACAAATGTTGACATCAAATGAATTCCATTTATTATTAAAAGAATCAGAGGTGTAGCATGAAATAGTCAAAAACCAAATTGCCTAGAAATGAGACATCATGCCTGTTTCTCTGGATTCCAGCCTCATCACCTGCTTGTCTTACAAGAGTTAGAACTCTTTGATCCTTGTTTAAGTGCAGTCCTGTCTGAAGTTCTAGGTGAGATGAATGTGATCCCTACTGGAGGGAATTTAAAGAGTCAGGAGTCAGATGACTCAGGTCACCCTTTCACCTGAGGACTAGAACTTCTCTGAACCTGATGCCTAACTTTCAAAATAGGACTTCTGCCTAGTTCTTGAAGCCCAAACCCCAACTCACTCTCTGGCTTTGGACACAGGGCCCCTGTTTTGTGGAGTATTCCTTACCCAGTTGTAAAGTTACTTTAGGACCAGGACTGCTTCAATCCTGTAAATCTCTAGAACTGGAAACAACATGTTCAAGTCTTGTTGTCACCTTTGAAAAGTAGACTTGAGTCTGAGGTCTACATGCCTACATTTCACGTCTTTGATGGTGACCAGTCATCTGTCAGGCAGCCCATATCCACAGCCTATAGCCATCTGTCAGACAGGAGACTGCATCCAGCCTGTATCTATATGGACCACTCCACAATTCCCGGACACCAATTTTGGGTCTCAGTACACAAGTTTTATGTGCTCATTGTCTCTGATTACAATGTCCCACCTGGATCAGCTTCCTTAGACCTCATAGCCAGGGAAGCCTAATGTGCCTGCCCTGTCATGGAGCTGCAGATGTTTTTTTTTTATCCCTTCTCTTGCAGTTTGCTGTAGCCTGCTGCAAACCCCAGGAGGTCAAGATCCTGGCCCTGACACTCCCTGGCTTTGCAACATTGGACACAGAACCTGTCTCCTTTTTGTGCCTCATTTTACTCATCTCTAAAATGAAGCAGATGGACTGTTTTACGTTGAGTTTATCAGGCTTTAACCTTCTTGAGACTGTTTGTTCCAAAACACTGATATAGTATTAATACAAATAAGCCATCTTGACCTTCATCCCATCTTTCCTTGTGCTGCAGCTACTTCCTGTGCAGACCAGCAGATCCACCCAAATCCTAAGTAGTCAAATTTGAAAAAGGTTCTTCGTTTGAAAAAGTCATTGGTTGACTGTGCATTCTGATATCGAATAAAAGTCTCTTCTCCAAACAGGAATTTGGCTGCCAAATAGACTTTCTTTCATTTATCATCTCCATTTAAAACTAGTCTCTTCTCCACCTCTCCACTGGAAAAAAATTATTTTTTCCTATTCAAATATAATCTGAATCCTACTGCTAACTTCAAGGCCAAGGTCTTTGTATCCACGAGAAACCAAATGTAGAGGTGAGAATCTTTCCACTACCAAGATTTCCCTTCTTTGCCATAGCATTGACTTTTTATATCTGAAGTGATTCAAAGGCCTAATAGGAAGTTAAAGTAGCAATAGAGAGCATTCCTTTAGGAGAGTATTAATGTCAATCTTGACCAAAAAAAAAAAAAGATTGATTTAAATGCTAAAAACTATTCTGATATTTTTGCTATTATGAATCCTTTGTTCAAAATTTGAATACCATTAGCATGAACTTTTAGAGAGATGATAAGTTCTTTTCAAGACTGCATGGATTCTGCTTTATATTAAGATTTAGTTACATAAATTATTAAGAGGCCGAGGTAAATGACATTGTAAAAGGAAACTGAACTTGATAACCTCATTTCCATGACCACATTTCTGAGAGGTTGAGCATACGTGGGGATTGTGGAATTGGGAGTGATATGGCAGGGATTCTTCCCCTTTTTTGTTGGTTTTTGTTTTATTTTAAAAATATATAAATTTATTTATTTATTTTTGGCTGTGTTGGGTCTTTGTTGCTGCACGGACTTTCTCTAGTTGTGGTGAGCGGGGGCTACTCTTCATTGCGGTGTGTGGGCTTCTCATTGCAGTGGCTTCTCTTGTTGCAGAGCATGGGCTCTAGGCGTGTGGGCTTCAGTAGTTGTGGCACATGGTCTTCAGTATTTGTGGCTCATGGGCTCTAGAGCTCAGGCTCAGTAGTTGTGGTGCACGGGCTTAGTTGCTCCATGGCATGTGGGATCTTCCCAGACTAGGGCTCGAACCCGTGTCCCCTGCATCGGCAGGTGGATTCTTAACCACTGTGCCACCAAGGAAGTCCCTATTTATTCATTTTTTATAAACCTCTTTTTCCTTTTCCTCATCCTTCCTTTTTGTCTTCTCTTCCTCTTCCCTTTTCCTTTTCTTTATTTGTCCTGTCAAAATAAATGAAGACCATCAAACAAGACAGTCAAAGGAGACCGATTCAGAGCTTGCTACAGCAAGGGAGTCAGCCACTGTCACTTGTGTTCTGATGGAAACTTAAAGGCAGGCAGAGAGAAGGAAAGTTTTATAGTGGAAAAGAGGGAAAGCTCAGGTGTGCCTGACTAGAGGCTGTTAGCATAGGAAGCTGTAGGCGGGCTAAGTAGAAGTGAGGCATCCCATGTGATTAGTTATGGGTGTATATTTGACTTCCTCTGCTTGGTCCTAAGTTGGAACCAAAGACAAAAATTAGGGACGCTGTCAGTTATTAATCAATTCCTGGCCATTAAGAGACAATTGTTATGGAAGTTATTGTTCATCTTTCCAGATTGTTACTAGAGATAGCAATCTGACTTGGTACCAGTCTGACTTACAACTGGCTCAGTTCCTGGGCTATTCATGATAGAGAGAGGGCTTGCTTTACTGAGCAAGTTACTGTAGGTTGTGGGTCAGATTTGTGTTCTTCTATATGGTCTGGCTATTGTCCATTCATATATTGGGTTTCTCACTCCTCTTAACCTTTTCATCTCCTTCTCTCCAAATCTTTTTCTCATTTTTCCTTATTTCTTCTTCATATTTTTATTTATTTATTTTATTTATTTAATTTGTATTATTTATTTTTTGGCTTCGTTGCTGCACACGGGCTTTCTTTAGGTGAGCAGGGCTACTCTTCATTGTGGTGTGTGGGCTTCTCATTGCAGTGGCTTCTCTTGTTGCGGAGCACGGGCTCTAGGCACGCGGGCTTCAGTGGTTTTGGTGTGTGGGCGGGCTCAGTAGTTGTGGCAGGCGGGCTCTAGAGCACGGGCTCAGTAGTTGTGGAGCACGAGCTTAGTTGCTCTGTGGCATGTGGGATCTTCCTGGACCAGGGCTCGAACCTGTGTCCGCTGCATGGGCAGGCGGATCCTTAACCACTGCGCCACCAGGGAAGTCCCTCTTCTTGATATTTGCCTTTTCTCATTGCTCAATAAAGATTGGAAAAGAGGAATGTGAAATGTGGCCAAGGTTCAATGTGTAAGTAAATGTTTTCTTCATTCACATCAAACGCTCAATAACTCTTCTCTTAAATAAAGGATGGAGAATTGGGGAAATTTTGTGATCCAGAATGTGCAATAAAGTTTGTTCTCATGAACAAATATTAAATGCCATGTTATTATTTGACTATGAACACACATAACATTGAAATGCTTCTCTGTATAAGTTTCCCAGAAAATAGAAACTTAAAATCTGAAAACATTACTTATTATCTTCTGGAAGTGATGTTGAAATGAACATACTTCAATTTCTCTGCTCTGGACTCGCGAACATATATGGAACCATTTTGAGATGAGTTAGCAGAAAAAATAACATAGCCTTCAATATATACCTCCAAAATATTTCATCTTTTTCATTTTAGAGACTCTGAATGGATCTTAAATGTGGCCATTTGGCCTAACAGTGCTTTCTGTTTGAGATGCATTCAAATAAAAAAGTAGGCTTTAAAGAAAGTAGGTGTTTGTTGTCCTCTTGGCGTATTACTCACTGGAGCAGTAAACCTAAGTGAGTCAGTGAGCATTACAAGAGAGAAACTCATTTAAATTAAGAGCTAGAACTGATATTTTTATAGGACACCTGTTCCTGTATGCTGCAGATCTGTGATCAAAGTGCTAGGAATATAGATGATTTTCATATTCATTGCAGATTTGCTGAGTTTGTGGATCACACTTTATTATGTGAAATTTATTTTTAATGGAATTATTCCTCTCTTCTGGATTTGTAAAGGTAATTAGGCATTGATACCTTTAGCTGTGAACACCTGCAGTGTTTTATGTGATCCACTCTTTACCTAGGGTAACACTGGGTCTTTCCAAGGGAAATGAATGTTGCCATATGTCTCCAAATCCAAAGAGAAGAGAGTCAGGTTAAGCCCCAGATCACAGCAACCTCCTACTGAAAAAAACGTGCCCAAAACAGCATTTTTGAAGGTGATCCAGCTGTGCAAGCTGAACCATTGCTCACAGTAATTTTACTAATGCATTCCATCCTGAATTTTAAAAGCCTGATGAGTCACCCTATATGGTCAACTGCTTACATTATTAAGCAGAACATAAAGCCATTTACATACATTGGCATAATTCATTGCCGGATCAACCAAATTAACTCCTACTTTCGTAACCCTTCAGACTTCACATGGACAAAATATATGGTCCTTTAACCAATGAAATGTGCTGGCAAATATAGAATTAAAATGTCAGCTGTTTTAGTCCATCTTATATTTTGTCTGTGTTGTTCTTCCATGAAAGTAGTTAACCAGTACAGGTGAATCTGAAGGAGAACAAAGGATTAGGTTATGTTGTCTAATATGCTAAATAATACCCATGTGAGGATACAGGACATTTTCCTGGCTTGACTTATCCAGAGAGTCAGTTAATTTAAGAGAGGCAGAGAGTGGACTAAATGCTCTCTGGATAGTACATTGAGTCTACACCATTTCCAGCTTTATGAGAACCAGATTTATATGAGGTTTCTTAAAATCCTTTATAAAGAAATAACAGTGTTACTGTGTTTGAAAAGAGGAAGCAACTTTTGCTAGGTAGCAATAGTGTCTCTTCCTGTGGCCATTCTCTACAATTATGACCATCTCTTATCATTTATGGTGCATGGCACTTTTTATCTTCAGAATATTTGAGGCATTTTATCAAATTTTCCACACATCACCAGGAGGCACAGCTGCCTATAACATTCTGCATATCACACTGTACTTTTGAAGATTATCTGGGGATTTTATTTATTGAGTCATTAATGATAGGAACAGAACATCTATATTTATGATCATCTCAGAAGAACACAGTCAGTCATTGGTGCAAGACTGGAAAGTATTTGCTTATAGTAATCTCCAAGGAAAAGATGTGATTCTTTCCTATGTTACACTTACTTTGGTTGTGCAGTACTTTCTCATTTTGCCTTCTGTATACTTGCTCTGTAACCATATCATGTTATCATGCGGTGTCATCAAACATCAAGTGTGATCTCTAAACATTTTACATGCATTGTTCATTAGATAATTGTCTCATACAAACAGC
The DNA here is from genome assembly GCF_964165515.1 of Mesoplodon bidens. Classification (NCBI taxonomy): domain Eukaryota; kingdom Metazoa; phylum Chordata; class Mammalia; order Artiodactyla; family Ziphiidae; genus Mesoplodon; species Mesoplodon bidens. The sequence goes on along the minus strand of NC_138181.1, from coordinate 14,743,459 downwards.
ACAAATGGTACAATGTTAGATACTATTTATGCAGTTTTTGATCGTCTTAAAGTTAAAAGAATCTTGAGGAATCACCATACCACTTTCAAAGATGCTGGAATATCTCCAGCATTAGGTAACTCACTAACTTAAGCCAGTTTCTGAAGCTGTACAGGAACTAGAATATTAACATGCATGAAAAGGCTAGAAATAAAGCTTGGCCTTTTCAAGGTGGAAAGGTGAAACTGAGATTCCCATATAAAATCAGAACCTCTGTAGAACTACAGACTTAGCAAATAGGTACAATAGAAAAAAGTCTAGACATCACAATAGGAAGAATCACAGAAGTTTGTTTGGGGTCTTCTTTTGTTTGTTTACTTTATTATGTCCTACCTTCTATTCTTGGAAAAGGTCCCTTTCACTAAGAATTTATAATGTGCATTTGAGGTTTAAATTTATCATACCTGAATGGTCAAGAACACCTATCCCCAAATTAATAAAAAATGTTAGCATAAAACACATAACTTCTCATACATATCAAAGGAAGCCACCTAGAAATTGCCTCCCAAAATCTTAATAATTCATTTCATGAACCAAAATATAAAACATATAAGGAAATAATCTACTGTGAGAGAGAGAGAGCTTTTGAAAGTAAAGAACTCTAAGATCTTTGTATCTTTCTAGAGGAAAGTGAGTTATACGTGAATTGTTAAATCTGAAATGTCAAGTATGTGTGTTAAAAATTTAAGGATATTTATTTAAAAATAGAGAATGTATAATGTTAAATCAGTGGTGGTATGTGGGAAAAAGAAATAAACTCCAGAGGATATTAAAAAAGAAGAGAAACAAGAAGCACCAAAAAGCAGGGAAAATAGTGACAAATAAGATGGAAGAAATAAATCCATGTATATTATAAAATCAGTATTGGAAATTACATCTCTAAGAAGATGGAGTATTTGTTTTCCCTATTCCTCCCACTAAGTACAATTTAAACTTGGACATTATAAATAAAAATTATCATAAGAACACTCTGAAAGCTGAAGAGAAGGCAGATTGGCTGAGGATCTCAGAACATGAGGAACAGTTACAGTGATGATTTCCCTGAGTTTTCCTTTTTACTTTGCATAGTCCATGCTTAGAATTAAAGTAGATAGCAACCGGGCTTCCCTGGTGGCACAGTGGTTGAGAGTCCGCCTGCCGATGCAGGGGACACGGGTTCGTGCCCCAGTCTGGGAAGATCCCACATGCCGCGGAGCGGCTGGGCCCGTGAGCCATGGCCACTGAGCCTGCGCGTCCGGAGCCTGTGCTCCGCAACGGGAGAGGCCCGCGTACCACACAAAAAATAAATAAATAAATAATAATAATAATAATAAAGTAGATAGCAACCTAGAAATTCCACAAGTACAGAGAAAAAGAGCCCCCCAAAAGCCTGTTCTGTCTTCTCAAAGGACCAGGAAAGTGACAAGCTAGAAACAGAACACTATTAGACAATAACCACTCTACTCCAGTCAAACACAACAGAAAAAATTGTGAGCAAACCCTCACCCACATCAGAAAAGGCCAAGATGGGAACCTAGTGTTCCATCCTCATGACACTGTAGGGAGGTGACATAATTGCCTATGTAGTGCCTCACGAGAAACTTAACAAAATCTCCTAGAATTAATGTGAGCTCGGTAATTTTTCAGGATATAAGATAAACATAAAATACTCAATTATATTTCCAGATCCTAGTAATGAACCTGTGGACACCAATATTATAAATCCAGTATCACTTATAATCACACATAAGATATGAAATAGCTAGCTGTAAACAAGGAGAAAGTGTACATGATGAGTATTCTAAAAAAGTACCAAACACAGGTGAAAAAACTTAAAGATCTAAATAAATGTGGAGATATACCAGGTTCAGTGAATGGAAGCTCAACAACATAATGATGTTATTTCTCCTCAGACTGATATATAGGTATAACACAATTTGTATGACAATCCCAGCAAATTGTTTTTGGAAATGTAGACTGGGTTATTCTAAAATTTAATGAAGATGCAAATAAACTAAAAATAATTTGGTAAAGAAGATCGAAGTAGGAGGAATCAACCTACCTGATTTCAAGATCTTTCAGATATTTATAATAATCCAGACTATGTGGTATTGGTGGAAGGGCATAATCGACCAATGGAACAAAATATAGAAGTCAGAAATAGACACATGCAAATAAGCCCAAGTGATTTTTGAAAAAAGTGCAAAAACAGTTCAATGGAGGAAAGGTGGGCCCTTCAACCAATGGTGCTAAAGCAACTGGACATCCATAGACCAAAACACACACACACACACACACAACACCCTTGACCTAAATCTCACTCCTTATTTAAAAATTAATTCAAAATTTAAAAAATAAAAATTAACTCAAAATGGATCATGAACTTATATGTAAAATGTAAAATAAAACATTCTAGAAGAAAACAGATATCCTTAATACTTAGAGCTAGGCAAAGAGTTCTTAGACTTGACATCACATGCCTGACAACAAAAGGAAAAAAATTGACAAACTGGACTTCATCAGAATTTTTTTCTCTGTGAAAGACCCTGTTAAAAGGATTTTTTAAAAAGTTACAGGGGGGGATAGATATTTGCAAACTACACCTCTGACACAGGATTGTTACCTAAAGTATATGAGTTCTCATAAGTCAACTGTTTAAAACAAAAATCTATTTAGAAAATGGGCCAAAGCCCCTGAAGGGAAATTTCACTAAAGAAGATATTTAAATGACAAATATGTATATGAAAATATGCAAATTTAAGCCATAATGAGATATCACTACACATGTATCAGAACATTTAATATATATATAATATTTTTATATGTATATATAAAATGGCAGCACTATATGCTGGTGAGGATGCAGAGAAAGTAGATTACTCAACCATTCTTGGTGGAAATGTAAAATGGTATAGCTAGTCTAGGAAATGGTTTGGAAGTTCCTTTTAAAAACTAAGCATTCAACTATTATATCCAGAAATTCCATTTGTAGGTATTTATTTCAGAGAAACGAAGATTTGTGTTCACACAAAAATCTATAGGTGAATGTTTGTAGCAGCTGTATTTATAGTAGCCAAAACCTGGAAACGTCCCTCAGTGGGTGAATACTTAAGCTGTTGTAATACATACACAATATCGAATACAACTCAGTAATTAAAAAGGAACAAACTATTGATACACACAACCTGGATGCATCTCCACATAATTATGCATATAGAAACAGAAAATCTCAAAGCTTACTCAATTTATCGTTCCATTTATATAACATTCTTGGAATGACAAAATGATGGCTTTCTTACAGTTTATCTTTTCATGATATATCTTTCCCCATCATTTTATTTTCAACATATCTGTGTATTTGTCCATTGAAACCTGGGTATTTTTCTATTATTATGAAACTTTGGATCCTATTTACAACGTCTTTATCTGGCTTTCTATGACACACTCTGGCAAGGAAAAGTGGGGCGGGACGGCACTGCATTGTTACTGCCAGATTGGATAAAAATCTGCATCCCTCTCTTGGCGTTCATTGACCTCTATCTAACTGGGGGTGGAGGCTTCTCATTACTGCTGGGCAGGGCTGGGAGTTCCAGCTCCCTAGTACTCCGTTATTATACCACTCCTGCTGGGATGGAAGGGGTGCTTTATTTATTTTTTTAATATTTTAATTTTATTATAGTTGATTTACAATGTTGTGTTAGTTTCAGGTGTACAGCAAAGTGATTCAGTTATACATATACATATATTCATTCTTTCTCAGATTCTTTTCTCATATAGGTTATCACAGAATATTGGGTAGAGCTCCCTGTGCTATACAGTAGGTCCCCGTCAGTCATCTATCCTTATATATAGTAGTTTGTGTGTGTTTATCCCAAGCTCCTGACTTATCCCTCCCACTGATATTTCCCCTTTGGTAACCATAAGTTTGTTTTCGATATCTGTAAGTCTGCTTCTGTTTTGTAAATAAGTTCACTTGTATATTTTTAAAATTAGATTCCACATAATAAGTGATATCACATGATATTTGTCTTTCTCTGTCTGACTTACTTCACTTACTATGATAATTTCTTGGTCCATCCATGTTGCTACAAATAGCATTATTTCATTCTTTTTTATGGCTGAGTACTGTTTACAATAGCCAAGACACAGAAGCAAACTAAATGTCCATCGACAGGAATGGATAAAGAAGTTGTGGTGTGTATATACAATGGAATATTAGTCAGCCATAAAAAAGGAGTGCTTTAATATTGCTCCCCATGTAGCTTCCACTGATACCACAAGGGGGTGACTTAGCTGTCACTGGATGGTGGTGAAAGTCCTGAGTGTCCGCTAGGACTCGTCTGATACCATCCCAGAAGGAATGAGTGGGGTTCCTTATTACTGCTGGGTGGGTAGGTGGGGGGAAATGTGAGACTTTCCATATGGTCTCAGGTGACACTGTGGGATGGCGGGGGATAACATTACCATCTAGTGGGATAGTAGTCTCAGCTTGCTATTCAACACCACAGTGGTAAGGGGTTGGGGTGCCTCATTTCACCCTGGTGAGAGTGGAAGTCTAGGCTTCTGATTTGGCCATTGTTGGATTGGATGGGGATGGAGTGTTCTCTGTGGTGTTTGGCTGGAGAAGAGTGATTATTGTCCACAATTTTTTCATCTTGTAGTACTGCTTCTTTCCTGGATCTTTGGCTAGGGAAAGCAGACTTTGATTACTTCCAGTCTGGGATGTATGAGGCAAAATGAAAATCCAGGGAACTCACACGTGTTCTTTCTCAAGCTGAGGACCCTAGACATTCTGCCTTCTTCTTTCCAACCTATCAGAGTCTTCCTGTTTGTTTATACATACTCTCCAACATGTTTAGTTGTACTCAGTGGGAAGAATAGGGAAAACTTCATCTACTCCATCTTCCTCAAAGTGGAAGTTTTCTAGTTCCCTTTTGAGTCTTCTTGCCCCAGAATAAAGTATATTATATGTTTATAAAATATATTACGTATATAATATATTATATAGCCAAGAGAATTTAATAGTTGTACAGCAGCTTTATATGCTCTCATAGTTTGTTTACTAAACTTGAATTTCTGTTCTCCTGTTTCTACTATAGCGTATTTAGTCGAGAACAGCAATATCCAAAGTAGCAAAGGTTAGAGAAAAAAATTAAAGTTAAATTGTACTTTCTTTATCATACATCAACATTACATTATTGACAACTTCCCTCGCCCCTCTGGGCAGCAGGTTTATTCCTTTCTTGGTCTTATGGTTGTTAATGTAACTTTAAATACCTATACTTATTGTTCTTAGAATTTTCAGAGGTTTGCATATTTTCATCCTACCTAATATGATGCTTAATTTTTAAAAATAAGTTCTCATTTTACAATACCATTTATTTAGTGTTCATTAAGTGTTTTACAGGTGACGTGTTTTACTAAGTGACTCTACAATTATTAATTTTTAAATGATATGAAAATGGATTTTTTTCTTTTTTTTAACATCTTTATTGGATTATAATTGCTTTACAATGGTGTGTTAGTTTCTGCTGTATAACAAAGTGAATCAGCTATACATATACATGCATCCCCACATCCCCTCCCTCTTGCATCTCCCTCCCACCCTCCCTATCCCACCCCTCTTGGTGGACACAGAGCACTGAGCTGATCTCCCTGTGCTATGTGGCTGCTTCCCACTAGCTATCTATTTTACATTTAGTAGTGTATATATGTCAATGCCACTCTCTCACTTCGTCCCAGCTTACCCTTCCCCCTCCCTGTGTCCTCAGGTCCATTCTCTATGTCTGCATCTTTACTCCTGTCCTGCCCCTAGGTTCTTCAGAACCAGAAAATGGATTTTAGAGTTACTTCTTCATAAAACATATTTATTCATAAATCATACTGATTACACAGAAAAATAAACAGACATGGCCTCTGCCTTCATGGATTTTGCAGTCTAGTAAGAGAGAGACTAATACGGAAGCAAACAAAAATATCCAGTAATTGCATATTGTGGTGAATGCTTATAAATGGCCTGGAAACATAAAACAGTGGAGAAAAATAGAGTAAATCAACCTAGGAGGGTCACCAAGGAAGGCTGTACTGAGGAGGAAAGACTCGAAGGAACAGAAAGAAGTCAGTTCTACAAAGAGTGAAATAAAGAGTGTTCTAGGCAATGAAGAGCAAAAGAGAAAGAAGACTACCTCACCAACTGACGCAAGAGGTATAGAGAATGGCCCCATCACATTCTGAAAGTCCATTCCAGGGACTATTTTCCATTTGGCCTTCTTCAGCTTTTCAAGATGCTGCTTCTGCCTACCATCTGCTCGAGCAGAAGGTGGTCAAGCCTCAAGGACACTTGGCAACGCCATTTCCCCTGACACTGTGCTAGCCTCTGGTCACTAGCTGACTACCCATTCCATCTGAATTCAAAAATCTAAAAACAATAACATTTTCTAATTCGTCCAGTCTCCAAAGCACAAGTCACAAGGGCAGGAACTAAATGAAAAGGAGCATTTTGATGAAACAGTCGCAGGCTGGGAATAAAATGCCAGGGTTCCAATCCTAACTCTGCCATGCCTCATTTTTTATGTGTGTGGGCTATTGCCTTTTCTTTTCTCCCCTGAAGAATAAAAATCTTGGAGGTGGAAAAGACCTTAGAGATTCAGTGGCACAACTCTCTTAGCAGAAAACCGGGTATACACCAATTTCCAACCTCCACTCGCCAGTGATCCACTCACAGCTGTTATACATAAACCTGCCCTGTCTTAGCTGCCAGGAATTTAAACTAGAATAAATGCTAAGTAATCAGTCTACATGTGTGTGATACAGTATTTGTAAGCATAATCTATATACATTTTTAAAGACATGTACAAAAATAGTTGCATAAGTGTTTTGAGTTCCTCAGAATAACAACTATACATATCCAAGGAAATGTTAATGTTACAGAAGGTGAAGCCAAGCACTGTAAGTACTTTTCTACCTCCATAAGTATTCCTACCTCTGCTGAGGTAGGAATGGTTAACTAGTAATTGCCTTAGGAAAATGAGACACATGGAGCATTTTCTTTTTCAGATAATTCTGAGCACCTTTCCAGAGAAGAATAAGACTTGACAAGAGGGGAAAGCCTGGGAGAGATTTGTTTTTAAGTGATCCGAACACCAACTGTCAGCCTTAAAGGAAAAGAATATGCAAAACAGAAATAAAAATGAATGATGAGTTAATTGGGACATTATTGGAAAGGGCACTGAGAATTTTAACTACGCCACTTATAAATTTTTCTCCTTCCCAGAATCAAGGCATAATCTATGGCCAAACATAGGAATCTAGCAAGAATTCAGATAGAATTCACATTTCTGAGATTTAAAAAAATTTTTCTACTTTGGCCATAAGTAATTTTAAATAAACATATTCTGAGTCCAGTGATATCCCCCACCTTGTTCATTGCCTAGTGAGCTCATTTGACCTGACAATCCCCAGTCTACCTTTCCCAGGACCAACATCTTCCAAAGTATCTTCTGTGAGTTCCATTATAATTTCAAAATATATCTCAAAAAAAAAGATTCCATGTTAAGTTAAATTTGAGAAATGTTGAGTGAAACAAAGCTACATGTACATCTTCTTCAGAGCTCTGCCAAAATGAGCTACATTTACCACATCTGTTTGAGCAAAGAACACCTTTATGCACCAAGAGAGATATGAGTGTTCCTCAAGACATAACTAGGGAACCAAAATCCTAGGCACTCTAGTCAAGCTGCAATATCAAAGTATAATTCATGGAATCCTTGTGTGAAACAAAAAAGTATTGCTTTCATTTCTCCTTTCACATTGCAAAAATGCTCCACCGAATATGAGTCTGATATGATTTGCCATTTAGGGTGCATATCTTTGTGCAGAAACAAGGAGTGTGCATTCTTTTTACCTCCTCATCTGCCTCAAAGCTTGTATTGTACAACATGATTATGTAATCTTGCTTTCATATAGCCCAGAGCAGACACCAGGAACCTCACCCTCAATACTCTTACCCTTGTTTTTCCTTCTTCTTTTATACATCATGTATCTTTTGCTAGTCATAAATGACAAATTCATGCTCACTGTGGGAAATTCACCAGAGTATAAGAACATTAAAATCATCTGATTTAATATTGTATAAAATTATCTACAAATATATATTTAGTAATAAATGCTTGAGAATAGCCAAAAAATGATGATTCAAAAAAATGGAAAGATATCCCATGCTCTTGGATTGCAAGAATTAATATTGTTAAAATGGCCATACTACCCAAAGCAGTCTACAAATTTAATGCAATTCCTATCAAAATACCCAAAACAATTTTTACAGAAGTAGAACATGTAATCCTAAAATTTATATGGAACCACAAAAGACCCAGAATTGTGAAAGCAATCCTGAGGAAAAAAGAACAAAGCTGGAGGCATAACCCTTCCAGACTTCAGACAATACTACAAAGCTACAGTAATCAAAACATCATAGTATTGGCACAAAACCAGACATATGGATCAGTGGAACAGAATAGAAAGCCCGGAAATAAACCCACACACCGAGGCAAGAATATACAATGGAGAAAAGACAGTCTCTTCAGCAAATCATGTTGGGAAAGCTGGACAGCTGCATGTAAATCAATGGTTAGAGCACTCCCTCATACCATACACAAAAATAAACTCAAAATGGCTTAAAGACTTAAATATAAGACGTGACACAATAAAACTCCTAGAAGAGAACATAGGCAAAATATACTTTGACATAAATTGAAGCAACATTTCTTAGCTCAGTCTCCCAAGGCAATAATAATAATAATAAAAGCAAAAATAAACAAATGGGACCTAATCAAACTTAAAAAGCTTTTGCACAGAAAAGGAAACCATTAACAAAACAAAAAGACAACCTATGGAATAGGAGAAAATATTTGCAACTGATGTGACTAACCAGGGATTAATATCCAAAATATACAAACAATTCATAGAACCCAATATTGAAAAATCAAACAACCCAATCAAAAAATGGGCAGAACACCTAAATAAACATTTTTCCAAAGAAGTTATATAGATGGCCAACAGGCACATGAAAAGATGCTCAACATCGCTAATTATTAGAGAAATGCAAACCAAAACCACACTGAGGTATCACCTCACACCAGTCAGAAGGGCTACCTCAAAAAGTCTATAAATAATAAATGCTGGAGAGGGTGTGGAGAAAAGGGAACCCTCCTATACTGTTGGTGGGAATGTAAATTGGTGCAGCCACTATGGAGAACAGTATGGAGATTCCTTAAAAAGGTAAATATAGAGTTGCCATATGATCCAGCAATCCAACTTCTGGGCATATATCCAGACAAAAATATAATTCAAAAAGATACATGCATCCCAATGTTCATAGCAGCACAATTTACAATAGCCAAAACATAGAAACAACCCAAGAGCCCATTAAGAGACAGTTGGCTTAAGAAAATACACACACACACACACACACACACACACACACCATAGAATATTACTCATCCATAAGAAATGAAATATAGCCATTTGCAGCACCAGTTATACTTAATGAAGTGTATTATACTTAGCTAAGTAAGCCAGACAAAGACAAATATTATATAATATCACTTATATGTGGAATCTAAAAAAATAACACAAATGAATCAATATACAAAACAGAAACAGACTCACAAAGAAAACAAACTTACGGTTACCTAGGGGGAGAGGGAGAGGGGTAAAGACAAACTGGGAGTATAGGATTAACAGATACTAACTACTATACGTAAAATAGATAGGCGACAAGGATTTTCTGTATAGCACAGGGAATTATATTCAGTATCTTTTAACAACCTATAATGGAAAATAATCTGAAATATATATATATAAATCACTTTGCTGTACACCTAAAACACACAATATTGTAAACCAAATATTGTAAACTTAAATTAAAAATCAATAGGTAAATGTTTGGCTTTGAAAAACAATGCAGATGACAAACAGAGTGCTTATAATTGTGACACACAGGGATTCGTTATGAATACAAGATAAATACAAGCAACTCTAGAGAAAAATTGGCAAAAACAGAAAAAGGCAATTCACAGGATAAAAAATTCCAATGACAAATTTAATGCTAATTAAATACATTCAAATATAAAGTTATAACTTTATATTTTATGATTACCTTGATTAGCACATATTTTTTTAAAAACTATTTATTGCTGGAAGAAATATGAGATGGAAACATTAGTTGATACTGTCATTGTAGAATGTGGAAAGAAATCTGGCAAGAGCAAGTAAAAGTAAATATACACTATTTAATACTTAATTCCTGCTCCTGGTAATATTTCCCATTGAAAAAATATCCTCAGTGTGTACAAATGTATGCATGTAGATGATTATTGCAGAATTATCTGTGAAGACAAAAAACACAAATGAGTTTCTCCTCCACTGGGAAGAAGAAAGATGCGAAAAGCATGGATCCCTCACTAGCAATGAGAAAAACCTGGATCAGCTAAAAAAGTCACAACTTTTCTTGACATCATCAGGGTAGCTTGAATAACCAGAGATGGACAGGGCCCTTCCAGGAGAGACAAGATAGGCAGACGGACTTGGTTGTGACAGAACAGAGGAAGAGGAGCTGGTTATTCAAGCTCCTCAGATGGGTTCACTTAGAGGCTCTTTCTCATGGCACCTCATCAGATGCTTACAAGAAATATTGGTGACAGGACAGGAGAACAGACGCACCCCCCTTACACAGTGCTTTTTAGGCAGGAGGAGGTTGGGAGCCACAGCGGAAAAGGCACAGAGCCTCACCACCCCCAGTCCCTTACCATAGACATTTTTCTCATTTGAAACCAAAGCCTTAAGCTTCTAAGAAGGGCTGAAAAAATGCTATTACCTGCAGGATGCACATCAAGACTCATGATGGCTGATGGAGAGATAGAAGGAAAAATAAAAGAAAACAACCCTACTAAAAAGCCAAAAAGCAACATTGGGTCCTAGACCCTATATCAACACCATGGGAGGTCACTTGCTACTGGGGAATAGGGTGGAAAATCTCTTCCAAACAATATTTTCCACAAAGAAGGCTTTGGTTGCCATGGAGAGGAGAGAAAAGAAGGCTGAGAAAGCCCTACCTTTAAGGCCTGCCTAAGAGTGAGGCTGGGCCAGACCACCAGCAGCCTGGCAGAGCACTGAATACTAAGAACCATAGTCGAGCAGCGGCAGAGGGGAGAGAACTTGGAGCAGCCCTTCCTCTGTGCATGTGTGGACAGGCATGAAAGGCTGAAGGTAGGAATATAACACAAACACCAAGAAAAGCCCTCTGGGGCCTCCCTGGTGGCGCAGTGGTTGAGGGTCCCATATGCCATGGAGCGGCTGGGCCCATGGGCCGTGGCCGCTGGGCCTGCGCGTCCGGAGCCTGTGCTCCGCGGCGGGAGGGGCCACGGCAGTGAGAGGACCACGTACCGCAAAAAAAAAAAAAAAAAAGAAAAGCCCTCTGATGTAAACTTTTATATATAGGATGGATAAACAACAGGTCCTACTGTATAGCACAGGGAACTATATTCAATATCCTGTGATAAACCATAATGGAAAGGAATATAAAAAAATGTTTATATGTGTATAACTGAGTCACTTTGCTGTACAGCAGAGATTGGCCCAACATTGTAAATTAACTATAGTTAAATTTAAAAAAATAAAATTAAAAAATAAAATAGGACTTCCGTGGTGGTCCAGTGGTAAAGAATCCGCCTTACAATGCAGGGGATGTGGGTTCAATCCCTGGTCAGGGAACTAAGATCCCACATGCCACGGGGCAGCTAAGTGCGCGTGCCACAACTACTGAGCTTGCGTGCCTCAGCTAGAGAGCCTGCGTGCCACAAACTACAGGGCCCATGCACTCTGGAACCCGTGCACCACAACTACAGAGCCCACATGCCCTGGAGCCTGTGCACCACAACTAGAAAGCGAAAACCTGCACACCACAACTAGACAGAAGCCTGTGCGCCCCAACGAAAGATCCCGCATGCCGCAACTAAGACCCGATGTGGCCAAAAATAAATAAAATAAAAAAACAAAAATAAAATAAAATACACTTTAAAAAAAAAAAGAAAAGCTTTCTGACGTGACATCCCTCTCCCTAAACACAAGGGAACAGCAGATTAATGCTGGAATTTTTTTTTTTGTTAGCAGCTTTATTGAGATATAGCTCACACAACATGTAATTCATCGATTTAAAGTGTACAATTCATGATTTTTAGTACATTCACAGAGTTGTGCAGCCATCACCACAATCAATTTTAGAAAATTATCACCACCCCCCAAAAAACTCTGTACCACATATATTATCCCCAATCCTTCTATTGCCCCCCTTTCCAGAAGGCAAGTAGACAGCTCTAGTCTACTTTCTGCCTCTGTAGATTTATCTGTTCTGGACATTTCCTATAAACGGAATCATATAGTTTGTGACTGATTTCTTTCACTCAGCATAATGTTTTATATTGTAGCATGTATCAGTACTTGCTATTTATATCCAAATAATATACCACATTTTGTTTATCAATTTATCAGTTGGTGAACAGGTGAGTTGTTTCCACTTTGGGGCTATTATGAATAATGCAGCTATTCTTTTGTAGAGGTATACACTTAGGAGTGGAACAGCTGGGTCAAACGATAATTCTATGTTTAACTTTTTGAGGAACTGCCAAACTGTTTTCCAAAGTGGCTGCAGCATTTCCATTCCCACCAGCAGTGTATGAAAATTCTAACTTATCCACAAACTTGCCAAACCTTGTTATCTGTTTTTTAGGTTACAGCCATCCTAACTGATGAGAAATGGTGTCTCATCATGATTTTGATTTGCATTTCTCTAATGGCTGATGATGCTGAATATCTTTATGTATGCTTATTGTCCATTTCTATGTCTTCATTGGAAAAAAATGTCTGAATAGGTCTTTGCCCATCTTTAATTGGGTTATTTGCCTTTTTTTATTATTGAATTATGAATATCTTGTATATTCTATATACAACACCATTATCAGATATATGATTTGCAAACATTTTCTGCCACTCTGTAGGTTATCTTTTCATTGTCTTTTCTTCCCAGGTTTCTTGAGATATAATTGACATATCACATAAGTTTAAGGTGTACAGTGTGATAATCTGATACATGTATATATTGTGCAATGTTTACCAAAATAAACTTAGTTAACACATCTTCGCCTCACATAATTACAATTTTTTTGGTGGTGGTGTTATAGTGAGAACATTAAAGCTCTACTCACGTAGCAACTTTCAACTATACAATACAGTATTGTTAACTACAGTCACCATGCTGTACCTTACATCCCTGGAATTTACTCATGTAACTGAAAGTTTGTACCCTTACAAACATCTCCCCATTTCCCCCACTCCTTAGCCCCTGGAAATAATCATTATACTCTCTATTTCTATGAGTTTGATGTTTTTATTTTATTTTATTTATTTATTTTTTTAAGAGCTCTTTATTTTTTTTTTTATTTTTATTTTTTTAGTAATTTATTTTTATTTATTTTTGCTGTGTTGGGTCTTCGTTTCTGTGCGAGGGCTTTCTCTAGTTGTGGCAAGCGGGGGCCACTCTTCATCGCGGTGCGCGGGCCTTTCACTATCGCGGCCTCTCCTGTTGCGGAGCACAGGCTCCAGACGCGCAGGCTCAGTAGCTGTGGCTCACGGGCCTAGTTGCTCCGTGGCATGTGGGATCCTCCCAGACCAGGGCTCAAACCCGTGTCCCCTGCATTAGCAGGCAGACTCTCAACCACTGCGCCACCAGGGAAGCCCTGATGTTTTTAGATTCCACATAAAAGTGAGATCATACAATACTTACCTTTCTCTGTCTGACTTATTTCATTTAGCATAACATCCTCAAGGATCACCCATGTTGTTGCAGATGGCAGGCTTTCCTTCTTTATTATGGCTGAATAACACCGCATCACAGATAAATATAATTAGATGGGTAGGTAGGTAGGTGGTAAATAGATAGATCATATTTTTTAACCCAAATGTCAGTAGACATTTAGGTTGCTTCCATGTCTTAGCTATTGTAAATAATGCTGCAATAAACATGGGGGTCTGGCTATCTCTTTGAGATGGTAAATTTATTGTCTTTGAATATATACCTAGAAATGGGTTTGCTGGGTCATATGTAATTCTAGTTTTAATTTTTTGAGGTGCCTCCATACTGTTTTCCATAGTGGCTGCACTCATTTGCATTCCTGAGAGCAATGTCATGGTTTCCTTTTCTCTACAACCTCACCAACGTTATTAATCTCACGTTTCTATGATGATAACCATTTTAACAGGTGTGAGGTAATAGCTTATTGTGGTTTTGATTTGCATTACCTGCACTGATTAGTGATGTTGAGTGCCTTTTCATGTACTTGCTGGCCAGTTGTATATCTATTTAAGTCCTCTGCCTTGATTTAATCAGGTTATTTGGGTTTTTTGCTTTTGAGTTGTATGAGTTCCTTATACGTTTTAGATGTTAATGCTTATCAGATATATAGTCTACAAATATTTTTCCCCGCTTTGTAGGTTACATTTTCATTTCATTGATGCAGAAAGTGTGCAGAAGCTTTTAAGTTTGATGTAGTTTTAAGTTTGTTGATTTTGCTTTTGTGGCTTGTGCTTTTGGTGTTATATCCAAAAAAAAAAATTGCAAAGACCAGTGTCAAATAGGTTTTTACATGTTTTCTTCTAGGAGTTTTATGGTTACAGGTTTTACATTCAAATCTTTAATCCATTGCAAATTCATTTTTTTGAGTGGTATAATATAGGGAGCCAATTTAATTATTTTGCATGTGAATATCCAGTTTTCCCAACACCATTTCTTAAAGAGACTATCCTTTCCCCATTGAGTATTCTTGGCTCCCTTGTCAAATATTAGTTGACCATATATGTATGAGTTTATTTCTCACAACTCAATTCTGTTCTGTTGGTCTGTGTGTCTGTTTTTATGCCAGTAGCACACTGTTTCATTACTATAGCTTTGTAATATAGTTTAGAATCAGAAAGAGTGACACCTCTAGCTTTGTTCTTTCTCAGGATTGATTTATTTATTCAGGGTCTTTAATAATTCCATATGAATTTTAGGATTTTTAAAAAATTTCTGTAAAAAATGCCATTGGAATTTTGATAGGGATTGCCTTGAATATATAGATGGCTTTGGGTAGTATGGAAATTTTAACAATATTAATTCTTTGGATTCATGAGCATGGAATATCTTTCCATTCATTTGTGTCTTCTTCAGTATCTTTCATCAATGTTGTATAGTTTTCAGTGTGATTTTTCTCATCTTTGGTTAAATTTATTCCTAAGTATTTTTTTTGATGCTATCATAAATGGATTTTTTTAAATTCTCTTTTTCAGACAGTTCATTGGTAGTGTATAGAAACACAGCTGATATTGTTTGTTGATTTTGTATCTTGAAGCTTTACTGAATTTATTTATTAGGTCTAACACTTTTTTGATGGAATCTTTATGATTTTCTATATACAATGTTATATCACCAGCAAACAGACAACTTTATTTCTTCCTTTCCAATTTGGATGCCTTTTATTTCTTTTTCTTGCCTAATTCCTCCAGCTAGGACTTCCAGTACTATGTTGAATAGGAGTAGTAATTGGGTACCCTTGTCTTGTTCTTGATCTTGGAGGGAAAGCATTAAACCTTTCTCTGTTGAGTATGATGTTAGCTAAGTTTGCAGCCTTTGTTGAGTTATGTTCCTTCTATACCCTCTTTATTTAGCATTTTTATCATGAAATGATGTTTTATTTTGTCAAATGCTTTTTCTGCATCTATTAAGATGATCTTATAATTTTTATCTTTCATGTGATATATTAATATGGTGTATCACATTTGTTGATTTTCATATTTTGAAGCATCCTTGCATCTCAGGGATAAATCCCACTTGATCTTGGTGTATAATCACTTTAATGTGCTGTTGAATTTGGTTTGCTAGTATTTTGTTAAGAACTTTTGCATCTGTGTTCATCAGGGATATTGACTTATATTTTCTTTTCTTATAGTATCTTATCTGGCTTTGATATCAGAGTAATGCTGACCTCATAAAATCCGTTTGTGAGTGGTCCCTTCTCTTCAATTTTTTGGAATAGTTTGAGAAAAATTGGTGTTAATTCTTTAAATCCCTCCTAGAATTCCCCAGTGAAGCCATCTCATCCTGGGCTCTTCTTTGTTGAGAGTTTTTAAATTAATGATGCAACCATTTTACTAGTAATTTGTCTGTTCATATTTTCTATTTCATGATTCAGACATGGTAGATTTTATGTTTTACAGAATTTATCCATTTCTTCTAGTTTGTCTAATTTGTTGTCATATAATTATAGTAATCTCTTATGATCCTTTGTATTTCTGTGATATCACTTGTAATGTCTCCACTTTCATCTGTAATTTTATTTATTTCAGTCCTGTTTTTTTCTTGGTAAGTCTAGAAAAAGGTTTGCCTATTTTGTGTATCTTTTCAAAAAACTATGATTTTTGTTGATCTTTCGTATTGTTTTTTCTATTCTCTATTTCATTTATTTTCATTGTGATCTTTGTTATTTCCTTCCTTCTGCTAACTTTGGAATTAGTTTATTCTTTTTCTAGTTCCTTGAGGTGTGAAGTTAGATTGTTTATTTGAGATCTTTCCTTTTAATGTGGGCATTTATCATTCTAAACTTCCCTTTTAGCCCTGCTTTTCCTGCATCCCATAATTTGTTGTATGTTGTGTTTTTATTTTTGTTTATTTCATGATTTTCTTCCTTTTGATTGTTTTTGACTCATTGGTTGTTCAGGACTGTGTTGTTTAATTTCCATACATTTGTGAATTTTCCAGCTTTCTACCTGTTATTGATTTCTTGTTTCATACCAATGTGGTCAGATTTCTACCTAAGCATTTAAATTTGGAAGTCCTAATGTAAATGGTATTGTGTTTTTATTTTTTTTTTTTACATATCTTTATTGGAGTATAACTGCTTTACATTGTTGTGTTAGTTTCTGCTGTATAACAGAATGAATCAGCTATACATATACTTATATCCCCATATCCCCACCCATGTATTGAGGTGCTCCTATGTTGGGTGCATAAATATTTACAATTGTTATATCTTCTTCTTGGATTGATCCCTTGATCATTATGTACTGTCCTTCTTTGTCTCTTGTAATAGTCTTTAGTTTAAAGTCTATATTGTCTGATACGAGAATTGCTACTCCAGCTTTCTTTTGATTTCCATTTGCATACATTGTTGGATTTAATTTGCTAATATTTTATTGTGGATTTTTCATCTATGTTTAAGAGAGATATTGGTCCATAGTGTTCCTTTCTTGTAATGTCTTATTTGGTTTTGGTATTAGGGTAAATTTAACTCATAGGATGAATTAGGAACTGTTCTTTCTGCTTCTGTCTTCTGAAAGAGGTTGTAGACAATTGGTATAATTTCTTCCTTAAATGACTGGTAGAGTTCAACCTTATAACTATCGGCCTGCTGCTTTCTCCTTTGGAAGTTTAATTAAGGACTCAGTTTCTTTAGTGGGTAGAGACCTATTCAGATTGTCTACTTCTTCTTGTGTTAGTTGTGGCAGATTGTATCTCTCAAGGAATTCACCTAGGTTATCAAATTTGTGGGCATGGAGTTGTTCATAGTATACCTTTATTATCCTTTTAATGTCCATGGGCTCTGTAGCGATATCCTCCTTTTCATTTCTGATATTAGTCATCTGTGTTCTCTCTCTTTTTTTCCTAGTTAGCCTAACTTACCAATTTTATGGATCTTTTTAAAGATCTAGCATATTAATTTTTATGGATCTTTTTAAAGATCTAGTTTTTGGTTTCATTCATTTTCTCTGTTGGTTTCCTGTTTTTAATTTTGTTAATTTCTGCTCTCGCTTTTACTATTCCTCTTCTTCTGCCTACTTTCGATTTAATTTGCTCTTCTTTTTCTAGTTTTCTAAGGTCAAAGCATAGATGTTTGACTTTAGACCTCTCTTCTTTTATAATATATGCACTCAATGCTATGAATTTGATTCTAAGCACTGCTTTCCCCGCATTTCACGAGTTTTGGTAAGCTGTGCTTTCATCTTCACTAAGTGAAGGTAAAGTTCAAAATATTTTTGAATTTCTCTTGAAATTTCTTCTTTGGTATATGTGTTATTAAGGGGTGTGTTGTTTAATATTCATATATTTTCTGTTTGTTGCCCTTGTTCTTTTTTTTTTTTTTTGGTTTCTCCCTTTTTCTGTGTTTTGTGATTTTAGTCGAGCATTTTGTGTCTCTCCTCTCTTAGCATATTATTCATACTTATTTTATTACTTTTTAAAGTATTTTTATATCTCCTTAGAGTTTGCAATATACATTTACAACTTTTCCAACTCCACTTTCAAATAATACTGTGTCACTTCATACATAGTGTTAAAATGATGCTAAATCCTCCCTACTGTTCCTGTATCATTGCTGTTATTAATTTCACTTATACATAAGCATATTTATATACACACGTACATACATATAATCAAATACATCATTGCTATTATTATTTTAAATAAATGGCTGTCTGTTAGATTAATCAAGAATAAGAAAAATAGAAGTTTTTATTTTACTTTTACTTATTCCTTCTTTGACGCTCTTTTTTTCTTTTTGTAGATCCAGGTATCTGACCTACATCATATTCCTTTGCTGTAAAGTACAGTTGGCCCTTGAACAACAGGGGATTGAACTGTGCAGGTCCACTTATATGCAGATTTTTTTTCAATAGTAAATATTATATTACTACATGATCTGTGGTAGGTTGAATCCTTAGATGTGGAACCTCAATACAGAGGAACCCCAGATATGGAGGGCTGACTATAAGTTATACCTGGACTTTCAACTGCACAAAAGTTTGGCACCCTAACACCCATGTTATTCAAGAGTCAACTGTACTTTTAAAACATTTTTTGCAAGGCAGATCTACTAACAACACAGTCCCTTAATTTTTTCCGAGAAAGTCTCTATTTCTCTGTCACTTTTGAGGGATAATTTTTGACAGTACTGTATTCTAGGTTGGTGAGTTTTTTCCTCTCAATACTTCAGATATGTCACTCCAATCTCATCTTGTTTGCATGGTTCTTCAGGAGAAGTCAGATATAATTCTTATATTTTTTTCCTCTATAATTAAAGTGGATTTTTTTTTCCTCTGACTTCTTTCAAGATTTTTTCTTTATGTTTGACCTTCTGTAGTTGGAATATGGTAAGCCTAGGTGTATATTTTTCTGGCATTTACCCTGCTTAGTGATCTCTGAGTTTCCTGAATCTGTGGTTCAGTGTCTGACATTGATCTTGGAGAATTATCAGTTATTATCATTTCAAATATTTCTTCTGTTTCTTTCTCTCTCTCTTTTCCATCTGGTATTCTCATTAAGCAGGTTATACCTTTTGAAACCCATAGTTCTAGGATAGCCTGTTCTGGCCTTTCAGTCTATTTTCTCTCTGCTTTTCAGTTTTTCAGAGTTGTATTGATATATCTGCAAGCTCAGAAATTCTTTCCTCAGCCATGTGCAGTCTACTAATAAGCCCGTTTAAGTTAAGCATTCATTTCTGTTACAGGGCTTTTGATCTTTAGTATTTATTTTTTTAGTATTTAGTTTTCTTATAATTTTTACCTCTTTGCTTCCATTTCCCATCTGTTCTTACATGCTGTCTCCTTTATGCATGAAAACCCCCAGCATTTTATTCATGGTTGTTTTAATTCCTTGTCTGACAATTCATCTCTCTGATTCCATCTTACATTTCCCAATCACTCTTCCCACAACAGCCAGAGTAACCTTTTTAAAATGTCAATCCTATCAGGTTGCTGAAAATGTCCCCTTCCTATATTAAAATACAAAAAAAACTGTAATTCTTTTGGGACACCTTCTATTTCCTATGGTTTACCTTTTACAATTAACTTTTTAAATTTTCATTTTTATGTAAGTTATGGCGTTTATTTTTCTTCCAAACAATTAACTATTTGTCCTAGATTCAGTTATTAATTAAGACTTTCTAAACATCTTTATTTGTGATGTCAGTTTTATCATTCAATAAATCCAATATGCTCTTGCCTATTTCTGAGTTATTTACTCTGTTAAACTGGTCTTTCTGTTAATTCATGGGCCATTACCACATTATTCTATTGTTTTTCTTTAAGTTATACTATATTGCAATACCTGGTAATATAAATCCCTCATTATGACTTTTAATATTCAAATTTTTGAATATTAATTCTGGAATACTGAACCAGAATTTTTGCAGGAGTCTCATTTTATTTTCACAGAATTCTTTACTTATGCTTGCAAGTTCCAAAAAGGAACTTTTGTGATTTTCAGTGCATCTGCATTTAAACACGTAGAGTAAGTTGGCATCCTTAAAATATTCAGTTGTCTTGTGCAAGAATGAAATGAGCCTACTGGATTAATTCTCGATCATTTCAATATCTGCACTGGTGATACTTCCAGTATGAAGGCTCTCAGTTAACCTTTTCTCCTCCAGTGATCTCATCTTCTTCCTGGCCTCATTCACCCACTACTATAGTCATATCCTAGGCCTCCTATGTCAATAATCACATCTCTCCTACATCCTCAATTTCAAGTACCACCTCCTACCTTTCCAGTTCACTGCATTTAGGACCCCAACTCCAAAGTCCTTAAGTCCTTAGATCGTGTAATTGTTTCACTTTCCTCTCACGCTCCCTACATCCTCACGGAATTTCTTAACACACCTTAGATACGATGGTCTCATTATATTAATGATTATTCTCTTCTATAGATACACTCAACTCAGATGCTTTTCTCTCCATTGATCCTATTCACCTTGAAAACTTTAACCCAGAGTAAATTCATTTCCCCTCCAACTCATACCAGCAGAATGTGGCTGGAGAAAAGCATAAACCCTGCAATTATCCTCACTTTAGATTCATGACCATCCTCCTCAAAGGGCCTTTAGTGCCCCTTGGCAATTCTACCACATTTCCCTCTTCCATTCTATCTCCAAATCACCTAGTAACTGCTTCATACCTTTGTTACAGTCTCTAATCATCTTGCCCTTCCTCCTCATTTTCAACTGATGATTTTGCTTTTTTTTTCCATTAAGAAAGTAGAAACAATTGAAAAAGGACTTTCACATGCTCCTGTCAGAGAACTTTCACTTCATCTGTGTTTGTGCCCATATTTCCATTCCAGTTTTAGAGTTCAACTGTTTGTGTGGTTTTCTAAGACCACACAATGGCAATATAAATCTAAATATAAGCTGAATTCCATTCCCTCTTGCCTACCCAAAGACACTGCTTCAGTAAATGTCCCCTATATTCCCCACATCACAAAATTTCCTCTCTACAGACTCATTCCAATCAGTATACAAACTTTTCCCATACTAAAAACATATTACGTTCTTTTATAACCTAAGGTTATGTGAAGGCCACTTTCACCAAACACCCCATTTATCAGCTGCTCTTTGTGACAAAGGAGTTGTCTGCATATATGATTGCCAATTCTCCTCCCATCCATTCTGTTTGGAACTACTCCAGTTAAGCTTTAACCCCCACGTTCCAGCAAGAAAAGATCTTTTCGATGTCACTGATGACCTCTATATTGTCGTCTGCATCTGACTCAATGATTACATCCTCCGCTTTGATTCTTTTTTTTTTTTTTAGGTTGGCTTGTTAGACAGCACAGTTTCTTTCTTCCTCTCCACTGCCCTGCTTCAGTCTCCTCTGCTAGTTCTTCATCTTTCCTCTACCTCCTAATGTAAGACTGTCTTAAGTCCCCAACCTTGGTTCTATTCTCTATCTGTGCTATCAACCTTGGTGATCTCTTCCAGTTCCAGAGATTTTTATTAGGTTGAATCATATGCAACTGCTATTATTTTCCATCAAAAAATCATCAAGTCTTGTCAGTTGTGTATGGTTTAGCCTATATTCCATCTATATGGTGCCACTCTCAATGCAGATGTGTCCTCTCAGTCCCAGTCAGTGTAGTTAGATGCTACTCAGTATGTCCCAAAGCTAACAGATATAACAAACCTTGAGTGTTTATAACTGACCCCCTGCTCATTTCCACCAAACCATTCCGTCTTCTGCATAGCCCATTTAAATTGATGGCGATTCCATCCTTCCAGTGACCCAAATCAAAAGTCTTTGAGTTCTTCCCTCTCTTTCTTTTGTTCCCCATATCCAGGCTGCCAAAAATCCCATTGGCTCTACCTTCAAAATACATGGAGAATTTCAAGTCCCCTGTTGCTCTCATCTTGGGACCAGTCACCATCATTCCTCTCCTGGCTTTACTGCAGTTACTTCCTATGTCTCCCTGCTTCTACCTCTACCCTCTGTAAGACTCTATTCTCAGCACAGCAGCCACAGTCATCTTTTTAGAACATATGTCAGATTATCTCACTTCCCTTCTCAAAACCTCCCATCTTCCCATGTCACTTAAAATAAAAGCTAAATTCAATGCACTGATCTTTAGAAAACCCTACCCACCTGGCTTCCTCTGTCTTCATAATCCCACATTGCTCCCCCTCCCTCACCGGGCTTCAGCCTTGACGTTCCTTCTGCTTGGAGTGCTCTCCCCAGTCAGCCAAGTGGTGCGAACTCCTACACCCACCCCATATCCTGTCTCCATCATCGCATTCTCAGTGAGAGCTGCCTGAGAAACCAGCCCTTCCCACCCCCACTAAGGTGCTCCCAATCTCTGCAATCCTGATGAATTTTTTTCATGATTCCTCAGCATTAATCACCTTAGAGCACACTACACAATTTACTTCTTTTTTATATTTATGGCTGATTTTTATCTGCTCCTGCAAAAATACAACCTCCAAGATTGTCTGCTTTGTTCATTGATTGAATTCTAGGTACATAGAAGAGTGTCTGGTACATAGTAGGTAACAGATACTGGTTCACACCATAAGTGCTTTTATTCTTTAATTTTAAAAATATTACCTAAATATTAGAAAAATCCACACAATCTTATTTTCTTTATTGATTGAGCTGAACTATCTGCCATACAAAATTGTTGCAGTTTTACTTCTCCAATTAATAGCACCCAGATACTCTTCTCTTAAACTATACACCATCTTCACGTTTCCCCCCACCCCCCTTACATCCACCACTTTCCATTCATGCTTTCTTGCTTTTCCCTTTGGACTCCAAAATGCTGTCCAACATATCAGCCACTGATTGTGTTGCCATCCAAATTTAAACAGAAATATCACCATATTTACAGGCTTTAAAACCTCTGAACCAGGGGCTTCCCAGGTGGTGCAGTGGTTGAGAGTCTGCCTGCCGATGCAGGGGACACGGGTTCGTGCCCCGGCCCGGGAAGATCCCACATGCCGCGGAGCGGCTGGGCCCATGAGCCGTGGCCACTGAGCCTGCGTGTCCGGAGCCTGTGCTCCGCAACGGGAGAGGCCACAGCAGTGAGGGGCCCATGTACCGCAAATAAAAACAAACAAACAAACAAAAAACTCTGAACCAATTCACAATATAAAGTTTCTTTAATAACCACAGGTTTCCTAAACCAGGTTTACCAGAGATAAAATTTCTTTAACTGATTTTTCCCCTCTTCTTAAACTTTTCAGCTGACACACTAAATTGACGCATATCATGTGATGTACTGGACTATGAATCTGCCATCCATCTTGATACACCCCAATTCAATGTGTCAGCTGAATTCATTTTCAAAAGCCCTGCAGCTCCACAGAAATGCAGCTTTTTAAAGTCACATAAAGATAATAAAAGATTGCAGGTTGGACGTTAACTTTCTAAAACGCCACAAGTAATGAAAGGACCTCCTCAACAGGAAGTGCTCTAGACCCATCCCTTACAATGGCTCTAGAGTGATATCCATCTTGGACCTCTTCCATGTTCTGTTTCTACAATGAGCAACAATATTTATTTAAAGTGATCTCATATAGTCTGCAGTCCCACAGACAGGCCTCAAAGCTGGCATAGAATGTAGCATTCAAGTGTAACAAGAAACTCTTGTTCTCTTCTACTTTGAGTAACAGCATTCTCTCTCGTCACCCAAGCTGAGAGATATGTAATTGACAAAAATGTACCTTGCTATGTGTAATAGAAATAAATGGTGAAATCAGACATTATACCTTAAATGTTCGTCTACTGGCACTGAATTTAGATACAGAAGTTAAGTGTCACTTTGCCAAGGGGGGGGAAATCCTTAGAAGGAATTTGTTCATCGTTTGCTGTGTAATTTTATGTGTAAGTTTGGCTACGTCATGGTACCCACATATTTGAGCAAACACTAGTCCAGATGTTACAGTGAAGGTATTTTTAGGTGAGATTGACATTTAAATCAATAGACTTTAAGCAGATTACCCTTCATAATATAGGTGGGCCTCATCTAATTAGTTGAGGACCTTAAGGGAAAAAAAGACTGTTGTCCCCAAGGAAGAGCAAATTCTGCCTTCCGTCTGCTTTCACCAGCAACATCAGCTCTTCCCTGGGTCTCCAGCCTGCTGGCCTGCCCTGAAGATTTTGGAATTGCCAGCCTCCGCAATCGTGTGAGACTACTGGTTCTGCTTCTCTGGAGAACCCTGACAAATACACATGATGTTTAAGACCACTAAGGAAAAAGTTCCAAATTAATAGGAAGGAAAGTTAAAATTTGTTATTGTTTTCCATTCTCCTTTTTTCTTAAGGTGAACTAAATTTGGTATCAGTAAACCAAGAAGCTTATTTGTTTGGTTATTTTTAAGTATCAGTGCTTCTAAGAAGGAAAATATTTCCTAATTTTGAATTTACAAAAGAATAGTATATAACTCTTTCCATGGTGTTATATGTCATAGATTTAAAAGTTTCTCTTTACTGGTATAGGCTATTAAGTATCTTTTTATCAGAATAGTTATAAAGAACACAACCCTTGGTTGACAGTAGAAAACTTTTCTTAATCAAAATGTTTGAGAAGTTGGGCTTAAAATGTATTCTCAAAAGCCCTTTTTTTCCAAGTAACATAAGAAAAATAGATAGTTTTATGTCAACACATGTTTAATGTGCTTGAACCCAAGGGGTGGGGAGAAGTGAACTGCTTATTTGGGTGAAATACTGTCTTTTATACCATCGGAGATCAAATTTGGCCATCCCCTGCTTTGCTCTCAGCCAAACTATAAGATTAAAAAATAATGCATAAAATATTTTAAATTCCTTTTTGAGTCACAGTTTCACACAAAACACAGCCCATCAGTATAGCATCATGGTTACAAATGTCTGAGTTTGAATCCTAATTTTTCCATTTCATAGCCGTGTAATGTGGGGCAAGTTTTAATACCTCTGGGCCTTTTTCTCATCCACAAAGAAAGAAAATAGTTGTATCTTTCCTTATGCTATTGTGTCACCTAAATGAATTTAATGCATGTAAAACCCTTAAGATGTAAGAAACTCTCAATCCATTTGGTCTTTATGTATAATTAGAGGTTCTAGTTTATATTTCTGATTTGTGTCTACACATAAAACTAGTTGAGATTAAGAGACACATCTGAGGTCAGTATAACAACAGGAACTAGTTACTAATTATTTGGTTTCAAAACTTTTGTTCGCTACATATATTTGTGCTTTTCAGCTAATTGAAATATGAGCTCTGTGCATCCATGCAACAGAGTTATCCCTGTTATGACCTCATCTGTGGATGCAGCCCTTCGATGGGAGGCCTCAGATTTTTGATGATGGTGGCAATCATCAGCTCTTTTAGATACTGGAGGCCCTTCTGAGAAATTTTCTGAAAACCATGCCCCTGGGCTTTAGTCTCATTTTCTGCTGTTTTAGCAACCACTTGTAGGCAAGTAATTTATCTTCAAATTCATTTTGGAAAACTTTTCCATGGATTATTTGAATCATTTTTCTTTGTTCTTCCACCTCCAATCCCTCTCCTTTGTTGTATTCCTGATGGGTTGCATTCCTGCTTTGCTTTAGATTACGTCTCTTTTTTGGTTTATGCCTTGACTTCAAAATGTCCTATTGTGTAGAAGAATGGGCATTAAATGCTTTACTGTCATTTTACTTTGATTTAACTTTAATTTTTCATTTTGTTGTGTTGTTTTTTCTTTTGTCTAGGAGCAGAAGATAAAACTAAAACCCACATTCAGATACCATAATATGAGCATATAAAACATAATTATCCATTAAACAATTCCCTCGTAAATAAATTAATTGGATCTCAGTTCTTTTTTTTAGTCTATATTTTCTCTGTTGTCTAATTCATAAAATCAAACTAAATTTAGATCCTCCCCCCCCACAAGAGAGAAATAAATCTTCACCTTTTCCCCCACTTGTATCACTTTTACATAAGGTAGTTGCCATATGGACATGTAAAAATCACATCTAAAATTATATGTATGCAGATGTTGTGCAAATACTGGTTTTAGAGAAATAGATTTTTTCAAAAATCTGGAACACCAGACATGTTCCATCTTTATTTAATGGAACAGTCTAAACCTTGCGAAAATTATAACTTTCGTGATTGATTACATCGTTGATCAAACCAAAGCTATTCTGGCATTAACATCTGTTAATCAACCAGATGTTCTCTATGGTTTCAGTGCCTGAAGAAGACTCTTTCCCTGCTAGTTAAGGACGAATGGGGAAGTGCTTTTTGCAAGGGACTCTTCTCAGTACTGAAGGAGAAACAATATAAATTCTAAAACTGCAAAAATGTGTGATGAGCCTCTCTTGATTTGTACTTGGTACACTGGAGTTGTACACAATCTGTGTTCCTCTTTGGGTTAATAAGTCTGACTCACTTTCTGACATCAATTCCAGTCTTATTTTAAGGGAGCGTATTTTGACTCCCTTTCAGTGAAACATCTGCAATCCACAAAAAAATAAGCTACTTGTAAATCAAAGATCTTTACCTGTTTTATAACTCAATCTCTTACTAACCCTTGGCTTGTGCAAGTACAATGTCAATGTGGAAATTTACCTACCAACGGTAATGCCAAACTCTCAGTGAGTAGTCCACAATCAGAATCTCTTTAGTTACATCAATGCCAAAATTTTAAAAACTTGCTCCCATGAACTTAGCCTTATTGCTTATCTATATGTATAACTGAATCACTTTGTTATACCCCAGAAACTAACACAACATTGTAAATCAACTATACCTCAATAAAAATTAAAACAAAAAAAGAAAGAGAAAAGAAAGAAGGAAGAAATGAAGGAAGGAAGGAAAAAAGGAAGGAGGGAAAGAAGGAAGGAAAACAATGATCATAATCTTTATCTTATCCCTAAGGATGTCTTAAGTTGATTTAGGGCCCAGAGTTTTCCCTAGGAAGTATGAGTTCAGAGGAAATTTTTAACTTTTTTTTGATCTCCCCTTACACTTCATTCCATCCCTAACATTTATATAAGTTCTGTTTTAAATAAACCCAAAGAGCATTAGAAGTTATAAAAGTTGCAGAACATTTTAGCTTTAGAGATCTAAAGGGAAAAGGGCCCAATATCAAGGCTTGGCCTTCAGGTTATGGGAAAGCTAAGGAAATATTTGCACAGTTTTGAGCCCTGGCTTGTTTTAGCTCCAGTTAACAGATCAGCCTTGGCTCTCTCCTCCCCCCTCCATTTCCTTGACCATCACCTGCATCTAATCCCTGTCCAGGTAACCTGGCCATAGCAAGGGAAAAGCAGGACTGATCACACCTACCCAAAACAGCGTTGTTAATACCACAAGAAGCTGCGTGGTGCCCTTCCCGTCACAACACTATTTTCCTTACATCATCTCATTTTCATCCTCACAACAGACCTGTAAGACAAGCATTATAGCATTGATTTCATAGCCCAGGGAACTAAGGTTCAGACTTGCCAAGTGAGTACCCAGTGCATACGTTGTGTGCGGGAACTGGAATTCTAACTCGGTCTTCAATCTCCAGTTCGAGGAGTTCTTTGTCTCCAGAGTAAAGGACGTGGCTCACTGAAATGACAGTGAAAGGTCAGAAAGGATCAGGGTTGAACAAACTGCCATTTCTCCTTCCTCTGTA
Source organism: Mesoplodon bidens (assembly GCF_964165515.1). Taxonomy (NCBI): domain Eukaryota; kingdom Metazoa; phylum Chordata; class Mammalia; order Artiodactyla; family Ziphiidae; genus Mesoplodon; species Mesoplodon bidens. Next base: position 14,715,446 of record NC_138181.1, on the reverse strand, counting down.
TCACAAATTCTCTCCAGATAACGTACACAGACCCAGAGATACACACTCAAACACACTCACAAATCCAAGATGCTGGATCTCAAAAGGGAGGAGGGCAGGACATCTCCAGAGACAGTAGCCTAGCCATGTGACAGTTGTTTGTCTCTTGTATCCATGGAGAATGAGGAATGGTGATGAATTTATGCTCACAAACAACCGTTCAAAAAAGCAAAGAGTCAAAACCGTTCCTATTTGTGAGTGATCTTTGCTAGGTGGGACGATGACTGACCTTTTCTGAAGCCACAGACAACGCTGAGCTGTATGCATGTGTGTTTCACCTTAGAAAAGTCACAGTGAGAATTAATAACAGCTTTCTTGACAGCGGGGATGGGGGTGAAGGGACTTTGATTTTACAGCAGGGAGTTGCCAGGCCGTGACCATTTCTGAGCTTCTCATGCATTATGCTAGTGACACAGTATTCCAGAGCCAGGAAAAGCTGGCTTTCCAGGTGAAAGTATCTGGGAGAGAAATATCTTGCTTTCCCAGCTGAGGGAGTTTCCAGCTGCAGCCAAACCTAACCGGGACCATCTCTCTTCCTCTTTTTCGCAAGCTGACCACAGACTCAGAAGGTATAAAGGAGAAAGGAGCTCCACACCCTCATCTGGTCCATCCCACAGCTGAGAAGTAATAAGAATTTCTTCTAGTTCACAATCAGGCCCCTATTCTTCCTCCTATCTTTTATCCATCATGCATAAGGATTCTTCAGCCAAGTTGCTGCATGAAAAAATCATTATTCTAACTCCCTTGAAACTTTAGAAGAAGCTGTTCTAGATGGATCCTACAGAAATTTCCAAAGACAAGCTCAGCTAATTGTTGACACATGATTCAGCACATCCTGAGTCTAAAAGTCCCTTTAAGAGTAATCCTTTTTGGGGCCTTTTTTAAAAAAAAACATTTATTTACTTGTTTATTTATTATTTATGTATTTATTTGGCTGTGTCGGGTCTTAGTTGCAGCACACAGGATTTTTTGTTGCAGCATGCTGGCTTCTCTAGTTGTGGTGTGGGCTCCAGAGCGCGTGGAGTTGCTCACACAGCAACTAGCTGTGTGTGGGCTTAGTTGTCCCGCCTCATGTGGGATATTAGTTCCCCGACCAGGGATCGAACCTGTGTCCTTTGCATTGGAAGGCGGATTCTTAACCACTTGACCACCAGGGAAGTCCCTGGGCCTTTTCTTTAAATCTCCTAATGTGTAGTCACTGGTAGGCTAGCCTGGTGATTATAAAATGTGTTGGCTTGGGATGTAAGTTTGTGTTCAAATTCCAGCTCTGCCAGTTCTTAGCCTCATTTTATCCATGTTTAGTGGGGATCATAATAGCTACCTTTTAGAGTGATTGTGAAGATTACAAGAGTAATATATGCAAAGCACTTATCATGTTCCCTAGCACTTAAATTGAATAAATAGTAACTATACAGATAGCATAGGAATATATGTATACCACAAAGAAAATTAAGGAATACATCATGCATTTAATAAAATGAACTAAAGAAAAAAATCCTTAAAAAAAGATTGTCACCACTGAACTCTAATTTTTTTAATGTCCTTCTGAAAAGCTTTAATAACTTTAGAAATCTGCATATAGCTATAATAGTTATTGTACTGTATTTCTAGTCCTTCTTACATCTCTTCAGTCTGCTCAGCCCTCATCCTGGACTCCAATGTTAGCTCTGCTAATTGAACTTGCTAATGTTGTTGGCTCAGAGGAACAAGGTAGCAGCCAATGAGGACATGGAAGGCAAGGTTCTCTTCACATTGTCCTTTATCATTTAAAGAACTTGAGTGTCTGTCTTGTATACTCCATGCGCAATTCAGAGCAATGTCAGGTTGATTTCCGAAGGGTGGAATTCAGTGTTATAATCATCGCACATGGATTACAGCTTCACATACTTGAAAAAAAGAGCAAAGCTAGAATGTATTCCTTGTTTGAAGTTAATTAAAGTGGTAGTGAAACAGCCCATAAAACACTGTCTGTAGCCAACTAATTCTACTATAGTGAGGACGTTGATTTATCTTGCTGCTGGCGCATATATTTTTTTCAGTTCTCCTACTCAAATAAACAAGGGTGTCTTTTTTGTGTGTGAAAAATTACCAGGGTTGCTTAAAAGTGGATATTTCAAGTGCTTCCTGCTGGTCTTTTACAGGGTGCCCATTTAAGGTTACAGAAAAAAGGAACAAAATTCTTTTCCCGTTTCATTTCCTTTCTGTATTTTAGTAAGTCTTTGGCCTTTAAATGCTCACACAATCATTTAGAGAACAAGATCATTCTCCATTGTTTTAAGGACATCTAGGAAACAAACTAGATGCAAGTTAGGCATTTATACAAGATAAATATGGAAAATAGATTTTTTTCTATTTATCTACTTCTCTTTTCCTCCCTGCACCAAAAACAGAGGCCAGATAGATTATAAATTCTCATGAATTTTTGTTGAGGGAATACACAAATTTCCATTCTTGTTTTCTAATCTGTTTAAGCCTACACATGTTCTTTTTTGTATAATCAGTAAGAATCAAGCAACTCCTAAATACCACAAGTGATTCTTCTTTTTCCAAAATTTCACATCAAAAACCTTCTCTGAATTCACTCTCTGTCATATCCATCCCAATGGCCTAACTGTTCTTCTATTGTCTTACTAGCACTCACACTTAGAATTATTTACTAAATATCTGGCATTGTGCTCTGTGTTTTATAATCAATAACTTAAAAATCTTAAAACAAGGAGGTAAATTCTATCATTCTCATTTTTACTGAAGCATAGTTGACTTAAAATATTGTGTTAATTTTAGGTATACAACAAAGTGATTCAGTTATACACTTTTAAAAATTCTTTTCCATTATAGGTTATTACAAGATGTTGAATATAGTTCCCTGTGCTATACAATAAATCCTTGTTGTTTATTTTATATATGGTGGTATGTATCTGTTAATCCCATACTCCTAACTTATCCCTCCCCCTCTTGCCCCTTTGGTAACCATAAGTTTGTTTTCTAAGTCTGTGAGTCTGTTTCTGTTTTGTAAATAAGTTAATTTGTACTATGTTTTAGATTCCACATATAAGTGATATCATATTTGTCTTTGTTTGACTTACTTCACTTAGTATGATAATCTCGAGGTCCATCATGTTGCTACAAATGGCATTATTTCATTCTTTTTTATGGCTGAGTAATATTCCATTGTGTGTATATGTGTGTGTGTGTATATGACATCTTCTTTATCCATCCATCTGTTGATGGACATTCAGGTTGCTTCCATGTCTTGGCTATTGTAAATAGTGCTGCTATGAACAGAACTATCAGTATCCTTTTACAGAAAGGAAATGAACTTTAGAGAATTTTAATGATGTGATCAAAGCTGCATCATAGGAATGAAACTAAGCAGAGTTCATTTCTTCACCTTCACAATAATACCTTATTGCCTTCACTAACAATATGACTCATATTTGTGAAGAGAGAAGGAACTTGAAAAACATTGAGTCTAATTGCTTCATTTCACATGGGAAGCCTAAGTGAGATTAAATGTTTAGCCCAAGGTTTCAAGGCCAAGCACATCTAAATTAGAAATCTTAATCCAAATTCGTCTATTGCTCTTTTCACATTTCTAGAATTTACAATCTACTATATAATTCAATTTGACAAGAAAATACTCCTTGCCAATGCTTGTATTCATTGCTAATTGATTCCATCCTTTCCGTTTTCCTGTCCTTTTACCTCTCCTGCACTTCTCAGCAAGTATTTCTATCTTCACTCATTCTCATTTCTCCACCTTTCCTCTCCTCAGCCTCTCTCCTGCAGTACAGGATGGTTTTCAACTCTTCTTCCTCTTTGCCCTAGTCTGCTTTGGCTACCTTGACTGCCTTTTCTCCATATTTTCTCTCCACATACCTGACTGTTTTTTTCAATCTCCTTTGCTTGTTTCCTCTCCTCGACCATGCCTTATCATGTGTGGTCCCTAATGCTTCATCTAGGGTTTTCCCTTCTTTATCTCAATCACAACTTTGTTTATACCATCACCTATATACTCATGATTTGCACAACAGCAATTCCACCCTGATATTCAAACTCAAACTGAACACTCTCTGCAGAATATTTCAACCATCATGAAGTTATACATAAAACACTAACTCAAGATGTCCAACTTCGAACTCACGTTCTTTGCTTCTCATCAGACTTCTTTTTTCATTTTCTTTTTTGGTTCACGGCATTACCATCCACTGAACATTTTAACAGAAACTGGCCAATTGTTCACCAGTATCCATGTTCTATTCCTTCATATCACACTGCTAGACTACATTTCCGGGCTCCCTTGAGCTTCAGTGGATCATGTGACTGAGATGTGTCTAATGGGATAGAAGTGGAACTGATGGCACCCTCTTCAGGGTGTGATCCTAAACCTTGTGAAATAATCCTTTCTGTCTTTGTCTCTTACCTCACCTGTTGGCCATATGCAGAGGCTCTGGGGTAGGAATTCAAGATCCTACAGGGTTGTGGAGCTCACAATGGAAGGAGCCTGGGTCCCTGAGTTACCTCACAGAACAGAGCTAGCTGGTCAGTCCTCTGTCAGATATCATTAGAATGTCACTGAGTGTAAAATACATCCTTGTTGTGTTCAGCCACAGTTTAGTGGAGTTAGTTGTCACAGAAATTAGTTAACCCAGACCAACATTATCACCTACGTGAATAATGTTATCACAAGTGACCCTCTTGTCTTTATTTCCTTTGCATAGCCAATCATTCACAATGCCCAGGATTCTCCCTGTGTATCTTTTTTAAAAATCTCTCCATTTTTACCACTCTTATCCCCATGTAATTGTACCCATTTAGTCTCATGCTTTCATAGCTTTTATTAGACCTAATTTAATTTATTCTCAATTGTACTTTGCTTCAAATATCTTGTAAAATTCAGCCCTCTCTTCTGCTGCCTTCCTTCTTAAACACAGCCAATACCTAAAATATTGGTGCCTGGAATCATGTCATGGCCTGAGGATCATTGCTATGTGGGTAAAGTCCAAATTTCCTATCATGGTACCCAAGTCTCTTTTTTTTTTTTTGAGGTACACAGGCCTCTCACTGTTGTGGCCTCTCCCGTTGTGGAGCACAGGCTCCAGACGCGCAGGCTCAGTGGCCATGGCTCATGGGCCCAGCCGCTCTGCGGCATGTGGGATCTTCCTGGACCGGGGCACGAACCCGTGTCTCCTGCATCGGCAGGCAGACTCTCAACCACTGCGCCACCAGGGAAGCCCCCCAAGTCTCTTTGACAATTTTCTTCTCTATACTTTTGCCACTCCAATGTTTCACATTTTACTCAAAACTATTCACTTCCTTCTTCCCTCACTTTATTTATTCTATTTATAAGTATATAATTATAATGGTAGAGAATTATATATTTTTTCTCTGCTGTAAAAATTCTACTTACTCTTCAAGGCCCAAAGACTTTGTGGTACTGTTGTAGTTTCTCTAATCCCAAGGTCAGACTTAATTTCTATACCCTTTGTGTATGTAACTATTCCATCACAGTGTTAACCTTGGCTCTAAAAACCCTTGTCTCCTCATTATTTTGAGAGATTCTAAAAGCCAAGTATCAATGTCTTTTTCCAGTGTTTATTTCCTATTTCATGAGAGCAAGCTTTGTTCTTAAAGGAAGGAGCCAATAAAGATTTGACAAATGGGGACTTCCCTGGTGGCACAGTGGTTAAGAATCCACCTGCCAATGCAGGGGACACGGGTTCGAGCCCTGGTCCGGGAAGATCCCACATGCCACGGAGCAGCTAAGCCCGTGTGCCACAACTACTGAGCCTGTGCTCTAGAGCCCACGAGCCACAACTACTGAGCCCGCGTGCCACAACTACTGAAGCTCGCACACCTAGAGCCCGTGCTCTGCCACAAGAGAAGCCACCGCAATAAGCCCACACACCACAACGAAGAGTAGCCCCTGCTCACTGCACCTAGAGGAAGCCTGTGCGCAGCAATGAAGACCCAGTGCAGCCAAAAATTAATTAATTAATTAATTTAAAAAAAAAAGATTTGGCAAATGACTGAGAAAGTGAATGGAAGTACAAATGCAAGGTCAAACATATTTCATTTATGAAACATGTTGCTAGGTACTGATGTTTAGATAAATGGCTCATGGTCCACTCTGCTTTCAAAACAAAGTCTTATGGTTTCTCTCTATATATTCCAACTCATCAAAGATTTGTTGTTGTTGTTTTCTCTGGTTGTTCATTTATCTCAACTCTTTGAAGAGGTTGTAGTTCAAAGCTGCCTTTTAACTTTTTCTTATATTTTATGACATATTTTAGGCTTTTCTTGGATTAAGAAGCATAAACCACTTACCCTAGAAAATGCATAAGAGATCAAAGTAAGGTACCTCTGAAGGGTACACTTAAGAACTAAGAAAGGGTAGTAATATTACCATATAGTTATTTCAATTTATCTTTCAAAGCCCAAAGAATCCTTCTTTGCTTTTCCAGACCATTAGAGATCACTCCCTCTTATAAACTCATAGAAGATGGTATATAACTGATTTACTAATTAATTAATCACTGCCTTATATAATGTTCCATGTTGTAGCTTATGCTTCCCTTATTTAATTTTAATATACATACACCTTTATCTCTTTGCTAGATTATAAAGTCTTTAGGCATAAAATATCCCTTGGAAATTAATGCTCTGTTTCATATTATTCAAATAATCACTCCAGTTTTGTTTTGACTTATTTTAACCCTTAGAATACACAGTGAAATATTCATGCTTATTGTGTTTCATTTGGGGTAATGGGTGCATTTCTTTTGCTTGATTTGTTTAATTTAACTGTAGATTATATATTCATCCTTTGCTGTCCCTTACTTTTGTGATGATGATCAAGGCACTTAATTCCAGCAAGGCTCACCTGGTGTATTTTAATTGAACAGTGACTGTTTGGTGAGATGCTATTAAAAGGAATCATCTCGCGATTCACATCATTTTGCTCAGGACTTGAGTGTTGAAGCATACATGGTTCTAGAATTGGTTCTGAGAAATGACAAGACAGAGAGGACAAGATTTACTCTGTGTTAATACCAATGGAGTTTAAATGCCAAGTCTGATTTTAACTCACAATTTTTACTCTTTCATGCCCTGGTATAGTCGCTATGGTTTCACCCATTTCATTGTTTGTGTTTACTATATATATATATACTGTTGGGAAGGAATTTGCTTCCTTCATGACTGTACACTCACTTCAGATTCTTAGATTCATATATTATTTCAAGGAGGAAGAACTGGAATCAAGTGAGGGCCTGAGGCTGGGTCCTTGAGACTATTTAGTCAACATAAAAAAATGATCATGGGAGTCATGGTTATATGACAGCAATAAACCTACTCCAACTTAGGGTTTGAAAGCACATAAAAAAGAAATGGTGGACTTCCCTGGTGGCGCAGTGGTTGGGAGTCCGCCTGCCAATGCAGGGGACACGGGTTCGTGCCCCAGTCCGGGAAGATCCCACATGCCGCGGAGCGGCTGGGCCCGTGGGCCGTGGCCGCTGGTCCTGCGTGTCCGGAGCCTGTGCTCCGCAGCGGGAGAGGCCACAGCAGTGAGGGGCCCGCGTACCGCAAAAAAAAAAAAAAAGAAAAAAAGAAATGGTGTCTCTGCTCCTAACCTTCAACCCTGACTGTATCCTGCTTGAAACCAAAATGACCCATCTGTCTCTCTTCACCTCTCATTTTGAATTTGGAGGGGAAAAAAAAGAGAAAGTGATCAATCAGTAGCAGAGGGTATAATTAAAGCTGTTCATAAGAAAAGTAGAACACGGGTGTTCTTTCATTTCTAGGAATCCCTCTTTCTCTTCTCCCCATAAGAACAACAACAACAGAAATTACAAGTGATTCCAATTACATTTGGAATGAAGAGTTAAGGAAATATTGGTGTTCAGTGTTTTTCTGAATTTCTGCAAAGTAGCTCGTTTCTACCATCAACGTGGCCATAATGCCTTCCCAAGCATCCACCAAAGCAACCATTTACCAAACTGGCATCACCCTGCCCAGGATGCAGAGGATGGACGGTTTTATATCTTGAACGTTAGTGCAGGCCTCTCTCCAAGGCCTCTGAAATCCCTAAGCCAGAAAGTCTGCTTGTGGAATGGAATTCCTTAATCGAATATTCAAAGCTCATTACCTCTAAGGAGCTCCCAACTTCCTGCCCCACAGCCATCTGACAGATGGAAAAAGGAGAAAGCTCCTGCTAGGGTTTCCAAGGGATGAAAATCTTTGTCGATATTTGTTAGTAATGCAAGGTTGGAATCCTCAGACAGCATTTCCCTTCACTGAGTCCGCAAATCCCCTCCCTGTCCTTTTATGTGTAACAGAGTTAATTCCCAGAGCCAGCACTAAACTGACACGCGATGACAGATTCTCCCTCAGCTCAGTCTGGGGAACATACAGCGTCAGGCTGAAAATGAAAGTCCCAGGTCCTTTTGCCTTCTGTTCTCTCGCAGTGAGGAAACAATACAGGCCGAACGGAATGAAATCTGCCTTGAGGTTGATTTGCACTGGTCCGTCCCCTGCCCTGCGTTACCGACAGGTGGCGCTGCTGCAAAGCGGATCAGTAGGCTGGGAGTGCCTGCAGGATTGTATCCAGCGGCTTTGGGGCCGGGTGTCACCGCAGCAGACAGCAGAGGGGCCAGCCGTTGTTCTCTCACCAGAAATGATATTTACTCATCACTAGGCAGGTGATTCATTCACAAATTAAAGTAGCATATTTGCACAGGACCCAAACTTTGACCTACATTTAAATAATTCTAGGCTTTTCTTTAATCACTGTCAGATTATTTTCCTTAAATGAGCTTAACTCTAGTTTACCTCATTAAAATATTTTTAAATATTCATTACATTACAATTCCCTCGGTAAGTCCCGAGAGTATTGTTGTTGTCTGTTTTAATATATGAGAATCAAGACTTCATTTCCCGCCTCTTAACCTGGTGCTGTCTTGGCTTTGAGAGAAATAGTATCTAAGGGTGGCAGGGACCACGGACAAGAACAGAAGCTCTAACTTCAGAAATCTGTCCATCAGAGACAAGGAAAAAAATCAAAACTGGATCAAGAAGAGATATACACATATACATATATATATGTGTATATGTATGTATTTATCTTCCCTACAGAATTCATCCATGTTTTATTCATTAATGTCTTCATATCTTGACAGAAGAAATGTAGTTATTTCATTGAAAGGATGTGCATGAAGATAAAGTGAGGTTAAAACAACAGCAACAAGTTGAAAATCACTCCTATCCATCTGAAATGAGTTGCTGATGAGCTAAAGAGACGCTGCAAGGAAATAAATGCTAAATAAGGCCAAGAGTCCTGCCCACCCTATGCCTGTCCATCTCTTCTTCACAGCTCTGGGGATCATTAGCCAGTGAGTGATTTCAGAGCTCAGCTTCCTGGAATTACGATGCCACAGAGAATGTAATAGGGAACTGTACAAACTCTTCCAAATTCACAAGACATTTCTGAATTTTTTGCTTCACAGAAAAATAACTCTAAGCCTTCTAAAACAGGTTCTGAACGTTTTTGCTCATAATTCTGGGAAAACATCGATTTTCAGTGACACCCAACACAACTTCCCGCACAAATGATTCCCTTCGCCAAGAAGCTACTCAACCGAATAGTCTCCGGAAGCCAGCTACATACTCCCTACCTGACTGAGAACCGGCCATTGTTAGTTTCCTGAGCTTAGAGGAACTGGGTAGAAGAGTAGTAATCAGGCTGGCTGCAGAGCAGACGTCCATAGCAATCGTCCGTATTACAGTTACTGTAACTCGGTTGTTTTTAACTCCATGTTCATCACTAGTGAAGCTCATTTATCCCTGTCAAGCTCAGCCTTTCTAAGGGGGGGCCAACCTCCCAGAAACACATTTATCACACTCGGTGTTCAGTGCATCTAGAACCTTAGTTGGGCACCATCATAGATTTCTGGACATTCTCAAGTTATACTATTGGCCAAAGTTCCATGATTAACATTTTAAAAGGTCTAGTTTCAGGAAGTCTGTCTCTTCCTAGGTCAGGTAAATAATGCATTTCTACATAAGAGAAGTTTGATGGTATCAGGAAAACTGCTCTGACACCCTGACCTCCATCCAAATGGAAAAGTATTAAATAATAAATCTGATTTTATAAAAATCCATTTCTGAACCCCCTACAGCTAAACATTAAGTTCTTTCCTGCTTCCATGCACGATACTATACGTCTCTCCAAAGGATGTCTTTTAAACTAATTCATAGTTTTCTTTTAAAAAAACATTGTATCGTCCATTTCTAAAGACAAGAATACTCATAACCCAATTGAATTATTTTTCCTTAATAATACAAATATTATTTAAATCACCTTTCAGTCAATGCAGAGTCTGTCTTAGATGACAGTCGAGAAATTTCCTCTCCTTCTGATATCCCTCCTCCTCTGCCCCCCTACTCTTTATTCTCCAAATTACATTTTAAAAACAGACATAAAACAGATGCTCAAGCCCACTTCAAGAGATCCTTGTTCACTTGCATGCAAAGAAGAGATTTTAGAACCAGAGATCCAGTGAAAGATTTAGTTTATTGAATTCTCTTTGAACAGCACATTTCCAAAGCATCATGTCAGAACACCCATGACATATCCATTGGTCTCAGTGAATTTTTAAGTTCTTAGTCAGTGGGGCAAATGAAATTTTAATTCTGTAATTCTTCAAAGTGGTTCATCTCAATCACAGAACAATTGTCTTAATAGTATTCATCACTCTCCAAAATTATTTATTTGTATACACATTTATTTTTCTCTTCCAACTGAGTGAATCTTTATTAAAATACACTGGAATACTGGTTGATCCATAGGGACTCAATAAGTAATTGTGATGAGTAAATAATGTCCCACACGTTCTGGTGTTAGAGGTGGAAACAATATAAAAAGTTAATTCTCCTTCATTCAGTGTTGGTAGGAATGCAGAGTGGTTTAGCCACTTTTGAGATCAGTTTGTTGGTTTCTTATGAAATTACACATACCCTTACTGTATGACTCAGCATCTGTGGGACTCAGCAATCCCACTTCTACTTTTTACCTAAATGAATTGAAAATTTACATTCACCAAAAAACTGCACAAAATGTTTATAACCACTTTGTCCATAATTGCTGAAAATTAAAGACAACCAAGATGTCCTTCAACAGGTGAGTGCATAAGTGAACCATGGTGCATCCATACAATGGAACATTATTCAGCAATAAAAAGGAATGAGTCATTGATGAAACAAATTCATTTTTGCTAAGTATAGGAAACCAAAACAAAAGACTACATATACCCTGGTCCATTTATGTGACATTCTTAAGAAGGCAAAACTATAAGAGTGGAAAAGAGATAAGTATTTGTTTGAGGGATTTGAGGAGGGGGAGTGATTGACTCGGGAGACACAGAGGAAATCGTAGGGTGATAGAACAATTCTGTACGGTGCGGTGGTGGGGTATACATGACTCTGTACCTTTGTCAAAACCCACAAAACTATACATCACAAGGAGTGAACTTCATTACACGCAAATTAAAACAAACAAACAGAAAATGTTGGAGGATCCCAGAGAAAATGCAGACTCGGACAAATGAATCTAACTGTATTACAAATATGGGAGAAAACCTCACTGGAGAGAATGGGGCAAAAAATGAGGTGACCTAAGTTAATGGAGTAAGCAGTGATGACTAGAAAATAGGATACTAAAGAGAAAAAAAACCTATACCTAGGGCTTCCCTGGTGGGGCAATGGTTAAGAATCTGTCTGCCAATGCAGGGGACACAGGTTTGAACCCTGGTCCGGGAAGATCCCACATGCCGTGGAGCAACTAAGCCCATGTGCCACAACTACTGAGCCCACGAGCCACAACTACTGAAGCCCATGCGCCTAGAGTCTGTGCTCTGCAACAAGAGAAGCCACCGCAATGAGAAGCCCGTGCACCGCAACGAAGAGTAGCCCCTCTCGCCGCAACTAGAAAAAGCCCGTGAACAGCAACAAAGACCCAATGCAGCCAAAAATAAATTAAACTAAATTAAAAAAAAACCAAAACCTATACCTCAACATTGTACTGTAGTTGGTAAGTGTGTTTTTCAGGGGTACAGGTTAGCAATTCTGAAACTGCTTTACATGTCTACTAGAGTTGAACAAGTCAGTCAGTGGGTTGTGAATAGGGGGCCAAGTGTCTCACTGCCAGAGAGAGAAGTGACAAAAGCAAATGAAAGGTGGACTTGAGTAAGAGCTGTAGTATCTGAAAGAGAGAGAGAGAAGAGAGGGGTGGTACTGAAATACAGAATGAATATATAGTATCCATAGTATCCATACATATATATTACCTAGTTCTCTGCAGTGAGAGGGCCTAAAAGCAGTGACAGGCCAGTAGCAACAAGCACAACTGGTGCCCAAATCTTTGTTTCTAAAAGCCATTCATTGATAATAGAAACCAGGGCTCCTTGGAGAAATAGTGGATTCTAGGATCCAGGAAATACAAAATGATTCTGGAGCATCTTGAAGTGCCAGAAATTAAGGAAGTGCCCCCTCCCCAAAACAGAGGCCTGTCAAAAAGACATATGAGCTTCCATGGCCAACACTGGAACAAAATAAATAAAGAGAATATTGGATGATAACACAAATAATAATATAAAAGTCCATGAAATTATGATATAAATAGATGATTAAGTAAATGAATAAATGGGGAAATGGGCAAATATTTCTTACAGAAGAATCCCAAATAATAAATATAGAAGGAATGAAGGAAATAGAAAAGCACCACTGGACCACCATAGTAATAATTGCTTCTTGCAGAATCCACTGATAGATGCTAAAATTTAGTGAGCAAAATGTGAAGGAGAAATAGGATAAATGAATAGCCTGAAAGCATCTCTCCCATAACTTATTAATTGCCATTGTGGTTTTTAATATGTTCCCAGAAAGTCTTTGGTATTCCTCCCTACAGGAGGTGGACCTTAATTCCCCTCCCCTGAAATGTGGACTGATCTTAGTGACTAGCTTCTAATGAATAGAATATGAAAAGAAAAATAAAAAATAACAGAAAAACCTGGCAGACAATAGCGTAATAAAATGTTTGAGGCTAATATCGCCACTAATAAGTCACAATGATGTCATGTACCCTCTGGTATAATGTGATAATTAAGGGCACTTCATCTCTTTAATATTTTTCCCCTGAATTTATAACCTCCATCTAACCATGAGAAAACCCAAGACAAACACAAACAGAGGTACATTCTATAGAATACTTGTACAGTACCCTTCAAAAGCGGCAAGGTTAAACACCAAAAAAAAAACAGATTGGTGGAAATCAAGGCGATATGATGACTAAATGCAACGTGGGATCCTGGATTGGATCCTGGAACAGAAAAAGGTCATATTTTCATATTTGAAAAGCTGGAGAAATCCAAAGAAACTCTGCAGTTCAGCTAATAGTAGTATTGAACCAATGTGGATTTCTTAGTTTGGATAAACATGCCATGATTATATAAGATGTTAACGTAAAGGGAAAATGGATGGAGGATATACAGGACTCTGTACTATTTTTACAACACTGTAAATCTGAAATCATTTCAAAATAAAACTTTAGAAAGAAAACAAGTTAGCTAGTAACATATGTCAAATGAGTAATAAAGACCAAAACCGATAAAGCATACCACTGTTGAGTATGGACCTTATCAACAAGGGAGCAGATTAGAAATTGGATGTTGGAGGAGTAGTTAGGATTCGGCGATCTAGAAAGTAAGAGGAAGGTGTAACAGGAACAGAATTGGAGCAGCAGAAGTTCACAGCTGCTTAATAAAGTCCTGAGTGAACCAGTCCAACCGAATCTTGGGCTGGAGAATAACAGAGGGCAGAGTTAGCAGGACTCTCTTATTGTATAAATAATGGCTTTGCAATGTAGGTACATGATTTAATTACTTGCAACATTTATTTTTCTAAATGAAAATATCTTTGCCTTTATTCCTAGATAAAAGGATGAGTTCCTTACTATCATCCAGACATTGTCTCATCAACTTGTGTGACTAGTAAAAGTGCGCCTGTGATGATTTGGTTTGGGGCATTTTTTTCAGCTGTCAATTAACCTGTTACTGCCCCAAACAGTTGATGAAACATCTATTTGAGTCAGTGTCTCAGAGGGAGTTTAGGAGGAGACGTTAGATCACAGCATCTGAATGAACTCTTATGAGTGGGTTAGAACACTGAGAAATGATGTAGGCTTCCTGGATGACTTTTTTTTTTTTTCTTCTTTTTTTAACAATTGTCAGTTAAAGTCTCTCCCAAGTGCTCCTGAGTCGCTATACTCAGATACTGGCTATTTCCCATCACAAGGCGGCCCCTATCCAAAAGTCTTGTCATCTTTGTGCTTGAGGGATTTGAGCCATCTTTACTGGAAATGTTAGTAGTGTTTCTGATATGATTTAACATTTATTTTAGTTAAGGAGTCTGCCTGGAATGACTGTGGTATTGTATATTGTCACATCCCCTATAATCCCCGTCTAGAAAGCTTTCTATGGCACTCAAAAGCCCTCTGTGGTCTTCTTTGATGTGCAACATCTTTTCCACTTCATTTTATGGGAGACATTTTATGGGAGAAATACGAAGCCAAGTCCTCTAGGGCGTCGGCATGCTACTTAGTTGAAGTTCGACTAATGATAGGAACTGCAGATGAAGCACGGAAGCTAATTCCCTTCACTATCTTTGTTTCATTGATGATCATTAAATGCCACTGGCCATGTGTTTTGCAGTATCAATCCCGCCAGCCAAATGCAAGCACAAATTAACCCTTCTCATTGCAATCAGCCATTACAGACAGACACACACACACACACACACACACATAGATTCACACACATACTTAGCTTTCATTACAACAGAGAATCAAGCCTGGAAACAACGGTCTGCTTTGGGAGAGGAAAATTCTGTCTTTTCTGCTGGTAATGAAACGTGTAAAAAGGTACCCATGAAACCTCTGTCTCCTAGGAATTCACTGCTGCTCAATCCAAGATTTCGCTGGTAACAAATTCTGGGTAGGGGGTTAGGGGGTTGCATGGCTGGAGGTGTCTCATCCAATTCCATGCAAAATCTTGACAGCACGTGACACAGTAACCCTGGAAAGTGAGCATATATTTTGCACCTCCCAACAACATGATCAAACATGGATAACTCTTAATCTCCTTTTGTTCTTAAAATTAATTATGGGCTGGTCCAGAGAGCACTGAGGATCAGCTCTTGCCTGACAAGAGTGTCTCAGTGTAGAGGTTGGCAGGAAACCATTTCCTAGGATATGGACTTAATTAAACTGAAAATATAGAATGTTGAGGTTAAAACCTTAGATTCACAGTGTGGTTTGATTCAGCGAGGAAAAAAAAAGGGGGGAGAGCTTTAATCCAAGCAGAAAACGATGGTGCAAATGACTGTGAATTTGATGGCAATGAGGGATCCCAGCCAGAGTCCCAGAGGCCAAGAGAGAGCCCAGGTAATTGTAATCAAGGGCTCTCACCAATTTTTCCCTACCTGCCTGGCACCTTGGCCATGGCCCAGAGGGGCTCCATTCGTTTTACAGAGCAGTATGATGCCCATTCAGACTTAGACATCACTGTGGAAATTGAAACAAAGGCTTCTTTGCAGAAGTGGTTTTCATCCCATGGACACCCCATATTCTGAAGGGAAAAAGGACTGTGCCCCAGTCCTGATTTTTCCTGGCTCTGCCCTGCTTATGAGTTTGCCTGCATGAATTCCCTTACTCTCCCCACACGCCCAAATCCTTTTTCCCTGGTGCACGCACGTGCACACACACACACACACACATACAAAACTCCTTGAAACTGAGTCCCTAAGAAAACGGAGACACAGGCCTCGTTTTTATGCACAGTGCCAAACAGGAGCAAAAGCTGTCTGCCCCTACTCATAAATTCTCTTTCATTGCAAGAAGAAAGCATGCTCTTTCTCTGGCTCTCTTGCACACACACTCACACACATCCACTCCCAGAAATGTTCCGACTTTCAGCACATGATCAATAGGAGGATACCCACTCAGGAAAGTTGCAGTCGCTGGTTGCATCTAGCAGGCAATGGAAACTGGCAAAGCTTCATTCTGGAAGAGCCATCGGAGTGATCAGCAGGGAGCCTGGCTTCAGTCCCCAAGAGAGAAGACGTGTGAGCACTGACCAGGGTTAGTTGGTCCCCATGCGGTCACATCGTCAGCCCAACTTGTCACAGGGTGTCCTGACATGCTAGCTTGACATTAGATAAATAGATACACAGGATGAGAAATCACGGAGGAAAATAACTGTACCCAGCAGAGAGGGACAGGGAGACATTTCTGGATCCCTCACCTTCTTTACTAAGAAAATCATTCTCTGGCATCCCAAAATGCCAAAGTGAAAGTCTGATAAGGTTAATGGATTTGATTATCTCTAAAGAAAAAGGAAACAATAGTCAAACAAAAAAGTTGTTTAATAGGAAAACAATACCCATGTCTCTTTCACACCTCAGATGAGAAACTCAAAAATCAATTTACAAAGAAAGTTCTTGCTTTTCTTGTGAATTAGGAACTCTGCAGATGAAAAATTCCTGTCTTTGACTTCAATTTCTGCCGCAAAACTGAGAAGCAGCTCAGTTGGTCTTCTCGAAAGCTCCCATTGTCAAGTTGAGGGCATATGATGTCCAATTTTTTTTTTTTGATAAGATGGTATTTTCCTACCTCATGCATACCCCTTCCATTTTCCTGCATGCTTCAACAAAAACATGCAAGACCATTCAAGCGGATTTTGTCATCTATCTCTCTAAACATCATGCCCAAGTCCAACCTGAACAATTTTGAATATTCCTTAATGAAGTCATTTTCTTTGCTTAAAAAAAAGCAGTATCAGGCTTTGAAATGTGATAATTCTATTATCTCGGCTCATTACAATTACCCTCTAAATAATCAGTAATTACCTTCTTTGAACTTCTAGTTCTATCTTGGGTTACAGCTAAAAGATTCAGGTCAGAGGAATGAGGAGTCTCACTCTCCATGAAGATATTTGTTCTTAAATATGTCTTTCAGTATGCACCCTCTCATCCTTTTCTGCTTTGTTTTCTTTACTTGGGTGATTTTCTCTTCACTAGCACTCTCATTTTCAAAGAATGGTGTTTGTTTTAAAATGAAAAAGGGACTTCCAGAAGGAGGAAGACACCACCTTTTAAAAGGAAGAGAAGAGATACGTACCCCACTCACACTCCATCATGTGTTATTTTGCTTTTTCCTCATCATTGATCTCCAATCAGTGGTAAGGACACTGAGGTACACAAAGTTTATATAACTCAGGCACAGCTCAGCTGAGAGGTGTAACTCCAATCCAAGCTTTTGAGATTCTAACTTCCCTGTCCTACACTGTGAAGCTTCCCAAGGTCATGAAATGGGTGTGTGAGAACTAGCAGAAAAGATCTAGGATGTCTGAAACTAGGCATTTTTTATTTGCCTTCCTTTCCAATGAAATATTAAATCCTTAAAAACAGCATTTGAATCGTTTAATCTTCGGTATTGAATATTAGTGTTGTAAGAGTTTTTGTTCTTGTTTTTGTTTTTTTGAGCAGTAGTAAGAATCAGTTAATGTAAAATAATATAAAATATTAGCAACAAGGACTTCCCTGGTAGTTCAGTGGGTAAGATTCCGTGCTCCCAATGCAGGGGGCCCAGGTTCGATCCCTGGTCGGGGAACTAGATCCCATATGCATGCCACAACTAAGAGTTTGCATACCACAAGGAAGATCCCACAGCTAAGACACGGCCCAGCCAAAGTAAATAAATTAAATAAATAAATAAATAAATAAATATAAAATATTAGCAACAAATAAATGTATGTTTTTTAATGTCAAGAAAAATAGAATTTCACCCTTTTAAGCATCTCCTGGATCTTTATTAAAAAGTGCCAAGAAAAGAAAAATGGCAGTGCTGAAAGCCAGAAATGTAATAGAAAGAATCTGACCCTTTAATTACTCAAGCTAAATGGAATTTAGAAGCACATCATGAATGATGAAAAATCTTCCTTTTCCTGTTGGGAAAAGAAATTTTATATTTTGTATTATTAACAACAGCAAGAAATGCTTTTTAAATCTAAATTCTTTGTGTAAGGCATCTACAAATAGATCAAAAGGCAAAGAGTCACTTACTACCTACAAATATAAGTATAATCTCAGTATCTTTCCCTTAAAAGTCCAACTCATCCAACTTAATTTACTGACAATGTGAATTAAAACTTCATTTATAGAGGAAGATACCTCGGTAATTGTATACAATAAAATCTATACAATGATGAATACATAATATTTAACTGAATTCTCATTTATTATTTTTTAAATTATAATACTTGTCATAGAGTGAATATCAGAGTACTGTTACAAAAACCAGCTGAATATCATACCTGTGTGAGAAATAAACTATATAAAAAAAAAGGAAGTAGTAATATATTGCATATATCTGGTTATAATGTATGTGTATGTATATTGCTTCTATATCAGGGGTTGGTAAACTAAACTCAAGGGCTAAATTGTGCCCCACTGCTTGTTTTTGTCAATAAAGTTTTATTGGAACACAGCCCTGCTCATTTGTTTGCATACTGTCTCTGGCTGCTTTCATGCACACACAATGGCAGAAATGAGTAGTTGCAGCAGAAACAGTCTAGCCTGCAAAGCCTAAAATATTTATTTCTGGGCCCTTTACAGAAAAACGTTTGCCAATCACTGATCTACATCTCATACATAACTACTTAGTTTTTGTGGAATTAATTTTCATTAAGGATCTTTCCTGGATTTACTGCAGTGACAAATTCTGAAGTTAATTGATGAACACGTAAATTTATATACTTGGATAAACTCTGTGATTATGTTTGTGTTCAGCATGATAAAACTAAGTACATGTATAAACATATATAAATATATAATATATACCGACATTATATAAATCCTAGAAGTATACATAGAGATGTGTCATATAAACAAATATTCACACATGCAGGCAAATGTTCATATAAACTCTCCAAAAGATTTGAAGTTGCTTTTTGCTACCTGTGAGGCCTTGGCCTTTTTTTTTTTTTTTTTTTTTTGCGGTACACGGGCCTCTTACTGTTGTGGCCTCTCCCGTTGCGGAGCACAGGCTCCGGACGCGCAGGCTCAGCGGCCATGGCTCGTGGGCCCAGCCGCTCCGTGGCATGTGGGATCTTCCCAGACCGGGGCACAATCCCGTGTCCCCTGCATCGGCAGGCGGACTCTCAACCACTGCACCACCAGGGAAGCCCGCCTTGGCCTTTCTTGGCCTCAGTTTCCCCATTGGTAAAATGGTGATAATAATTGTTATATTATTGTGTACTAGCATAATATTGCCATAATGATTAAAGAAATGAGTGCTAAACGGAGTGCCAAGCACAGAGTAAAGACTTAATAAATGTAAGTTACTAATATTTTAAGTTGCTTTATTGACAATCCTTGCCCACAAGGAGGCACCTCTATCTCTGAGAGAAGGTATGTGACCTTTCATAAGGGAAGATTAAAAGTAGTTATCAGAATGTTAGCTTTGCCATCAACCGTATGAAAACCAAAGGATGTGCTTTATCAATGTGCCAAAGATCTGAACCCCAGGTTCTTGTCAGAACTTAATCTAGATTAGCTCTTCTTCTACTCATGCAAAAGGAAAACGCAGGATGATTGGAACATACGTAGGGTAGTATAAGGCAAACACTAATCATCCATTCTTATAGCCTTTTAAAAGTTTATTTAGCATCAAGTTTGCTAGTGAAGAGAAAACATCATCTAGGATATGTCTCCTTCACCTGGCATCAATTTATCAGGTGCTAGGGAAGACCGCTGGGGCATCACAAACAGTAGACTAGCTCTATATGAAATTGCTGTAATTGGGCATTTTGTCCATCCCATGTCATTTGGAGTCTGTTTTTTCCTTGTACCTCTTTCTCTCATCAGCTCCACCTGATTTTTGAGTTCCTGATGCCCGGTGTTAATTTCTTGGCTCTATCTCTGTTTTCTCTCTTATATGGCTTTTGTCACCTTCTATATATTTCATGATCTCAGTGTTCAACTCTGTTTTTCCTTCGCCACAGGGAATGAATAAGATTAATTTGCTGCTTCTCCAGCAAAGCCCTCACCACCAGCCCCCACCAACCTTCATCCCTTTGCTGGTGTCACACCAGATAGAATAAAATACTTTCACTGAATTAAAATCTAACCTTACATCCTTATTTTTGTTTAGGGTCACTATAAGAAGTGTCTACATGAAGTATGTTTTTGCATCTTCTAACAAGTTTTCTTTTGAAGGATTCGTCCATTGTTAATGAGGAACTCCGATGGTAGGATTTGTATTAGACTGTTTCGCACACAATTTAACGCCAGACACTTTCTCTTCTAAATAACCGAAATGTGTGGGTTTTTTCGGACTATGAAGGCACTGTAAACTTTTCTTTCTATTAACTATCTATCTGTTGGCTTAATAACTGGAAGCTCAGGCTAAATTTGACATTTGAATGTAATTACTGCCTAATCGAAGTTTCTCTGAGAATTTTTGTGATTTTCTATGAAGTCACAGATCTCTTTTGGGAACCTAGGAGAAATATGAAAACAACCCCCCAAAATACAGTTTTTAAAAAATTTTTGCATGCCATGATTTCTGAACAGAATCCTAGAATTAATCATTACACTTAAACTTTTAGTGAAGTGATGAAGGTATATCTATGGCTATTAGCCATCCTGAATTTTCCTGGAATCTTAGTTGAACAGACTGTCCAAAACTTTGACAGTGGGAAGAGGGGAGGCATATACATTTAAGGACAAACTAAGCACCATTTACAGAGTGGAGTTAGGTATTATTAAATACCATGGCTATTGAATTAGTTCCTCAAGGTGAGGCAGGTTCATTTCACTGTGACCAGGGATCTCTAGAAGCTATGGAATCTCTCAATTTTGAGCAGACACATTTTAATTGAGGTATAATTGACATATTACATTATATTAGTTGCAGGTGTACAATATAATATTTCAACATTTGTATATGTTGTGAAATGATCACCACGAAAAGACTAGTTAACATCCGTTGCCATACTTAGTTACAAATTTTTTATTGTGATGATGACTTTTAAGATCTACTCTCTGCCAACTTTAAAATATGAAACCCAGTACAGCTGTCCCCCTTATCATCCATGGTTTTGTTTTCCACTGCTTCAGTTTCCCATGGTCAACAGCAGTCCAAAAATATTAAATAGAAAATTCCAAAAAGAAACTCTTCATAAGTTTTAATTTGTGCACAGTTCTGATAAAATCTCATGCCATCCTATTAGTCACTTGATAGTCCTCTTGGTTATCAGATTGACTGTTGAGGTATTACAGTGCTTATGTTCAAGTACCCATATTTTACTTACTAATAGCCCCAAAGTGCAAGGCTGGCAATTCGAATATGCCAAAGAGAAGTCATATCTCTAATGATTAATGATGTTGAGCATCCTTTCATGTGTTTGTTGGCAATCTGTATATCTTCTTTGGAGAAATGTCTATTTAGGTCTTCTGCCCATTTTTGGATTGTTTGTTTTTCTGATGTTGAGCTGCATGAGCTGCTTGTAAATTTTAGAGATTAATCCTTTGTCAATTGCTTCATTTGCAAATATTTTCTCCCATTCTGAGGGTTGTCTTTTCATCTTGTTTATGGTTTCCTTTGCTGTGCAAAGGCTTTTAAGTTTCATTAGGTCCCATTTGTTTATTTTTGTTTTTATTTCCATTTCTCTAGGAGGTGGGTCAGAAAGGATCTTGCTGTGATTTATGTCATAGAGTGTTCTGCCTATGTTTTCCTCTAAGAGTTTTATAGTGTCTGGCCTTATATTTAGGTCTTTAATCCGTTTTGAGTTTATTTTTGTGTATGGTGTTAGGGATGGACTTGAGGACATGGGGAGGGGGAAGGGTAAGCTGGGATGAAGTGAGAGAGTGGCGTGGACTTATGTATACTACCAAAAGTAAAATAGATAGCTAGTGGGAAGTAGCCACATAGCACAGGGAGATGAGCTCGGTGCTTTGTGTCCATCTAGAGGGGTGGGATAGGGAGGGTGGGAGGGAGATGCAAGAGGGAGGAGATATGGGGATATATGCATATGTATAGCTGATTCACTTTGTTATAAAGCAGAAACTAAAACACCATTGTAAAGCAATTATACTCCAATAAAGATGTTAAAAAAAAGAGAAGTCATAAAGTGCTTCCTTTAAGTAAAAAGGTGAAAGTCCAGCTTTGCCTTCACACCTCAAACTGCAAAAGATACAGCCACAGTGCATGATAAATGTTTAGTTAGGATAGAAAAGACATTAAATACATACAGTAAGATATTTTGAGAGAGAGAGAGAGACAACACTCACATAAATTTTAATACAGTATATTGTTACAATTATTCTGTTTCATTATTAGTTATTGTTGCTAATCTCTGTGCCTAATTTATAAATTAAACTTTATCTTAAGTATGTATGCATGGCGAAAAACATATGTAGGGCTCACTACTATCCACGGTTTCAGGCATCCACTGGGGTCATAGAACATATCCCCCCATAGATGAGGTGGAACTACTGTATTACTAACTATAGTTAATACTGTACATTACATTCCCATGACTTATTTATTTTATAGCTGAAGTCAGTTCTTTTTGACTCTCTTCACCTATTTCACCTACCCACCCCACCTCCCACCCCTGGCAACCACCAGTCTCTTCTCTGTATCTATGGGCTTGGTCTACATATATATGAGACCATACAGTGTTTGTCTTTCTCTCTCTGACTTATTTCCCTCAGCATAATGCCCTCAAGATCTATCCATGTTGTTGCAAGGGGCAAGATTTCATTCTTTTTTATGGCTTAATAGTATTCCATTGTCTGTGTGTATATTTAACATCTTCTTTATCCATTCATCCATCAGTGGACACTTAGGTTGTTTCCTTATCTTGGCTATAGTAAATAATGCTCTAGTGAACATTGGGGTGCATGTATCCTTTCAAATTAGTGTTTTTGCTTTCTTCAGACAAATACCCAGTAGTGGCATTGCTGGATCATGTATATGGTTGTTCTAGTTTTGAAATTTGAGGCACCTCCATGCTGTTTGCCATAGCGGCTTTCACATTCCCTTCCCTCCATATACTCACCAACACTTGTTATTTCTTGCCTTTTTGATGATAGCCATTCTAACAGGCATGAGGTGATATCTCATTGTGGTTTTGATTTGCATTTCCCCGATAATTAGTGATGTTGAGCATCTTTTCATGTACCTGTTGGCCATCTGTAAGTGCTCTCTGCAAAAATGTCTATTCAGATCCTTTGTCCATTTTTTAATCAGATTGTTTGGGTTTTTTGCTATTGAGTTGTATGAGCTCTTTATATATTTTGGATATTAGCTGCTTATCAGATATATGATTTGCAAATATTTTTTCCCATTCCATAGGTTGCCTTTTCATTTTGTTAATCATTTCCTTCGATGTAGTTTCATTTGTTTATTTTCGCTTTTGTTGCCTTTGCTTTTGGAGTCAGACTCAAAAAATCATCACCAAGACTGATACATATTTTTTATCATGAGATTTTTCTGACTTTTTTATTCTTATGTTTCGTAGATGAATTGGTCATAGTATTAACATACCATACACTCTCAATAAGTAATCACCACTTTAAAATGTATGTGATTATGCCTCTACACATGTTGAAAAAAAAGAACTCCTTGGTGAAAATGCATGGAGAGAAAATCAAGCATTTCGAAATCTGTATATTGTTGTAGAGATCCATTGATATGGTATATTGGTATTTAGTTTAATAAAAATATAAAAGGGAAATAATAGTCCACCTGTAAATAGTGATTTTTGCATAAGGTAGAGGGCTAGATCTTGGGAAGTGCAAAACATGTAATAAATAACACTTACTTAAAGGAAATCACCATCCTTTTTGTGGCTTAAAACAAACATTTATTATCATCCCTCTTGGTTGTGGGAATTGACTGGGCCCACCTGGATGGTTTTGCTTTTGGTCTCCCATGCTGTTGCAGTCAGATGGCAACAAGGCTGGAGTCATCTGGAGGGTCTTTCCCTCACATGTCATGTCTGGGCTGGGTCGGCTGGAGTAGCTGGGGGCTGGCTGGGCATTTCTTCTCATTCTCATGCTCTCCCCATGCAGCCTTTCCACGTGGCTTCCTTCATTACCTGGCAGTCTTGGCATAGCTGAACTTCTCACATGGCAACTGGCTTCCCCCAAGGAAGTGGACCAAAAGCTTAAAATCATTTTCAATGGATAAAATAAAATAAAATAATAGTTTAATGAACACTGATCCCCATGCCAGATACTATGAATATATTTTATTTCATTCTGATAACAACCCAGGAAAGTAAGTATCACTATTCCTATATTAGAGATGAGGGACTTCCCTGGTGGTCCAGCGGTAAAGACTCCACCTTACAATGCAGGGCACACGGGTTTGATCCCTAGTCCGGAGACTAAGATCCTGCATGCCGCAGGGTAACTAAGGCCCGCGTGCCACAACTACAGAGCCCACGTGCCCTGGAGCCTGTGCGTCACAACTAGAGAAGAGAAAACTCGCACACCACAACTAGAGAGAAGCCCACGCCCAACAACAGAGAGCCCGCGCACGGACAGAAGAGTCCACGTGCCGCAACTAAGACCTGATGCAGCCAAACTAAATAATAAAATCATTTAAAAAATAAAAAATAAAGTAAAGATGAGGGAACTGAGAGTCCAAATTGGTACCTAATTGCACCACTCCACATAGCTGTAAAGTGGGCTATCCAGGTTGCTTTATCCCATTTGAATCCAGATTTGCTCGCTCTCTAAAACCCACACCCTTCCTCCTCAGCTAGTCACCTCTTATCAAACCGTGAAAAGTGAAATGGCAATACAAGAGACAAGTATCAGTTCAGTACACGGAATGTCATGAATCGTATGGGATTAGTAGCCAAATTAAAGTGCAATCCGCAAGTTCTCTAGGACTTCAGCAGAGGCAAGATTCCCTATGAAGTAGGATTTCTGAGGAGCTTTCCTTGAAGGGGTTAAGTGATCTAAGTGCTACCAAGTTTTGTCCACAAACTGAAGATAATTTGACAAGGTTTACATTTTATTTTCATCAGATATTTTTGCTTACCTCAAAAATTCTGTAACTATTTTTCCCTTACATAGATATTAAAATTCCAGATCTGTAAAAGGTGAAGCAGATACAGTTTCTTTAAGTGGCTTGGATAGTAACTCTTGGTCATCTAGATATTTTTGCTGATTTCCTTTTTACTGTATTAGACTATAAGACCATTATTATTTAAGCCTAAAAGGGAGTCCAATCCACTAATTAAAGCAGGAAGAAAGGTCTATTTCATAAGAAGAGGCAGTTGTACTTTTCTTTATGAGAAGAATGATGATCATGATACTAAATTGATGGAATATTTTCTCTGCTGGTTGCAGACAGAGAGAGACTGGCCTTGTGAAATCCTAAAATGCACTTCAAACTTTGCCTTATGCCCACTAGATATGTTACCACCAAGTTCAGAGCTTTGTGTCTATGTTGACTCTTATTTCCTACTGTACCCCATCCCAAGTGAGAGCCCCGCTGAGAGACTATTCAAGCAAATACAGGTTCCCGAGAGGGAGAGAAATGACACATACCCAGATGGGACATGCAGGAGATTCATCTTCATGCTGATTAAATTGCCCAAATCAAGTCAAGTGGATCCATGGCAAATTAGGCAGTGGAACCCTTTGTTGAGTTTGTAAAGAGCTGATATCATTTGCTAGAGCTGGAAAAATCAAGTTGCCTGGATAAAGGCTGCATACAAGTTGTCCCAATCATTTTTTTTCTCATTATTCTTTCTAACCTTAGGCTTACAAGTGTTTTAAGACTTCTGTGCCACCATCCAGAGTCTTTTGGTTTGGTAAAAAGCGGAATCCAATGAAACTATCAGGCATCTAGACTAAGACACTGGAGGCAGGGATGTAGACAAGACAACCAGATTCTTCTAGGCATCTAAGGTAGTGCCTGTACACATTGTATTTCCTTTAGAAACAATTACCTTCTGAATGTTTGCCTGCTGCACACTTTACGCTCAAGTGATACCAAACTCTTGCAGTTGGCGTCATACCAAAGTTGGGCTCTGGAACTTGGTTTAGTTCTTTGCTCTGTCGTCCTTCACTTCTCTTACTACTGCTTAGCTTCAAGTTCTAGCTCAAATATCTTCTCCTCCAGGAAAATTTCCAAAGCCCCATTCCATGTCATGAATATTTCTGTCATGTTCTGGAAATAGTCCGCTGGAGGCATCTGTATATCGTGTCTGTCTCCATAAACTTATGGAGAATAAAGATCATTTCTTATTCATCTTTGCACCTCCGTGCCCAGCTCCATGCTTGACTTGTACTTGGACCTCAGTAGTATTTGTTGAAGTAAAGAATGGATGAGACAGGTACTCAACGAGGCAAACCAGGGAGCTGGATGTCCCAGGCGCCAGCAATGTCCTCTGCATCCCTTAGAAAGGGTCGCTTGTACAGGAATTTTGTTCAGATTAACTCCATGTTGCCTCACAGAGGCATAACTCCAATTTTTAACTTTCTAAAGTTCAAAATTGCTATGGAAAATACAATTGGAAGGTTCTAAAAATTAATTGACTCTATTCTGCTTCCCTCAGGAGTCATGGGAAGAGCCAAGAGGAAAGAGGTAGAAACTGATGTAACCAGAGGGGTTCAAATGGTCTCAGAGCTAGAGTGGGAGTTTCTGATTCTCCCCAGAGAGGCACTAAATCCAGGAAAGCAGACAGAATGGAGTGATACCAAAGTAAAGTGGTATGCTCTCCTGGCACAGGAGAAAAGACAGCAAGCCAAAGGGGTCAAGCATAAATGGAAAGGAATTCAAGTTAATTTCCTAGAAGAACTGACACTATTTGAGACTTGTTTGGACGTGCCAGGTTTTCAATAGCCACAGGCTGAATGGATAATAATGCTGACTGCCTTGCTGTGCTTTCCAGAGATGGGCAGTATACGCTGGCTGGCTCCGTGGCAGATCGGAAATGAGGAACCCTGCGATGTTAGCTGTCAATGATCCCAGCGCCGACCAGCAGATCACACATTTATTTAAGACCAGCAGGAAATGAAGTGGGTGTCATGGCCCCCTAAGGCTTTCTGATCAGCTTGGAAGACAAGAAGGCAAGGAGATACCATAGACAGTCTTCCAAAATCAGTGAACCTTTATTTGCATCTCCTTAGGAAATAGGAGATGGTGCCGACAGGGAAGGACAGGAGGTCATTTCCTTCACTGTCACACTGGAAAGCCCCTAGGAGCTTAGTCCCAGCCTTCCTTGCTCCAATGCTGCTATTGGAATTAGATCTTCTGCAAAAGGCTGCTTTTGCAAAAGATGCTACTAATGTTTCCCCTTGAGTTTAAAGAAGAAAGAATCAAAGAATTGTTTCATCTTCCATAGCCTCATCATCAGTGAGTAGGATTCATGACCCTGGAGTGAGTGAGGTTTGAGTTTCTTCAGGTCAAATACTGTCCATGAGAGCAAGGCATGGAGGTTGCCCTGAGCTATTTAGAGATTCTCGTGAACAGAAGTGATGAATTGCGGTTCCTAGCTGCATACTGAATATTTCCTATTAGCTCACTATCCTTTGCAGTAAATCAACTTACTCTCCATTACAATAGATGGCAATAGTGCATTACTTGTCAGCAACAAGCTGCCATAATAAGGCTCTTTCAGGCAGCCTCTCAAATACAGATTGTGATGTCTGGAGAAATAGAACTGCTTTTTAAAAAATTATGAGCCATGGCTCTGTAATAAGGTCAGATCCAGTATTTCAACAGGAGGGTCCCTGAATTTTCTTACATCATAACAAGTAATTTATTGCGGAGAGTGTGATGAAAAGTCATTATTTAATTGAAAACTATTTATGAAATTGAGGTTCCATTAATTCAGCCACAAAAATATAGCCTCCAAAATGTTCAAAGCCTACAGAAGCCACAAATTATCTGGTGGACTCTAGAAACAGCCAGAAGGCTTGGATTCACAGCTTGCCTCTACAGCTTACCAGCTGTGTGACCACAGGGAGGTTACTTAGACCCTGTCCTTATGTCCCGGTCTAATGAAGGCGACAATCATCCCTCCTATATGGAATACACGATTGTGGATTAAATGAGATAACATCTGCAATGTGCCTCAAAAACACCTACAACACAAGTATCTGATCGATGTTATTTAGTATTATCTTATGCCCAATGTTTTTAAGTCTGCAACATTGTAGGGCCAGAAGCTCCATTTAATTCAAGGAACCAGGGAATGCCTGTTCCTTATCTCTTGCCCTTCCCCTCAAGCCAGTGTTGATCTGAATTCTCAGGAAATATTCCAGGGGGGGTTGAATTTTGAGCTTCCCAAAGGAACAAATAAAGAGACCAAAGTCAGCTTGTCCCCACTGGGTTGGCATCTGACAAACATTTGAAATGTCTCTGAGGCATCACAGAGAACAGCTGAAAATCACATTGTCAGCACGAAATGCATCAAAACCGTCGCTGGCTTGAGCCACCCCCGGGAGCATCCCCATCCAGTGTCATTTGTGCAGGATCACGCTTGGCCCTGGCAGGATGGGGAGGAACTCACCATCCCATATGGTATCTAGTTTGTAGTAAGCACTTGACGAGAAAGAGATAATGACAGGAATAGCCCTTCTTCACCCCGAAACAGGACCCCGTTAGGGACATCTTGTCACCATTGTCACCACTGACACAAATTCTGATATTACTTTGTGCTGCGGAAAACGTGAGGAAACTCATTGTGTAGCTAATGGGAGGCTATCTTGCCTTAGCAGTGGACGTGAAGGAAGTCCACTGGTGGTGACAAGCACACCGCCCCAGCTCTCTGTAGGTGTGTTGCTAATATGGAGAAAGAACTGATACATCCACTTCAAGTTATTTTGCTTGTGCTTAATTCTTCTTCTCTAGCCAGAATCTTCCCTGTACCTTAGTATAATCCAGATTCAGTGGTACCCTTATTTTTCCACTCGGCTGGGTGATGGATATGTCCCCTCCTATCAAAAAGTTCTCTGCAAACTTTGGGAGGAATTTCCATCTAGGAGAACCATGACTGGTCCCTCCCTGCTCTCTGGCTGTAAAAAGCCCCTCCTGTTACACGTCACATGAGCCTTGAATAAGTCAGCTTTTTTTTTTAATTAGTTAATTTAATTTTATTTATTTTTAGCTGTGTTGGGTCTTCATTGCTGCACGTGGGCTTCTTTCTAGTTGCGGCGAGCGGGGGCTACTCTTCGTTGTGGTGTGTGGGCTTCTCACTGCGGTGGCTTCTCTTGTTGCAGAGCACGGGCTCTAGGTGCGTGGGCTTCAGTAGTTGTGGCACACGGGCTCAGTAGTTGTGGCTCGTAGGCTCTAAAGCTCAGGCTCAGTAGTTGTGGCGCACGGGCTTAGTTGCTCCACGGCATGTGGGGTCTTCCTGGACCAGGGCTCGAACCTGTGTCTTCTGCACTGGCAGGCAGATTCTTAACCACTGCACCACCAGGGAAGCCCAAGTCAGCTTCTTAGTGACCAGGGTAGACAGGGTCTCTGGATCAGTGGTTTGTAAGAAATATAAAATTGCTTTCAGTTTCCTCATAGGTTTAAGGCTGTGCTATTTCTTTGCAGAAGGAAGCAGGTTAATGATGGGAGGAGGCAGGTTTCCAAACTCTTGAGAATTTTACAAAGGTCAGCCCAAAATGTAGCTTTTTCTTTCTTGAGATTTCTTGGCAAGTGTCAATATTCTGGTTAGCTAGGATGAAATAAAATGTTCATGCCTGATTACTCCAAAGCAATGAGCAAGATCAAGTCCAGTAAAATGTCTTCAAGCAGGACCAACATGTTCCACAATGTACATGATGCGTGATAAACCACATCTTCTGTTGCTTTTGACACTGATGTCTTTGGGTTGTACTTAGTAGTGTCTCCAGTTTGACACTCACACATTTTCCTGATAGCCTGCCTCATCATTCTGCATAAAAGACTGGGTTAGTGGTAAAATGTTCTGAATCACAAAACCAGCTAAAAATGTTCTGAGTTAGGTCTTTTGGCTTGTCACTTCAAATTGTTAGCCTACATGAACCCAATTCCATAAAAAACTGCCTGATGCATAGGTAACATATTATACTTCACATATGTTCTAAAGGAATCTAAAGACAAATGTTCTAAAGGCCTGAAAATAATAGCTGAGCCTTAGATGAATAGGTAGTTATTGTTGACTAGTAAGAGACTGAGGTTCCATACTCTGCCTATTATTCAGGTGTGTCCTGCCATCCACCCCTCAAATGACCCAACCCCTCTAAGCCTCCTTTCTCATCTTCAAATGAGAATGAGAATATTCCGATCTCCTAGGGTTGTCATAATGATTAAATAAGCTAATCCACAAATGGCACTTACCCATGTGCCCACAACACAGTAAGCCCTTAGCATTACCCGTGACAATGGTGATGATTTCTATTTCACTTTGCATTTTACTACACGTTTCCATTTGTCTGGGTCATTTTTGCAAGCTTAAATGGTTGGTTTCCCATCAAAAGAAACACCAGGCTAGGTTAGTGGTGTGCTCTGGACCTGCAAGGGTGGTTTCCGTGCATCCAGTCAGCATGTGGTTCCTACAGGATAGGGCTCCTTATGTACTGCTCATCTTATGACACCATCAGTATGCTGTAAGTTTCAATATCTTGGACTGATGGGGCGAGTGAAGTCTTGCATTTCTATTCCCACTGAACTAACTATAGCTTTCACAGGATGGTGGTTGAGAGTCTGTGCTCATGGGACTTCAAATAAACATTTCATTGTAGTAAAAACAAGCTGATTCAGACATAGTGGATGAAAGCAGCTAGACTCAAGCCTTGCATTGTAGACCCACCCCTCCAACTTTATCTACCCAACAAGACTTCGGTTGACAAAGGAAGACATTTTTCCTTTTCTCTCTTCACTTAACATCTCCTGACATGCAATCTCTGTAATCATTAACACTTGAAGAGATCCTCTTCCGCAGTTCAATGAGCCACTTCTGTGAGAACTGTTGAGTCTCCTTCCATCCATCCCCAGAGGTGCTCTTCAGCCTGATTCTCCTTCCCAGGGTTCTTTTACTCTAATTAGGCAGGGCGCCCCCAAGTCACCTCTACTTTCACAGTTTTTTGTTTTTTTGTTTTGTGTCATCACTTTTTCTTTTTTTTTTTATTCAAACAGAAAGTCACAAAAGTTATAATCATCCTCATCAGTTCACTCAGTCTCATGTAATTAATTTTTTTTCATCTTGATCTTTTGTTAGCACTGTTATGAATTCATCAGTTTTCCATTAGAGTTCTGAAAATGCTTATTCATTCAGTTCAGCTGTATAGTCAGTTACCAGAAACCTGTACTTGTCAGAGTCTTTTCCATGAATTCCTTGAAGATGAAACCCTTTTATAGGAACATTTTTGCAAAAGCATCAGAGTACACCCAGAACTGTCTGTAAAAGACAAAAGACTTAAAAATGACCATAGTTAAAGATTTGATGAAAGTTCATAATAATGCAATTGACAAGGAAATTTAGTTATTTCTGAGATACATTTTAAAATATTAACTAGAATTATGACTTATAACATTGTACCAGAACATATAAGATTAGAAATTTCATGTAATGTCTGAAACATTTATATTAGCATATTTCCATACAAATAACCCAAAGAAAGTTTAGTATTAGTTTTTTAAAATTTTTTAATTTTATTTTATTTATTTTTTTATACAGCAGGTTCTTATTAGTCATCAATTTTATACACATCAGTGTATACATGTCAATCCCAATTGCCCAATTCATCACACCACCATCCCCCCGCTGCTTTCCCCCCTTGGTGTCCATACGTTTGTTCTCTACATCTGTGTCTCAACTTCTTCCCTGCAAACCAGTTCATCTGTACCATTTTTTCTAGGTTCCACATACATGCATTAATATACAATATTTGTTTTTCTCTTTCTGACTTACTTCACTCTGTATGACAGTCTCTACATCCATCCACGTCTCAACAAATGACCCAATTTTGTTCGTTTTTATGGCTGAGTAATATTCCATCGTATATATGTACCACATCTTCTTTATCCATCCATCTGTCAATGGGCAGTTAGGTTGCTTCCATGACCTGGCTATTGTAAATAGTGCCAAAGTGAACATTGGGGTGCATGTGTCTTTTTGAATTATGGTTTTCTCTGGGTATATGCCCAGTAGTGGGATTGCTGGGTAATATGGTAATTCTCTTTTTAGTTTAAGGAGCCTCCACACTGTTCTCCATAGTGGCTGTATCAATTTACATTCCCACCAACAGTGCAAGAGGGTTCCCTTTTCTCCACACCCTCTCGAGCATTTGTTGTTTGTAGATTTTCTGATGATGCCCATTCTAACTGGTGTGAGGTGATACCTCATTGTAGTTTCGATTTTCATTTCTCTAAAAATTAGTGATGTTGAGCAGCTTTTCATGTGCTTCTTGGCCATCTGTGTGTCTTCTTTGGAGAAACGTCTATTTAGGTCTTCTGCCCATTTTTGGATTGGGTTGTTTGTTTACTTAATATTGAGCTGCATGAGCTGTGTATATATTTTGGAGATTAATCCTTTGTCCATTGATTCATTTGCAAATATTTTCTCCCATTCTGAGGGTTGTCTTTTCGTCTTGTTTAAGGTTTCCTTTGCTGTGCAAAGGCTTTTAAGTTTCATTAGATCCCATTTGTTTATTTTTGTTTTTATTTCCATTACGCTAGGAGGTGGATCAAAAAAGATCTTGCTGTGATTTATGTCAAAGTGTATTCTTCCTATGTTTTCCTCTAAGAGTTTTATATTGTCCGGTCTTACATTTAGGTCTCGAATCCATTTTTTTTTTTTTTTCCAGTACGTGGGCCTCTCACTGTTGTGGCCTCTCCCGTTGCAGAGCACAGGCTCCAGATGTGCAGGCCCAGTGGCCATGGCTCATGAGCCCAGCTGCTTCACGGCATGTGGGATCTTCCCGGACCGGGGCACGAACCCATGTCCCCTGCATCAGCAGGCAGACTCTCAACCACTGCGCCACCAGGGAAGCCCTCGAATCCATTTTGAGTTTATTTTTGTGTATGGTGTTAGGGAGTTTTGTAATTCCATTCTTTTACATGTAGCTGTCCAGTTTTCCCAGCACCACTTATTGAAGAGACTGTCTTTTCTCCATTGTATATCCTTGCCTCCTTTGTCATAGATTAGTTGACCATAGGTGCGTGGGTTTATCTCTGGGCTTTCTATCTTGTTCCATTGATCTATGTTTCTGTCTTTGTGCTAGTACCATATTGTCTTGATTACTGTAGCTTTGTAGTATAGTCTGAAGTCAGGGAGTCTGATTCCTCCCACTCTGTGTTTTTCCCTCAAGACTACTTTGGCTATTCGGGGTCTTTTGTGTCTCCATACAAATTTTTAGATTTTTTGTTCTACTTCCATAAAAAATGCCATTGGTAATTTGATAGGGATCGCATTGAATCTGTAGATTGCTTTGGGTAGTATAGTCATTTTCACAATATTGATTCTTCCAATCCAAGAACATGGTATATCTCTCCATCTGTTGGTATCATCTTTAATTTCTTTCATCAGTGTCTTATAGTTTTCTGCATACAGGTCTTGTGTCTCCCTAGGTAGGTTTATTCCTAGGTATTTTATTCTTTTTGTTGCAGTGGTCAATGGGAGTGTTTCCTTAATTTCTCTTTCAGATTTTTCATCATTAGTGTATAGGAATGCAAGAGATTTCTGTGCACAGTTTTTTATATTGAACATGTAAATGCACTTAGTAACTTATTTATTTATTTTACTATTTATTTTGCTCAGTCAACATTCCTTGTCTGAGGTACAAGTTGATAGATAATCCAAGGTTTAAGTGATTTTGAAATAATGAGGTTTCAGTTGATTCCCTCTATGCAGGACAGCTTATACCACCATCAAGTGTTTTTCTTCATATGTTTGTTTTCTCAGTCCTATTAACATATCATGGATATATAACATTGCATACGTTTAAGGTATGCAACATTACTTGATCCATGTATATATTAAGAAATGATCACCACAATAAGTTAGTTAACTTCTATCACCTCATATAGTTACAACTTTTTTTCTTGTGTAATGAAAACGTTTAAGATCTACAATCTTTGCAAATTTCAAATATACAATACAGTATTGTTAACTGTAAATCCATTCATATATGGCAAACTAATATTTGACAAGGGAGCCAAGAATAGTCAATGGAGAAAAAACAGTCTCCTCAATAGATGATGCTGGGAAAGTTGGATTTTCACATGAAAAAGAGTGAAACTAGGCTCCTATCTTACACAACTCACAGAAAATTAACTCAAAATAGATTAAACATTTAAATGTAAGACCTGAAACTATAAAACTCCCAGGAGAAAACACAGGGAAAAACCTTCTTGACATTGGTCTTGGCAATGATACTTTTTGTATATGACACTTAAAGCACTTGAAAAGAGCAAAAATAAAGAGGTTGGACTATTGTTTTATTAATAAAATAATAATGATGATAGCTAATGTTTATTTGTTCTTACTGTATGGTAATAATGTGCTAATTGCTTAACATGCCTTGTAACATTCAATCTTCATAATAGCAGAATGAAGTAGATGCTATTGTTATCCTCATTATGTAGATGAAAAAAGAATGAGGTTAAGAGGGTTGAATGACTTGCCAAGTGACAGACAAGAAGAGATGGTAAACTCAGGATTTGAACCTCGGTGGGTCCAAATTCCAGTTTCTATATGTAACCACTATATTCAGATGATACACTGACCTCATATCTTTCTAGTCACACTTATCTTTTTCCATTACTTAATTTCCCTTCTCTACATTGTAGAGAAGGACTGCGGTGATTGTGATTCATTGTGGCATAAGGAATTCATGTATTGAACAAATATTTATTATGGCCCGTGTGTGTAAAGGTGATTTCAGCTGGTAGAGAGGAAATAAAGTAGATACATGAAGGATTATTTTCTAAACTCTCCCAGATAATTTCTTTCTCCACATCTTACATGTTAAGTACAATTTCTCTATCCTGCTTTCTCCTGTAGAGACTCTGCAGCTTTTTGTACTTAACAACTCTTATTTTACCCTATGCAGTGCTGTGCAAAACAGTGTATAAGATACTTTAAAGATCACCTCAGGTAACTTTCCTGTAATGTTTGAATCTGAAATATTTTCCCCTAAACCCTCAATTTTCCATACAGTCAAGCTGCTAAATTGCCTCTCTGAGAGGAAGAAATTACTCTATTGATTTGATTTTCTTTGTTTCCTTAAGCAAGTATAAGATATTACCAATTTCTTTTTAATCCCACCACTATTGCCATGTCTCCCTCTTCCCTTCTAAAACTCTAGACAATTTTCAACATTAAGTACTTGGCAGAAATTTTAACTTTTAACAAATGGGGAAAAGTTATGTGTTCTAATAATTTAATTAGCATCCTTAAGCCTCTTTAAGAACTTTCTAACCCAGGTTAAAATCAAAAGAGCAGCAACAAACAAACAATCACAACAGCCAGGAGTTGGCATCCTTGTCTTCCTTCTATGTTTCTGTGTTTATTGTTCGTCAAGCAGCTATTATAAGGCTGCCTTAAAGATATCCCTTAAGAACCAGAGACAGGTGTTTTTTGTTTTGTTTTTTTCTTTTTTTAACTTCTGTATGTGGTAATGAGTCAATATGAGAAAATATAGACCTTTGTGTTTTGAACATTTATCATAGATGTGGCACTTCTTTTGGAAAAGATGCATTTGAGCTCTTGCTTTCTGTAGATCAGAGTTACTCAAAATTAGAAGCAATCAAGTAGTTAATGAACAGTTCCTTCCCTGAACCTGGATCATGACACAATTAAGTCAAGAGAATATCATGTAGGGATAATTTCTCTCAGTTACAGAACAAGTAAAGTATTATAAGGATTTATGCTACTTCTTTAAATAACTGAATCCAATGATTCAAGAGCTTGAATTTGATTAGGTGCTTGTGACTAGAATCCCAGCTCTGTACATACTCTGCTGACTATGCAGCACCTCCTATTACGTTCTGC
The DNA here is from genome assembly GCF_964165515.1 of Mesoplodon bidens. NCBI lineage: Eukaryota > Metazoa > Chordata > Mammalia > Artiodactyla > Ziphiidae > Mesoplodon > Mesoplodon bidens. The sequence goes on along the minus strand of NC_138181.1, from coordinate 14,679,300 downwards.
TTTGGTCAGAAGTTTCTCTATAGAATTTGGTCAGATTTTGAATGTCTGTTCACCTTCATTTTAGAATATTCTGCTTATTCACTCTCGAGGTGGGTTTATGATTGAAGTATATATTGGCGTTGTTCTGTGCAGTCTGATTTGGTCTGTTTCAGAACCTCAAAAGTAAGTATTTCATCAGTTTACATGAGATATATATTAGTGATTAAAAACATGTGCACTGGAGGACCTTCAAGATGGTGGAGGAGTAAGACGTGGACATCACCTTCCTCCCCACAAATACATCAAAAATACATCTACATGTGGAACAACTCCTACAGAGCACCTACTGAAGGCTGGTAGAGGACCTCAGATTTCCCAAAAAGCAAGAAAATCCCCACATACTCGCCGTGTGGCTAACAGGGTCTTGGTGCTCCAGCCGGGTGTAAAGCCTGAGCCTGGATTAAAAACCTAAATGTAAGGCCAGACACTATCAAACAACTCTTAGAGGAAAACATAGGCAGAACACTCTGTGACATAAATCACAGCAAGATCCTTTTGGACCCACCTCCTAGAGAAATGGAAATAAAAACAAAAATAAACAAATGGAACCTAATGAAACTTCAAAGCTTTTGCACAGCAAAGGAAACCATAAACAAGACGAAAAGACAGACCTCAGAATGGGAGAAAATATTTGCAAATGAAGCAACTGACAAAGGATTAATCTCCAAAATTTACAAGCAGCTCATGCAGCTCAATAACAAAAAAACAAACAATCCAATCCAAAAATGGGCAGAAGACCAAATAGACATTTCTCAAAAGAAGATATATAAACTGCCAACAAACACATGAAAGAATGCTCAACATCATTAATCATTAGAGAAATGCAAATCAAAACTACAATGAGGTATCATCTCACACCAGTCAGAATGGCCATCATCAAAAAATCTAGAAACAATAAATGCTGGAGAGGGTGTGGAGAAAAGGGGACACTCTTGCACTGCTGGTGGGAATGTGAATTGGTACAGCCACTATGGAGAACAGTATGGAGGTTCCTTAAAAAACTAAAAATAGAACTACCATATGACCCAGCAATCCCACTACTGGGCATATACCCTGAGAAAACCATAATTCAAAAAGAGTCATGTACCAAAATGTTCATTGCAGCTCTATTTACAATAGCCCAGAGATGGAAACAACCTAAGTGTCCATCATCAGATGAATGGATAAAGAAGATGTGGCACATATATACAGTGGAATATTACTCAGCCATAAAAAGAAACGAAATTGAGCTATTTGTAATGAGGTGAATGGACCTAGAGTCTGTCATACAGAGTGAAGTAAGTCAGAAAGAGAAAGGCAAATACCGTATGCTAACACATATATATATAATTTAAGAAAAAAAAATGTCATGAAGAACCTAGGGGTAAGACAGGAATAAAGATACATACCTACTAGAGAATGGACTTGAGGATATGGGGAGGGGGAAGGGTAAGCTGTGACAAAGCGAGAGAGTGGCATGGACATATATACACTACCAAACGTAAAATAGATAGCTAGTGGGAAGCAGCCACATAGCACAGGGAGATCAGCTTGGTGCATTGTGACCACCTAGAGGGGTGGGATAGGGAGAATGGGAGGGAGGGAGACACAAGAGGAAAGAGATATGGGAACATATGTATATGTATAACTGATTCACTTTGTTATAAAGCAGAAGCTAACACACCATTGTAAAGCAATTATACTCCAGTAAAGATGTAAAAAAAAAAGTGGTGCTGGGAAAACTGGACAGCTACATGTAAAAGAATGAAATTAGAACACTCCCTAACACCGTACACAAAAATAAACTCAACATGGATTAAAGACCTAAATATAAGGAGAGAGATTATAAAACTCTTAGATGAAAACATAGGCAGAACACTCTATGACATAAATCACAGCAAGATCCTTTTTGACCCACCTCCTAGAGAAATGGAAATAAAAATAAACAAATGGGACCTAATGAAACAATTTTTTGCACAGCAAAGGAAACCATAAACGACGAAAAGACAACCCTCAGAATGGGAGAAAATGTTTGCAAATGAAGCAACTGACAAAGGATTAATCTCCAACATATACAAGCAGCCCATGCAGCTCAATATTAAAGAAACATACAACCCAATCCAAAAATGGGCAGAAGACCTAAATAGACATTTTTCCAAAGAAGATACACAGATTGCCAACAAACACATGAAAGGATTCTCAACATGACTAATCATTAGAGAAATGCAAATCAAAACTGCAGTGAGGTGTCACCTCACACCAGTCAGCCATCATCAAAAAATCCATAAACAATAAATGCTGGTGAGGTTGCTGTGTGGTTGCACTGCTGGTGGGCATGTAAATTGATACAGCCATTATGGAGGTTCCTTAAAAAACTAAAAATAGAACTACCATATGACCCAGCAATCCCACTACTGGGCTTATACCCTGAGAAACCATAATTCAAAAAGGGTCATGTACCACAAAGTTCATTGCAGGTTTATTTACAATAGCCAGGACATGGAAGCAACATAACTGTCCATCAACAGATGAATGGATAAAGAAGATGTGGCACATATCTACAATGGAATAGTACTCAGCCATAAAAGGAAATGAAGTTGAGTTATTTGTAGTGAGGTGGATGGACCTAGAGTCTGTCATACAGAGTGAAGTAAGTCAGAAAGAGAAAAACAAATACTGTATGCTAACACATATATATGGAATCTAAAAAAAAATCGTTCTGAAAACCCTAGTGGCAGGACAGGAATAAAGATGCAGAGGTAGTGAATGGCCTTGAGGACACGGGGAGCGGGAAGTGTAAGCTGGGACGAAGTGAGAGAGTGGCATGGATATATATACACTACCATATGTAAAATAGATAGCTAGTGGGAAGCAGCCGCATAGCACAGGGAGATCAGCTTGGCGCTCTGTGACCAGTTAGAGGGGTGGAATAGGGAGGGTTAGAGGGAGACGCAAGAGGGAGGAGATACGGGGATATATGTGTACAGTATAGCTGATTCACTTTGTTATACAGCAGCAACTAACACAACAACGTAAAGCAATTATACTCCAATAAAGATGTTTAAAAAAAAAACCAGAACATGTGCACTTCTGTGAATAAAAACAAAGATTAGTTGTAACAGAGAAGAACAAACCTGTCTCATATAGGATCTATTCCTTCCGTTCTAACCCTGTGCCCCTTGCCTGTGCTGAGTCATGCTGGCTCTGCACCTTTTGTAATAGAATGTTGCCTGTAGCCCAGAATATACAGGGTAGCCCATCCTCAAGGCTCTGCCTCACAGCCTTGACCTTTACAGGTGTTAACACTTTTCCATTCACATAGAGATAAAAAGTTGCAGAACAGAAAACAAGTGTTTCATTGGAGGTTTATAGGAACACTGTGATCAGACCTGCCTGGACAGCTGCAAAAGGATTCCAGCACCAAGAAGTTTGTAACAACCAGCCACACCCCCCTCCCCTTTTAGTATAAAAGAAGCCTGAATTTTATCGTGGGTAAGATGGTTCTTTGGGACACTAGTCCGCTATCTTCTTGGTCTGCTAGCTTTCTAAATAAAGTCACTATTCCTTGCCCCAACACCCAGTCTCTCGATTTGTTGTAATGTTGTTTGGGGAGCAGTACCAGCTTGGGCTTGGTAACATACTTAGAAATTTCCAATATAAACACACATGCATTTATATTACATACACAACCTAAACTTGAAATATGAACAAATTTCACTCTCTCACATACACACACACACACAACTTGGGTTTGTTCAGATTAAATTAGAAAAGTCTAGAATATATTCTTCAAATAAAGTGATTCTTTCCAACCAAAATGTTTTCCCTGGTTTTTACATACCTGAAATGATCTTCATATTGAGATAAATCAGAGCACTTAACTAAAGAATGAGTTGAACATTATTGACCATAATGTCTTATGTAGAATTTTAGACTTTGGGTAGTATTTATGTGGCTGCTCATAACTATGAAAAATAGCCAGAGAAGTTTATTTGTCTTTACATTATATCAAACCTTTCTTCTTTATTACTATATAGGCTGAACAGAGCTGTGAATGACCTGTGATTGATGGAGAGAGCTTTAGGTGAAGGCTAAAGTGCCAGACAGTGGCAGACCTTGTAGGTACAGCCTTTTTGAATACTATAGAACCTCTCACCACCAACACCCCGCCATGAACTTCTGCCATTCCTGTACCAATTCTTATCCCTGAGCCTTTCATCTTTCTTTTTTCTCCCAATCTTTTACTCCCAGTTGCTAAACATGGAAAGTCGTGAAATTTCCTTTTCTGTCATCTTCTCACTCATCTATCCAAGTTCACTTAGATGCGTGGACTGCCCAGAAAAACTTTTATTTATCATTTGTTAACACCTTTAATATCTCACAGGAGGTGATTCTAAATCCTTTCTGTAGCCTTCGGATGCCCAGGGTCATCTCTATATGCCTGACTCTCAAGAGGTGACCTTTTTGTTTGTTTGTTTTCTTCTTTACCTTGGTGAGAAATTCCACTGCATCTAGCATCAATTCCTCATCTCATTTCCACTTCACCTAACAACAGAGGCTTCCCACCATCTCAGTATCCTCCATCCCCATGGATGTTGCCCTAATCTCTCTTCCCTCCTGTCTTGGAGGACAAGACATCTTTGTGTGTATTATTGACACTATAGTCTTTTGCATCTCTCAAGAACTTCTTTCTAGTTCTTTTAAAAACAATTTTAGTTTCTAACTTTCTGTTGGCTTTTTTTCCCTTTTGCTTTTTACTGTGTTCAAGTCTAGTCACATAAAAATAACTAAAAATTAACAAATGAAAAACACACTAGTATATACTGGTAAGAATTTAGATTAGAATCTCCCCCTTTCCTCTTGGAAACTACAGAAAGAAATATTGAAAGAAAAAGTGCCAGCAAAAAGGCTCACATACTCTAAAGTGAAACGAATATGGAAAGCTGATGGGGCAGGGTTGTAAGGGAGCTGGCATGGCATTTGACATCAAGAGTAGCAGTGAGCTGTGCAGGAAATGGTAAGGAATCCGAGTGTGGGATTGCCCAGAAAGCACTGGTAACAATCTACTTCCTGAAGATAAAGGGCAGCATACGCTAAGGTACAACAGCTGAGAACAGAGCTGGGGATTATCCAGAAGCTTCAGAGATGGCAAGAAAAGTGACAGGGGAGGCTGGGACCAGCCATGGCTGATGTGAGAAAGTATTTTATGAAATAACCCTGAAATAAATCCCATGGAAAGAGCCACCTGTGAGCCCAGAGCTGGTAGCAGAAACCCTCCTGGACCCAATTAATTTTGGAAAAGGGTGGAGGCCTCTTGAGAAGTCACATAGAGAAACACAAAGAAATGTCATACTGGAGTCAACAGTCTGTATATCTAGCAGCAGAAGATAAACCCTTGATTTGTAAGGATTTTTCCTTGCCCCACACATCCTCCGTCCCACCCACCATGGAAAACTGCAAACAGCAGGTCCAGAAACATCTAATCCATTTATCCTTGAGTCGTAAAAGAACAGCGGCACAGAATCCATACAAAAATACTATTACAAAGGTGTAAAAAAGCAGTTAAGCTTTCCGACAAGAGAACAGTCACCAGAAAAATATTGCCAAGTTGCAGCTGAAGATTTAGCCAAAGACCCCACCATTAAAATGAGTTATGAAGCAATCACTGCAAGAAGGAAGACCACAAGGCAGAAAAATAAGAACGCAGGGGGAAATGGCCACATGACAGGGAGAAGGGAGCATGAGCTGATGGAACCCAGAGAAAAAAGAGAAGAATGACAAGAGGATCACGGAAACGAAGGTTCCTGGAAAGAGTACAAGGAGAGTGACTGTGGCTGTCAGTAGCCACTAAAGGGACAGAGTACAAATGAGAAAATAAAAGAAATAAAATGGTTGGAGAGTTAGAAGGGATACAGAGAAGACAGGCAAAGGGCAGGCAACATATTTATATTTGGAATTCTTTTTTTCAAATTGAAGTAAAGTTGATTTACAATGTTGTGTTAGTTTCAGGTGTACAGCATAGTGATTCAGTTATACATATATATCGGAACTCTTAAAAATGAAAAAAAGCAATGGAATGAAACAAATGTTTTAACATGTAATTCAAAAAAAACTTTTCTGAAAGTAGAGAAACTTTGAACCTACCTTTTGGTCCCAGAAGAAAAATGGACCAGAACAGTCAATTCTGTGATGCATACTAGTAAAGTTTTTGAATGTTAACGATAATAAAAGAATTTTCCAGATACAGGACACCAAAAAAAAAAATAATAATTCTAAGGAAAAAAAGTCCTTTATATAATTAAACTAACATCAGACTTCTCTCTCTACCATGATACCCAGTGCCAGAAAACAATGAAGTAGCCCCTGAAAAATATTAAAGGCAAAAAGAGCATGAGTCACAGATTTTCTATCTAGGCAAGCTATCCTTTAAGCATATAAAAGATAAAAAGCCATATACAAAAACTACAAACTAACAGTTTAAAATGGAAAAATTCAGAAAATACTTTTTTTATAAGTTCTACTTGAAGAAAAAAATTATAGGAATTTTACTCAGTCTAGAAATGACTGGGGAAGGGTTAGCAGCAGACTGGTGGTGAACAAATACTCTGTTTTGCTACAATTAAAATTAAAACCAATGTGAGAATAATGGTAACAGAATGAAATACAAGACGGCTTGATAACATAGAAAACACTAACAAAAAGAAGAAAGTGAGGGGCTTCCCTGGTGGTGCAGTGGTTGAGAGTCCGCCTGCCGATGCAGGGGACACGGGTTCGTGCCCTGGTCCGGGAAGATCCCACATGCCGCGGAGCGGCTGGGCCCGTGAGCCATGGCCGCTGAGCCTGCGCATCCGGAGCCTGTGCTCCGCAACGGGAGAGGCCGCAACAGTGAGAGGCCCGCTTACTGCAAAAAAAAAAAAAAAGAAGAAGAAGAAAGTGAGAGGTGCAAGTAAAAACTTGCAGATGCCACATCGTTAGTAGCTGGGAGGTAAAAGATAGCCTTTAGAGCTGGCAAATCAAATAGTGGAAATATAAGCATACTTAAGGGTGCGTTGGTGAACATAAAGGGAAAATACCGTTAAGTCATTGGCGGGACAGGGAGCAGAAAAGAGGGAGAGGAAGATGGATGAAGAACATAAGACGATATACATTTTCTAATGCACATACAAAGAAACTAAAATAATAGATACCAGGTATGATCGTAGTGGTGATCATCTGAAAATGTGAACTTTTTAAATATTGAAGGATGTACAATTTTTAAAAATAAAAGTCAACATAGTAGAGTCGGCCCTCAGGAGAAACCGGTTAACCAGAGCCTAATCTTCTGGGGTAATTATCAGAGCCTAGTTGACCTGGGGGAAAGGAAATACTCAACTCCAGCCACCTCTCCCGCATCCTCCTCCACCCATGGGGAGAGAAAAAAACTGAGAAACACTTGTGAATTTCACAGTCTGGATGGATAGATAGGGTCAGGAAAAGCCTGAAATCTGATCAAGGACTAGAGAATACTTCTCCTTCCACCATACCTCACACCATGTGACTGAGAGCCTATTTACAGCAGTGAACACATATATTCTTAGTTGCTTATATTTGCATAAAGAAAAATCAGTAAATATATTCAAGAAAATGATACATGTGGTTACCTGTTGGAGGCCAACAGGCAAAAACCAGAATAAATGAGGCTTTGCCTTAAAGGGAGACAGGACCCTTTTATATTGGTTTGATTTTTTTTAAAAAAACCAAACTGAATGTCTTACCTGCAAAAAAATGCATTTTTATTACTTAAAATAAAAGTTTAAAACAGACGTTAAATATTTAGATAGAAAATAAATTGCATTCCAAATGTGAAAATTTCATCAGAAAACTGTCCTTTTGGGAATTCCCTGGTGGTCCAGTGATTAGGACTGCACGCTTCCCCTGCAGGGGGCACAGGTTCGGTCCCTGGGGGGGGAACTAGGATCCCTCAAGCTGATTGGTGGGCCAAGTGGCCCCCCCCCCAAAAAAGGAAACTGTCCTTTGATCCTGTTGTGCCTTCATACTACCACCCTACTTCTTTTTCATATACACACAGACTTGTTAACAGAGTAATAAATATTATTTCAATAAAAGTGTGAGTAAATTATATCAGCTTTTTTCTACTTCCTCACCATCTTCTGCTTACCACATTAATATTTGCAATTGACTTCCCAATGTCACCCATGATCTTATGTGGATGAAGCTATAAAAATTACTACATTAATAAACCTACTTTTACTTAGCTGTGTAAATGCTGTAGCTACAGCAAATGTTGGTGAATTGAGAATGTCAGGGAAGCTTGCTATTTAGAGGAAATCAGAAATGAATCTTTTACTTAGTACGTGATATTTAACTCCTAATTTATTTTTCTCATGTTGCAATTTTTGGTAGTTTCAATGTTGTTAAAATAATGTTAGATGGAATGATTTTGATTTTTGAAATGACATTTCAGGAAGAATATGACTTTTTGATTACATTATTTTAAAATGATCTGTGACTGTAAGTAGGTGTGTATTTACACAGGCTTCACAAAGTGGTCGTACTCTAGTTCAAGGGCGGCAGTTCATGCATTACAATTCAGCCACCTCACTTACACACCACATAGTGTCCATTCATGGAAGCTCCTTCATCTTCCATCCCAGGGTCTCTTCTTAGACCTCCCTACCCATACACCCACCTGTTTTGAAAATGTTTGTTATTAAATCCACAAGCTCATTGGTATGAACTTGCTTCCTCTGGTTAATGTCAACTCCATTTTCCAGACTTAGTGTGCTGTAAAAGAATCTGAAATTGTATTTTGTCTAAGGTAATAGAGGAACACTCGTTTTCATGATACAATTGAAAGAAAATGGGTTTTAAAAGTAAAAACAGAACATATAACCTTAAAAATGGCCTTTGTTTTCCTTTTGGTGCCAGAGCTTACTTCATTATGTTAATTCCAGAGGGCCAGCAAAAGAAAACTGACTTAAATTGAACAGTAATCCATAGTGAAATTGACTAATCCAGTTTCACTTATTACCAACTCTGTTAAATGCAAAAAGTAGTACATTGAATTAAAAATAACAAAAGAGTACACGGTGTTTCTAAATTGAAATTGCTAATACATCGGAAAGCCTAGGTCTTTTTGCTAGGGTGTGCATGTAGCAATAAGGGATGTGTGTGCAAATGGGAATTTTGCAGGCTGTTCTTATAAAAACCTGTAGGAAACTCTTATCAAAATTCAAAAGAGTAATCGTTATCTCAGGCAAATCAAAGAAGCATTTTTATCTGGCAAAACCAAGCACAAACAAAGAAAAGCACGTAAATAGCAATTAGGAATTTCATTAGGAAAAGCCATAAAACAAAACAAATTGTTCACTATACTATGTAATGAACTTCAGCTTTGTGTTTACCAGACACCTCACATCCATACATTTCCTGCCCTTCCCTGCACATCAGCTTCTTAGGTACAGACTCAATGCCAATTAAAGAATCATTCTCAAAGGTACAGAAGAGTATGTACAGTTTATCATTTATCTAAGGAGGAAGGGAATACAAATACTTGTGTGTGTGTGTGAATGTATATATCTGTGTATGTGTAGGTATACACTATATACATATGTATATAATATATATATATACACACACACACATATATATCTTTGCTTACATTGTTAAGGGTGCCTGCGGTGGGTAGGTGAGAATAAGGTAAAGGGAACAACAATTCAAGCTAAACCTTTTTGACTATCCCTTGTTTTAGAAATCAGACTTTGAAATCATGTACATGTATTACATAATTATAAAACAAAATTAAAATTTGAAAAATAACCTTAGAAATAAACACTAAAGTGAAATAAAAAATAACTGTGTGATTCAAAGTTTGGCATAGCCAGTCAGAGAAGAAATATTTCAAGGGACTTTATAATTTAGCCACACATCCATAGTGGAATAGATCCCAAAGGAAACAAATTGCAAAATAAAAAATGTGGTTGTTTTCAGTAACCATATCATTGGTGGTAATGTTATATTATTCTTATGAGGCCTTTGTGTGTATAATGTGAGATAAAGCAAATGAGTAATTAAGGCATTACTGAGAACTAAGGCATAACTGAGAACTAAGATTTGAGGCATGGGATAAATGAGATACTGATGTAAGGTCAATAATATTAAGTAAAATCTCTATAGTCTTGATTTTTAATTGGAAAATCAGTATAAATTCAAAATGCATCTTATTATTTATTTATTTATTTTTACTTTATTTTATTTTATTATTTTTTTAAATTTATTTTTGGCCCTGCCATGAGGCATGCAGGACCTTAGTTCCCTGACCAGGGATCAAACCTGTGCCCCCCCTCCAGTGGAAGAGCAGAGTGTTAACCACTGGATCACCAGGAAAGTCCCACATCTTACACTTTTTAATGTGTACTTTCTAGTTCTGCCCACTGGAAAGGTCTAAGAACAATGAATGACCAAATAGTGGATTAAAACCCCTAGTGCCTAACTGTGGCCTTGACACACCAAAACCAATTGAAAAAACCCCAGGACTTCTCAAAGAAATAGCTGTTACCAGGCAGGAAAATATATCTTAGATACTTTTCAAAATAACCAAGGAGAGGGTACCTGGAAAAGTGAGGATAAAAGGAAACAAGATGAATATTTCTACACGAGAAAGCAAGGCAGCTATCACATAAGACCAACTGGGTCAAAAAAACTTAGGAACCAACCTAAACAGGTACTCACAGGTTGAAGATGAGCCAATCTGAGCATCAGTAAAGATAATAATTGCAGTGGCTTGAAAAATATTAAACTATTTAAATCCATGAGTTTATAATGATGCAAAAAATGTCATCACCTTTGGAAAATATTAAGACTAACTCATTACTTTGAAAACTCAGAGATAAAAGAAAATAACCAAGCATTTAACCCTTAAGAGCTATACCTTAGGGCAACCAAATAGTTGATGAAGACAAGTTTCTCTTTATAGAAGTATTCACAGTAATGATTGAAGAAAGAATGATAGAATTAGACTATTACCGTTCTATAACCTCTAATGAATTAATGCATCTAATTAATGATTTTCAGTTGCTACTACTATCATAACGGGAAGGAAAACTGGAAACTGTATACCTTCTGTCGGAGGAATACACCACCACCTATGTATAAATTGGCCTGGAAAAAAATCAGACTTGAATATGATAATTACCAATGTACATGAAATGCAGAGAACATCAGAGCATGTGAGTGTTATGGAGATGAACTCCACAGCACAGTCTGCAAGAAGTTCTACTGGAAAAATGACAATTCTATAACAATAACAAAAAAAATGTAAAAACAGAGAAATAGAGGATGAATCTGTAAATTAGAAGACACTTAAGAACAAGTTATTGCAATAACACAACACTGTAAATCAACTATACTCCAATAGAATTTAAAAAACAATCTTTACACAGAACAAATTTATGGATACCGAGGGGGGAAGGAGGCTGGGATGAACTGGGAGATTGGGATTGACATATATATATTACTATGTATAAAATAGGTAACTAATGAGAATGTACCGTATAGCACAGGGAATTCTACTCGATGCTCTGTGGTGACCTAAACGGTAAGGAAATCTAAAAAAGTAGGGATATATGTATACTTACAGCTGATTCACTTTGCTGCGCGGCAGAAACTAACACAACATTGTAAAGCAACTATACTCCAATAAGAATTTTAAAAATAAATAAAATAAAAAACAGAAAAAAAATATCTCTACACAATCCAAGGAATGTGTTTTGTATTAAAAACATGGTATTGGGACTTCCCTGGTGGACCAGTGGTTAAGAGTCCACCTTCCAATGCAGAGGATGTGGGTTCGATCCCTGGTCGGGGAACTAAGATCCCACATGCCGCGAGGCAACTAAGCCCACATGCTCTAGAGCCCGCACACTGCAACTACTGAGCACGCATGCCACCGCTAGCAAGAAGCCCAGAAGCCGCAACGAAGATCCCGAGTGCCACAAGTTAAGACCCGATGCAGTCAAATAAATAAATAAATATTTTTTAAGATAAAAATGTGGTATCAATTGAAATATGACTGGAGATATTTAGGGAGAAAATAAATTTAGTGTATTAAGAATTCTCATAGGATATCAAAATTATCAAAGAAATCCATAAAAGCATCTATGTGAAATTACATGTGCATGTACAATAAACTCGAGAACATTTATAAATAAAAACTTTTAAGTTTGAAACACTTCAAAAAAAACAAAGGAAAGATGTTAACCAATCACAATGCATGGCTCTTGCTTGGATCCCAATTCAATAGGCAAAGAGTGAAAATAATATAGAATTGGTGAAATCTGTGTGATGTACGGGCTGCTGACTCTGCCCCAGGAACTTTCCCTCAGTCTATCCAGGTGGTCAGAGGCAGTAGTTCTTACCTGGGTCTTCCTGCGTAAAAGACCAGACGTCCCAGGAGGTAACTGTCAACCTGTGAGATGTGACAGAGGATAAACACCTTGTTTCCTTGACCAACTGTTCCGACATTTGCCCCCCACGTCTCCGAGGGCCTCCAGCGGGGTTGAATCCTTCCTTCACACAGTAGTGCCTCTCCATTGACACACTCTTCCTTGACTTCTGTCCCCTCCACTTGCCCACTTCCTCCCACTGGTGTCACCCTCCAAAGTGACATCCAAGTCTTTGTCTCAAGGTCTGTTATTTTGGGGACTGTGGGCTAACACCCTGGGAATGTTATAATAATAACATTTTTTATTTGGAGGGTGATTATAGGGTTGATGCTATGCTTTTTAAAGGGGTCCTTTGAGAGATGCTCTTTAGGACATTTACAGATAAAAGTATATGATGCCTGGGATTTGTTTCAAAATAATTTATGAGAGGGTTGCTGGGCGAGTGGGTGGAGTTACAGACACGCAAGATCGCCTCTGATTTGATAATTGGAGTTATGTGATGGGTACGTGGAGGTTTATTACACTGTTATCACTACTTTTTATAGGCGTTTAATATTTTACATAATAAAAAGCTTTATGAAATTACATCCACACTAAAGGTATCTCTGGAGGGGTTCAAAGAGAAAGTAGTAAAATTGTTTGCCTCTGGTAAGGAGCAATAAGGAGGCAGGAAAATATGGTGGGAGGAAGGTTTTTCAATGTATAATTTTTTTAATCCTTTAAAGCTGGACTAAGAGAAAGTATTACATTTTCAAAAAAAATGTTATATATAATAATAAAGCTGCAGCATTTAGAAGAGAAAGTAAAAAGCAGTATGATGGATCACAGCAGTTTTCTGCATAAAATCTTTCAAATGTAACCCATTGACGTAAACATAAGGACCAAAATCTTTTAACACATCCTAAAAGTCCCTACAGGATCTCATCCGTGTCCATCTCTCAAGTTTTAGCTCTTTATAACTTGATCAACATGCCCCAAACATTTCTTTTTTTCATTTTTGTCAATCTCTTTCCCACCTCAAAACCTTAGCATAAGCAATTTCCTCTTCCTTAGAGAAGCATTTTCTAATCCCAGACTAAGTCCTCATTTCATATACATAAACAGTACCCTATGTCACAATTGTGTTTCATTATTTTTATGTTATATAATATGTACAACAGCTATGATTTTATTCCACAAATCCAGCTGTGTAAGAAACATACCTTTCTTTAATGCCTCTTTCTCCCCTGTTAGAACTTCATCTTAATGAGAACAGATTCTCTGTCATGGTCCCTTTGGAAATTCCAGCACATGGTGTGCACTCACTCAGTATTTATGGGGCAGAGAATGATGAATGGATGGATGGATCGATGGGTGGATGGATGAATTGAAGAAAAAATAAGTAAATGAATGGATGCAACCATGAGCAGAATCTTTTGAATTCCGGCCATCAGTTTTGTTGCGCAGTCAAAGGTTTGAATTAACGCGTGGCTGATCTTTGTATTTCACTGTTTCTGAACCCCAGTGAAAGCTTTGGTTGTATGCTATGAATAAGGAGAAGGAGAATACTCTAATTGTAGCAGATGCCTCTACACTGAGGCCACTCCACTCCCATGCATCATAGTAAAAATCACTCACTGTCTTTTTTAAACTTTAATACAGCAGGCATTGCGGAGGGACCTCTGTCTCCTCTGCCATAATATGGGAATATTAAAACTTCTATACAATATTATTATCAGTGTCAATAAGTAATAATATATGTCAAAGTGGTTTGTACATATCAAGGATTTTAAAATCTAAGTTAGTCTGTACTAGTTCATTGTCCAGACTACCTAGAGGAAGCCCCGATTTTATTTTCATATAATCTTATCTCTTTCATCACGTAAAGCATCACTAACATATCTGTTCAAATTCACTCTGAGTTAGCAGGGACGTGTAAGCACACAAAACCAGAAGTGGGACTGCCTGCAAGACCAATCAACTGAAAAAAATAAATTGACTGGAAAATATATTTAAATAAGCAGACTCTTCTCAGGCTTTCCTACTTGTGGATTCAGTTAAAGGACTAACTTAAAAATCTCTAGTTTTTCTCAGGCTTATAAAACTCAATTTCTCAATTTAAAAATATGTATATTTATATGGCCATGAAATACCCCTTCATTTCTATGTGGAAAAGAGGAACAGTGTGTTCAGAAATGAAGGAAGATTTTAAAATATAGGTCACATAGTGGACCAATAAAAAGAAATCATTGATTTGCTGCCAGCAGGAGGTTCTGTCCTACCTTCAGATAGTTAGAAGTTTTATAGGTTACAGACTGATCAGGTGAAAGCAGGAACATGGAAGCAAGCACATGATGTGTGAAAGAGGTAAATATTTCATTATCAATTGGAAGTAATTGATGGTATCAGGACCTGCTGTTTCAGATCAGCAAGGTCATGGGTGCTTTGCCCTAGTACTTGGACATTCTTCACTCTGTTGGTGTTGAAAAGGGACAGCTCTTGCTCACACAGGAGTTTCAGCAAAAATGTTAACTCTTTACAGAAGCAAAACTATCACAAAAATCACAGAAGAAGCATGACTATTTTGAGCATTGCCTCTGATGCTGTTTGTACTGATGAAAATCAGTGAAAACAAGGTCTTTTAATTTTGGTGCAAAATCTTTGTGGCAAGTTCTTGATGCTACAAGGTATAATATATGCTCACGAAAGCTATTTTCTTTTAATAGGCACTTAATCTGATTTTTTAAAAACCAGCATAGCAGGTGCAAATTTATCCTCATATACTAAGCTGTGTTTTAGGTTAATTAAAAAAAATTTCTAAAGAGATTGAATGTGGTGATTCCCCTTTCAACTAGTTACAATGACTCACAGAATCATTCTTTCTCCTTTTTGTATGGTGTTAACCCGTACATCTGACTCAGCTACAAAATCAGTTGATTCATCAAGCTGAATTATACTTTGAGATAATCTATAATCACTGTAAGAAGTTCTTGTTCATCTTAGGATGTTTATTTGGAGTACCTAACCCAGACTCTGTGCTTATGGTGTCACTAATATTTTCACTCTGGTTGCAATCTATTTTTGCTTACTTATTCAAGTAAGGATTTTGATCTTATGCTTAAAATGGCTTCTTAAAATTGAACAACCTTCAAGTCAGCAAATTCTCAATTCCTCAAGATCCTGCTAAGATTAAACCATGTTTTCTTGAATGTTAAGGTATCAAATTATGCCTGGTTTAACTCCTTGCCTTTTATTTGATTGTTCAGGAAGCATGAATAGTGTGAGATTGGTCTTTAAAAATTACCAGTTGCGCAGGGTCCATTGTCATGGAATTCCATCCACCTCTATTATACCATAGAATAAGCACAGCTGTCATTGTATTTGAGGTTCTTCAACAGGACACCACCCTGACATACGGGAGAGATTTTTCTATGAGAACAACCTGAAACCAGCATTAACAAGGAGATGTGAACTAAATTCAGACAAGGCCCAGTTACTCCCACATCCCTAGAACACAGGCTGGAGAAAACCTCACCATAGCCAAAAGGCAGATCTTTTCAGCAGCAACACTACCATTCAACTCAGTTCAACTCCCCACCAGACATGATCGTTCATCATTTTGACAAGTTTTGCACCAGCAATTGTGATTGTTCACCAAAGAATCATGCATATTCTTGAATTATTTTGTCAGAGCTTTGCTCTCAGGTCTTATTTGGATTATAATAATGGGATCGTGAAGGAGAATACACTCAAAATATCAGTTGGTACCAAGGCAGAAAGTCAGTGCTAAGTGAGGGTTTAGCTCATGGGACATGTCTGTACTCCTTATTCCTTTTTTTAAATTTTAAACATTTTTTTCTTTAAAATATTGATTTTTTTAATTTAAATTTTATTTAGAATATTTAAAAATTGATTTACAACGTTGTGTTAGTTTCAGGTGTACAGCACAGTGATTCAGTTATACATATACATGTATATATGTGTATATATATATATATATATTTATTTATTTTTAACATCTTTATTGGAGTATAACTGCTTTACAATGGTGTGTTAGTTTCTGCTTTACAACAAAGTGAATCAGCTATACATATACATATATCCCCATATCCCCTCCCTCTTGCGTCTCCCTCCTACCCTCTCTATCCCATCCCTTTAGGTGGTCACAAAGCACTGAGCTGATCTCCCTGTGTTATGCGGCTGCTTCTCACTAACTATCTATTTTACATTTGGTAGTGTATATATGTCCATGCCACTCTCTCACTTTGTCCCATCTTACCCTTCCCCCTCCCCGTGTCGTCAAGTCCATTCTCTGTGTCTGCGTCTTTATTCCTGTCCTGCCCCTAGGTTCTTCAGAACCATTTTTTTTTCAAGATTCCATATATATGTGTTAGCATACGGTATTTGTTTTTTCTCTTTCTGACTTACTTCACTCTGTTTGACAGACTCTAGGTCCATCCACCTCACTACAAATAACTCAACTTTGTTTCTTTTTATGGCTGAGTACTATTCCATTGTACATGTATGCCACATCTTCTTTATCTATTCGTCTGTCGATAGACGCTTAGGTTGCTTCCATGTCCTGGCTATTGTAAACAGTGCTGCAATGAACATTGCGGTACATGACTCTTTCTGAATTATGTCAACAGTTATTTTAGATTAACCATTAAAAGAAATCTTTAAAAAGAAAACAGTTCAACTGAGACTGATGACATTTGGGATGCCTTCAAAATATATATATACATTATTTGGTAATGTCGTAACACCAGAATACTTTGATGGCTCAAACAACAGCAAAGAAAGGAAATCCATGAATTAAATGATTTGCCATTGTGTTTATATATTTTCCAAAATACCTGGTGTAGAGGATGAGTCTATTGACCAGGCCTGATTATATAGTGGAAAGACCCTAAAATGAAGAATGGCAGTTTATGATGTAATGGTAACGTGTCAGAGATGTCTCTCAAGGGGCTCCCTCATCTTCAGTTCTTTGCCTTCAAAACAACCGCTGCCTACAGCATGGGGTTTACTATTCAGAATTCTCCAACATACACGCCACACACCACAATCCCACAGTAACGGGTAGGATTATTTATTTAGATATTCCTATACATTGTAATAATTGAGGATTCTTGTCTGTCAGTTTCCTATGGGCTTGGAATTACAAAACAGCCAAATCATTTCAGGTCAAACCATTAAGAATATGTTCTTGAACCCATCCAGGCAAGACAAGATTTGATTAGCAGTGACAAAAATAAAGCGCAGGTCATCCTTGTAGCCATGCTTTGAATTGAATGCTAAGTTCTTTCTGTCCAATGTAGCAAAATTATTATTTTTGTCACATGCTAGTTAGTAAGCAGTTAATGGAACTACTTACACATAACATGGTTTTTACAAAGCCAAGCCAGATTTTAGTTTGTGTCCTCAATTCACTTGTTCTAAAATTATGTCAATATTCAGAAATTTCCCAACAAGGACCTACTGTATAACATAGGGAACCCTGCTCAATATTCTGTAATAACCTAAGTGGGAAAAGAACTGGAAAAAGAATAGATACATGTATACGTATAACTGAATCACTTTCCTGTACACCTGAAGCTAACACAACATTGTTAATCAACTATGCTCCAAAATAAAATAAAATTTGAAAAAATATTCAGAAATTTCTCTAATACCCTATATTTCTTTATGATCATGAGCATTATCAAAGTTGTCATCATCATATTTATACAGACAACAGGGCCCACTCAGGAAGACACAGGCAAAGAGAAAAAATACTTGCAAAGAAGTACTTCCCTTTACAGCAGTGGAATCAAGGTGTTATTTTTTATCTCTAATAGAATGACCATAAGCCCAAGGACTGGTAATTTACCCAATGATACAGCCTCAAATATTTAAAAATTTGTTTGGCAATAGAATGATGTTGTTTACATAAAAAGAAATATAATTTTTCAAATGAGTTTTATTAAAAATGTTAACTACATATTAGACATAGTCTTTATTATTTTGTTTAATAATTGACCTCCAGAGTTCAGAATTCTTGCACTGGAATTTACCAGTGGACTGATGTCATGGGAGGTGTGCTGTGAATATTCATACTTTTTAAATAGCTAGATAAATTGGCTCTATCAAAGCATGAAGCACCTCTTTGTCCTGTCAGAAAAGATGTAGTTGGTTCTTAGGGCTTGTGAGGGGTACACTAGTTGTTGTATTAAAGACATAAAAATTATTTTAAAGTTTCACCTCCGTCTATTAACCCATAGGAAAGAAATTCAGAGAAGGTGATTATTTACCCCCCCAAAATGGAATATGCCTACTATTCAAATTTATGAATTCATGGATTTTTGGGAACTGGAGCCTAATATATGTTTTTATATTATTTTATATAATATCCTATTACTAATCCTCCAGAACCTGGAGCATTGCACATATTATTAAAATACCAACTTGAATTACTTTCACTGGATAAGAAGCAAGAAACCATTGTATATTTTGAGGCCAGAAAGGAAGATTGTAATTGAGACTTCGATTTACCTGCCAGTTTGTAGGATACAGGAGGGCAGCGAGACATGGGCAAAGTCATGCAGTAAAGACATGAGAGCTCAGACTAGTTGGGTTGTCCAGGAAAACAAAAATAAAAAACAAGAATGAGAAAAGACCCCGATAATTATTTGTGCATCTTTTATTGAAGATTACAAAGGGAGTCTTTATTTAAGACGTTAAACTATGGACAGTTCAGAAATGTGTAAAATCAAAACACGTTCAGGATATAGGATATAGGACAATGGTTAAGGATATGGGCTCTGAAGTCAAGAAAATCACTTACTATATGGTTTAAGCTATTTACTGAGTTTTAAATTTTCATTACTAAATGTATATTTCTGGAAATTCAACTTAATCCTTTTATTTTTTTATTTTTAAATTTATTTATTATTTATTTTTGGCTGCATTGGGTCTTCGTTGCTGCACACGAGCTTTCTCTAGTTGCGGCGAGCGGGGGCTACTCTTCATTGCGGTGCGCGGGCTTCTCGTTGTGGTGACTTCTCTTGTTGCGGAGCATGGGCTCTAGGCACGTGGGCTTCAGTAGTTGTGGTTCATGGGCTCTAGAGCACAGGCTCAGTAGTTGTGGTGCATGAGCTCAGTAGTTGTGGCACTTGGGCTCAGTAGTTGTGGTTCGCGGGCTCTAGAGCACAGGTTCAGTAGTTGTGGCACATGGGCTTAGTTGCTCCGCGGCATGTGGGATCTTCCCATACCAGGGCTCGAACCCGTGTCCCCTGCATTGGCAGGAGGATTCTTAACCACTGCACCACCAGGGAAGTCCCAACTTAGTGCTTTTAAATTTATAATTTACATAAGACAATATCCACTTATTTTAAATAAACAGTGCTTTTGAGGAAATGCATGAGGTGGTGTAATTATCATTACAGTTCAGTTCTAGGACAATTCTTATCACCTCAAAGTGTTACCACACACAGGTTTACAAGCAATTCTTGCTCCCACCCTGCCCTCCCCACCTCCAGCCCCAAGAAAACACTGAGAAAGCTACCTGCTACCTTTGAGTGAAATTGCTAGATTAGATGCTAAGTGTATGCTAAACTCTTGAGAGAACTGCCAAATGGTTTTCCAAAGTCACTGTATCCACCAGCAGTGTGTGAGGGTTCCAGTTGCTCCATATTCTCACCAAAATTTGGTATCGGCCATCTTTTTTATTTTAGCCATTCTAGTCATTAGGTAGTGGTATCTCATTGTAACTTTAATTTGCATTTCCCTAATAACTAATAATGTTCAATACATTTCCATATGCTTATTGTTCATTCAGATATTTTCTGTGGTGAAAGACTGAACATGAAAATGGACCATGGCCTGACCACATATGACACCCTGACCCACAACTTCTGCAGCAACAAGTCCAGGAAAGGCAAAGAAAAACCTCTGCAGCAATTGGCTCAGAAAGGTCAGGAATTGGCCAATAATTGTCAGCTTTCCTTATTTTTGCCTCTGCTTTCAAATAAGGATCAGAGAAAGCCAGATATTCTCCCAAATCAATCACAATGGCTGCCCCATTTCAGTTAGCCCACCTCCAGCTTTTCTGTGCCAATACTCTCTCATTAAAGCATACCTGAAACTTTTTCCTTTTTTTACTCTAAAAATTTCCCACTCCTTTGCCTGCATTTGAGTCTCTTCCAGACTCAAGGGATGGTGGCTGACACTCTTGCTATAGCAAGCTCTGAATAAATAGACTCTGTTCTATTTTGGGTTGTCTTCATTAACTTTTTTTAACATTAATTTATTTTATTTTATTTATTTTTGGCTGCACTGGGTCTCCGTTGCTGCTTGCAGGCTTTCTCTAGCTGAGGAGAGCGGGGGCTACTCTTCATTGCGGTGCACGGGCATCTCATTGCGGTGACTTCTCTTGCTGCAGAGCACAGGCTCTAGGCGTGCGGGCTTCAGTAGTTGTGGCACATGGGTTTAGTTGCTCCCCAGCATGTGGGATCTTCCTTGACCAGGTGTCAAACCCGTGTCCCCTGCATTGGCAGGCAGATTCTTAACCACTGCACCACCAGGAAAGTCCCTTCATTAACTTTTGAATTGGTGAAGTGACTAAATTTTTGTGCATTCTTGGGGACTTTTTGTCCTCTTATTATTAAGTTATAAGTGTTCTTTAATTATTCTGGATATGTCTATAATCAAATGCATAATGTGCAAATAACTTACTCCCAGTCTGTAACTTCTTTCATTTTCTAATGGTGTCTTTTGAAAAACATAAGTTTTAATGAAATCCAACTTTGGCAATTTTTATTTGTGGATGATGCTTTTGGTGTTATAGCACAGATATCTTTACCTAACTCAAGGTCACGAAGTTTGTCTCTATTTTCTTTTAGAAATTTTAGAGTTACAACACTTACAGTTATTTCTATAATCCTTTTTTTTTTTTTGTGGTACACGGGCCTCTCACTGTTGTGGCCTCTCCCGTTGCGGAGCACAGGCTCCGGACGTGCAGGCTCAGCGGCCATGGCTCACGGGCCCAGCTGCTCCATGGCACGTGGGATCTTCCCGGACCGGGGCACGAACCCATGTCCCCTGCATCAGCAGGCGGACTGTCAACCACTGTGCCACCAGGGAAGCCCTAGAATCCATTTTGAGTCCACTTCTATGTATGGTGTGAGGTGATAGACTAAGTTTTGTTTGTTTGTTACATGTGTATATCGTATCGTTAAAGCACCATTCGTTGAAATTATTATCTTTTCCTATGTGATTTTCTTGGTACCTTTGTCAAATATCAGTTGATCAGAATATGTGGTATATACTTCTGGACTCTATTCTGTCTGTATGTATGCCTACCTTTATGCCAGTATCATTGTCTTGAAAAGTAGTGTTATATTAACTTTTTTTTTTTCTGTACGCGGGCCTCTCACTGTTGTGGCCTCTCCCGTTGCGGAGCACAGGTTCCGGACGCACAGGCTCAGCGGCCATGGCTCACGGGCCTAGACGCTCCGCGGCATGTGGGATCTTCCCGGACCAGGGCATGAACCCGTGTCCCCTGCATCGGCAGGCGGACTCTCAACCACTGTGCCACCAGGGAAGCCCTATATTAACTTTTGAAATCCAGAAGTTTAAGTTCTCTCAATTTGTTCTTCTTTAAAAAAATTCTTTCTCTTTTATGGGTTCTTTTACTTCCCATATACATTTTAGGATTAGCTTGCTAATTTCTACAAATAAACCTACTGGAATTTTTGTAGGGGTTGTGTTCAATATGTAGATTAACTTGGGGAGGATTCTATTTTTAGGTTGTTCACTGATTGTACAGCTGACCCTTGAATAACACAGGGCTTAGGGCCACCAACCCCTGTGCAGTCAAAATCGATGAATAAGCTTTGACTCCCACAAAACTTAACTCTATTAGTAGCCTACTGCTTGCTGGAAGCCTTATTGGTAATATAAACAGTAGATTATAACATACTTTGTATATTATATATATAATATAGTATATTTTTACAATACAGTAGAAAAAAGAAAATGTTATTAAGAAAATCATAAAGAAGAGAAAATACGTTTACAGTACTGTACTGTATTTATTGATACTGTAAGTTTACATCCTCTGTTTATAAGATGAATCATCTGTCTGTCAGTGCCTACATGAATATTGTCTTATATGATACAAAACACTGTAGAGGTTAAATGTAATACTAATACAAAGACATCAAAAATGAAAAGATAGTGTGAAAAATTCATCTTTATTTATAAGTATAACAACTTATGCATTGATACTGAAGAATCAGCACTATGAGAGCCTAGAGTAATCAATAAAACTGCTTCACAGTAGCCTAACATATACACTAATGAATGAATCGTTATAAAATTTTTATGGCATACAGTATTACACTCATAATTGTAATACAGTATTGGAAACATTGTTATATTTTTAAAGAAATACTTACCTGTAATGATAGTTACATGTTAAAGAAGGAAAGGCACACTGTACAATAATGTAATTTTTTGAAAGCAAAGTTATTAAAGACACTAACACATTATTAATTTTATATTAAATATCACTCACCTTATGACTAAGTAAGGATAGACAGGATAGTAGGATCTACATAAATTTTATGCATTCATGACATACCTTTCTCTTAATTTTTTGATATTTCTAGGCCATGTAGTTCATCTGCAAGATTTTTTAAATGATTACAAATCTCAGAAAAATTTTGCAATATATTTATTAAAAAATCAGCATATAAGTGGACCTGCACAGTTCAAACCCATGTTGTTCAGGGTCAACGATATATAAAAACACAATTCCCTTTTTTTATATTGGTCTTGTATCCTGCAAACTTTCTACACTCACTCATTAGTTCTAGCAGATGTTTTTTGTAAAATCCTTAGATTTTTGCATTCAAGATCATGCCATCTGAATGATTCATCCTTCGCAATCAGTATGCTTTCTTTTTTTCTTTTTATTTCACTAATTGTAACCTTAATTACAATGATGAATAGAAATGGTAGAAGTAAATATCCTTACATTGTTCTTTATCTTAAACAGAAAGAATTCAGTCCTTTACTGTTAAGTATGATGGTATCTGTAGCTCTAACAGTTTAAGTACCCTTTCATTCCTAAAGTGTTGAGATGTCTGATCATGAATGAATGTTGGACTTTTTTTTGTTTCTTTTTTTTAATTGTAGTAAAATATACAAAACATAAAATTTACCCTTTAGCCATTTTTAGATGTACATTTCAGTGGCATTAAGTACATTCATATTGTTATTCAACCATCACCATATCCATCTCCAAAATTTATTTTCCCAAATTACTCCTTTAAATTATTGATTCAGTCTCTTTACTAAATATAAATCTATCAGGTTTTCTATTTCTTCATGATTCAGTCTTGGTAGATTGTGTTTTTCTAGGAATTTGTCTGTTTCATATATGCTCATCTCCCATAAGTTTTTGTATATTGTGTTTTCATTTTCCTTTGTTTCAAGATGTTTTCTAATTTCACTTATGATTTCTTTGATCCACTGTTTGAGTTGTTTAATTTACACATATTTGTAATTTTTGAGCTTTTCCTCTGCTATTGATTTCTAGTTCTATTATAATTAGAAATTATGCTTTATATGATTTTAAATCTTTTTAAATTATAAAATTGTTTTGTGGCCTAACATATGGTCTATCCTGAAGAGTGTTCTATATGCACAGAGAAATATGTACCTTCTGCTGTTGTTGGTTGGAGTATTCTGTATATATTTGTCAGGTCCATTTGGTTTATTGTGTCATCTCCTCTACTTCCTTATTTATTTTCTGTCTGGTTGTTCTATCTGTTATTGTAAATGGGGTGTTGAAGTCTCCTACTATTATTGTAGAGATGCATATTTCTCCATTAAATTCTATCGATGTTTGGTTTGCATATTTTGGAGCTCTGCTGTTTGGTACATATATGTTAGTAATTTTTATATCTTCTTACTTAACTGATACTTTTATCAATATATAATGTCCTTCTTTGTCTCTTGTAACAGATTTTGACTTAAAGCCTATCTTTTCTGATATTAGTTAGCCACCTCTACTCTCTTTTGGTTACTATTTGCATGAAGT
This sequence comes from Mesoplodon bidens, assembly GCF_964165515.1. Lineage (NCBI taxonomy): Eukaryota > Metazoa > Chordata > Mammalia > Artiodactyla > Ziphiidae > Mesoplodon > Mesoplodon bidens. Next base: position 14,654,772 of record NC_138181.1, on the reverse strand, counting down.
TTCTTTTTGCATCCTTGCACTTTCAACTTATGTGTGTTGTTTAGGTATAAATTGAGTCTCTTGTAGACAATACATAGTTGGATTCTGTCTTTATATCCATTCTATGTGTTTTGACTGGATAATTTAATTTATTCACATTTAAAGCAATTACTAATGAGGACTTATTTTTGACATTTTGTTATTTATTCTTTGTATGTCTTGTAGCTTTATTATCCCAACTATATTTCCAATGTTTGTTTTCAATATAGTTTCTATTTCTCCTTTGGCATTCAGTTGCCTCTTTACTGAGTCAATTTATTCTATTTCAATTTAATATTTAAAACACAGTTACCGTGTGTCCTTTGAATAATTTTGTAAACTGCTTTAAAAGCTTTTTCTGCTAAATCCAACCTCTTGGCCCACTCAGTCAGTTTCCATTGACTGTCTTTTTCCTTGAGTACAAGTCAAACTTTCCTGTTTTTTTTTTTGGCATGGCTCATAACTTTTTTTTAATAAAAATGGGACATTTAACATAATATAGCAACATCCTAGGTTCTGTTCTGTTTTTTCTTTATTTTGTTTTGTTTTTAATATCTTGCCTAGACTTAAGCTGTGGAATCTGTCTCCTACTCAGTGCAAGTGATGTTTCTGCTTAGGTTTTTGATTTTTCCATTTTATTTTTTAGTCTCATTCTCTAGGGTTTGCTCTGTTGTTTACATAGCTTAGTGGTTAGCCAATAATTTGAGAAGAGCTTATATTCAAACACCTGAAGCCCATAAGGCTGCCATCCTAGGCAGTTAGATGTCTTTGTGGTTTGGGGGACACATTCATATTTACAGCCAGTTCCCACATCTCCTTTGACTTTTACTTCTTGCTGCTTTCTCTCAGGTCTACTTTGCTCCTGTATGTAGTTTCCCATTCAGCCAGGTAAATACAGAGAACTTACCTCAGCACTTCTGTGGTTCTCACCTTTCCAGAATCTCGCATTAATTCCTTCCTGATTGCCTGCTTGCCACACTGAGACCTCAATCTTGGGGTAGCATGGTTGCAGGTGTTTCCCATTCATTTCCTATTGAGTTTGCCAACTAAAGCTGACAAAGCTACAAGATGTCACCTCTGCCCAAATTGAGTCTCCCACTCGCAGCAAATCTGCTAGGATTTTTGGCCAGTTTTATGCTGGTAAAGCTACAGTTCTCACCAATCAAGCTGAGGAGAAAAGATAGGAGAATCCTGAGGCCAGAGGCTCCAGACTCCTAGTGATCTTGCCCTCAAACTCTTCTCATTTTTGTCTCCTTGATTTGTCTCACCCATTTCAGAGCCCTGAAATGGCTCTTTTTATCCAGTTTTAAACTTGTTTTTTTCAGGTAGGATTCACTGACACTCAGTGCCTCCACAGGCCGAAGTTTGTCTTCTTTATCAACTTTGGAATAGTCTGAAATAGTTATTGTATTCTACAGCCCACCAAAGTAAGTTAGATAAAACAGTATCTCTGTGGATTTTCTTCTGTTTTGCTTCTTAATATTATTTATTTTTTTTCATAAATTCTCCCCTGCAAACTTCTGTCTTCAGCTTCTTTGGGGGCAGCTATATCAACCACAAACACTTATGGAACAATTCCTGTCTACTAATTTTATGCTGGATTATAGTCATATGGAGAAAAATATGACACACTCCTTGAAAGAGAATATCTTATGACCCTCCTGAAGGAAATGATATATTTAGTCCTTTTTTTATATCTATTTAGTTTTTTTGGTATACATCTTTTTATTGCCCGTGTTTTCAGTTATTTTGCTTCACTAATACTACAGAAGCCTTGTTTAAATTTTATTTTAAAAATTGCAATATCTGAATTCCTTAGTAATACGATTCTTTAGCTTCTTGATTCTGGTAGTGCACTCTTATTGAGGCTCATTTCCAGGTATTTGTCATAAAGATTGTAAGCTCATATTTGTCTGGGTTTTATGGAGGAAAATCCCTGTGTTCAAGGGCTTGTTCTCCAAAGAGGACATTCTTTTCCTTTGCTATATAGCCCAGGACACTACCCATGTTGCACAAGTTAATTTCATAGTTTCGATTTTCTGTAACCACATAGGTAATATATTTTCAACCCTGAAACCTGTATTTGGAAAAGCCTCATTTAAAATTCTTAAATACTTTTCTAACCTAGATCTTAGGCCAAGACAAATGAGTGTTCATGTGGCCTCTCTTTGTTAAGTGGATGTATTTCTGGTTCACATTTTCAGTTTTGTTGAAGTACTTTATGGGTCCCTGGTTTGTGTCCATATCTCAAGTCTACTTCCTCCCCTTCTGAGGACCCAAGAATTAGCCTCATGTCCCTAGAGTTAGCATTAAAATGCAATCCTATAGGCTGTAAACTTTGTTAAATTCCCCAGGACAACTCCAGCCTCAAAATAAGCTTGTCTTTTCCAGGTCTATTTCTGGTCTGTGCATTTTCTCCATAATTTGAAGGGAACTATGTACTATAGAGAAGTATATGTTATTTTATACAACATTTCTAGTTTTTTGTTTGTTTGTTTTTCAGATGCCACAAGCAGAAATCTCTGTAGGAGTTTTGGTAACATTTAGAGTTTAGTTTTGGGATTTTCTAAGTAGGATATCATACACATATAAATAATGTTTGTTCACTACACTCCTTTCAGATAAGTATAATTTTTAAATAATGTATTGCAATGGCTGAATCATCCTGAACATTGTTAAATAATTAGAGTGATAGCATTCTAGTTCATTCACAGTTTTAATGAGAATGACGTGCACTTTGCTTTATAACTTTGGCTCTGGGTTTGGAATAGTCAATCAGAAGAGTGTCTTACTCTTTATAGTTTGATCATTTGTAGCCTGAATATACATGCAAAATGTCTCAAATGTCTTTTTAGTGCCTCCTGAAATGACTGCAACGTTTCAAGTATTCAAATACTGTAATGTTTTTGTCTAGCACGTGACAGCTGGCATCACCTCCAGGGCAGGAGTCTTAATCTACCAGGAGCAGCAGCCCCAGGATGCCAACTCATCTGTGGTTTGGGGCTGCAAGAAAGATGTGAGTCACACAGATGTTACAGTGAAACAAGGCTTACTCCCAAGGAGAACAGACAGAGCAAAACCAGCTTCAATCGTGGGTGTTAGGCCCCCATCCAATCTGACATGGGGTGTTGGTCTGCAAGCACCCCTCTCTTTCTGCAAGCAGTAGACCCTGGCCCCTCCCCTGTGGGGTCTTAGATACAGAAAGCTGGGAGCATGCCTGAGGGCCGTATGATGCACATCGTTAACGCTGAACAAAGAAGCACATCTGGAAGGAGGCAAGATACTCCCTTACTGAGTGATGTGCTCAGCATCAGGGGATGGGGGCTCCTTATATCACTGAAATATTCCAGGTGCAAGGCCACTCTTATGGGGTCTTGCAGGGGTCAAAAGACCGCATGCACAGAGGAGACAAATGACTTTCCCAACAATTTTCTAGTATTGAACCTCTTTGCATCTTGAAAAACCCCAACTTGGTCATCTTTGACATATACATATTTTGTATGTTATATATTATATAATTGTATATATTATATAGTCATACATATACAATGCAATTGTTTTAATTTAGGGTTTTGTATTTATATTCATATAGAATTTGTTTCGTATGTAGTTTTCTGTCTCTGGTACCTATTGTACATTTAAGTGTATGAATTATGCTAGTTTTATAATTAGGAAGGGATTTTCTTCTTACATTTTCTTTGTTGAAATTTGAATTTTAAAAGAAATACATGTTCATTTTGTCTAGTAGAATAATAAGATGCATAAATGTAGTCATCTCTTCCTACTCTCCAGCTCTTCCCACTTTATTGCCACACTTTTCTATTTATAAAGAAACACAAATACTTTACATATTTACTTTTTTGTTGTTTGGGTGGTTTGTTGGTTTTATTAAAATGGGATCCATACTACTCATGACTTATTTTCCTAAATTATTGGTATTGGATATATTGATATCACTTCAGGTCTATATGTGTAGATTTATCTTATGTTTTTTAATAGTTACATGATTTCTGCAATATGGATGAGCTGCAGTTTATTCAAATTTTCCTCTAGTAGATGAATATTCACATGGAATTTACAAATATTTTGCTTTTGTTTTTATTTGCTCCTAAAAAAGTAAATATCTCTGTATATATAAATTATATAGTTTCAAGTTTATAAGATAAATTTATCAAAGTGTGACTATAGTACAATATATATTCCCAGAAAAGTTTCCCAAAGGATTATAGTAATTCACACTGCTATCAGTAAAATATGAGTGACTATTTCTTCTTCATATTATTACCATTTCTGTATTTTATCTTATTATGAGTGAAAGATAGTAGAATATTTAATTGTCATCTCCCAGACTGCTAATGAGATTGATAACTGCATCTTGTGTTTATTTTCCACTGGATTTCCATTGTTGGATAATCGCCTTTTCTTCTATTATAGTATTATCAAGTTACTTTACTTTTAATTATCAATATTTATCAATATCATTGATAGCAATATTGATATGCATATCATTATTAGAAATGGTATTGATAACTAGGGAAGGGGGAGGGATAAATTAGGAGTATGGGAATAACATATATAAACTACTGTACATAAAATAGATAAGCAACAAGGATTTACTGTATAGCACAGTGAATTATATTCAATATCTTGTAATAACCTATAATGGAAAATAATCTGAGAAAAATACATATATAACTGAATCACTTTGCTGCATATCTGAAACTAACATAATATTGTAAATCAACTATACTTCAATTTAAAAAAGGAAAGAAAAAGAATAGTAATCATAGAAGTTGCAAAAATATTCCCCATTCTACTGTTTGTTTTTTGATGTTACACAGTTATGATGTTTTGACATAGCTTTTAAAAATCACTTTAATGAAGTGTAACTTATATACAGAAAAATGAACAAATCATACTTGTACAGGTTAATGATTTACTACAGTGAACAAAACCATAAAACCATCACCCAGATCAAGAAATAGGACAACATCAGCAGCCAAAAAATTCTCCTATTGTCCTCCTTTATTCACTATGCCTTCCCTCATCCCTCACTTTTAACACATATGGATTAATTTTGCCCATTATTAAGATTTATATATGTATACATATTTTAAATACAGTATGATTTCATTGTTTGATGTGATCAATTTTGATTTTGCTAAAAATGTCACCTTTTTATTGCTTTTCTTCTCTACTTTCATATTTGTCTTTTCACATGGTGGCACTGTCCTTCTGCCTGAAGAGCTCCCTTTAGTACGTTCATTAATTTGTGTCTGCTGATGATAAATTCCCTCATCTTTTGTTTGTGGGGAAATGCTTACATACTTTACCTTTGTAAGGGTATTTTCACTGAATGTAGAATTTAAGTTGGCATTTCTTTCAATCTTTTGATGATACTCTTCCATTGCCTTACAACTTTCACCTTTTTATTGAGATGTGAGCAATAATTGTTGTCATTACTCTGACATTCCCTTGTTTTCACTGCTTCCTTTTAAAAAAAGTTTCTGTTGTTCTTTTTTCCCCCCAATATTTTCACTTGATGTGTGTTGTTCCATTGATTTTTATAAAATTTTCAGGCATCCTTTCTTCAAATATTGTACCTGCCCTCTCCCTTCTTTCCTTCTGATACTGAAATTCCAAATTAGACCTTTTCCAAAATGTCACATCTCTCATGCTCTTTTCTCCATTTATTTTTGTCAGTTTGTTTCTCAGTGCTTTGTTCTGGGTATTTTCTTCTGATCCCTCTTTCATATCACCAATTATCTTTTCATCTGTGTCTATTGTAATGTTACCCATCCAACAAATTCATTTTTTTTTTGGCCTTGACGCACAGCTTGCAGGATCTTAGTTCCCTGACCAGGGATTGAACCCTGGCCATGGCAGTGAAAGCGCTGAGTCCTAACCACTGGACCTCCAGGGAATTCCCCCCATCCAACAAATTCCTACTTTCAATTGCTCTTGTCTTTAAATCTGGAATTTCCAGTGGATTATTTGATTTTTCTAGTTCACTGCTGAACTTTTCCATATTTTCACATAATTTACTAAAAACATTAATCATTTTGACGTGTTGATTTGTGCTTTATAAAAAGCCTCTTAATCTTTTATGTGTGAAAAATCCCTTTAAATATTCTATACTATGAAGTAATTACATATTACAGTGATATTTATTTCACTGTAATATTCTGATGGCATCATTTTATGGTCTTTAGCCATCCACAATGGCTGATGTTAAATCTGTCTCTATGTAATGTGTATTTTAAAAAAATATTTGATAATTTTAATATATTCTTTTAATCATTGGTGTTCTGTCATATCTCTGATATTCTATCATATTCATATCTTATCAATATGATGTATATGTGGATTTATGTTTATGTATTGTGCTTATTAATTTGAGTGTAATTTTCAGCAGAATAATTATTTATGTCTTTAAACCTAGAGAAATTTCATCTTGTATCTCCCGAAAAATTATTTCCCCACCATTTCCTTTATGATAATTTTCTTCAACTCTTATTAGCAGAGTATTTCAATCTAGGCTCAAAGTCTCTTAATTTCTCTTACATGTTTGAAACTGTACTTGCATTTTTTCTATATCTGATGTCTCTTCAGTATTATTTTCAAATTAAATGTCTCTTCTCTTTGCCTACCTTGAGCCCTGTGTTTATTACTTTTCAATGACCATCTTGTCCAATTCCAAGAGTTATATCTTTTTCTTATCCACCAATATTGTTTCATTTTAGTTTGTTTGACTTCAATTTTATATACTTTTTATAACTTTATAAGTGTAGCTTTTCTATTTATAGCTTGGAGCATTCCAAATAAATATATGTTATGTTCTATGATATTTTTTCCATGAAGAGTAAATTAATGTTCAAATTGATTTTATTTTTACGTATTTTTTAACATTATATTATCTTGAAGGATTTTAGGATATTGGTTAGTATGGTCATTTTAAGGTAGAGAATTCTTTTTCTGCTCCCCTCCCGCCCTTCATCTCTCTTCTTCCAGATTACCACTCTGCATTGCAGATTTGTGGCTATATGCACCTAAAACCAAGTCCCTGAGTTTAAATTAGGTCTTATAAAAGTCATTCAGGACTTCTGAGTTGTAGAATTATTGGGAGATCTTATATTCAGCCAATATGAACCAATATATTAGGTTTAGTTCCGAGTGAGAACTCTGTGTCTTTGTAATTCCTGTTTCCCTAAAGATTCGTCTTAGATGGGCTGAATTGTTTTTGGACTTTCCTCTTGCGTTGGGGAATTCCAATCCAGTCTCTTCTTTAAGCTGCACAAACTCTGATATCCCATCTAGCATGAAACCATTGGTTTCCTCATTTCACTGCATTATTTGGACTCCCATATACCACTTCCTGCTTTGAGAGCCAGAGCCCAGAATGAGCATGGGTTTATTAGCTTCACTCACCACTTGGCAGTTCTGTTCTGTTGATGATCCATGAAGGTATTCATCTTGGTTTTGAGCCAGGCTATGTGTCTTCAGTTTTTTGTTTGTTTGTTTGTTTTAATGTTGCTTATCATTCCTATGTGTCTAGAGCAGAGAAGGATTACATAAAGTGTAAACTTACTAGGTCATGTTGGTCAGAACTCATCTCCTTTTCTTCAGTCTTAAAGAATATTTTCTAATATTTCAGTTCTCTTGTTTCTCTCTCACACACACACATGCACACACACATACACACTGGGTATATGAGCCAGTTCCTTCATACACACATATATATGTATGTATATATCACATAAGTGATGCATATATGCATTTATATGGATATATACTAATTCATTCATTTGTATACACATACACACAGTTCATTTGTACACACACATATACAGGTCTTCCTCAACTTATGATGGGGTTACATCCTGATAAACCCATCATAAGCCGAAAATACTAAGTTGAAAATGCATTTGATACACCTACCGAATATCATAGCTTAGACTTGTCTACCTTAAAAGTGCTCAGAACACTTACATTAGCCTACCGTTGGGCAAAATCATCTAACACAAAGCTTATTTCGTAAGAAAGTATTGACTATCTCATGTAATTGATTGACCACTGTATGGTAAGTGAAAAACAGAATGGTTGATGGGTCCAGAATGGTTGTAAGTGTGTTGGTTGTTCACCCTCGTGGCCACGTGGCTGACAGAACCTGCGGCTGCTGCCACTGCCCAGCATCACCAGAGAGCATTATACTGCATTCCAGTGGCCCTGGAAAAGATCAGAATTCAAACTTTGAGGTACAGTTTCTACTGAATGCATTTCACACTCTCACTCTCCTAAAGTCAGAAAATCGTAAGTCAAACCATTGTAAATTGGGGACCATCTATATAAATAAATGAACTGGCACAACCAGCCAGATGCCCAGTGTGTGTGTACGTGTGTGAATGTGTGCGCGTGCGTGTGTGCGTATGTGCGCGTACATGTGTAATTTGCTTTCTCTTCTCAACAGAGGAGTATATTGTCAGTGGCTGAGTGTAAAGGAGTCAAAGAAATTCTACATTTATTTTGTTTGAATTAGTTTCTTACATAAGCACTAATAATGATCATGGCCTTCTAGTGATCCCCAAAATCTACTCTGGAACTAGGTTGTCTGTCTCTAGGGAAGCTGGTACTTGAACGGGGTTGAAGTCATCCTTATACCTGACAAGTTGAGTGGAATATGTGGTTGAATTAAACTGCAAATGGTACTCTCTTAAATTTTATTTTTGGTAAAATACTACTTAACATGTAAAGCAGATCTTTTCTCCTTCAAAATGCGTGACAGCCATTTACTAATGAATGCTTTTAAATCTACTGCCTGAGCCTTAAGATATAACAAATTATAAATTCATAGGTTTTTTTTCCCTGTAAAGATGGATAAAAGGAAGCAGGTATATGGTAGGATTTGGGTCGGGAAAGTCAAAGCTTTATTTGAAAATTGGAAACGACCCTGTTTGTTAAGCTCGCATTTTCTCTTTGTACAACTTTGATTGGAATTATGCAACAGTTACTTAAGTCCTGCTTTGAAGAATCCACAGGAGTTGTCATCCTCCTCTTAGTGACAGGGAGTCATTTATGATATCTTATTCCAGAAGAGAGATCAAGGGAACTGAAGGAAAAATGGAAATGAGAGAAGAAAATTAAAAAATAAAAAGAAAGAAAACTTAACGCTGCTTATTTCTTTTGTTTTACTTCTCAGATAAGCCATTCTTTTCTTAGTGATTGACATTTGCACGAGTGGCTTCTTATGGTTAAAGGCTCTTTGATAAACTCCTTCGATAGCATAATCCACCCCCTAAATGTATACACTACCATTCTGTTTGTCATACTTTTTTCCAGAGGCCAGACACCTGTTTTCTTCTCTTGGTACTGGTACTCCAAACAGGCAATACAGGCCCTTCTAATCTCCAGCTTTGACATACAGACTGAATCCATCTATTCCTTAGTCCTTGTTCTGCAGGAAAACAGGCAGCTTCAGTAAAAAGAAAGCCACTGGCTCTATTCATGTCTATATACTGGAAACTGTGCATCTAACCCTATGTTTCCCCAGCAGTTGGCTCTGGGTAGATGTTCCAGTTCCAGGTAAATGAAACAGCTCTGAATCTTTTAATACTAATGAGGAGATGGAGAGGTTGGAATACAAGTTTGTTCCACTTGTTGTATTTTTGATTCTTGATTCTATTTTTTTTATTAGTTTCTGCTTTATAACAAAGTGAATCAGTCATACATATACATCTGTTCCCACATCCCTTCCCTCTTGCATCTCCCTCCCTCCCACCCTCCCCATTCCACCCCTTGATTCTATTCTTGACCAGAACCTACAGGGCAGTTATCTCCTCATGCCTTCAGCCTTCTTCTATTTGGAGTGTGCAGGAAGAATGTCACCTGCCAGGTCAATAAATGAAGGACGTTGCAGCCATCAAGCCATCAGCCACTGACTGTGCGCCCTGAGGGGATTCAGTATGGAGAAAAGCAGGATGTTGGCCCTAGATAGTTAGGTGCATATCAAAGGAATGATTTCAGTGAGCCCAGAATCTTGCATCTTCCCATACATAGAAAAGCGCTAAATTCATTAACTTGAGACCTCTGGTTTTTCTTTAATTAACAGTAACCTTTCGATGTTCCAGCTACCTGGTTTTTGTTGCAAAAACTCCTATATATCCTGGTTCTTCCCTTACCTCTTCGGAGCAGTCCCTCAGAGCTATCCAAGAGCCTGTCTCCCGGGCTTAAGTCCTCAACAAGACCGTTGAATAAAACATCATTCTCAAAAGAAAAACAAAAAAACAAAAAAACATCATTCTCAACTTCTGGATTGTGCATTTTTTTCCGTTGACAGGAGAGAGCTGCGTGGTTTATCTGTGTGGTGTAGTGATGGTGGCATGGTAGTCATGTGACTTTGAACTATAAATTTACTTTAGTTATCTCGGGAAATCTCTTGCCTTGTTTGCTCTATTCACCAGCAGGCATAGTACCCACCAGAGTAGATCAAGAGGAACAAATGAAAACACACACCCCACAGAAGGTTTGGCAGCATCTTCCACTTGACGGTTAAGAAGCACAGCATTTTCTCCCAATATGGAAAGATACCAGGCTGTTCCTGAGCTACCATAAAGTGCTGGGAGGAGTAAATTGTCACGTTTCTGATGCTCAGTGCCAAGGTCAGGTAACTCAGGGGTTGCATGTTACACTGTCATCAGAGGCTACATCTTTTATGAGTTTACACATCTTGTCTTTTCTCATCCCAGTTTATTATTTTTTAAAGCACTAACACATTAATTTTACTGCCAAAGAATTGTGTTTCTTGTAATTATTTTTATTTATTTATTTAAAACCTAACTTTAAAAAAATATTTGTAATTAATTTATGTTTGGTTGTGTTGGGTCTTCGTTGCTGCACGTGGGCTTTCTCTAGTTGCATCAAGGCGGGGGCCACTCTTTGTTGCAGCGCACGGACCCCTTATTGCTGTGGCCTCTCCTGTTGCGGAGCCCCGGCTCCAGTTGCCCGGGCTTCAGCAGTTGTGGCTAACGGGCTCCAGAGCGCAGGCTCAATAATTGCGGCGCATGGGCCAAGTCGCTCCGTGGCATGGGGGATCTTCCTGGACCAGGGCTCGAACCCGTGTCCCCTGCATTGGCAGGCGGATTCTTAACCACCGCGCCACCAGGGAAGTCCTTGTTATTATTTTTAAGTTCTTTCCTTCGTCTGTGTCAGCAGCTACAGCCGAAACTCCTAGACACCTGATTCCGGGAAGTAATTACTGGGGTAGAAAATGAGGAAGGCACACTTGCGGTGTCAGGAAAAATGTGTTTAGTTAGAGTCTTATTTTGGTGCCCTCTGTCCTTTTAAAACAAATGTATTGGATTTCTGTACTTTATTGCTGCTTCATAGCCCAATATCCAAAATAGACTTCTCTAATATTGTGTGTGTGAGTTTCCTTAACAAATGATCCCATATTGCCTTTAACAGGGACGGTTGTTAACCTGGATTATTGTACCTGGATAGAACATCACATGGGAAACACTCAAGGCTTCCCGGCTCTCAGCATCATTTTCTCCCCCTGTTCCAGCAGTTTCCTGAATTATGAGTGAGGCCGTGATCACATAGTGGTGAATTAAATTCTGCCTGCTCTCTGTAAGTTGCATGCATTTCTGAAATGTGCTGATCTGATTGAACGAGACCTTTCTGGGGTAATGACTGACACAGAGTATTCCCAATGGCAATATCGCTTGTAGACTATCTCATTTAATTGTATTGCCAAGTTCACCAATTGAAGTTGCCAACTGTTGCTCTTTCGTCGGTTGATTTTTGGTCTTCACCGATTAATTATCGTAAATGTATGATTAATAGAGACAGGGGCTTTTATCAGAAACATCCGGTAATGGCAGAGCTAGAAATAGTTGGGTCTTCAGAATAGCAGTCACGTTCCCGGAGGAAGAAAGCTACAAACGTGGGAAGATTGCCCCTCTATGGTGCATGCTTAGGAAAGGATCTATGTGCAGCCTACAGAGGCCCTGGAAACATTAAAAGAAAGATTCTGACAGTGGTTATAACTAAAACTACCTATTCAGTCCAGAAGGTTAGGTAAAAGTAAGATGCACAATTGTATGGTGGAGTTCTTTCCCGCTCTTTTTCCCTAAGTCTTCACCCAATGTTTCTAAGCCTACTGCCGCTCCTTTGCAGTTACAGCTGTGTTCTATTCCCAGGGGTCTTGATCTCACTGACTTCTGACACCTGGCTTCAGATTTTTAAATAGGCACCTCCTGCGCCTAAAGAGAATTCAGTTCTGTTGTTAGGGAAGCCCAGCAGTATCTCCATACTTTCTGAAAGCTTCCTTGTCTAAGGTCCTTTCTCTCTGTCCTGAGTGTCTGTTTTGTCTTTAGTTATCTAGATTCAAACTACAATTCCTTTGCTCTGTTTTCATGAAGAATTCACTTGCCTCCATAGCTTAATGATGATTTGGGTCTCCCGGGAGAAAGGCCACGTGCTGGCAGGTGTGGCTTTCCACCCACTCCTTCACTCCTCTCCTTCCCCATCTCCTTGAACGACACGTCCTTTCCTCTTGCTCTTGTAGAATATTGTACCTCCTTTAATGTCCCTTGGAGTTTTACCACTTACACCAAACAGGGGGGCCAAATCATTTCACACATGTTTTCCAGGCAAATACACAGGTTTTCGTAAGGAGTTATAGTAAACCACTTAAAAATAATTCACTGGGGCTTCCCTGATGGCACAGTGGTTGAGAGTCCGCCTGCCGATGCAGGGCACACAGGTTCGTGCCCCGGTCCGGGAAGATCCCACATGCCGCGGAGCGGCTGGGCCCGTGAGCCATGGCCGCTGAGCCTGTGCGTCCGGAGCCTGTGCTCCGCAACGGGAGAGGCCACAACAGTGAGAGTCCCGCGTACCGGAAAAAAAAAAAAAATTCACTGTATTTGGAAGGGCGTATCTCACCACTGCAAAGTCTGTATCTCTCCTCCTCCAAATTAGACTCAAACATTTTCTATCTTTTGAGACTAGTTTGGTTAGAGATGATCAAAAGGCTATGAAAAAAGAAGGAAATCCTACCATTTGCAACAATATGAATGGACCTTAAGGGCATTATGCTAAATGAGGTAAGTCAGACCAGAAAAAGTACCGTATGTTCTCACTTATATGTGCAATCTAAAGCGAAAACAGAAACAAAAAACAACAAAACTAACCAAAGTCATATATACAGAGAACAGATTGGTGGTTGCCAGAGGGAGGGGTGGGTGAAATAGGTGAAGGGGATCAAAAGGTACAAACTTCCAGTTATGAAATACATAAGTCTTGGAGATGTATGTATGGCATGGTGACTATAGTTAATATACTATATTGTATATGTGAAGTTGCTGAAAGAGTAGATCTTAAAAGTTCTCATCACAAGAAAAAAATCGTAACTATGTAAGGTGACAGATGTAAACTAGACTTATTGTGATCATTTCACAATATGCACAAATATCGAATCATTATGTTGTACACCTGAAACATATAATGTTATATGTCAATTATTTATGCAGTAAAAAAAAAGGCAATGGAAGTAGAAATGTTCTACCTCTTGATCTTTAAGTATCAATTGTTAGAAAACAGTCATAGTCAACTCAAGCAGCAAAGAATGGAGAAAAACATTTTACTAAGCCTATTCATTAAATTAATATTACTTGGTTATAGCTAATACTTATAGGTTGGCTATAATCCAAAATCATTTCTCTGGAACACAATGCATTTGTCACATAATTGTCCCAATTTCAGAAGAAGTGGCTTAATTTCCAACTTGGTTGTATTGAGCATTCAAAATTATAATGTGCTAAAGTTGAAAATGATGGATCTTATATAGGGTTGATCTTAAGGTCATCTAGTGAAACACTCCCATTTTACAGATGAAGAAACTGAGAATAGGAGCTGTTGACTTGCCCTAAGCCACACAGTCCCTGGCAGTGTCAGGGCCCAGCACCTGGTTTCCTGATTCTCAGGTCAGTTCTTCCAGGCTGCTCCTTGGCCAGAGACAATGATCCCAGGTAGTGACTACTCAATGTATTTCTCCAAATGGATATGGATATTTTTCCAAATGCAATGGAGTACAATTCATGCATCTTTTAAAATAGCCAGAATTAGATTAATACAGGGTGTATTGATATGTGAAACATAGTTAGTACAAGATGCATAATGAATATGTGGTCTATAATAGGTGTGGTAATACTGAAGACCGAACCTCTCCCAACCCAATTGCTAAACAGTACTGAGGAAGATGAGGCAGAATGTCTATCTCTGGAAAACCCAATGGAACGGACAGGACTTCAGACTTCATCTTGGGTTTAGAATTGTGCAAGCTGGTGCCTCATTCTTTCTTTCTTTTTGGCTGTGTTGGGTCTTCGTTTCTGTGCGTGGGCTTTCTCTAGTTGCAGCGAGAGGGGGCCACTCTTCATCACGGTGCGCAGGCCTCTCACTGTCGCGGCCTCTCCAGTTGTGGAGCACAAGCTCCAGACGTGCAGGCTCAGTAGTTGTGGCTCACGGGCCTAGTTGCTCCGCGGCATGTGGGATCTTCCCAGACCAGGGCTCGAACCCATGTCCCCCTGCATTGACAGGCAGATTCTCAACCACTGCGCCACCAGGGAGGCCCCCTTTTTTTCAAAAAAAAAAATTTATTTATTTATTTGGCTGTGCTGGGTCTTAGTTGCAGCACAGGGGATTTTCCTTGCGGCGTGCGGTATCTTTAGTTTCGGCATGCAGGCTCTTAGTTGTGTCGTGCGGGCTCTAGTTCCTTGACCAGGAATCAAACCGGGCCCCCTGCACTGGGGGCACGGAGTCTTAACTGCTGGACCACCACAGAAGTCCCTGGTGCCTCATTCTTAATGTTCAGCCCCTTGGTTATGTGACCTTGGGTGAATCACTTCTCTACTCAGCCTGACTCTCCTTATCTGCCCAACAGGGATAATAGTACCTGACTTCCAGGGTTCGCTTCTGCTCTAAAAAACAACAACAACTACATATAACAAATATTTATATGTATAACAAAATATATATTTGTATATGTATATGTGTGTGTGTGTGTGTGTGTGTGTATCCCATTCCTTGAGCAGGGTATGCATTCAAAGGTTCTTAGTTTCTTTCCTTCTCTCTTAACTGTCATCGCAATTTTACTTGACTTATTAATCTCACCTATTAACCTTATTAGCTCATCTATTTCCTAGATATTTTTTCAAAATAAAATTGTTTTTACTTTTGCTCCCCTTTGGAGACAGTGGTAATACTTAAATACTATTTTGGAGAAGCACAGTAATTCCCTTTTCTTTCTTTTTCCTTTTTTTTCTTTAAGAAAATACTCATTTGTGATATAACTGCCACATGGTCTTGAAGAATAAAGTCAGAGGATGAATGACTATTTTCCAGAGGACAGGTAAAGCATATTTGGTAGATTAATTCCCAGTTCACCTTCTCAGAGGAAAAGGACAAAACCCTCATTTACCAAGATTCTAAAGAGATTTTCAGGCGAGTCCCTAGCCCACCCCACATCAGTCTTTGCTTTGAAGCCTTCACTCCCCAGAGCTTGGTTTTCTTGACCAGGTCCCAAACCTTTTATTGAGGGTAAGAAGACTGGAGGAAGCAACTGCTGACAGTCACGTGTCTGGTGGCACTCAGGAGAGGGATGGCATATGTGCTTATCAGGGAATCAATCTTTCTGCCTATCATCCTTTTTTCCTAGGAAGAAAGCGACTTAGCGCAATTACCTCATCCAGAACTATTACCTCACTTTAAACTATTTATTCTCCAGAGAAAGGTGTTTCGGGTCAGGTGGCACTTTGACCAGAGAGATGGATTTTTTCAAAGTACTGTATTGATATTGACTGTGGGCAGTGGGGGGGGGTGTTGGGAACGCTGTCTTTCTTTCAAACCAAGATTTCATTTTCTATTGGGGTCCACCAGGCAAAAGGCGACACATATTCTGACCAGCTGAGTTCTGGCATCATTCTGGGGACTCGAATACGGTGCTCTGACCATGGAGCCTTGAACTCAGGGCCTACCCCCCAAGTGTGTTCTTTGCTCTGAAACTGTGTGGCCCAAGGCAATCTCTTTTAAATGACTCCTGCAAATGGGGAGGCAACCGGGAGGTACTTTCAAAAGCAGGCAAATGAAGATTTGACAACCTATTCAAAACAAACCACACTTTTAAGAAAAGTCTTTCCTTCTCATTACAAAGGCCCAGCACGACTTCCTTTCCCTGATACTTAGGAGGAAGGCAATTGCCAGGGCCCAGATTTAAACGAAACAGGAGCCATCAGAAACGAAAGAGCTTTCTGAAATTTTGGGGGCTTCCGGGGTGATTAGGACCACAGACAAGGGAATTGCGGAAAAAAAGAAAAAATAAAAATCGATCCCATACCCCTCACGCACCCATGACTTCCCCACCTCTTTATGTACATGCATGCACATTTAGCTTAGTTGCAATAATGGGTTTATTCCAGTGCTATTTTTTTCCCACTTGGCATTTGTCTTTTTTTTTTTTCTTTTGAATTTTTCTGGAGTGGTGTCTGGTCTGATTTTTAAAAATGGAAGCAAGAGGGGCAGGGCTGTGAAAGGGCTCAAAGTTGAACGAAACAGTGGTTTCCAGGAAGCAGCAGACTCAGGCTGCCGAGATGCCCACATCTTTCTGCGCTGGGTTCACCTCCAGGCCCGCAGGCATTGCTCACATCTTGGAGCGAGCGTGACTTCCGCAAGCCCAGCGGCGGTCCTGCTCCCGAGCTCGCGGAGGCACCTGGGGGCGCGCGCAGCCGCCACGGGGCTCACCTGCGCCTCCCTGCCGCCAGCCCCGCCCCACCCCGCCCCACCCCGCCCCGCGCCGCCCGCCCGCGCGCCCGCCGCCGCCGCCGCCGCCGCCCCGCCCCGGCCCGGCTCATTGGTTGCCGCTCGGAGGGGAGGAGAAGGGGCGGCCTCGGGGGGGGGGGTGGTCTCATTAGCGTTGCTGGCTCCTTCCTCCGCTCCCTAGTCCGGAACTCGGCGGCGGCTGGAGCGCTGCGAGCGAGCGGTGCGGCAGGGACGGCGGGCGACTCGGGCAGTGACCGTGGCAGCAGCGGTCGCCCCGCCGTGGGAGGCTATGGGGACGCGCGCATCCTCTGGGTGCCCAGCGCGCGGCGGCTCGGAGCGCCCTGCCCTGCTGCTGTAGGGAGCGGCGGTGGAGCAGTCACTCGCCGAAGACCCCCGGGACACATTTGCTTCGGCCTCTGGCTCGCCGTGCCTCTCCCGGGCTCCCGGGGCGCGGAAGAGGATCCGTACTCCCGAGCGGGGCAAGCAGCATGGGGAGAGCGGCCGCTGCAAGAAGAGGCGCTGGAGGGGCGCGCCGGTGGCTCCCTTGGCTGGAGCTCTGCTTCTGGGCGGCGGGGGCTGCGGCTGCCCGAGGTAAGCGCGGGGTCGAGCGGGCGGCGGAGCCGGGGGCGAGGCGGCCGAGCGGGACCCGCACCTTTGGCGTTGGCTTCCCAAGTTGCGCCCTGCACCTCTCCGCGCGCTGAGCGCAGCGGGGTGGGACTCGGGCGGAGGACCTCCGAGGGGACCACTGTCTCCCACCCCAAGTTCGCGATCAGCCGCCGTCCTACAGGTTGCTGGGACCGGGGCCCCTACCCTTCTTTTCCTCTCGTCGTTTGCTGCATTTTCCGAGCCCTCCCCAATTGCTGCAGACTGGTGTCCCCACCTCTTCACTCCAATCTCGCTCCCCTCAGTCCACTTCCTTCCGTGGCGAGATCGTTCACGGGTGGGCGCCCGTAGGGGTGTCCGAGAGTTCCTGGGGAGGGGCGCCAGGTGATGAGAGTCTCTGGAGGGTGCGCTTGAATGGAGAGGGCGCCTTTTCTCTGGGGGAGCAGCACCCAGGCTGAAGTCCGCGAAGCTCGACACCTCTCGGGCGACAGCGAGGTCCTGGGCAGCAGTGGGCTTTCTTTCGAGGAGGCCGCGGTGTGCGGGAGCTCGGGAGAGCGGCGTGCACCGTCCGCGTTTAACTGCGCCGGCAGTGCCCAGCCGGGTTAGCAGTTGGTCCAAGGCCGCTCACTCGGCGCCTCCTCTCCCTGCCCGGTGCCGGCTCCAGCCCGGGAGCTCGTGAGCGCGGTGCCCCCTGAGCGGCTGGGAAGCCGCTGCTTCTTTCCGACTTCGAAACGTAGACCCCATTTTTCCTGGATCCTCTGGACTCTGGCAGAGTAACATTCTGCACCTGGTTTCAGCTCCACCTTGAGCGAGGACGGGGAGCATCAACTTAAAACCGCGGACTTGCTTTGAAGATGATCAGAGGCAGTTTTACACGTAGCTTGAGGACTGTGGCTTTACCCTTGAAATCATCCGGAAGCTTTTCCTTCCCGCTCTTTCTTTATTCCTAGGTGTCATCCATTAGGCTTAGAATTTGTAATTGCCTTAAATGATTTACCTAACGCTTGACTGGCGAGGGGTGAAACTGATCTGCCCACCTTACCTCTACCTTGAACGTATTGTGAGTAGCCGGAAGACAGGAAAGGGTGGAAAGGGTTGAGGACGATCACAGAAAAACCAGTGTAATCTCATTTTTATAAAAGCTAACGGTGTGTTAAAAGCAGTCGTGCTGCCTGGAATGAAGAATTAAGAAAAGAAAAAAGTGGATAGAGGTTTTTCCCTTTTATGATCCTATTCAGTGACTATTTGCATTTCATTTCTTGAAAAGTTTTTGGGTTTTTGTTTTTGTTTTAATGGAACAGGCTTTTTAAAAAGCAGGAAAGGTTTAAAAATGAGCCTCAAGTGATTGCACACACTGGGTGATGGTGAAGCATAGTTCTTTTCCTCGCTGGGAGAAGCACAAGCTTCAGCCATTTAATTTACTACAGAGAATGCCTCCTTGCAAAGTCAGCTCTGAGTTGTTTTTAATACATTACTCGGGGGAAAAGCGGGCCTTTTCTGAGTGTTGATTTAAATGTCTGAGTTTCCACTTGCTGTTCTGTGCTGAATACCTAAGAGTGTCTGACTCCACATACTGACCCTTTGAATTTGGTTGGTGGGGCTGTCTTGAAGCCAGCTTGAAACAAGAGGTGCGGACCTGCCAAAAGCCTCTTGGATGGAGTTTTGCTGGCTGTGAAACTAAGGCTAGCACCTCCTGTCTGCAAGCTGTTCTTCAAAGGACTCCTGGAAAACACACTGTACACTCCGCAGGCTTATTTACAACAAATGTCTTGCACAGATCATAGAAATGTTCAAGACACATGGAGTGGAGCGGTCCATCTGACTAATGTTTCCCTTGTAGTATTTTACTTTCTGGGGCAGGAAGCCTGTTACCTTTAGCACCTGTCAGAGATTCCCCAAGAAATGAGCAGTAAACAGGCTATAAAATCTGTGAAGCCGCGTAACCTGGCTTGGGACAGGTGGGTACAATTAAGGTTTTCAGAACAAAAGGCGCCGTTTCAAAGTTATTTAAGTACTCCCAGCTGAGGAAGGTGCCCCCTCATTAAAAGCAAGATGAGATGCACCCGGGGACATGTTTGCTGAGTAGTGTCACCGCATTCTCTGGGGTTGGCCCTACAGTGTTCTTACTTATCCAAGTAAATAGTTTTTTTGTTCTACAAGCCTTTTCATGTTGGTTTGATCCACGGTGCTCCGCCTTCCCAAAACAACAGGATAGACAGAATTATGCCATTTGCTTTGATTATATAAGAAGATTGAACAATTCAGTAGCCATTTCTTTACAAATAGTTATCATTTATTTGTTTCCAAGATGATTGTACCAACTCCTTTTTTTCCCCATTTCTTTCCCTCCATACCTAATGTAAAACCCTCTGAAAATTGCAACAAGATTTCAGATGATTGGCTTTGAATGTCCTCAATGAGGAAAATACATGGGGCAAGGGACTGCCTGCAGAAACTAGTAGTGGCCCAAGGAGCCATGTTCTGGTTCCCTCCTTTGTAAGCTAGACTTAATTCTTGAGATTTATGTTCTTGGTGGATAGCATTCTTACTGTAAGGAAAACACTTGGGTACCATGATTACCGTATATTTTAACACTTTCCAAGTTAAAAGAAGGGGGTTTAAAAGTTATTCATGACCTGCCAAGTGCTAATTGAATCCACATCATGCTGTCACACTGATTTGTTTTTGTTCTTTGAAAAAAAGGAGCACTGCTGTTGATCTGGTTGTGATTCCTCTATTAGATACTGTACATAGATATACCAGTCTGAAGGCAGGGAGGAAGATGATCTTAGCTGGGCTGAGCTTTCACACAATTCCTTCTTTTAAAAAGTTTCGTGGACAATGAAATCTTCCTTATGGTAACCATAGTGATGCATTAAGGGCAAGAGAAATACACATCTGTTTTATAGGCACAATAGGGTCGCATGGTTTACGCATACTTAAATCCATTTACCTACCTCGTTCCT
Organism: Mesoplodon bidens; assembly: GCF_964165515.1. Lineage (NCBI taxonomy): Eukaryota > Metazoa > Chordata > Mammalia > Artiodactyla > Ziphiidae > Mesoplodon > Mesoplodon bidens. Next base: position 14,634,373 of record NC_138181.1, on the reverse strand, counting down.
GCAGTTTTATATCTATGTTCACTTTCTCCTTAACGAAGATAATTACTGCCTCCACCACCCCACATTCTGTTTCCTTTTCCTCCAAAATCTTCCCCTCCAAAGGGCTATGAGAAAAGAGCCTTTTCTTGTAATTTCTTGGTGGGTTTTTCTTTTTGTGACTCTTGGGTTGTGCTCTTCGTTTGAGCAGTCCAGTGGTATCTTTTTTTCCTTCCCGACAAGGGGTTCTGCTCAAGAAATCTCTTAAGTATCTCAGCTGATAAGAAGAGATTCATTGTTCTTACCTGACCCTATAGTGGCAGCATGTGTCACCCTTTTTCATAATCTTACTAGGAAAAATAGTAATGTCAGCCTTCCATTCTTCCTCACTCTTTGAATGACCCATCTGTGGGTCTCTGGTTCTTTAAGTGGTACCCCATAGGTTGGGGAAACCCATGGAACCCCGGGAGTCCTCCGTGAGTTCCATCAAAACTCTGTGACTGAGTGGGTCTCGTAGTTCTAGACCCTGCTGTCTTAGTAGTTAGGGAAGAAGCACTTTTCTGTCTGTTGCCTCAATGACTTGTAAACGTTTTATCATCCTCCTTCTACCAAATAAGGACCCAACTTGAAATATTGCCAACTTTCAAGGTTTACCAAGAAATTGGTTGTTCAGGAGATAATGAATATTTGATATCACTTCCTCGGGTCTTTCTTTCTTTTTAAAATATGGAGGCTGGGGACCCAGACCATAGGTGTTACAGTCTAATCCCAAAGACCAAGTGTATGAAGAAAGATTTATTCCATAACATTCTCTTAAGGAAGGTGGTGGTGGTGATGCAGGATGTCCTCTTAAGCGGCAGGCACAGATGTTCACAGCCCGGATGTTTCCCCCTCCTTGATTATACCTTTGCCATTAATTCTGATTGTCCCGTACACTGGGCAGTGCTTCTTGACCAGCTGTGTCATTGTCTTCTGTCCTCCTCATTCTGCTGCCTTCATGAACTAACAGCATGACCGAATAACCAAGGGGGGCTCACCTCTGTCATTCTTGGCCGCATACTCTAGGTAAAGACACTTACTTGCTCACCCAGTCATTTGCTTCACGGCCACCACTGGCATGAGACCTATTGCTGCCACGCTTTGTGTTACGCCTGTTCCTTAAGAGAAGGCATTTGTGCAGTCTTGCTTGAATATTAGATATTAATAGTAATGACTGTTTTTAGCAGGTGCCATTCATTACTCTAAAGACTTTTACACACATTAACTTACGTAATCCTTAAAGTAACTTAACATAACTTAAAATAACTCTTTGAGGTGAGTACTCTTATTATCCTCCTTTTGAAGATAGCAGAAGAGCTGCACAGAGAAGGTAAGTACCTCGCTCAAGGCCGCGGAGTTAGTATGTGGTGGCGCCTGGATTTGAACCTATGCAGTCCGACTCCAGAGCCCACAATAAAGACGCTTTTCTAAACTGTGCCGAAAACAAAATGAGTCTGATATTTTGGTGACATAAGTACTAAAATTATATCTCTATAACTATGAGACTTGGAGAAGAATTTAGAGGAGCTTAAATAAATCTATAAATGTATTCAGATACGTCTCAGAGATTTATGTTGTACGCAAACAGCCACCCTCTCACCATTCAGCTTAATATACTTTGGGATCAGATTCACACTTAAAATTCTGAGTGCCAGCTTCTAATATGATAGCTTGCTTTCTTTTCCCCCCCAGTTTTGAATTTCAACACAAAATATTACTCTGAATACGCCATCCATGGAATGGCAGAACCCAAGAGACTATTTGTTGCCTGTCTTATATTTTTAGCCTTGTTTGCCGGGGAAATGTGAAGCATGAGATTTGAGAATAGATTGTTAACACCAGAGGCTGCTGTTTCTGCTGTTTTGGGTACTCCTCCTGCGGCTCTTGCAAGGCAGATGGCTAGATTCATTTCCAGAAAATAGATATTCGTTCTATTTTGCATTTCCACTTTGAAAAGAACTTTTAATTGTTTGTACCACATTGCGTTGTATGCTCTTACTGTGAGCATACACATGCTGTGCGTAGATAGTTTTCAGAATTAGGCGAATGTTAATGTATTTCAGTTTGGACCGCGTGAGAAATACACTGCACACTCTCTTGTGCTTTTGGAGGATTTCTTTGGAAAGTGGGTTTGTGTGCAGGACAGTGTGGACCGCATATGTTGTTCTCAACACCCCTGCCCCCTCTGGACTTCACTGGACTAAGAAATTAGGGCAGAAGTATTCGGGTTGTGTTGATGGGGCTAAAGTAGAAACCAAAACACGTAGTACTCTTCTCGGCTTACGTAGGACCACAACAGGATGTAAAATATTTCCTAATATTGTTTCCAAGAGGACAAGAGTACGGGGAGGTCTGTATTTTTCCTATATGATCAGTTTCTTCTGACAGTTTCCTTCCTAATTAAGAAAGCTGGAAGCCAAAAGCTGTCTTCCAAGTGAAGTCAGTAACAGCCTCACTTAATGCAGATACTGACTTTCTGCCCCTAAATTTCTGGTTCATAAAATGCAAAAGAGCCTTCCTCCCCAGAAAGAGAGACCTTGGCACTTAAGTGTATGTTTCCACTTGAATCTGGCCTTGTAAGCCTGGGAGGAATAATATGGGTTAATTTCACCACAACACAGTGGAACTTGGCTCAGAATGGACTTTACAAGATGCATTGTTTTGCTGATTGAATGGGGTAATTTCTCCCTCAGGTAGGTCCAAGGGAAAATGACATTGCAGACATCCCAGAAGGTAAGTGATTAGCAGACACGCAAAGGAAGCAGGAGGTACTAGAGGCTAAAGCAAAGAACTCATCCTGACTACTTCAAGGGTCCAACCAACACTGGAATAACTGTTTAATATCATTCGTAGAGTTTACTCACTTACTATAAAAGCAAATGTATTTACTAAATATTGGACTAGAAGATTTGCCCATAAAGAAATTTGTGGCATGCCTTTTAGAGTTGTTTGCAGTTGATTGGTGGTTTCTGCCTCGTCACAGTACTTATTTAGTAGTTAGCGTCTTTATTTGAATTTAATTTAATAAAACCTACTGGAAGAGGAAGGGAAACCCAAAGATCTTGGGTTATGAAAGCTAAGCTGGTAATATTTGAAACACACAAATCAGGGCTTTTCAAATGTTAATGTGCATTTGAATCACTGTAGATCTTGTTAAAATGCACATTCTGATTTGGTAAATCTGGGGAGGGGCCTGAGAGCCTGCATTTCTAACCAACTTCTAGATGACACCATCTGACCACACTTTGAGTAGCAGGGTCATGGATGACAATAATTCAAGTTTTGGGGGTTTGTTTTTGATTTTCAATATTGATTTTCACTTGGAAGCCAGTACGAAGTGGAATTCTATGTAGCAATATTGTAAACATGACAGAAGAATAGGCAAAGACAAATGTCAGTTTTAACACACAAAAACCTAGAGCTACTCATAAAACAAATAGACATTCTGGGAGTACCATTCTGATGTAATATAGCGTCTTGCTTCCAGCATTTGTAAAGATGGATGCAGTATTTTCAAAGGCTTGGATTTTATCTTGAAGTAATTGAGGCCTTATGTCTGCATCTACTTCATTTCTGTAAGACAGAGGAAACTGAGTCCCCCAGAAGTTGAACAGTTTGCCCAAAGTCAGATTTTTGCTCAGATTCTACCCCCTTTTATCTTACTGTATCTCTTGACTGGCGCTGCACTTAAAAACGATCCAGAGTTCAGGATATTGAGAGAGTGAGGCTACACTTAAGGAAGAGATAGAACAGAAACAGTTGGTTAGAAACAAAAACAGAGGAATGTTCACACGGGATAGGGATGCTCGCCAAGGAGCTGGATCCTTGTTGTCACAACATGGTGTGGGACTAGGTTTTGGGTCCTTCCTTGCTGCTGGACACTTATGTCTACTTGGCAGTGCCCATCATGCTTACTGTTACTTACCCAGCACCTGGCAGTGCTGGTCCCATAGCACATTCTAAACAATCACTTTTACTCTAAGCTTATTGCGTTAAGGTATAAATAATATTGAGGATAACATTTCTAAAATTTACTCAATATGGTGCTAAAACATTCAGGAAAATTAGTTGCCAGAAGAAATTAAATAACTGTAAGAGGGTTTCACATTCCCGCCCCCCAACAGATTGAGAAGCCTACATTCCTAGATAGATTATTCTACGAAGATGATTAAGTGTAAGATGTGACACGGATGGCTCTTTTGCATAATAATTCATTTGCATGGAAGTCGACATTTTTCAGGTGCATTCACAGTTCGGATTGTTTTGGATTTGTACATTCACCCTGTTGTTGAACAGAGGATGAAAGTAAGGTTTAGAGGTTTTTTCAACCAAGGCTAGACAGAGAGCCATAACTAGTACTAGGACCAGCAGCTGAGTGTCCAGATGGTTTCTGGGCCTTTTTGACTATGAGGTCATTCTAGTTTATTACCAAATAGATTGGTTGCACTTAAGTTGGACCGTACAACATTCTGCTCACATTGTATTTGAGACGGGGCATGGGTACATGAACACGTGTGACAGAGAAAGAAACGAGTAAAAAACTTCAGGGATACCGTGTTGGCTTCTGGGTTTATGTGGTGTTAGGTTTCTCATGGTTATGAACAGAAGTGGTGTCATCTGGAAGAGGGGATGGTAGGAAATGTGGTAGCAGTGGTTTGAGGCAAGTAAAATTGTGAATATATGAAAAATGGTATACTGCAGTGTGGCCTAAGGGGTATGGAAAAAGTTCTCAGGAACTTGCTGAGCAATAGTATTTTCTTTTTTTTTTTTAATTTATTAAATTTATTTTATTTTTGGCTGCATTGGGTCTTTGTTACTGTGCGGGCTTTCTCTAGTTGTAGCGAGCGGGGGCTACTCTTCATTGTAGTGCACAGGCTTCTCATTGTGGTGGCTTCTCTTGTTGCGGAGCACAGGCTCTAGGCGCATGGGCTTCAGTAGTTGCAGCACGTGGGCTCAGTAGTTGTGGCTTGCGGGCTCTAGAGCACAGGCTCAGTAGTTGTGGTGCACGGGCTTAGTTGCTCCGCGGCATGTGGGATCTTCCCGGACCAGGGCTCAAACCCCTGTCCCCTGCGTTGGCAGGCGGATTCTTAACCACTGTGACACCAGGGGAGTCCCATGTTTTCTTAAAAACAACAAAGGATTTAAAATTTAGTTCATTGAATAAAAATCACAGGTAGTTCTGCCGTTTTATTTTAAAGTTGTCATTACAGACGCCAAACACTCTTTAGAAATATACTACTGGCTTCATAATCTGCATCACTTTCTAAATACTTTGTCTTTATTATTAACTTTGTGCTTTATTTTTTCTTTCTGTATATAGTTGTGGAACAAGGTTAAAGTATTTTAATTGGTATTTGGAAGGTGTGTGGTGGCACAGTGCATTTGGACTTGCAATAATAATTTTCATCAACGTGTCTTTAAGAATTATCTAACCTATTTTTAGAAAGAAATAGAAAAAAATACAGACCTCAAAATAAAGTTCTTTGCCAGAGAAATATGTGTGTTGTAGGCCTTTTGAAAGGAGCTGAGGAAATTGTAACTGTCCTTCATCCAAATAGGTGACCCTTGTATCTCTCTCAGCCTAGAGACCAGCAGCTACAGTGATTGCCAGCAGCTTGCATCAGGAAATTTCCAAAGTTGTCTCCCTTAAAAAAAAAAAAAAAAAAAAAGCTGTCAGGAGGTTCACAGGTTTTCTCAGTGTGAGGTGTGTGGGTGGGATGTAAGTGTTTGGGGGTTTGCTTTAAAGAAAGAAAGGTTTTTAAAATGTCATTTTTTTCACCTTGGAGAAGACAAACAAACAAAACAAACCCACCCACCCCAAATACAAAAATGAAAACTAAAACCCATTGGCTGTTTTCTCAAGTTTAGCAGACAGCTTGAAATGAACATCCGTCTCGGATAGCAATGTGAAAAGACAGCTCTCCTGTATCATGTCCTGCAGCAGACAACACCATTACTTGTGCAGCCAGTTATTAATAATTGTCAAGGGGATAAGTGCTTAATGGATGTCTGTGTGTATGTATTATGTATTAGTAGAATGTCATATATCATCATTATTGCAAACTTACATCATTAAACTTCTATGCTGTTAATTTAAATGCTATTAGTAACACAAACTTGAGACGGAGACACAGTTTTGACTTGAAAGTTAGCTTCTTTTCTTTTCTTCTTTTTTTTTTTTTTTTTGCGGTACGCGGGCCTCTCACTGTTGTGGCCTCTCCCGTTGCGGAGCACAGGCTCCGGATGCGCAGGCTCAGCGGCCATGGCTCACGGGACCAGCCGCTCCGCGGCATGTGGGATCTTCCCGGACCGGGGCACAAACCCGTGTCCCCTGCGTCGGCAGGCGGACTCTCAACCACTGCGCCACCAGGGAAGCCCGAAAGTTAGGTTCTTAATTTGAGCACTCACGTTTCTCTCTTTCTCCCTGGTCTCTCCCATCTAACCCCCAACTCTCAGTCTACTCTTGCTTCCTGTCTCCTCCTCAAGTCAAAACAGCCTTCCCGTTCCAGCAGTGTGGTGGGCTGCAAAGTTCAAGGCTACATGGCCTCCAACACGTCACTTTTTTTCTGGTTCTTTTTATTTCTAAAATGAGAAGAAGTAACGCAATTATTGTGAAAGCTCCTTCCTGCTCTAACATTTTATGATGCTGTGTATCGTTTTCAGTACCCTTTATTCATGGTACTTTTTAAATATCATTTCAGGAAGCATTTCTTGGCATTTTAAATAGGCATCAAAACCTTCGATAACAGATACTCTGAAAGTAGGATTTTCAGGACAAGTTTGTAGGACTTCAGGAATGATGCTGGTGAGCCTTGGCTTAAGCGTTTTTAAGAATGCATCATCAATAAAAGAAGTGTAATTTTATGTATCGGTTTCTCTTAAATCAGTGGTTGTACACTAATGCATACATATGCTGCTCCAGCAGCAGAAGTGGGATGAGTGGGAGAGGGCCGCGGGGGCTGGAATCCTCCACGGCAGCCCAGTGTTACCCAGTTGGGTGCGTGGGCCCGTGGTTGCTAGATTGACTTTTTCTTTTTTAGCAGAAACCATCTCTATGCTATTTCATGGTAGATTTCCAGATTTGAACTCTTCTCATCATTTTAATAAAACACCTTTAGTTTAAGCAAGAGTCACAAGATACAGCACTCAACCTTCCAGTTTGTCTCAAGTCAGTGACTTTTTCCACCTTTTGTTAAGAGATTTAAAGGATCAGGGAGTCAGTTGGTCTTCATTTTCAATAATTGTCTTTGAGCTTTGTGGAGGAGCACTGTCTATGGTCTTCCTTTCCTCGTTTGTTCTCGTGATTTGATGACCATCTCTAGTGTTGTGTTTGTGTTGCTTTTTCTTTTTGTGTGTGTATCGTAGTTTTTGGGTTTGCTGTTTCCATGAGGTTTTGATATAGTAGTCTATATATGTACAAGGTTGTTTTAAGTTGCTGGTCTCTTTCCCGCCTAGAGAAGTTCCTTTAGCATTTGAGGAGCATTGTCTAAAAGCGGAAGATCAAAAGCATTTGAGTGGTCTTTTATTTAACATATGAAAAACACTAATTTGGTCACTGAGTTTCTATGTGCCTCTCTATCCCATTTGTAAAGAAGAATCATACAGTTATATTGCTGGAAAGGGCCCTAAAATTTCTAGGCTGAAGCTCAAATCTCTACGTGGGCAACCAAAGTCTAGAGAAGCAGCGTAGCTTGCTGGACTTGTAGGAGGTCATTTCTGTCAGTGTTTGCCCATGAACCCAGATCTTCATTTTCTCAATGTTGTTCTTGCCCCTTCTCCTTTTCAGGCCCATAATAACAAAAGCAGTTGATAGAGGCACCAAGGAAATCAAAAGAATGATACCAGAAGACTAAAGCCTATTGATCGTTTTACACTTCTGTTAGAGGATGCTTTCCTTTTATTTAAAATGTTTATATTTTTCTAAATACCTTTGAAATAGGATAGATTTTTCATCTTTGGCACCATTCTGAATCGTACAGTGTTGGGGCTATGATTTGAGGGGCTCAAGTTGGTTCATTGTAGCAGAGCTGATGGACATTGTATTACATTATTATCTGTATTACATTATCCATATCTACATTATAGGTTTATTTTGTGGTTTTATGGAATTTATGGTGAGTCAAGATTTTGTTCCAATTACTTACCCTCTGCATACTTGGTAACAGTTTCGTTCAGTATGAATCTACTAGCAGCCCCTAACTACTTACTAAATATAATTATTTTTAAAAATCTATACATAGGATGAAGATAGTCACTTCTCTTATACTATGGGATGTTAGTACCATGAGTTAGAATAGGAAACCTTGTGCTTCACCCAAGGAAATAACTTTAGAATGGTATTTGCCACACAACTCCTAATTCTTATCTGGAGAAGTAAATTACTTCCAATTTCCATTTTGCCCTGTTTAAATCTGGATTTTCATGTGTGATGAGAAGGTAACGCTTTCCAGCTGGAATGCTAGATCTGTTGTGATGAGGCGGTTTTATTCAAATGGATACAGTAGTTGGCCACTTAGAGGACCACTAGGTGGATCAGATTTTAAAGTGCACAAGCCAATTGTCTTACGCTTCGCTTCGCAGAAAACTTCTGATGTTGGCAGCAGCTTGCCAATGATACCCTCAAAAGGCCATGAATTTGCATCCAAAGAGAGTGAGGATATAATTTTAAAAGCCTCAGTTGCTTCTTCTCATGCATTCTCTGTTGTTCTTTATCTTAAAGCTGAGTTCTGCATTTCTGACGGTCATAATAACTTGTAAAATGCAATTCCTGTAGTTGAGCTGAAGCTTATAAACCCTGGTGACTCTGTAATGATGATTATTCACTTTGAAGCCACCTTACTGGGAAAATGTTAGATGTGGAGGGTGTCAAAAACTTCAGATTCTTGGAGATTAGTTGTCAAAATATTCAGGGTTTGGTTATTTTTAGCAGTTATCAGTGAAAGATCTTGCTGCTGGAAATGGTGCTTAGGTTTTAAAGCTACAACTTGCCGGTCATCACCTGAAGCCATTATTTTTTTTCCAAATTCACAGAAAGGCTGACATCTTTAGTACTGTCACCTGGGGTTAGGTGAGACGATCACACAGACAGGTGCTTTGAAGATGTGTGGCCATCAGCTTTTTAAGTTTAAAATTGATGTTTAATATGTAAACAGTTTTATTGAAACATAGTCGATTGAAAAATGAGCACCAAAAGTTTAATGTAACCCCCGTTCAGAGAAATACGTGTGTTTGTAACTTAAATTTTGAAGAGAAGCTGATGCCAAGAACAGAACAGTTAAGCCATCTCAGAATAGTTGAGCCCAAATCTCAGGGGAGAGGATCCACTGATATATATTTTTTTAAGTTCCTCAGGTTATTCTTAGTTTGGGAATCAAAGCCTGAGAGCTGCTGGTGTAGTGGGTGGATTGATTGTGAGCAAATGTAGAAACTGATCCTTTTCTTTTGAGATTTAAAGACAGCAAAGTGTAAGGGATAAAGGTGACCACCATGTTTCTCCCTCGCACACCCCTCCACATTAGGCGTTATATTTCCATGTTGGATCTCAAATGACTTGGATGAGTGAAACTGGATAATGGCACTCAACATTTCAGTCTTTAGGAGCTAGACTTTTTTTTTTTTTTTTTTTTTTTTTTGCAGTACGCGGGCCTCTCACTGCTGTGGCCTCTCCCATTGTGGAGCACAGTCTCCAGACACGCACTCTAAGCGGCCATGGCTCACGGGCCCAGCTGCTCCGCGGCATGTGGGATCTTCCCGGACTGGGGCACGAACCCGTGTCCCCTGCATCGGCAGGCGGACTCTCAACCACTGCGCCACCAGGGAAGCCCCAGGAGCTAGACTTTTCCTGCTAGGATGGAAGAACTTAGATATTCATGAAAGAGATGTGATTAAATAAGAAACATTATATAATCATGAAGAAGAGTTTTAAGAACCAGAAGAGTTTTAAGAACCCAAGGTTGGAGGTTGCACCATATGTTTCCCTTCTGAACAAAAGCACAGGGGCCCACAAATGGACATTCCTATTAATTCTCATCTAATATGTCTTAGGTCCAGGATGTAAATGATAAGTGATCACATTTATGAGTGGGTTAATAACTTTGTACTGGTCTTGGTGTCGGAAGGATGAAGGCAGTATAGTTCCTTACAGTGTAGGGCAGGGCCCCAGTCAGCACCATTGGTGTTGACTAAGGAGTTGGGCGGGGACAGCTGGTGCCTCTTTGCTGTTTTAGGAAATGTGGCATAGGAACTCCAAATAAATGTTTCTAATATGTCTGTTCACAACTGCCAAAGGTTCTCTATTTGTCTGTGAAATCAAATGCAAGACATTTTGTGACCAGTTGTTGCACATGAGTTTAGTTTAAAAAAATCAATTTAAAATGGCTATCTGTGCACTTACCACCATAGTAATAAACCATTATCAACATGTCTCATCTGTATGTCTCTCTTGAACTCCCATCCCTCTGGTTCTCCTTCAAAAGTAATATTGCGGGCCTCCCTGGTGGCGCAGTGGTTGAGAGTCCGCCTGCCGATGCAGGGGATACGGGTTCGTGCCCCGGTCCGGGAGGATCCCATATGCCGCGGAGCGGCTGGGCCCGTGAGCCATGGCCGCTGAGCCTGCGCATCCGGAGCCTGTGCTCCGCAACGGGAGAGGCCACAACAGTGAGAGGCCCGCATACCGCAAAAAAAAAAAAAAAAAAAAAAAAAAAAAAAGTAATATTGCTTGAATTTTGTGCTTATCATTTCCTGGTCTTTAAAACTATTTTTTTTAATTAATTAATTAATTAATTTATGGCTGTGTTGGCTCTTCGTTTCTGTGCAAGGGCTTTCCCTAGTTGCGGCAAGCGGGGGCCACTCCTCATCATGGTGCGCGGGCCTCTCACTATCACGGCCTCTCTTGTTGAGGAGCACAGGCTCCAGACGCACAAGCTCAGTAATTGTGGCTCACGGGGCTAGTTGCTCCGTGGCATGTGGGATCTTCCCAGACCAGGGCTCAAACCCGTGTCCCCTGCATCGGCAGGCAGATTCTCAACCACTGCGCCACCAGGGAAGCCCTTTAAAACTATTTTAAACAAATATGTATGTCCTCCTAAACAGCGTTTACTTTTGCTTCTTTTTGACATATATTATAGTCTTCAGCGATTGTTTTTTTCACCCGGTATTAGGTTTCAGCTATATTATTGGATGTACTATTGTTGAATCACTTCCCTCCTGTACAATATTTGATGCTGTGACTAAACCATAATTGACTTATTTTACTCTCAGTGACATTTAGCTTGTTTTCAGGTTGTTTTTTTCTCTTATGAAAAGTGCTACTAGGAACATTCATGTACATGTCAATGGCACCCACTTTTCAAGTGTTTCTCATACATCTGAGAGTAGATTACTAAGACCCAGAGCATGAACATGTTAAATTTTCCAGATAATGCCAAAGCATTTTTCAACAGTTTGAGTTCCCATCACTTCACATCAGCCAACATTTGATATTTCCAGGCCTAGAGATTGAAATGCTTATTTAGTGGGTATAATATGATTATCTCCGCATGGACTTAATTTCCATATCCCTGATTACTAATGAAGTTAAACATTGTTTCATTTATTTCATTGCCATTTATATTTCTTCTACAAAACACCTACTCAAGTCTTTTGCTCATTTTTTCTGTTTGCTAATAGAAAATAATAATTTAATTATTAAATTAATAATTTATTGAATTATAGGGAGCTTTAAATACACATATGTGTATTTGTATATATGTGTATATATATATTTTTTTAGTAAGCTTTAATGTGTTAATGTGTGATTGGAATTTCTTCCCTCAGTTTTTTTTTTAACTTAATGGTATTTTCTGATGACTTGAATTTTTAATGTTAAGTTCTCATGAACTCAAGTTTTAATTTTGATGTAATCAATGTTATCAATGGTTTTATGCTCTTTTGTGTCATGCTTAGGAAATCTTGCCTAAATCTCATGAACTATATTCTCCTATATTTCTTCTAAAATTTTATAGTTTTGGTCTTTCGTATTTATGCCTTTAATCGACCTAGAATAGATTTTTTGTTTTCTGTGTAGAGTTTGAGTTAGGGATTTAATTTCATTCTTTCATGTGAATAACCAATTGTCACAGAGCCATTGAGGGGTCTTCCTCCTTTTTCTAACGATCTGCAGTGCCACCTTTGTAACGTGCAAAGGTTTCTTAGATGCGCAGGGATTTTTTAGTCTGGTGTTAAGTGTTCTTCCAGAAGTTCCAGCAAACCTTTCTGGTTTTATTTTTTACTGCTTTTTCATGTACCCTCTACTTATCTAGACTCCATGCTGTGCCTCAAAATTGTCCCACGATTTCCTTTGTCTTGTGCATTTTGTATATTTCTTATACCTCTCATATCCTGCCTTCTGCTGTTGTTTGAGGTATATTTATTTCTCTTTTGCTTCACATTGTATGTCCATTTTTGAAAGCAGGCTTTATGTTTTGTTCATCTTTGATGCTTCTGAGCAGAAACTGGTGCCTTTTACTGAATAGCTATTTGATAAATCATTGACCTAAACTGGGGTTTGGAATTGAAAGGATCTTAGAAATTATCCAGCCAGTCTCACTGTATTTGCCCACCTATGATCATTGGGATTTGCAGAGTTTAAATGCAATGCCCAAGGTCATATACCCTGGTGGGTCCCTGACTTTTTTTCTTGAGCTTATTTCAGAACACCTTTCACTTCAGTTCTCTGCCCGTAGAACTGATAATATCAGATGCTGTCCAGAAGTAGGAACTAACATTAAGATACTAGAAAACAGGTGAAGACACACATGTGGCAGGTCCATGACCCCTTGGCTGGTTGAGTCAGACAGTGATGTTCGGACATACACGGACAATGATGTTCACATCACATCGAAATATTGAGCATCACCCAAGCAGCTCTGCTGACTCACATCTCTGGGCCTTTGTTCATGCTCCTTGTTCAACAGAACTGTTCTTGTAGACCACTGTCCATGAGTCTCTGTACTCCTAGAGATAAATCTCTTCTTATTGAATGCTGTTTCCATACTTTGACATCACTTCTGTTCCTGCACCAATCAGACCATATTTTAATTCTTTTTTAATGTCTTTCACTCTTGATTTTTATCACCTGAGGTCAGAGACAATTTTCTATTCTACTGTGTCTCCTCAGCACCTAGCACAGGGCTATGTCTGCTCTAAGTTAGGTTTTTAAGATGTTCTATATGTGAAAATCAAACAAGCAAAAAACCAAAACCTTCAAGTGAGCTTATAAATAAGTCCTGTCATTCCACCATTTAGATGTGTAATCTGGATGAAATCATTGTGCTTCCCCCGCCTAATAAAATATAAAAACTATAGGAAGGATAACCCACTTCCACAATATTAGCTGTTATCACAGTAGTCCAAATTAGCTAAAGAACTTGGTACACATCTTCAAAGATTCCTTGTCAGGGAGATTTTGCTGGGGAAAAAAAGCATGCTAGGTTTGTGATTGAATGAGGCTGTACAGTTGGGAATTTGTATAATCAGAAGAGAACTTCAAGGCCCTAGGTCTTTGGACTGAGGGTCCAAAACAAGGATAATTATAGGAAAAAAAAAATGAAGAGAAGAGGGCACCAACTACAGATAGCCCTTTGGCCCAATGGCTGGTCCTGGAAAGCACATCCTGGGATGATCACAGTTTTGGAGTGAGCGTTGCAAAGGAGGAATGGTATGGGGGACTCTCAATGTTTATTTCACCTGACTGTTTACTGCTGGGAGCTTCTGGGCAGGAGAACGTCCAGAAGCTAAGTCAGGGGGCCAGCAGGGCTGACAGCAGAACTTCTTGGAGCGGATGCTTTCTTCTCCACTCCTTTACTCACATGTGGGCTGCATGGTTAGATGAACACAACTAACGAGCCCAGGGGAGCTTTATTTCCTCTACTCCAAAGAGCTTTTTTGGATGGAAGTGTTTTTCTGACATAAGAATATTATATGCTCATTGTAAGAAGTTTGAAAATACAGGAAGGTCTTTTTTGTTGCTGAGGCAAGGAATAGTGACTTTATTCAGGAAGCTGGCAGACTGAGAAGATGGCGGACTAGTGTCCCCAAAAAACCATCTTCTGGGAAAGTTTTAAAGAGAACAGAAATCCCCACCAGATCATCCAGAAAGGTGCTTCCACCTCAGGATAGTTCTCAAGGGGCCTCTGGTTGTCAGCAGGTGTCTGCTGTCTCTCCTATCCTTCATCTTTTGGAAAGAGGAACAACCAGTTACCCAAGTACTAAACCAAATACTTTAATTCTGCTCTTCCTGTCTTTTCGGAACGTTCACTTCTTGGTAGCAGACTCTGAGTACCTCTGTGACATATCTTCAGTGCTTTGGAAAAAGTGAAATGATCACATATCTGTTAATTTTCAACCACCGACCAAAGCTAGTGGACACACCCTTTGTAGTGCCCAAGACCATGGGTAGCAGGCTCTTTAGAAGAATTACATAGCAGAGCTTTGTATTAACTGAGCCAACTAAATAAGATGCACAATTATTTTTTATCTCTCAGTATGAGAAGGGCACTGATTGAAGCACTACTTTGATATTCAGAACAGAGTTTTAAAATTTCTTGTTTTTTTTTTTTTAACTCTCCCAGGATAGCTTTGAAGGATGGTTTTCCTATTCTCTGTATGTTACCACATACTAGTTTTATCTCCGCGTCAGAATGAATCAAACCTTGGCCAATATGTGTTCTTCTGACTATTGTAGACTTGAATAAATAGGGATACATTTATTTAGAATATTTATTGTTCTCATGTGTATGGAGGCTGTCTCAGCTGTGCTAAAGCCTTGTCTCTAGGGAGCCAAGAGCAACAATAGCATTACATATACTCAAATTATATTCTGCATTGTTTTCTTTCCTTTTTTTTTTTCTTGGAGTTGGATAGAAACAAACAATTGTATGGAATTTTCCTAGGCAAAGTTAATTAAGATTAGAACAATTAGTCATTGCCAGGTCCCCTTCCACCTTCTTCTTACTCTGATTTGTTAATAAAATGCATCTGATATAATTAAGATGTAGAAAATGAAAATCAGAAGACCATGTTTTATGGCACGCCATGACTTCACATGTTCTCAGTTCATCCATCCCTCCATCCCTACCCTATCTCCTAGTCAAAGTACTTACCTCCAAAGTGAAAACATCTACAGTTCCTAACTTTCAAAAGTGTTTCCCCCTAGGTGTGTGTATATGTAATGGTATCAGAGTTCTGTAGCTGGTAATTGTTTCTGTAGTGTGTTGAATGTCTGTTTGTGTTTCCTCATAAAATAGCTTAATGACAGGGGCTGCTAGTTTTCTGAATCTTTGAATACTTGTTGTTTGGCCCGTTTTAATAATTCAGAGAATACATGAATAGATGAATGGATGAATCGTTACCAGCTACAATGGGTATTTGTGTGTTGGCTGAGCTCTGGCTTGATAATTATATATGATAATGGTAATGTTTGCTGTGTGCCATCCATCGTGCTAGAGGCTTAACATACATGTGCTTTAATTTCTACAACAATCCTCTAAAGTAGGTGTTATTACCTGCTTTAGAAATAAGGAAATTAAAAGTCAAATATACGTATCCAAGTCCATATTTCCAATAAGTGGGGGAGTAGCGATTTGGGCCCAGGTCAGTTTTCATTCTAGCATGTGGATTCTTTCCTACTACCATATCAGTGTACCTTCTAACTTTTAAGATGTGGGGGGTGTGTGTGTGTAGTGTGTATACACACAAACACACACACACACACTGGAATATTACTCAGCCATAAAAAAGAATGAAATATGCCATTTGCAGCAACATGGATGGACCTAGAAATGATTATACTAAGTGAAGTAAGTCAGACAGAGAAAGACAAATATCATATGATATCACTTATGTGTAATCTAAAAAGTAATACAAATGAGTCTGTGTACAAAACAGAAACAGAGGCACAGACATGCAAAACAAAGTTATGATTACCAATGGAGAGAGGGAGGGAGGGATAAATTAGGAGTATGGGATTAACAGATACAAACTACTGTACATAAAATAGATAAGCAACAGGGACATACTATAGAGCACAGGGAACTATATTCAGTATTTTGTAATAACCTATAATGGAAAATGATCTGAAAAAATATATGTATCTGAATCACTTTGCTGTACACCTGAAACTTTAACACAATATTGTAAATCAGCTATACGTCAATAAAGTATTACGTGAGTAGTACAAGAAATACTATTTGTATCCCCCAAGGTAGATTTTTGTCATTATAATGTATTAAAATAAATTTTAAATGAAAAAAATGATGCCCTCCAACTTGATAACAAAGAAGATGTACATGAATATCCAGGATTCTTTGGATATAATACTTCTTTTAGAGCCAGCTATGGTTGGTTTTCCAAAGTAATTTTCCCAAATCACTGTGCTGTACACCTGAAACTAACATGATATTGTAAATCAACTCTACTTCCATAAACCAGAAAGTAGCTTTCCCAGCCACTTCCTCGTCACCACATATGAGAGGGGTTTCCTAAGCAAATGTGTGTTGAAATCCATCTTCTTGGTTCTGTTTTTGGCTGCTGTCTCTGGTATCAGCAGTTTATAGATTACGCTTTTTCCTAATGTGTAAATGTCCTTGAATATCAGTCTTGCTTTCACCTTTGATAGTTTAAACGGCGAGCCTGGTAATGACAGCATCTGGCTCTCTGGGGCCTGGCTGGATGACAGACCCACTCTGCTGGTCTTATACTGGTGGGGACTGGACCCTAGCTCATATGGTCCTTGCTGTCCTCAGGGCCTATCTGTTGCTTCCTGTACATCTAAAGGAAAATGGCAGCATTGCAGCAGTAAGCCCCCTGCCGTGGATATGGTGTTACGCATGACTGACCTTGCTTTGGGCAAAGGTGTGCGTGCGTTGATGTACAAACTAATAATAGTTGGCAATATTAATTATAGGCCAAATGATCACCTCAGGTAAAATTAGTAACCTGCGTTTCTAACGGGGCTTTCATTGCTGAGATTCTCTAATAGAATTAACCCCATTGGCGGGTACTTGGGCAAGGGAACTAACATGTGTTTAGCACAGCCATGTATCGTGCTAGCCAGATTATAGGACCTTTTAAATTTAGTCCTCAAAGGGAACAAGTTGAGGTTATAGAGAAGGAAATAAAGTTGGAAGGCATTAACTAACTTTTCTTGGGTCATTACAGAGTCTAAGTGATGCATCTGAATATTTAAAAAAACTTCTTCCAAAAGACATTTACTGAGTATATTTAAGGTGTACACATATTATTATTATTATTATTATTTTTTTTGTGGTACGCTGGCCTCTCACCGCTGTGGCCCCTCCCATCGCGGAGCACAGGCTCCGGACGCGCAGGCTCAGCAGCCATGGCTCACGGGCCCAGCCGCTCCGCGGCATGCAGGATTCTCCCGGACCGGAGCACGGACCCGTGTCCCCTGCATCGGCAGGCGGACTCTCAACCACTGTGCCACCAGGGAAGCCCCTGTACACATACTATTTTTGAAAGGGGGAATGAAGAATATAGTGGTAAAGCACAGTCTCTAGAATCAGACTGTCTGAGTTAGAATTGTTTTTAGCACTAATCAGCTGTGTGACCATAAGAAAATTGCTTAACTTTTCTGTGTGCCATCTCCTCATCTGTAAAATGGGGATCAGTAATAGTGCCTATTATCTAGGGCTATTGTGAGTAAATAGGGGTAAATCCATATATGCAAAGTACTTATTATAATTCTGATATGTAATATTTTATCTATATTTATTACTACTACTCCCATGTTGAGTCACTGTGTAAGAAACTGGGATCTAGAAATAAAAGCTCTTGTGATTGCCAGCAGGGACCTTACAGTCGAGTGAGGGAGATGCCGGAATAAACTCTACAAGGCATTGTGGGAAATGCAGGAAGTGAAACATCACAGGCGGCTCTGGCAGCACAGCCAAGAGCCCCCAAATCTTGGAAGGGGGAGTTTACCCAGAGGAAGCGATAACCAGGCTAGCTGAGTGATGAATTTTGAGTAGGAAGGTTTGGGAGACAGAGGGCATTCAATCAAGGCAGCACAAATCAGGGCAAGACCCCTTCCACTAAGAAATGCCCTTCCCCGTGGCTGGCTAGGCATCTAACAGAAGATAAAACCTTGTATTTTATGGAGAAAGGAAACATACAAATGTCCTTGGAAGAGGGTTCTCTTGGCTTGTTCTGAGGTGTTACGTTCTGAAATCCAATCCTTTCTATAAAGTAGTTTCTGATAGTAGGGTGGGGAGGGCAGAGAGAAGAAGCAGCCATGCATTAAAGGCAAGACTTCTGAAAGGAAGGAGAAGGCTCACACCAAGGATAAGTCATCAGGGAAGGGAGAGGTGGTGTTTGGTGGCGGCTGGCTGGTGGCCAGGATGGGAGGGGTCGGGAGTGGACCTTGGTTTGTTGTCCAGGGTGGAAATTAACGCAGGCCAGACGTTCATCATCCTCATCATAGTTTGGAAAAGAACTGGTTCCTTTGGAAACAGATACCATGAAGATTTGAGTGGCAGGGGATGCCTCGTGTTTTGTTTTCCAGCCACGGACTCCAGCGTGCTATATATGTAACTCCAGACGCTGTAACTACTCCCCAGCACATGGGTAGTTCATTTTTACCTTTTCCAAGTGAACACTTTAGGCAGACGGATTTACTTTTTTTTCTCCTCTCTGAAATAGAGAAGTGCTCTTTAGTACTTTTACCCTTTGAAAATATAAAATCACTCAAGGGCTTTCATATTTCCAAAGGGCAGAAGCGACTTCAGCGAGAGAGAAGAGTGCAGAAAACCGACTGATCTTTTTTTTTTTTTTTTTTACGTGCTATAATGAAAACATGTATAAGACATATCCTCCGGGCCTGTATGTATGGACGCTGGTTTAAAAGGTGGCCAAGGTAAGGAGGAGAGAAGGCAGAGAAGGATGCATATTTGGAAAGTGTTACGGCTTTCTCTGGTGCTGGGATTTTATTCTTTTCCTTTTTAACTTATTGGAGAAGAAACAATCCTTATCATTTTCCCCCAAGTGTGCATGCTAAGATATGCCTCAATATTTTAATTGAGAAAACGATAGCTTCCTTCTTTGACATTGATTTGCCAAATCTCTGACCCCTGAGGATGAACTCATAACCAACAGGAACTTGGCTGTGTTATTCCTGAATGAGTTTTGCCTTCGGAGTGACAGGTATAGTTATGTCACCTCGAAGATGCAGAGAGAACAGTTCACCTGTCAGGTAAGAAACAAACAACCAAGCTACCAGCCAGGCCCATTGTCTTAGCCCTGCACCACACCTGCGCACAGCAGACACCTCTGGAGATGTCCAGCATTCAAAAGGGCCATATTTTATCCAATGAGGTGGTT
This sequence comes from Mesoplodon bidens, assembly GCF_964165515.1. Lineage (NCBI taxonomy): Eukaryota > Metazoa > Chordata > Mammalia > Artiodactyla > Ziphiidae > Mesoplodon > Mesoplodon bidens. The sequence continues at coordinate 14,614,984 of NC_138181.1, read as the reverse complement.
ACTATGAGGGGCCATAGAAATGATCTACTAACTCAGGCTTCATTGGCAGTCCTGGATGATGGCATTCTGTGCTAGATGGGCCTCTCTGCCTCCCCAAAGCACAGATAAACAAAGTGTCATCGGCAGGCAGGATTTTACTTATTATTAAATATAAACGTGAACAATGGCATATGGCGTTCGCGGCAGTTGTGATTCTCAAATGCCATTTGCCAGAGATGGTGTCTTCTGTTGGAGACCCCGAGGGTTACAGCATTAACCAGCAGGCTGAGGAATTGCCCCCAGACTCTTGTTCTAAGAAGACACCCAGGACACTGCTGGCTGTTTCCAGGATGAGCTGGGTTGGGGGTTTGCTGGAGTTTAAAGCCAATAAAGAATATACTTTGCCATTTCAGTGACTCGGGGGTATCGTGCTGATGCTCTTTTTGTTTTTTTAAGTCAGCCTGCACTGCTGCAGTCCGGAGACAGGGAGACTCTTCTGAGTGGTGGAGTCCCACTCTTCCTTGGCTTTACTGCAGAGAAGCGACTAATTGTGAAACTGTGTGAGAGTTCATGATGCCTGCTGCAGATAGACTTGCCCATCAAAGTGCCATTAAAATTCATGCACAGTAGCAGCTGTGAAGGAATACCTAAGACTCATAAATAAAGCAAACCTACCTTAATTTACGACCAGGACCTTCTCTACCCATTGAACTCTTCAGAACTCTGCACAATTGATGTTTCTTTCCTCCAGTTATTTCAATAAAAAATGAGCTCTATTTTATGCCACACAAGAATACTAATAGACCAGTGTTTTGCTGCTTATAAAGGCAAACTGTCACCTGTTAAAATATGTAACTGTCACAGAAAGATAAAAAAGGATCATTTAATAATGATGAACAATGTGCGTGTGGCATAAATAGAATCAAAAAGGTAAACAGCAGTTTATTATGCTAGAGCCAGCCGGAGCTCTTCCTCAGTGTAGGACCCGCCACGCATCTTCACGCTCTTCCTTTTAAGGGAGATACATCCTGGCTTAACAACACGTGTGTGTGTGTGTGTGTGTGTGTGTGTGTGTGTGTGTGTGTGTGTGTGTGTGTGTGTGTGTGTGTGTGTGTGTGTGTGTGTGTGTGTGTGTGTGTGTGTGTGTGTGTGTGTGTGATGGAGGCTCATTACTGGTTCAGAATCTGGACTGTTGCCCTCACCATGGAGGGAAAAATGGTGTTCAGACATTTTCTTAACTGATGAGGAAAATCTTAAGTGTTCTGTTGTCTTCTAGAGGCTGATAATAGGGAATATTTAGAAGTTTCATTTAGAAGTTCATGTGCTGGTAGGTTTGGAAAGGAGGTTGTTTTTAATTAAGCTGTTCAGCTGCTTTTATTTCACTGTTTGAAGCCGAATATATCCCTAGCAAGAGTATATCTGATGTGACTAAATAAAGCCAGTGCTAGCAAAAATAAAGGTGGGTTTATTGTAGCTGCCTGGGTTTCTTGATCTCTTTTTATTGACCTGTACGAATAATCCCTCCAAGGTACAGCGTTGAAAACTCCAGAATTCTTTCATGATGCAAGGGGATGTTTACAGCTAGTGGACGGTATTAAAGTTGCATTCCTGGACACTGAATTTTAAGAGGCATCAGAAGGGTTCTTTGGTTTTGATGCAACAAACAAGAGATTATAATGAAAGTTTTTAAAATTAATAAATTCTTCAGTTGTAGTCTATTAAACTTCAGGGAACCAAAAACCAGAACAGTAACCACAATAAGAGCTTCTTCTCTTCTGGAGTCATTTCTCCTTCCTGTTTCCAGGTAGCATGTATTTACATTGACTCCTCTCGGAAGTGCCAATTATAGTCGGCTGAATAAATATTGAATGTTTTAAAGATTGTGTAAGTATTTGCCCAACAGACAGCCCTACCTTCTTAAATATTTGGCCTTTTATATTAGGTTCAATTTGAAATGATTTAAAAGCTTACTCAACTATTGAACAGAGCCATACCAGCTTAACAAAAAAAAAGCCTTTCCAAGCACAGTTAAATGCAAAACATTGTATTCAGCAGGAAACAGATTTTCACCCAAATCAGAGCAGCTAAGACTGTGTTGAAAGAATTACGAAGGGCTTCATTGGAAAGCCAGTGTGAGCTAGTTTCTGGGATTGGGAATGACGGTTGCTTTGCGTCCCAGCCCCGCACCCAAATGTCCCCCTCACACTGAGGTTTCTTCTTCTGGAAAATTCATTTCTCAGCACGATGTTTAAAATAACTCTTGTTCGCCAAAGTGATTTGTAGACTTAGCAGAACAATCATTTCATAAATTGAAGATGGAATCCTGAGTATTAGGTACTGGAGCAAGATTTGGCTACCTTCCCATGTCCCATAGTCTAAGTAATCTTCAGTACCAGAAATCTGTTTCTAAAACCCTCATTTTCATTATTCCCCCTAAATCGACAGCAGTTCTGTTGCCTTTACGATAAAGTACAAACTCCTTGATGCGGTGGTTTGGCCTCAATCTACTCTTCCAGCTTCATTGCTCACCACTGTCCACAGGGTGCTTTGCATTCCAGCCACAAAAACATATCATGAACTTTTCACAGCTCTGCACCTTTGCATATGATTTTTTCCAGGACACATTTGCCTGACCTCTCTATCAGGTTGATGAACTCCTACTTAGTCTTTAAACCCATTTCCAAGGTGAGCACCACTGGCAATTCTAATAATTCTACTGGGTGGAATGCATCATTCCTCTCTGAAGCCAGTCCTTGAAATAGGGCATTGATGGTATTCAATGGCAAAGAATAGATTGCCTGTTTCTGTAAGTTTTTTCTAAACTTCAAGGGATTGAATTCTGTTCATCTGTGTGTGGCACGTCATAGATACTTAATAAATTGTTATTTTTCTTTGTGTTGAATGATGGACTTGTTCATTCAACCTAGTGGTGATGAAACTCCATGTCTGTGGCTTTGTATCTGAACATTACACGTTTAGGCTTTAAAAGAGCATTTGCGTATTAAGCCTTGATCACGGGAGAGTAAATTTAAGAATACAAACAGAACAAGTGAAGTGACGTTAGGAGTGAGAATTAGGTGGTTTATTTTTGCAGTTCTTCACATTCTTCTGGATGATCGTCCTTTGACTGCCCACTTGCCTTGTGGCTGTCAGCAAATTTCCTAGCCTGTAACTCTCTTTTGACACATGAGAGTAAATAATATTATCCTTTCCTACTGTACCGGATGCAAATTCCAATGATAGAAAATTGACAGAAATTTAACTGAATGATGTTCACACGTGGGTTTTTTTGGCTATAATTAATACCAGTATTCATTTGAATACATTTCCCTGAAAAAAGCCACGTTTTATTTTTTGAGACTAAGCTTACCTGGGTCATCCTTTATTTGGTCCAGGAACAAACATAATCAAACTAGGTTATGTGATCTCTAAGATATGGTGGCATTTTGGAGAGTGAAAGCATGGGCTCATTTATATCCAGCCACAGAATATACAGACCAGATTTACAGCACACGCTGTAGCTTATCAATTCATTGATCTATTTGCTCAGCACTGCAGATGTTGTAAGTGCAAATAAATAGAATGATAAAGTTCCTCCACATGCCTTTGAAGTGGGTTTTTGCAATGTTATCTCTCGGGCTGCAGGAGCAAAATATCTTTTTCTGTGAACTGTTGCAAGTATACAGAATGACATAGAGAATACTAATCCATATATGTCTGTTGCAAGCTTCATCAATATCTACCTTTGCATCTAGAAATTAATTTTATTTATTTATTTATTTATTTTTTTATGGTACGCGGGCCTCCCCCTGTTGTGGCCCCTCCCGTTGCGGAGCACAGGCTCCGGACGCACAGGCTCAGCGGCCATGGCTCACGGGCCCAGCCGCTCCGCGGCATGTGGGATCCTCCCAGACCGGGGCACGAACCCGTATCCCCTGTATCGGCAGGCGGACTCTCAACCACTGCGCCACCAGGGAAGCCCTAGAAATTAATTTTAAAAATTAAGTTTTTTAAAATTTACAAAGCATAAATTGACCCTTTTGCCCACTCAGCCTATAGGCAGGACCATCCTGGGGTCAGGAGATAGCCTGGGAGAAGTGGGGTGACAAGGTCCAAAGGGCTTGCCCTGGATGGCTAAGTGATGTTCCGGTCTTAACTGATCTGCACAAAATGGGAAGACGGTTTGTAAATGTTCCTGTGCACAAATAGTACACTGGAAATAGTCATAATAAGGCAACCACAGAGGAAACTCGAAGAAAACGGCAGAGATGTGCTTCTCCAGGTCTAAGTACATATCTCCCCGTCATCCATAGTGGGAGGAAAAACAATAACAGTCGTGTCGGGTTTGACAAAAAGTCGGCCAAATCATTTTAAAGTGACCTTATTTTGACTCCAATTCATAATAAATTCCACCCCTGGTTTGTAGTAAGTCTACTGCCTCATCACAGTATGAAGCTGTTACCTAATCATATCACCCCATCTGTGTATGGAGCCATAATGACTAGCAAGACATGTTATGTTACATCTTTTTCTTTCTTTTTCTTTTCTTTTTTTAAAAGATGGTGTATCTTTTAGAGCAGGAGTGGCATGCATTTTCTGAAAAAGGGCCAGATAGTAAAAAAATTTTAGGCTTTGCCATAGGCTTTAGGACACAACAGGCTGGATTTGAGCTGCAGAGTGTAGTTTGCTGACTCTTGTGTTAAAGATACATATAGAAATGCTTCTGGAAATATGATGTCTGGGATTAGCATTTAAATACCCTGGAAGTGTGGGGAAAATGTATAGAGGTATGGATGAGGAAAGATGGGCCACGTGTTGATAATTGTGGGAGTTGGGTAATGGACGTATGAGGGTTAACTATGTATTTCTGACTGTATGTGCTTAAATTTTCCATAATAAAGTAACCCCCCAGAACATTATGATAGACCTCTTTTGTTTTCTTGGAATGTTTAAAATCAGGCTTCAGTGTAGTAGCTTATAAAATTTCACTGTTTTTTGATGCTAAATGCTTAGAAGCTTATTTGAGGGTTTTTGAGACAAAAGATAGTTTGCTGTATACCATTGGAAGAAAAGTTTATTTCTCTTTTCCTTGGTAAAAATGGCCAAAATTATGTGCCCGAAACATTATGGCATTCAATTGAAATGCATTCCTTTGTTGGCAAGTGCTGCTGTAAAACAGATCGTAAATACTGATGAAGACTTGAAGGAACAAGTATTAGAAGAAACTAGACCACATGGGAAGCTGGCCAAAGTGTTAGATAAAAGTACAGAAGTTTCAACATCTCAGAGCTAACGTTTGTTAGACTGTATTCCAGTAGCGAAATATATAGAGATCTATGCCAATTACTATTGTTGTATAATGAACCTCCCCAAATATAGTGGCATAAGACAACCGCCATTTTATTATGCTCTTGGATTCTGTGGGTCAGGAATTCAGTAGATGTAATGGGGGTGGCTTGTCCTGTGCTCCATGATGACTGGGGCTTCATCAGGGAAGGCTTGAATGCCTGGAAGTGAGGAGAATGGATGGGGCTGGAATCATCCGGAGGTTTCTTCATTCACGCGCAGCACCTACGCATAGCCTCTGAGTAGTTGAGCTTCTCGCAGCATGGCAGCTAGATTGTGAGACACAGCATCCTAAATGGGGCCTCTGGGGAGTGAGTGTTCCAAGAGAATAGACAGACGTCATGACCTAACCTCAGAAGTCACTTCTGCCAGACTGTGTGGATGGAAGCCATCGAAATCCCGCCTGGATTAAAAAGGAGGGGGCATAGACCTCGCCTCTAGATGGGAAGAGTGTCAGGGTATTAGGGGCCATGTATAAAACTGCCACAGGGACTGAATTTTTCCTTTGATGGCCCATTAAGGGAAAGTTGTAGGAGAAAAGATAAATTATCAACTGTAAACAATAGATAAACCTATGGGAGTATAATCACTGGTGGTGGAGTAGCCACTTTGATGGGGCTAAAAAATTTTCTGGGGTAAGGTTAGTGAGAAAGCACCTCATGTGAAGTGTATTTCCCCGTCATTCATGACTGAGCTCTTTACAAATGAAGAACCTTAAACTAGACAGACACTAAGAGTGGCATCTTCCCTTGATAACGGCTTATTGACAACAGAACAAGACTGTTAAATTGTAGAATCTTGACAGTATTTGGTGCTGAGTTGGGAAATGATGGTGTATTTTTTGAACCATATAGAGATTCTCTGGTTATTTAAGCAAAGTAATCTAAAGAGTTGTCAAACTTGAAGATAAATACCATATATTTGTTCCAAAAAGAAGATTGTTCCAAGTTTGCTGACCTTTTCTGTGGTGACAAATGGGTGTCACCAGATTTCCAGTCAAGTTTTTGCAGAATTACATTTGATGTTTTTCGTCATTATAAAAATGAGTGAAAACAGGTGATTTTTTTATTAAAAATTTTTTATATTGACGTATAGTTGACTTACAATGTTGTGTTTCAGGTGTATAGCAGAGTGATTCAGTTATACAAGCACATTCTTTTTCAGGCAGAGGTGATTTTTAAAATAAACTTCTACAACACACAGAACATTTAAAAATAAGATTTTGGAAGTGACTGTATTAATTCATGATTTTGTTGTCAAATACAATTTGTGTTTCCTATAAATTCCTGTATCTATTCATTTAAAAAACTTAAAAGCAGAATTTTATAAACCTGCTTTAAAGTTTTCCAAATGGTAACATGTTCAGTGGATTTCAAACTTCTGTTAAAAGTGTAAAATTTTAGTGTCTTTCAATTCATTTTAAGAACAATTGAACGACATCAGTGAAAATGAAAATGTACTGGATGAAACTAACAAAGAAATGACTGAAAAACATGAATAGGACTGAACAGTGATTAAACGACCTGTTAAGTGTATGCAGAAATGTAACTCTTCTTTTTGGTCTCCTGTTTCCCTGGGAGATCTGTTGGAACTCCAGTGGCCATCATCTAGCATAGGGATAAACAGAATTTAAACCCAGAGCCATGAATTCCTTCATCACCAAGTAAACCGAGCCAACCAAATTATTAAAAGCATATTCAATCACATTTCTCTAAAATTATTGGTAATTAATATATTGTGAGATAAACACTTTTGTGCTCTTAATAAAATCACCTATGTCTTTAAATATTTACTTCCTGTTTTCTAATTATTTAAAATTTTCTGTTTTGGGATGTATTTTATAATATAATCCTAATGGCTAACTTTTATTTAGAATTTCCTAGGGTCTGGGCACTTTTTAAAATACACTGCTTATATGAACACATTTAATCCTCGTAACACCTGCTTGAAAAAGATGCTGTTATCTCTATTTTATGGAATAGGAGAATAGGCATAGGAGAAGTATCTTATGCAAGGTCCCACAGCTAAGCTATGATGTATCATTGTAAATATTTCATAAATAAATGTATATTTATTAGGGCTGCATTAAAAATTGTTGTTGAGAATAGGTATGCAGAGATAAAGTTTGGCTACCGCTGACCTAGAGGGTGATGTACAACCTTGGGCCTCTTTGCAGCCTGGTTCCAGTCTACAGTGACACTATCCTCTGGTCTAGTCAAGCCCTAAGTGGCCCTGAATACCCATCTTCTTTCATGCCTCTTTATCGGGGATGTACTCTCTCCTTTCCTATACTGGCCTTTCCAGTCTTACTTGTGCTCACTCATCCCTTGAGATCCAGCTCACATGCCCCTTCTCCAGGATGTCCTTCTTGACTAGCTCTGCAAAATTCACAGCTCTTACTGTTTACTGTTCTCACTTCTTTTATGTAGTGTCAGTGTATTCCTGTATTCTTGTTTTTAAATTTTTAAGAGTGTGAGCCAAGAACCATGTCTAATTCATCTTTCTAATCCTCACTGGTTGGCACAATGCCAGGCACATTCTATTACTCTTTTTACTGCTGCTGTGCTGCTGCTTTGACGCCCGCTGCCAGTTTATGCATCGGGCCCTGTGTTAAGCTCTTGAGTAGATTACTTCATTTAATTTGAACAACAATCCAGTGAGGCAGATCTCGTGGGAGATGGAGTCACCCAGGTAGATGGGGAAATTCAAACACGGGTCAGTGACTGATGTGCAGGTTCGCATCCCCTGTGCTAGATAAAATGCCCTGTTCAGGTCAGCTTTCATAGCACCTTCCAACCACCAAAGTTTGAGAAATCTTTAGAGGTGTAGAAGAGGACTCTTAAGACTTGGGAGTTGGATGGAAAGAGATGCTCTATTCTACCATTTGACATTGAATGTTTTCTCTTCTGGATAAAATAAGAAACTTAAGGGTGGGGAGCAAGAAATGAAGCAGAGGCAATCCAACATATGATACTTTTGTTTCCACCAGCCCTGGGATTTAGCTCAGTGTCCTTTGGTAAGAAATTCTCCTTATTTTCCTCCTGTGATTTTCATCTCTCATTTTAATCAGTCGCCTACTGGATGCTTGAGTGTGGCCAGGTAAACTCATTATGTGATCAGCAGTCCATTTCTCAGATACAAGATCGCCTGTGGTTGTAGCGGTTTGTAGCATTTGGTGCTGGATGCCACCGTACCTGCTGCATCCAAAACACTGATTTAATTCAGCCAGTGGCCATCCGTCTTTACAGGGACTCATTCTTTCCTCCTTTTCTCAGGAGACGGACTTTATGAATTTGCTGATTTTGGTTCCGGCTGTATTGAGTTCCTTTTTGCCTTTTTCTTATAAATAGCCTTAATAATAACAACAATAATAATAACAGGCTGTCGTACTTAACTAGTTATTATGACACATTGATAGACTCTACATAATTATCTTTAGAGGAGTGGGTGGTGTGGTTTAGTATATTCTTCAAATTAAAAGTAAAACCTTGTGTCTTGTCAGATCTTAAATGATAAGATCGAAGAAGCTGCACTGTTCATTTATAGTTTTATGAACCTCTTAGCTTTGTACAAGTCTCCAGCAGACACCTGCTTCATGGCCATTTAAAACAGTAGCTCGAGGGGCTTCCCTGGTGGCGCAGTGGTTGAGAGTCCGCCTGCCGATGCAGGGTACACGGGTTCGTGCCCCGGTCCAGGAAGATCCCACATGCCGCGGAGCTGCTGGGCCCGTGAGCCATGGCCGCTGAGCCTGCGCGTCCGGAGCCTGTGCTCCGCAACGGGAGAGGCCACAACAGTGAGACGCCCGCGTACCGCAAAAAACAAAACAAAACAAAAAACAGTGGCTCGTAACATACAGTAAATTTATAGGCAGTCATTTCTTGCAGTTGCCAACTTTTGGTACTGTACTTGTGACTGCAATAAAAAAATCACTATTTATTTCCTTAATTTTAACATCAAAATGTACCCCCCTAAGGTACATTATGGAGCTACTACTGTACTACTGGGGTTGGCCTCTCACCATTTCTCATCAGAGCACATCTGTTTGGGCAAGTTTTGTTTTTGAAATATACAAATGTCACAATTAACACCACTGATCTTTTAAAAAATTTTTAATTTTATTTTATATTGGAGTATAGTTGACTTTACAGTGTTCTGTTAGTTTCAGGTGTACAGCAAAGTGATTCAGTTATACATATACATATGTATATTCTTTTTCAGATTCTTTTCCCATATAAGTTATTAAAGAGTACTGAGTAGAGTTCCCTGTGCTATACAGCAGGTCCTTGTTGATTATCTATTTTATGTATAGAAGAAACACCACTGAGCTTTTAAGAGAGGTTAATGACTTCTGTCCTGTACTTACTAGGACAGTCACTGTTCTTAAAGAGAGTGTGAAGCTGAATTTCAGATTCTCTCATTCAACAAAGATATGTATTGAGTGCCTGTAATTTGCTAGGTGCTGCTGTAGGTACTGGGATAAGCTGGACAGGTTTCTCCCCTCCTGGGGTTTCCCTTTGCGTGGATATGTTTGTTTGTTTGTTTGTTTGTTTTTTGCAGTACGTGGGCCTCGCAGTGTTGTGGCCTCTCCCACTGCGGAGCACAGGCTCCAGACGCGCAGGCCCAGCGGCCATGGCCCACGGGCCCAGCCGCTCCACGGCATGCGGGATCCTCCCAGACCAGGGCACGAACCCACGTCCCCTGCATCGGCAGGCAGACTCTCAACCACTGCGCCACCAGGGAAGCCCTGCGTGGATATGTTTAAAACTAGTTATAACTGTAAAGGTTGCTTTGTACACGCTTTCATGTCATTGCTATAGATAAGAATATTGTAGTGAACACAACAAGAATGGAAGTTCTTTTTCGCTGCGTGTGCAATGTAGCCGTGGTTAGGTGTGTCGTATGGTCGGTCTACTACCACTGAAATAAAAGTCCAGAACACACAGCAGCTGTGGAAAGGAGTTAGTGTTCTGCTGTGTTTGGAATCGTTGGATTTTCAGGAAAGAAGTGAGGTTGAATTGAATTGCTGAGTATTTGTGCAGCCCCAAACAAAACTGAAAATGATGTTTAAAAAAATAAATGTTACTTAAATTGTAATTTCAGTTGTCTAGCTGGGGAATGTGATTCTTTCTTCCATTTAAACATTTTTCCTTTTAAGTGACCATCATAGGTTGGATGCCCTGGGATGAAGCTTCTGGGGACCAGCTGTGGCGTGGGGGAGGGGAGCGGGAGTGGTGGAGGGAGAAATTGAAGGGCAATGTAGCTGTGACACAGGCCTCACAGATTCCACGGAGCTCTGAGACTGGAATGGGCCCTCAGGATTGTCCCAAATTGAGGCCAGTGCCTACCACTTGAAATATACCCCTCTGTCCCTCTTCCGCCTCTGACAGTCACCAGATCTGGCCTGCCCATGGGGATGGGGGGTTACTTTGAATGGGTAAGACTTGAGTGAGAAATCAGCTCAGGGCTGGTTTCCAAACCGTGCACCTAAGTGCCCTTGGGCCCCCGGTGGATTCACAGGGACTCTGCCTGAACTACAAGCTCAAGATAATTCACAGTTTCCACACTGCATTGCTATTTTCCTTTCAAGTCCAGGTTTTCAGCCATCAGTAGGAGAAAAAACAAGTACCATGTAAAAATCAGTGCAAAACAGAACAGGAGGGTGGTGGTGTCTAATCGTCCAGGGCTTGAAATTGTAGTGCCCAATGGGTGCTAAGTGGACTTGAATACTTAGTAAGTTGTTTGACCTAGTTATAAACGGAAGGTCGGGTTTCTCTTTAATTTGACTGCCATGAAGGGCTCTCAGAAGTAATCATGCTTGCGGGACTTGGGCCTAGAGCAGTTGTTGGGAGAAAAGGGCTCTGCTGAAAGCTGTCAGCCACCAGTGCTCCTAGCTGGGAGAAAAAGTGTTTTGTCCTAAAGTTGGAATCTGGATGCAACCCGTAGCATTCATTACAGGGAATAAATATTGGGTAACTTTCCTGCCAGATACAAGTCTTAAAAGTCTGTAGACACCACATCAAACAAAACACCACTTCTTAAATTAATCTACTGGAGCCATTCAAAACAATCATGAAAGTGTGGAGATTCGTGTATTTTATGATCCTTTGGTTGCTGTCCATCATGTTAACACACACTTTAACAGTGAGGAAGCATGTAGGCGTTTCAAGATGGAATCAGGAGGTGTGATTAAGTGCTGAAGTTCCTGGCTGCAGCTTTGTGTGTTGGATCTTGTTAGGATGAAAAAGCTTATAGCCAGGCTCCTTTTGGACTTAAGGAATCCAACTTCCCTTGATTGGGGTCTATCTGAATTCTGCTGTGAAACACAGTGTTAAAGAGTTTCCTGTATGTTGGAAAGTTCCCCAAAATGTTGATTTCAGAAATATTTTTCCCCAGGGAAGTTAGAGGAAAAAAAAAAAATAGTGAAGACTCAACAAAAACATACACCAACTTAATTTTGATGTTTTACTTCCACATCATAACCCCTCCAGGTAGGTAATATTTGAGAATTTTCCATGTGACTGTTGGGTACTTATTGGTTTATGTAAATCCAATTGATTTTCCATTGTAGTCTCGGGTCAGAAAACTCTTACCAAGTGACCACAGAGCCTGAAAAAGTTTGTTAAATGTAAATTTAACATCTTCCACATAAATTTTATTTATAACTCTGGGAAAAACACAGGCCTTAACAACCCACAGCATTTCATGTTTTCATGGGTTTCCTAGTACCATTTTTATGCCTATTAGGGACTTTTAATCAACTTGTTTTTTTTTTAATGTACTCATGAGGAGTATGCATTTGTCTACTTCAATTGACTGTGCATAATTATGGTTTGAATGGAGCTCATTTTTACCATTGAGAACCCCAAATCTTGTCTCTTAAAGTTTAGAAGACCTTGCTCATTCCCAGCTGGCATTTAAAGAGTAAAATCTTTTCTTAGTCATCATAATATATAGGTTTTCCTCTGATGATGGTGTGACTGTGAATTTTTTAAAGGCACTGTAAAAAATAAAAAGAAAATAAAGATACCATGATGCAAAAGGACTACCAGAGTGAAAAGCTAAGAGCAAAATGGTTTCTTCAGACGATTTAGCAGATCTCTAAAGCAGGAATTGTCCTAAGAATCCATTGCCAAAGTTGAGCATAGCCGCAATCATGTCCTAAGAAACTATATTGTCTCACAAGGGAGAGAAAATGATTCTCTAGCCAAATTGAATTTGTAACCTCTTTACCCAGCAAATATTGGAAGAGGTCCAGCACCTCTGGGGTACAGCGTCTGCGTGTGCATGTGTATACAGGGATGCACATGTCCAGCTTAGATGACAGTGACAGGTGGATGCATGACAAGTGTTTTCATCAGCCTAGAAGAGAACCTCCAAATCTCATTGCCTTGTGAGACACCCCCATTTTGTCCTTCGGTGGCGGAGTTTGATATCAACTTTAATTCATTATATGTCCCCTAAAACGGGTGGGCCGAGCAGCAGCTCTGCCACTTCAAGGTTGGTTTGTTTGTGTCTGAAACATGGAGTATGTATATGAACCATAGGTAACCACCGCCAGAGGAAATTTTAGTCGGCAGAACGACTTAATATAGTGTTAAAAGTAATTTATATTTATCAATTCTAAAAACGTCTTTTTGATTATAATGAAATAGGAAAATAAATCTGCATGCCTCCTCTTTCACTTTTCTCTCCCATGTTGCCTTTCAAATTTTTACCAAATTTCTCTTTATTTTCATCCTCTGGTTTCTGTTTTTCATGCCATGACTCTTCCCAGAGACCTAGGGTAGAAGAAATCTAATATTTTGGATCGAAAGTCCATAACATATGTCCCCATCTGTTATAAGTAAATTAGTGTGTCCTAATTTCAGGCAAAGTGTTTTGGAAAAATAGTTTCATAAATACAAATCAATATTATTGTGACAAATCAATGTGGCAAAACATGTCTTTCATACGGAAGGATGTGATCTGCATTTCTTTTCTCTGGGGCAATATAATTGAAAATTGGTATTCTTTCACTTAGTATATTTTAATTTTCTTTGTTCGTATTTCAGCTCCATGAAATTATGCTTATTTCACTTGTTTTCTTTATGTTTGGAGTCGGAGGTGGTAAGAAGTGTGAGCTTTTGAGATATAATCTCATCTTCAACATTTACTCACTGTGTGACTTGGAGGAAATCACTGTGCCATGGTTTTCTCATCTGTAAAAAGAGTATCATGATACTTATTTCCTAGGGCTTGAGATGGTATATAAAGTACCATTGATTTGCCTCTAACTGCAGTTTTGTTTGCTTGTCCTACCTTTCACACATCTGTATCTATCAATCAATCTATATTCCAAATAGTTTTCATTTGTAGTTTAAAATTTTTGTCGGTACCCAGCCTTTTTGTAAGCAAAGCAGTGCAGAATTTCTAAGGGATTAGGGGCAGTATGGCCAGAGAAATGGGATCTGTTCAAGGTCTGATTGTATTTTTGGAAGATGGCATAGATAGAGATATAATAAGATTTCTTTTGTGGTTTAATAGATGATCAATTCTTTGTTGATGGTTTCATGGAAATAAAAAGTACTGTGCGTATTTGTTATTGGCAATTTATGAAGGTTTCCGTGTATATCCATCTAATCACGCCTCTTAATAAATTTTTCAAGTTCTCTGGATAAGTTGTCAGAACAAGGGGTTATACTGATTTGCCCCCTAACAACATAGTTATAATGGCAGTTCGCTTGCTCCCTGAACATTAATTTTTTTTTCCCCCCTCCGGGGATACATGCAGCCCCTGCCATCATGAAACTTTAAATCGGGAGGGAGAGGTAGACAATAATCAAATATCACTCAAGCAAACGAAATCTGCAATTTGCATGAGCGTTATGGCTAATGGATAACTGTTTTTTTGTTTTGTTTTTTTGAGTATTTGAATTTAATTTAATCTAATTTTTTTATACAGCAGGTCCTTATTAGTCATCTATTTTATACACATCACTGTATACATGTCAATCCCAATCGCCCAATTCATCACACCACCATCCCCACCCCCCCGCAGCTTTCCCCCCTTGGTGTCCATATGTTTGTGCTCTACATCTGTGTCTCAACTTCTGCCTGCAAACCGGTTCATCTGCACCATTTTTCTAGGTTCCACATACATGCGTTAATATATGGTATTTGTTTTTCTCTTTCTGACTTACTTCACTCTGTATGACAGTCTCTGGATCCATCCACGTCACAACAAATGACTCAATTTTGTTCCTTTTTATGGCTGAGTAATATTCCATTGTATATATGTACCACATCTTCTTTATCCATTTGTCTGTTGATGGGCATTTAGGTTTCTTCCATGACCTGGCTATTGTAAATAGTGCTGCAATGAACATTGGGGTGCATGTGTCTTTTTGAATTATGGTTTTCTCTGGGTATATGCCCAGTAGTGGGATTGCTGGATCATATGGTAATTCTATTTTTAGATTTTGAAGGAACCTCCATACTGTTCTCCATAGTGGCTGTATCAACTTACATTCCCACCAACAGTGCAAGAGGGTTCCCTTTTCTGCACACCCTCTCCAACATTTATTGTTTGTAGATTTTTTGATGATGGCCATTCTGACTGGTGTGAGGTGATAACTCATTGTAGTTTTGATTTGCATTTCTCTAGTGACTAGTGATGTTGAGCATTCTTTCATGTGTTTGTTGGCAGTGCTGTATATCTTCTTTGGAGAAATGTCTATTTAGGTCTTCTGCGCATTTTTGGATTGGGTTGTTTGTTTCTTTAATATTGAGCTGCATGAGCTGTGTATATATTTTGGAGATTAACCTTTGTCCGTTGATTCGTTTGCAAATATTTTCTCCCATTCTGAGGGTTGTCTTTTCGTCTTGTTTATGGTTTCCTTTGCTGTGCAAAAGCTTTTAAGTTTTATTAGATCCCATTTGTTTATTTTTGTTTTTATTTCCATTACTCTAGGAGGTGGATCAAAAAAGATCTTGTGGTGATTTATGTCAAAGAGTGTTCTTTCTGCCTATGTTTTCCTCTAAGAGTCATAGTGTCTGGTCTTACGTTCAGGTCTCGAATCCATTTTGAGTTTATTTCTGTGTATGGTGTTAGGGAGTGTTCTAATTTCATTCTTTTACATGTAGCTATCCAGTTTTCCCAGCACCACTTACTGAAGAGACTGTCTTTTCTCCATTGTATATACTTGCCTCCTTTGTCATAGATTAGTTGACCATAGGTGCGTGGGTTTATCTCTGGGATTTCTATCTTTTTCCATTGATCTATGTTTCTGTTTTTGTGCCAGTACCATATTGTCTTGAATACTGTAGCTTTGTAGTATAGTCTGAAGTCAGGGAGTCTGATTTCTCCCGCTCCATGTTTTTCCCTCAAGACTGCTTTGGCTATTCAGGGTCTTTTGTGTGTCCACACAAATTTTAAGATTTTTTGTTCTAGCTCTGTAAAAAATGCCATATGTAATTTGATAAGGATTGCATTGAATGTGTAGATTGCTTTGGGTAGTATAGTCATTTTCACAATATTGATTCTTCCAATCCAAGAACATGGTGTATCTCTCCATCTGTTGGTATCATCTTTAATTTCTTTCATCAGTGTCTTAATAGTTTTCTGCATACAGGTCTTTTGTCTCCCTAGGTAGGTTTATTCCTAGGTATTTTATTCTTTTTGTTGCAGTGGTAAATGGGAGTGTTTCCTTAATTTCTCTTTCAGATTTTTCATCATTAGCGTATAGGAATGCAAGAGATTTCTGTGCATTAATTTTGTATCCTGCTACTTTACCAAATTCATTGATTAGCTCTAGTAGTTTTCTGGTGACATTTTTAGGATTCTCTATGTATAGTATCATGTCATCTGCAAGCAGTGACAGTTTTACTTCTTCTCCAATTTGTATTCCTTTTATTTCTTTTTCTTCTCTGATTTCCGTGGCTAGGACTTCCAAAACTATGTTGAATAATAGTGGTGAGAGTGTACATCCTTGTCTTGTTCCCGATCTTAGAGGAAATGCTTTCCATTTTTCACCATTGAGAATGATGTTTGCTGTGGGTTTGTCATATATGGCCTTTATTATGTTGAGGTAGGTTCCCTCTGTGCTCACTTTCTGGAGAGTTTTTATCATAAATCAGTGTTCAATTTTGTCAAAAGCTTTTTCTGCATCTATTGAGATGATTGTAGGGTTTTTATTCTTCAGTTTGTTAATGTGGTGTATCACATTTATTGATTTGTGTATATTGAAGAATTCTTGCATCCCTGGGATAAATCCCACTTGATCATGGTGTATGGATCCTTTTAATATGTTTTTGGATTCTGTTTGCTAGTATTTTGTTGAGGAATTTTGCATCTATATTCATCAGTGATATTGGTCTGTAATTTTCTTTTTTTGTAATATCTTTGTCTGGTTTTGGTATCAGGGTGATGGTGGCCTCATAGAATGAGTTTGGGAGTGTTCCTTCCTGTGCAGTTTTTTGGAAGAGTTTGAGAAGGATGGGTGTTAGCTCTTCTCTAAATGTTTGCTAGAATTCACCTGTGAAGCCATCTGGTCCTGGATTTTGTTTGTTGGAAGATTTTTTTTTTAATTTTATTTATTTATTTATTCATTTATTTATGGCTGTGTTGGCTCTTCGTTTCTGTGTGAGGGCTTTCTCTAGTTGCGGCAAGTGGGGGCCACTCCTCATCGCGGTGCGCGGGCCTCTCACTATCACGGCCTCTCATTGCGGAGCACAGGCTCCAGACGTGCAGGCTCAGTATTTTTGGCTCACGGGGCTAGTTGCTCCGCGGCATGTGGGATCTTCCCAGACTAGGGCTCAAACCCGTGTCCCCTGCATTGGCAGGCAGATTCTCAACCACTGCGCCACCAGGGAAGCCCCTTGTTGGAAGATTTTTAATCACAGTTTCAATTTCATTACTTGTGGTTGGTCTGTTCATATTTTCTGTTTCTTCCTGGTTCAGTCTTGGAAGGTTATACCTTTCTAAGAATTTGTTCATTTCTTCCAGGTTGTCCATTTTATTGGCATAGAGTTGCTTGTAATAGTCTCTTAGGATGCTTTGTATTTCTGCAGTGTCTGTTGTAACTTCTCCTTTTTCATTTTTAATTTTATTGATTTGAGTCCTCTTCCTCTTTTTCTTGATGAATCTGGCTAATGGTTTATCAATTTTGTTTATCTTCTCGAAGAACCAGCTTTTAGTTTTATTGATGTTTGCTATTGTTTTCTTTGTTTCTATTTCATTTATTTCTGCTCTGATCTTTATGATTTCTTTCCTTCTGCTAACTTGCAGTTTTGTTTGTTCTTCTTTCTCTAGTTCCTTTAAGTGTAAGGTTAGATTGTTTATTTGAGATTTTTCTTGTTTCTTGAGATAGGCTTGTACTGCTATAAACTTCCCTCTTAGAACTGCTTTTGCTGCATCCCATAGGTTTTGCATCGTCGTGTTTTCATTGTCATTTGTCTCTAGGTATTTTTTTATTTCCTCTTTGATTTCTTCAGTGATCTCTTGGTTATTTAGTATCCTATTGTTTAGCCTCCATGTGTTTATGTTTTTTACTTTTTTTCCCCTGTAACTCATTCGTAATCTCATATAGTGTTGTGGTCAGAAAAGATGCTTGATATGATTTCAATTTTCTTAAATTTACTGAGGCTTGGTTTGTGACCCAACATGTGATCTATCCTGGAGAATGTTCCGTGTGCACTTGAGAAGAAAGTGTAATCTGCTGTTTTGGGATGGAATGTCCTATAAATATCAATTAAATCTATCTGGTCTGTTGAGTCATTTAAAGCTTCTGTTTCCTTATTTTCATTTTGTATGATCTGTCCATTGGTGTAAGTGAGGTGTTAAAGTCCCCCACTATTATTGTGTTACTGTCGATTTCCTCTTTTATAGCTGTTAGTAGTTGCCTTATGTATTGAGGTGCTCCTGTGTTGGGTGCATATATATTTATAATTGTTATATCTTCTTCTTGGATTGATCCCTTGATCATTATGTAGTTTCCTTCCTTGTCTCTTGTAACATTCTTTATTTTAAAGTCTATTTTATCTGATATGAGTATTGCTACTCCAGCTTTCTTTTGATTTCCATTTGCATGGAATATCTTTTTCCATCCCCTCACTTTCAGTCTGTATGTGTCCCTAGGTCTGAAGTGGGTCTCTTGTAGACAGCATATATATGGGTCTTGTTTTTGTATCCATTCAGCAAGCCTTTGTCTTTTGGTTGGAGCATTTAATCCATTCACGTTTAAGGTAATTATCAATATGTATGTTCCTATTACCATTTTCTTAATTGTTTTGGGTTTTTTTTTTTTAGGTCCTTTTCTTCTCTTGTGTTTTCCACTTAGAGAAGTTCCTTTAGCATTTGTTGTAGAGCTGGTTTGATGGTGCTGAATTCTCTTAGCTTTTGCTTGTCTGTAAAGCTTTTGATTTCTTCATCAAATCTGAATGAGATCCTTGCTGGGTAGAGTAATCTTGGTTGTAGGTTCTTCCCTTTCATCACTTTAAGTATATCATGCACCTCCCTTCTGGCTTGTAGAGTTTCTGCTGAGAAATCAGCTCTTAGCCGTATGGGAGTTTCCTTGTATGTTATATGTTGTTTTTCCCTTGCTGCTTTCAATAATTTTTCTTTGTCTTTAATTTTTGTCGGTTTGATTACTATGTGTCTCGGCATGTTTCTCCTTAGGTTTATCCTGTATGGGACTCTCTGCACTTCCTGGACTTGGGTGGTTATTTCCTTTCCCATGTTAGGGACGTTTTCAACTGTAATCTCTTCAAATATTTTCTCTGGTTGTTTTTCTCTCTCTTCTCCTTCTGGGACCCCTATAATGTGAATATTGTTGTGTTTAATGTTGTTCCGGAGGTCTCTTAGGCTGTCTCCATTTCTTTTCATTCTTTTTTCTTTATTCTGTTCTGCAGCAGTGAATTCCACCATTCTGTCTTCCAGGTCACTTATCTGTTCTTCTGCCTCAGTTATTCTGCTATTGATTCCTTCTGGTGTAGTGTTCATTTCAGTTATTTTATTGTTCATCTCTGTTTGTTCATTAATTATTCTAGGTCTTTGTTAAACATTTCTTGCATCTTCTCGATTTTTGCCTCCATTCTTTTTCCAAGGTCCTGGATCATCTTCACTATCATTATTTGGAATTCTATTTCTGGAAAGTTGCCTATCTCCACTTCATTTAGTTGTTTTTCTGGGGTTTTATCTTGTTCCTTCATCTGGTACATCTGGTACTTTTCATCTTGTCTATCTTTCTGTGAATGTGGTTTTTGTTCCACAGGCTGCAGGATTGTAGTTCTTCTTGCTTCTGCTGTCTCCCCTCTGGTGGATGAGGCTATCTCTAAATATTGATATATAGTAGATCAAAGGTTAGGTATGCGGAAGGTTGCTTCAGGGTTGGGGGGGTGGTTTGGAATTACTTCTGGGCCAGTAAGATTTTACTGGAAGCTGATTGATTAAATTAACACAGGTAATAAATAACACATCAGAGTGTCAGTCATACTCCAATGCATAGAGAAGTGAGGTCAAGAAGACCCACATGATCCCAGGCAGTGCAAGCACTCTCCAAGCTAGGGTGAGCTTTGGCCACTGGATTCAAATATCTTTGAGCCATTAGTGTAGCTATGCATATTTTGAGATGGCCATATCTAGCCAGTTGAAGCAGATCCCATTAAAGTTTTGATTTATCCAGCTTTTCCCATTTGTTTTGATCCCATACTCACTAAGTAATTTTCTGAGTTCTGATATAATTTCCCATGTCGATCTGTATGCAAGGAGATGCCGGGTGAATTTTGCATGAGATAGTACTTGGGACAGTTATCTATCATTATTAATTAATACATAAGCACTGGAGCTATTGGTTTGTCCATTGGCAGGAATACATCCTTAGGACTGTATTTTAAAGACTGGTAACTGGACTGTGTATTTTCAGAGATTTTTCTCAGTGAAGAAGCATTTTCAATTACTTTCTGCTTTGGTAATTCTTTTTCCATGTCTGCTGTGGTCTCTGTCTGGTATTACTATAATGCATATTGGCCATCCTGTACCTGTTTTCTTTGTCATTTAGCTTTTCTTTTTTGATCTTCATCTCTTTACCCTTCCCCTTGAGTCTTGAGAGACTTTCCTTGAGCTTTTACTTAACTGATTTGATTTTTTCCACAATCCTGACTGCTACTCACTGCCTTTATTGTTGTCTCTAATTATGTAGGCTGGGCTTTCTATTTTTCCCCTGTTCTTGACTGCTTCTTTTCATGACCCTCTCCTGTCATTTCAGAGATGCGGTGCCCTTTTGAGTTCTACTAAGAGAATACATTTAAAAGAAGTTCTCCCATGTCTTGTTGTAACTGTGTTTCTGAGGAAGACACACTTTGTTTCTTCAAAATTTTGCTTATGTACAAGTGGAAACATCTATTCTTTTCAGAGATTGGGCAATTGCAATGTGTTCTTTTAGAGATGGTATTGAATACTTTTCAGTTTCTCAGTCTCTAATGAAAGAAGAGGGGAAGTTTTCAGAGATTCAGCATCAGAGGCTGGGATGACCCAAACCAAAGGAAGTATCCCAGGCAGCTTGACCTATTTGCCAGTTTCTGTATTTCGAGTGGTCTGCAGGAATTCATTCGACTACTGCCTTCTTCCTTGGCCTGGTCTAGTTCTTCAAGTTAGCAGCCAGCCAGGACTGTACTCCATTCTTCATGCCCAGTGAAAGCCAGGTTTAGTCTAGCAGTGACTTCTGATCTCAGAGAGCCCTGCAGCTCCTTGTGTCCCCCAGATACACTGGGAAAGTTGCTTGTGCCTCATACCACACCCACACTCATTATCCGCCCTTGCACTGTTACCTAATGGGCATTAGCAAAATTAATTTTCTGGGATCATTTCTACAACCTTCCCAGGTTTATTCCTTCCTTCACATTTAAGATGTCTTCATCAGGTCGTGCTTTCCTTAATTTGGATCCATCTGCATTATAGCTATGAAGTCCTTGAAGTTTCTGGTGTGAAAAATATAAGCAGATTATTCTTTAGTTTTAAAAAATCCAGTTGATGGTCATTTCAGTGGGTGTCTGAATTAGGGGATGGAGTTTCATGCGTTCAAGGCTGTATATTACCTGGAGAACCAACTGTCTTTGAAAAAAATCCACTACATTTTAAGGTTTTTTTTGTTGTTACTATTAAGTTTTATTTTATTGGAGTACAGTTGATTTACAATGTTGTGATTACAGCAAAGTGGTTCAGTTATACATATACATATATTCTTTTTCAGATTCTTTACCCATATAGGTTGTTACAGAATATTGTAATATGATACAAATGAATTTATTTATAAAACAGAAACAGACTCACAGATTTTGATAACAAACTTATGGTTACCAAAGGGGAAACTTGGGGAGGGGGTGGATAAATTAGGAGCGTGAGATTAACATACACACACTGCTATATATAAAATAAATAACCAACACGAACCTACTGTATAGCACAGGGAACTCAATAAATGTTAAGTTTTGTGCAATATGATAGGGTCCAGTTATTAGCACCAGTAGTGAGTGATTATCTGCCCTAAGAAAGATACAGGATTTACAGCCTTGAAGAAATCCAATTTCTGCTCTATCCTGGGCTCCCTGCTCTGAGCCTGGGAGACTCTGCAGAGCCTAGCAGAATCCTTCACACCCTGCCGAGATACACTGAGGAAGAGGAGTATCTCCTGAATTCTAATGATGCTGTATGGATTCAACGCCTTTGTGCTCAGTCATTTTGTAAATAGCAACTCACGCTTACAGACTTAAGGCATTATTTCCGCAAGAGGAAGGTAAATAAACTCAAGAGGAATATTTGGGACTTCACTTAATTGTCCTTCCACCGACAACTGGGTGTGTTCGTATTTACCGTGGGGAGAGATGGTATTGGGAATGAGGGCCAGCTGTTTGTGAGATTTAATGATGAACTTGTAAACTATTCAGAGAACATAAACATAATATAAATTTTATGTGGGTGGCAAATTGCTCCCAAGCCGAATGACCCTTTGCAGTGAAGAGAAAATTGGTCAGCATTTTATTTTCGTTGTAGGTCACACTGGTGATTAATGAACATGGTTCCCAAATGTAAAATATGGAGGAATCAGTCCTCCATGGCCAGGAAGTAACCAGGTCTCCTGCCACAGTAAACCTCAAGGGATGATGGTGACTCTTCCTTCTTACCTTTATTCTAGCTGCCTCCACACACACATATATATAAATGCTCTGATATTAAGCACTCCTGAAATGACCATGCTTTGCTTCTGGAAGACACTGGCATAGAGACAAGCCCAGGTGGTCAGTGTAGTGGGCTCTCCCATTGGCAAAAGATCCTCAGCTTCCCATTAGCTGCAGCAAATTGGAGTCAAAACAGAAACAGAAGACCGACTGTATACACTCTGCCTTGTAGAATCAAGAAAAATGCAGGATTCCGGGTACTGTTACAATGGAAATGGAACATTATCTTTTCAGTAGTGCAGTTAAAGACTCAAACGTACTACAGCCCTCCCTGAGTGTCCGCGGGGGATTGGTTCCAGGACCGCCATGGAGACCAGTATCTGCGGATGCCCAAGTCCTTTATACTATAAAGTGGCATCGCGCTGTGGCCCTTTGTAGCTGGGGGTTCTGTATCCGCGGTTGGTTGAATATGCGGATGCGGAAGCCGCAAGTGTATAGGGCCGAGAGTACTGTGTATGAAGAAATGCTACCTTTCTTTTCTTTATGGAGGTTGAGCTGTACTTTATCTACTCTGCAACATACCTGTGCTAGAGGATCTTTTGGGAAAGACTATAGAGAAGTCTTGATATTTAATCATTTAGTGTTCATTGAGCGTCCATGTCCCGTGTTATGTGTTAGATCCAGAGTTGACCTTACTAATAATACTTTTTTCCTGCATCTGCATCGATCTGTGAAATTGCATGTTCGCGTGTGTGGGTGGAGGGATTGTTAATGTGAGAGCGTGGATAGAGTAACAAGGAGTGCATCTCTCTAGTTGGTGACTCTCTTTACCCACTGTCACCCAGAACAGAGTTCCTACTGGCTAGGCAGTACTCGAAACATGCCTGTGCTTCTTATACAAATTATATCTTTAGAAATCTGCATATTCTAATTTAGCACTGCCCTTTCTTTTCTTTCCCATTGCCATCTAGTTTTCTCTTGCCCAAAAGACTGCGTTTAAGTGGACGTCTCTCCTTGGTGCTTTCCCCCATCAATTCATTCTGTCCTGGATTGCCAGGTTAATCTTTCTAATGTTCAACCCGAATAATGTCTCTCCGCACCCCCCCTTTTTTTTTTTTTTTTGCGGTACACGGGCCTCTCACTGTTGTGGCCTCTCCCGCTGCGGAGCACAGGCTCTGGACGCACCGG
The DNA here is from genome assembly GCF_964165515.1 of Mesoplodon bidens. Taxonomy (NCBI): domain Eukaryota; kingdom Metazoa; phylum Chordata; class Mammalia; order Artiodactyla; family Ziphiidae; genus Mesoplodon; species Mesoplodon bidens. Next base: position 14,591,320 of record NC_138181.1, on the reverse strand, counting down.
CCCAGCGGCCATGGCTCACGGGCCCAGCCGCTCCGCGGCATGTGGGATCTTCCCGGACTGGGGCACGAACCCGTGTCCCCCGCATCGGCAGGCGGACTCTCAACCACTGCGCCACCAGGGAAGCCCTGTCTCTCCCTTCTTAAATTCCCTCTCCATTTCTCTGTTGCCTAACAAATAAAATTCCCAAATGATATTTATTTAAAGCATATGTGTGTCCTTCTCCGCACTCATTATCTGTCTCAGCTGGATTCTTTTTACCTGTCACTCCAGGCACAAAGCCTCCTCCCTCTGCTTCCCCAGCCAGAGCTCACTCAGCTCTTCAGCAGCTCTTTGCTTTGCCTCAGATATCTGTTCTGTGATCATATTTCTGTGTATCCTTCTCCCTGTGAGCGATCTCCTCTCTATACTGAAGCCCTTGTTTCAGATCTTCCTTCTGACTCTTTGCCTTCATGAAAATTTACCCCTTTCCTGACCCTGCTGCATTTCCTCGTTTTCTCGTGGCTGTCAGTGCCCTGATGGAAGGGAGGAGAGATCTTTCCATGGCCAGCTCCACAGCTGCTCTGCGGTACGGGAGGGGCGCCGTGTATCAAAGACCCATCCCTCTGTCACTGTGTGTGAATGTTTCTTGCACTAAGTGAGTAATTACAGCTCTTTCCTTTGAATATTTTTCTTGGCCAAAGTTCTCTTATTTTTGAAACTCTCATGTTGCTATACCCTCTAGCTAGAAGACACTCTTCTGAGTCATGTACAGGATTCTTTAGAGTGTTCCTCTATGGGCATGCCTTCTAGTTGAGGTCTAGGATAACCCCATTCCACTGCCCCCTGTGACCTGCATCTAAATTATCACAGGAAGTAAATCCTGCTGTGCCTTGATGCTTCTCAGTGGATACTATTTTTCCATTTCTCGCCTACTTCATTTCGTTTGGTGAATGGTGTCATGATAGTATCTTAAATTTAGGTATCCTTCTCACTTTCATATTCTCTGTTTTATGAATTGCTCTTATATCACTTCTTGAATATCCGCATTTAATGACCTGTCCCCTCACATGTGCTCCGTTATTCTTTTAGGTACTAAAATATTACATTATTTTCTATTACTTAATATTCATCTAAGCAGGATTCCATTGTTTAAAAAAACAGTTCTAAATCTCCAAAAGGCTCAGAGCAATTTGCAGAGGCTGGAATTTGGTCTCAATTTTCTTTTGCTTTCTTAACATAAGTAGGAAACACAAACCTAGGCATAGTTGGTCTCTATCTAAAATATCTCTTGAAATGGTGGCCAGTCTCTGAATATTGCTGCTGTCAGTGTTACTGCAGCACCCAAATCCCAGGACAGTGTGCTCTGGGCTTGCTGGTTACCAGCCCTTTTGAATAACCTTGGTGCATAATTTTCTTTTCTTTTTTAAAAATTTAATTAATTAATTTATTTTTGGCTGTGTTGGGTCTTCGTTGCTGCGTGCGGGCTTTCTCAAGTCAAGGTGAGTGGGGGCTGCTGTTCATTGTGGCGCGTGGGCTTCTCATTGCGGTGGCTTCTCTTGTTGTGGAGCATGGGCTCTAGGCACGCGGGCTCAGTAGCTGTGGCATGTGGGCTCAGTAGTTGTGGCTCACGGGCTCTAGAGCGCAGGCTCAGTAGTTGTGGCGCACGGGCTTAGTTGCTCCGTGGCATGTGGGATCTTCCTGGACCAGGGATCGAACCCGTGTCCCCTGCATTGACAGGAGGATTCTTAACCACTGTGCCACCAGGGAAGTCCAATTTTCTTTCCATTATACCTGTTTACTGCTAAAATTTAGTTGCAAATTATGTAAATGTAGTAAGTAGCCTCCTCTTATAGGAGCCAACAGCTCAAACTTGACTATACAGCTCCATGACCCTCCTTGATACCGATTCTAATGACTTCCATTAAATGGATTATCAGACATTTTGGTTACATATGAAGTTTCTTCAGCAAGGAGGAGGGGTTGTCGGGGAGAGGGTAGGATTTCTCTATTTTTGTCCCATGTATATGATTTTCTGTAAACACCTCTATGTTACTGAAGTTGACATACGAGAAAGTTTACAAAACTTGACTCAGCATCATAATTTCTGAGGGAAAGATGCTCCCCATGTTCTTTAAAATGTGTTATTTCTGTACTGAACTTTATTTTGCTACTCTTAACGGGTCAGAAAAACAACAACATATTTCCTCCGTGGCGTCTCATCCTGGAGTAATAGTTTTCATCATCTAACATAAAACAAACTACTTGAAATAATCCTAATGGAAGTTTAAATATATTGATTATGGACTTTTATTTTGAAATTTAGAGTGAAGCACTTTATAAAGGATTCCCTTCTTTTTTGGCAAATCTTACTATATGGAAACATTAGTATATTAATCTTAGTAGACTTTCAGTCTTGATACATGCTTTCGATGTTTTACGAATTCTTAGGTTGACTAAAACTAATACTGTCACTTTCCATGTGGCCTACACGAACATTACTCATTTGATGATTTAATGTTCTTGGGAGGTTGTTTGGGGAAGGTTTTTCTCTTGAGGTTCGTTGTTAACGGCAGAGAATAAGAAAATGTATTTCACAAAGCTATGGAATAGCCTGCAGTTAAGAAAAGATTAAAATAGAGTAGGCAAAACTAATTTGTGTTTCTTTTAACTACAAAATCTATTTACAAACAAAATTGAATTTCTAAATAAAAGTTCAAAATAGTTCAGTAAAAATGTTTCTGAAGATAGTTTTAATTTAACACATTAACGCGAAACTACCTCATCATGTGCAAGGGAGAATAACTTTTACATGAGAAAATATGCTTGTGTAATCTTTATTTTTTTAATAGAGCATTATCTGTTCGGGGGTCCCTTGGACCCCCTTTGTCCCCAGTATACAAATATAAGGGTTGACTTCTAACTATTCATAATAAGTCAGTGTCTGCCCATCAGCATTTAGTAGTCTGTTTCTCTGTAATACGGTCTGGGATGTAAGATGAAACATTAAAGAACTCTGTTCCTGAGATGTGCCATGTCAAGTCACAAATGAGCCTGGGGCCAAGTTTTCAGATGCGGGTTGAAATCATCTGGGGAGGTTTGATTACTGATTCCCAGGCCCTAGCTTCAGAGGTTTTTATTCAGTTATGCTAAAATGGGGCCCAGAATAAATATTTCTTAAGAGTTCCCCAGATAATTTTAGCAGAACCAAGGTTGAGAACTACTTATATTAAGAATCATTCAAGTACCAAGACCCTTAAAAAAATACTTGAAACCTTTTAACGGGAGTAATTTCTGTAGGTGTAGAAAGGAAGTCTTACTGGGAACGAATTCATTTTAAATTGAGAAAGGATTTAGTGACAGTGCCAATAGAAACTTGGTATTGGCCAATTCTACGAATAAATAGAAAAAGACAAAGACCACAGGAAACTACATCAAACTATATTATGCTTGTGTGTACTTTTTGCTGAAATAATCATACTGAGCTTAAAAATTATACGTACAAAACTATGACAGACTTACAGAAGGTATAAGGAGCTTTTATTAAACTAATAGCAAATCTTTATCTCTTTAAAATATAGTTTACAAAACCTTCTTTTAACTAATTTTTTAAAATTCACTGCTTTGGTGATAGAGATTTTCTTTGCACAGAAATAGCAAAAATACCACCTTTCTTTGCCACCACCAGCATCGTCCGTCTAAACTCTAGGGTTAATGCAGTGAGTTGGCGATAGATGACCTTCTGGCAGTTTCAGTTATCTATACCAGTTATCTCTGGTAAACAAGCAGTTTATTTATTTTCGATGTAGCAGTAGAAAATGTCTGGGAAAATTATTTAAAAATATAATGTGTATTTTCTTTTTTCTTTTTTTTTTTTTATTTTGCGGTACGCGGGCTCCTCACTGTTGTGGCCTCTCCCGTTGCGGAGCACAGGCTCCGAATGTGCAGGCTCAGCGGCCATGGCTCACGGGCCCAGCCGCTCCACGGCATGTGGGATCTTCCCGGACAGGGGCACGAACCCGTGTCCCCTGCATCGGCAGGCGGACTCTCAACCACTGCGCCACCAGGGAAGCCCTATTTTCTATAGTAAAAGATTTCTAGCTCTGAGTTAGATACCACACAGTTATTTTAATCAGTTTGCCTCCCCCGACCCAGATCGCATTTTTCCTTTTTGATACCTTCCTGACCAGTGAGTTTAAAATAGACCCATTCTGGTTGGCTTTGAGATAGTTATTAACAGCTGAGTGATACACTCACTAAACAGTGACCTTCACGTTTCTGATTTTTTTTTTACATTTTTGCTCTCATATAATAGCACTAATTGTATAATCATAAGACTTTCACCTCTGTGCCTACAAGCCGCAAACTGTACCCGACAGACATGAAACTGTTGGATAGTGTTGATAGCCTCATTGTCAGGTTCACGGATGAGGAAAACGCCTGTGGGTTTCCCAGCTCCTTCTCTGCAGGAAAAGACCAATTTATTCTTCAGGCAGATACCTTTCCCTGGGCCTCCCTAGGGGGATTACAGCATTCATGCTAGGACATTCTGTAGCATAGGGAAGATAGCCATTATTGTTTGGCTCTAGAAGTACTTACTGGTTTCACTTGAAGCTTTGAGTAAGTTATGTGTTCGTAGTGTTCTATGACTCTGTAAATAATATTAAAATTTCTCCATAGGAGCTGATAGATGAATCTGAGTGAGCCTCTGGGTAGCATTCACTTTGCTATTATATGAAATGAAGGAGAAAAAAAAAAAGATCAAGCTAGTTGATCAATTATATTTATTTAGGAAGCTGGAGTAAGCAATTTGTTCTTTTGCTCCCAATGACAGAATGGTAAAGAAAATCACTGTTCCACATCAAGGTAAGCTTCTTATTGAGGAAACCTTTCTGGGAAAAACCCAGCAGAAGTTACCACACTGAGGACTGGCGGAATCACAGATCTATTCCTTCATCCATGAACTTGGCAGTGAGGCTTCCGGCATTGTCCAGAAGTTTCACATCTGCCTACCTACAGTGTGGAGTTTGTAGACCACAGAGGTAAAAGTCTTGTGATTATACAGTTAGGAACTTTTACATGACAGGATATATTGGGGTGGCCAAAAAGTTCGTTCAGGCTTTAACATGGGAAAACCCGAACGAACTTTTTGGCCAGCCCAATACTTAAAAAATAACATTAGAAACATAAGTCACAATTTAGTGAGCATGTCATTTTTTTAGGAAAAAATTCGAAGTGATAACTATTCATGGGGCCCCAAAGTTTTATATAAAGATGAAAAAGCTGTTTGGGAGTTATGAATTCCTGTAGCCTTCTGTTAAATCTGTCTTGACAATTGTTAAAAGTCATTATAATCAGAAAAAGGGCTGCATTTCACTGTCTGTCAAATATAACCCACATAGAGGACTTGAAGAAAGTGTTGGGCTTCCCTGGTGGCACAGTGGTTGAGAGTCCGCCTGCCAATGCAGGGGACACGGGTTCGTGCCCCTGTCCGGGAAGATCCCACATGCCGCGGAGTGGCTGGGCCCGTGAGCCATGGCTGCTGAGCCTGCGCGTCCGGAGCCTGTGCTCCGCCACGGGAGAGGCCACAACAGTGAGAGGCCCGTGTACCGCAAAAAAAAAGAAAGTGTGACAAGAAGGTGTGTCAAAGGAATTGGAAGAAATCACCAAAGATCAGCTACTTCTGGCTACTCTTGGGGAGAGGTTTTAGAATAACGCCTCCGAAACCAGTGCTGAGCACTCTAAGTGGAAACTAAGCTGTTCAGAATGATCATAAGCTTAGAGCAAAGAGAGTGAAGGAATTTGAAACAACTTCTTTACCGTTGTACAAGTCAACCTACCAACTATTCTAAAAATAAGTACCATAGAGGAAACATCTCTACAAGTTCACGTGGCATTCTTGGTGGCCTGAGGCTCATTTGTAGCCCAAATTGGGCATATCTGGTGGCCTTGGGGCTGCTGGTGGGAAAACAGACCGGCTTTTGCAGCAGAAAAATCGTTGAGCTGGGAAACTGAAGAGTTGGCTCTGGACCCAACTTCACTTGTCCCTATGGTTGGCTCTTAGATACTTGGGTGACTTCTGGGCTGTTTTCTTTTTTATGTTTAAATGAGGTGGGCGGTGGATCGTGTGACCTTTAAGGCCATCCGACCTCTGATAGGCCTTGATTCTAAATTCCGTTTCTCCCATCTCTACCTTTTGTGTTGCTGAACTTCAGCTAATCAGTTAGAGGTGTAGCTCACATTTGTTGTAATGATGGGGTTCAATTTGAAGTCTAACTGGGTGCTTATTTTATACTTAATATATTAAATATTATCATATTAATATACTGAAATATGGATATTCAGTATTATATTTAATATAGTAAATAATAAACATGTATAACACTATATTATTTATGATACATTATATTTATTTATAATATAAATATTTTTAATATATACATAGGTATACATATATAAAATATAAAATCAGTACTCAGACTTTAAATTAAACCTCATCTTTATAGCAAATGTGTCACTTTTATATTTGGTTAGCTGAAGTTTAACAACACAAGAAATATATATATAAAACATTATAACACTATAAATATTTATTATGTAACCTATTTAATTATATAATTATGTTGTATAATATAGTAAATATTTATAATATATAGTATAATATATAATAAATATAAGTATGTAGTTAAATATACATAATATATAAATAAATCAAATATCTATATTGTATATAGATATATATGTATATAAAATATGTCATAAAACCAAATATATTCTTCATGTACCAAGGAGAAATATGTACTTACTTGAAATGTTGGCTGTTAGTTATGGAAAGATTTGTGCAGCCATATCAAAAGGATACATTTTCCCTAAAACATTTATCCACTGGTTTTCTTTTAGTTCCTGAGACCATCAGTCGTCTTCCACATTTTGGCTACCTAATTGAAGTTAGGCTATTTCTAAACAGTGAGATTCATTAAATTGTAAGTTGGCCAGTTTCTTGGGAGATTTTGGAAAGTCAAAATAGTTGGAAGGATTTTAACAACTCTCAAGCCCCAAGTCCCTTTATGATTGATACAATTTGATTTTTCTCTTATTCTTTTCCTGATTTGTCTTATTTCCTCCCTTCGCTAATTTTCCATTTCTGAAGAAGGAAATAAAGTGTCCGAATTGCATGCAGGGCATTTAAAAAGAATTTGTTCTGCATCTCTAATTACCTTTATCTATTATGTTAGGATTTTACTCACTTTGTCAAATTGAATTGCTACAAAAGCCCATTAGGGATTTTAAAAACCAGGATTAGTGCATGCTGCATATTCAGAACTTTAGTTATTAATTCAGTTCTAGCGGAAAAATTTTGTTCTAATTATGGTAGCATTGCAATGTTGGACATTGGTCAAAGCTTTCAGAGATGGTTATAAACAACTTGAATTTATTTTAAAATGAATTAGTTGATTATATTCTAGAGGCAAAAATCAGTATGACACACCACTCCCTCATACCCCACACAGTATACTGTAATACCCATATTTTTACGTCTATGGGAATTTGGCAAATAATGTCATACCAATTTGTGATATTCAAAGTCAATCACATAATAATAATGATATTAGTAAATTCCTTAGAGTTGAGACTCCTGTAGTGAAATTACTTCAGTTAAAAAACACAAAAATATTTTATAGGTCATGGGAAAAACAGATGTCTAGGTGATGACCATCCCTGGGAAGCTTATGTTTGTCTCCATTCAGTTGAATCAACAGGGTTGACCCCAGACAGAGTTGTGAAGTATATCAGTAACTGCTTCTGTCTGACCACTTCTTTTATGCCTCCGACAAAAATAAATGTTTTATATCTCTCACTTTCCTTTTGTACTTAGAAAATATTCTCATAACTAATCATACAGATAATTTTTGGCTGTTGGATTAATTTTTAAGAAAACAATTTATTCTCAGTTGTGGCTTAACCAGCCTTTCCATTTTTCAATAAATTGTAGGCATCTAGAGAGCAGAAAATAATTTGAGTAGGAGGGTGGAGGTGCCTCTGAAATGATGTTGTGTCCAGTTATTGGGACCTTCCTTTTCAGTGATATGCATAGCGGAGGATAGAAGGAGTTAAATACTGGAATCACATCTCTCTAGGAGATGGTTCCCCTAAATAGGTTGACTGAGGCCACCTTGGGTAATTGAAGAGCCAGAGGAACCTAGAATTCACTCCAGCAAGTCTCCTGTCCTCCCACTAAGGACATAGTCCCAGACTGTCCTCCCCAAGACCTAATCTCAACTCCCTCCATAACTACTTTAGAGGACTTATTGATGAGGGACATAGAGAAGTCCCAGTCCTTGTTGCTTTAGCGGTTAATAACTGTGACAGGTGTGAATTGTGTTCCCTAGTATTCTGCTGTAAGATGTCTTTAGTTTTTCTAATTTTGCATCAGCAGATGCTGAGTACTAAGACCCTGGATTTACTCAAGTTTGGAGGGTCCCATGCCTTACGTTGGGAGAGTTCAAAAACTGGGGAGCTTCCTTGGTGTCTGGAACAGAGGGTGTATGAGCCTGGTGTTTAGTTGGTGGGGTTCTCCCTTAGCTGTACAGTCAGCACTGGTTACTGGTGTTCTTTCTGGTCAGTCTCAGAGATGTTGCTCGCAGGGCTGTCTTTCACGTGGGTCTTCAGCCTTTCACGTGGGCTGCCTTTCACATGGGTCTTCTCTGCAACCCATAGGCTCAGCCACAGGGCCCTCCTCTGCTGTTCTGGAAAATGCAGTTCTAGGGAGCAGATACGCCACTGTCTAGAACCTTTCCTCTTTGATGGGGGCTCTGCATATAAGCAGGGTCTAGGCTCTGTAACAGAAACACCCGCACATCCCCTGCCTCCTTCCTAATCTCAGGAAAGCCAACCTTTTCTTCCAGGTTGAGCCCCTCTGGCCATCTCCCACCCTTGGACATTCCCTACCCAACTCACCCCTAAACTTGGCTCCATGGCCTCTTTGTGTATTAAAAAAAAAAAAAAAAAACCCCAAAACAAAAAACCACAACTGTTAGTTCTCACTTAGGAACAGAGAGGTCCATTTCTCTTAGATCCAAAGGCTTGGGTATTCTCTTGAGAGTGTGTGTTGGAGACAGGGGGATCGGGAGGGATCCTATGGCACCACAACAGAACACACATTAATATCTCAGTAGATGATACTGTTCCCAAACTCTTTGTCAGAGTGATTTTTTAAAAAATAAATAAATTTATTTATTTATTTATTTATTTATTTATTTATTTATTTATGGCTGTGTTGGGTCTTCGTTTCTGTGTGAGGGCTTTCTCTAGTTGCGGTGAGCGGGGGCCACTCTTCATTGCGGTGCGCAGGCCTCTCACTATCACAGCCTCTCTTGTTGCGGAGCACAGGCTCCAGATGCGCAGGCTCAGTAGTTGCGGCTCACGGGCCCAGTTGCTCCGTGGTATGTGGGATCTTCCCGGACCAGGGCTGGAACCCGTGTCCCCTGCATTGGCAGGCAGCTTCTCAACCACTGTGCCACCAGGGAAGCCCCCAGAGTGAATATTAATTGCTTAGACCAGTACAGAATGGCCATCATTAAAAAGTCTGCAAATAATAAATGTTGGGGAGGGAGTGGAGAAAAGGGAACCCCCCTACACTGTGGGTGGGAATGTAAATTGGTGCAGCCACGGTGGAAAAGAGTAGGGAGGTTCCTCAAAAAACTAAAAATAGAGTTGCCGTATGATCCAGCAATCCCACTACTGGACATAAACCCAGACAAAACTAATTCGAAAAGGTACATGCACGCCTATGTTCACAGCAGCACTATTTACTATAGCCAAGACATGGAAACAACGTAAATGTCCATGGACAGATGAATGGTTAAAGAAGACGCAGTATATGTATACAATGGAATGCTACTCAGCCATAAAAAAGAATGAAATAATGCCATTTGCAGCAACATGGATGGACCTAGAGATTATCATACTGAGCGAAGTAAGTCAGAAAGAGAAAGACAAATACCATATGATATCACTTACATGTGGAATCTAAAATACGACACAAATGTACTTATCTACGAAACAGAAACAAACTCACTGACATAGAGAACAGACTTGTGGTTGCCAAGGTGGGGATGGGGCAGGGATGGAGTGGGAGATTGGGGTTAGCAGATGCAAACCAGTATATATGGGATGGATAAACAACAAGGTCCTACTGTAGAGCACAAGGAACTATATTCAACATCCTGTGATAAACTATAATGGAAAAGCATATGAAAAAGAATATATGTATAACTGAGTCACTTTGCTCTATAGCAGAAACTAAACACAACATTGTAAATCAACTACAATAGAATTTTTCAAAATGGCTTAGACCTGTAATATTTTTGATTGTCCTGGTTTCTTTGAATGCTTTGAGGAGGTAATGAGAAATGCTGATAAAATATATGTACGTGGAGTTGGGGTTCAGACCTATGCATTCAGCAGCAGCAAGGGTTGCAGAATATCCTAACAAAAATAAAGCAAAGAAAATAGAGCAAATTCCCAAATGTTGTCAGGAGGAGGTCTTGGCAGCACTTGGCAGCACTGGAAGTAAGTATCAGTGTTGACTCTTCCAGAGTGAAGGTGTTAAGAGAAGTGGTACTTGAACATTGATAAAACCATTAGACTAGAAGAGCTATGAGAAAGAGAAGGATGCTTTTGAATAAAGAGCAATGTTATTTTCATGTCTTGTTTATTCATTTTTATCCATTTGAAAACTTGTACACCTGCCATATTGGCACTTCTGGGTTGAGGAAGATATTGTCCCCACTGTCAAAGTGTGCAAAGAAGCCAGATTTGCCCAGAGCCAATCATAACATAGTGGGTTCAGTGCAATCAAGATGGTGTGAATACAATAGCCAAGACATGGAAACAACCTAAACGTACATCAACAGATGAATGGATAAAGAAGATATGGTACATATATACAATGGAATATTACTCAGCCATAAAAAAGAATGAAATAATGTCATTTGCAGGTACATGCATGGACCTACAGATTCTTTTACTAAGTGAAGTAAGTCAGATAAAGACAAATATCATATGATATCACTTATATGTGGAATCTAAAATATGACACAAATGAACTTATTTACAAAACAAATTGACTCACAGACATGGAGAACAGACGTGTGGTTGCCAAGGGGTAAGGAGAGTGGGGGAGGGATGGATGGGGAGTTTGAGATTAGCAGATGCAAACTATTATATATAGAATGGATAAACAACAAGGTCCTACTGTATAGCACAGGGAACTATATTCAATATCCTGTTATAAACCATAGTGGAAAAGAACATAGGGGCTTCCCTGGTGACGCAGTGGTTAAGAATCTGCCTGCCAATGCAGGCGACACGGGTTCGAACCCTTGTCTGGGAAGATCCCACATGCCGTGGAGCAACTAAGCCCATGTGCCACAACTACTGAGCCTGTGCTCTAGAGACCATGAGGCACAACTACTGAGCCCGCGTGCCACAACTACTGAAGCCCGCGCACCTAGAGCCCGTGCTCCGCAACAAGAGAAGCCACTGCAATGAGAAGCCCCTGCTCGCCACAACTAGAGAAACCCCTCGCACAGCAACAAAGACCCAATGCAGCCAAAAATAAATTTATGAAAAAAGAATATGAAAAAGAATGTATGTGTATGTATAAGTGTATCACTTTGCTGTACGGCAGAAATTAACACATTGTAAATCAACTATACTTCAATAAAATAAATTAAAAATTTAAAAGAGATGGTGAGAATAAAGAATTTCTAGAACACTACAGGTTATGTTAAATGTAAAACTGTTTTGAGGAAGCAGGATTAACATTTCAGCTTGAAAGGTGAATGGAACTAAGGCGTATCAGCTAAGTGGTATGGGTGAAAGCATGGAATTACAAGTGAAAAAAAAGGGTGTGGGCAAAGCTATGAAATTGTGAACCTGATCGTGGAATGTTTGAGGAATGGCAAGTCCCTTGATGGAATGAGCATCAAGAGAAAGTTGCTGAAGATGAGGCTAGTCTCAGAGCTCTCTGGAGGGAGCCTTGTAGGCACTTCCAAAAGCATGGGAGCTTCATTTCACAGACAGTAGGAAATTATCTATTATTTTTAAGCTGGAAAGACCTCTGTTATCAGTACTTCTTTCTTTCCTCCCTCCCTTTCTTCCTTCTAGATGATTTATGTGGTTTGTGTAGTATGTGATAGAAGAAGAATAAAAAATATATGGAGCCTGGCACTGTCACACATTGCTGCTGGGAATGCAAACTGGTATGGCCCTTCTGGAGATGAAGTTGGTAATTCAGGATCCCACTTCTGGGATATTATGCAAAAGGTCCACCTCCAACAATGTGAAGACACATAGGAATAAGATTATTGCAGTATTGTTTGTAAGCGCAAAATACTGGAAACAACCTAAATTTCCACAGAGGAGCATGATTGAATAAACTATATTACATCCACACAATGGAGTGCAGTGCAGCTGTAAAAAAGAATAAGGATGATTCCTGTGAACTGATTGCAACTGAGTAATTCCCAGGATATACTGTTAAATAGAAAGGCAAAATACAAAGGTTATCTATGTGGAACCTTGCATTGAAGAAAGAAAGAATACTGAAAACGATGCATGTATCTGCTCATTTGTGCCAAAGAAATCCAGGAAGGATAAATCAGAAACTAATGAGATTAATTTCCTATAGGAGGGGGTAAGGGAAGAGTAGAAAGAAGGGAACAGGAATGAAGTAGTAGAAATGAGGACATGACACTTCTCTGATTATATTTTTAGTTTGGCTCTGCCTTTTAGAACCAGAGTAGTGTTTCATATATTAAAAAATAATTAAAATTAACCAGGATGTTGGTGGAACCCAAAGGGGATACAAGCAATAATAAATGAACCTAACCATCATAAATGACTTAAACAACCACCTGAAGGAAAAACAATTAACCTGTGTAACTGTGGAGAACAGCATTTTGACTGGATACTGTAAGACTAAAGTCAAAAGAAGTGTACACAAAGGTTATGCTCCATTTAGTGAATTTGTTTCCCATAGAGGTATGGTTAGTGATTGTGAAACTGCTTTGAGTATTCTAGGACTGAAAAAATAGGGAACTATTTTGTAGATACTGGAGAGCTGGAGTTTTCACTATTGCAAAAAAGTTACAAATAAGAAAAGGACAGTATAGATAAATGCTGTGGTATTGGATTGGAATTGGAGGTATCAATATGAGCACATTTTTGGGGATGGGAGGGTAAAATAGATGATAAATTTTAATGTCATCCATATCAATTTAAATCAAGGAAAAATGAGTGGTTTTTAATACATGTGCAGATAGATACACACCGAAACATAGATATGTGTGTGTGTGTGTGTGTGTGTGTGCATATGTATATTTACTAGCTCTGTTTGTTGAGAGGGACAGACAGAAGCAATGCCACCCGGGTAACAATGAGCACACTCAGCACCTAGATCTTGGTTGCTAAATACCACTTTTCAATAAAAGAATCTATATTCCAGAACCGGAGAAGAGAAAATATAAAATGACCCTGGAATATCTTATAGTGCCAGAAAGTAAGGAATTTTAAAAAAAAAAGGCATATGTTGAAAAGACACAGGTGCCAACCCAAAAGAACTCCCAATGGCCAAAGCCATAACAACTTGAGCAAATAAATGAACAATGACAATATTACATTATAACCCATAGGATAAATAAATATCCCCAAGTCCATACTGATACAAATATAATAAATATTTTAAAAAAGAAAAAGAGGGGAGAAGGGACTTTTTCAGAGAATTCCATTTAATAAATATAGAAAGAATGAGGGAAATAGAAAATTGTCACTGGGCACACAACACAGTAATAATTGGTGCAAGTTGGATCCAAGATTTGTGGGTGAAAATTTGAGTCAAAACAGGGTATTTGCAGCATATCAGAGTATCTCCTTCAGGTTATTCATTGTGTTACAGATGGAAAAATAGAAAACTTACAGTGGGGAAATCCTGAAGGTACCACTTTCATGAAGGGATTAAAGTTAATATCAGCAGTAATAAGACATTAGCATCATGTATGCCTTGATATCCCTTGCACTGAAAAGGGCCCAACATCATTTTTGTGCCATTCTTGCCCAAAATATGTAACCTCAAATCTAATCATAACATTCACAAAATTACTGACCAATTTTGTTTTTTGAATTTTTTTTTTTTGCAAAAGTGTCAAGGTGATGAAGTGTAAGGGAAGCCTGAGAACTGTCTTAGACTGTAGGAGACTAAGGAGTCATGACAACTCAGTGCAATGGGGGATCCTGAACTGGTTTGTAGACAGAAAGAGGATATCCATGGGGAAACGGGTGCAATTCTAATAAGACCTGTAGTTGAGTGACTAGGGTTGTGACAGTGTTAATGTCTTGGCTTTCATAATTGTGTAATGGTTTTGTAAGATATTAACACTAAGGAAAGATGAGTGAGGAGTGTAGAAGAACCCTCAGTGCAATGTAAGCTTAAATTATGAGAGAGAGAGAGAGGGGGAAGAGAGAGAAGAGAGAGAGGGAAGAGAGAGAGAGAGAAGAGAGGGAGATGGAGCCTGAGAGAAATTCAGCAATGGTGAGAAACCCATGAGTTTGAGAGACATAAAATGTGCCTGATTAAGTGTATGGGGTGAGAGATAGTCAGGGCTGGGGGCAGAGGAAAGGGTAGAATTTGACTCTAGTTAACCCAGTTTGGATAAATTCAGCAGCTCACCCTTCTATTTGAAATATTTATTTGCCATTGAGCGGCTCAGCGGTGCCATTGGGTTTCAAAGAATGAGAGAAGCCCTGACTCTCCAGTGGAGATGGGCCCGGAGCCCGATCTGGAAAGTCCTGTCTTGGGAGAAATTCAGTCTCTCCACTATTTCCTTTTCTTAGGATTCTGGATGTTTCCTGTGTTATAAAAGGGGAAAGTTAACCCAAATGCAACTGAAATGTGGCACAACCAAATGACCTTATTACCAGATGGAAAAACGACAGGGCGCTCTCTCTACCTATTTTCTTTCCCTTGGGTGCTGTGTGCCACCCGGACTTTTAGAGGATTTTCAGAAACTGCTTTAAAGAACTTTTTTTTTTTTTTAACATCTTTATTGGAGTATAATTGCTTTACAATGGTGTGTTAGTTTCTGCTTTATAACAAAGTGAATCAGCTATACATATACATATATCCCCATATCTCATCCCTCTTGTATCTCCCTCCCTCCCACCTTCCCTATCCCACCCCTCTAGGTGGTCACAAAGCACCGAGCTGATCTCCCTGTGCTATGTGGCTGCTTCCCACTAGCTATCTAGTTTACATTTGGTAGTGTATATACGTCCATGCCACTTTCTCACTTTGTCACAGCTTACCCTTCCCCCTCCCCGTGTCCTCAAGTCCATTCTCTAGTAGGTCTGTGTCTTTATTCCCGTCCTGCCCCTAGGTCCTTCATGACTTTTTTTTTTTCCATATATATGTGTTAGCATACGGTATTTGTTTTTCTCTTTCTGACTTACTTCACTCTGAAAACAGGCAGAACACTCTATGACATAAATCACAGCAAGATCCTTTCTGACCCACCTCCTAGAGAAATAAAAATAAAAACAAAAATAAACAAATGGGACCTAATGTTAAAAGCCTTTGCACAACAAAGGAAACCGTAAACAAGACGAAAAGGCAACCCTCAGAATGGGAGAAAATATTTGCAAATGAAGCAACTGATAAAGGATTAATCTCCAAAATATACAAGCAGCTCATGCAGCTCAATATCAAAAAAACAAACAACCCAATCCAAAAGTGGGCCCAAGACCTAAACAGACATTTCTCCAAAGAAGATATACAGCTTGCCAACAGACACATGAAAGAATGCTCAACATCATTAATCATTAGAGAAATGCATAAAGAACCTTCTTTTCATGACCAGATGTAATAGTGGTAGCTCTACGTGTATGAGTATGTGTAAGAGAGAGAGACAGACAGAATACACATCGTAGAGCAGAGAGTGGAAATTTTGAAGGGATGCTATGTGAAGGCAGGATGGAAGATGAGATAATTTTTTTTAATTCTTTTACTTCTTTGGAGAACACACATTAGGCATTCATGAAGATCTGATATTGCCAAGTATTAAAGAGAAAAAAATAATGGTCTAGGGAATTCAGAAAATCTGATAGTTTATTAAGGTTTTAAGGTATAAGTGTTGTTCAAGGAACTTCCCTGGTGATCCAGTGGTTAAGAATCTGCCTTCCAATGCAGGGGACACGGGTTTGATCCCTGGTTGCGGAACTAAGATCCTACATGCCGCGGAGCAGTTAAGCCTGTGAGCTCTAGAGCCCACGCTCCACAGCTAGAGAGAAGCCCGCACACCACAGCTAAGACCCAACACAGCTGTAAATAAATAAATAAATAAATAAATATTTTAAAAAAATGTTCAAAGTAAGTAAGCCTTCTTCTGTACTGGGTAGTAGAATTAATAAAAATTACCGTTTGCTGAGTGATATGCCAGACGCTAAGGAATATGATTTATTTATGTGCATTTTACTTTTACAAAACCCTACAGTGTAGTTCTTTACTATTTGATGGAGAAGGAATCTAAGGTTTGAAGCAGCATTGCCCAATAGGAACATAATGCAAGCCACCCATGTAAGCCACATATGTAACTTTTAATTTTTAGTAGCCATGTTAAAACAGGTAAAGAAACAGGTGAAAATTAATTTTAGTAATATGTATTATTTAACTCAATTCATCCAAAATATTATTTCAATATGTAATCAATATACATTATTAATGAGATGTTTTACATTTTTTATACTAAGTGTTTAAATTGGAACCTGTTTTTACAGAGAACATATCTCAATTTGGATGCTAGATTTTCATTGGAAATACTTGGTCTGTATTTAGATTTCATGAAATGTACAAATTTACATACCCAAGTTGTTCCAGTGTGCTTAAAAGTTGTTTCAATAATTGAATTGAGTATCTGCTTTTAAATTTAAATTTTAATTAATTAAAATGAAATAAAACTTACAGTTCAGCCCGAGTCATGCTTGTCACTTTTCGAGAGCTCAGGAGTAACCTGTGACTGACTGGTGGCTTTCATAGGGTATAGTTCAAGTTTAGAGAATTAAAATTAATTACCCCCGGCCTGAGAGCCCCTAAGTGCTGGAAATGACATTTCAATCTGAGTTAACATGACTCAGAATTCTATGACCTTAGCTCTGACTTCCAGTATGAAAATGTTGTTGCTTCGAATGAATTAGTTGAATGCATGTCTCCTCTGCTTTTTGATAATTGTACTTAAGCTGATGGGCCTGAATGCCTAAAATCAGTTGTCTCCTGTGAGGCAGCTTGTTTATAAGCCTGAGAAAAAGCTGGCCTTGAGAGCAGCGTATACACTTCACAGGCCAAAATGCTAATGTATTTCTTAGTTATTCTCAGTCATTGCCACAGTGAAATGGGGATGGGAATGCGAATGGTCAGCTGAAGCCATTTTACTCTGAGGGTGTTTCTGTTTTTACCAGCGTTCCCTAGTTGTACTTCATTAACAGTCTGAATGGCTTGTCCTTGTCATAGTGCTTTTAATTTTGTTTTGTACATTCGGGGGCTCTTTCATGTTCAAAAAACAAAAGCCATTAGACTGCTCTTCTCAAGGGACTCACATTGATCTCCCCAAAGAGGAGTTTTGGCTTCTAAAACAAGAGAAATCTAGACAGAATCCTTTGATTGGCAGGGAACATTGCCATGGCTTAATTTTTTTTTTTCTCCTTCAGCATCACTAGAGAATCATTTTGATGTTTTCATATTTTTCACTAATAATATATTAAGAAAACCGTAAACACACTGGTTTCGTTTCTTAATGCTGGCCTGTTCCACACATGGTTCCCAGGTAAGACGCTTGCTTGTTAGTGATTTGCATTTTTCAGAGCCCGTTTTCCTCTACTTAGAAAAAAAAAAAAATGTGCTAGGCAGTATCTGTCGATGAAAGCAGAAAACCCTGTTTCTTGACTTGGACCATTCTTTAGATGGTGGTTAATTGTTTTTGTACAGAGGGAAGGAAAAGAGTAAAAGAAGAGAAATTGACATGCCGGCAATTTTAGTTAATTTCATAATAACTTAATCTATGTCAGACAAAGTAAAATGAGTCACAACATAAAAGGAAATGACTTTTAATGAAAATTGTTCAGACATGTCATTTATACTGTGTGTGTATGTGTGTGTGTCTGTTTCAGAGAGAAAAGCTGTTAAAGAGAAAAAAAGTGAATATTAAAAGGCTATAGTAATTTTGTAAGCCAGTGTTTTTATTTTTCTGTTTAGCTTTCTATATGAAATGTTGGATGCATATTATATGGGATAAAATAATTGTTCTCTCCCTGAACTATAGTCACAGTGTGACCTATTGGGTTTGCTCCATTTACTGTGTCTGCAGCATAATTATGAAGACTTAGCTGCTCTCCCAAATAGTTACAGATTTGGGAGAAAAATAAATTACTTTTGTATGCTAACCCTGGAAGTCATGCTGTTGTAATATAATGTAATCAGCCATGAACAAAAGGAAGTTATTATATTCATTTATATTAGTTTGAAAGCCACAGAAATGTATTATTTTAGGCTGAAGAATTGTGGCAGGCCCGTTGATGATTTTTTTTTTCCCCTGGTCATCCGGCTTTCCTCTGAAGGTCCTCTTCATGAAATGTGATAATGTCAGCCTTTTCATTTTACTTAAGATATAAGCACATCATGATAGCTGTCATCAAATATTTGAAGATGTATGGAAGAGGGGTTATATTTGGTCTATATGACTTCAGGTGGGAAGAAATAGGATCAGTGGCTGGAAGTGACAACAGATTTCACCTGAACATAAGGAAGAAATGATCTTGGACAGAATTATCTAAAAGAGAAGAGAATTCCTCGAGAGATGGTGAGTTTCTAGAGGCTTACGTTCTACTTGTAGGTCCCTTCCTGGAGATGCTCCAGAGTCAGATCGGTGGATTTTTAAAAAAGCAAACAAAAAAATCATCTGAAGTCCTTTTCCTTCCAACCCAGAGACCCATGAAATCAGAACTCTAGAAGGAGCCTGGGTTTGTAGCAAAATATTGTAGAATTGTGAGTGAGCTACCTAGGTGTCATGATTTGGGAAAATTTGGGAAAATTCCTCCTGCCACGATTTCTGAATTTATATATATGGAGACGATGATGATACTTACCCCCTTTACATGCAGAAATATGATTAGGTTAATATGGCTTTCTGTGAGATGTATTGATCTATTTACTGAACTTTAAGTAAGTAAATCCTACTTCAACATAAAGATAGTTAACTGTTTCATTCTTTACTGGAAATGAAGAATAATAGTAAGTTGATTTAAATTACATGGAGTAGTGAATACATGATGCAAGTTAGGCAAAAAATATATATAAAATTATGAACTTTGGAACTGGTGACAGATTTTTTACATTTTTTTTTTCCATTTATGAGATGACTTACATATGTTCTTACCTAGGGATCACCCTATCACTTTCTTGCTTAAAAACAACCCCTGAATTTTTACTCAGTTTCTCAAGGTTACTAGTTATATTGTTAGATTTGAAATAAAAATTTTTAAGCATAATTTTAGTTATTTCTTCAATGAGAGATACTGTAAGTGGTGAGGTTTTACCTACATACCAAGAAAAATATTTATTCACACAGGAACACACACATACACACAGACACACAGAGAACAGGGCAGGAGGAGAACTGTTCCTTCTGAGGGATTATTTTTAGTGAGCTTTCTTCATTATTTAGGTTTTTAAATTCTTATTGAAATGTTAGTAACTCTTGTTACCAACCAGCCTGGTAACTTTTATGAACTACCTTTGGGAGGGAGTTAGATTTAGGCGATTGGAGGAAGAAGACCTTCTGTAATACATCATCACCATAACGAATTATCTCTGAAATTTGACATCGAGGTATTTCCACAGACCGTATCTTCTTAAGTTGGAATATGCTTCTGGTATCAATAAACGTTGTTCCAAGGCTAAAGTTCCATTTATGTTTCGAATGGTTTCAAATTGTTTAATTGAGAATTTGAAAACAGTATTGATCGCATTCATTCTGCTGTTGTCATTTTTGTTGTTTTTTGTTATTTGACTTTTCCCGTTGAAAGACAATTTGGCAAATCTCAAATTTTGTTAGCAAAAGGTATTCACAGTTGGGAAAATAAAAATGATGGTTAACACCATAGCATAGAATTCAAACCCAGGACTTATCTTGAGGTGAATGATGTCCTTTGCATTGACTCATTACTACTAAGTAATAACAGATCATCTGGACAAGATTCCTTATCTGCCTGCTGTTCTTTGATGTAGATTCTGCTCTTTCCCATGGGACTCAGGTGAGGAGGCATCAGTCATCTAAGCTGTAGGTAGTCTTCAGTATTCCATGAGATGGTTGTGACCCTGCCATTTGCCTGGTACTAGTCACTAATGGGACAGTCAGGAGACCTAAAAGTTCTTCTTTGGTGAAGTGAGGGGAGGTTCAAGAGAGTGAGAAGAAGGGATGAGTAGGGGGAAGGGAAGTCCCCAGTAGTGTAAAATCATGTAAATTGGCTTAGGTTAAAATGAGAGAGTTTGAAATAGAAGGAAACGGCAATGCACCATCATCTGCCATGTACCTGGTTTAATTAACCTTGCATTTCCACTTGTGCAGTCTTTTGGGGGAGGTGCAGAGAGAATGGTCTGGGATAAAATTGACCTTGCCTTCCTCCACATGCATATGGAAATGTCAGGCAGGGGCTTTACAATTAATATTGATTCCGTGTCAGAAGCACAACACTGATTGCAATAGAAAAGCCTGGCGGTGGGGGGGCGGGAGAGTGGGGGGGAGGGGGGACGGGGGACCTCCTGAAGCTTTCATTTGGGATGTGTAGAAGTGCAAGCCCGCATTATTGACTTCGGTGGAGATATCGAGGGTATTTGCTGAGGCCTGTGATCACTCACTTCTCATTTGCTATGGAGGCAGCTTCTTCGTACCACTTCAATTATGCCTTATATATTTCTTACTCAGAAAGAAGGCCTAGTTTGAGATGGAAGCAATAGAGTTACCTGCCTTAAGCCTTTTTTACGTAACAATGGAGAGCATGCATCTCTAAATATCAGCCTAGAGAGAGGGCAGCTTTATTCCCGCATGATTTTTGAGTATCATGGGTCTCTATCAAAAGGACATTTTGTCCGCAATTAATTAACAAAGCCTTACATTGAGTAGACAGGCAGGACCAAATTCTTACTGGTTAATATAATGCTATATTCTCACCTGGGACCACCTTTGGTGACATGAATCCAAGGACATTCTTAAAATGAAACTATAGACATGTTTTATGACCAAATAGTCCTGGGTTAACAACTACCATAGGGAAGTCCAATTAGCAAATTTATTCATTTGGGCCCTATATACACTTCTGCTGTCAAGTCTAATTACTTCTTTTCGAAATAAAAACTTTGGCCTTCACTAGGGTCTCCGGTGCCTGTCAGGGAATGATCATCTGTTTGCATCTCCTCAGCTATATTTGCATTTCACAGGTCTGCCATCTGGTCCTAGGAACTAAAACTCCAGGAGTATTTATACATACAAAATGACAATTCCTGAGAAGGGATGGTTTCAACTTAAGTGAACACGTCGTTAAAGTTGATACTAGCATTACACACAGAAGCCATGATTTGCCAATCAGTAACGATTATTCCGTGCCATGGATGTTTCATCTTTATCAGGAAAGAGCCATTATGCTATAAAACGTACAGGACATGAAAACTGTGCTTTTAGTGCTTGAAGGGGGAAGAGGAGGGAGAGAGCCAGGCTGGATAGATGATAGCCCCCAGCAACACAGGGGCACTGATGGCAAGACAACCATGTCTGTGTTTCATTTGTTTTATGCTTTCTGCTTCCGGAACAAGTGCTCTCCACAAGGACACTGGCCGAGAGCTGGTCCCTGCTCAGCTGGGCTCTCTCTCCTTCCTCAACAGGGAACAATTCTGGGACATTGGAATGCTTGGAAAGTTCCCCCACAGTTTTTGGTCTTAGCAAGCAATAATGTTTGCCAGTGAACCAAGCTCTGTTTCAACCTATAGATTTAGAAACTTGAGGCATGACTCAAATTGATGACCTTGCTACCCAAAGTCATATTTTCAGGTTAGAAGGAACCGCGGTGAAAAGCCCTGCACACTTGTGTTGCAGATGAGACACTGAGTGCAGCGGAGTTAAGCTGAGCATTAGGTGGTGTGGTCACAGCTTCATTTGCTTGGGGACAAAGCCCAGAATCATTGCATGTCCTATCTTTCCCCCATAGCTCATTCAGGTTCTTCTTAGCCTTTGTGGGTCTTTGACTACATTAAACGGGAAATATGCATCTGGAAAAATAACTTTTCTTTGTCAGTATAAGTATTATTTAAGTGTGAATCCCCTTTGAAACAAACCAAGAACACTAAAACATAAATATTAATCCGAAAGTTTGATTGTGGATACTTATTAATAGTAGCTTTCAAAAATTATTTGTTTGGCAGCATGGAGGTTCCTTAAAAAACTAAAAATAGAACTACCATATGACCCAGCAATCCTACTACTGGGCATATACACTGAGAAAACCGTAATTCAAAAGGACTCATGTACCACAATGTTCATTGCAGCTCTATTTACAATAGCCAGGACGTGAAAGCAATCTAAGTGTCCATCGACAGACGAATGGATAAAGAAGATGTGGCACATATATACAATGGAATACTACTCAGCCATAAAAAGAAATGAAATTGAGTTATTTGTAGTGTAGTGGATGGACCTAGAGACTGTCATACAGAGTGAAGTAAGTCAGAAAGAGAAAAACAAATACCGTATGCTAACACATATATATGGAATAAAAATTTAAAAAAAAAAGGTTCTGAAGAACCTAGAGGCAGGACAGGAACAAAGACGCAGACGTAGAGAATGGACTTGAGGACATGGGGAGGGGGAAAGGTAAGCTGAGATGAAGTGAGAGAGTGGCATGGACTTATATATATATTACCAAATGTAGAACAGATAGCTAGTGGGAAGCAGCTGCATAGCACAGGGAGATCAGCTTGGTGCTTTGTGACCACCTAGAGGGGTGAGATTAGGGTGGGAGGGAGGGAGACACAAGAGGGAGGAGATATGGGGATATATGTATATGTACAGCTGATACACTTTGTTGTAAAGCAGAAACTAACACACCATTGTAAAGCAATTATACTCCAATAAAGGTGTTAAAAAAATTTATTTAGGGGACTTCCCTGGTGCTCCAGTGGTAAAGAATCTGCCTTCCAATGCAGGGGATGCGGGTTTGATCCCTGGTAGGGGAACTAAGATCCCACATGCCTCAGGGCAACAAAGCCCGCACGCCACATCTACTGAGCTCACTCGCCTCAACTAGAGAGAGAAAACCCGCATGCCACAACTAGAGAGAAATCTGAGCAGACCGCACGCCATAACGAAAGATCCCACATGCCTCAACAGAGATCCCGTGTGCCACAACTAAGACCCCGTGCAGCAAAAAAAAAAAAAAAAAGGAAAATAAATATTTTTAAAAAATTATTTGTTCAGGACTGAAATAACCAGAATTCCTATGAGTCATTTGTCTCACATTTTTGTCAATAGAACATACCTTTTTTACCTAATAATTTAGAATGTTCTCTGACTTTAAAAGTCATAGGCCTCTTCTATGGACCTTATTGAAGATACAGATTCTATGGTTATAGTCCCCAGAGATGGCTTTTGAGCAGTTCTGGGGCCCAAGAAGTTGCATGTTCAAAGATTCCAGGTGGTTCAGTTACAGATCACCAGAAGACATTTTGGTGTTCATCAACGAAGTGTGCTGATTTTGAATTCTGATTAATTTTAAGACTTTTTTTTTTCGGTACGCGGGCCTCTCACTGTTGTGGCCTCTCCCGTTGCGGAGCACAGGTTCCGGACGTGCAGGCTCAGTGGCCATGGCTCACGGACCCAGCCGCTCCGCGGCATGTGGGATCCCCCCGGACTGGGGCACGAACCTGTGTCCCCTGCATCGGCAGGCGGACTCTCAACCACTGCGCCACCAGGGAAGCACCATGATTAATTTTAATTTAGTCATTGTTTTTTGAGAAATTATATATTAAAGGTATTGTCTTTGAATGAACTGTACATAGGTGTTTCTGAAGTTTGAGTTCTATTGAAGATTTGTCATGTCTCTGCCTCTATTTTGATGACTTGATTTTTATACTTAGACATGTTATTCAGATATTCCTTGGAAGTTACAAGTGTCTTTTTTTTAGAAAGACCACAATGCCATAGCAGTTAATATTTAACTTTTAAATTTTGGTTATGCTCTAGTATATAATCCATTATGAAAGTAAAATTCTGTTTTACATCTTTTTAAAGAAATCTCAGTAAAAACATAAAATAAACAAAAGGTGAGGAATAGATGGGGAGCTATACTTAAATTATATGAAATTATTAGGCCTTCAAGAATTTACCGCTAATTTGCAAACTCTCTACAGCAAAAGAGCATTATGTAGGTAGCTGTTAGAACAGCATTCTTCACAGAGTTTTAATAATAATTTAGATAAAGAAGGAATAAGAGACTAAGGGGGCAGGAGAAAAAGGGAAAGGAAGGGAAAAAACTTAAATAATTATATACTGCAAATATATTTGCATAGAAGCTTAGCTCTCACTATATATGGAGTATGTCATGAATATGTTGCTGATTTAATTCACTGAGCATTGACAAGTATCTACCGTGAATGGGACAAACTACCACGGATGTATTAGTTTGCTAGAGGTGCCATAACAAAATACCACGTCTGGGTGGCTTAAACAATAGAACTTTATTTTCTCAAAGTTTTGGATGGGGCAGTTCAAGGTCAAGATGCCTTCAGGGTTGGTTGTCCTGTGGCTTCTGTCCTTGACTTGCAGATGGATGTTTTCTCACCGTGTCATCGCATGACCTTTCCTCTGGGGGCCCACCCAACAGTCCTCGGTAAGTCTCTGTGAATTCTGATCTTCTTCTAAGGTCCAGACAGGTCGGAGTAAGATGCTATCCTTATGACGTCATTTAACCTTAATTACCTCTTGAAAGGCCCTGTCTCTCAGTCATATTGGGGGTTAGACATTCAACATGAGTTTTTTTGTTTGTTTGTTTGTTTTTTCATGAACAATTTATTTATTTATTTATTTATTTTTAAATTAGTTTCTGCTTTATAACAAAGTGAATCAGTCATACATATACATCTGTTCCCACATCCCTTCCCTCCTGCATCTCCCTCCCTCCCACCCTCCCCATCCCACCTCTCCAGGCGGTCACAAAGCACTCAACATGAGTTTTTGAGGGTACACAATTCATTCTGTGACAAAGGGTACAAAGGTAAGAGTAAGACAGAAGTACAGATACATAATTTAGTGGACTAACTGGACTAAAGGCAATGTCCATTCTAACAAATAATGTGAAAAATAGAGCCTATGAAAGCCTGGGGAAGAATGATAGGACCCAGGGAGAAATGCTTCACAGTGGAGATGATGTTTGATACAGAACTGTGGAGCTGAACCCAATTATGGGAAAAGAGGGGAGAGGTGGGGGATTGAGGCAGTATGCATGGCATACAGAAGTGAGCATGCAAGCATATGTAGAGGGAAGTAGTGGCTCATGAGACTGGAAAGGTTATTTCAGAGAATATTAGAAAAGTTGTCAGTTCTCTGCCCAGGAGTTTGGACCATGGATGTTTGTATTCTTCTTGTGCATTGGATGGTAGGTCCTACAGTGATGATAGTCAAAAGTTCCAACTCAGATGCTGGGCAGGCCAAGGTTTTGTATGATCTTGCTTGGACCGATTACCGAACCTTAGGAAACTTTTGCTTCCTTATCTCTAAAATAGAGATAACACTCTCCTCTTCTTCACTGGGTGGTTGAGAGAACAAATAAGATAATGCACACGAGGTGCTTGCTATACTGCAGACTTTCAGCCTGTGCTAGAGTGGACAGTATTTATTTCATTCCTCAAATAACTCAGTAGATGTGTAATATGGATTTGGTGCTGGAGCGGGGGTTTAATAGTATCAAAATGATGAAAATTGTAAAGAATTTAAAATAATAAACAACAAGGTCCTGTTGTATAGCACAGGGAATTATATTCAGTATTCTATGATAAACCATAATGGAAAAGAATATGAAAAAGAATATACATGTATGTATAACTGAAATTCTTTGCTGTGTAGCAGAAATGAACACAGCATTGTAAATCAACTATATTTCAATAAAATTGAAAAAATAAAATAGAATACATTGTCATACTGTCAGCACCAACCTGCATGGCAAGTAGTTTGAGGAATTGGGGGGAGGAAAAAACAGTGGGAGTGCTGGAGGCAAAGAACAGATCAAAGCTATTTGAAAAGTACAAGGAAGAGAACCTTCTGTTAGGTCCTCCAGGATTAGTGGGATATGTTTTATTTCTTTTTTTTTTCCTTTTTAAAAAAATTTATTTATTTGTTTTTGGCTGCGGTGGGTCTTCGTTGCTGTGCGCTGGCTTTCTCTAGTTGCAGCGAGCTGGGGCTACTCTTCGTTGTGGTGCGTGGGCTTCTCATTGCAGTGGCTTCTCTTTGTTGTGGAGCACAGGCTCTAGGCGCGTGGGCTTCAGTAGTTGTGGCACATGGGCTCAGTAGTTGTGGCTCACGGGCTTAGTTGCTCCACAGCATGTATGATCTTCCCGGACCAGGGCTCAAACCTGTGTCCCCTGCATTGGCAGGCAGATTCTTAACCACTGTGCCAACCAGGAAGTCCCAGTGGGATATGTTTTAACCTGTCGTAGCTACACTCCTTGTATCAGCACTCCTGACTCCATGTCAGCATCATCTATTTCCATCTGTTTCCTAGAGCTTTTTTTTTTTTTTTTTTTTTTTTTTAATTCCCTCATTCTTTTTAAAATTCTGGGCTTTTATGCTAGTCCTATACTCCATTCAATCAGTATTTCCTCCTCGGAGGTAAAGTCATGTTTCCCAAGCTAACATTGTTTTTCAATTAATTAAAGTCAGTTAAGAACAATTTAATTGAATGCTGTCACCAGCACCATAAATCACTGTGATGCTTTGCTTTTAGCACCCTGCTTCTGAAAGCACCTCTTGTGGCAAGATCCGACACAGTTTATAGTCATATCCCAAATGTTTAACCAGGATGACATAATTGTCAAATCTGTAATTGTGCTTTTATCGCCTGCAGCATTCACTACTACTGGAAAATGTCAGGAATGACTACTGCAGGCAAGTGGAACGTTTAGATACAGGTCCAGAAGCGAATCCTCTGCCGAGATTTAAAAGCATCATGACTCCTTGGTGTCTTTAAAGTTGAATGCCCTCAGTATCAGAAAGTGTCTTTCGGTGTGTTCACATGGCATTTCAAGTTTGGGAAGAGTGCAGGGGATTCCAGCCCTGTCAGTGCGACGAAGAATTATTAGGTGTGGAAATTGCATACAAGGATCTTTTGAACGGAGTAAGGATGGGTTTGTCATACTGGGTCATATTTCGGAATGAATTTTGACATGTTCAGTAGGCTTCATAACACATGATTAGCATCTCAGACTACTTTATGGACTCTGGTGACCCACTGTGTTAGCAGGGACATCAGATCAGAGCACAGATTCACGGATGTCAGGAGAAGTGTTGAATTGGTGTTGAATTTTCTCCTCTGTTTTAGCATTGAGCGTTTCAATTCAGGGCCGTATTCCATGATATAAACTCCCACTAAATTGTCACCATTGTTTAGCCTTTATTTACTCTTTTGCTTTATAACCTAAATTGTCAAATTAGTACCCCGCACCCTGGCCACCTTCCTCCCCCCACCAGCAGCATCCCTAGCTATATCACATGCACTCACTTGGCAACTGTGTATCAGATGACAAGAGGGTTCTATCAAACATCTGGGTAACCACATTAAAATAATTCAGCAGGTCCTTTGAAACGAACAATCAGTTCAAATTCAATGGAAATTTCCACTTAAAGGGAGTACAGCCGTCACCACCGGAATAGATATTAGTCCACATTTATTTGATTAGAGCTCACCCATGATATGTCTGTCATTAGTATGAACTGTGCATTTCTTAAACTACAAGGAATGCAAGCTCATGTAAATTGCAAATATGATGCCTCCATTCAAATATTTATCTGGAAAGATATAGTTCATGGAAATCGTTTCTTTGACATTGACTATAAAGCTCTTTAATATCATGGTGCCTTGTTCCTGTGATCTAGCATTTGACTGTGCCGAACTGCCCTACAGAAAACATTTGAGCAGATTATAGACCACTCATCAACTTTTCTCTTCTTTGGAGCCGTGTCGCATGTGATAGAAAATTACTATGATTATCCCGTTCCACGTGGAAGTTTTGTGATGATTTGTGGAAAGGAAACCTACGAACCTTTCAAGCCAGAGATGGGCAGATTCTTTTATTGGTCTTCCACTGACATTTCTTCTAAATGGAAGAATGCAGATGGGAGGCTTGATGGATTACACCAGAGACTTACTTGAGTTGTCTCTCTTTGTTGCCCCCTACAATAGTTAAGAGGATGGATGCAGGATAGGGCTGCCCTGGTCCAGATCCTGGCTCTACCACTTAGGAGCTCAGTGGCTTTGGCAAGTTACAACCTTTTTATACCTCCTTCTTCATCTGTTGCATAGACATAATAATAGTACACCCCTCATAGGATTGTTTTGAAGATTGAATGGGTTTATGTACCTAATAAGCTCAGAGCAGTGCCTGACACATAGTAAGAGCTGAGTAAACTTTAGCTTAATTTCTTTTTAATATCTTTATTGGAGCATAATTGCTTTACAATGGTGTGTTAGTTTCTGCTTTATAACAAAGAGAATTAGCTATACATATACATATATCCCCATATCTCCTCCCTCTTACGTCTCCCTCCCACCCTCCCTATCCCACCCCTCTAGGTGGTCACAAAGTACCGAGCTCATCTCCCTGTGCTATGTTAGCCATTATTATTATTATAGCTTTTGTTCATATGAATTGATGTATGGAAGTTAAGTACTGTTAAAATGTTTCTCTTGAGCACAAGAAAGGTATCATGAGAATGGAAATGTTTTAATTTTCTAAATTGATGGAACATTTGGATTCTGAAAATAATAGATTGTTACAGTTTCTCCTTTGAAAAATTTTGGTCAAAATTGCTAAACAGATAGCTTTTGAGCACTCAGAAGAAACTGTGATGGTCACTAACCATCATGATGTGTTAATTAAAAGCAAGTCATTCCAAACTAGCCTGATCTCATTTTTTGGAAAGAGTTACCGGGTTGTTGGAATAAGAGTTGCCTTATCTGGATCTCTGCAAGTTATGTGGATTCTTTCATTATGTACTTTGATCAAAATGAAGAAACATAAGCTTAATCAAGTGGAGTTACTATTTCATCGGTTGAATACCACAAGAGTGACTTATTCTCATGAGAGGTCTCTCAGAGCTTAAAAAAGTACAGTTGTTTTGTCTGCTTCCATTCAACATTTGTATCCATGGTTTCCGAGAAGACTTGGAAAATATGCATGATATGTGAATGATACACATTTTGGAGAGGTAGTTAATTTTGGTGACCAATGTAAGTTTCATAACAGATATACACTATTATATGTAAAATAGATAGACATCAAAGACCTACTATATAGCTCAGGGAACTATATTCAATATCTTGTAATAACCTATAATGGAAAAGAATCTGAAAAACTATATATATAGATACAGATATAGATATATAGATATGTATGTATGTATAACTGAATCACTTTGCTGTACACCTGGAACTAATACAACATTGTAAATCAACCGTACTTAAATTTTAAAAAAATATATGTTTCAAAAAAATAGTAAGAACAATGGTTGAAACAAGTGAGGTAACATTTAATAGGAACACAGTATATGTAAAATCATATTAGTATATTTTTAAAAACTCACAGTAGTAAAGTGGACTAGGCTTAACAAACGTTTATTTAAACACATTTTGAACCTTGAAACAGTTTTCTTTTGGAGAGTCAATTCTGATGGGTTAGATAAGGTTGACTTAAGCCCTATGCTAAGGAGGAATCAAAAGTAAAGCCGGGGCTTCCCTGGTGGCGCAGTGGTTGAGAGTCCGCCTGCCGATGCAGGGGACACGGGTTCGTGCCCCGGTCCGGGAAGATCCCACATGCCGCGGAGTGGCTGGGCCCCTGAACCATGGCCGCTGAGCCTGCGCGTCTGGAGCCTGTGCTCCATAACGGGAGAGGCCACACCAGTGAGAGGCCCGCGTACTGCAAGAAAAAAAAGTAAAGCAGTAGTTAACACCCAGTAGTGACATAGCCCCTACCCTTAAGGAGCTTGGTGATAAATCTACGAGTGATAGCTGTACACTGTGGAAATAGTAACAACAGGGTAAGCACAGAGTTCTTGGAAATTCACAGAAGGGACATTTATTTTTCCTGTTTAATGCCTTTTTAAAAATTGAAATATAGTTCTTTTTCAGATTCTTTTCCATTGTAGGTTATTAGAAGATATTGAGTATAGTTCCCTGTGCTATATAGTAGGTCCTTGTTGTTCACCTATTTTATATATAGTCGTGTGTCTAGGTTAATCCCAAACTCCTAACTGGTCCCTCTCCCCCTCCACTTTCCCCTTTGGTAACCATAAGTTTGTTTTCTATGTCTGTGAGTATATTTCTATTTTGTAAATAAGTTCATTTGTATCAGGGACATTGAACACCACATAATGGTGACAGGAAATGATTCTCAAAAAAGGATATAGTTTAAGCTAAGAGGATTAGGAGTTTGCCATGTGAGGGTAGGGACAGTGGTATTCCAGGTTGATAAACTGTAGATGGGGATGTGAGGACATGTGTATTTCAGGATTGTCTGTACCAGTGATGCAAGTGACAATGGCAAGTGACGCAGAGACCACTGAGTTATAATAGCTCATGTTCATATATGCCTGACTGAAACTTTTATAAGTGCTTTATGTATATTAACTCATTTAATACTGTTGTATCCATTAGCTTTTGCTTATTTAACAACCGGTAACTTAGTGGTTTATGTTAATAACAATCATTTACTGTTCCTTATGAGTCTAGGAGTCAGAAAGTTCATTCTGTTGGAATGGGCCAGGCCTGGATCATCTTGACTGGATTTTCTCATTCATTTGTGCTCAGCTGGTGGTTCGTCTAGTGTAGATGATCTAGAATGGTCTCACTCACATGTTTGGCATTTGTTTTGCTTTTGGCTGGGGCAGTGGAGATGACGTGGCCCTGTGTCTGGTCATTCAGCAGGCCAGCCAGGCTGGTTCACGTGACAGTCACAGGGACTCAAAATTAGCAAGAGGACAAATCTCAGTGTTCAAGCACATTCCAAGCCTCTGCTAAAGTCCAAAGCAAGTCACATGGCCAGAGAGATATAAGTGAGATATAAGTGACTGCACATCTTGAGACGAGTGAAACTATGTGTGACCAAGTTTGTCATCTGTACAACTTAAAAAATCTCAGTGAGGTACAGGGATATTTAACTTGACCAAGGTCTGGGTATGAATGGCAGGCGGGTCTGGGATTTTGCAAGGAGCCAATCTGATTCAGGAGTCTGATTCTTACCCGCTCTGCTCTGCTGGTTCCTTGGGGCAGACGTAAGATAGGTACAGACCATGAGAAACACTGTGTGCCATTGCAGGAAGCTGGGATTTTATCCTGAAGGCACTGGAGAGCCATTGAAGAATGATGATCAGAAGATTGACATGATCAGCTTTACTGCTTAGGAAGCTCACTTGAGCTGCGTGATGGAGAATAAATTATAGGAGGGCAATATTGGGAATTGACTGATCAGCTGATTAATAGGATGCTGATAGAACACTGCTCTAAGGTAGTGGTAGTTGAATAGCTATATGATTTTATCTAAACTAAGGAAACATTAAATTTTTTTCATACAAATATGACACTATTAACTGGGTGTCAATAGCTTGGGGAAACTAGAATTTTGAGCTTGTAACACATTTAGGGAAGAACAATTTCTTTATCATTTGTTAGTCAGTGATGAGTAATAGAGGCAGATGATTTTAGTTGATATAAATAAATGCTTGGACTTGACAGTAGAGGTGTGAAAGGGATTCTAATGAATACATTTGCTAATTGGCATTGTAAAGATGCCTGTCCCCATTCCGTCTCCTTAAGTGAGATGTATAGTGAACACAAAACTCCTCTGTGATTGTCCGTCTGCCAGACTAACTCACAAGGTGTGAAACAAATATTTCCACAGAATACTGACTGACTCAGCAGCTTAGAAAAATCAGATACGTGGCCCTAACTATTTGAGAATGAAAGGAGGACTCTTATCTTATTTGATTTAGCGATTTCTGGCCTCTTGGTTTCTGGAATGGTTCATGTGAGCCTGAATGAAAATGATTACAGATTTAATCGAGAGTATAATTATTTAAGTTTTTATCGAGGCTGTAGTTCGCTGTGATGCGTAAGCCCACAGGTAATGCAGAAACTGTGGAGATGAGTTTTCCTCATTGCTTACAATCCTTTGCATTTTTAGGAATTATACTGTCAGATGGGTTGGTGACGTTAGGGGCCACCAGAGGACATTCATGTAATCAGTGAGAGCAGCCATGACAGCCCAAAAGCTAATCTTTGAGAGAAAGTCAAATCATACAATGTAAAATAATTGTTCCGACTTTTAGAGGACAAGCTCATATCTAAACTTATAGTGAGAGAATATTAGAGCTTGCAAAGTCCTTAGACAGCATATATTTCACTTCCTCCATTTTATGGATAAAGACATGAGGCTCAGAAGAGTTAAGTCACGTTTCCAAGCTCATGTAGCTAATTAACAACAGAGTTGGGAAAATAACCCAACTTTCTAGTTCCCGTCTCATGCGTCGTCCATCATCATCTGCTATTTCAGTGGTGTATAATAGTTATGAGTAATTCATCCCCAAATAGTATGTGTCAGAAGGGGATTGGTGTACCTGTTACCACTGTAATTAAAAAAAAACAAAACTGTCCATTCACTGATAGAGAACATCTCTTGAATTGCTCCATGGGGTCCGAAGACGTTTACAAGATATGGGGTTTTTGGTTGTTCTGGTCACCAGCTAGTGACCAGCTGACTCCACTGGCTACAAAGGACACTGTAACAATATCTTGGTAAATTTATCATGGTCAAAGATATACTTTTTACCTTACCGCCCAAAATTAAATGATAACAATATCAGGATGAACACAACTAAGGATGCTGAATCACATTGAAGTACTTGAAGGAGACTAACAGATTGAAAGCAGAGTGGCCATCCATCAACGATGAGAAACACAATGAACAATCTGTCAAAGTACACGTTCCCTTCAACTATTGTGTACTCTCCTGCTTCCACTGAGCTGGGAAAACCTGGTTACTTGGTGAACTCGGGGTTAGACTGAGAGTAGGTGTGGATAATTGACAACTATTTCATGGTTCCAAGCTAATGTTGCCTACCGTGTCCATGTTCGCTGTAGGAACGCCTCCTGCTGGGACAAGGCAGCTTAGCTTTGGGGCGTTGTGTGACACAACTTCTGGTCAATAGGAGGACAGGCACTGCCGAAGCTTGTTCTGGTGGCTCTCTTTCCTTTTACTCGACTTCTGAGTGTCCTCTCTTGTGGTTGATACTCTGTCCACATCCCGACCACCATATATATTAATACGTTTTCAAGTCTTGTTGGGCAGAAGAGATAGTCTCTCTCTGAAAGGGGATTTTATATAGGTCTGGTCTGATTTTACTATTTCACTCTCAGAAGGCAGCCTAGTTCCCTTTATTTCACAGTTCTTAGAAGATATCACATCACCTCAACTGTCATTTCCATGTTCTGTGTCCAGCCTGTAAGTTGAGGTCCAAATTCTACATCTGTGTCAGAATACTTTGACAGGGTTTAGATGGACTGATACATAAAGAGCAGGTTGTTTTTCCTGGTGCCGAGTAAAGAACCAGAAATACTAGTTGTCTTTCACCCATTAATAGTAACGAGACAGACAGATTAGGTCACTTGTAAGCAGTAGAAGAAGTAAGCACATGATAAGTGCATGAATCCCTAAGGTAGAACCAAAAAGGATAGGCTTGGAAATCAGATTCAGGGTTTGAAGTGAGCCTCACTTCTTACCAACTGTGGGGTCCAGGGCAGGTATTTTTGCGAATGATTCTGTTTTATCACCCATTACATTTTAATGATACCTGCCTTTTAGGGTTGTTTTAGGATTTAGAGCAGTTTTGTACATTTAATGCTTTATTGATGTGACTCCACATAGGTGTTTAGTAATTATGTGTTTTCTCTTCCATCTGAGAACTGGAGATTGTCCATATTTAAAGACAGAGAAAGTCACTTCCCATTGGATTACACTTTGTTATCCTAAGCAAGTCGTAATAGCCTGAACACAAATCAGGCTGGGCCCCAGTGTGGCATATTCTCTATAAGAACACAGATTTGACCAGTGACCTTTGGATACCAAAGCTGCAAATGTGTGGGTTTACAGAATAGCTGTAACCTATTCATTCAGAGTGTATCTGAGTGTGTATCCTTAGAATGCACAAAAATGAATACTCCCTCAGGAGGTTCATATAACAGAAAATCTACCCAAGTACATAGAATCTTAGAGAAGGATCTCACCAGCGTTCACCAAATAAGGCATCTACTCTTCCTTCAGGTCTTTGGAAAAAGAAAAAGGGATTCTGGGCTCTCCCGTGGTAGCATTTCATAATCATAACTCGTCCGCATGCCATGCTTTAAGCTGATAAAGCATCTTCGAGCTCGGCTGCACTAGTATGGGGACAAAGTCTGGAGTTTCTCCCCGTATGAGGGGTACAACTACATTTTAGCTTCCTATTAAAATATACCCTTCAGGCCAACTTAACTTCTCATTTATGGAAACATGGGTGTATCTCCCTTTGCTGTGTGTGAGGCTGTGTGAATCCTTGATCCAGTGTGCACTTGGGTAAAGGTCAGATGGCTCTGTATTCCTTAATAGGAGTGTCCCTTTCCCTGTGACATAATAGGTTCTTGTCTCTCTGAAATGTGTTCTTTGGTGAAGACCATTCCACTATCACTTACTTTCCACGAGCTTCTGCCTTTTTCTCTTTTAAAATAGTGTTTTGCTAAGAGAATCACTAGACTGAAATACATTGATTTCCATTTCCATAGTGAGGAAGCCAGAAAAGAACAAGACGCTATTTTGGCTCTAAGTTTCTGACGTGATCAAAACTTCGTAAAGTGAACACATACAAAATGTTCCATCACAATTGTCATGTTCTCCCGGGAAATAGCAGCAGCATCTGAAGACCAAAGAGAAGTGAGGACTATATGTGCTTGGCATCACAATTTGCTTTTGGGAAGTGGGCTATAGTGATAGCAGGTCTTACACCAAAGTGTGTTCAGTACATGAATATTTGTTAGCAGGCAGCCCCAAACTGCCGTACTGCCTTTCCATAAGCTCATGTAGAACCTGATTCTGTCCTTGTGACTGCAACGGGCATTGTACCTGAAAGGTGACCTTTGTAGCAGGTTCAAGAATATGCTGATCCACTATTCACAATAGCCAAGACAAGGAAACAGCCTAAATCTACATCAACAGATGAATGGATAAAGAAGATGTGGTGTATAATACAATGGAAAACTACTCAGCCATAAAAAGAATGAAATAATACCATTTGCAGCAACACGGATGGACCTAGAGATGTTCATACTAAGTGAAGTA
The DNA here is from genome assembly GCF_964165515.1 of Mesoplodon bidens. NCBI lineage: Eukaryota > Metazoa > Chordata > Mammalia > Artiodactyla > Ziphiidae > Mesoplodon > Mesoplodon bidens. The sequence goes on along the minus strand of NC_138181.1, from coordinate 14,555,619 downwards.
AATCAGAAAGAAAGACAAATACCATATGATATCAGTGATATGTAGAATCTAAAATATGACACAAATGAACTTATCTACGAAACAGAAACAGACTCACAGACATGGAGAACAGACTTGTGTTTGCCAAGGGGGGAGGAGGGGGTGGGGGAGGGATGGATTGGGAGTTTGGGGTTAGCAGATGCAAACTATTATATATGGAATGGATAAACAACAAGGTCCTACTGTAGAGCACAGGGAACTATATTCAGTATCCCGTGATAAACCATAATGGAAAAGAATATGAAAAAGTATGTAAATAAGTACATACAGCTGAGTCACTTTGTTGTGCAGTAGAAATTAACACAACACTGTAAATCAACTATACTCCTATAAAATAAATTTAAAAAAAAGAATATGCTGATCTAGGACCAGCCAACTGCAAAGGCAGATCAGGGGCCAAAGTCTCCTGTGAAGCTGGGGGTCCCCTGGTGACAAGGGTTTCAGATTGCAAGTGCTGCCTAGAAGTTATTAGAAAGCTGCTGCTTTCTGTGTCTTTTAAATTTATTTTATTTATTTTATTTTTGGCTTTGTTGGGTCTTTGTTGCTGTGCGTGGGCTTTCCCTAGTTGTGGCAAGCGGGGGCTACTCTTCCTTGCTGTGCGTGGGCCTCTTACCAAGGTGGCTTCTCTTGTTGCGGGGCACGGGCTCTAGGCACGCAGGCTTCAGTAGCTGTGGCACGAGGGCTCTAGAGCGCAGGCTCAGTAGTTTTGGTTCACGGACTTAGTTGCTCCGCTGCATATGGGATCTTTCCGGACCAGGGCTTGAACCCCTGTCGCCTGCATTGGCAGGTGATTCTTAACCCCTGCGCCACCAGGGAAGCCCTGCTTTCTGTGTCTTGATCACCTTTTCTTTCACCATGCCTTATGCTGATTAACAAACATCGTGGTCCAGGTTAAGAAAGTCTTTTGAACTGCTCAGTGGATATTTTTATCCCCTTTTTATAGACAGAAACCTAAAACCCACAGTACCTATTTCACAAGTTTCTTACGAGAAATATATTAGGAATGTGTATGTGAAACCCTCAGCCCAGCGCTGTAAACATCACAGATGTAGCTTTTATTATCCTGGTATATGAACAAGAATCGGTTGTTGGAGGGCAAATATTTTTAATGACAACTATGAATGACGTGCGTAATATCATTATATGAGCAGATTCTGGTGTTAAGAGTTACGCATATTGAAGGGGTTATTTACTACTTGGTCAAGGATTTCTTTTTTCTTTAAGGATGGCACATATTAATATTTATTACCTGCTCATTTCGTAGTCATGCTAAATTGCAAAAATAAATGGTTCTTATTCCTCATGTAAAGAATTGAGGGCTTCCCTGGTGACGCAGTGGTTGAGAGTCCGCCTGCCGATGCAGGGGACACGGGTTCGTGCCCCGGTCCGGGAAGATCCCACATGCCGCAGAGCGGCTGGGCCCGTGAGCCACGGCCGCTGAGCCTGTGCGTCCGGAGCCTGTGCTCCACAACGGGAGGGGCCGCAACAGTGAGAGGCCCGTGTACCGCAAAAAAAAAAAAAAAAAAAAAAAAAAAAAGAATTGAAAACAGACAGGGGATTTCTTTTTTCTTTTTTCCTTCCTTCTGTCTTCCCTTCCTGCCTCACTGCCACCCTCCCTCTCTCTCTTTCTTTCTTTTCCTTTAAATTAGAAAACTGTTCTTCTGCAAGAGTACCCCTTTAAATTGACTAAGACACAAACGTGTAAATCTTCATTTTACAAACTCACCTTCTTAGTTTCTTGGGATTTGCATCTGCTTTGGATACATCCCTTTCCTCCTGGTCTGATACTCCCTGTGTCAATCCGTTGCTTTCACATAATATTTTTGGATTCCCCCAGGGGACTAAATGAAACATTATGCTTTCATCCCTTCTCCGATCCTGCCTTCTCAAGAGGATTTAATCATGATGGGAATAGGCAATAAGTGTATGCAAACGTCCCTCATTTGCAATGCATGTTGTGTCTGCCTCTTTAAATAAAGTAAAGGTTAATATGTTGATTTCCTATTTATAGGTAACTTAATGCTTCTAATTTTTTCTAATCATGGCACAAGGTTTTGGCTCAGTACTACGACTTCTTAAATGATCTTTCTAAATCGCTGTAATGACATGATGAGTTTACTACTCTCCCAAGAGGTTGGATTGACAGGTTTAAAGAGAGAAATCGTTTAAAGAGAGAAATCGTATAGTACTTTTTGTTTGCCACATAGTATCTAGTTGTAGCGGCAAGTCCTTTCATTAAGCAAGCTGTATTTCTAAATCATTTATCTTCAGGCTTTTTTATTTCAGCCCAGACATTTCTGCTTTGGCAATCCAGATTTAACAGTAGGGCTAGTATGACCTTCACATATATCAGAACAAAATCAGACAATATTTAACCTGAAAGCTGAACTAATACTCTCCATCAGAGGAAGTGGATATTAATTCATTACATGATTTCCATTTCTGATATTAAAAAAAACAACTTGACATTTTACTGTTTTCTCTTTCTACTTTCCTTTTTTACATGGATTACACTTTAGAAAAGCCTTTCTTCAGTCGGTATGAGACCTGGGACCATCTTAAGGATGTAATCAGTACGCAACCTTGCCTCCACAGACTATACATGGTCTCTGAAAGGGAATGGGCTGCCTAATTGGTGGCTTTATGTTTTTGTTGACTCTACTTGACACACCTTTCCTCGGAGTCACTTGGTTTCTAGGGAAATGCTGTGTACCACCTTTAATGAGTTTCAAAATCACCTGTGTGCTCACCTTCCACTCTGTCCTGTATCATCTTTGAGTGATTCCAGAGACTACAAACTCTGAAAAATAGACATTTCTTCCAAGTGGAAACAAGTCTGAAGGTTCATTCATTTGTCCAGCAAATATTACATTATCAGCTCTTTGTGGTAAACATTCTGTTAGACGCTGGAGCGGAACTGGAAATATTACTCCTGTTAACTCCAAACATATGTGGTGCCTATAGTGTATGGAGCACAGCTCTAAGCATTTTCCCACATATTAAGATAGTTTTCTTTGGAACATCCGTATGGGGCAGGTACTCTTATTATTCCCATATTAGGGATGAATGAATTGAAGCCCAGAAAGTTTATGTTACTTGTCCAAAGTACTCCTAAGTGGTAAAGCTGAATCTTACCCAAGCAGTATATCTTCAGAATCTTCTTTCAAACTCAATATACATTTAACCACTTGTACAAAGATGATTGATAGCAAAGTCATCGGCTTCCTCAGGCTCACGGATTGTCAACTTGTCCATTTTTGTTAGGCAAAGTCCCTGTTCAGTCTCTCAAGAGCATGTCATGTGCACACAGGTTCTGGGTAAACATGAGAATAATGATGAGTCATTCCATCATCTATTCATTTAATGGATGTTTATTGAGTACTTACTATGTACCAGGTACAGTACAAGACACTTGGAGACAAAAAGAGGAATAATAAAAATCCTTTTCCCAATTTCCTGTGCCATTTAAGTTGTCCCTTATGTCATTTTCATCTTTTGTTTTCCTGCTGTTTTCAAGTATTTAAAATGGGTAATGTAGATATTAGACAAGCACTTCATAAATTCTAAACTGCTATGCAGATTTTCACTTTTATTTTTATCATTGCTTGTTATTTTGAACAACAATATAACATAATATTTGCCCTCCTCAGAGGTAACTTCAGCCATTTGTTAATTTCATTTATATTCCAGCCGAATAATTCAACTTGGTGTTTGTGGTTACTGAGTAAAAGACACATAATCAATTAAAATTTCAAAACTAATATTCAGCATGAGATGGCCGAGTTGCTAAATGAAAATGAATATGGTATGATCAAGGGAAGCTGCAAATTTACTTAGGTTTTTCTATCAAATTAGCAACTTGCTTGTACAGAAAATGAATGCTAATTAGTTCTCTGCGCTGCAGAAGGCATCCTATACTTGTCCCAGGACAGTGTTTGTTAAGTAGTCTCATTTCTTTAAAGTCTTGGCCCCTTTTTGCTGGCACTGACATGAGAAAACGGCAGGGGAGGACCAGTGTCGTGTGCCGGGCACTGTGTTGAATGATACCACCCATCACCTCTTTTATGGGCATCTGATATAGTCATGTTTCTTGAAGTAGAAGCAAACTTTGGGAAGACTGTAGGTTGCTCCCAGCCAATGAAAAGTTGAAAGTGGTAAGGACCAAGAGATGGGAGACTCTTGGATTCAGGCCTAAAGCAAGTACATAGAATCCAGGAGGGAAATGACAAAGCAGTCTTGTCAGCCTTTGAGGTTAATGGTAAAGCAACTGATTCTTCAAACACATACATTTAAAGCACGTACATTAAAAGGCTGGAGGTTGGAGATGAAAAAAAATCTTTTCTAGTCATTGTTTTAAAAGGACCTTACCTTGATAATGCTCCTCAGATGCTTCTAGGTTGAAAATCTGAGACCACCAGGGAAAATTCAACAGGAATATCCGTGGTTTTGTAACAAAGGGAGACAGATACAAGCACCAGGACAAGGGATACAGGCAGAAAAGTAAGACTGAAAAAACTTAGAATAACTTGGCAAACAGGTGGTGGCAGAGAGAGGATTGAACCTGAGTCTGTGTTAAGTGAGCAGGCATGGGGTGTGTACGTCGGCACGGTTCTGCTCCACACTGGAACGCACGTGCGACCATGCATTTCATTCTGGGTACCATGTTAGAAACAGAATCAACTAGAACAACATGTTCAAGGAGAGTCACCGTTGAGGAATTTGGAACCAAGAAACTGTTCAAGGAAGGCATCGTGGCCTTTCACGCATCTGAGAGACTGACTTTCATGTGGAAGAAGGAGAAACAGAAAAGTAAGAGCATCTGTTTAATGTCCTCTGTGTTCTGGATCCTGGACTAGATACTAAAATACTGCAGTTAATCTTCACCCCTTCAAATCATAGCTTGGTGGTTCGGTATATAGTCAAAGCAAATGATGCTTGTTGAGTCTGGGTGTTACGTACAAGCTTGCACAGCAAGTATTGGCTTGGCCAAAAAGTTTGTTCAGTTTCAAGTAAAAAATAAAAGACATTTTTCATTTTCACCAAGTACTTTATTGAACAACATATTCATTAACCAAACGAACGTTTGTTGGCCAACCCAATGCCATGGTTTTACTAGGATCACAAGTTGGATCTTTTTTTTTTTTTTTTCCCGGTACGCGGGCCTCTCACTGTCGGGGCCTCTCCCGTTGTGGAGCACAGGCTCTGGACGGGCAGGCTTAGCGGCCGTGGCTCACGGGCCCAGCCGCTCTGCGGCATGTGGGATCTTCCCGGACCGGGGCACGAACCCGTGTCCCCTGCATCGGCAGGCGGACTCTCAACCACTGCGCCACCAGGGAAGCCCCAAGTTGGATCTTTTGGTCATCAAAGTCCATATTCCTTATCCTCCATTTTGTTCTGTCCTGAAGGGTTAGGAATGAGACAATGAGTACAGACTTGAACAGTGATTTATATTCAGTGTAATAAACACTTTTCTACTATATTCTTTTACGGAAGAATAGGTTTTTGTAGGAGAAAGGAGGTATTCAGGCCTCAGCAGGGTGTCCCCTTGACTGAAATGTTGTAGGGTGATTGTGGATGTCCTTTGAGATTCTTTCCAACCCTGAAAGCATGTGTGTCTTGACTTTATGAATAAACCGATAGAATGTCAGAGTGTAGTGACACATCCCTCATATCCCTAAAGAGGGAAAGTCAAGGCAGGGGGTGAGAAACCAGAAGACTCCTTTAAAAGGCAAGGCAGGGAGAGCTCAGCTGGTCGTTAAGACGCAGGAGAGCCCATGGGACCACAAAGATCAGGGTTTCAAGTGGAAAAGAAATAAGATAGAAGCCATCAGCACCCTTAGAACATTGATCCTGAGGGGAAGTTCTGCAGAGTCAGGCACCCCTCCCTCCAGCCCAGTGACAGGCACCATAGTGGGGCGTGTGTGATACAGGACCCTGGATGATGGCCAGTCTATAAATGTGTTCAGCTCCCAGAAGTAGCATCATTTTAATTTGTTTTTAAGGTTCAGCTGCAGTAGAGTTGTAATGAACATTGCCCCCAATTGGATTGACTTGTGGAGGGGGAAATTTCTCTGAATGAGTGGAAATGGTCAGATATGTATTTCTAAGAAGAGCAAAGCCACGAAGGTGCATTATCCCAGTGCCTCAGCAGAGAGATCAGCGGGAGGAATGGCCGTGAAAATTAGACGCCCACTGAGTTCTGAAACATACAGCCATAATGATATTTTCTAAAGCATGTTTCCCAAAGGATATTTCAGTGATGAGCATACTTGAAACTATGTAAGTCATGTCAGTTAAGTTTTACATGGACCAAGTGGCCTTTCCAAATGATCACAGGGATGCTCTTGGCTCTGGAATGAACTTTCTGCACGTGTGCTTCCTACGTGGGGTGTGTTTGCTGACCCATCTCCTGCTGGTGACCTGGACATACAGCTGGCATCAGTTCATCCCAACATCCCAAGATCGAAGAGAGAATTCCCAACTTATGGAAATGGCCACATAGGCTGTATTGGGCAGGAAGACTGTTTGCCTTCATCCAGACCTCTGTGATGGCAAGTGGGGCTTGGCAGGGCTCCTTTGCCAGGGCGAGTGTCCGAACTCCGTCATCTGCATTTACTCTCCGTGTGTCTCCTTTAAACAGAGCCTTATCTTTTGGAGGAGAAACCTGGGAAGTTGATTCCTTACCTGCTTAATTGACTGCCACTGCTCTTTCTGAGTTTGGCAAGCTCCTCAGTTTGAGAGCTGTGATTCTCTTCCAATCCACAATGATAGATTGAAGGTGACAGCCCGAGTTAAAAGTCCTAAGCTCCCAGCTGGTCAGTGGATTTCACAAGTACAATGTTGCAAGAGTCATTTATCAGAAGCGTGAAGCCAGAGATTTGGATGTTTGAACTGACAGCTGTTAGACGCACTACTTAGAGAAATAACTCGCGGAAGATTAGGATAAGAAGGTCTTTGATTTTTCGTCTGTGTGACTGGGAAATCAGGGTAAGGAAAGGTCTCCATGGACATTTCTACTGTTTAAGTGCCAGGAAAGATTTAGGTGACCTCAAATCTCAGCTGATAGAACCTTCATATAGTGTATGTTGTATGTATTTCTAAATAAATTTAAAACCCTGGAAAAGATACCCTGGAAATCAGTTGTTGTTTTTTTTTGCGGTACGCGGGCCTCTCACTGTTGTGGCCTCTCCCGTGGCGGAGCACAGGCTCCGGACGCGCAGGCTCAGCGGCCGCGGCTCACGGGCCCAGCCGCTCCGTGGCATGTGGGATCTTCCCGGACCGGGGCACGAACCCGTGTCCCCTGCATCGGCAGGCGGGCTCTCAACCACTGCGCCACCAGGGAAGCCTCCATTTTGTTTTTCTTTTTTTAAACAGAGATTTACTTTTGTGTATGTACCTAATGCTGTTATTAGCAGTGGGAAGATAATCCCTGTACAAAGTCACAGGTAGTGGGCCCAATTCTTTTAGTCACAGACTGTAGACTCCCTGACAATTTTGTGCTTTAGACAACGAATACGTTTATCCTCCACAGGGAAGTAAAAGGAAATCATGGTTTGCAATGCTGTTTGTTTTTGTATTGTCAAGTCTAAACACTGGCATTCAGCAAGACATTCATTCACTTCCTGGCAGGCACCCAGGTTCACCTGATTCTTGTGAGCTAATACCTTCAGTCAGGACAAAGGTTCAAGTGCTTTCTTTTCTTCCCACTGTAAATAATTATCCAAATTCCATTTCAAAAATATGTCAACGGATCTCTTTTCTTGTAAACTATAGCTGGTATTGGGCCTCCTAATGTAATATAGTAATTCCCAAGGCAGACAGACTCGGATTTCAGAGAAAATTTTCATGTGCCAGCTCACACATCACATATAAATTTTTAAGTTAGATTGGCCCAATGTGAAAACTCCTTCTTCTGAGGCAGGCTGTCTATATCAGGAGCTGCTTTTTACTCTTGGAGGCCTCAGGGGTATCCGTCCGCATATGACCCTTGAAGTGAATTGGTTCTTTCATAATACATTTTGGAATGATTCTATTTCTGTTTCTTCCCCAGTCACACACCCACATACTTTTTTTTTTTTTTTTTTTTTTTTTTTGCGGTACGCGGGCCTCTCACTGGCCTCTCCCATTGCGGAGCACAGGCTCCGGACGCTCAGGCCCAGCGGCCATGGCTCACGGGCCCAGCCGCTCCGCGGCATGTGGGATCCTCCCGGACCGGGGCATGAACCCACGTCCCCTGCATCGGCAGGCGGACTCCCAACCACCGCGCCACCAGGGAAGCCCCCACATACTTTTTACACTGTCTTTCTCTGTCTTTTTTACATCTCCTTGCCCCAAATCCCTGCTTTAAAGCACACACTCCTGCCCTGGCCTCTTATCTCAACTGTATTTTCTGAGATACTGATGAGTGAGTTGGTAGCTTTCCTTTACTCATAGGGTCATCTATTTCTCCAGGTTTTCTTTTTTAATTTTGTGGGTAATAGACTTTTTAAAAAAAATCTCTTTTGTGTATTACATCCTCTAATCATCACTGGCCCCCATACAGTAGATATGATTCCTCTCTTGTACAGGAAAGTGCACTCAGAGAGGTTAAGTAATTTGCTCAAAATCGGAGCCAAAATTTGATTTTGGAATCGTTCACGTCCCAAGTCCTATTTTTTATTTTCCATGCTGTAGTCTCCAGTGCTTTGGCCTCTTTTCCATCATATAGGAAGATTGCATATTTCTGATCAAAAAAAAAGAAAAAGGTTAGGACTCTTTCAGCATATAAAAGTTGTATAGGTAGAGAATATTCCCAATTTCTTGCTTTTTTTTGGGGTGACTTATATCTGAAAAAAAAATAAAAGAAACATGAGATGCCAATCCTAAAAACATTAAATTAGATTGGAGTTCTAATAAGACCAGAGAATATATCACCAGGAAAATGCTGAACATCATATTAAATTCTGTTAATAATGGCTGACGTCTTGCCTGTTATTATTATTGTTTTTTAATGTTTACTGCATTTGTTTTGGCTGTGCCACACAGCACGCGGGATCTTAGTTCCCTGACCAGGAGTCAGACCTGTGCCCCCTGAAGTGGAAGCGCGGAGTCTAACCCACCAGACCGCCAGGGAAGTCCCTTGCCCGTTATTTTAGTTGTGTTTCGATATTTCTTCCTCTCTGACTCCTTCCCCTGTATTAGGCCATGATCGGGTTTGCTGTAAAACTGAATCAGTAAAAAATAAAGTAAAATAAAATAAAATTAAAAAGTTATAGAAACAAAAAGTCTGTACCTGAGGCCCAGCCCAGCTTGCCCAAGGGTGGCGTTTCCTTCAACAGAATCGGTGGCTCTGTGCCCTTCATACAGGCCTCCAGGATGGCACTGAACTCAGTCCATCATTTTTCACTGTTTCCCTGCATGTCTCTAGATTTGGATTTCTAGCCCTTGAGCAGGTATGAGCAATGCTTTCTTCAACTTGTCATCATCATCATCATCATCATCATCATCATCATAATGAATCCTTAGTAAATTCCAGGCACTGGGCTGAGCACTTTAGTTACATTATCTCATTAAAGTGTCCACACTTATGAAGGAGAGAACTAAATCCCATTTAGAAATTTAGTAAGTTGTCTGAGCTTCCACAGCTGCTAAGTCCTTTGTTCAAAGGCACAGAGATAGCAAGTAGTGAAGTCAGATTTAAACCTTTAGTTTTTCCGACTCCATCGGCCAAGTCCTTAACCCTGGTTCATACTCGAGTTCCATGATCGAATGCAGTATTTGTCACATACTGATTGCTCAACAAATGCTTCTCGTGTTGAAAAGTAAGACAGAGGCTGTATGCTATTGAAACACACACGAGACTTATAATTAGTGGATGAAGAATTGAGTTAGATGGATACCGCGTGTAGCTTCGTGAACTCAACAGTTCACATCAACTGTCTGGACTGTTTTTTCTTCATCTGTAAAATGAGAGGGAAAGGGTTAAATGAGCCCTAAGATCTCTTCTAAACTCTGGTGAATAAAACCACAAGTGGTGACTAGCAGATAATTCAGAGCCACTCGCTGATGCACCAGTTACTGGGCAAATAGCTATTGCATTATTCCAATTGCTCTTCAGTTCAGCTGTAGTGGTATAATTCCATTTAGATCCAATCTAGATATGTTTTTGCAGGGCCTCTTTCATTTTTCAGACTGTTTGAAAAACAAAATACATTTAGGCTTCTAACCCTGAGTTTGGAAATCTGAAATATACATAAGATGGTATGAAGGAGGCTGACTTTGATTACCATAGAGTGGTGTAGCTGGGGGCTGCCATAAATAAACCTATAAAATTGAACTTGATCTGAACCATGGCACGCCTCCTTAATGCACGGATGCTTTGGCTTGCAAGTGGATTCTTACACTGTATTATACAAAATGTGGATAAAGTGATAAGTGAATTTCAAAATGATTGTATAAAGTTAAGTGCACTGTCGCATGGGAAAGTGTTTTGCCCCAGGGAGACCAAAAATGTGAGGCAACCTCATTTCCTTTCTTTTAAGGACTTTCTGGGTTGCTTAGAGTTTGTTTGCCAAGTTAAGATCATCTTTGTCTTGATCTTTTTTTCTTTTCTGAGGAATTGTTACCCAAAAGGGATTTTTTTTTTGCGGTACGCGGGCCTCTCACTGTTGTGGCCTCTCTCGTTGCGGAGCACAGGCTCCGGAAGCACAGGCCCAGCGGCCATGGCTCACTAGCCCAGCCCCTCTGCGGCACGTGGGATCTTCCCGGACCGGGGCACGAACCCGCGTCCCCTGCATTGGCAGGGGGACTCTCAACCACTGCACCACCAGGGAAGCCCCCAAAAGGGACTTTTTAAGAGAAACGGAGAAAGAGCCAGAAAAAAGGACCAGAGACAAAGAAAGATGTGTGTGTGTGTGTGTATGAGAGATTAATTCAGAAGTCTATATAGATGTTTGAAACAGTTTAAAGACACAAGGAAGTTATGCTGGGGAGGCCTTTGAGTCCAATGATCCAAAAAAAATTAAAACAAAAGTGCAGTTGCCTTCTCTGGCAGTTTACAGACCTCCCCCTCAAGCACAGACATTGCCCCCCACCCCAGCCCCAATGGCATGACTATTCACAGATTCCTATGCTCCCTGCATATGGTGGAATACTTCATCCATGCAGGACCTTCGGACGGATGCAGCAGGTGAATGCTGTGTCCACTTTTCTTCTCTTTATCTCTCCTGTCGTTTGCATTGCTTGTCTGCTGGTTCCGGAGTTAAGCAGAGAGAAAAAGCAGCATGAGCTTGCATTACCAGTTGGGTCTGCTAGCCTTTGAACATGGACCAACTTTAACATATACATCATTCTCATGTTTCCTTTGTGTTATGAACCAGGTCTTGTCAAGAAGGATGATGAAAGTGCAGTGAACACAGTCAAACTGCTAGATATAAAATAAGGTTGGGCTACGGATTCAGCCTTACCTCCTGCTTCTGTCACTACGACCTGTAGGATATTTGCCAAATGCTTCTACTCTGTGCCTCAACTGAAAATAGGAAACCAACATTTCCTTTGCCCAGATCTCAGGAAAGGTGGTGGCAACAGGTATAGAAGGTATGGTTCCTGGCGTAAAGCACGTGTTCAGTATTTGATGGTCATTATTATGATTTGGTTGCTCTTGTTTTCTCTCTTGCCTGAAGGTAGTAAACTTTTCTTCTCCTCTAAGTATGCTGTCCATTGACCCATCTTAATACGTGGTCAGGCCTCAGCATGACTTGGTGAGTGCCCTCTCTGGAGGATAAGATCATAATCTTTCGGATTCAGGCCAAAATTTGCTAAAATTAGAGTGGACGCTAGGAGTATACTAACTTAGCAGTGTTTTGAAATAATAATGTTAGATCAACGTTTAGCTTTCAGTCTGAATCCATTTGGGAGGCTTTTACTATTCTACTTTAATGCAGCACAGCAGGTTTATTAAAAGCTCAAGTTCAAAGTTCTTGGTCTGATATTCTCAAATGCAAATCTTCAGGTTCGGCCTTTCCTGGTGGCGCAGTGGTTGAGAGTCCGCCTGCCAGTGCAGGGGACATGGGTTCGTGCCCCGGTCCGGGAAGATCCCACATGTCGCAGAGCAGCTGGGTCCATACCGCAAAAAAAAAAAACAAAAAAAAACTTCAGGTTCACGTGAGGATATTGGCCTTTACAACCACAATGAGAAGCTATCTCTTTCCTTTGTTTCTTAGGAATACCTTGCGAAGGATTGTTTGAAATGCAAAGATTTCATCTGAGCTCTTGTTGGATTTTGACAGCTCTTTTGTTTTTGCTGCTACAGTTAAATATGTTGAATTCTGGTGGTCAGAACATTGTTATAAAGAGGATCTTTGGGTTTTAAAACATAAAATATTGTTATTTGTCTTTCTCTGTCTGGCTTCACTTAGTATGATAATCCCTAGGTCCATCTATATGGCTGCAAATGGCGTTACTTCATTCCTTTTTAAAACATAAAATATCGGTAATTAAACAATATAATTATACCCAATCAACTATCAATTATATAGAGGCAGATTAGTCATGGTTAAGACCAAACAAGTTCTAGACAGTTTATTTCTGGGCCAAGGCATTTGATGATGGGGCCACAGGTGATTAGTGCTAAATGCTCCCCTCTGCCCACCCTCACACGTTAACTGCAGTGGTGCCAGAAGCGGGGGATGGGGAGTCTAGTTTGAGGTCTGGGTAGTTGGAGTGTGGAGACCACGAAGAGAAAGCCCTGGTCCTCAGTTCAGCATTAACTGAGCTGACACAGGCACCCTCGGAGCTCCCAGCCTTGATTATGTTTCTGAGTGGAGTTAATACACAGTTCTGATCAAGTGCTGACTGCCTAATTTTCCGGTCAGCCGGGCAGAGGAACTGTCCCAAGTCTCTGAGGCCCTTATGAATAAGCTGCTCTGAGATCAGAGGTGGATTTTCCATGTAGCTAAAGACATGTAAGCTTTAAAGCTCTTCCTTGTATGCGCCGCCTTCCAAATTCTGATTTGTGTCTGACTTTTAGCTCTCTCAGAAACCAGAAAATCAGTATTTGTTTCAATCGTGACTTCAGGGTAAATCTTTTCCTACAAAACTAAAATTAAAACAGGAATAAAGACACAGATGTAGAGAATGGACTTGAGGACATGGGGAGGGGGAAGGGGAAGCTGGGACGAAGTGAGAGAGTGGCATGGACATATATACACTACCAAATGTAAAACAGATAGCTAGTGGGAAGCAGCCGCATAGCACAGGAAGATCAGCTCGGTGCTTTGTGACCACCTAGAGGGGTGGGATAGGGAGGGTGGGAGGGAGACGCAAGAGGGAGGAGATATGGGGATGTATGTATACGTATAGCTGATTCACTTTTTTATAAAGCAGAAACTAACAAAAAATATTTGGAGACTTGGAAAAATTATATATGTATTTGAAATTAAAAAAAAAAGAACATGGCATGCTTTGCTGGAATGTTTTAAAATGTTAATACTATAACTTGTATCACTAAATTACCAATTACCCAGCGTTCAGATCTCAGAAACTTTGGGAGTGTCTCAGACTCAGCTCTAAGTGCTCTAAGTGAATTAACCGTCAGTGTCGATAAAAATGCCTCTAACAGAGCATTTTCCTCCATAGAAAAGGTGTAGCAGAAGCCCTCCTTCAGCACAGAACCTTTTTGATATTTTTTTACTTAATTTTATATGCAGTGTATGCTTGCCACTTTAATTTAACTTCACAACCCGAGGGATTAGAATAGCAGACAGTGAAGAAAATAGATAAAAAGAATAAGTGAAAAAAGAAAAAAAAAGAGTCTTACCTAAACAAGCAAAAAGTAACTGGTAAGATCAGAGACAGCTGGGAAAAGACAGAAGCTGCTTCAATGAAAACAGCAGGAAGGTGGGACCATTCAGTGTAGGGGAACAGGGATCAGAACCAAATTTGTCCTTCAGGATTTAATTTGCAGGGAGGTAACAAAATCACTAATTAGAACAATAGGCGTCAATTAGCCCTTTATAGCTTATAGACTAAAATAAGTGATGTTGCACTAAAGTAAAACTGAATTAAAGTCAATATCCTTTCTCTAAGTAGGACATTTTATAATATCTGAGGCCATATACTCTGGTGGTTAAGGGCACAGACTTTGGAGTTAGACTGCCTATATTTTAAAACTTAGGTATAATTAATGTACAGTGAAGTACACATCTTTAAAGTGTCCACTTTGATGAATTTTGACCTATATGGTCACACGTGAAACCATCACCACAGTAAAGATAATAAACATAACCATCACTCCAAACATTTCCTCATGCCACGTAGGAATCCATCTCTCCCTTTTCTTCATTCCCTTTCCAAGCAATCATTGATCTGCTTTGTGTTACTATAGATTAGTTTGCATTTTCTAGAAATGTATATACATGGAATCATACCGTATGTGTTTCTTGTTTGTCAGAATTCTTTCACTCAGCTTGATTGATGTGAGATTTTTTCCATGTTGTGTGTATCAGTGTTTGTTGCTTTTTATCAATGAGTAAGTATCTCATTGTGTCTTTGTGACAGTGTTTATCCATTCACCCGTTGATGGACATACGGATTGTTTCCATGTTTTGGCTATTACAAGTAAAACTGTTAAGAACTTACCCGTGTGGGTCTTCGTGTATACATACTTTCAGTTTCTTGGGTAAATATGTCAGAGTGGAATGGCTGGGTTATATGTTTGATGTATGGTGACTACTTGGATTTAAATCTCTATTGTACCATCAGCTACCTTATGACATTGTGTTAGTCACTTAACCTGTTAGATGGTAACTAAGGCACAAATTTGTTGGAAGAATTAAATGATATGATTCATGCAAAGCACTTGGCACTGTGCCTCGCCTGTCGTAAGCATTTACTGTCTTAAATAATTATTTTTTTAAACTTCAACAATTTAAAAACTTTAGAAGATTTCAGTCCTGAAATATGTTTTTCTTCTCAGGAAAGTTTGTTCATGTGAAAAGTGATTATTCCATCATACTGCATCATAGTGGGTCTAACTCTATTTCAAAGCTATATTTGCTTAGAACATGAAGTACGTGCGTGGTTACCAGCTAACAACATACAGAGAATGATAGGCAATCGACCTTTGAAGTGACAGGTTGAAATGAGAAATTTCAGTTTCTAAAAGACTATTATATATGGAGAGTCAATGATAAAAGAACTAAGATAAAGAAAATGCAATTCTGAAGCTTCTCCTTTAGTGTGTAGTAAATTGAGGAGTGATCTCTAGATTGAGGGCTGAGACCGTTTTCCTTATCAGCTGTGTTGCTTTGGGGACATCATTTAACCTCTCTGCCACTTAGAAGAATGAGCCTCCAGCTCAAAAATCTATGATTCTGTGACATATGATGTGACAAGATACCTCCTTAACCATTCTGGCACTCCCTAAGATCTAAATATTGAATTGAATCACTGTTAATTATGCCCATGGAGAGGTTTATGATTGCTACGGAGGCACTTAGTATTTTAATGCATTTATGCAGCAGTCTTCACTGGTCTCCAGATTTAGTGCTGTTATCTTTTTGGTCTGAATGCTGAGGACCAGCCAAATACCACAAGTGATGTAGCCAAGCTCTCAGGTTATAAAGAGGGTCAGAGCTGGGTAGCTGCCACCCAGCTCCATGTCTGCTTGAAAGTAGACTGGACCTGGCTAGTACGGAGACCTCTTTCTTTCCTCCCAGGAGTACTTGAAGAAAGGACTCTTTCCTGAGCGTGTGGTTTTTCAGACACAAAGCCCGGGTAGATTCAAGGACATGGCGCTTTTTCTTTGACTTGATTTTTAGTTTTACTATTGTTTTGGATATTCTTTTCTTTTCAGCACTGCCTGATGTGAAATTAACTTCAGTGCTGCACTGAAATTGACACCTGCTTTCTGTCTTTTCAGCTAACAGCTGGATGAACAGATGCCTGTGAGCCATTGCCGTTCAATAACCCCCCTGAACTATTTTGTCAGGACGATCACATGCATTTTTCATATTTATTTATTTATTTATTTATGTGTTTAGCTGTTTTTCCATGAGTAATATTCAAAATGCTGACCCCATCATACGAGAGTAATGATTTAGAAATACTGCAGTGGTTATAAATTCTGATACAATACACCGTGGGCTTCAACTGCTGAGTGCTCTTAATGTTGTCTTTTTTAGACGTACACTTGAGGAGACATCAGTGTCTTTAATACATTTCAGTCTCCCTGCCCCCTCATCTCAACATCACCACCTAGTAGTATGCAGGAGAGGATTTTTGACTGGTGTTTCCAAGGTTGATGCTAATAACTCTTCAATTAAAATTTGGTTATTTTCCTGGAGGAATCCTCAGAAGCAGGAGCAGCTTATTTGGCAGTACCTTATTTAGATCTTGCTTTTAAACAGAATGCTTTCTTTCCATTCTTTTTTTTTATATATATAAATTTATTTTTATTTTTGGCTGCATTGGGTCTTTGTTGCTGCACGTGGGCTTTTTCTCTAGTTGCGGTGAGCGGGGACTACTCTTCGTTGTGGTGCGTGGGCTTCTCATTGCGGTGGCCTCTCTTGTTTTGCAGAGCATGGGCTCGAGGCTTGCGGGCTTCAGTATTTGTGTCACGCGGACTCAGTAGTTGTGGCTCACGGGCTCTAGAGCGCAGGCTAGGTAATTGTGGCGCACGGGCTTAGTTGCTCCGTGGCACATGGGATCTTCCCAGACCAGGGCTCAAACCCGTGTCCCCTGCATCAGCAGGTGGATTCTTAACCGCTGTGCCACCAGGGAAGTCCTTTCTTTTCATTCTGACATAAGGAAGTAATGTTTTGGGTCACTACTGACATTTTATTTAGGCATTTAGCCTATTCAGTGGGTCTGCTGGGATGGAGCATGAGTATTTACTTCAGTTTTGAATCATCAAGGAAGCAGTCAGCTTTTTCTACTGAGTTAAGAGAATCTACCCCAATCTGTAGGCAGTCCCTCTTAGCATTCTGGTGTGGTATACAGCACACATTGAATTTTACTCCCTTTAGTAAGCCGCTAGAATGGTTTCTCTCAGACAAACTCAACTTGCAGTTGTCTTTGTTGGAAAAACTGTGAAAGGCTCATTCTATGCAAATATGGAAAAACTATTATCTTTCTATATTCCGAGGGAAAAAAAAAAGCAAATCAGGGCTTCCCTGGTGGCGCAGTGGTTGGGAGTCCGCCTACCGATGCATGGGACACGGGTTTGTGCCCCGGTCCGGAAAGATCCCACATGCCACGGAGCGGCTGGGCCCGTGAGCCATGACCGCTGAGCCTGCGCATCCGGAGCCTGTGCTCCGCAACGGGAGAGGCCACAACAGTGAGACGCCCACGTACCGCAAAAAAAAAAAAAAAAAAAAAAAAAAGCAAATCAGATAACCAAGAAAGTCAATTGTTGGTCTAATTTTAACATTTCCCAAGTGGTAATCATATTTTTAGTTATTAGTGTCAAAGTTATAAATTATTAAAAGTTTGTGTTTTTGATTTTTTTTCACTCCTGCATTATCCAAATTGATTGGCATGCGGTAAAAGTTTAATTTGCCTTTTGCTGTCTCATTGCTTTAAAATGTTTGCAGAATGCAAATGATTATATTAAAATTATTGTGTAGTATTCATAGTCGGAGTTCTAGTTCAGTGTTTTAAAAGGAAACTTGAGATGAAACCTCCCAACATTCACCCCTTTGTTCTTGAATCTCTATATTTTTCCATTTAATTTCTGGAGAGTTAAATGATCATTTAACACAGAAGTAATATATTCTCCTTTAGAACGTAGAAATTTCTCTGGAATATATTCTCACAGGATAGGCTGCCAAAGGCCAGTCTTCCAAAGGGGAAATTTGCCCACATTTTCAAATTTACTGTTCTTTAGGTTTTTTCTTTTTTTTTTTCATGCTTAGCAATGAATAACAATTCACAGGAGTGACTTTGTGTTTTAAAATGTAGTGATACCTTCAGCAATATTCATTTTAATCCAGTTTGGCTTTTTGTTTGCTTGTAAAACAAGAGAAGCCAGTGAGATGATCTCCCAAAGAACAACATTTGATTCCCCAGGATAGATTTAAGAACCGGATCATCTGAGCTTAAAGACCAGTGGGTGTGTAACTCGTATTCAGATTTTCCAGCAACCCTGGAGATTTTCTGTTAGAGACCATTTTACTGGAGACGCATTGCAGTGTTGGCTTTGGGCCAACGGGGCTGAGGAAAAGTTCTGGAGGAGAAGAGGTTCTCTTCCCATCTCTGACTTCAATACGATTTTCTTCCTGGCTCATTTAGAAAAGACTTTGCAGTTTCCTCACTGCTTTCACGCCTGCTATTCACCCTCCTCTGGCCTCTGCTGCAGTCCTTTGTCTCCAGGCCCCAGCCCTGTCCTGCCTTGTTAAATGCGCTGTGACCTACTCCTGCCCCAAGTCCCATTCCCCACCTTCACAGGATCAGGCCCTTGAAAGCCACCAGACAGGCATCCCATTCTAGGTTCCCTTGGTAGACGTCTGTATGTACCTTGGGGGTGCTGTTTGCACTCTTAGGGCTTTTTACTGAACATCATTTTGTGAGGGATGCTTTCATGCCTAAAATGGCTTTCTGATAAGCTAGTTGTAAGGGAAGAGAAAGAGAACATAGGAAGAGACAGGATCCATGTAATAGTGTCATAGAGTGAAAAGCATTTTGCCATTTGGCCCTAACTCCACCTTTGAACTCCAGAGTGCAGTGCCGTGCAGTGGTAGAAAGGGATTTGCTTACTTCTCTTCCCTCCCTCCCTTCTTCTTTCCTGCCTTCAGTAGTTATCCAGAGTCAACTGTGTCCTCAATAGTGTGCTAGATCAACGAGTAAAAAGACAAGAAAACATTTATTTCCTCAGTACCCTCCACTACTAGGAGTTAATAAAATAGTGTGACAGAAAGAGATATAAGCAAAACATTACTGTAAGGTGCGACCAGTTTTCATATCATGAGGCTGTGCACACAGCGGTACTTTGAGTAACAGAAGATGGTGGGACTCCCAGTTTCCTCTCCTCCTGTTTATCATCCATGCTTGCAGTGAAGTCTGCACAGAGAACATGATGTTTGATTTGGGATTTGAAGGATGGGTAGGAATTCTTCAGGGCATCAAGAGGTGAAAGAGAATTCCAGGAAGAAGGAACAAAACGTGCATAGAAATGAAAGCCTAAAAGTTCATGGAAGGTTTAATTATACACTGTTGGTGCAGCCACTATTGAGAACAGTATGGAGGTTCCTTAAAAAACTGAAAATAGAGTTACCTTTTGATGCAGCAATCTTACTCCTGGGCATATATCCAGAGAAAACCATAATTCGAAAGGATACATGCACCCCAATATTCATTGAGACACTATTTACAATAGCCAAGACATGGAAGCAGCCTAAATGTCCATCAACAGACGAATGGATAAAGAAGATGTATGTATATATACAATGGACTATTACTCAGCCATAAAAAACAATGAAATAATGCCAACTGCAGTGACATGGATGGACCTAGAGATTATCTTACGAAGTGAAGTAAGTCAGACAGAGAAAGACAAATACCATATGATATCACTTATATGTGGAATCTAAAAAAATGATACAAATGAACTTATTTACAAAAAGGAATTAGACTCAGACATAGGAAACAAACTTATGGTTACCAAAAGGGAAGGGGGGGAGAGATGAATTGGGAATGAGGGATTAACAGATACACACTACTATATGTAAAATAGATAAACAGCAAGGATCTACTGTATAGTACAGGGAGCTTATCTTATAATAACCTATAATGGAAAAAATCTAAAAAAGAACGTGTGTGTGTATATATATATATATACACAGACACACACACATATATACGTATATATATATATGTATATATAACTGTATCACTCTGCTGTACACCTGAAACTAACACAACATTGTAAATCATTTATACTTCAATTTCTAAAAAGTACATGGAGGGTGTAGGAAACCTGGGGTAGTTGTGAACTGCTGGAGCAGAGAGTGGGTGACAGATGGAAGAATGCGTCTAGACCAGAAGACAGGGACAGATGATGGGGAGGGAATTTTCAAACCTCCATTCCCACAAAATACACACAAAGCGTTTTATCACGATAGTACAGATACTTCTCTGTGTGATAGATGGGATACGTTTCTAAATAAAAATAGTCTTGGGAATGCCTTGGTGCTGGATACCCTGTACAAGATCATGAACAAATACAGCAAACTGTTGAGTGACAGATACAGCAAGTAGCAAATTGTTGTGTGTGGACCAAAGTAATTTTCACTCGTGGGTTTTCATTTAGTAACTACTTGCTTTACAAGTAGTTGCTTTACTTGCAGTGTGGTCACTCGTTTGGTACGTTTGAGGGTTTCCATGGGCATTATAATATGCGGGTAGAAATGCTAAGGCAGTAGATAGGCCTGGAGAAAGTGAAGATCCCTGGGTGGTCACTGCGATGATCTGGGATCTTCCATTTGCAGCTTACAGAGAATTAATCTCTCCTTTGTCTCTGTTACCCAGGTCCCGTCTTCACAATGTGTTTGGTCATTTGGGATGTATAATTGGGAGAAAAAACTGAATTTGTATTTTTGTGTGCTGTGTGTGGATAACAAGTAGCACTCTGATTTGGTGACCCCAGAGTTGAGGTTTATATAATAGCCACATGAGGAAACAAAGATTTGTTGACTTATTACCAGCCTTGAAACTCAGGGGCCAAAAGTTTCCAGTCAGATGTTAGGTGGGTGAAAAGGATTTTGGTCAAAACTTTGCTCTTTGACACTTACTGTCCTAAGAGTAAAGTATAGTTTCAAGGGAAGAGAATGACTTTCTGAATCTAATATGCTAAGTTTAAAAATGGTTGATTTCAGAACCTAGGAACATACCCCGACCTGTGACTACTATAATAGTGGTTATCTGTAATTCGTCGCCTGTTATAACTATGTTGACACAAAGTAATCACAAAGATAACAATTTTCAGGAATAATCAGAGCAAAATCCTTAAAATTTTCTACTGTATACATCATATTGGAATGATTCGTATTTTTCCATTGTAATCTAATCATGATTTTATAAGTACTAAACGCTAATTATGACAAATATTGGACATGTGTCACCCACTTTTTTTTTATTTAACATCTTTATTGGAGTATAATTGCTTTACAATGTTGTGTTAGTTTCTGCTGTATAACAAAGTGAATCAGCTATACGTATACATATATCCTCATATCCCCTCCCTCTTGCGTCTCCCTCCCACCCTCCCTATCCCACCCCTCTAGGTGGTCACAAAGCACCGAGCTGATCTCCTTGTGCTATACGGCTGCTTCCCACTAGCTATCTTTTTTACATTTGGTAGTGTATATATATGTCCATGCCACTCTCTCACTTTGTCCCAGCTTACCCTTCCCCCTCCCCGTGCCTTCAAGTCCATTCTCTACGTCTGTATCTTTATTCCTTTCCTTCCCCTAGGTTCTTCAGAACCATTTTTATTTTTAGATTCCATATATATGTGTTGGCATACGGTATTTGTTTTTCTCTTTCTGACTTACTTCACTCTGTATGACAGACTCTAGGTCCATCTACCTCACTACAAATAACTCAGTTTCGTTTCTTTTTATGGCTGAGTAATATTCCATTGTATATATGTGCCACATCTTCTTTATGCATTCATCTGTCAGTGGACACTTAGGTTGCTTCCATGTCCTGGCTGTTGTAAATAGGCGTCACCCACCTTTGATATATGCCTAAGGTGAGGGTTACTTACACACCTATTTTCTTTCAGTAGAGTTGTGTGTTACATGGATTTTAATTCTTAGTTGATCTGTTACCCAGATAGCCTTCCACGTAGAAAGATAGTAAACAGAGCAGCCAAACCCAAAATGGGGCCGTGGGGGTGATGAGGGAGAAGCCTTCATTTTTAGAGGAGACACATTTAAAGCTGATTGAACTAGCAACCATTGTATTTATTTCTTCCTCTTCTTTTTACCCATTTAAAAACATTTTTGGCCTGTCATCTTGATATAACCTTTACACAAGTACTCAGAATAAAGTTGAGATGCTTAATAATCATGCAAATTAGGCAGAACAGACACATATTTGATAGGAGAATTAATAGCAAAACTTGTCATTAACAAGTGGCCAGTGATGTGACAAATACTTTGTGTAAATGGAATTAATAGTGAAACATGCAGCAGCCAGCTTTTATTCTAAAAATGAAAATATCATAGTTAACTCAGCTTTATGACAAATGCATATTAAAAAGATGTTTTATTGATGACTTATGCAATAGCATGCAGTTTCTTTCCAGTTTTTTTATATTTGGGGAGAATATATTTGCAGTCGAACAGTGCAGTTTTACAGTAGCCTAAATATTTCACAGTATCAGTACTGTAGAATATAGGTTTTATTTTCTTCTTTTTTTCCCCATCTTCAAGACTCTTGGCTATCAATCTTCATTCTGAAAAATTTAACTTGCCATTGATGCATTGAAGTGATTTTTGTCCCAGGTTATTTGCAATCTAAACAAATCCGTTCATGGAAGTTTTAGGACTCAGTGGAGCTCACAGATAGGAGTCTTATAAATAATATAAAATTCAACCATCCAGGTCTATGAGTTCTGACCTTTCCCTGTGACCTCAGAATCCCAAGTAGATTCAATCTTGTCTTGCGGACAGACAGAAAGAAGGAAAGATGCTCTTGTATCCCAATACTCATTCTTATTCATTGTATGAGACTTGATCCTCTCTTGAGTGACCACATACTGGGTTTATAAAATTGCTTGCCATTTTACCTTCTGAATCAAAAAATGTTGAATCCACAGCATTGTAAATCAACTATACTTGCATAAAATTAATAAAAAGAAAAAAAGATGTTGAATATGATCTTCTGTGATATATGCAGAAAAATAGGAACCGTCAGGAACATTGTAACCCACGACCTGCAGGTAATGGGCGTTGTGGGTAAGAGAAACAACACCCCAAAAACCATCCACAAGTTTGGTTTGTCACATAGAAGAAGAAATGGGGGGTTGATGGCTGCTCTGCCTAATTCATCATTTACTAATAAATACAGAAGATGTCTAGAGCAGTGTTTTTAAGAGTGTTTTTTAAAGTGATGTAAACCATCATCCTAAGGAAAACACAGGATACTTGGCAAAAACAAGTATTGTAACACAGTCTCTGGGGAGACTGTGTGTCATATACTCTCCATTTAGATTCTATAATTGTTAATATTTGCCAGGTTTCCTTTATATCTCTGTGTATGTCTGATATAGAGGGGATGCTTCAAAGTGAGCTGCAGACAGTATGACGCTTCACCTCTGTACAGGACCATCTTTTTTTTTTAAATTTTATTTTGTTTTTTATACAGCAGGTTCTTATTAGTTATCTATTCTGTACATATTAGTGTATGTATATTGTACAGGACCTTCTAGCAACATTTTATTGCGTACATTTGAAACCAGTCCTCCAGGCAGTGGTTCCCCCATTGTAAGTTGCATCAGAGTTGCCTGGAGGTCTTGTTAAAACACAGACTCTGGCCCCACCCCTGGAATTTCTGATCCAGTACCTCTGGGTGAGGCCAATGAGTGTTTGGTTTGAACAAGCTCCAGGTGATGCTGATGTTGCTGGTCTGGGGACCACACCTGGAGAAGAGAATCGCTTGTTGTAGTGTGTTGAGATACAAATTGTTGTTTTTATTAAAGAGTCCAAAAACCCTGTTTCTTATCCAGTCTATCAAGTTTCTCCTCTTTTTCTTTCCTGCCTCAAGTTTCCCTAACTGAATGAGAAGGTGGGGGGGTGGTGGTCACACTTTCAGCTACACTATAAGTTTTTATTCCCATCAAATGCGTTCCTTCTCTTGTTGCTTCCTAAGGTCATCAGATGAGAACCAGGTATCCCGCATGACAACACCAATTAAGACCAAGTACAGTGGGTAATGTTCTGGTTCTTCAAGGGCTTGTGTTCTAAGGGCCTGAGATGTTGGACCCAGATGTGTTGGGTGAGTTTAGTGTTAGAACACTTCTTTTTCAGTTTGAGTGCTACTATGGGGATGGGATAGCAAAGGAGGGAACTTCGAGGACAGTGTATGGCATTGTCACTATGTAGCTGATACATCATCATCTCCAAAGAAATGGGAAGACTATGCCCTGCAACCTGCTCACAGGGGCATTCTCTGATGACCTTACTGGACCTGAGGGGCAGGTATGCTGGAAATGGAAATGCCAGAGTTGGTGAATAAGTATTCCGAGACAGGGAGAGCTCTGAGAGCACCTGACAGCCTCTCCCACGGGTCTCTGGCAGGACTGGGCCCCAGGGTCAGGGTAACCTGCTCAGGTATGTTCCGTGTATAGACTTCCTTCCCTTTCCTGTATCCCTTTGCTCACGCTATACCTGCAGGTGTTGACATCGTCCATTCACGGCCCATTGCTTCCTAGCAATATGTCTCAGAGAAACCAACTTTCACTTAAATCCCTGTCACATGGGTTGCTTTGCGTGGCGGGAGGAAAGACAACCAGTTCAGCTGAAACTTGAGTACCACTGGGAAACTCAAGTGAACATCCATCCAGGGAGTATTTATATAACAACTCAGGCTTTTAGTAACTTTTTGTCAAGAATACTTATTTTATTAGTGATGAGTGTTCTTACAGAAGAATTAGACAATTCAGGTCACCCAAACCTAAATGTTTAAGTCATCTAGCATCTAGAGGTAAACGTAGGATAAGATCTTGCACCAGCGCGCATCCCTAGCCGTGACTCACAGGGTCCATCCAGGTTCAGAGCAGCATTGTATTGAAGAGAACACATCCATCAATGGAGAGGAAATTCAAAGTAGCACAGATTCTTTAATTTCTTGGAGTATTTAAAGGTTAAGTGTGTGAAGCATGGTCATTTACCTCTAACATATTATAGGTGTCTCCTGTTCACACCCATCAAATACTGGGGCAGCTCCTGCATCTTTTTTTTTTTTTTTTAAATACAACTTCTCCCTAAATAAAACTCCCGCTAAAAAACCCGATCCATATTAGATGGGTATCACTTATCTTCTACTTCCTTCCTTTTTCTTCCTAAATTACAGGATATTAGAAATCTAAAAGCAACCTGACTCTCTGGGTCCCTCCTTAGAAGGCTTAGGAGAGAAAGAATTCAGGAACTGGTCCCTGGCCTCCCTTAGCAGGTTGGGGGAAGGCAGATCTGAAGACATTAATAAATAATGTGTGTCCTATTACACAGATATTTTTACCATGCCTTATTTTTCTTTGAGAGCTTTTTTTTCACTTAGCAACACATATACTTTGCTCTTTAATAACTGTGTATGCACAGTCATCATTACTTTTGGATTTCATAGATTCAATTAAAGAGTATAATTTATTTGCTTAGTCCGCTATTCCTGAATATATATGGTATCTCCACTTTTTCTCCTGTTATAAGTTGCTGTGTGTATATATTTATGTACTAACTTGCTACTTTCCTTAGGATCGTTCACAGAAGTGGAATTACTAGGTTGGAGATAGCAATCTTCAAATCTTCTGATGTATGTTGCTGTCTTACCTTCCAGCAATATATGGGTATGGTGATTTTGCCAGGACTTCAAAGACCCAAGAGGTCATTATCCTATTTTAATCTTTGTCAACTTATAGGCAAATAACAAATAAATACATCAGTAGCATCTTGTGAAACATCTGGTTTCTTTTTTTGTTAATTAAATTTTATTGAGGTAACATTGGTTTATAATGCTATATGGGTTTCATGTGTACAGCCTTGTATTTCTACTTCTGTATTCACTACAGCATGCTCACCACCAAAAATTTAGTTTCCATCTGTCATCATATGGTTGATCTCCTTTACCCAGTTTGCTCTCCCTCCCTGCCTACCCCAGCACTTTGGTAACCACTACTCTGTTCTCTGTATCTACATGTCTGTTTTGTTTGGTTCCGTTTGTTGATTTAGTTAATTTTTCATATTCTACATATGAGTGAAATCATACAGTATTTATCTTTCTCCCTCTGACTTATTTCTCTTAGCATAATAATCTCTTGCTGTTATCATAGATAGTAAGATTTCATCTTTTTTATGGCTGAATAGTATTTCTGTGTGTGTGTGTGTGTGTGTGTGCGCGTATGTGTGTGAGCGTGTGTGTGTCATCTTTATCCATTCATCCATTGATGGGCACTTAGATTGTTCCCATACCTTGGCTATTGTAAATAATGGTGCGGTGAACACAGGAGTGCATATATTTTTTTAATGTGTTTTCGTATTTTTTGGATAAATACCCAGAAGTGGGGGATAGCTGGATCATCTTTTCATGTGCCTGTTGGCCATCTGTGTGTCTTCTTTGGAAAAATGTGTGCTCAGGTCCTCTGCCCACTTTTCAATCAGGTTGTTTGTTTTGCTGTTGTTGTTGAGTCATATGAATTCATTATATATTTTGGTTATTAACCCCTTTGGATGTTAACCCCAGATATATGATTTGCAAATATCTTCTCTCATTTGGTAGGTTTCTTTGTTTTGTTGATGGTTTCCTTTGCTGTGCAGAAGCTTTTTAAATTTATGTAGTCCCATTTATTTATTTTGCTTTTGTTTCCTTTGCCCGAGGAGACATATCTAGACACATATTGCTAAGACGTGTGTCAAAGAGCATACTGACTGTGTTTTCTTCTAAGAATTTAATGGTTTCAGGTTGTACATTCAAGTCTTTAATCTATGTTGAGTTGATTTTTTGTGTGTATGGTTAGAGATAGTGGCGTAGTTTCATTCTTTTGCACGTAGCTGTCCAGTTTTCCCAGCACCACTTATTGAAGAGACTATCCTTTCTCCATTTTATGTTCTTTGTTTGTAAATCAATTGTCTGTACATGTGTGGGTTTATTTCTGGACTCTCAGTTCTGTTCACTTGATCTAAGTATCCATTTTTCTGCCACTACCACACTGTTTTGATTACTATGGCTTTGTAATATAGTTTGAAATCAGGGAATGTGATACCTCCAGCTTTGTTCTTTTTTCACAAGATTGCTTTGGCTATTTGGAATATATTGTGATTCCATATAAATTTTAGATTTTTTTTCTATTTCTGTAAAAAAATGTCCTTTAGATTTTAATAGAAATTGCATTGAATCTGTAGATTGTTTTAGGTAATGTGGATATTTTATCAATGTTAATTCTTTCAATCCATGAGCACAGACTATCTTTGCATTTATTTGTGTCTTATTCAGTTTTTTCCCACAGTGTCTTACAGTTTTCAGTGTACAAGTCTTTCACTTCCTTCATTAGATTTATTCCTAGGTATTTTATTCCTTTATTTTGGAGTTGAAAATGGTATTGTTTTCTTAGTTTCTTTTTCTGCTATCTCACTGTTAGCATATAAAAATGCAACAGATTTTTGTATGTTGATTTTATACCCTGAAATTTTACTGTATTTGTTTATTATTTCTATTAGTGTTTTGTTGGAGTCTTTAGGGTTTTCTGTATATAAAATCATGTCATCTGCAAATAGTGACAGTTTTACTTCTTCTTTCCAATTTAATGCCTTTTATTTCTTTTTCCTGCTTACTTGCTCTGGCTAGGACTTCTAATACTGTGTTGAATAAGAGTGGTGAGAGTGGGCATCCTTGTCTTGTTCCTAATTTTAGAGTGATAGCTTTCAGTTTTTCACCACTGAGTGGGAAAATCTGGTTTCTTTAATCACTCTTAATATTGGTAGGGTTTTTTTTTTTTTTTGTATGTTACAAAATCCTCTTTTCATTCCATAAACTGCTTTTCATTCTGTAGCTTACTTTTTTCATTGAGGGTTTAGTCTCGATGTTTTGCAGGAGTGCTTGATAGATAAAATATGTTAGCCATTTGTCTGGGAAATATCTCCCAGCGTAGTGTTTTCTTTGTAAAACATTAAGCTGTTACATTGGCTACTTGAAGAATTACAGTCTTAATTAACAAATTAAAAATGTTCTTTGCTAAATGATTCCCTTTTACCTTGTGGCTGCTACAGGCCTCACTTCTTTAAGTCACAGCACATGTGGTACCATCTCACCTGTGGTGGCCCTTTTTCACAGCCTCAGAAACAAGAAGCCACTTTATATAATTCTGTAGCATTGCTGTGTTGAATATAAATGAATGTGTTTGCAAATTCCACTTAAGGATTGCATTTATCATTCTTATGGCTTAAAGTTACTAGGCTGCACAAGAATTTCATGAAGGATCCATCTGAAGGTTATATGAGATTGCCTATCCAAAGTGGTGTTACTGACAAATGCTGGAGAATTTCAGAGAAGGCTGTGACCAGGGTCAGCCTGAGCAGTTGCTGCTTGTGGGAGGCCCTGACTTGAAATGGCTCTGTTGTGATTTCAACAGGCAGAGAGAGAGAAAAAGACATTGTGGGTCTTGCTCTATTCTTGTAGAAGCAAGAAAAGCCTCTTCCAATACAGAGCAAGTAAATAAAAATAAATGGCAATGTCAGTACCTGGGCCAGCTGCTCACCCACAATTGAATTGCCCAGTAGCAAGATTCTGCTGCATGTGTAAGCCCAGATGACCTTCTGGACTACTCTCTACATGCTAAGCACACAGTGGCCTTGAGGCTTGGATCAAACTTGGCAGTAAAATTACATGATCTCCATGCTTCTGCTTGGAGAGAATTTTGTTCTGTATCTTTATTTCAGGTTCACACGCATGGGCTCAAATAGTCACACTGTGTAACTATAGAAGACTGTAAATGATATTTCTCGATATGCTCTATATTTGTGCAGGAATATAAATGATATTTATGAGGAAGTTGGGAGTGCTTTAAATATTGTGAAAATGCTGACTTTGACACATAGGGGATAATGATGCAGAAACAGCAGGCTCTTTGTAAACTGTTTAATGGCAACAATTTTCTAAATCAAAGCAATCTACACTTCCCCATTTACAATTTTATCTCTAACTACTACAGTCTCATAAAGAGTTTTAGTAACCAAAATCTTTTGCTTTTCTGATTGGTTATCCAGTACTCCGATGCTTCAAACTGTTTATATTTTATCTTTTAAAACTTAGAAATGTTTCATGGGGGGTTGGTAGGGTATGTCATTTTGGCTGAAATGTGGTATAACAGATACAAAATTTAAGGAGCATAAGTTTTAAACATGTGAGATCATTTCCTTCTGTAGTGTTTTATATCCTAGATAAATATTAATACTTATATAAATGGGTTTGTGTGCTTGCATAGAAATAATATAGTGGTAATGTACACATGTCTCTAGCCTATTGAGTAATGGGTGTGCAGTGGTAAATGCCAGAAGGATTACACTGTGCAACTCAATTTTGTTTAATTTTTCCAATATGGCAAAGTTTAATCTGTATATTAACTTCTGTATTTGCTAAATTATAGACATTTACCTTTAAATGCACATTTTTCTCCATGTGTAAGCTGAAAATAATTCTTGTAATCTAATTATATTTGACTGTAGACAGTGCTGTTTACATTTCATAATGCCTATGTTTATTTCTAACCTGCTGTATCTTCATTTAATGAGTTTCCTCTAGAATTTCCAGTGAACCCACTTTGCTTGCATCAGATGAAAAAATAAGTTAATAAGAAGAACAGAAGTAATAGAGAAAAATACCTGTGAGAAAACACTTGAATGTTTCTAAAGGGACCTAGAAAGAAGTTTCCTACTGTGTTTTCTTTTTGTCATATGGAACATTTTTAGAAGTAAAGATTCTGCTGTATTCTGCTCTAAGTACATTTGAATCACACATCTCGATGTTAGTAAGTTTTCTCTGATTCCACTTTTGATTTTCATTTACAGGAGGAGATTTCTTTTATTCAGCAGAGTAATTTTCATAATCTCTGATGGTGTAAGGCATGGGAGGAAAAGTAAACCTAGGTTTGTGCTCAGAAACACAATATGCCAACTTTATATCTCTGGGACTTTGCAGTAAACTTTTTTTTTAAATGTTTTTCTGTGTGCACACAAAAATTTAGAGGATATGAAACACATACTACATTTTTTTTACCCTCAAACACTGAATAAAAACTCATGCATGGAAGTGCCTAATAAAATGTATAAAGTCCAAAGGAAGGAAGAGGAATTTTATGAATCTGATACAGACCTGACAGAAAAAATTAGGTTAAAAAGCAGAACAATCCCTTTGTGGGGAGCGTCACTAACCAGTGGAAAGATGGAGAAGATTTGCACATTTAATTTCTGGTGGTCTTGACTGTATAACTTTTGGTTCATGACGTATATTTTCTCTGGAGGATTTCCACGTCATTTTTATCATGTTGGAATTCTTAAAAGGAAAAAAAATTCTCTAAATTGAAAAACTCTTTGGCTTTACCTGATTCTCTCTTTCTACTTTGCATATTCTCCTGGGGAAAAAGAGGAAATGAACTCTAGCTTGGGGTATGGGAGGTAAAAACTGTCAGTGGAAGCCGTGATATTATCATTATTTAGACTAATAGGAAATGACAGGAACTGTGTAGAAATAATCATTGTCTTTGTGAGAAGTTGCAAATCAGATTAGAGACTTTCAATCGTAGTGACTAAGTAAATATATATTTATATAGAAAGTAATGAAAACTCATTAGGACTGCAAAGATTTTTTTTCATAAATATGTTTGAGGAGTCAATTTAAAACATTGGTGATGTATGGAATTTCAAGGTGTATTTTCCTCATTTATCATATGTGCTGTTTTACTGCTTTTTTTTTAGTATATAGTTTCAGGATCAATGTATGGATTGTAGTTGGAGCAGGGTTAATTGTCAAAAAGAAAATGGAGGGAAAATATAGAACAGGGGAATTTTCACAGAACATCTTAACTTCAGGGAAAATATAAAACCATGAAATGAAAAGAGTCATATATATTTACAAATATATGTAAAATTTGTATAGATATTTGTGTATGTATACAGTTTTATATGTATAAATATTTTATTACATTTTCATATAACCAAGAATTTTAAAGCACAAACATTCATCATTTGATACAATAAAAAATCAGATAAAAATGTGTATAGTGGTTTTCAATGTACCATGGAATCAGTGGCTCATTTGGACAGTAGATAATGGAGGGTCACTATTCTAAATATTTATTTCTTTTTTAGCGTTATGAGTGTAACTATCATGAGAGGGCAGAAAGACTTCACTACTCCTTCATTTACCCAGTCTTATGTTTTCTAATGATTCCCTGTGTCAGATGTTGGCATTCACAGCAATGATTATGTCTTTGTGTTTGTTTCTGTAAAACCACATTGGACCTCTTCAGAGTAACACAGCACATCACTGCAGACCAGAAAATCTATGCATTAGAGCACAATAGCCATTTTTCTTTAGGTTAATTGAAGCTTGATAGAAGTTGAACTAAAATTAAGCAAATATAAGAGAGGGATGCTCACCACCATTAAAAGGAGAGTGAAGAACAACTTAATGTTTTGGAAAATGTCCTTTGAGGCTTGTGACGTGAGTGTGGTCAACAGATCGCACCAATTGACAATTTAAAATAATTAACTCATTGGACCAGAAGTAGGTTCTTTGTGCGAAGAGCCAAAACAGAGACTGACCCCTTGAGCAGCAGCTGTGGTAACTCAGGAGACAGTAACCTACCTACCCATGGAGTAGGTTTTGTAGGGCATATATTCAGCCAGTCTCCTTTAGAGGATGTGTAACCCATATATTTTTGAGATATTTTGAGAAGGAGATTGCTTAAATTGTGTGATGGAAATGTGGCATGCACCCAGTCGTCTTTAGTCTTCTCAGTTAAATCCAAAAAACATGTGGTCACTTTCATTGCAACTGACATGCGTTCTCTGGCTTGAAGTGAGAGTTCTCTTAAGAATATTGATGAAAGTTTTTGTTAGAGTCATCATCATCGGTATCATTTTTTCCCCAAGTATGCTTAGAGCTCATTCTCCTAAACTTGTGACATGATGTTTAGGATTTGGTTGGAAGGTATATGAGTGTGATCATGCATTGTTCATGCTCCAACACATTCCTCCTTGCTAAGTTCACTGCTAGGAGCCTTGACATGGTCATAAGTAGCAAAGAGAGAAGGCGACCTGGCCTCAAGGTCAGTGCTCCCAGCACTTTATCATGGCCTTCCTAATTTGTGATTTGTGTATGGTGATTTTCACTCTGTAGAACTCTCTAGAATTCAATTTAAATTTATAATGTATAGCCAAAGAGGTCACATGATGGGAGACCAAGGATGTTGACTAAAGACTAATGAAAGTCTAACATGAGCAGAGCTAAGGATAACCTGGGAACTAAATGCAAAGGAGAAATATTAATATTTTATCTCTCTTTATTTGGAGTTCTTCAGATTACAAAAGTGATACCTCCTTGTCTGATCAAATGAAACAAGACAATGGAAAGATGTATAAAGGCAAAGCTGATTATCTTCCTTTCCTCCTGACTTTATCCTAATTTCCCCACCTGATAAAAGCAGTATTGACAGCTCAGTGTCTATCTTTTATTTTTTTTATTTAACATCTTTATTGGAGTATAATTGCTTTACAATACTGTGTTAGTTTCTGCTGTATAACAAAGTGAATCAGATATATGTATACATATCTCCCCATATCCCCTCCCTCTTGAATCTCCCTCCTGCCCTCCTTATCCCACCCCTCTAGGTGGTCACAGTGCAACGAGCTGACTTCCCTGTACTATTCAGCTGCTTCTCACTAGCTAGCTATTTTACATTTGGTAGTGTATATATGTCCATGCCACACTCTCACTTTGGCCCACCTAAAACTTCCCCCTCCCTGTGTCCTCAAGTTCATTCTCTACATCTGCATCTTTTTTTTTTTAATTTTTGAATTTTATTTCATTTATTTTTTTATACAGCATGTTCTTATTAGTTATCTATTTTATACATATTAGTGTTTATATGTCAAGCCCAATCTCCCAGTTCATCCCACCACCATCCCCACCCCCCACCCCCCACCCCCTGCAGCTTCCCCCCTTGGTGTCTATAGGTTTGTTCTCTACATCTGTGGCTATTGTAAATAGTGCTGCAATGAACATAGGGGTGAATGTGTCTTTTTGAATTATGGTCTCCTCTGGGTATATGCCCAGTAGTGGGATTCCCGGGTCATATGGTAATTCTATTTTCAGTTTTTTAAGGAACCTCCATACTGTTCTCCATAGTGGCTGTATCAATTTACATTCCCACCAACAGTGCAAGAGGGTTCCCTTTTCTCCACATCCTCTCCAGCATTTGTTGTTTGTAGGTTTTCTGATGATGCCTGTTCTAACTGGTGTGAGGTGATACCTCGTTGTAGTTTTGATTTGCATTTCTCTAATAATTAATGATGTTGAACAGCTTTTCATGTGCTTCTTGGCCATCTGTGTGTCTTCTTTGGAGAAATGTCTATTTAGGTCTTCTGCCCATTTTTGGATTGGGTTGTTTGTTTTTTTGATATTGAGATGCATGATCTGCTTGTAAATTTTGGACGTTAATCCTTCGTCAGTTGCTTCATTTGCAAATATTTTCTCCCATTCTGAAGGTTGTCTTTTCGTCTTGTTTGTAGTTTCCTTTGCTTTGCAAAAGCTTTTAAGTTTCATTAGGTCCCATTTGTTTATTTTTGTTTTTATTTCCATTACTCTAGGAGGTGGATCAAACAGATCTTGCTGTGATTTATGTCAAAGAGTGTTCTTCCTGTGTTTTCCTCTAAGAGTCTTATAGTGTCCGGTCTTATGTTTAGGTCTCGAATCCATTTTGAGTTTATTTTTGTGTATGGTGTTAGGGAGTGTTCTAATTTCATTCTTTTCCATGTAGCTGTCCAGTTTTCCCAGCACCACTTATTGAAGAGACTATCTTTTCTCCATTGTATATCCTTGCCTCCTTTGTCATAATTTAGTTGACCCTAGGTACATGGGTTTATCTCTGGTCTTTCTATCCTGTTCCATTGATCTATGTTTCTGTTTCTGTGCTAGTAGTGTATTGTCTTGATTACTGTAGCTTTGTAGTATAATCTGAAGTCAGGGAGCCTGATTCCTCCAGGACCGTTTTTTTCCCTCAAGACTGCTTTGGCTATTTGGGGTCTTTTGTGTCTCCATACAAATTTTAAGATTTTGTTGTTCTAGTTTTGTCAAAAATGCCATTGGTAATTTGATAGGGATTGCATTGAATCTGTAGATTGCTTTGGGTACTATACTCATTTTCACAATGTTCATTCTTCCAATCCAAGAACATGGTATATCTCTCTGTATCATCTTTAATTTCTTTCATCACTCTCTTATAGTTTTTTGCATACAGGTCGTTTGTCTCCCTAGGGAGGTTTATTCCTAGGTATTTTATTCTTTTTGTTGCCGTGGTAAATGGGAGTGTTTCCTTAATTTCTCTTTCAGATTTTTCATCATTAGTGTATAGGAATGCAAGAGATTTCTGTGCATTAATTTTGTATCCTGCAACTTTACCAGATTCATTGAGTAGCTCTAGTAGTTTTCTGGTGGCATCTTTAGGATTCTCTATGTATAGTATATCATCTGAAAACAGTGACAGTTTTACTTCTTCTTTTCCAATTTGTATTCCTTTTATTTCCTTTTCTTCTCTGATTGCCGTGGCTAGGACTTCCAAAACTATGTTGAATAATAGTGGTGAGAGTGGACATCCTTGTCCTGTTCCTGATCTTAGAGGAAATGCTTTCCATTTTTCACCATTGAGAATGATGTTTGCTGTGGGTTTGTCGTATATGGCCTTTATTATGTTGAAGTAGGTTCCCTCTGTGCCCACTTTCTAGAGAGTTTTTATCATAAATTGGTGTTGAATTTTGTCAAAAGCTTTTTCTGAATCTATAGAGATGATCATATGGTTTTTATCCTTCAATTTGTTAATATGGTGTATCACATTATTGATTTGTGTATATTGAAGAATCCTTGCATCCCTGGGATAAATCCCACTTGATCATGGTGTATGATCCTTTTAATCTGTTGTTGGATTCTGTTTGCTAGTATTTTGTTGAGGATTTTTGCATCTATATTCATAAGTGATATTGGTCTGTAATTTCCTTTTTTTGTAGTATCATTGTGTGCTTTTGATATCAGCGTGATGGTGGCCTCATAGAATGAGTTTGGGAGTGTTCCTTCCTCTACAATTTTTTGGAAGAGTTTGAGAAGGATAGGTGTTAGCTCTTCTCTAAATGTTTGATAGAATTCACCTGTGAAGCCATCTGGTCCTGGACTTTTGTTTGTTGGAAGATTTTTAATCACAGTTTCAATTTCATTTCTTGTGATTGTTCTGTTTGTATTTTCTATTTCTTCCTGGTTCAGTCTTGGAAGGTTATACCTCTCTAAGAATTTGTCCATACAGATTCCCTTGTATATTATTTGTTGCTTTTCCCTTGCTGCTTTTCATATTTTTTCTTTGTATTTAATTTTTGATAGTGTATTTAATATGTGTCTTGGCATGTTTCTCCTTGGATTTATCCTGTATGGGTCTCTCTGTGCTTCCTGGACTTAATTGACTGTTCCTTTCCCATGTTAGGGAACGTTTCAACTATAATCTCTTCAAGTATTTTCTCAGACCCTTTCTTTTTCTCTTCTTCTTCTGGGACCCCTATAATCGAACATTGGGGAGTTTAATGTTGTCCCCAAGGTCTCTGACACGGTCCTCAATTCTTTTCATTCTTTTTTCTTTATTCTGCCCTGCAGTAGTCATTTCCACTATTTTATCTTCCAGGTCACTTATCCGTCCTTCTGTCTCAGTTATTCTGCTATTGATTCCTTCTAGAGAATTTTTAATTTCATTTATTGTGTTGTTCATCACTGTTTGTTTGCTCTTTAGTTCTTCTAGGTCCTTGTTAAACATTTCATGTATTTTCTGCATTCCTTTTCCAAGATTTTGGATCATCTTTACTATCATTACTCTGAATTCTTTTTCAGGTAGACTGCCTGTTTCCTCTTCATTTGTTTGGTCTGGTGGGTTTTTACCTTGCTCCTTCATCTGCTGCATGGTTCTCTGTCTTCTCATTTTGTTTAACTCACTGTGTTTTGGGTCTCCTTTTCACGAGCGGCAGGTTTGTAGTTCCTGTTGTTTTTGGTGTCTGCCCTCAGTGGGTGAGGTTGGTTCAGTGGGTTGTTTAGACTTTCTGGTGGAGGGGATTGGTGCCTGTGTTCTGCTGGTTGGGGCTGGAGCTTTTCTTTCTGGTCGGCAGGGCCATGTTCGGTGGTGTGTTTTGGGGTGTCTGTGAACTTAGTATGATTTTAGGCAGCCTCTCTGCTAATGGGTGGGGCTGTGATCCAGTCTTGCTAGTTGTTTGGCATGGGGCGCCCAGTACTGTAGCTTGCTGGTCGTTGAGTGGAGCTGGGTCTTAGCATTGAGACGGAGATCTCTGGGAGAGCTCTTGCCGATTGATATTACCTGGGGCCAGGAGGTCTCTGGTGGTCCAATGTCCTGAACTCAGCTCTCTCGCCTCAGAGGCTCAGGCCTGACACCAGGACGGGGCACCAAGACTCTGTCAGCACACTGCTCGCTGTGCAAAGCCGGTTTTGTGCTTCCCTCTCTCCTCCAAGGCTGCTGGGGCTGCAGCAGCCATGCTCTCCTCCACCGCTGCCTCTTAAGAGCCACATGGCTCCAGAGGGGAGGGCACAAGGGGAGGGGGCGTGTGGAGGGATGGACCTGGGTGCCAAGCCCTGTGTAGCAGGAAGCGGCGACTGGGTTGCGGTGCCTCTAGATCTTGCTCTCTGTTTTTCAAAATATAATTTAAACCCCCTATTTCCCCTCCCGCCCAGCCCCACTGTGACGGTTACTGGCAGGCGGCTCGCGCGTGCGCTGGCCGGACTGGCCAAGTGCCTCCCGAGCGTCCCCTGGCCCCACCCCTATTTTTTTTTTTTTCTTTTTTCTTCTTGGCCGTGCCACACTTCACGCCGGATCTTAGTTCCCCAACCAGGGATCGAACCCGTGCCCCCTGCAATGGAAGTGTGGAGTCTTAATCACTGGCCCACTAGGGAAGTCCCAGTGTCTATCTTTACACCTTTTAAAATTGCTTATACAAATACATTAAAGCAGATGTAATCCCCATATCATTGGTGGTGTTTTACCAAAATAAAAATCATTCTGTACACATTAATTTGCTTTTTTCACTAAAGAAATATATCATAGAGTGAACAAATTGTGAGTACAAGGCATGCAGTCAGGGGAGCAAGTTTGGGAGTGTCTGGAATATTGTTATGCACAGTTGGGAGAGAAGCAAGTTCAATGATTACAAAGACTATTGCATACTATAGTATAAGGTAGATATACCAAATATTAATTAATCAGTAAAGAGTAGTTTCTTTATTTCTAGCAATCATAGATACAGACTTGCTAGTTGGAGCTTTAGATTAGCCTGGGAAAATCAGTGTGGAGTTACCACACTGAGAAGTTCTCATCTATCCATGAGAAAAGGAACTTTAAGACGGCAGTGAAATGCTGTTTCTCTGTGATCAGAATGACAAACATAAAAAGTTCTGATAATTCCAAAAATTGGATAGGATGTAAAGAAGAGTAACACATGTGCTGCTAGCTGTAAAAATAGGAAAATATTTTTTTCACTATCTAATAAAGTTGAAGGTTATGTGTATCCAAATCCCGCATATTCATTCTAGAAATGTACTTGAGAACAAACGTTCTCAAATAGTTTTGTCTCAGGATCCCTTTAGAATCTTAAAATTTATTGAGAA
Source organism: Mesoplodon bidens (assembly GCF_964165515.1). Taxonomy (NCBI): domain Eukaryota; kingdom Metazoa; phylum Chordata; class Mammalia; order Artiodactyla; family Ziphiidae; genus Mesoplodon; species Mesoplodon bidens. The sequence continues at coordinate 14,517,969 of NC_138181.1, read as the reverse complement.
CCTCAAAGAGCTTTTGTTTCTGTAGGTTCTATCTATGGATCTTTACCAGTATTACCAGTCTTTACCAATTTACCCATCTTTTTCAATATAAATTTTAGACCATTTTCAGGTATTTATTATTATGCTTAGAATAACAAAAATATACCCAATACGTAAACAGCATATTTTTATGAAAAATAGCTATGCTTTGACAAACAAAAACTTACTAAAAAACATGATGTTGCTTTTCATTTTTGCAAATCTTTTTAATGTTTGGCCAAATAGGAAACAACTCATATCTGCTTCTGGATTCAATCTGTTGTGCTATGTTGTTTTGGTCCCAGTGTATGAGGAAAGTCTAGCTCCACAGTGATGTATATTTGACAAAGGAAGGAGTGTTTTAATAGCCTTTTTAGATATTTGTGGACATTCTTTTTGATACTATGTGCAACTTGACATGTGGTAGTTTTGTAAAGTTTAGTGGCAATGTAAAACAATGTCAAAGAACATTTACACTTTGTTTTTATTCTGGTAGCTTGCATTTTGGTTGCGTGTTTATCCACAGTAATCTTGTGATATCATGCAACAGTCAATTAGAAAATATTCATTCACCGAGTTCTGCAGATCTTCCAAATGTGGACGCATTCATAATGCAGTAGAAAAATCGTGGGATAGGGAGGGTGGGAGATGAGGCTCAAGAGGGAGGGGTTATGGGGATATATGTATACATATGGCTGATTCACTTTGCTATACAGTGGAAACTAACACAACATTGTAAAGCAATTATACTCCAGTAAAGATGAAAAAAAATATATTGAGGGCTTCCCTGGTGGCGCAGTGGTTGAGAGTCCGCCTGCTGATGCAGGGGATACGGGTTCGTGCCCCGGCCCAGGAAGATTCCACGTGCCGTGGAGCGGCTAGTCCCATGAGCCATGGCCACTGAGCCTGCGCGTCCGGAGCCTGTGCTCCGCAACGGGGAGAGGCCACAACAGTGAGAGGCCTGCGTACCGGGAAAAAAAAAAAAAAGAGAAGTGAAGGAGTAAAAGAAAAAAAAAAATTCTAACAATAAAGATGAATCTATGTTACTTCCAATTTCAATACAAATCATAAAAGTTAAAATAAATCACTTTCATTAATATTACTACTAATTTCATCTGAACGGTCTTTGAGTATTAGGAAGCTATAAATTCACAGTGGCAGATAAAAGTTTTCAACAATTCTAATTTTCAAATGAAAGCACAAATTTTGTTATTGGCAATGAGTACTGTCAGTTGTTTAGTTTTGTTTGAAATGATAATCTTACTGTTTATTTTCAAGAAAATTTCTGCTAAATACTCAAATTTGAATAATAGTTTTTTTCAGTCTTTCTTCCAGTGTAACAGTGTTCCATGAAAAAAGTTAGTTTAGTTTATAACTCAGTTACACCAGGGCTTTTCTACTTCAGTATGCAAGAGGAGAGCTTTATGCATAATATTTGTTATTTAAAAAGCATGTACTGAAGAATGGAGACCTAATAAAATAAATGGTTTTTACCGCTTCATCAAAGTCCTCAGGCTGACACTTTTTTTTCTGTTGCAAGTGTGTGGCAGTAAAAGATGCAGTAGAGTATGGTACCGATATATCAGTTTTGCCCGCAGTTTACTCACCATTGGTTTTACACCATCAGTTGAATGTCAATGCAGTGAAAAAAGAAAATCACACTTTAGTATTATTAGTAGACTAGATTTTTCTTCCTGGTCCTGTGGTTGTTGGGAAGTCTCAGGGTTCTGTGGATCACATTTTGAGAATAATTATCTTAGAAAAACTTGTGTGTGTTCACCACATTATAGGTACAAGTATGTTTTAATTTAATTGTGTGTAATACAAAAATACTTGGAAATAATTCCAGTGCCTATTAACTTGAGGATGGAGAAATACATTGCAGCACACAGGCATACCTCACTTTATCACACTCCAATTTATTGTGCTTTGCATATAATGCATTTTTTTAAATTGAAGGTTTGTGGCACCCTTGCATCAAGCGAGCCTGTTGACGTCATTTTTCCAACAGCATTTGCTCACTTTGTGCCTCTGTGTCCCATTTTTGGTAATTCTCATTAGATTTCAAACTTTTCTATTATTATTGTATTTCTTATGGTAATCTGTGATCAGTGATCTTTGATATTACTATTGTAATTGTTTGGGGGACCCACAAACCACACCCATATGAGAGGCCAAACTTGATTGATGAATGTTGTGTTCTTACTGCTGCACTGACTGGCTTTCCCCCTCTCCCCTTCTCCTCCAGCCTCTCCTTTCTGGGAGGTGGAAAAATATTAAAATTAGACCAATTAATAACCCTTCAATGGCCTCTAAGTGTTCAGATGAAAGGAAGAGTCCCATGTCTCTCACTTTAAATTAAAAGCTACAAATGATTAAGCTTAGTAAGGAAGGCAAGATAGATGGAAAGCTAAGCCTCTTGTACCAGTTAGCCAAGTTGTAAATGCAAAGGAAAAGTTCTGGAAGGAAATTAAATGTGCTACTCCAGTGAACACACAGATGATAAGAAAGAACAGCCTTATTGCTGATATGGAGAAAGTTTGATTGTTCTGGTTAGAAGATCAAACCAGCTACAAGACTGCCTTAAGCCAAAGTCTAATCAAGAGCAAGACCCTAGCTGTCTTCAATTCTGTGAAGGCTGAGAGAGACAAGGAAGCTGCAGAAGACAAGTTTGAAGCTGGCAGCGGTTGGTTTGTGAGGCTTAAGGAAAGGAGATTTAAGGAAAGAAGCCATATTCATAACATAAAAGTGCAAGGTAAAGCAGCAAATGCTGATGTAGAAGCTGCAGCAAGTTATCCAGAAAATCTAGCTAAGATCATTAATGACGGTGATACACTAAACAACGGATTTTCAGTGTAGACCAAACAACCTTCTATTGGAAGAAGATGCCATCTAGGACTTTCACAGCTAGAGAGGAAAAGTCAATGCCTGGCTTCAAAGCTTCAAAGGACAGGCTGAGTCTCTTAGGGGCTAATGTATTTGGTGACTTCAAGTTGAAGCCAGTGCTCATTTACCATTCTTAAAGTCCTACGGCCTTTAAGAAAGATGTTAAATCTACTCTGCCTGTGCTCTATAAATGGAACAACAAAGACTGGATGACAGTGCACCTCTATACAACATGATTTACTGAATATTTTAAGCCCACTGTGGAGACCTACTGCTCAGAAAAAAAGCTTTCTTTCAGAATATTACTGCTCATTGACAAAGCATATGGTCATCCAAGAGCTCTGATGGAAATGTACAACAAGATTAATGTTGCTTTCATGCCTGCTAACACAGCATCATTTTGTAGCCAGTGGATCCAGGAGAAATTTTGACTTTCAAGTCTTACCATTGAAGAAACACGTTTTGTAAAACAATCGCTGCCAGAGATAGTGATTCCTCTGACGGTTCTGGGCAAAATAAAGTAAAAATCATCTGGAAAGTATTCAACATTCTAGGTGCCATTAAGAACATTTGTGATTAGATATGGGGATATATGTATATGTATAGCTGACTCACTTTGTTATAAAGCAGAAACTAACACACCATTGTAAAGCAATTATACTCCAATAAAGATGTTTTTAAAAAAAACATTTGTGATTCATGGGAAGAGGTAAAAATATCAACATTAACAGGAGTTTGGAAGAAGGTGATTCACACCCTCATGAGTAACTTTGAGGGGTTCAGGACTTCACTGGAGGAGGTAACTGCAGATGTGAGGGAAACAGCAGGAGAACTAGAATTCGTAGTGGAGCCTGAAGATGGGACTGAATTGCTGCAATCTCATGATAAAGCCTCAAAGGATGAGGAATTGCTTCTTATGGATAAGCAAAGAAAGTGGTTTCTTGAAAGGGACTCTACTCAGGCTGAAGGTGCTGTGAAGATTGTTGGAAAAACACCAGGGATTGGGAATATTATACAGGCTTAGTTGATAAAGCAGCAGTAGGGTTTGAGAGGATTAACTTCAACTCTGAAAGATGTTCTACTGTGGGTAAAATGCCGTCAAACAGCATTGCCTGCTCCAGAGAAATTTTTCATCCAAGAGTCAATCAGTGTGCAAACGTCACTGTTGTCTCACTTTAAGGAATTGCCACAGCTTCTTCCAAATGCTGCAGCCAGCAACATGGAGGCAGGACCCTCCACCAGCCAAAAAGAGATTATGACTTGCTGAAGATTTAGACGGTGGTTAGCCTTCTTAAGATTTAAAGTATTTTAAAGTAAGGTATGTACATTTTTTAGACATAATGTTATTTCACACTTAATAGGGTACAGTATACTGTGAACATAACTTTTATACGCACTTGGAAACCAAAAATCTTGTGTGGCTCACTTTATTGCCATATTTGCTTTACGATGGCGATCTGGAACTGAACCTACAATACCTCCAAGGTATTCCTGTAGTCATACAGTGGGGTTCTATCTCAAGATCATAATGTTAGGTGAAAAAAGAAAAATGCAAAAATTATGGCACACTACTAAATATGCCTCTACTAAAATATGATCTCTGTGAAATCGAGTGTCTTTGTGTATTTAATTCACATTTGGATCGTAAATAAATACAAATTCCTAGCAAATAATAGGCACTCAATAAGTATTTTTTTAAATGAGAAAATTTTCTTTTTACTTTTTTTTTAATGAGAAATTGTTTTTCTTTGTTTGTTTGTTTGTTTTGCGGTACACGGGCCTGTCACCGTTGTGGCCTCTCCCGTTGCGCAGCACAGGTTCCGATGTGCAGGCTCAGTGGCCATGGCTCACGGGCCCAGCCGCTCCGCAGCATGTGGGATCTTCCCGGACCAGGGCACGAACCCGTGTCCCCTGCATCGGCAGGCGTACTCTCAACCACTGCACCACCAGGGAAGCCCTAAATGAGAAAATTTTATTTATAAAATCCAAGACCATGCAAAACTCAACAATATAATGTTTAGAGAACAATAATGGAATAATAAACTCCTTCACGACTTGTGGTTTCAAAACTTATTTCTAGCTTTAAAATGGACCCCAAAAGTGAGCTTACATTTTCCAAGTAACTATTTTTTGGCATAATTACTTCAAAACAGTCAAATTTCCTATCCTCCATCTTCATTCTAAGTCTTTCTTTTTTTTTTTAGCATCTTTATTGGAGTATAATTGCTTTACAATGGTGTGTTAGTTTCTGCTGTATAACAAAGTGAATCAGCTATACATATACATATACATATATCCCCATATCTCCTCCCTCTTGCGTCTCCCTCCCAGCCTCCCTATCCCACCCCTCTAGCTGGACCCAAAACACCAAACTGATCTCCCTGTGCTATGCAGCTGCTTCCCACTAGTTGTCTATTTTGCATTTGCTAGTGTATATATGTCCATGCTACTCTCTCACTTTGTCCCAGCTTACACTTCCCCCTCCCCGTGTCCTCCTGTCCATTCTCTACGTCTGCATCTTTATTCCTGTTCTGCCTCTAGGTTCTTCAGAACCATTATTTTTTTTAGATTCCATATATATACATTAGCATTCGGTATTTGTTTTTCTTTTTCTGACTTCACTCTGTATGACAGCTTCTAGGTCCATCCACCTCACTACAAATAACTCAGTTTCGTTTCTTTTTATGGCTGAGTAATATTCCAGTGTATATATGTGCCACATCTTCTTTATCCATTCTTCTGTCAATGGATAATTAGGTCGCTTCCATGTCCTGGCTACTGTAAATAGAGCTGCAGTGAGCACTGTGGTACATGACTCTTTTTTAATCATAGTTTTCTCAGTGTATATGCCCAGTAGTGGGATTGCTGGGTCATATGGTAGTTCTATTTTTAGTTTTTTACGGAACTTCCATACTGATCTCCATAGTGGATGTACCAGTTCACATTCCCACCAACAGTGCAAGAGGGTTCCCTTTTCTCCACACCCTCTCCAGCATTTATTGTTTGTAGATTTTTTGATGATAACCATTCTGACCAATGTGAGGTGATACCTCATTGTAGTTTTGATTTGCATTTATCTAATGATTAGTGATGTTGACCATTCTTTCATGTGTTTGTTGGCAATCTGTATATCTTCCTTGGAGAAATGTCTATTTAGGTCTTCTGCCCATTTTGGGATTGGGTTGTTTTTTTTTTTGGATATTGAGCTGCATGAGCTGCTTGTATATTTTGGAGATTAATCCGTTGTCAGTTTCTTGGTTTGCAAACATTTTCTCCCATTCTTAGGGTTGTCTTTTCATCTTGTTTATGGTTTCCTTTGCTGTGCAAATGCTTTTAAGTTTCATTGGTCCCATTTGTTTATTTCTGTTTTTATTTCCATTTCTCTAGGAGGTGGGTCAGAAGGGATCTTGCTGTGATTTATGTCATAGACTGTTCTGCCTATGTTTTCCTCTAGAGTTTTACACTGTCTGTCCTTACATTTAGGTCTTTAATCCATTTGGAGTTTATTTTTGTGTATGGTGTTAGGGAGTGTTCTAATTTCATTCTTTTACATGTAGCTGTCCAGTTTTCCCAGCACCACTTATTGAAGAGGCTGTCTCTTCTCTATTGTATATTCTTGCCTCCTTTATCAAAGATAAGGTGACCATATGTGCGTGGGTTTATCTCTGGGTTTTCTATCCTGTTCCATTGATCTATATTTCTGTTTTTGTGCCAGTACTATTTTGTCTTGATTACTGTAGCTTTGTTATTGTCTTGATTACTGTAGCTTTGTAGTATAGTCTGAAATCAGGAAGTCTGATTCCTCCAGCTCTGTTTTTTTCCCTCAAGACTGCTTTGGCTATTCAGGGTCCTTTGTGTCTCCATACAGATTTTAGGATTTTTGTCCTAGTTTTGTAAAAAATGCCATTGGTAGTTTGATAGGGATTGCATTGAATCTGTAGATTGCTTTGGGTAGTATAGTCATTTTCACAATATTGATTCTTCCAGTCCAAGCACATGGTATATATCTCTCCATCTGTTTGTATCATCTTAAATTTTTTTTATCAGTGTCTTACAGTTTTCTGCATACAGGTCTTTTGTCTCCCTGGGTAGGTTTATTCCTAGGTAATTTTTTTTCTGTTGCAATGGTAAATTGAAGTGTTTCCTTAATTTCGCTTTCAGATTCTTCATCATTAATGTATAGGAAGTGTGCAAGTACTCTTAACAGAGACCCCAATTCCAAATCCTTGAGACTCATTTTTTTGCAAAAGATTATTGAAAATCCTTTTTTCCTTTTCTTGCCCACCAAGTCCCCACATGTCTCATGAAGCCTTTAAACAATTATAAACTTTTAAAAGTTATAAGTGATCTTATAGAAGATTTTCTAAAATATTCCTGATAGTGATATTTAAAGCACCTGAACTCATAGTATTAAATATATCTATACAGTTTGATTGCATTTTATAAAGGTAGACAAGTTGACATATGCCAGTGTATGTAGTTTTAAGTCTCATATATTATGGAAAATGGCACCATCAGGGTAGCATCTTCCTTGATAAATTATAGTCAGGGCCATCCTACCTTTGGTGTTTTTCAAGATTATAGAAGCAAAGAACTGATCTTCTGCTCATGGAGAATGAGACTCGTTATCCCCTAGAAAATATGGCATTAAATAATATCATGTTCAAAAGAGAAAATTTAGTAATCTCATTGCTCCCAGGGAACATTCATTCAGCTATTGCCTAATATGAGAAGTTGTTTGTGTTAGTGGAAGTATAAATGATAAGACTTTAATTTTTAATATTATTGATAAATTCAAGGTGAAATATGGAAGTGCCATTTTTCCCCTTTTAAGATTTAGAAAGCCCTAAAAGTTTGATAAAAACTGGTGCTTAGGGCTTCCTTGGTGGCGCAGTGGTTAAGAATCCACCTGCCAATGCAGGGGACACGGGTTGAAGACCTGGTCAGGGAAGATCCCACATGCTGCAGAGCAACTAAGCCCGTGAGCCAAATCTACTGAGCCCGCACTGTAGAGCCCATGAGCCACAACTACTGAGCCCACGTGCCACATCTACTGAGGCCCATGCACTCTAGGGCCCGTGCTTTGCAACAAGAGAAGCCACTGCAATGAGAAGCCCGCGCACCACCACGAAGAGTAGCTCCTGCTCACAGCAACTAGAGAAAGCCCGCGCACAGCAACGAAGACCCAGCACAGCCAAAACTAATAAATAAATAAATAAAACTAATAAATAAAAATAAATTAATTTAAAAGAAACTGTTGCTTATATCCTTTATTTATTTATTTTTTTAAATTTATGTTTGGCTGCGTTGGGTCTTCGTTGCTGCACGCAGGCTTTCTCTAGTTTCAGTGAGTGGGGGCTACTCTTCATTGTGGTGCACGGTCTTCTCATTGCAGTGGCTTCTCTTGTTGTGGAGCACGGGCTTCGGGCACATGGGCTTCAGTAGTTGTGGCTCGTGGCCTCTAGAGTGCAGGTTTAGTAGTTGTGGCACATGGGCTTAGTTGCTCCACGGCATATGTGATCTTCCTGGACCAGGGCTCGAACCCGTGTTGCCTGCATTGGCAGGAAGGTTCTTAAGCACTGCACTGCCAGGGAAGTCCCTGGTGCTTATATCCTTGAAATGTAACTTTCTTACAACCAAAAGTTTATATACTTTAATTTACATATCCCTATCTCCCCTCATACCAGCCCCTTACAACCACCATTCTGTTTTCTGTTTCTGTGAAATCAACTTTAAAACAATATTCTTCGTGTAGTGATAACATACATTATACGTCTTTCTCTTTCTGGCTTATTTCAGTTAGAATAATGCCCTGCAGTTTCCTCCATGTTGTTGCAGATGACAGGATTTCCTTATTTTTAATGGCTGAATCATTACACATGTGTGTATGTATGTGTGTAGATATATGTGTGTGTATATCACATTTTCTTTATCCATTCATCCCTCCAGGGAAATTTAGTTTATTACCATATCTTGGTTATTGTGAGTAATGCTGCATTGTACATGGGATTGAAGATATCTCTTGAGATACTGATTTCATTCCCTTTGGATATATACCCAGAAATGGTATTGCTGGATCCTATAGTAGTTCTGTTTTTAACTTTTTGAGGAACCATTGTACTGTTTTCCACAGTGGCTACACCAATTTACATTTCCTGTAACAGTGAACAGTGTTTTTCTTTTATCCGCATCCTTGCCAAAACTTACTATTTCAAGTCTGTTCTTATTTTATTTTATTTTATTTATATATTTGGCCACATCGGGTCTTAGTTGTGGTGTGTGGGCTGTTTCTTGTGGCACGCGGGCTTCCCTCTAGTTGTGGCATGCAGGCTGAGTAGTTGCAGCGTGCAGGCTTAGTTTTCCCATGGCATGTGGGATCTTAGTCCCCCAACCAGGGATCAAATCTGCATCATCTGCATTGGAAGGGGGATTCTTAAACACTGGACCACCAGGGAAGTCCCTCAAGTCTTGTTGATAATAGCCATCCTAAAAGATGTGAGGTGATATCTCATTGTGGTTTTGCTAATATTTTAAAATTTATTATGATATGTATTGTCGCCTAACCTATGATCTATCTTGGAAAATGTTCTCTGTGTGCTTGAGAAGAATGTGTATTCTGCTGCTATGGGATGGAATGTTCTGTATATATCTGTTAGGTATATTCGGTTGAAAGTGTAGTTCAAGTCCATTATTTCTTTATTGATTTTCTGTCTGCGTGATTTATCCATTGCTGAATGTGGGGTATTGAAGTCCCCTGTTATTGCATTGCTGTTTGTTTCTACCTTCAGACCTGTTAATAATAGTTTAATATGTTTAGGTGCTCTGATATTGGGTTTGTACATATTTATAATTGTAATGCCCTCTTAATAACTTGATCCCTTTATAATTGTATAATGACCTTCTTTTTCATTTATTACAGTTTACTGCTGCTAAATTTGCTTCTAGCCTTACAGGGTTCCCTTGTATGTGATTAATATTTTTTTCTTGCTTGTTTTTGAAATTCTGTTTTTGTCTTTGATATTTGAGAGTTTGATTATAATGTGTTTATGTGAAGATCTCTTTGGGTTGAACCTATGTGGAGATCTTTGAGCCTCGTGTTATCTGTATGGCTGTATATTTCCACAGTTTTGGTAAGCTTTCAGCTCTTATTCCTTTAAATAAGTTTTCATTTCCTTTCTCCTCCTTCTTCTCCTTTCTGGGACTCCCATAATGCTAATATTGTTTTCTTTGATGGTATCCCATAATTCATGTCAATTTTCCTAACTCTTTAATTCTTACTTATTTTTTCTTTGCTGAATGATGTTGAGAGATATGTATTCAAGTTCTCAGATTTTCTTTTCTTCTGCTTGATTAAGCCTGCTTTTGAACTCTCTATTGCATTTTTCATTTTTTTCATTATATCCTTCAGTTCTATAGTTTCTGTTTGGTTTTTTTTTTTTTAATCATTTATGTCTCTTTGTTGAACTTCTCACTTTGTTCACACAATTTTTTCCTGAGTTCTTGGCTTTGCATTCATGCCTGTGCATTTAAGGGAACAGTTACCTCTTCCAGCCTTTTTTGGATTGGCTTTGGTGGGGAAAGACTTTTCCTTGAAGTTGGGTACAAAGGCACTAGCTGGGTGAGGTTCAGTGTCTCTCGTGTCTGGGAGACCATAGAGGCATAGTCTCTGAGTGTCTCCATCAGCTGAGATCATCTTCTGATAAAACTACAGGAGTTTTCTGTGGTCAAGACTGCAGAGGTTGTCTGAGTGGCAGTGGCAGCTAGAGCTATTGTCATCCTCAGAGGTGAAGGCTGCTGGGCTCTTTTTGTTCTACTTTTTTATTTTGGGGAGGATATTTTATTTGTGGTTATCTCTCTTGTCCCCAGGTCTGGTGTGCTGGCTGTCAGTGAAGCAGCAGAGCTGGGATCCTGGGATTAGGAGCTTTTAGAGCTACCACAGCACCTGGGTCCTGGGACAGAGATACACTTTTCATGGTGGTGGTGTTGGTATCTAAGGTGCAAGCCTGTGCATATCTCCTGTGGAACCAGGACCTTCATCTCCAGGGCTCAGGGCAGTAACTTGGGCCTTGTGTGTGTGTGTGTGTGTGTGTGTGTGTGTGTGCGCGCGCGTGTGTGTGTGTGCTGGGGAGACTAGCAGTAGCACAGGCCTTGGGATGACAGGGCACAACATCGGCTTTGGTTCAGGGGCAGGGTATAGTAGTAGGCCCTGGGAATGGTGGGTCACAGTCCCAATTCTGGCCCTCCAGGGGGTAGTTGGAGATAGCAGCAGCTTGGCTCTGATGATTGTGGGTCAGTGCCATTACTTAGAAGCCTGGAGGAGTCACAGAGCTACTGCAGCACATCCCAATGATGGCAGGACAAAGCCAGGAGTTAGAACCCAAGGGTGGGTTGCAGAGCAGCCTTAGTGCCCCACCCCCTACCTGTGTAATGACAAGTCAGAGCCACACCTTATAACCTTTGGGTTGGGGCACAGAACTGCAGCAGCACAGCCCAAGGATGGCAGGTCAAAGCTGTGATTTAGGATGCACAGTGGGCAGTCACAGAACAGTAGCACGGCCCTGGTGATGGCCCATGAAAGCCTCATGTCAGGACCCAGAGATGGGGATAGAGCAGCAGCAGCTCAGTCCCAGTGATGGTGGGTCAAAGCAGCCAGTGACTTAGGACCTGGGGTCTGCAATCTGACCCTAAATGCACAAGCATCAGCAGTGCAGGCCTGGTTATTGGGAGTCAAAGCCCAATTGAGCCCCAGAGAGCAGGTACAGAGCAGCAACAGCTCTTGTCCCGGGAGGAGACACATTTTTGTGGACTCCAGGTGGCTCTGTCAGCTGGGTTCAGTGCTAGTTAAGACTGTGGGGTCCTTGGTATCAAAGGCTGCAAATATTCATGACCTCCTTTTCCCTGTGAGGTGAAACCCCTCTGAGTGGATCCCTCCTGGTGCTAAGCTGCTCTGGATTCGGGGATGGGGTGATGCATGTAAAATGCTTCCTCCATTTTTCTATGCAGCAGTCCTTAGGTTTTGAGCTCTGCAGGGTTTTGACTGCTTTTTGTTGTAGTCCAGAGCCTTCCTAGAGCTGTTTTCATTGATTTGTACTTGTTTGTTTATTGTTTTTGAAGGAGAGATGAGCATTGGGATCCTCTAGCCCCCCACCTTGCTGACATCACCTTCTTAATAATTTTAGAAGTAAAAAACTGTCAACATCAAAAATTATAAGTAAAATTTTATTGTCTAGTGAAAGCCAAGAAATTGTCCCTGTTGTTTTTTTTTTAAACTGCACTATAATTACATTGATTCAAATGTTGCTGGAAATAAATAATTCACTAATAAGGATCATTGAAGACATTTTTATCCTATAAAGATTTTCTCAATGATGATAGCTCTTAATGACACTTGACTAATATCTTCTGGTAGGATATTGGACCCATTACAGCAAAATAGATCAACAAAGTAGTCTTTGCAACTATGCCCCTAAATGCATAAGCCATTGGGGAAACATTTAAGAAATTCAGCTGCGTTAAGAAAATTTTCATGGTGAAACCTCGATAAGCAAATTCAAAAGATGATTTGGGAAAATAATTTTCAGGACTCCTACCAGAGCCAAAGTGATAATTTCTTTAAAATAAAGAATTCCTAGAAATCAATAGGAAAGGGACCAATAACTCATTAGAAAAACAGGCAAAAAATATGAGCCAATGATTCACAGAATAGGAAGCACAAATGGCTCTTAAACATAATACATAAAAGAATTATAAAATAAAACACACCAAAACCCAATTTTTCACCTATCAAATTAGCAAAAATCTAAATAGTTATTAATAATACTGTTGTCGTATCTGTGGATATTGCCTTTGGTATTGTAACTTTATACAGTCTCTATGTAGACAAAATTGAGAGGAATTATCTAAATTATAAATACATACCCTTTTACCCAGAACTTTTACATCCTAGAAATGTTATATGTCATGTGTGCTAGCAAATGATGGTTAGTCGTCCCAGCATTGCTGGTAAGAAGCAAAGACTACAGGCATCCTAATGTTCATTCATAGGGTGCTGATTAAATATAGAGCTGTACACTAGGCATTACTCTAAAAATGAACATGATACCTCTATATATTAACACTGAAAAAAAAACCCATGATACCTCTATATATTAACACTGAAAAATCTCCAGAATATGTATTGGGAATACGAAGGTGCAGGACAGTGCATAATGATTGTGTAGAATAGGGGAAAAATTACACACATCTGCACATCCCTACTCATGTGCATAAAATTTTTAAATAAAGTGTACATATATATACAGATATATATATGGCATGTATTTAAGTACATTTATATAAAAACATATGTACTTTCATTGAATAAAATATTTCTAGAAATGTTATAGGAAACTGAATATACTTGTCATCTCCAGGGAGGAGTACTGAGTGGCTGAAGGTAGGGTTGGGAGGGTGACTTTTCTCTCTCTTCTCTTTACAAAGTTTGGAGTTTGGATAATGTAAATATATTACTTAGCCAGAAAATAAATGAAATATATATTTTAAATACCATATAAATAAAATATTAATGTGACTCCGCACAGTTTGTTCCGGGTATGTTTGGTAATTATTTTCAAAGTTGTGTTGAATACAGAAAAATTTATTGGAATCACAGAGCACTATTATTTTTTCTTTCCTTTTTTAAAGTCTGAATCGTGTTTTACACTGCAGATAGAATAAAATAAGTGGGACATGTCTTTCGGTGTTGATATATTTATTCTTTTTTTTCTCCTCTTATTTTTTCTCCTGATATATTAGGCAAAGCAGGAACAATACTCAAATACATGAGTGACAGCTTGTCACTGGAAAAGTTCATTGTGGGAATTTTTATGAGTTTATGACACCTTTGTTAATGAGCACTTAAAATTAACATCTTACAAGATGTTAACAGAGGGATGTAGTGAACTCCAGTGCAACTTGAGCTATTTCATATGCATGTATTTTCAAGGTAAGGGAGGATTTCCTTTCTGTTATGCAAAATTTATTTTATTTTGCTTAGTCTGTATAGTAACTCCCATCACTGGCCTGGTCACTTTTTATCTTGCCAGTATGCTTTCACCAAGGTGAAGGAGAGGTTCTCTTGAGACCATAGAGGCAGTTTTTTACTTAGGATCCTAAAATGGTGGTTTTGTTTTCCTAGTTCACTTATAATTTCCTCCCAATTATTCTTTACTACATAACAAACTACCTCGAAGCTAAATCATTTTATGTAGCACATGATTTTCTGGGTAAGCATGTTAGGGAGAGCTGGCCTGTGTAGTTTGGTTTGGATCCAGAGCTGGGGCTGGTAGATCCATTTTGAAGATGGTTTCCTCACTGAAATGTGTGGCATCTCAATTCTCTGTGGCTTCTCTCCCCACACAGCATGTTGTCTAGGGCCTTTCTTTGTGGCTTGTGATGCCCACAGTACGGTGGTATCAGGATAGTCACTTTTCTTCTATGGCAGCTGGTTTCCAAGAGACAGAACTGAGAGCTGCCTGTCTCTTTAGGGCTGGACTGGAAACAGGCATTGAGCCACTTCGGCTAAATTCTGTTAGCCAGTGAGGTCACAGAGTCTACTTAGATTCAAGGGGAGGGAACATGGACCCAAGCTGTAGATAGGAGGTGTGTCAAAGAATTTGAGGTCAATTCCTTATTTTTGAAAAAGTTGGACAAGATCCTGAGGACTCTGTTGGGAACTTATTGAATGAGGTCATTCAGCTCAAACCCCAAAGTGTTCCTTCCTTCCTCCTTAACCTGAGCTTCTGGGCCAAGTCAAAGCAATTTAACTTTCTCTATCTTGTTAGGAAATACCTGCCCAAATGGGAACTCTGAACATTGAGTCAGCCTCTGTTCTTCTTCATCCCAGCAGCCCAGTAACCTAACCCTCAGTCCCAAAGCTCTGATTCTTCTTTCCTGATAAAAAGCCTTTTAAAAACAGCTTTCTTCATCTTCCATCTTGATATGGTAAGCAGATTGAAGTAGCCCCTGAGAACCTTGTAATGCAGTGCCCCCATCAACAGGACCAGGAGTCTTGTTTCCAATTCCTTAACAATCTTGCTGGGGCTTCCCTGGTGGCGGAGTGGTTAAGAATCTGCCTGCCAGCGCAGGGGACATGGGTTCGAGCTCTGGCCCAGGAAGATCCCACATGCCGCGGAGTAACTAAGCCCATGCGCCACAACTACTAGGCCTGTGCTCTAGAGCCCGCAAGCCACAACTACTGAGCCCGCATGCCACAACTACTGAAGCCCACATGCCTAGAGCCCATGCTCCCAACAAGAGAAGCCACCGCAATGAGACGCCCGCGCACCGCAACGAAGAGTAGCCCCCACTCGCCGTAACCAGAGAAAGCCCACACACAGCAACGAAGACCCAATGCAGCCCAAAATAAAAATAAATAATAAAATCCCTAAATTTATTTTTTTTTAAATCTTGTTATTTAACCAGTGTATGGGTATGCTTTGTATCTTATTTGTGTCTGTTTCCCCAGCACCATGCAGCTTTTAAGAATATGGTCAGTGCTGGCTGTATTAGCTATGGAAATGAATGGTGATAGACAATTATTCTTTCTTTAACCTCCTATGGTCCTAACCCACCCTTTTGTCTCTTTCCCTTTTACTATGCCCTACCTGTATTTTGGCTACCTTTATATCTTATCTAGTTCATCCGAAGTCTCCCAGTCGATTGCCCCGGTACCAGTCTTGCCTCCCTTCTATTCTCTCCTTCTCGTTGCAGCCGAGGTGAGCATCTGGATGTGAAAGTCTCATGAGGTGATCTCTCTGCTTGGATGCTGTAATGGCTCTGTTGCCGTAACAGCAAAGTCACATAACTTACAAGCCTCCGAGTGATTGTCCCCTGCTTTCCTCGGGCCTCATTGTGACCGAGTTCCCCATCTCACCTGACGTTCCAACTACAGGGGCTCCTTTTGGCCCTCTAGTACGCCCTGCTTCTCCTTAACGGCAAGCCTTTCCCCATGATGATGTTCTGCTCACGGCCCTCTCCCCTTCCCTTTTTCTCTCTGTCCCCTCTACAATTTCCTAAGTTCCGAATTCAAGGACAGTTCTTCCAAAGGCCTTACCCGACCCACCAAAGCTGGGTTAATTCCACTTCTGTGTGCTCCTTTTCTGCCCCCTTATTTTCCCCACAATAGGTATCATTCCATGTTACTATATTCGCTTTGCTCACTTGCTGATCTATATCTTCTCTTAGTCTGGGAGCTTGGGGGGATAGAGACTGAGTTTTTTGACTGTTATTGCCGATGCCTAGAACAGTGCCTGGTGCATCCTGAGCCCCACATAAAGATCACTTGTGCGAGTAAGTACATCTGATGGCAGATAGGCTGTGGATCTTTGAGGAAAGCAGTTTAGCTCATTATCTTGACAACGTGATTTTTGCAGACCAGAAGCTAGCTAGCTAGCTGTTTTTTCCCTCCCCTCCTCTCTCCCCTCTGCTTCTCTTTCTTTTCTCTATCTCTCTCTCCCCCCTTCCTTTCCTTTCCTTTCCTTTTCCCTCTCTCCCTCCCTCTCTCTCTCCCTCTCTCCCTCCCTCCCTTTCCCTCCCTCCCTCCCTTTCTCTCTCCCTCCTTCCTCCCTCCCTCTCCCTCTCTCCCTCCTTCCTCCCTCCCTCTCCCTCTCTCCCTCCCTCCCTCTCCCTCCTTCCTCCCTCCCTCCCTCCCTCCCTTCTTTCCTTCCTTCCTTCCTTCCATCCATCCATCCATGTTTTAATCTACATGATTGAAATTTTCATATGACTGACTTCCAGATGAATGGGATGTTACTGTAATTTGTAACAACACCTTTTCATATTTATGTCAGATTTAAGCACTGGGAAATTCTTCTCTGGACCCAGATCTTTGCTTACCATCCAGATATTTTAGAACATTTTTTTTTCTTCTGTTCTATACCTGCTATGTCATGTATTTAAGTAAGAATTCAGTATCCATCTCTTCTTCAAGAAGTGTTTTAACCGTGAATCATTCCATTTTGACTATCATTTTCTTATGAAACATTCTTAAGTTTGTGATACACACAGTTATGTCCAGTGACAGTCATTCTTGCTTTCCTTTTTATATAATAAAATTTTAGAAGCTGGCAGTACATCTATCTTTTGGTATTTCTGTGGCGCTGGTAATACTTTAAACCTTTATTGGGTTAAGTGGAAACTGGATTTTTACAGGAATCAGTCGAAAACTAACCTATATTAAATCATGATTTCTTATGAATATGTAAGATACAGTTGCAAAATGGACTTAGGGATTATAAGTCTCTTTAAGTGGAAACTATTTCTTTTTGAATGCACATGTTTTTCTTTGGTTTTACATCCTTGCTTTTACACGGTCTGAACACGTCTGGGACCCTTTTGGGGGGAGTTGTTCGTTTTTTTCTTCATGCACTTGGGCTATTAGTGCTCTCAAAAGAGAAATTCTTTACATAGCTACCAACTTCCATATTTTTGCCAACTCATGGAATAAGGAGAATCCTTTGTTACTCCTTTAGAATACACATCCCATTGCATGTATCTTTATTTGTGGACATTTACAACATTATTGAAGTCCTTGTAGGTCAGGTGGCAGTCATCTGTAAACTCTGTTCTTTGATATGAGTTGTTCTGGTGAATTGAATATCCTGATTAATGAAGTTACCATTTATACCATACGTGGATCATCAGGTTTAAAAAAATACAGTACAGCATCACTAGGTCTCTCCTTTCTTTTAATTCCTACATTATGACCCTTATATTTTCTGGTCCCTCAGCACTGAGTTCAGTAGCTTATTCAAAGTATGCCCTACCTTACATTCATTAAGTGGATGTGCTTCTGATGATCCTCTGTGATGATTCAGAGAGTAGTATGGGTTCTAAAATTATGAATACCAATTATCATTATATCATAAAAGCTTGGAACTGAGGGTTAATGGAGAATTTCTGTACATTAGCTGACTCTCTGATCACTTTCCTTTTTTTTTTCTGAATTAGTTGAAATTATTCTGGTTCGTATGCAAACTCAAATAATACTGCACTAGAAATCCGATTTGTTCTAGGGGGTTTTTTCTTTCTTTCTTTCTTTGTTTCCATGTCCCTGTACCATTCCCAGCCCTGTCCTTGAAGGTTCTGTCTGCTGCCCATTTTTCAAGCCGGGTCAGTGGCTAAGCTCATCTCCTCAGGTCCCTACATCAGCGTTGTTTCCTGTTTCCTCTGACATGTAAATGTATATATCCCTTCCAAACAGTAGTAACATGTTGAATTCCTGTAATTCACACCAGAAGCTTTCTCTTCTGTAGGAAGTGCTTTAATTAGAGGATCTCTGTACCCTAAGTTTTGTCAAATGCATCTTCCTTTAAAGCAGCTTTTGTGAACTTCATTAAATCAGAGTTAGGGAAGATGTGGTCTCTGATCTTGGACTTTGCTGAACTGCTGATTGACTTGATGTGCTTCTTGGCGTTTTCTCTGGAATGCTGAGTGTGTTGGAGGATTCTGTCATCTGTCTTGTTTAGTGCACTGTCGATAGGTTACCGGTCGTTACTCAGAAAGGAAATTGTCCTCTCTGTTCCACGTGTCTGAATCTTAACTGCAGGTCTGTTAGAAGTCAAGTACGTGCATTTCTGAATTCAGTCTATTAATTCCTGCCCTCTGAGTACATATTTCAGGAGTATGGAAGACTATGTGGGCATGGTGGTAGATGTAAACTGTGGCTATATTCATATGAATATATATTCCAAGCACTGATATAAAATTGACAGTAGAGTTTTTAAAAAGCTCCAACTGTAGGTACTGACAGTAGTTTAAAACTCCTACTGTGTTCTGGTTGGTCTCCCCAGATGGGAGACTTGTGATTGGGATACTGTTGCCAAATTGCTGTTGCTTCAGACAGCTTTATTTTTATACAAGTTGCTTTAAAAATATTTTAAAATATATACACTCTCAAACATCAAAAGCACATTTGGACTCTTTTTTTTTTTCAAAAAGAAAATAAATTTAATGGATGCCCAAATATCTGAAGACTAACATGTTTGCCAGGATTGTGATAATGGCATTTGGACAGTGGAGGAGTTTCAGGGTGGTTGCAAATATTAAACAAGCTTCAGTCCTCTACGTGATGAAATGGGAAGAGTATTGGACCGGGAGTTAGAAGACCTGGGTTCTGGTCTGGGCTCTGCTTGAGTCTCCCTCACTTCCTTTTCTTTTTTTTTTTTATTGTTTTTAATTGTTTTATTGAAGTTTAGTTGATTTACAGTTTTGTGTTAGTCTCAGGGTGTACAGCAGAGTGATTCGGTTACGTGTGTGTGTGTATATATTCTTTGTCAGATTCTTTTCCACGCTAGATTATTACCAGATACTGAATATAGTTCCCTGTGCTCTACAGTAGGTCCTTGTTGGTTATCTGTTTTATATATACTAGTGAGTATATTTCAATCCCAATCTCCCAATTTATCCCTACCCCCTTCCCCTTTGGTAACCATAAGTTTCTTTTCTATGTCTGTGGGTCCATTTCTGGTTTGTAGATAAGTTCATTTGTACGTTTTTCTCACTTCCTTTTCTTATGCACATGTTCTCACCTCTCACTGCTTCTATCTCCTTTGTGGTCCAAAGTAGCCAGACTTGAAGATATGAAATCTCCTGGCCACCCTTGATTTTAACGTGGATAGTAAGCAATAAGGCAATAAATGGGGCAATTGGACCTTATGTTATCAGACTGTGTAACCTCTAGGGAACAACAAACATTGAGGACAGAAGTCACAAGGAATTAGCCACTTATTCCAGTGTCTTCAAGATGCCAACTCTGAATGTTAAGAAATCAGCGTAATGGACTGATTTCTTTCAGGTGGGATATTGACTGTCATTGATACCAGGAGCAGAGAGCATGCATACAAATGCAGAGACGTGGGTGAAGGTCAGTAGCTTGCGGCCTTACAGCACCTGAGCAGGAGGTCATTTGGGTTCTCAGAATCACCTGTGCAAGGTTCTTTCCTTTGACAGAGCTGAAATTTTCCAATCTTGACCAGCATTCCCATTAATATGAGTCTTAGTAACAGTTTTAACTGGCCATCTATTTTAGTCATTATTTTTCTTGGTTAAGTCAGACCTGGGATATCATTCTACATAGAACAATCCAAATTAGTAAAAGGTACTTCCAAAAACATATGAGATTATCATATAAAGTGAAGTAAGTCAGACAGAGAAGGACAGACAGATATTATACGGTGTCACTTATATGTGGAATCTAAAAAAATGATACAAATGAAATAATCTCCAAAACAGAAAGAGACTCAGAGACACAACACAAATTTATGGTTACCAAAGGGGATAGCAGGTCGGGGCAGGGGATAAATTAGGAGTTTGGGATTAACATATACACACTACTATATATAAAATAGGTAAACATCAGGGGCCTACCGTATAGCACAGGGAACTATACTCAATATCTTGTAATAACCTATAATGGAAAAAATCTGAAAAAGTATATATATATATATAACTGAATCACTTTGCTGTACACTTGAAACTAGCACAACATTGTAAATTAACTATACTTCAATTAAAACAGAAGCAAAAAAAAAAAAGTGTTGCTGACCATATACTGAGTGCATGTTATATATTGTATTTCATTCAAAGGCATACATTTTAATCTCTCTGAATTTGAAGTGTTTATAATTGATGACATTTTCCAATTAAAATGGGCAAAACGTTTTCTTTTAGGGGAAAATAAGATACTGGTGCATCTTGCAGTCAATGATACCTAAGATTTGATGGATTATGGCATCAGTTCCCAACCTTTTTGGCATCAGGGACTGGTTTTGTAGGAGACAGTTTTTCCATGGACAGATGGACGTGGATGGCAGGGGGGTGGGGGGGTGGCGGGTGGGGGAGGGGGATGGGGATGGTTCAGGCGGTAATGTGAGCGATGGGGAGCGGCAGATGAAGCTTCGCTCACTTGCCCGCTGCTCACCTCCTGCTGTGCAGCCCGGTTCCTAACAGGCCACAGACTGGTGGGCTGGGGACCCCTGGATTATGGTATTAACCTTTATCACCAGCCATGATATCAGTCCCTTTATTCAAGCAATATTCATAATAAAGTAGAGACAGAAAACCTCCATTAATATGTTTGGGATGCTGGGCATGGAGGAATTTCGCTAAAAATAACCCTTTTACAAGTTGCAGTTGAGTGCTGAGTCGCTATCTGAGGTTGGTCCTCTGTAGTCCTTGTTTGCTTACTTTATTATCTACTAAAATGGTTTTTTAAAATGGAATGAGAAATCTCCAAGTAAATGGATTTTCCTTTTTGCAAATACACTTCTTTACAAGAAAATAGGTGTAAAGCACTTAGCCCAGAAACGGACACAGAATAAATGGCAACCATAAAGTGCCTTCTGGAAAAGAGCATTTTCTGGCTAAGTGCATAGATTTTGCATTTCCATATTTAGTCCTCTCTGAGGGTAGCCACCAGAGGCAATGAAGGGCCGAACTTCAGTGGATTAAGCCAGGGAAGAATCCATCTTATAAATGACTGGACCACTCTGATGGTGGAGATAACTAAGCTCTAAGGTATACATTATTTTTGAATTTTTCATTTTGAAACATTTTCAGACTCACAAGACAGTGGCAAAAACAGGTTTCCTGTATATCCTTCTTTCAGATTCCTCAAACTAACATTTTTAAGAAAAACAGTGCAATTATCAAAATCATGAAATTAGCCTTCATCCAATATTATTTTCTTCTTTTTAAAAAAATGTATTTATTTACTTTAACCATGTTTTTATTGAAGTATAGTTAATTTACAATGTTGTGCTACTTTCAGGTATACAGCAAGGTAATTTGGTTATACATACATGTATAAATATCTATACTTTTTCAGATACTTTTCCATTATAGATTATTACAAGATGTTGAATATAGTTCCCTGTGCTATATACAGTAGGTCCTTGTTTATTTTATAGATCCAATATCATTTTCTAATCCACAGTTTAGTGTATTTTTTCAATAAGGGGCCAAAGAATAAATATTTGTGGCTGTGTTGGCTATAAGGTCTCTGCAGCTACTACTCATCTTTTCCACTGGGCAAGAGCAGCCGTAGACGATACTTAAATGAATGGTAATGAACATGTTTCAAAAGGTTTAATCCTAACCTTTCACAAAAATTTGACAGTTTTCCCATGAATGACCTTTCTGTGATCCAGAGTCCAATCCCAGATCAGGTGTTGCATCTAATTATTGTATCTCTTGGTCGCCTTAATTTGGAATAGTTTCTCAATCTGTTTTTATATTTAGTGACCTCAAAACTAGCATACTGGCCAGTAATTTTGTAGTTTAGATGTCAATTTGGGCTTTTGTGGTATTTCTTCATGGTCATATTCGGATTGTACTTTTCTTTTTTTTTCGGCTGTGCCTCTCGGCTTGAAGGACCTTAGATCCCTAACCAGGGACTAAACCCGGGCCCCCTACAGTGGAAGAGCCGAGTCCTAACCACTGAACCACCAGGGAATTTCCAGATTATACCTTTTTTTTTTTAACATCTTTATTGGAGTATAATTGCCTTACAATGGTGTGTTAGTTTCTGCTTTATAACAAAGCGAATCAATTATACATATACATATATTCCCATATCTCTTCACTCTTGCGTCTCCCTCACTTCCACCCTCCCTGTCTCACCTCTTGAGGGGGTCACAAAACACCGAGCTGATCTCCCTGCGCTATGCGGATGCTTCCCACTAGCTATCTATTTTACATTTGGTAGTGTATATATGTCCATGCCACTCCCTCACTTTGTCCCGGCTTACCCTTCCCCCTCCCCATATCCTCAAGTCCATTCTCTAGTAGGTCTGCGTCTTTATTCACGTCTTGCCCCTAGGTTCTTCATGACAATTTTTTTTTTTTTTGATTCCATATATATGTGTTAGCATTCGGTATTTGCTTTTCTCTTTCTGACTTACTTCACTCTGTATGACAGACTGTAGGTCCATCCACCTCACTACAAATAACTCAATTTCGTTTCTTTTATGGCTGAGTAATATTCCGTTGTATATATGTGCCACATCTTCTTGATCCATTCATCTGTTGATGGACACTTAGGTTGCTTCCATGTCCTGGCTATTGTAAACAGAGCTGCAATGAACATTTTGGTACATGACTCTTTTTGAATTATGGTCTTCTCAGGGTATATGCCCAGTAGTGGGATTGCTGGGTCATATGGTAGTTCTATTTTTAGTTTTTTAAGGAACCTCCATACTGTTCTCCATAGTGGCTGTATCAATTTACATTCCCACCAACAGTGCAAGAGGGTTCCCTTTTCTCCACACCCTCTCCAGCATTTGTTGTTTGTAGATTTTCTGATGATGCCTATTCTAACTGGTGTGAGGTGATACCTCATTGTAGCTTCGATTTGCATTTCTCTAATAATTAGTGATGTTGAGCAGCTTTTCATGTGCTTCTTGGCCATCTGTGTGTCTTCTTTGGAGAAATGTCTATTTAGGTCTTCTGCCCATTTTTGGATTGGGTTGTTTGTTTCTTTAATATTGAGCTGCATGAGCTGTGTATATATTTTGGAGATTAATCCTTTGTCAGTTGCTTCATTTGCAAATATTTTCTCCCATTCTGAGGGTTGTCTTTTCGTCTTGTTTATGGTTTCCTTTGCTGTGCAAAAGCTTTTAAGTTTTATTAGGTCCCATTTGTTTATTTTTGTTTTTATTTCCATTGCTCTAGGAGGTGGGTCAAAAAGAATCTTGCTGTGATTTATGTCATAGAGTGTTCTGCCTATGTTTTCCTCTAGAGTTTGATAGTGTCTGTCCTTACATTTAGGTCTTTAATCCATTTTGAGTTTATTTTTGTGTATGGTGTTAGGGAGTGTTCTAATTTCATACTTTTCCATGTAGCAGTCCAGTTTTCCCAGCACCACTTGTTGAAGAGGCTTTCTCTACTGTATACTCTTGCCTCCTTTATTAAAGATAAGGTGACCATATATGTGTGGGTTTATCTCTGGGTTTTCTATCCTGTTCCACTGACCTATATTTCTGTTTTTGTGCCAGTACCATACTGTCTTGATTACTGTAGCTTTGTAGTATAGTCTGAAGTCAGGGAGCCTGATTCCTCCAGCTCCGTTTTTCTTTCTCAAGATTGCTTTTGCTATTCGGGGTCTTTTGTGTTTCCATACAAATTGTGAAATTTTTTGTTCTAGTTTTTTGAAAAATGCCATTGGTAATTTGATAGGAATTACACTGAATCTGTAGATTGCTTTGGGTAGTACAGTCATTTTCACAGTGTTGATGCTTACAATCCAAGAACATGGTATATCTCTCCATCTATTTGTGTCATCTTTAATTTCTTTCATCAGTGTCTTATAACTTTCTGCATACAGGTCTTTTGTCTCCTTAGGTAGGTTTATTCCTAGATATTTAATTCTTTTTGTTGCAATGGTAAATGGGAGTGTTTTCTTAATTTCAATTTCAGATTTTTCATCATTAGTATATAGGAGTGCAAGAGATTTCTGTGCATTAATTTTGTATCCTGCTACTTTACCAAATGCATTGATTAGCTCTAGTAGTTTTCTGGTAGCATCTTTAGGATTCTCTATGTATAGTATCATGTCATCTGCAGTGACAGCTTTACTTCTTCTTTTCCAAGTTGGATTCCTTTTTTTCTTTTTCTTCTCTGATTGCTGTGGCTAAAACTTCCAAAACAATGTTGAATAATAGTGGTGAGAGTGGGCAACCTTGTCTTGTTCCTGATCTTAGTGGAAATGGTGTCAGTTTTTCACCACTGAGAATGATGTTGGCTTTGGGTTTGTTATATATGGCCTTTATTATGTTGAGGTAAGTTCCCTCTGTGCCTACTTTCTGGAGGGTTTTTATCATAAATGAGTGTTGAATTTTGTCAGAAGCTTTCTCTGCATCTACTGAGATGATCATACGGTTTTTCTCCTTCAATTTGTTAATATGGTGTATCACATTGATTGATTTGCATATATTGGAGAATCCCTGCATTCCTGGGATAAACCCCACTTGATCATGGTGTATGATCCTTTTAATGTGCTGTTGGATTCTGTTTGCTAGTATTTTGTTGAGTATTTTTGCATCTATGTTCATTAGTGATATTGGCCTATAGTTTTCTTTTTTTGTGGCATCATTCTCTGGTTTTGGTAGCAGGGTGATGGTGGCCTCGTAGAATGTGTTTGGGAGTGTTCCTCCCTCTGCTATATTTTGGAAGAGTTTGAGAAGGATAAGTGTTAGCTCTTCTCTAAATGTTTGATAGAATTCGCCTGTGAAGCCATCTGGTCCTGGACTTTTGTTTGTTGGAAGATTTTTAATCACAGTTTCAGTTTCAGTGCTTGTGATTGGTCTGTTCATATTTTGTTTCTTCCTGGTTTAGTCTCAGAAGGTTGTGCATTTCTAAGAATTTGTCCATTTCTTCCAGGTTGTCCATTTTATTGGCATATAGTTGCTTGTAGTAATCTCTCATGATCCTTTGTATTTCTGCAGTGTCAGTTGTTACTTCTCCTTTTTCATTTCTAATTCTATTGATTTGAGTCTTCTCCCTTTTTTTCTTGATGAGTCTGGTTAATGGTTTATCAATTTTGTTTATCATCTCAAAGAAACAGCTTTTAATTTTATTGATATTGCTATTGTTTCCTTCATTTCTTTTTCATTTATTTCTCATCTGATCTTTATGATTTCTTTCCTTCTGCTAACTTTGGGGTTTTTTTGTTCTTCTTTCTCTAATTGATTTAGGTGTTACGTTAGGTTGTTTATTTGAGATGTTTCTTGAAGTAGGATTGTATTGCTATAAACTTCCCTTGTAGAACTGCTTTTGCTGCATCCCATAGGTTTTGGGTCATCGTGTTTTCATTGTCATGTTTCTAGGTATTTTTTGGTTTCCCCTTTGGTTTCTTCAGTGATCTCTTGGTTATTTAGTAGTATATTGTTTAGCCTCCATGTGTTTGTATTTTTTACAGATTTTTTTCTGTAATTGATATCTAGTCTCATAGTGTTGTGGTCGGGAAAGATACTTGATATGATTTCAATTTTCTTAAATTTACCAAGGCTTGATTTGTGACCCAAGACATGATCTATGCTGGAGAATGTTCCATGAGCACTTGAGAAGAAAGCGTATTCTGTTGTTTTTGGATGGAATGTCCTTTAAATATCAATTAAGTCCTTCTTGTTTAATGTATCATTTAAAGCTTGTGTTTCCTTATTTATTTTCATTTTGGATGATCTGTCCATTGGTGAAAGTGGGGTGTTGACGTCCCCTTCTATGATTGTGTTGCTGTTGATTTCCCCCTTTATGGCTGTTAGTATTGTCTTATGTATTGAGGTGCTCCTATGTTGGGTGCATAAATATTTACAATTGTTATATCTTCTTCTTGGATTGATCCCTTGATCATTATGTAGTGTCCTTCTTTGTCTCTTGTAATAGTCTTTGTTTTAACGTCTATTTTTTCTGTTATGAGAATTGCTACTCCAGCTTTGTTGATTTCCATTTGCATGGAATATCTTTTTCCATCCCCTCACTTTCCATCTGTACGTGTCCCTAGGACTTAAGTGGGTGTGTTGTAGACAGCATATATACAGGTCTTGTTTTTGTATCCATTTAGGCAGTGTATATCTTTTGGTTTGAGCCTTTAATCTGTTTACATTAAAGGTAATTATCAATATGTATGTTCCTATTACCATTTTCTTAGTTGTTCTGGGTTTGTTATTGTAGATCTTTTCCTTCTCTTGTGTTTCATGCCTAGAGAAGTTCCTTTAGCATTTGTTGTAAAGCTGGTTTGTTGGTGCTGAATTCTCTTAGCTTTTGCTTGTCTGTAAAGGTTTTAATTTCTCCATCAAATCTGTATGAAATCCTTGCTCGGTAGAGTAATCTTGGTTGTAGGTTTTTCCCTTTCGTCACTTTAAATATGTCCTGCCACTTCCTTCTGGCTTGCAGAGTTTCTGCTGAATGATCAGCTGTTAACCTTATGGGGATTCCCTTGTATGTTATTTGTTGTTTTTTCATTGCTGCTTTTAATATTTTTTCTTTGTAGTTAATTTTTGATAGTTTGACTAATATGTGTCTTGGCGTGTTTCTCTTTGGATTTATACTGTATGGGACTCTCTGTGCTTCCTGGACTTGATTAACTATTTCCTTTCCCATATTAGGGAAGTTTTCAAGTATAATCTCTTCAAATATTTTCTCAGTCCGTTTCTTTTTCTCTTCTTCTTCTGGGACCCCTATAATTTGCATGTTGGTGCATTTAATGTTGTCTCAGAGGTCTCTGAGACTGTCCTCAATTCTTTTTATTCTTTTTTCTTTATTCTGCTCTGCAGTAGTTATTTCCACTATTTTATCTTCCAGGTGACTTATTTGTTCTTCTACCTCAGTTATTCTGCTATTGATCCCTTCTACAGAATTTTTAATTTCATGTATTTTATTGTTCATCATGGTTTGTGTGCTCTTTAGTTCTTCTAGGTCCTTGTTAAACATTTCTTGTATTTTCTCCACTCTGTTTCCAGGATTTTGGATCATCTTTGTTATCAGTATTCTGAATTCATTTTCAGGTTGACTGCCTATTTCCTCTTCATTTTATAGGTCCAGTGGGCTTTTACCTTGCTCATTAATCTGCTGTGTGTTTCTGTGTCTTTTCATTTTGCTTAACTTACTGTGTTTGGGGTCTCCTTTTCTCACGCTGCAGGTTTGTAGTTCCCATTGTTTTTGGTTTCTGCCCCCAGTGGCTAAGGTTAGTTCAGTGGGTTGTGTAGGCTTCCTGATGGAGGGGACTAGTGCCTGTGTTCTGGTGGATGAGGCTGGATCTTGCCTTTCTGGTGGGAAGGTCCACGTCTGGTGGTGTGTTTTGGGGCATCTGTGGCCTTATTAGCATTTTAGGCAGCCTCTCTGCTAATGGATTGTGTTGTGTTCCTGTCTTGCTAGTTGGTTGGCATGGGGTGTCCTGCACTGTAGCTTGCTGGTCGCTGAGTGGATCTGGGAATTGGCATTGTGATGGAGATCTCTGGGAGATTTTCGCCATTTGATATTACGTGGAGCTGGGAGGTCTCTTGTTGACCAGTGTCGTGAACTTGGCTCTCCCACCTCAGAGGCATAGCCCTGACACCTGGCTGGAGCACCAAGAGCCTGTCATCCATATGGCTCAGAATAAAATGGAGAAAAGAAAGAAAGAGAAAGAGAGAGAGAGAGAGAGGGAGGGAAAAAGAAAGAAAAGAAGATAAAAGTTATTAGAATAAAAATAATTATTTAAAAATATAAGTTATTAAAAAATAAAAAAGAAAGATAGAAGAGAGCACCCAAACCAAAAAACAAATCCACCAATGATAACAAGTGCTAAAAAGTATACTAAAAAAAAAAAAAAAGAAAAGAAAAACGGACAGATGGAACCCTAGGACACATGATAAAAGCAGAGCTATACAGACAAAATCTCACACAGAAGCATACACATACATGCTCACAAAAAGAGAAAAAGGGAAAAAAAAAATATATATATATCATTGCTCCCAAAATCCACCTCTTCAATTTGGGATGATTCTTTGTCTATTCAGGTATTCCACAGATGCAGGGCACATCACATTGATTGTGGAGCTTTAATCCGCTGCTCCTGAGGATGCTGGGAGAAATTTCCCTTTCTCTTCTTTGTTCACACAGCTCCAGGGGTTCAGCTTTGGATTTGGCCCGCCTCTGCATGTAGGTCGCCTGAAGGCATGTTTTCTTCGCTCAGACAGGATGGGGTTAAAGGAGCAGCTGATTCGGGGGCTCTGGCTCACTCAGGCCGGGGGAAGGGAGGGTTACGGAGTGAGGGGCGAGCCTGCGGCGGCAGAGGCCAGCGTGACGTTGCACCAGCCTGAGGTGCGCCGTGTGTTCTCCCGGGGAAGCCGTGTCTGGATCACGGAGCCCTGGCAGTGGCGGGCTGCACAGGCTCCCAGGAGGGGAGGCGTGGATGGTGACCTGTGCTGGCACACAGGCTTCTTGGTGGCGGCAGCAGCAGCCTTAGCGTCCCACGCCTGTCTCTGGTGTCCACGCTGATAGCCGTGGCTCGCGCCTGTCTCTGGAGCTCCTTTAAGTGCCGCTCTGAATCCCCTCTCCTTGTGCACCAGGAAACAAAGAGGGAAGAAAAAGTGTCTTGCCTCTTAGGCAGCTCCAGACTTTTCCCCGGACTCCCTCCGGCTAGCCGTGGCTCACTAACCCTTTCAGGCTGTGTTCATGCCGCCAACCCCAGTCCTCTCGCTGTGCTCCGACCGAAGCCCGAGCCTCAGCTCCCAGCCCCGCCCGCCCCGGCGGCCGAGCAGACAAGCCTCTCGTGCTGGTGAGTGCTGGTCGGCACCGGTCCTCTGTGCGGGAATCTCTCCGCTTTGCCCTCCACACCCCTGTGGTTGCGCTCTCCTCCGCGGCTCCGAAGCTCACCCCCTCCGCCACCTGCAGTCTCCGCCCACGAAGGGGCTTCTGTGTGGAAACCTTTCCTCCCTTACATCTCCCTCTGGTGCAGGTCCCGTCCCTCTTCTTTTGTCCCTTTTTTTTTTTTCCCCCTACCCAGCTATGTGGGGTGTTCCTTGCCTTTTGGGAGGTCTGATGTCTTACGCCAGCATTCAGTAGGTGTTCTGTAGGAGTTGTTCCACGTGTAGATGTATTTCTGATGCATTTGTGGGGAGGAAGGTGATCCCCGTGTCTTACTCTTCCGCCATCTTGAAGCTCCTGCTCTGTACCTTTTTTAAGAGCAACACAGAGATGATATTGTGACCTTCTCTGTGCGTTATGTCAGGAGGCATGTTATATCTATTTTTCCCATTATTGGTGATGCTAACATGGGTCATTTGGTTATTAGCATGCTATCTGCCACATTTTTCCCCTTTAAGGTTATTCTTCTTCCATCTGTTATTTAAATGTTACTATTTTTACCCTTGTAATTATCATACTTTGAGACTATATACTCATACTTTTGCCCATCAGTTTTAGTGTCATTAATGATTCTTTCCTTAACCAGTTAATAATCTGTTGTGTGCCATATGGTGACTTTTTAGTTCCATTATTCCATCTACATTTATCGGTTAAAATTTTACAGTAAAGATTTGCTTTTCCCTTATTCCTTATTTGTTTGTTTGTTTATATTAATATGAGCTCATGGATTCTTATTTTATACTTTGGGCTAAGTTCCATTGCTGTCATGATTTATGTTGGTTTTCAAAACTATCCCAAGTTTGGCTTCTCGGAGGCCCCTGAAGTTAGTTGTGTATCGTTTTGAATGTCCCTGTCATTTCTTTAAGTGCTTTCTTATATTATGTCACCCCAAGATGTTCCTGGCTCATCTTGTGCTTTGCTTGTCCCAGTCCTGGAATCAGGACACTTTGTCACAGAGTTCTGGTTCCTTTTATTAAAGAATAATCTTCAGAAACCGTGATCAAAAGAGTTAGGCATTGTATTGTCCTGGAGGGTCATTGGCTCCAAGCCCTCTCAGTGAACAGAGCAGGACAATGTATGCACAAAGTGTACACACACACACAAACGCACATTTGTATCTATGTATCTGTGTATATTAAAATCGGAGAGTATACTAATGCCTCTAGTATCAATCCAACATGACAGAATTAAACCTTTCCCTATTCCTTATTTTGTAACAATCTTCTTTTCCAGTGAGAAAGCTGGCTCTCACTATCCATGATATATTTAATTTTTTGTTCAATCCTAGAATAACACAAGGTACGTTTGAAATTGCTAACCTATACCCCTGTGAAAACAAACCTCTTATTTTTGTGCAATTCTTTGGCTTAAAAAAAAATTATTGGAAATTCCTTGGTGGTCCAGTGGTTTGGACTCAGTGCTTTCACTGCCAAGGGCATGGGTTCAATCCCTGGTTGGGGGACTAAGGTCCCACAAGCCATGTGACGTGGCCAAAAAAAAAATTTAGTGAAGTACAGTTGATTTACAATGTTGTGTTTACTTTCTGCTGTACAGCAAAGTGACTCAGTTATACATATATATTCTCTTTCATACTCTTTTCCATTATGGTTTATCACAGGATATTGATTATATTTCCCTGTGCTGTACAGTAGGACCTTGTTTATCCATTCTGTATATAATAGTTTGCATCTGCTTTCCCCAAACTCCCAATTCACCCCTCCCCACCCCTCCTCCCACTTGGTAACCACAACTCTGTTCTCTATATCTGTGTGCCTGTTTTTGTTTCATAGGTAGGTTCATTTGCGTCGTATTTTAGATTCCACATATAAGTGATATCATATGGTATTTGTCTTTCGCCTTCTGACTTACTTCACTTAGTATGATAATCTCTAGGTCTATCCATGTTGCTGCAAATGGCATTATGTCATTGTTTTTAATGGCTGAGTACTATTCCTGTATAATATACAACATCTTCTTTATCCATTCATCCGTCGTTGGACGTTTAGGTTGTTTGCATGTCTAGGCAATTGTAAATAGCGCTGCTATGAACATTGCAGTGCATGTATCTTTTTGAGTTATAGTTTTGTCTGGGTATATGCCCAGGAGTAGGACTGCTGGATAACATGGCAACTCTATTGTTAGTTTTTTGAGGAATCTCCATACTGTTTTCCGTAGTAGCTTTTTGTGCAATTCCTTTTGTCTTGAGCCTTGGATTATATAGTCAATATATTAACTTCAAGGTTGCTTAGGTTATGCTTAAGTGTGGTTATGCTATTCATTTATTATAAAGTTAGTTTCATTTGTTAATGTCTGTCCACCATTCTCCCATATTTATTTTAGTTATTTGTTCTGTAATACAGGAAACATTGCCATAGTTCTGAAGTCAGAAGTGTATGAAAAGTTATGCTCAGAGAAATGTCCTTCCCCCGTCCCTTGCACCTCAATCCCATTTACTCATTTCTTTCCATTCTGTTCCCACTTATTATTCCTTTGGTGTAACTTAACTCATTAGTTCCTTGCATATCCTCATATCCTTCCTATGTTTCGTTGTATACAGTTGAGCAGATACATGGATATTTTTATACATTCTTCTATATCCAGCAATAGGAAATGCACATTTATGTATGTATATATGTATATATAGTTTTTTGTGTGTGCAGCATTGTTTGTAATTGCAAAATAATGGAAACAAGCTCCATGTGTACACAGAGGAGAGAGACAGAATTAACTGTTGTACATTGTACATGCACACAATGAAACGCTGTGTAACTGTAACAAAAATGAAGATGATCTCTATGAACTGATTTGGAGATAATTCTAAGATACACTGTTAACTGAAAAAAGAATACATAAGGAATAGCTTAAGAGTGGGCCCCAGCAGGAACCCCCTAGAGCACTTGTGTCTCCAACACAGTTCTTTCCCTACAACTTTTTGTACCCAAATTTTCCCCTTGGAGGATTCTCTCTTTAGCTTGTAGTTTTCATACAAAAAAAAAAAAAAAAAAAGCAAATGTGAGGGATGAAACGATGACACAGTAACACAGTTACCAGTCACTCACAGTTGAGGAGATAGAGGGTTTGAGAACTGCCTTGGTCAAAGATGGAAGGAAGGGGCTTCCCTGGTGGCGCAGTGGTTGAGAGTCCACCTGCTAGTGCAGGGGACACGGGTTCGTGCCCCGGTCTGGGAGGATCCCACATGCCGCGGAGCGGCTGGGCCCGTGAGCCATGGCGGCTGGGCCTGTGTGTCCGGAGCCTGTGCTCCGCAACGGGAGAGGCCACAACAGTGAGAGGCCCGTGTACCGCAGGAAAAAAAAAAAAAGATGGAAGGCAAAACTCCTGCAGGTACCAGGCATTGGAGAAATGGGGAATGGGATCCCTGGAGGGGAATAGAATCCCGGTAGTAAGTGTTGACAGTTTTTCTTTCTAGACGCCTGCTAGGTTTAGGCTTAGGCAGTGCTTTGCATGTACTCTACTGGGAAAAATAAGAGTTTAATGAACAAGTAACTGTGCAGATGCCCTAACCTGAAACTACTTTGTATTAATTAGGCAATGAAAGAACTGTCCTCAGTTGTTTGGGGAAGAAAATATAAACATAACAAAATGTAATTAAATCTCTAGCCATAATAAGCCACTGAAACAAAAATTGTATCATTTCACACTTTATTGACTACCGCCAAAACGTCATGATTTTAGGTAGAGTGGGGAAGAGAGAGAGGAAAGAAGAGGGGAATCTTATATGGGCTCCTAGGGCGCTTGACCAAAACGTACTCATGCTTGGAATTGAATCCCATTTTAATTAACGAATTGCATTTTTTTCCCTAAAGCAGGCAGACACCGTGGAGTGTGTAAGGATATGCATATTTGTATACAGTAGACCCTCCGTATCTGCAGGTTCCATGTCCATGGGTTCCTCATCTGTGGATACAGATGGCCAGCTGTATACTTTCTCACTCTTTTTTTTTTTTTTTTTTTTTTTTTTTTGCGGTACTCGGGTCTCTCACTGTTGCAGCCTCTCCTGTTGAGGAGCACAGGCTCCGGATGCACAGGCTCAGTGGCCATGGCTCACGGGCCTAGCCGCTCCGCGGCATGTGGGATCTTCCCGGACCGGGGCACGAATCCGTGTCCCCTGCATCGGCAGGCGGACTCTCAACCACTGCACCACCAGGGAAGCCCTATACGTTTCTCACTCTTTATTCCTCTTACCTTTGCCCCTTCTTTGATAGAGATGCTAATGAACTTCTTCCAGTTTTCCCTAATGTTCCACCTCCCTATAGGCTCATACACTTTACCTGTTTCCCTCCCCCCAGTACACACACAATCACCCTTATTTTGGCTAATTCTTCTCAGTCTTCAGCTCTCAGTTAGATGTCATTTCTCAGGTAATTTTTCCCTGACCATCCAGAATTGGTGAGTTTTTTCTTTTATGTATTATTTTGTCTGTGCTTCTAGAAATCTTACTGATTTACTTACATAAGTCTTCATTTACCCTTCCTCTAAGGTCTTTGAATAATAAGGCTAGTCTGTCATCGACCTCTGATTACATCCGCCTAGAGCGGTATTTACCACCCATGACATATTTACTAAGTGAATGGATCCATCCGTGGTCCAGCAATCCAGGATGCGAGGTAATGTAAAACCTGGGTCCTCCTCCCCCTGAGTCGTTTAGAGGCTATAAATATAATTGGAAGTGTATTGAAAAACAGTTAATAAAAGACAACAGGGTTATTAAAGCGTGATTACCATCATTTAAGACATAGTACATATTCTACTTTATCTCTTGATAGACAGCTTCATAAAAAGCCTCATCACCTAAGATGAATGGAAATTATTTTCTTAGCTCATGTCATAATAGAGATCATCAGCCTGGTGCAGTCTTCTTTTGCACAACTCCAAGTGGGATATAATAAAATAATGTGAAATGTGGAGCTATTTGACATGCCTGTAGTGGTTATAATTTAGTTAGCAGAAGTAACAACAGGGTGCAGATCTATTGACTTAATGGTACTAGTAATTTTTTTATTGTAGAACTTCTTAGAGCCTGTCATATATTGCTCTTCACTGTGAATCTTGCAGAGGCTATATTATACAGCATTTCCAAAATGATTATGGAGTAGTTTTTCTTTCTCCCCATAAATGAACATGTTCTAGAATTAGTGATTATTGGGACTTCCCTGGCGGTCCAGTGCTTAAGACTCCATGCTCTCAGTGCAGGGGGTACAGGTTGGATCCCTGTTTGGGGAACTAAGATCCCACATGCTGCATGGCACAGCCAAAAAAAAAAAATGGAATTAGTGATTATTACTATCTGTCTATCTATCGTCTGTCAACTAATCATCCATCTACCCACCTACCTACCTATTGAGAGAATGATTATTGAATTCTTACCTCTTCCTCTCTCTCCCCCTGCTTTTATGCCATTCCACAATTCCGTTCTGCCATTATACTTTTTTTGTTTGTTTTTCTAACTTCTCATTTCTTCCCTATATAGAAAAAGAAATATTTCAGATACACCCCACTTTCACTACAGCAGGAACCTCGCCCTCCCCAGCTGATAACCTGATTATAAATAAATCATGTTGGGGGTCCATGTGTGTGGGAATATGCCCCTACACTTTCCCAGAGGGGAGAAACATTCATAATTATTAGGAACATAATAGAACTAATGAATATGCATATCTCAACTATAAACTCTAAAATACTCCAGTTCTGATTCTATAAAAGAGCAAATAGAAAAATAGTGAAGTCAAAAATGAAAGCAAAAAATATGACATTAGTCAGAGATATCCATAAAACAAAATAGGCAAGAAGTGTGAATGAATTTATACTGGCGGTACTTTGGGCTGCGGAAGCCTTGAAGTTTGCTCTCACGGGCTTGTCCGAGCAAATGAACCAAAGCTGTTAATCATTGTGTTGTGCGGCGTGCGGTTTGGGACAGAACATAAAGATTGGTGGTTCATGGGTCATTTACAGTCATTTCCCTCAGTATGTGCACACGGCCTTCCCTCCATGTGCACATACTGAGGGAAGACCATGCGAGGAAGCGGCAAGAAGGCAGCCTTCTGCAAACTAGGAAGAGAGCCCTCACCAGCACTTGACTGTGCTGGTAACCTGGTCATAGAACAGACGTCTGGTCTCCAGATCTGTGAGAAAATAAATTTCTGTCGTTTCAGCCACCTGGCCCATGGTATTTTGTTACAGCAGCTAGAGCTGAGTGAGGCAGCATTATACAATATACTGTATAATATAGTATAAAAAGATCATATGTTTAAGGTATATCTTAGTCCTGCTTTAAACGTGTTTTATGTAATGATGTAGGGATATAAAGTTCAGAAAAGCAGTGTTGGCGATTAGCATGTAGTAATGACGAGACCCATCTCTCCCGTTGTCTCTTTCCCTAGAGGGTGAGGTCTTAAACGTCAAGAGTCATGTGTAATTCAGGATTCCCATGCTTTTTATCTTTGTGTTCTCAGCAGCTAGATAACACTGAGTGGGTGCAGAAGACGTGGTAAGTTGAGCGATACTTTGAATTATAGTTGACCCTTGGACATTGCTGGGGTTAGGGCCCCTGACCCCCATGCAGTCAAAAATCCATCTGTAACTCCACAGTCAGCCCTGTGTCCGAGCTTCCTCCGTATCTGCCTCTGTTCCGTATCCTTGGATTCAACCAACCATGGATTGTGTAGTAGTGTAGTATGTAGTATGTGTCAATACTTATTGAAAAAAGAAATCCATGTATAATTGGACCCATGCATTTCAAACCTGTATTGTTCAAGGGTCAGCTAGTTTTATCTAAATTAACAGTAGAATGGTATTCCCTAAATAGTAAGACTTTAGGGCCTTTGAAATAGAATTCAAGTATATACACACTTCAGGTGATAGCAGTTTTATAGTTAAGTGGAAAACCCTAATACGGGATATTTGTGAAGGGGGTTGGGCAGGTACTCTTGTTCCCTCGGATTTTTCTTGCCTCTGTCAGAGAAGGCTTTATCCACATTAAGGGTGTAAATTTAATTTCTCAAATGTTTCCATCTCTTGGCATGGTCAAGTAGTACTGAGAGTTTGTCTGGTTGGCTATGTCCATCCATAGGTATGTCCTGGAGAGCTTTTCTTTCTCTTCTGGTTTGTTTTCATTGTTTGCAAACAGCTCCCCTGGCAATAGGCATGATGGTTGCTGTGGGGTGGTATATAGACAATTCCAGTTTTTCCCTGTATGATTGTCTTCTTTATTTTCCCTCAGAATAGACTATAATGAGCAGACCTATGTCTCTGGAGCTTTTGTTTAGTAAAGATTTTATTCGACCTTGCTTATCATGCTTTCCCTGTATGTTCAATAATTATATTGTCAGTGGTATAAGGACACAGTTTCTGGGTGGCAATTTTCTATCTTTTTGCTTTACATTTGGAATCTCTCTCCTTCCTACTTTTTTGTTTCCCATTCTTAGGAGTATTCGAGGTATGTTTCCCTTTCTTCATTTTTCTTATAACTTGAGACCAATTTAATGATAAACTTTTAATCCAGAGTTTCTAAGAAGCTAACACACCTTCAGAGGGAGAAAACTTTTTCTAGTTAAATTGTATCTGTGGTCTTCCTAAAATGACCTAGCGAAATATGACTCTGTGATAATCTATAATGCAGTATAAATGCTGTGTATTAACCATGGCCATTCATATCCAAGGTGGGTTTTCAAATGGAAAATTAAAAACAAAAACCTTGGATTTCTGTCGTGACGTATGGCAATGCTAAGATAAAGAAAAAATATAGTTTGTAGTAACAGATGGATTCGAACCACACTTGGATCTGTTGAATACGTTTTAATATTTAATTTACAATGAATCTTTAATATAACATTTAACTAAGTGTTCTGTCACGTTCTTTTTAAATGTATGAAGCCTTTTCAATGTAATGGTGTCTAGAAAATTTCATAAGAATATTGAGTGTTTAAAATTAAAACTGTCTTTGAAGGAAAAAAAACAGTTTTTCCTGAGATTTTTTTTTTTTTTTTTTTTTTGCGGTACGCGGGCCTCTCACCGTTGTGGCCTCTCCCGTTGCGGAGCACAGGCTCTGGACGCGTAGGCCCAGCGGCCATGACCCACGAGCCCAGCCGCTCCGCCGCACGCGGGACCCCCCCGGACCAGGGCACGAACCCATGCCCCCTGCATCGGCAGGCAGACTCCCAACCACTGTGCCACCAGGGAAGCCCCTGAGATTTTTATAGTTCCCTTTTATTTGTGCTGTTTAGAATGTTGTATGTATTTTTTAACAGTCTGTCAGCCTCTTCTTTATTTTGTTTGTTGAAAAAAATGGAACCAAATAATGAAAGAAACTTTTAGCCAAGAAAATGAAACATACACGAAAGCCATGCTGAGGCATTGAATCCATTCTGTCTGTTGGTATGCAGCCAAATACCACAATATTTTTCTAACAGTACTAAAAACTATGGTGGTAGTATAATCATGGTTGCTGTCTCATGGAGATAATCTGAATAAATAAATCACTAAGTAAGTGGTAAAACAGCCTAGTCAATCACATCTAAAGAAACCCAAGGAAAAAGTCTGTGGAGTTACTTATAATGTAGTTGTTAAAACATTTCATACAAGGTTCATTTTTAATTTTTTTTCCAAAAGTGTATTAGACAGTAAAGATGAAAATGGTAGCAATTAAGATGTGTTCTGATTTATACCTCATGTTACTTTCCATTGGATTGTTACATCATGATCATGACTGTAACACCTTGGTCCCATTAATGTGGAAGAGAAGAATGTAAAGCTGTGTTCCAGGCCAATACTTATTAAACTGTTTCTTCCCTTGCATTTGATGATACTCTCTGTAGGGGCAAGTATTAGGTTGACATTATCTTTTTTAAAAAGTTTAGGAGATGTTAAAGACAAGCAGAGTTTATTGAAGATTATATTTGAAAGTCAAGCCTTTGTTTAGTAAACACCAGTTATAAGAGGGAATAACACTGATTGAAGGTCTATCCATTTCTGGTTTGGTGAGAGGAACTTGAATCTAGTTACAGAGTGCTGCCTTGATAGCTCTTGTCACTTCAGGCAAAGCAATTCTTTGTTTATTTACTTATTTATTTGGCTAGTTGCTCCGCGGCATGTGGGATCTTCCTGGACCAGGGATCAAACCCATGTCCCCTGCATTGGCAGGTGGATTCTTAACCACTGAACCACCAGAGAAGTCCCTGTCATCACTTCAGAAGACTCATACTGGAAAGAAAAATTGGTCCAGGTCATAATTCTTGAAGTCTGTATCTCTGGACATTTCTTATACATCCTTTTCTAATTTTAGGTCCTTGAGGTTTTTTTATTCATAGTTTTTTTGGCCTCACTGTGTATTATGGTGAGTATTTCTGAACAGTGTCCCATTAGGAAGTAGATGTTTAGATTTGAAGACAGTTTTATAACCCTTCCTCTTAGCTAGGACCTGTGGGCTTATGGTCCTTTCAAACAGAACAAACAAGGAGGAACAATGAACTGTTGCCTAACTGGGTGCTTTAGGAGGAGTCATGGTGACATAATGTCATCTACTCTTTGGATCCTTGATCTTAGGCTCTGATCTGAGTCTACTTCTTTCACTCTCCCCTCTTCCCAGACCATTTGATAATGACATGATAACATGTATTATTTAATTTGGTGAACCACTGGTTTTTTGGTCTTTGATACCGTGTTAATCTTGTACATTTTTAGGGGTTAATATACTTTTACAGGGAAGCAGATGGGCTTTTCTACCATAGCCATTGTTTGATATTTGAAGCTGAAAATTCCAAATGAAAAGGAATAAGCCCCTGAGTTCATAATGGGTCAGACGAGCTGAGTGTATTCATTCCCCCATCCCACTCATCTTTCCTTTAGTTGAATAGTCTCTTTCACCACCCCAGTGAGTGCCAAAGGATGTTTAGTCCCAGAGCCCATGGTTTGCTTTATTTTATGTGCCAGGTAAACAGAATCTCAGTTCTCTCTGCCTGGTCCACTCCCTTTCTCTCACATTGGCTAACTTAGATATCCTTCCAGAAGGATATCCTTTCCTTTTGTATTTCTTCAGTGGCTTCATATGTAACAAAGAATAATTTCACTAGTACCCAGCCTGTCCTGATTCTGAGGGACATCAAATGGCAGTGCTGCATCTCAGGACAGTTTTACTTTTTAAACAAGAGTACAAAGTGTCATGAATCGTGTGTTATTTGTGCCCCACTTTTTAGTGACATTACCGCACCATATGGTGCTACACTGAATGATTCCAAACATACTGGGAAATGTTACCTACTCCACAGTAGAATAGGCATTTCTTTAAAAAATACATGTAGCAATAAAGCCTGGACGGACATATTTATCCTTTTCCTGTCAGGCATATTCTTTTTTTTTTTAATATAAGTTTATTTATTTATTTATTTTTGGCTTTATTGGGTCTTCTTTGCTATGCACGGGCTTTCTCTAGTTGTGGCAAGCGGGGGCTACTCTTCGTTTTGGTGCGCGGGCTTCTCATTGCGGTGGCTTCTCTTGTTGCAGGGCACAGGCTCTAGAGTGCAGGCTCAGTAGTTGTGGTGCGCGGGCTTAGTTGCTCCATGGCATGTGGGATCTTCCCGGACCAGGGATCGAACGCGTGTCCCTTGTGTTGGCAGGCAGATTCTTAACCACTGGGCCACCAGGGGAGTCCCAGGCATATTCTTATAACATGGCTTTTATTTTCTAGTTAATAAGCATCCTATGCTGTGAAGCTGCATACTTGTCCTGCTTGCACTGGGCTATACACGTGAGCTGGTGAAGCTTTAATTCCTCTCTCTAGTGCAAGAAAGCCAACAGTTCATGCAGCCGAGGGGCCCACTGATAAGGCAGATGTGGTTGTTTTGAACGTACCCTGTCTTGAGAATGTATCAGCAGTACATTGAGGTTGGCTTATCCCAGGAGGGGTTTTGAGAGTTGAGAGAGAAGAGGCCAGAATCAACTATTGGCAGTTGTATATTATTTGAAAGTTTAAATCCCAGAGTTAACTCAGAATGCACGTGTCTAAACTCCTCTTCATTTTCTTGGATATCATTATAGGGAAAAAATTAACATGGATGAATACATCCGTACAGACCCATCTTTATCTCATTTGAGCACCAGGGTTCTGGAAATCAAACTGATTTTCCTTTCTTCGGCAGGCTTTATTTTCCAAAATGGGTTGGGAATTATTTTGTCTTAAGGGAAGGGATAAGGAAGTATGTGAATGATATAGATTTACAAAGCCGATTGTTTTTTTATACGATGGATTAGCTTCAAACAATACTATGAAATTTGCAGAGAAATCGTGTTTGTTTTTGGTGACATGCTCATCGTTTTATGTACATATTCGATGTGTACTGATGATGTTGCTTTTCACTCGGAGAAATTACCACCATGCCTCTACTTGGCTTTTAACATAAACCATTCCTTTGCTGTTTAACAGAAGAAGTAATTCACTTAAATGATAACAGAAGTATGTGTTTTACATAGAGTTTGTCTGATGTTCCGAGCCAGGTGTCCAAAGGGGATGATGTAATGTTAGGGGTTGAAAGTTGCATTGGTCAAAAGAAGTTGGAGGAAAGACATACAAGTGAGAATGATTTTGTGAAGGGTATTATACCCCCATTTCCAGTTGAAAACAGTCTTCTGAGGGGTTACAAGAAGGTAGTATACAGCTTAGAGAAGGCACAAAGCTTTTATGTATAAAGAAGGGACTAAGTATGGTAGAGCTAGGTTGGGCCTATAAAGAGACCAAACCAAAAGATGCTATTAAAAATTAGGGAATTCCCTGGCAGTCCAGTGGTTAAGACTCCGAGCTTCCACTGCAGGGCGTGTGGGTTCAGTCCATCCCTGGTCGGGGAACTAAGATTCTGTAAGCCGCGTGGCACTGCCAAAAAAAAATTTAGCAATCTTGGTCCCTCTCCACTTCCTTCCACCCACATTCACAGCCCTGGTGAACATCAGCAAACTCCCAAGGGCTTATTTGTTACTGTCTCAGAAGGGCACACTGAAGTCTCATCTCAGTTATACTTAATTTTCCTCCACCTTCTAACAGAGATTACAGACGTACCTCTGGGACATTGGTTCAGACCCTTTGTGAAGGAAGTGGAATTGGTGACAATTTCGGATAGTAGAATTTAAAAACACATTTTTATTGCTGTGCAATACATTGCAAATTAAATGCTCCCTGTTTTGTCTGAGATTCTTTGAGGCTCTGTTTTAATACGGAGGTAAGACGTGTTTTACTTAGCTTAGCAGATCACATTTTCGTGTAGAAATTAACCTAAGAAGAATGAGAAAATTTGTTTTACTCTAAGGAGCTAATTGTTCTTTTTATACCCTTTTTATTGTTTATTTTTGTAGTTGAGTTTTTGTTTTTTATCATGTGTAATATAAAGATGGAATTCAGCTAAGGATTCTACCTAAATTATTAGAGACTGTCATGAACAGTCGAAAGTAGTGAGGTTGTCTTATGGAGGAAATAGGTTAACTACAATCTAGAATGAAAAAATAATATTTATTGATACATCAGTCTATGCCATCTCTCCCACCTGGAAAGGTGAGGCGAATCAAAGCTCTGTAAGTTTACTTTCAGTGTAAGACTGTCCGCGGAGGAACCACAAAGTATTTAAAGTGAATGGTGTCTGTTGCCGACACTTTGTTAAAGGGACCACGATGATTAGTATGGGTCACTGAAGTATGCCTTACTAATGTTTCATACCTTGATAATTGCCACACTTGCTGGGTGCTGGTGAAGGAGAGGGATGAAGAAGAAAGTGTTTGTGATGAATTCCACTACAGAAATTAGAAAAGGTCAAGAAACCCTCCTCCCACAGTTGAGCTCTTATCTAAGAAAAAAGGCAACATGCACACACAAAATAAAAGTTACAGTTGAGACCACGCACGGTGATGGCAAACCAGTCCTCATACAATAACAGTAATAACAAATAAGATTAATGGTAGCGGCTTTACAATCTATATTTAATTTTAACTGTGGGAATTCCATTTGTTAGAACTCACCAACATTTTAGAGAAAGCAATAGAATAAAGAAAGGTCACTGAAAATTTTCTTCTCTAATCCAAACTATTGATTCAGCTGAATTTCATGGAGTCGGCAGTTCCTAAAGCTATAGAGAAATGGCTGGGTAATTGAATTTGTCCCATTTGTTAAATTGCATTTTTGAAAAGAGGAATTATATTTTTAATCCCTTGAGAGTAGGAGCCCAGGGTGGTATTTGAAATCCCAAATGCTGATTACTTTTAGATTCTCTTACAGTATGAAAATTCCAGGTGAAACCACCTCTTTATACCCTCCCACCTCCTGAAGCTCAGAAGAAATGTGGGACATTATCAGAAGTTCATTTGTGCCAACTAACGTCTGTGTCTCATTATGCTGAAAACGTTCTTGGATTGTGTAATTTTTTAATCACAAAAAATATGAGCACTTTCTGTCTTCAGTAAAATGGAAGTTACAAAAATGAATTAAAATGTGCTTGAGTGGAGCTGAAGTAGCATAAGCGAAGCGTACTGAGTACCACCTTCTTGGGGGACTCTGATTTGGTGTGATCCATGGCCGTGCACTTTCTCCTGGCACTAGGAAGCATGTAGATGCCAGTGATTGAGGTGAAGACGGGCACATGTGAATTTTAAGCCTCTCCTGAAAGCCCTCTGCTGAAAAGGCTTTGCATATCATAACTTCTGAGAATAGGCCAGAGAGAGTTTCTGCAGAATGAAGTATTAGGTGAAGAAAATGACCTTGGCCTGTGAGATGTCCTTTGCGAGACAGAACAAATGTAGGGCACAGTAGTAAGTGAGTAAGACGCAAGGGATGGTGGCTGGTGAGCTTCGTTGGGAACAATGTTGGACTAAGAAGCTCAAGTGTGTGAGGGAGCGTGGCTCTTTGGAGGGGAAGGAGGGAAGGCAGATGCTGTTTTGCAAGTTCATGCCATTGATACAAAGAGAGACAGCTGATGGAAATAGATGAGAAGACTCTTTTGGTTCTTCTTGAAAGTCACGATCCAGCCAGGTCATGGGGTCTATTCAAAGCCTTTTCTACACTGTGGTCCCAACCTGCTTCTACAGTATCCAGTTGCTCTCCAATGTATCTGTGCTCTATAACCAGCCACCCTCCTGCTCCACCTCTGTTCATAGTATTCCATCAGCCAGGAACAATCGCTCCCAGCCCACCATCACTGCCATACTTACCATCTTCTATGGGCAGTTAAAGCCATACTTTTCTCATAAAAGTGTCCCAACGGCCTCATAATGCTTGTCCTCTTTTCTACATGGCCTTTGGTAAACGGGGGTTGCCATCCATTGTGTCCTTACCTCTCCTTATATATTTATTTTATGTGCGTGTCATCTCCTCTGGCGAGATGTGAGGCTCTTCCGTAAAAGCATCACACGCTGTATCATTTGTCTTCTTCTCAGATCACATGCTGCCTGGTACTTTGTTGTCCAGCACATATTTTTTGTTCGGCCACACGGATCACTGCCAACCTTGATCACAATACTGCCATCCTTATCTGGGGCACAGGAGTCCTTTTAGGTTTGTAAGGGAGATGCTTTCTGGTAGAACCCTGCCCTGGCTCAGGTGTGGAGTGACTATTGTCCTGTGCTGGGGAGCACAGGTGTCCTATTTGCATTTGAAATCTTCCGCGAACAGCTTCCTGCGGAGCACAGCGGGAGCACGAGGGCAGCGAGTGAGTGGTGTGCCTCTGTGGCTCTCCTGGCTTTGGGGTCATTAAAGCAGAGTGTTGCTGTAATTGCAGCACAATGGGAAAGCTCCCCACGTCACCTTCCTGGCTGCTGACCCCAGCCTCCTGCTGGGCAGCCTCAAAACACATTAATAAACCTCTGTGGGACCACAGGGACAGCTGGAGTGCCTTTGATTCATGCCCTTGTTCCTCTGGTTTATCTGTGTTTACATTGAAAGGTGGTGATATTTACTAGCAGAGTCTCCAGGTGAGCCATGGGGGAGACATTCCATACCTGTGATCTCTGAGACACAGCGGGTCACTTTTCTGAAGGATTTAGCAAAAGGGTCACATCTGGCCTTTTCAAAAATGTGCTCTTCTTCTGAGCCTATCCATTTGCTCTGAGCTTACAGTTTTCCTGTGAGAGAAGTCGTCCATTTCTATTACATATACTTTGTGTTTTCCTTTTTATGCGGTGCATCCTTTATTTTCTCACCATATTACAAACGCTCCAGTGTCCTCAGGGCTCTTGCTGCCTCTGTGTCGTCCTCCCCAGAA
The DNA here is from genome assembly GCF_964165515.1 of Mesoplodon bidens. Lineage (NCBI taxonomy): Eukaryota > Metazoa > Chordata > Mammalia > Artiodactyla > Ziphiidae > Mesoplodon > Mesoplodon bidens. The sequence goes on along the minus strand of NC_138181.1, from coordinate 14,473,438 downwards.
CTGCCTGTGTAATACTTGGTGCCTAGTGATGAGGTGATTATGAATCACCTCCAGCAGCTGCCGTCTCCTCACTCACCCCCTGTTTATCTCTACGGCCAAACTTTTAGTGTTTTTTAAAAACTTAACTGTGAGGATAAACAGGCTGCCTTCCTAATCCTGTTCCCTGTCTCCTCGCCTGTGATGTCTCGTGACAGCCCTCTCCACAAGGGCGTGCACACGTGGTCCTTAAATACACCTCCTTAAATACAGATAGAATGACCTGTATGAATGCCATTTTCTGCCCAAACAGGGAATTTTACCTCGTGACTCATTTTTCACTTGGTCTCAACCGTCCAGGTCTCTTGTAGTATTTCCCTGAAGCATCCAGCCTCTTGCATGGCTTCTAGGCAGAGCAAAAGGACTTGAGGAAACTGGCACAGTTCTTCTTTTTTTTTTTTTTTTAACATCTTTATTGAAGTATAATTGCTTTACAATGGTGTGTTAGTTTCTGCTTTATAACAAAGTGAATCTGTTATACATATACATATATCCCCATATCTCTTCCCTCTTGCATCTCCCTCCCTTCCACCCTCCCTATCCCACCCCTCTAGGTGGTCACAAAGCACCGAGGTGATCTCCCTGTGCTATGCGCCTGCTTCCCACTAGCTATCTATTTTACGTTTGGTAGTGTATATATGTCCATGCCACTCTCTCACTTCGTCCCAGCTTACCCTTCCCCCTCCCCATATCCTCAAGTCTATTCTCTAGTAGGTCTGTGTCTTTATTCCCGTCTTGCCCCTGGGTTCTTCATGACCTTTTTTTTTTTTTTAGATTCCATATATATGTGTTAGCATATGGTATTTGTTTTTCTCTTTCTGACTTACTTTGCTCTGTATGACACACTCTAGGTCCATCCACCTCACTACAAATAACTCCATTTCGTTTCTTTTTATGGCTGAGTAATATTCCATTGTATATATGTACCACATCTTCTTTATCCATTCATCTGTCGATGGATACTTAGGTTGCTTCCATGTCCTGGCTATTGTAAATAGAGCTGCAATGCACATTGTGGTACATGACTCTTTTTGAATTATGGTTTTCTCAGGGTATATGCCCAGTAGTGGGATTGCTGAGCCGTATGGTAGTTCTATTTTTGGCACAGTTCTGAAGAGCAAGGCAAGCTTTGCATTTCCTGTCAGGCTGAAAAGGGTGGGAAACATCACATTGGAAGCAGAGGCTCCTGTACTTCAGAATCAATGGGCAGGCCCCGGGTGTGCTATTTGTCCCAGGTTCCCTGGCCTGCCGACCCCATGACCCAGGCTGTCTGAGGCTGACTCCTGCTCGTACCCTTGAACTCCAAGCCCCAGATAGTGTCGAAAGGTTTGTCCCCTCCAGTTTGCCCCATATCCAAACCCTGTCCTACCCTGTAAAGGTGCACATTCAGAGTCTCCTGCTAAAAGTGGGGAGCATCCTTCCCCAACCTCAGAGCCCAGCCCCTGTTTTTGGCTGCACCTGCCTGACCCCGGCCTGGTTTCTGGTTCCCAGTGCTCCTGGCAAGCCCTGTGACCACCCAGGACACGGTGCTTATACCATTAGTCCCTAAGTTTTTGTCACTTTATTTATTTATTTATTTATTTTATTTTACCGAAATATAGTTGATTTACAGTGTTGTGTTAATTTCCGCTGTACAGCAAAGTGATTCAGTTATACACACACACACACACACACACACAGATATATTCTTTTTCATATTCTTTCCCATTGTGGTGCATCGCAGGATATTGAATATAGTTCCCTGTGCTCTACAGTAGGACCTCCTTGTTTATCCCTGCTCTATATAATAGTTTGCACCTGCTAATCCCAGACTCCCAGTCCATCCCACCCCCATCTCCCCTGCCTCTTGGCAACCACAAGTCTGTTGCTAAGTCCCTAAGTTTTTGAACTCATTCTACTACATTGACTAGGAGTGATAGAGAGCGCTGAGAAGTCTGGGTATTTCTGTTCCACACCTGGAGTTTCAAGGTGCTGAGGATGATAGAGCCCTGTGGAAGGCAGGCTGAGGAATGGCTCAGGTGTAGCCTGGAATTGTAGCGCTGGGCTGGGGGCTTCCGACCGTGGTCCCAGTCAAATTGCCCTCCCATCATTGTGCTTCACTGACATTGCTGAAGAGCCAAAGGCCAAGTCCCTGATGGTGTCAGGTTGCAGGTGTGGAGGTGCTCTTTGGATCTAGGGGAGAGCCCTAGAAAAAAGGATAGAAGACATTTCTCTAGTCTTATTTTAGAGCTCCCTTCCATGTCAAGGAGAATAGATGTTTCTTTTGATTTCCTATATTGCTGATTGTGGAAATGGGAGTGATAACATTTGAGCTGTAGTCTCTTGAGCAGAGGAAAGGATAAAAGTCAGCTAATTCAGCCTGCTCATCTGACAGGAGATAACCGAAGCCTGTGGTGATTTACGTGTCTGCCAAGGTCACACAGCCGCTCGGTGAGGGCGCCTGACTGCCTCTCCAGTGGCCTTCCCATTGAGAGGGGCACTGCCCAGTTTGTTTAGCTCCAGTTCAGCTTATTTCCCACCAACCCCATGAAACAATCCACCTTCCTCTTTTCCCCTTTGTGCAAATGGCATCGCACCCATTCCTTAGGCCCCCAGGGTGGGGATCTTAACATCATTACCCTTTCTCTTTACACCATCCGTCACTAAGCCTGGTGGATTCCACCATCTCTGGATCTGATGTTATCTGTTCTGTTCCTTTCCTTCTCTTTGTATTCTTTGTACTTGGCACTTATATCTGCCTGACCCTTTCCCGCCATTTCTCCCAGTGGGTTTTCCTGACTTCCTGGGGGGCATCCTGCCCTAACATCTGTCTGTCAGATCCACCTCCGAATGCATGGCTGCAGTCCTATCTATCTTCTGCATCCCCTGCCATCTAAGTGTCCCTGGACTCTCTGTTGCCTTAGAGTCTCCATCTGAGATCCCAAGTTAGGGAAGCCAGCGACTTAATGAGGAGGAAACAAACACTGAGGCTCACCTTTACACAAAGGCTCTGTGAGGAGAGACGCAGGGAATATCGGGGCTTCATAAGGTGAAGGCTTCCTCTTCTAGTAGCCTGAACAATGTACACTTTGACATGTTATATACTTGTCTATATTTATATATACACACACACACATAAATATGTCTGAATATATTTGAATATATTATAATATGGGGGCTTCCCTGGTGGCGCAGTGGTTGAGAGTCCGCCTGCCGATGCAGGGGACACGGGTTCGTGCCCCAGTCCGGGAAGATCCCACATGCCGCGGAGCGGCTAGGCCCGTGAGCCATGGCCACTGAGCCCGCGCGTCCGGAGCCTGTGCTCCACAACGGGAGAGGCCACAACAGTGAGAGGCCCGTGTACCACAAAAAAAAAAAAAAAAAAAAAAAAAGTTTAAAAAATATAATATGGGGCACACGAACACTCCATCCTGTCTGAAAGAATGATGTTGCTTTCTAAGGCGTGATCTTTTATTTAGAGGAATGTTGAAAGCTTTTCGGGAGGAATACCACTGAAGGATTCCTTGGGTATGATTTTTTATTAATGTTGATTATAGTTTTTAATTATAATTTCATGCTTGTAAGAATCTGGCTTCCAGATTAGAAAGTTGAAAGGAAGGCTTATTTGAATTTGAGCTCATAAAGCATAGGAAGCAAAACGTTTACTGTAAAATTACAAATTAGATGAGGAAGGAAGCTTTGGGGTCTCCTGCAATTAGGAGTGACGCACACTGACAGTTACAGCAATATGTCAGTTCATCTGTGTTTGTTGTGTGGAAGCTGATAGTACGTACATATTTGTGTCAAAGTTCTTATCTTAAACCTATAGCGGTTTTCATGGCCATTTTAAAGAGAAATAAAAAAGCTCTGAAGATTATTGATTTGTCTAACATTATGTTTGCCATCCTCTTGCTCTAGACATTACCTTCTAATCAACCAAAAGATGTTCACACTGGATAATGAGTAGAAGGAAGGTATTGTGTTAAACTCTGTCGACAGAGACAAAGAGCTGTGTGTACGTGAAAAAAAATTCTGCCAGAGAAATTATTGATCTAGTTAAATAGAGTACCTTATAGGTATTCAAGTTAGTATGATAATCAGCATTAAAAATCAGCTTCCTGGGCTTCCCTGGTGGCGCAGTGGTTGAGAGTCCGCCTGCCGATGCAGGGGACACGGGTTCGTGCCCCGGTCTGGGAAGATCCCACAAGCCGCAGAGCAGCTGGGCCCGTGAGCCGTGGCCACTGAACCTGCGCGTCCGGAGCCTGTGCTCCGCAACGGGAGAGGCCACAACAGTGAGAGGCCCGCGTACCGCAAAAAAAAAAAAAAAAAAAAAATCAGCTTCCTAAATGTTCCAAGGGAGTGGAAGAGAAAACTTCTAGGAATTAGAATGAGATCTGTATGGATTGACTGGAGTGATCATGAAAGATTTTACGGAGCAAATGACACTTAAATTTTACGTTTAGAGTCCAAATAATTTATCTTGTTCTTTTTACCTCTGCCTGTTGCAGGACCCTGAATCCTAGGTGAATTATAACGGCAGACTTAGGAGCCGGGCCAGCTGTGCCAGCTCTGTTAACAGATGCCTCCCAGCTATTTGCCCCACACAAGCCCCTCACTCAGTGCTTCAGCTTTAGTGAGATCCTCACCTAATCACCAGCTCTGCTACCCTATCTTCCACCAGACTCAGCTCTGGGCCATTTGGATGTTTTTTAACTATTATTACTTAGAGTGAGTAATTTAATTCCAGAGATGATGATCTATATTCTTTTACGTTTCAGTAAGTCGTCATTAGAATGCTTAATCTCAGGCATCTTTTTTTTTCTCCAGTCTGAAGCACTGCCATGCGTTTAGATAGCGCTTATTAAAGTTTTAGCCCTGCCAAGCCACTACGATAACATGAAATACTGACGTTTTGCTCCTTTGATTTTAGCCTAAAGCCTTATCAGAAAGCATATAGTCACCCTGTGCTTTGCACACTCGCCTGGGCTTGATTTAACAGAACCGTGGCTTCCTTTTCATGCTTTCTTGTCGCAGATTTCTGCTGCTTTTGTTTTGTGCCGGAGTTTTCATTTCATATTAAATCTTTATTAACTTAAAAGGTGAGTGGATGTAGTTCAGGCACACCGGCAGGACCACCTGTTGGAAGGTCGGATGTGATATCAAAAATGAGTGTTGTAGCGCTTTGAAGGGATTCATTTGCCTTTGGGATTTTAATAGAACTTTGTAATTATGGATTATTTCAATGCAGATACTTTTTTTTTTTTTTTGCGGTATGCGGGCCTCTCACTGTTGTGGCCTCTCCCGTTGCGGAGCACAAGCTCCGGACGCGCAGGCTCAGCGGCCATGGCTCATGGGCCCAGCCGCTCCGCGGCATGTGGGATCTTCCCGGACCGGGGCACGAACCCGTGTCCCCTGCATCAGCAGGCGGACTCTCAGCCACTTCGCCACCAGGGAAGCCCCTGCAAATACATTTTTAAGTAACAAGTTCCTGCAAATCTTGACACCATACACCCAACATAAAGCAATCTCAAATAACCTTGAGGAGTTCTTCACAGCTCTGCAGAGGCTAAGATAAAATCTTAGTCAAGGTGAATTAAAAGGCATCTAGAAGCTTCGAATTTAAGGTTCTGTGTTTTCCCCTACAGGAAGTTGATGGCATTTTTTGATATGTAACTCAGGCCAGACAACTGTATTTCTTTTTTTTTTTTTTTTTTGCGGTACGCGGGCCTCTCACTGTTGTGGCCTCTCCCGTTGCGGAGCACAGGCTCCGGACGCGCAGGCTCAGCGGCCATGGCTCATGGGCCCAGCCGCTCCGCGGCATGTGGGATCTTCCCGGACCGGGGCACGAACCCGTGTCCCCTGCATCAGCAGGCGGACTCTCAGCCACTTCGCCACCAGGGAAGCCCCTGCAAATACATTTTTAAGTAACAAGTTCCTGCAAATCTTGACACCATACACCCAACATAAAGCAATCTCAAATAACCTTGAGGAGTTCTTCACAGCTCTGCAGAGGCTAAGATAAAATCTTAGTCAAGGTGAATTAAAAGGCATCTAGAAGCTTCGAATTTAAGGTTCTGTGTTTTCCCCTACAGGAAGTTGATGGCATTTTTTGATATGTAACTCAGGCCAGACAACTGTATTTCTTTTTTTTTTTTTTTTTGCGGTACGCGGGCCTCTCACTGTTGTGGCCTCTCCCGTTGCGGAGCACAGGCTCCGGACGCGCAGGCTCAGCGGCCATGGCTCATGGGCCCAGCCGCTCCGCGGCATGTGGGATCTTCCCGGACCGGGGCACGAACCCGTGTCCCCTGCATCAGCAGGCGGACTCTCAGCCACTTCGCCACCAGGGAAGCCCCTGCAAATACATTTTTAAGTAACAAGTTCCTGCAAATCTTGACACCATACACCCAACATAAAGCAATCTCAAATAACCTTGAGGAGTTCTTCACAGCTCTGCAGAGGCTAAGATAAAATCTTAGTCAAGGTGAATTAAAAGGCATCTAGAAGCTTCGAATTTAAGGTTCTGTGTTTTCCCCTACAGGAAGTTGATGGCATTTTTTGATATGTAACTCAGGCCAGACAACTGTATTTCTTTTTTTTTTTTTTTTTTGCGGTACGCGGGCCTCTCACTGTTGTGGCCTCTCCCGTTGCGGAGCACAGGCTCCGGACGCGCCGGCTCAGCGGCCATGGCTCACGGGACCAGCCGCTCTGCAGCATGTGGGATCTTCCCGGACCGGGGCACGAAACCGTGTCCCCCGCATCGGCAGGCGGACCCTCAACCACCGCGCCACCAGGGAAGCCCCCACACAACTGTATTTCTTATTCTCCTTTACATGTCTGTGATGTCCTTAAAGAGAAAAGAAAAGAACATTGGCGAGACTTTCAGAATTGTCTCAAGTCACTTCTTCTAAGAGAAGACAGCATTTGTTCGGGGTCCTTAGCTTACACAGTTATGAACAGAGATGCCCCTTTTTATTTTTTGATTTAAAAAAAGTAACGTTTCCTTTTGTTGATTTGGGATTTTACGGGATCTATTATTTACTTAAAAATATACCGTTTTTTATTCAACTTAGAGTTTACTGGCTAAAGTACTTTATCTTTTGTGTTGTCTTGAGACTTTAATATTTTATTGGTAATAAATTCTAAAAGATGAATGAGAATTGCAAAGGAGTTTTTTGCTTTGTAGATTTATAGTGATGGTGACTGGACTTGGTTCCCACTGCCACATCTCAGAAAGGACATTCACACCTGCCAGCTTCAACATTGCTTGTTTACAGAGCCCAGTATATTGGGGAGGTTGTCTGTGCCCCTGTGCTATGACTGTGACTGTGAAGCTTCTGTGAAAGTTTGTGTCTCACTTTTATATCCTTGATCATAATCACTCTCTTAGTTTATAGCTATTATAGACATTTTGTTAATACTTACATCATCTCCTTTTGACTGAAAGTGCCAGGAATTTTGTGCCATAAGACTGCACAGGCCCAGTAACTTCAGATTTGGATGGAACCTCGCTTAAAATTTTCCCCATTGGGAAGTCCAGAGAAGAACATGCATTTCGTGATGGTTTGATGGCCCCATATAATTTAAAGAACACTTTCATATCAATGATCAGATTTAAGCAATTCAGTAAGAGGGCAGTTTATTATCATAATGATTTTCTGGACAAGGACCTTCATCACAGTGACCTGACCAGCAGTTCACCCCCAGGAGAACCAGAGCCCAGGCTGGGACCCCCATGCCTTTTAACTTAGGACTAGTGTTGCTTTCACTAATCTGCGCCATTTCCTGCAACGCCTGTCACAAACAAGTGTTCCAGTTAAATGTCCTAGTTAAGGGTGGGGAAAATCTGTATACATATTATAGTAATTAGATATTGCCTTTGAAGAGCCTGCAGTCATATAGAGGGGATGAAAATTATAGGGCAGGTTGAGAAGTGCTATGAGAATTAGATAATTTTATACCCATTCCTTTGAGTTCATAGAGGGAGAACTGACGTATGTTACCTGAGAGGTTTCCGGGAGAAAAGACCTTTCCGTAGGAACTAAAGGATAGATAAGTAGGTAAAGGACATCTCAGGAAGGGGGGTGGTGTGGGCAAACGCATGGCGGCATGGAAGAGTGTAGCCTGTGGTTGATTGTAGGGAGAAGTAGAAACTGAGGCTGAACAGGTGGGATTTAAAAGAAATTATAGACTAAAGCTTAGCTTCCGGGTTATGACCTTGTTTTGTAGTTGAAATGTCCTTAATTTTTTTCGTTTTTTAATTTTTTATTTTTTACAGTAGCTCCTTGTTGGTTATCTGTCTTAAATATAGCAGTGTATACATGTCAGTCCCACATGTCCTGATTTTTTCATAAAGCTAAGTCCGTCAAATATACGTGTGTGCATGACAGCAAAAACACCCAACAACAAGAAAAAGGTTGTCTTAGAAAATTATGGGTGTGTTTATAAATTAGCTGTATTTCCCACAGTGTTTAGAATAGGCTGGGCACATAGAATAGGAATTCAGTGAATACTTGATTTGACACACGGGTGTACTGTCAGTGTAGAGGCATCTGCATGTGTACACTCAGACACACCTTGCTTGTGTCCCAGTCTCTCTCCTTCCTCGCCATTTAGCTTGGAAGCGTTTTGTATCTTTCAGGTCCATGCTGGCAGAATCAACTCTCTAAAAGCCCCTTCTGTTGTTAATGCCCATCTATTTGGTGGAATTTTGCTTTCCAACAAGTCTGCTTGTTCCTTAAGTGCTTTGGGACTGCCTAATGAAATGCAGGGCTCTTCATCAGAGTTACAGATGGTGGCAGTTACACAAACCCAAACTGGGACAAGGGGAAGAAAGAGGTGAGCCGTTGACCCACATTTATAGATCGTGCAATTAATTATCAGGTAAAAGTGGCACTTTATTTCTTTCTGATTTTTTAACTCAGGTGCGTGGAGATATTTGCGACCCCGAAGGAAGGTTTTTATCTACCTACCATAAATGTAGCCCTGGAGTTTGGTCTGACTGGAGTTTACATTTTTTTACGTCTGTGGGGTTGATAGTCTGACAGCAGCTAGACCAGTCTAGATGCCCCAGAAGGCACGGGACTTATCTTTGGAATCTGTGGGAGAGAACGGTCAATTACATGGGAGCCCTTTGGGAGAGGCACTGAAGCTGAGGTGGTGAAAAGAGCCATGTGTTGAAGACGCACCCCAAGTGGTACCTCCTGAGAAGGCCAGTGTAAGATCAGAGGAGACCTTGGGTAGCAGCCACGGCTCAGCACACTGTTTCCCTAGAGAAATTGGGTTTGCCAGTGCTGTGGAATCCTAGAAATTAAGATGGGAAAGGTCTGTGCAGTCTCCTTCACGCCTTCCCTGCCTGCCAGCCTAGGGAATTGCTCCTGACACTTGAGCCTCTAGTTCTTTGTCCAGTCCACTTTTAGACAATGTAAGTGATAAGGTATTGATCTTCCCTGGTTCTGAATTTCTTTTGATTTGCTCAAGCTGTCATTCTGCACACAAACTCTTGTAGCGCCTCGTTAAGATCCTTGCACCGCCTGAAACCTACATGCCACTTTCCCGCGGGGATGGTTACTCTCTTAGACAGGGTCACCCTAGTTGCTTTGTGCTCACACCCTTTTGTCTTCCTGTTCTCAACAAAGACAACAACAGTAGGTACCCTTTTCAGCTTTCTGTTCCATTGGTCTTATCTTACCCTTTTACCAATACTGCATTCTCTTGATTACTGTCCTTTTATAGTAAGTCTTGAAACTGGGCCGGGTGTGTCCTCCAGTTTTGTTCTTTTTCAGAATTGTTGACTATTTAGTGCCTTTGCCTTTCCATACAAATTTAAATTCAGTGTCAATATCGACAAAAAAAGTTGCTGGGATTGGGATTTTGTTGAATCAAATACAAAGTGATGGTCTTCTTTCCAGATGAAAATTTTTCTCATGTTTCACAAGAATTTCTGACATCTCTAACCATATGCAAGCAACAATTTTGTATTTGGTTGTAGTAGATGGCCTCAGTTTCCCCTTCTAACCATGATGCAATGATGTCTATAATTGGTTTATTTTATTAATTTAGTTCTCAGGCATGTCTGGTAGCATAGAACAATTGTTGTATGTACTCAGAGTTATAAAAGGGATTATTCTGTATTTGAAATGTCAGCATTCAGGCCTAATATGACGTTTTAAACTTCTTTCTCACTAGTTTTTCTTTTTTTAGCAAAAATTTCTAAGGGGAAAAAGAAGAAGAAAGTTAGCTATCACTGATGTTCAAGCCATTTAACCCAAACTCTCTAAGAGCATCATGTGTTCAAATTTAAAGATGGACTTTCCAATAGAAATTATTACAATTGTTAACTAAAAGCAGAAATAGGGTATATCTTTCTTTAGACACACACACACACACACACACACGATTTAAATAGGGAAATCACTCAGCTCTGAGAGCCAGTAAATTAATTGCTTGCCTTTCTAACCATAGGTCCTCATTGTATTTTAACTGGAAGATTGAGTGATTTCTTCTGTTAATTATTTTTTTTTTGTAAAAGGAGACAGTGCCATGAAAGGGAAATCGACGAAAAGCCTGAGGAGGGAAAAAAGTCACCTAGGTTATAGTTTTTAAAGAGCTCTCGCTGTATTTTTAACCAAACTCCGGCTGCATCGAATCTGTGACCTATGAAAAATTCTTTGGATTCCCCCATTTATCGTGTTTGAGCAGTAAAGAAAATATAATTGAAGAAATGGCATTGAAGAGTATCCTGGGTTATTTGTTATCAAAAGTGACACGCAGGAGGCTTTCCACATGAATTTAAACATAAGAAGTGGCTAAATCTGTGACTGTGGAGAAGGGACAATTTGAGTTTTTTTATTTTTGAAAGTTCTGGTAGAAGATGATATGGGCAGGGCTTACTTTTCCCCCCCCCCTTTAAAACTGAGACTCTTCTGAAGGAGATGATGAGGGGGAGTCACACTGACAATGAGAAGTCACTTCTAAAATGTGATTACTGTAATTTGCAAAATGATAGCAAGAAAGAACCCGCCCCTCCCCCATAGCGGCCGCATCAGCACCACCCGGGTACCTGTTAGAAATGCAAATTCTCAGGCCCTCCAGGTCTGTCTGACGCACAATGATGTATGAGAACCTCGGGCCTGAGCAGTTTTCAGAGATATGTCCCTTCTCTAGTCTCCTAATTACCTTCTTTGCCTGCTCAAAATGCTTGTATTTGGGACTTCGGTGGTGGCACAGTGGGTTGAGAATCCGCCTGCCATTGCAGGGGACACGGGTTCAAGCCCTGGTCCGGGAAGATCCCAGATGCCACGGAGCAAGTAAGTCCGTGCACCACAACAATTGAGCCTGTGCTCTAGAGCCCACGAGCCACAACTACTGAGCCCGCACGCCACAACTATGGAAACCCGCACACCTAGAGCCCGTGCTCTGCAATAAGAGAAGCCACCGCAATGAGAAACCCGCGCGCAGCAACGAAGAATAGCCCCTGCTTGCCACAACTAGAGAAAGACCGCACGCAGCAACTATGACCCAACAACGAAGACCCAATGCAGCCAAAAATAAATAAATAAATTTATTTAAAAAAAAAAGAGCTTCTATTTGCTAATGCGGCTAAGTTCTTCAATATTAAGTAAATAATTTCAGTAAATAAAAAACAGTAGAGAGAAAAGCAGAATTGAGATTCAGTGTGAGGACCCTGGAGCTGATTCTCTAGCTAGGCCACATGGTGGCTGTGCAAGCCTGGATAACTTCCTCAGCATCTCTGATCTTTAGTGTGTTCGTGGGCAGGATGAGGATGATGCAGTGATCATTAGATTATCCATCTCAGAAGAGTTTCTGAGTACATATATTTAGAGAGGGTGACTGGGACCTAGTCAGTATGCAATAAAAGTCAGCTATTATTTTCATTATGACTAACACTAAAAATAATTTTTGAAGGGGTGTTCTAGGTATTTGGGAATATGATAGTGTGTAAATGAATGCTACCTGAGTTCTTTTCTGAAAGCAGGCTGTGAAGGGATAAGTAGTTGGGAAGAGAAATAATACCAGATTTCCAAAAGAGTAGCACACAAAAGTATGAGGAAAGGGCCAAGAGTGAGTAAGGAATAATACTGACAAGGAAATTCTTAAGTCCTCTTCAGGAATCGGCTTTCTCTTAAGAGGGAGGAAGATTTGGAAATGGAAGCTAATTGACAGCTCTTTAACTTGTCTCTTTTTCCCTAAGATGCTGAGCACTGAATCTTCTGTCCGCCATACTTTGAGAAGGTTCGATGTGTTTCCTCATTTGCACAGCCTCAAAGGTTTATATCAATGTCCTACAGCCTTGGAAGAGTAGCCCAAATAAAAGGGTTGTAAGATCAAATAGGTCCCTGGCAAGTGCGTGGCGTGACTCTAGCGTTCTGATGGGAGTTAGTACTCATACCAATCTGTATGCATGCTTTCAGTGAATTCACTTCAACACAAACATTCTTCCTATGTGTAATCCCCATGCTCAGTGCTGTAGATACAAAGATACGTGAAAATTAGCCCATGCTATCAATATTCTAACATGTTGTTTTCTGCAGTGGCTGTTCTCTTTTGTTTGTTTGTCTGATTTTATGAATTGATAGTGACTGATTTGTTCCACAATGTGTTTGAATAAATTATCTTTGGTGGTAAAATTTGGGCATTGCTAAGAGAGTCAACATTTAGAAGTGAAAACACACTCTTACATTGAAAACCTCAGGGTTTCCCAGCTTAGTAAAAATGAGTATGTTGCTTTTCTTTTTTAACATCTTTATTAGAGTATAATTGCTTTACGTTGTTGTGTTAGTTGCTGCTGTATAACAAGGTGAATCAGCTATACATATACATAAATCCCCATATCCCCTGCCTCTTGCGTCTCCCTCCTACCCTCCCTATCCCACCCCTCTAGGTGGTCACAAAGCACGGAGCTGATATCGCTGTGCTATGCGCCTGCTTCCCACTAGCTATCTATTTTGCATCTGGTAGTGTATATATGTCCATGCCATTCTCTCACTTCGTCCCAGCTTCCCCTTCCCCCTCCCCTTGTCCTCAAGTCCATTCTCTACAGAATAACACACTTTTAAAAATAGATGTCAGCATCTCTTGGGGTGACTAGTGTGGTTCCTCTCACTGAATCCATTCATAGTTTATTTTGGTTGCTTTTTATGTTTTTTTCATGAACTTCAGAGTTGACAAGTAGACAGAGGAACATTTGGAGTGAGTGTGTGTGTGTGTGTGTGTGTGTGTGATTATTTCTTAACTGGGTGGAAATAAGATTCTTTAAACTTTTACCTGTGGTTTTCAACAGTAACGACGCATCAGAATCACCTGTGTGGAATTTTCTTTACAAATACAGAAACTTGGGGTCCATGATGGAGATTCTGACTTTGTAGCTCATGTTCTGCCATGGTGTCTAATAGCTAGGATTGAGTACCCCTGCCTTTTTTTTGATTCCTGTTACTTATGGCTTTTTCAAGCTGTAAGACAAAAGAACTAAGGCTTTGCTCTCAAATTTTAATGTGCATGCAAATCACCTGGGCATCTTGTTAGAATGGGGTAAGGCCTAGAGCTCTGCATTTCTAAGAAGTTGGAGGTGATGCAAATGCTGTAGGTTCTTGGCCCACATTTTTTTTTTTTTTTTTTTTTTTGCGGTACGCGGGCCTCTCACTGTTGTGGCCTCTCCCGTTACAGAACACAGGCTCCGGACGCGCAGCCTCAGCAGCCATGGCTCACGGGCCCAGCCGCTCCGCGGCATGTGGGATCTTCCCGGACCGGGGCACGAACCCGTGTCCCCTGCATCAGCAGGCAGACTCTCAACCACTGCGCCACCAGGGAAGCCCCTTGGCCCACATTTTGAGTAGAAAAGAACTGGATCAAGATTTGCACTGTGGATACCACACCATGACTGTAATTAGGAGACTCTGAGGCCCCTGTTTAACCTGCAAAAACCCCCGTGTTCTTCCCCTGCCTATTGTATAATAAACAGAAAGGAATATTATGACTTGCTAAATGAGTTGCCCTTTCTTCCTTTACAAGATGAAATATGTATATTACCAAGCCTGAAAACTACTTTGTGGTATTGAAAGTATTTTGCAACCACGGTTCACCTCCTTAATGTAATTCTAGAAGTTAATGTTCTGACTGATAAAAAAAAAATCAGTCTTATAGGGCGATATATAGAAACAATGAGAAGTTAAAGGAAATGAGAAAGAATATGTATGTGGCTGTCTAGATACAGTTATAATCATCATTGCCTGTTAAAGGAAGGTACTTAGTTGTTATACCTACCTGTTAAGAGCATTAACTTAAAGTAGGTTTGAAAAACTCACCATACATAGTAAATCCTCCATAAATAGTAGTTATTGCCAATATTACTATTGTTATGGCTAGCGCTATCATCAATGATGGCAGTGCTCATTTTTCATAAGATCCTTTTAAGAGAACTCTCTTGGTGTTGGGTATGATATAAGGAAAAAATAATTCCGAAGAGAAGAATTCTGAGAATCAGAATCTTTAAGGGATAGGATCAAAGTGAAATATATAAAACCTTAAAAAAAAAAAAGCAAAAGTGCCCTTTTTGTTAAGTAAACACGCAAAAGAAATATTTTTCCTGTTCTTTGATAACACTCTGGCACATTATTAATCTTAGCAAAGTCTCTCTAAATGTACTGATGCATGTATTCCATTTTCAAATATCTCATTAGTTCCTCCTTATTGATTAAATGGTCATATTTTCTAGGGAAAATCAAGTACCAACTGACAGATATAACTTGGATGTAATGGATGATAACTCTTTTTCATTGTCATCTGAACTAGTTAAACTAATGCATTAACCTCCTCTCCTTATTGTTATGAGAGAGTTTAAAAAAAAACACAAGAACAAAAACTAAATTCCATATGCAGAAACGCAATTGGCTTTTAGCCACAATGTCCAGCTGCTTTAAGGCATTTGATGAGTCTTTTTGTTTTGTGAGAAGTTGGAGCTTATATGGATTCAGTCTCTGTCCTTTCATCTGTCACTGGCAACCAGGCACAGACTGGAGGGAATTAAAGCTGGGAGGGTGGCATTAAGCATGTCATATGCCTTAGGCATAGTTGGAACCGTCTTGATAAAGACATTTTGGACGAAACTGGACCTCATTCTGTTGAGGTTCATTCAACCTTAATGTTGCAAAATACAAGGTTATGGAGGGGAGGAAAAAGCCATCTCATGTGCTCCCCCAGGTAGATTCACAGGAGTCTTCTCATCATTCCTCAGCTCCAGATCCATTCTATCCAACACAGGCCAACCAAATTATTCTTTGGAAATGGTCTTGTCCCAATATGAGAAACAAATACATCCAGAATTTGAGTGTATAGTTAAAAAAATACAACAACACACAAATGAAAAAATGTGATATTTAATCAATGTACATTTTCTTCTCTGGAATTCCATTGTTAAATTTCCCCTCTCAGCTTAGTAAGAGTCTAAAGTGTACTCTAGATCCACATGTCTTTGCCTTTACAGCCTTATAAAGACATTTCCAGGTATACCCATGAAAGAAATACCCCATCTGTGTGTATCCTTCTCCAAAATAGGAAAATCTGTTGATTAAGCAAAATAAGTTTTGTAGACTTATTGTAGTAAAGAAGAATACCTACTTGGGGAGTCACCTTGCAAGAGGAAGAAGATGATGGAGAATATTTGTAAGATAGAAGACCTAGTTAAGTGGGTGAGTTTGAGGTGGGTCTTGCAAGGTGAGGAACTGGTCAGGATTGGGCAGTTCTGGGTATATAAACTGGTCTGGAGGGCACAGTGAGATCAGGGTGTGAGTATTGGTGAACAAGTCTTGCTGTTGAGTCATGTATTTTACATGGTTTACAATCTTATTTTCCAGAAACAAAAACAAAAAAAGGATTTCCTTTTGCCTGGTTCCAGTATTCGTTACCACAGGAACTGGAGTATGTCATGGTTTCAGTTCTCAAACTTAATGATGGAGAAATGATATGTATTAGTGTCTTACTGCTGCTGTAACAAACTACCACAATCTTAGTGGCTTAAAAAAATACAGGTTTATTAGTTTACCATTCTGAAGGTGGGAATTCTAACATGGGTCTTACTAGGCTCAATTCATGGAATCAGAAGGGCTATATTTTCTTTCTGGAGGTTCTCCAGGGAGAATCTGCTTCATTGAACTTTCCAGCTTCTAGAGGTTGCCCACACACCTTCCCAAGTGGCCTCTTCCTCCATCTTCAGTCAGCAAAGTTTCATCTTTCTGACCCTTCTTCTCAAAGTTATTGATATATCTCCATCTTCCTCTTTAAGGACCATTCTGATTGCATTACATCCACTCAGATAATGCAAGAGCTTCCTCCTACTGCAAGGTCACATCTGCAAAGTCCCTTTTGCTATGAAAGGTGACATATTCCCTGGTTCTGAGGATTAGTATGAGGACATCTTGAGGAGTAGAGAGGCAACGTTATTTGGCCTACCACATGGGAGATAGATTCCACAGAAATTGGTAAACTGTGTCCTCTTGCAGCCTTTGGCTACCAGAGTTACCTCATGGTACAGATAATTCTTTAGTAATTCTTGAAACATTTATTTACATTCATAAAAAGCAAGAATTGTAGAGCTTCTCCTTGTAATAAGGTGGATGTCAATGAGATCTATTTGATAACATTTATATATTTTGTTCTTTAAAAAAAAGTTGTTTTTTTTTTTTTTTTGAGGAAACTACTATTCTTTGTATACTAGTTAGCTCCAACAGGGCACTTAAGGTGATTATATAAATATAATAAATATCGAATACCTATTCCTGCTTTTTATCCTCTGTAATCTAATGACTCCCTTGACACAATACTATTTCAGATAATCTTCAGTGAGGAATGACTTGCATTTAGCTTTTTATATCACACTGTCATATAAATCATTCTCAGCAATGCTTTACGTAAATTAGGAATCTTTTCTGTCACATTGCAAATAGTACTCACCAAATTAAAGACCTCTACAGTGTAGTCTTTGCATAATATGAAAAGCACCAATGAAATGCATGGATTTGAGTGCCTGACTTTAATTACTGAAAATGAAGAGCACCTGTGATTCAAGGGAGACATGCCCCCCCCTTTCATTACCATAGGGTCATGGATGCTATTCTCACCTCAAACCACCTCGTGACAATTTTGTGGCTCTGATGGGATGTATTTAAGGGAAGGGGAAAGAAATTGAATTACAACTGTCCAAAGAGGCATTTTTCTAGTTTTATAGAAGTTTTGCACCAGATGGGAATAATCCACTGTAGAACTTAAACAAAGTTGATCTCAGCTTTCAACTTTCATATGGCTAAAGGAATAAATATATATCTGGTTTAGGAATTTCTTTTCCTTCCCTCTTTTTCCTTCTCCTCCTCCCTTTCTTCTTGTTCTCCCTCCTCCATTTCTCCTTTCTTCTCTCTCTTTCTCATTTTTTTTCTCTTTTTCTTCTTCACCCTAGATGTTTAAGTGATGTAGGTATATTTTAAGCAAACCACCTGACCATTCTGTCATGGAACTAATGAGGTTTGTCACAGGACTAGTTCTCCCTATGCAGAAGAAAATTCTATGTATAAGAATATTTATTTTATGATTCTTTACATGATGAAAAATTGGACATTACCTAAATGCTCACCAAATAGAGTTAAGTTAAATAATTTATGAAAGCAGTGCAATGTAATCACTATATGCTGACATGGAAAATTATAGAACAGTAGAATCGGATTTGTGGTGGATTTATGTTTCTTCTCCTGGGAAATATTTACAGAGTTTGTACACTAACACAAACAGTTTGTCCACTAATGACAAGTGACTTCTGTGTATATACAGATTATTTGAAATAATATTCAAAAAACCATGTATCTCTATGCTGAGAAGAAGAATATGGAATGATATATTAAAAACTAAGAATAGTATTGAAGTAGTTTTGGGGGGTTTATTTCCTACTTTTTATACATCTGGATAACTTGAAATTTATGAACAGCATTTATTTTTACTGTCTAAAGAAGGAAATGAAAATTAAGGAGACTGGTGAATTTATGGTTTATAAGGTACACCTCAATAAAGCTGTTTAAAGCAAACAAAGGCGAAAAGTATGATGAGATCCTACACCAAAAAAAAAAAAAAAAAGAGAGACAAACTAATGCCAGCTTCTGTGTCATCCATAGAGTATGAACATTAAGGAAATAGAAGAATTTTTATGTGAGTATGAAGAGGTATTATTTCTCCCATTGCAAGAAATCTTGTCATTATAATTGTCAGGTCACTGTAGTAATGAGAAATGCACAGGGGCCAATCTTCATTTAGATCAAGGGTAATGTAAGTTGGGTAAGTATTCTTTCTGTATCTCCAGAATCTAGGTGAGAACCTGGCACTTGCCTCTAATGCATTATTTGGATGAATAGGTGGATGGAGAAATGGGAGTACCTCAGCCTACCCTCAGCTTTCTTTGGCAAAATATTCATTTGTGTTCCCTTTAAAGTGCTTTAGGTATTCATATTTATAAACAAAAAAAATCCCCCAAATATAGGGCTATTCTTCTTTCTTCATAGAACTACTGGGAAATTACATGGATAATATTTTTGAGTGCTTTGGGAACCTCAAATCAGAAGGGGGAGACCTTTTATTCAAAGCAGTGGTGGTCCAATGTGAAAATCTTACAGAACAGGGACTATTTCTATTTTTACTGCTTTCTGCTAATATCTAGCGCTCTCACTTGAATACTTGGACAGTTCATAATACTACTTAATTATGAAAATGCAGTAAATATTGTTTTTCCCTAAAGATATGGCTATCAGTAATAGAGGATTTAACCCAATAAAGTATTGGCATATGTGATAGAGTAAAAGACAGCATTCATTTGACCAGACTTTTCAAGATCATGTAAAAGAAAAAAGAAAAAGAAAAAAGAGGAAAAAAGAAAGGTGGCCAGGAGAGATTAGGTAGTCAAGGCTATAAGATAATTATCTTTTTTTAAACATCTTTATTGGAGTATAATTGCTTTATAATGGTGTGTTAGTTTCTGCTGTATAACAAAGTGAATCAGCTATATGTATACATATATTCCCATAACCCCTCCTTCTTGCATCTCCCTCCCACCCTCCCTGTCCCACCCCTCTAGGTGGACACAAAGCACTGAGCTCATCTCCCTGTGCTATGTGACTGCTTCCCACTAGCTATCTGTTGTACATTTAGTAATGTATATATGTCCATGCCAATCTGGGATAAACCCCACTTGATCATGGTGTATGATCCTTTTAATGTGCTGTTGCTTTCTGTTTGCTAGTATTTTGTTGAGGATTTTTGCATCTATGTTCATCAGTGATATTGCCCTGTAGTTTTCTTTGTCTGTGACATCTTTGTCTGGCTTTGGTATGAGGGTGATGGTGGCCTCGTAGAATGAATTTGGGAGTGTTCCTCCCTCTGCTATATTTTGGAAGAGTTTGAGATGGATAGGTGTTAGCTCTTCTCTAAATGTTTGATAGAATTCGCCTGTGAAGCCATCTGGTCCTGGGCTTTTGTTTATTGGAAGATTTGTAATCCCAGTTTCAATTTCAGTGCTTGTGATTGGTCTGTTTATATTTTCTATTTCTTCCTGGTTCAGTTTCAAAAGGTTGTGCTTTTCTAAGAATTTGTCCATTTCTTCCAGGTTGTCTATTTTATTGGCATATAGTTGCTTGTAGTAATCTCTCATGATCCTTTGTCTTTCTGCAATGTCAGTTATTACGTCTCCTGTTTCATTTCTAATTGTCTCCCTCTTTTTCTTGATGAGTCTGGCTAATGGTTTATCAATTTTGTTTATCTTCTCAAAGAACCAGCTTTTAGTTTGATTGATCTTTGCTATTGTTTCTTTCTCTTCATTTTCATTTATTTCTGACCTGATATTTATGATTTCTTTCCTTCTGCTAACTTTGGGGTCATTTTTTCTTCTTTCTCTAATTGCTTTAGGTGTAAGGTTAGGTTGTTTATTTGAGATGTTTCTTGTTTCTTGAAGTAGGATTGTATTGCTATAAACTTCCCACTTAGAACTGCTTTTGCTGCATCCCATAGGTTTTGGGTCATCGTCTTTTCATTGTCATTTGTTTCTAGGTATTTTTTGATTTCCTTTTTGATTTCTTCAGTGATCTCTTGGTTATTTAGTAGCGTATTGTTTAGCCTCCATGTGTTTGTATTTTTTACACAGTTCTTCCTGTAACTGATATCTAGTCTCATAGTGTTGTGGTTGGAAAGATACGTGATACGATTTCGATTTTCTTAAATTTACCAAGGCTTGATTTGTGACCCAAGATATGATCTATCCTGGAGAATGTTCCATGAGCACTTGAGAAGAAAGTGTATTCTGTTGTTTTTGGATGCAATGTCCTATAAATATCAATTAAGTCCATCTTTTTTAATGTATCATTTAAAGCTTGTGTTTCCTTATTTATTTTCATTTTGGTTGATCTGTCCATTGGTGAAAGTGGGGTGTTAAAGTCCCCTACTATGACTGTGTTACTGTCAATTTCCTCTTTTACGGCTGTTAGCATTTACCTTATATATTGAGGTGCTCCTATGTTGGGTGCATAAATATTTTCAATTGTTATATCTTCTTCTTGGATTGATCCCTTGATCATTATGTAGTGTCCTTCTTTGTCTCTTGGAATAGTCTTTTTTTTAAAAAATAAATTTATATATTTATTTTTGGCTGCGTTGGGTCTTTGTTGCTGTGCGCGGGCTTTTCTCTAGTTGTGTCGAGCGCAGGCTACTCTTCGTTGCACTGCTCTGGCTTCTCGTTGCGGTGGCTTCTCTTGTTGCAGAGCCTGCGACTCTAGGTGCGCGGGCTTCAGTAGTTGTGGCTCGCGGACTTAGTTGCTCCACGTAGTTGTGGTATGTGGGATCTTACCGGACCAGGGCTGGAACCTGTGTCCCCTGCATTGGCAGGCAGATTCTCAACCACTGCGCCACTAGGGAAGCCCTCTTGGAATAATCTTTATTTTAAAGTCTATTTTGTCTGATATGAGTATTGCTACTCTAGCTTTCTTTTGATTTCCATTTGCATGGAGTATCTTTTTCCATCCCCTCACTTTCAGTCTGTATGTGTCCCTGGGTCTTAAGTGGGTCTCTTGTAGACAGCATATATATGAGTCTTGTTTTTGTATCCATTCAGCCAGTCTATGTCTTTTGGTTGGAACATTTAATCCATTTACATTTAAGGTAATTATTGATATGTATGTTCCTATTACCATTTTCTTAATTGTTTTGGGTTTGTTATTGTAGGTGTTTTCCTTCTCTTGTGTTTCCTGCCTAGAGAAGTTCCTTTAGCATTTGTTGTAAAGCTGGTTTGGTGAGGCTGAATTCTCTTAGCTTTTGCTTGTCGGTAAAGATTTTCATTTCTCCATCGAATCTATATGAGATCCTTGCTGGATAGAGTAATCTTGGTTGTAGGTTTTTCCCTTTCATCACTTTAAATATGTCCTACCACTCCCTTCTGGCTTGCAGAGTTTCTGCAACCTTATGGGTATTCCCTTGTATGTTATTTGTTGCTTTTCCCTTGCTGCTTTTAATATATTTTCTTTGTAGTTAATTTTTGAGAGCTTGATTAACATGTGTCTTGGCATGTTTCTCCTTGGATTTATCCTGTATGAGACTCTCTGTGCATCCTGGACTTGATGGACTATTTCCTTTCCTATATTTGAGAAGTTTTCAACTATAATCTCTTCAAATATTTTCTCAGGTCTTTCTTTTTCTGGGACCCCTATAATTCGAATGTTGGTGCATTTAATGTTGCCCAAGATTTCTCTGAGACTGTCCTCAATTCTTTTCATTCTTTTTTCTTTATTCTGCTCTGCTGTAGTTATTTCCACTATTGTATCTTCCAGGTCACTTATCCGTTCTTATGCTTCAGTTATTCTGCTATTGATTCCTTCTAGAGAATTTTTCATTTTATTTATTATGTTATTCCTCATTGTTTGTTTGCTCTTTAGTTCTTCTAGGTTCTTATTAAATGTTTCTTGTATTTTCTCCATTCTATTTCTAAGATTTGGGATCATCTTTACTATCATTACTCTGAATTCTTTTTCACGTAGACTGCCTATTTCCTCTTCATTTGTTTGTTCTGGTGGGTTTTTACCTTGCTCCTTCAACTTCTGTGTATTTGTCTGTCTTCTCATTTTGCTTAACTTACTGTGTTTGGTGGTCTCCTTTTTGCAGGCTGCAGGTTCATAGTTCCCGTTGTTTTTGGTGTCTGCCCCCGGGGTGAGCTTGGTTCAGTGGGTTGTGTAGGCTTCCTGGTGGAGGGGACTGGTGCCTGTGTTCTGGTGAATGAATCTGGATCTTGCCTTTCTGGTGGGCAGGAGCGCGTCTGGTGGTGTGTTTTGAGGTGTTTGTGAACTTAGTAGGATTTTCGGCAGCCTCTCTGCTAATGGGTGGGGTTGTGTTCATGTCTTTCTAGTTATTTGGCATGGGGTGTCCAGCACTGTAGCTTGCTGGTCGTTGAGTGCAGCTGGTCTTAGCGTTGAGATGGAGATCTCTGGGAGAGCTTTCTCCGTGTGATATTATGAGGGGCTGGGAGGTCTCTGGTGGACCAGTGTACTGAACTCAGCTCTCCCATCTCAGAGGCTCAGGCCTGACGCCCGGCTGGAGCATGAAGACCCTGTCAGCCACACGGCTGCTAGTGTTGGAAGGTCTCCTGAGGAGGCGGGGAGTGGCAGTGGCTCACCACGGGGACGGGGACACTGGCATTGGAGGTTCTGGAAGTGCTCCTTGGAATGAGCCCTCTCGGTGTCTCAAGATAATTACTTTAAAGTTTTTGTGGATTCTCGTTTGCCTTTGTTGCTGGAATTGTTATTTCGTATTCAAAGAAAATTTTCTGTGAAGAATATATTTTTAGACTTGATCCTAGAGAGTAAATCATTTCAAATGCTAGGAGAGGTTATGAATAATCAACACACCATCCGCCAGAGCTGCACAGTATTCACATCTGTGTTCAGTGCTTCCTTCCAGAATAGGTAGGTGATGGCTAATTCTGTATTATCACAAGGTAAGAAAGCACCTTTTAGTCAGAAAAAAAAAAATCCACAAACACTTCCTCATCCTCTGATCTTATTGTCCTCTGACGTCAGCAAGTACCCAGTCTCTCCCTTCTGTCACTTCTGTGTGGCCCACAGCTGAAGAATTTAAACTTGATTCTTCAGCTCCGTGGAGCAGCCAAGGCACAGGAACACTGGGAAATTTACTCTGAATGTCAAGAATATATTGTTACCGGTTATTTCTTTCCTTGGTATGATGACTTTATCTCCCCGAGGAAAGGAAAGAGAAGCCCCAGAACATAAGCCATGTGAACGCCTGTTTGGAGAGCATGTGGCTTTGATAGTCATTAGATGAAGTGGTCCCTGCAGTCATATTCCTGAAGTATTCATCCTGTATCATCCACTCTCCCTTCTTTGATCTCCTGTTATACAGTAAGTCCCCTACATACGAACCTTCAAGTTGTGAACTTTCAAAGATGCAAATGTGCTTTCACATGTCCAGTCACGTATGTTAGTTCACGTATCAGTTGTACATTATTACATGCATGCATTCTCTGCAAGTGGTTGTGCTTTTGTGCACTTTACTGTACAGTACTATATAGAGTACAGTAGTACAGAGTCTTTATTTCAAGCCCAGGATGTCCAGAAGCAAGCGTAAAAGCAGTGGTAGATTGTGTTACTTGGGTACCTAGGCTGACTTTGTTGGACTTACAAACAAATTGGACTTATGAACATGCTCTTGTATGTAGGGGACTTACTGTATTTTAGTCTACATTTTGGCATTTGATCATTGTGCCAGGGGTCCACCCTAGGTTTCAGGATTCCCTAGGAGGATAGACAGGACTGAGCGTATGGTTGTACTCATGGTTGTGGTGTATTACAGTGAAATAGACAGAGTGAAACTGGCCAAGGGAAAGGGGCATGGTGGAGTCCAGGGCCAGCAGACACCAGCATTCAAGAGTCCTCTCCCAGTGCGGTCACAGAGGTGGCACTTAATCCCTGCAGAAACAAATTGTGACAACACATGTGAGGTGTTACTGCTCAGGGAGGCTCATTGGAGACTCAGTGCCCAGGGTTTTCACTGGAGGCTGGTAAGGTGGGCACCTTCTGCCTGGCGTGAACCAAGATTCCAGACTCCCATAAGGAAAGTAGATGTTCAACATAAACCATGTTATTTATGTTAACAGTCTAACCCAGGTGAGCCATTGTATCAGTTCTGGCAGTGTGGGAAACCCTCTTGAAATCCAGGTTCCCAGGGGCAGTTAAAGGCCAACTTTGTAAACACGCCTTTTAAAGGATAAGTAATGTGGCCTGCGAGGTGAACCCTTTTCTACACAATCTATGTGTTAATATACAACCTTTTCAACTTGTGTACCAAGTGGCAACTGTATATCAAGTTGCCACTTGATATACGGCAGGCACTTCTTGAAAACTCAGGTGATACCTAACATCTTGCTGAAGCTAACAGCTGCTTTCCTTGCCTGCTCCCTTGTCCCAGCACACACTCATCTAAAAGGTAACCAGGGTCCCCCCAGCTTTGTTGTCTCCCTGCACTGTCCTAGTTCATGCCACTCTTATCTCTAGGTGACACTGCCATGGCAACCTCCAAACTGCCTTCTCTGTTCAGCGTTTGCCCTCTGCTCATCCACACGCCACAAGGCAGCCTGAGACTGTTTCTTAAAACTGGAGAATGTTACTTCTTTACTTAAAATTCTTCCTTGACTTCACATTGTTCTTAAGATGAACTCCTGTGTCTGGAATATGACATCAGCTAGCCCCCACTCATCCAGCTCCATCTGGAACCGTTCCCTCTGTTATTTTGCAGCTATGTGGGTCCTTTCTGATTTTATCAGATTCCCTGAGCTCTCTCCACCCTCAGGCTCTGAACAAGCTCATTCAGACCCCAGGAACACGAGTGTTTCTTTCTTATTGTTAGGCTAACACCTATTAATTATTCAGAGCTTACTTTCAAAGGAGGACAGCCACATAATTTATCATCCAAACCAGGACACTTTTTAGTGTGAAAAGGGGTGTTACTTATAATTATTCGTGGTCCACAGGTGTAACCTTGGAGATGTAACCATCCTGCTAATCAGTCCCTCCCTGGAGGGTCCTTTCTCGACCACATCTTTTTAAATTTGATCACCGTCTCTATAACAACCTGCCATTTTCTTTCCTACTGCTCATCTCGTAATCACTAATTTTATACTAATTTATGTGATTATTTGTTTAATATCTTTTACCCCATAATGCTATGAAGTTTCACAAGTTCATGGACAATATAGCCAGCATTCGGCAGGGCCAGTAGACATTTTATAAATAGTCCCTAAATTCATAATTAGATAATAGCAGTGCTTCCAATCAGGCATTGTTTGATCTCTCTCTTCTTCATTCTACTTGCTTTATTTTTTCCCGCCACTGTCGTTGTATTTGGGAGGCTCTTCATTAAATTCTTGGGTTTCTCTTTCAGTTGCTGTCTTACTGAATGTATAAAGAATTAATTTGGTAATGTGTTGGAATGTTTCACTTGTGCAAAAACTCTCAGGCGTATTGGTTTGCTAGTGATTTGTGTGTTTTTTAAATTAAATGGGCATGCTACGAATTTCATTTCATTCATTTTTTTAAAAAAACAGGAGTACTATTTATTTATTAATTTATTTATTATTATTTTATTTATTTTTTTTTTTGCGGTACGCGGGCCTCTCACTGTTGTGGCCTCTCCCGTTGTGGAGCATAGGCTCTGGACGCGCAGGCTCAGCGGCCATGGCTCACGGGCCCAGCCGCTCCGCGGCATGTGGGATCTTCCCGGACCGGGGCACGAACCCGTGTCCCCTGCGTCGGCAGGAGGACTCTCAACCACTGCGCCACCAGGGAAACCCAGGAGTACTATTTAATAAAAAAAAAAAAACAGTTCTCTTTATATCAATTAATTCATTTCACCCTGTAGGAATGAATTTGCTCTGATCTCCTGGAAGTGGTCAAGCACAAAATAGGTTTCTATGAACAAAGCAATATACTCCAGATGCTAGGAAGACCCTCTGGCATTTCCAGCCCTTCGGGGGGTGATCCAGACAATGCCGCCTTCTTTTTCTTCAAAGGCCTTAATAGTCAAATAGGTCTTACAAGTTGTGGGTTAAACTAAAAATTTGGCTCGACTACTATCATCCTGCTGTTATGATACCATATTCTTTAGAGAGGGAGAGCTTCTCTTTTGTTTCAGATTCAACCCAAACTGAAGGGTTTGCCCATCAGTTTTCAAGCCACGTATTTTCCACTATCTTTGGAAATTTGTTTAGACACTGATTTCCACATCTGGGCATCACAAATTTACATGCATACGGATGTCAAAAGTTAGTATACTTAACATCTGTGTCTCATTAAAAGATAAGAAATGAATGAGAATTGGAACTGAGACTGCTTTAATTACAGAATAAAGGCTTTTCATTGATCTTAATTCAATATAACGATTTAAATTTTAATCATCAAAGCTGGGTGTAGACACAGTTGATTGCTTACCCACTAGGGTTCCTCTTTTCCAGCAGAGATGTTCTCAACTCTAGGGCTGAAAGGTGCAATACTTACTTCTTTTGAAGTCCCAGCAGCCAGGAGCACCTCATTTCTGTTTGCATATCTCCCATTAAGCCTTTCTACCATCAAAGATTTTCTTTAAAAAATAGTTGCAAGGGGGGCAGAGACATTGCTTATTCCAACCTCATTCTTCTCTTTTCCTACCCTGAAAGGTGGTACAGCAGACGTTGGACGAGAAGGGAGAGTTGTCTTTCTAAATCCCTGTGCAGGCTAAGATCATCACCTGAGTTCAAATTCTAGAAGAAATTAAAGAGAAAACATGTCTGATGTTCATGAGCCTTCTAGCATTCTGCCTTGAATGAAAATAGATGGCAAAGACCCTCTTAGAAGCCTTCGAAAGAAACCAGCAAAGTTGGCATTATCCTGTGCAAATACTGCCATCCTTTATGTTTACTTTTAATTGCTGGACTGTCCTCTTAGTGAAATGCAAGAAATATTGACCATAATTTTGCCTTGTCAATTATGGATTTGACCTGGACAATTTTTGCTCAGTTGCATACCTGTGCACTCTCTGATTGGTCTTTGTATGATTGCATTTCTGCCCCATTATTCTCCTTCCAGGTGGGTCATTAAAAGGCCCCTGCATTTCTGAATGTTAAAATGTAACCTGCAAGAAGTTTGGTCTGGTAATGTCATGTTGAGTGGCTTAGAGAAAACTGAATCTTTATCTGATGGGTCTGTCATTATCTCCTATCCTTCTAAGTTGGAATTTGAAATTTATGCAAACTCTCTGTTCTCATGAAACCCTAAGAGACTGGTTTTCGTGGGCCATCCACCAACTTGACCTTTGCGTTTGCCTGATAATGGCTGCCATCTTCAACTCTCCAAATGGAGGATGCATTAGGATTCTCCATCAGGAGCCTGTATGATTACCTTTCCTTTCTCCCTACTACTTACGCTTCTATCTTTGTTATCCTTACCCCTTCTTTGCCCCCAAATAATAGTGAGAGGTTGAGAACTATGACCCGTAAGGCATTGGGGGCAGTTTGACGCCCTTCAAATTATCCCACCCTGTTCTTTGTTCACTTAGGGATTCTCCATGTGTGTATCCCCCTTGGATTTTAAGGGTCCAGTGCTCAATTCTAGTGCCACCCCAATCTTGGAAAGCCACACCCTTGTGAGCATTTATTTTGCCTCATAGACCTGTTCTTTGCTTCCAGTGTCATCGTCAGATCCTGCAGGGTCATTGAACACTGGCATTATCAGATCCTCAGAGGCAGGGGATACATGAGTTAACATTTGTAAAGTTTTTGCTGTCACTGCTCCCTGTCACCTGTATTTATTAATCAGGCAGGGCCATCACATTCCACTGTGTAAATCAAGGAAGTGAAAGCGTAAGCCACTTGTAATGCTCTCCCCTGTTGCCGAAGCCTGTTGGTTAGCCACCCCTTGTCACCGTCTCACATTGTAAAAGCTGCATTCAGGTCACCTCCTCAGCAAAGACGCTATGTGTTAACACCTTTGGGTTACTGCCTGTTCTGGGCAGTGAGGACAGCTGGAGGAGGGAGCTTCTGGATCCAGCCTGTAGCTTCCTTCTTCTTGCCATTCCAAGAGCTGTCCTGTTGCATCTACTGTGGATGCCAATAAACTAAATACTGGAAACAGTCTTGAGAGGTACTGGAAGCAGAAGAAAGTATAAATACTTCAGTGCCTTGAGTTCAGCTACAATAAGAACGTTCTGCTGCTTATGTGGAAGATGATCTAAGAAAGGGTAGTCATCACCACCTTCTTCAACCATCCTCAGAATGACTAGACCAAGCTAACTCCAGATGGTCACTTCTGGTGGGGCAGCATACCCTGTTCCGGGACAGTGCTTCCTGGACCATCTCGCCCTCTGTTCCCTCCTCTGGCTTTTCTCCGTTCCTCCCACCAGATCTTATCTCATGCCAGCTCTCTGGTTTGCTTGCGTGGAGATTGCCGTGTGGGTGTTGCCATGTGCTGCCTGCACTTGTTCTGCTAGGATGAGGTCCTGCAGATGGTGTTCCCTTCTCCAGGCATGGCTCCCTCGGGCCTGAGACAGCCTGGGAGAGATCGTGAGGTCCCTATAGCCTCTCTCATATTGAAAACAGAAAGACAGTCATTCAAATAAATGGTAACTTTCGGTAGGTCTATTAGAAAACACAAGGGTTTGTGGAGGGGGCGTGGAAGAGAAGGTGTGTCTATCAGGGTTAGACATTTCTGGAGGAATCGGCCTCTTCATGGTTGGGGAAGGGACCAGGAGAGCCATTCAAGATTGAGTCCCCTATGTGAGGTACGCACTACCATCCTGATGCCCAGCAGTGGGTTTGAGAAGGAAGAGGAGAAATAGATGCTAGTTATAAAGGGAACAGGGTTCTGGGGTGCTTGGACTTGGGAGAAAACTGGGGTTCAAGGTTGTCTTTTGCTCCTCAAACTATGACCTGAGAAGAGCAGTTGTCATCGCTGTCATCATCATTCTTAGAAATGCAGATTCTTAGGCTCTATCCCAGAACTGTATCAAATTAAAATGTGCATTTTAAAAAATTTTATTGGAGTATAGTTGATTTACAATGTTGTGTTAGTTTCAGGTATACAGCAAAGTGACTCAGTTATGCATATATATATATCCTTTTTTTTTTAAATTTAGAATCTGCATTTTAGCAAGATTTCCCAGATGACTCTTAGACACTTTCAAATTTGATACACACTGGCCTTTACTAATAGTGGCTAAAGTGACTTTATATGTTAAGCTCTTGTGCCTCATATTCTTATCTACAAAATGGGAATTGTAGTAGCTGCTTTACCACTGTTGTAAATATTTTTAAGATAAAGAACTTATACAACCAGAAGCATTTTTAAAAACAATATTTGAACAGCAAGCTGTCAAGAGTTCAGAGACTTCCTAAAAGGAATCTCATTTTCAACCCCGGCAGCAATTCCAACCCAGGAGATGGTAGCTGCTTTCACCCAGATGATGGAGAAAAGAGGAATCGTTAGAAGTCAAGGTTGGGAGTGAGCGGGTGGTGTACATAATAGAAATCAGGCAGTATATGGTAAGAGTATATAGGCTCCCAGTGAAAATATACCCTAGACCCTAATTCGTATGTTGCGTTGTTCTGAAATTCTAGCGATCCAGTGGACCAAATCTCAGAGATGCTGGTGGATTCACGCTGAGTGTGGAGTTTGAGCCGCTGACTTTAAATTGCATAGAAAGCTGACCTGGTGATGACTGTATATATTTTATGATAATTGGAAATAACCAATGTTAGATGTGCAAAAAGTTTAAAAAAGATTCCCCCCACGTTCTTTACTTCTATAAAGATGCGTGTTCATTTTGGTAATGAAGGTTCCCCTAATGTTAAACTGTTTTCAGGAGTTGACATTCTCTGTTCACAACTTCTTTTATAGGTCCTGAAATCACATTATCACAGTTGATTCATTTTCTAATTTTCAGCTTCATTTCTAGTTACAACTCTGACCAGCTTTTAGCACTTCTTTCCTGTAGGAAAATATTACATGTGACTGTATCTTTCCTTTTGGTGTACTGAACTGGAGTATATAAAAATAATATCCATATGAATATAATTTGCTGAATTTAGAATTCTGACATACGTAACTCAGAGATGTAGCTGTATTGTAGGTTTTCAGATTTAAATGGACTAAAAAGAAGACAAATGCAAAATTAAATGTTTCTGAGCATTCTATATTTATTAATAGAGCATTCATTTAGTTTAATTATGGAGTACAAAGTAATTCAGTGAGGGTTTACCTCTTCTTCCATTTTATTATATTTTAGGCTTGTTAGTAAAATAGTGCCTCCAGTAAGACTAGGGGTAACAAACTTTGCTCCTCCAGATTATAATTACCTTTCATTTCTTTAAAAAAAGTGATCGGGCTTCCCTGGTGTCGCAGTGGTTGAGAGTCCACCTGCCGATGCAGGGGACATGGGTTCGTGCCCCGGTCCGGGAAGATCCCACATGCTGTGGAGCGGCTGGGCCCGTGAGCCATGGCCGCTGAGCCTGCGCATCCGGAGCCTGTGCTCCGCAACGGGAGAGGCCACAACAGTGAGAGGCCCGCATACCGCAAAAAAAAAAAAAAAGTGATCATCATATAAATGAAGTAAGCCAGACAGACAGATATCATATGATATCGCTTGTATGTGGGATGTAAAAAAATAATACAAATGAACTTTTTTACAAAACAGAAATAGACATACAGACATAGAGAACAAATTTATGGTTACCAAAGGGGAAAGAGGGGGACTATCAATTAGGAGTTTGGGATTAATAGATACACACTACTATATATAAAATAGATAAACAACAAGGACCCACTGAATATAGCACAGGGAGCTATACTCAATATTTTGTATTAACCTATATGGGAAAATAATCTGAAAAAAAATATATATGTATGCGTATGTATGTGTGTATATATGTGTGTGTGTGTGTGTCTGTGTGTCTGTGTGTGTGTGTATATATATATATATATAACTGAATCACTTTACTGTACCCCAGAAACTAACACAACATTGTAAATCAACTGTATCTCAATTTAAAAAATAAACAACAACCAAAAAAAAAAAAAACCACTGAATCTTCAGTAGTGTAAGTTGAAGGCTATACAAAAGATGACAATAGTTGGTAAACCTTAATTATTTTTACATGGCGTACTGGGGTATTGATAAGTTACATATGTTCTTAAGAATTATGAGAAATACTTATTTTCAAAGATATCTTTACTGTGATAAAACTTAGCTATCTTAATTTTCCAAGACAGTTCCAGTCCTTTGAGCTGGTCCTGAAAGATCAGTGTAGAGTCACTTGGCATAAAAAAGTTTTAAGAGTGAAGGACACTCCTAGCCTCGGCTTCCGAGAGTGTGTTTCCCAGAGGGCATTTGGTACTGGGTGAGGAGAGAGAGAGGCTGGTAGGAGAAATGAGCAGGAAGTGCTTCAGTTCCCTTGAAGGGCTTTGTAAGGACTTTGATAGGATTTCAGAACTTGAGATGACCTTCTAGATTTAGGAAACTGAATGGTAAGGAAAACGAATGTCTTGTCCAAGCTGGTCGGTGGCAGTTAGGATCTTAGTCTTCTAGTGTATTAGTCTTGTGTTCCAATATTATTTTCATAGCACTGCAAAATTACACATCCACCATTACATGGAACATATAGTATATTTTATGTACTGTTTGTGTATGTGTATAAATTAACATGTATATATGGATGTATGTGTATATATATGTAAAAAGCATATATATACGTTAAAAACATTTCCTAGTAATATCTTTGAGCATAAACTATTTTTGATTGTCCAGTGGGATACTTTCAGACAGACAGACAGACACACACACACACACACTCACAAACCATTACGCTGAATTGATCACTTTCTGAGAAAAATCCCAAGGCCACATGATAGAAATACAGGTTTTAAAATGGAAGACTAAACTATAATTATGCCTCCACTTTTAAGTCATTTGGCATCAACTCTCTGGCTAGGAAAGTTTGCGATCATTCGCATCATTTTAACAAACTTTTAATGGAAATATTTTAAAAAATGTTATTTGGAAAGAAACAGAATCTATTTTAAGCGTGTTCACATGTAATGATTTGTTTTTTTAAAATACATTTATTTATTTATTTTGGGCTGTGTTGGGTCTTTGTTGCTGCCCACAGGCTTTCTCTAGTTGCGGTGAGCAGGGGCTACTCTTCGTTGCGGTGCACAGGCTTCTAGTTATGGTGGCTTCTCTTGTTGCACAACACGGGCCCTAGAGTGCGTGGGCTTCAGTAGTTGTGGCACACGGACACAGTAGTTGTGGCTCATGGGCTCTAGAGCGCAGGCGCAGTAGTTGTGGCTCACGGGCTCTAGAGCGCAGGCTCAGTAGTTGTGGCACACGGGCTCTAGAGTGCAGGCTCAGTAGTTGTGGCACACGGGCTTAGTTGCTCCGCGGTATGTGGGACCTTCCTGGGCCAGGGATCGAACCCATGTCCCCTGCATTGGCAGGCAGATTCTTAACCACTGTACCACCAGGGAAGTCCGGTAATGATTTATTTTCAGTGTTTTTCTCGTTCACTCAGCCTTTAAACATTAAAGAGCTATTTTGTTCTCCTTCCTTCTTTGTAATTGCTTGTGTTCCTGAAAATTCTTTCATGTATTTTTAAAAATATACAATGTACAAATGACAATTCAGGAATAAGCATTCTTATTTTAATAATGATAGAGTCTTACCTCATCAGGCGAAAAGGACAGAGTGTAAAGGTTCATCACAGGAACCAACAGCCTTTGTGTATGTGTGTGTGTGTGTGCGCCTGCGTGTATCTGTGCCATTTGTCACATTGTGTTAATCTACCGTTACACTGGGAGTTAGCCCCAATGATACCGCTTTCGGACAGTGTTTGGCTGTTCATTTACATGGCTGTCAGTGGTATCCTGGAGTAGAAAGAGGGGGTCTTATTTCATCAGGGCACCTGTTTTCCCAATGAAATCTTACCCAGACATGCAGTCAAAACAGGTAAAAGCAGAGCTGCTCAGGCTGAACTAGACTCTGCAGAGATATTTGAAAGCCTCATATAATGACTGCAGTGAGGAGAAAACTGAGCCTCAAAGAGATTATGTAACTTGCTCAAGGTCACAGAACAGATTGTTTTAGTAGCGTAAATAGAGTTGCCATCTTCTGATTCTTAGGACAAAGCTCCAAATGACTGCCTTTTTAGATTTTACTCCAACTGGATTATATGTTTCTATGGAAACTGTTTTTTACTTCCTTTGTCCGCTATAGTGAGACATGTGACTGGACTTGATCTTAGCTTCAGTATTTGATTCGAGAGGAGGATGTCTTGAGGCCCCTCCCCCATAGTGAAGAAGCCCTCATTGATGGCTAAGCCTCCATGATTATTAGTATTTTATTATTTTAGGTTATTCCTGTGATCCAGGTGGAAAATACTGACAGACTTGGGAGAGAGATTACTGAAAACCAGGTGTCAGAATAGTTTAACGACCCTCCCTGGTACAGGACGGTGCTGGGACCCCTGACACCCTGGGCAGCAGTGCCGGTGCCTCAGAACTTCCAAAGTGTGTTTTTACCTTTTCCTAAAAGGCCTTCTGCTATCTCTGAATGGATGAAAGGTCATTTTAAGATTTACCAGTTAAGCTATTTAAACTGCTTGCATTTGTGATTCTTCAATCACAACTGAAAAAAAAATGCACAACCTAAAAGTTGAGAATTTTGTTTTATTCGGCAGACTTTCTGAGGGCTTAAACCCAGGAGGCAGCCTCTCATATCGCTCTGAGGGACTGCTCCCAAGAGGAAAGGGATGTAGAGGATATAGAGGGCCCAGGATATATAGGAGTTTTTGCAACAAAAACCAGGTAGTTGGAACATAAAAGATTATTGTTAATTAAAGAAAACCAAACATCTCAAGTTAACGAATTTAGCTCTTTTCTACGTATGGGAAGATGCAAGTGTCTGGGCTCATTGAAATGATTGCTTTGATATGCAATTTGATTGCCTTAGCTCTCTAGGGCCAGCATCCTGCTTTTCTCCATCCTGAATCCCCTCAGGGTGCACCGTTGGAAGCAGCTGCAGAGGCTGACAGCTTAGTGGCAGGCAGCCTGTTTGTCTCCCTCCTGAGTTCCCTCAGGGCTCACCATCAGGGGCAGCTGTAGCAGCCGATGGCTTGATGGCCGCAACATCCTTTGCTGATATGGCAGGTGGCATTCCTTGCCACAGTGTAAATTGGACTTTCTTGATATTTTGTGAAGAAACAAAAGAACTTAAAGACATACATTGGATAAGTCTTGCATAAAACTGCAAGTACCATTCCTGATTTCAGAGAAGCAGTATTATCTCTTTCCTTTCCTACCACTAACTATTTCTTATGGAGCACAGGTTTTGTGAATGCCATTTTCTAATGGACAGTACTGGGTACATAGTAGACAGTGATCACGTTTTTGATGAATTGAATGACTTGAGTGAATGAAATAGTTCTCATTTAGATCTCAGGTCAAATGCTACCTATTGAGAGAAGTTCTCCCTGGCCACCTTACCTGTAAACACAGCCCCTGTCACTATTCCATTAACCAACTTTATTTTCTTTAAATCTCATCTTAGAAATAGCACGGGCATTGTAGTACATCTATATTTATTTATTGTCTCTCTTCCTCCTCTAGAATGTAGAGGGCAAGAGCTGCGTTTGGTTTGTTTACCAATGTGTATCCATAGTACCTAGAACGGTCCTGGGCATGGTGTGTTAAAAAGTGTGCCATAGGTGTTCCTTGACTGAATGAATCTAATGATTCTTACCTGCTTGGAATGATTCTACTCAAAATGAAAGACTAGATCACAGGTCACCTTATGTCCTGTCCTATTCCTGTGACTCTAGGAAAGTATTAAAGAGAGGGAAAGGGGTGGTCTTTCACAATCCCAGAACATCTTTTATTGAAAAAACCTTGTCATGTGCTGTAGTTTACCTCCTTGTTTTTCCTGATGGTTTTTATACCTCTGTTACTTTATTGGTGTCTAAACAGCCTCTGATAAATGTCACTGTTCTATTTTATATCTACTTCAGTATAAATGCTTCAATATTGAATGCAATATTGGCTCTTAGGGTTCCCTGAGCTCCTGCCGTGTCTTATTTTTAGAACTCTCCAGTGGGCACCAGTGAGGAATATCCTTAAATTGCCCACACTGACAGTAATAGGGACAGAGTGTTTGGCTCAGATGGGTGGTACTGGCTCTTCTGATCAGATCTTATGCTAAAATTATAAGCACTATTGAGTTAAGTGAAAACAAATGATTTGGCAGAAACATCAGAGATGTTCCCTTGGGCTAAGGATGCTCCCTGTTTTCAATGCCTACATCCTCTGCTTTTTGTATGCAATAACAGAAAAAACATGAACCACAAATCAGAAAGATCTGACGTCTAATCCCAAATCCCAAGGGTTCTTTATGACCCCAGGCAGGATACTTAACCTCTCCCTGCCATGGTTTTATCATCTTTAATATGACAAAAAGGCATCTTTTTTCTTCCAGAATGGGAGTCCTAAAATAATGAATCAATCCATGCAAATAAAGCACTCTGAGCCTTTTAGAAAGGACATTCTCACAGTAAGACAGGACATTGGTAGAATGCCATTCAGTTCTGATGAGTCTTTCCTACTGCGGAGACTGCTTGTTATCAGGTTTGGGAACCTGTCCTGGTGTATCCCTTCCTGTTTATCATGCACAACTAGTTAGATGTTTGTTCCAACTCCCACGACTAGTAATCTAGAAATAGAACCAAAGCCTGACTCCACTGAGAGCTGCAGAAAACTCTTTTAAGAAGAAGGCAGGTATACAGTCTACAGAGAGAGAGCTTTTTAACTCACATATGGGTCTCGCCGGATTCCTTTTCAGCACAGAAAATGACCTGGTTCTATTGAATTTCACTGTTAAGGTAGTTTCTTGTTTACACTGAGCAGCTGCAAAGTCACTGGGTAGTGGATTAGTGCCAGGAGCTGCATACAGAGTTTGCCAGTACTGGTTTGTGTATTTCGAGGAGCAACCATGAATTAGTCTGTGCAGTCAATGCAAAACAAATCTACATTAGTCGTGTTCCATATCCCTGCCTCCTAGATTTCTGAAGATATTCCTCTTAGGTTTCCTAATTAGGGGCTGTGATTCCCCCACCCCCACCCCCCACCTTCTTTGCAGTCTTAGGCGAATTGAAGATAGATGTCTGGAGACTAGGATTTTAACAGGCTTTGCCAAGAAAAAACTCAAGCCATTTAGCTGTTTGTTCCTTTCCCTCTTAAACTCATTAAGAATGTAGCCAGGGCTTCCCTGGTGGCGCAGTGGTTGAGAGTCCGCCTGCCGATGCAGGGGACACGGGTTCGTGCCCCGGCCCGGGAAGATCCCACATGCCGGCGGAGCGACTGGGCCCGTGAGCCATGGCCGCTGAGCCTGTGCGTCCGGAGCCTGTGCTCCGCGGCAGGAGAGGCCATAACAGTGAGAGGCCCACGTACTGCAAAAAAAAAAAAAAAAAAGAATGTAGCCAGAAGCCTGATGCTACCAAGAGCCTTTGACCGCACCATTCTAAGTGTAAGAATAGCAGCTATCACGGTACTGATAACAGGCATTAAATGGGCTGGTGATGATGATGATGATGATGATGATGATTACCCTTTGACTTTCCACCATCATCTAAGTCACATGACAAAATGTAACGGTAGACAATCTGATCTTGATGAAAGGGTCTCCCTACCCAGGGAACTTGTAATTGTGTGCCAAAGCCCAAAATACTTATTTCAAGTTCTTCAAATCATCCATTCAACTTAAAGAATGGCTAAGATCTTTTCAAATACTATATGAAAGTAGTGAGGCTGGCCTAAGAAATCACAAAAAGTGGAACTACTTTAATCCATCTCTTAAATTGGGAGCAGAGAGTTCTTTTCTTTTTCTTCCTAGTAGAAAAGGTCTACACATTTTTTGAAGTATAGAATTTCATAGAGTATAAACTTTACATCAGTGGGTCTTAATGCTGGCTGCCCATTAGACTCATCTGGAGAGCTTTAAAAATTACCTGAGTCCTATAGCCATCCTCAGATTCCTGATTGCAGTGTGTTGTTTGTTTGTAAATCTCCTCAAGTTGTTTTAAAGCACTGTTAAGGTTGAGAATCACCTGTTGTGGCATTAATTGATCCTACCAGCTCAGTTTCCCTTTAGCTCTATTATGTTAATCTTACTGGAAGGTCTGCAGTAAAGATTCCAATGGAAATCCAAAAGAAATCCAAGAACCTTTGATGAAATTGTGATTCTGAGTTACTCAATGGCGGAAACCGTGTCATGTCTTCTTTGTGTCCTCTTGAATATTTATGTTATATGTTATAGGGGAGGAAACATTTTTCCTGTATCCTTCTAGCTTCTTTTGGCAGGTGTAATAATTAAATTGATTTAAGACAGATTAGCAGGAGAAAGACAAATTTAATTACATACGTATGGGAGCGCCATAAGAATCTGAGACCCATAGGCAGTCTTGGCAGTTGAGGCTTACATGCCATCCTGAGCTAAGGAGAAGCGGGGCAGGGGTTTGGGCCTTCAGAGGAGGAGGAAGGCAGTTCACATGGAGATGCAAATGTTTGCCATGCCCTGTAGAGACCATGGGACTCGGAGAAATTTGAACAAACAGGCCCTGTGAGCTCTACTGATGCACCACACCTAGCTCACACTCTTTGTAGTTATCACTGGTGATAACTCTCTTCCTGGACCAGTTCCCCTGTCTAAACTCTTTTAAGCAGTTAAGGGGAGGCAAAAAGCTCTTCCTGAGTCTTCTGAGCCTTAATTGTCTTCAAGTCAAAATAATCCACATGCCAAAGTGGCACTTTGGGGGGAAGCTTATTCTGAACCCCTTCCATTTCTTAGTACAGGACTTTAGTTGTCATTAAAGTTTAGAATTTATGGTGATGACTTTGTTGTCATGTAGCTATAACACATGATATCTGCATATATTCTCAGAGTGTAGCCTTCTTTTTCTACCTTTGATATATTCTATATCCTTCTTACAGTCTTCATTTGTCATATTTAAAAAATCTTCTAGCCTAGCTGTGAATCTGGTGGAGGTCTTCCAACTCCTTATTTACCAACCTAAAACTCTAGAATGAAAACAAACACTATGAGTTACTATCACTCAGATTTCTTTTTAAAAAAGGGATTTAAGAACCAAAACTTTAAAATGACCATAATTGCAGAGGGAGATGAGCTTCTTGAAAAATAATACATTGTTTTGTTTGTCCCATCTTACCAAAGACATGCAAGCTCTCACCTGGATGGAGAGGTGCAAACTCTTACTTTTGAAGAAATTCTCTTGTCCATCACACTGGTTGTTTCATTTATTCCTAGTTTTCCTCCAACTCCTTAAGGGTCACTTTTCCAAATCATAATAAATGATCTATTTTTCAATCTCAGTAGTGAACATGGAAACATGCACTGGGCCCTGAACAGGAAGACTCATTATTTTTCTCTATCTCTTGTCACTTATTAGAAAATGCCCTCTAATAAACTGCCACAGTGCAGTTTATGGAACTCAACCAGGACTGTGAATCCAATTTATGCCAGGAATTTCTTCAAGGAACATATGGCTAGACCTCATCTCAGAACAACTAAATCAAAATTTTGTTTGGGGAAGGGAAGGTCTGGGATTCAGATGAGTGTATTAAAACAAAAAATTATCTGAGATATTCTGCTTAGAAAAATTTTGCTTCTCCCAATATCATTACAAAAATTATTTTAGATTTTCTGCTGATAGTTTTACAGTTTGTTCTTGTTTCTAAGTCTGTAATTGATCTTGACATAATTGTATAGGTTTATGGTCTGACAAACTTAGGATCTTCCTTTATTTTTCTTCTAAATGGATAGTCAAGTGACTCAATATTACTAGGTGATTCTGATGTGAAGTCAGGGTTGAAAAGTAAATTCCCAAACCCTCTTTGACCATGCAGTCCATCTGACTTATTTATTTTTTCCTTTTAATTTTATTTATTTATGTATTAAATAAGCAACAAATACACATCATGAATTATTTAAAATCTATTCAACGTTAGCAGAGAGGAGAAAGTCTCCCTTTCTCCTGTTCCCCTTAGTTTTCCCTAACCTCCCAAAGCAATTACTGTTCGGTTTCTTGAATATTCTCCATCTGACTCCTTTTCAGCTAGGCAGCTATATACTTCTCTTTCCTGTTGATCATGGAGAACGCATGCAGCACCCTCTCACTTGCTACTGGAGAATTATCTAGGTCGTTATTTTGAATTTCCAATCATCAGCTGTTTCTGCTACTCCCCTGATTTTTGTGTCCACTTTTAGTTATACCATTTCAGCATTAAGTATTTCAGAAGATACATCACTAGTCACGAAGGCCATGATAGCTCTCCCTCTATGGCCCCCACTTTCTTTATCTCAACTGTGTAAGCAAGGACTTCCTTGGTGGTCCAGTGGTTAAGACTCCACGCTTCCACTGCAGGGGGTGTGGGTTCAATCCCTGGTCAAGGAACTGAGATCCTGCATGCCACATGGAGCGGCCAAAACCCCCCCCCCCCAAAAAAGCCAGCAATCCCCAGGTTTAAGAAAGCTTCAACTATTCCACCCATATTTATAAAGAAGAAAAAAAAATCAACTATGTAAGCTACATCAAATTTGGAATTGTTTTATGGATCAAAAAAGTGAACAGCAATGGAATAGGAAAACAACTGAGCTTATATTAAAAGATTTGGGTTTGATTTCCTCTGGGAATGCATCTTGCAAACTGTAAAGTACTTAACAAAGTGGAGTTTTGTTACTGCCACTGCTGTTGCCATCACCCTTATATGATGTGAGATTCCAGGGTACCAAGAAGGCTCAGGCATAACCATAGAAAGATTGATTTGGTCTAGGGGTTGCACCTGCTGGCTACATCGTTAAGTTAATCACTAAATCAGAAAAGGAGAACCAGATTTTAGGACAGAAAGGAAATGCAGAGAGTAAGATAAAAAAGCAGACAGCCCAGCCAAAAAAAATTATTTTCATATTGTACTGTACTGACTTTTTTGTTTGCACTTAAAAATGACTAATTGAGAGCACATTTGAATCTGGCATTTGCTTTAATCAGTGTTTCATAAGCAAGTTGATCTATAAAGGCCTGGACAATGTAAATACAAAAAATTAGTAGTTAGCCGTAAGAGGGAAAGTTGATGATGGCCCTCAAAATTTCTAATTAGGATAAATGCCTGAAGAAAACACAGGTGGCCTCACTGTGTTTAGCTTTGTGTTTTAGCAAGTATTTGAGTTTATGACATTTCGTTTCTCATAATAAGAATCAAGTCCGAAGTAACTCTTGTGATTTTCCAACTGGGAGAGAAGAAAATGTACATGACCTTATTTACAAATGATGACCTACCATATACAGGTTTGTCTCAGTTGTAGGCAAACTTCATCTGAAAGGCAGCAGGTGAATATATAACAATAATTGTATAGGTTTTACAGTGAGTTTTTAAAAAATTATTAAAGTATAGTTGCTTTACAATATTGTGTTAATTTCAGGTGTACAACATAGCGATTCAGTATTTTTGCTGATTATATTCCATTATAGGTTATTACAAGATAATGGGTATAATTCCCTATGTGATACAGTAAATCCTTATTGCTTATCTATTTTATATATAGTAGTTTGTATCTGTTCATCCCATACCCCTAATTTCTCCCTCTGACTTCTTTCTCCCCATTAGTAACCAGTTTGTATTCTATGTCTGTGAGTCAAATTGGTGCAGCCATCGTGGAAAACAGTATGGAGGCTCCTGTAAAAACTAAAAATGGAACTACCATATGACCCAGCAATTCCACTCCTGAGTATATATCTGGAAAAATAAAAATACTAATTTGAAAAGATAGACACACCGCCATGTTCATAGCAGCACTATTTACAATAGCCAAGATATGGAAGCAACCCAAGTGCCCATCAACAGAAGATGTGGTATATAATTGTACAGTTTTTAAAGTCCACGATTATCGAGATGGAACTTGACCATTTGAGGGTTCTTTAAAATGAACTGTTTGAATGTAGGATCTGCTACTGGGAGTTAACATCCAGAACTCAGCAGACGTGCCAGCTGATTTTGACATCAGATTCAGTGGGGCAAAATGAGTTTGGGGACTTGTATTAGGTTT
This sequence comes from Mesoplodon bidens, assembly GCF_964165515.1. Classification (NCBI taxonomy): domain Eukaryota; kingdom Metazoa; phylum Chordata; class Mammalia; order Artiodactyla; family Ziphiidae; genus Mesoplodon; species Mesoplodon bidens. The sequence continues at coordinate 14,432,197 of NC_138181.1, read as the reverse complement.
GGATATACATTTTAAGTAGGATTGATGTGGCTGAGGAGTGGACTGTACAAATGATTTATTTTCACCAACAGAACCATTTGGGAAAAAAAGGTGCACAGGAAAGCAATATAACATGGAATGAATCAACCCTTCTTATTTGCTTGAAGTAACAGGTCAAACATAGAGGTTTTTTTTTTTTTTAATGACATGAGTCTAAGTGTTACACAAATAAATTTCCTCTTTTAAACATGCTAATGCCTTTTCATTTGCATATTTATTATGACATATATTCACCTCTTGGTTATTGAATTTCCCTGTTGAAATGGAAACTGTCTCTTCATTTTAAAAGTGATTGCCAAAGAGACATCCCGGGCATGTTTCTGCTTCCATATTTCTAAGCCAACCCACAAAAGAATCATTATCCCAGAGTCACAGATGTGAGAATGTCCAAGGCAGCGTATTTGTGTCACGCTGTATGGGACTTTTGACTCTGACTTCTGGACTTTAATTATGCGCATTTCCAACTCCACTGAACACTGCTTAGGTGAGCTAGTGTCAGTCAGGTGAGTGCATTCATTTCTTTTTGAAAGCCCTGAGCTCTCCTCTTTCCGGGTGCCGAACCTGCTGCAGAGTTGACTGCCGAGTTTTGAAAACAGAGTTGGGGATCAAACCACTTGAAAGCTAGTTGCTGTTACATATTACTTTTATTTAATTAAAAAAAAAAGTCTGTCCTGTTCCTTTTGCCTCTCCCTGCCCAGGGCCCACATCAGTGGTGTTCAGAACTCATCTCAGAGGTTTATTTTAGTCACCTCGGCCTCCCTTGGTTTGCTAACTGCAATCTCGCAGCCTCCGGGGAGCAGTTGTTCTCAGAGATTCAACCTGTTCCGTCCCAGGGCTGGAGAGTCGCTGCCAGCGTTTCATTTCATTTTTGTTCCATCTGCAGGGGCTAGAAGCTGGTTTCATACTTGACATGTAAAGGCATTTGGGGCATATCGTTCATTTCAATATACATTAATGATGATTTTAAAGCCTGTATTGCAGTCTGGCTTTTCCACATGCCGTAGACCCCCATTACAGGCTGATTGAACACAGAAGTACCTGTGTTGAATTGGACAGATGCTAAAAGCACATTGTCTCCTGTCTTCAAAATATCTGTCAGAATGCCATTCACAGTCTGGTCAGGATTCCTGATTGTGAGGCCGACAAACAAACCAAAAAAATCAAGAAAAAGTGGAAACTGATTGGAAGGAAAGCCCCGCCCCACTGCCATTCCATATCTCATTAATAGTATCAGGTTCTACATAAAGCTAACATGGTAAATAGGCTTAGTCTCACCAGCCGACTCTGGAATATTCAACTCTTCCCTCTGTCTCTACAGTGTCTTAAAAGTGGTGTTCAAAACTGTTGAACACACATTCCTGGAACTTTCGTGGTTGAGTCAAGGAAGTATTTGGAAGGTTGGAAGGATGAAGGTGCACAGTTGTTAATATTTTCATATTTTTTCTTTTGTTGTATTTTATTTATTTAATTTTTTATTAATTTTTATTGGAGTATAGTTGCTTTATGGTGTTGAGTTAGTTTCTGCTGTACAGCAAAGTGAATCATATATGCACTCTATAAAGTGGATATACATATATCCACTCTTTTGTAGATTTCCTTCCTATTTAGGTCACCACAGAGCACTGAGTAGAGTTCCCTGTGCTATACAGTAGGTTCTCATTAGTTATCTATTTTGTATATAGTAGTGTATATATGTCAGTCCCAATCTCCCAATACATTCCACCCCTCCTTCCCCCCTTGGTAACTGTAAGTTTGTTTTCTGCATCTGTGACTCTGTTTGTGCTTTGCAAATAAGTTTTGTGTGGACACAGTCTGAAAACCCGTGGGATGATTACTGACTTTTGCTAGGCATTGGGACTTTGAAAATCTGAATCCCCTGTTTGGGTGCAGTGGCAGAAGCAGCCAGAAATCTTCAAGAATCACTTGTTAGTAGAAGAATTCACAGCTCTGCATGGTTCCCAAAATACAGCCTCGAGTAAAACAACAAATTGGCTCATTAGCACCTACTTTTAAACCCCTGCACTTAAGTGGCATCACTGCCTTGCAGTGAGGATGATACAAATCACCTGTGGATTTCTGTGTAGCCAGAACGCTCCAACATCACAAGTCATGCCAATTAAACAGCTGACCGGACTTCCTGTGGGGAGGAATCTTTTGCATCTTTGTGGCCAGCTAATGAAGGATCATTTGAGCAGCTATTTTTTTTCCTTTTCCTCTTTTTTTCTATAAGAAAAGAGTTTGAAATTGAAGAGCCCCCTTGTAGAAGCTGTGCAGTTTTTATTAATATGTGTATAATTTACTAGCATTCACAAACCTGGTGACTAACTCACACATATCCTCTTGACTAGAGATTGAAGAACAAGATCTGACCTCCTAGGAAACTTCTCATTAGACTCAACTGACAAAGCATCTTCTCTTCCTATTTCTTTCGCCCGCTCTTAGGCCCTTCTGGCTGTTCATAAAGCTAGTTGCCAATATGGTACTGTACCAGCTGCCTCATGGTATATCTTAAAGGAAGATGTGAAAATGGAACCCAGGATGAAGTGTCTGTTGGCTCCATCAATTTGAGTACAATTAGTCTGGAGTCGGTAGAAGCCACAACTCAAGAATAGACTAGCAGATGTATTTGGGAAGACATCGGTTCCCCCTGTGGGGAGCAGGATGTGCTTCTTTTCCTCCCATTCCTCCTGTAATAGCCTACAGTTTAGGGTGTAAGTGAGTGGAAAAATCATACTGATGCCATATTAATTAGATACATTAATACCGTGGGCTTTTCCAGAGAGGCTGCTATTTCAGTACATTGGAAAGGAGTGTGTTATTTCTCTCATGCCTTAGTATAGAAAAGGTAGACCCGGGAGAGCTATAAAAATCACCATTATATAAAGTGTCTGACAAGTCAAGTAGGATACAGGTCAGAAATGATGTGTGACTCCTTTGTTCTGGAATTACCCGAGACTGACTTAAGTTATAACTTGGTCGCTGCTATCTTTCTTTGCAAGGCTGGGTCTAGGCTACATTGTGAAGGTATAAAGTGTCCTCTTTTCTCACCTATGTTGTGTCCCTCTTCACCCCCCATCTAGGGACTATTTGCCGCAAAGCGCTACTTCACCCGCCCCCCGGCCCCGCCCCCTGGGCAAAGTTTGCTCTCAGGACAGGTTATGACATTAATCTAAGTATGCATCAGTGTTTTCTTCTCTCAAAAAGCACAGTAGGAGTAGGTGAGAGAGCCATGGCCTTTGGGGACCAAGCATGGCCTCTCGGTACATCTGAAATGGCACAAGCTGAAATGCAGTATCCTCTGCCCCTCTGTACTGGGAGGGGAGACTTGTCCCCAATCTGCCAGCCTTGTCTGGAGAGTCAGCTGTGATATTGGCCTCAAGACCTCACCTAATAACTGTACTGGAAAGGGGAGAAGAGAATTCCTAGTATTGGGGAATCAATAGGGTTTAGGAAGGAAGGCACTTCCTTGACAAATATACATCAGATCCCTACTGAAGCAATTCATAGAACGAGTACATCTCCTGCTTTTAGAGACGTTTAAATTATGCTTTCAGAGTGGGAATTTTTTTGTCATTTATCCATTTGTTACTTGGCAGCAGTTTTGTATACAAACCAGTGTTGTAATTTATACGCTTCAATATTGATTGAGTTATTCGTTTCTTATAAGCATGTATTTTTACAGCCAAAAAGATTTATTTATCAGATATACATATATATGTATATAACCCTGCCCCTTAGTTTTAGATCACTTTTGACTGAACTTTTCTTTATACCATCATTTAGCTTTTAAAATGGTGAAAAAGAAGATTGAAACTTGGCATATATATATATATATATATATATATATCTACCTATCTATCTATCTGTAGTGGGCCTTTCTGAATAAAGAAAATTTCATTGAAGACCCCTGGAAGATACAAGATAAAAATCAAACTTTGAACAGGGTACCTTCTGCCTTCTTCATGTCCATTAAAAGAACACTTTTTCAACATTGACTTTCTGGCTGTTTTACCTCTGCAGTAGTTATCTGTGTGTGGTTGAGTGTATATGCACCAGGATTGTCGGAGCTGTTTCAAGTATAGCGACCCATGCCCTTACACTCTCCAAGTTACCGCCAGTTATAACAGATCTCAATATGGCCCCTTTCCCGTGAGTGTGTGACACACCGTGATGGCTGCAGTTGGGCCGCTGTTATTAGAACTCTGTGGAAATGGCAGAACAGAAGAATGTCTCATAAACACGTGTCATGCTTAGAAAGAACTTGGAGTGGACTGAGTTTCATCGCGAGACCCTTCTCTCAGTTACTCTTTGTTTTGCTGAACAGAGCGTGTTCAAAGTGGTCCTGATGTGAGCAGGGGCTTGACCGTTCTCTAAAGAACCAATCTTCCAGGCTTCCCTCGTGGCGCAGTGGTTGAGAGTACGCCTGCCGATGCAGGGGACACGGGTTCGTGCCCCGGTCTGGGAAGATCCCACATGCCGCGGAGCGGCTGGGCCCGTGAGCCATGGCCGCTGAGCCCGCGCGTCCGGAGCCTGTGCTCCACAACGGGAGAGGCCACAACAGTGACAGGCCCACGTACCACAAAAAAAAAAAAAAAAAAAAAACCAATCTTCTATTGTCAGTGACGGTCTAGAAACTTAGTTGCCATGTCTAGTGGGAGACCACTCATTGGACTCCAGCACTCACGAGTGGAAGAATTGCCTCCATAATATACAGTGACAGATGCTCCCATGAATGTTGCCATTCTGCTTCCCTATAAATTTCAATATATAGGCACACAGATAATTATTTGTTCCTATTTGACTAAAACCAATGCTAATTTTGTGTGCATATAAATTTGGATGCGGCTTGACATCACTTGGAATAATAATAATTAGGGAGAAGAGCCCTGTTATTTACTGAGCGCATACTATGTGCCAGGTGCTTTATACAAATGATCGCATTTAATTTGCATAACAACTACATGAGTTACATGGTGTTTTCTCTCTTTTGAAGTTTGGGAACTGAGACTGAGAAACAGTGATTTACTTGTTTACCTCCAATGTCCATGGTCCTTCATGTCTGCTGTGCTGTGATCCTAGGAAATTAAAGTGGTGAAGAGTGCAAATGTCTTATTTGAGGCTCTCAAACAGATATCCCACGAGGTGGACACAAAGCTTCCATGTTTTAGTGACTTGCTTTGGATTATACGGTTACTATTTGAATGGCTGGTGCTGCAATCCAGGTCTTGTCACTCTTCCTTCAGTACTGACCTCCAGGACTTCCCTGACGGTCTAGTGGTTAAGACTCCACGCTTCCACTGCAGGGGGCACGGGTTCAATCCCTGGTTGGGGAACTAAGATCCCACACGCTGTGACACGGCCAAAAAAAATTAAAAAAACTGACCTCCATCAAGTGGAAATGAATGACACTTTTGCTTCTGAGAAGCAGCCACAGTGTGACTTAGCCAGTGGTTTGGTCACTTTTATGGCAGGAGGTAATTCCACCTGCATGGAGACCTGTGCTTATAGTTCAGTTGGTGATGCAAGAACATATAAGGTGATTGTACTGAGCAGGGCACCACCTCAGATTGTACTGATACACACACACACACACACACACACACACACACACACACGAACCACTGTCACTGCTCCTGTGTCTTTAAGTACATTCACAGGAGCCAGGCTGGTCATGTCGTGCCCTACAGATGCCATTATCACAGCAGCCCCCTGACCTTCCCTCTTAACGTTTCTTCTCTCTGAAATGTCCTCTCTCCCCCTGTCTTGTCAGCTGCTCCTACCCTAGATGATAGAGATCATCTCTTACACATATGAGCAGAGGGCTTCTTCATTCAGGTTAGAAACCATATGACTTATTTCTTTCCTTCTGTTGATTAGTAGACCCATGGGCATAGAAATGGACTCAAATTGTCAATGATTGGGTACAATACATAGGAAGGTGACAAATACTTGAGCTAACACCACTTTAGGCAAGTAGCGATTGATCGCCAGATTTGTAATTATGACTAATTTTTAATGGGTGCCATAGTTTGAAGATACAGCCATTGGAAAATATCTCCTGAAGTATGGAAAACTAGGTAGCATCTTTTCTACAGAAGTATGAAGGGTGACTGCTGTTGGCTTTAATTGAAACTAAAGAGCTCGAGCTGGAGTCAGTTAAGACGTAAAATAGCAGCAAGGGGTTTGTAAACTGAAAGAAGTTAATAAAGAGAATAGTAGTTCTGAGTGAGCTTCAGTGATTTCCTTTGGTTGAGCTTTTGTATGGATAATGTGGCAAGTGAGACAGTGGATGGCAAAGCACACACTTTGAAAATGCAAAAGTCTATAGGAATGTAAGAGATAATTAATACAGGACCTATATAATTAGGTAATTAATACAGTACCAGTGTCATATATGTAATTTTTAATTTTTTATTTACCCCATTAAAAAGAAAAAGGAACAAGAGGAAGTCATTTTGATGCTATATTTTATTTGACAGGATATATCCAAGATGTTATTATCACTTCAACATGTAATCAATCTTTTACAATCTCTTTAGTACTAAGTTTGGGGACTCTGGTGTGTCTTTCACATGTACAACACATTTCAGTTTGGATTAACATGTTTCAAAGGCTCAGTAACTCACGTGGCTACCATATTGGACCCGTCAGACCTAGGGTATCTGTCTAGGAATGAGATACAAACCCCGGGATTCTTGTGTGAGCTGCAAAATCATCTATAAAGCTTTTACAAAATAAGCTTTCCTAGACCCCATTCGTAGAGGCTTTGACTTGGTAAGCCTGGGGTGAGGTCTCAGCATCTGTTTACGAAGCTCTGTACGTGATTTTGGCAGTGACTTTCAGGTTCAGCTTCTCACATGAGCCTCCTGAGGGGGACTTAGGCCTCACACCCCTCCCCCACTCTAACTGCTCTTTTTTTTTTAACTCAGCAGATAACAAATTTGTTTTTATATTAAGCAAGGGATTAACGTATTAGCTGCTATAACTTAAACAGTGAATTTTATAGGAGTGCTAACTTTTTCTCTCCGTTTAACCCTTGGTTGTGGGATAGTGGTTAGTTGGGGCTATTTTTTGGGGGGTGGGGTGCACCCTGAGGCATGTGGGATCTTAGTTCCCCGACCAGGGATCGAACCCGCGCCCCCTGCAATGGAAGTGCGGAGTCTTAACCGCTGGACCGCCAGGGAAGTCCCAAGGGGCTATTTGTTTAGAGTGTGGGTGGTCACGTACAGAGTTGAAACTGGCCCTCTTCTAGCAGAGGTGAGTGCCGGGAAGTTGTCTTCATTCTGTCTTCTGCCCCCTTGGATGCCCGTTACTTATTTAACTCTCTGTGTCGCAACAGTCAGTCAAAAGGCAGAAATCTGGGAAGGTTCTGTTTCAGCCCCTGGCTAAATGCATTATTCTTTTAGCTACCCTTTTAAGCTTCTTGGTGCTTCTGTTTATCCAGCCACAAAATGTGGTAAATGCTGATGCATATACACTTGGAGACCCCCAGGTTAAAACACTGCTGTGCTCTGTATACCATGTCACCTCAGGATTATGGTAAGCTACCCAGCATGCCCGTGAGTTAAGTAAGTGTTTATAGAAATTTGAACAAGGCTGTGCTTGAGAAGGTCAGATTGACGTGCTCAAGGACAGTGCATTTCTCCGGGCCTCTGATTCTTCTGCTTCAGAACCAGCTGACGTCCTCCTATTGACTACTTTTCTAGTCACCAGCTTCCTTTTTTTTTTTTTTGGCGGTACGCGGGCCTCTCACTGTTGTGGCCTCTCCCGTTGCAGAGCACAGGCTCCGGATGCGCAGGCTCAGTGGCCATGGCTCACGGGCCCAGCCGCTCCGCGGCATGTGGGATCTTCCCGGACCAGGGCACGAACCCGTGTCCCCTGCTTCGGCAGGCGGACTCGTAACCACTGCGCCACCAGGGAAGCCCATTGGCTTCCTTTTCTTCTACCCCTGCCCCTGCTCCCCACTTCAGAGAGATTAGATGGGCAGGCTGTGTGCTTGTGAAGATTTGCTTTCTGGTGACATTACCATGACCTGTTTGCTAACCCTCTCAGGGTTGGAAGAGACCTCAAAACCATTTAGTTAACCTCTAATATGATTTTTGCACATCCTTTTGAATATCCTCACATTTAATCCTCTAGTTTATTTTTTAGCAACACCAATGATAGGAATTTCACCACCTCCTAAGGCAGTCCATTTCATGTCTAAACGGCTCATTTTCCCCTTTAATTTAACTGAAATGTTTATTTCTGTAACTTCTACCCTTTGAAGCTGTGTAGGACATCTAAACATGACAACCCTTCAAGTATTTGAAAGTAAGGATTTGGGCCATGACACTCCCACCTCCATCAATATATTCCACCTGCCTTTTCATTTTAGATTGAGTGATTCTGAGTTCTTCCAAGTGTTCCTCAGAAAACATGGTTCTAAGTTTCTTTACTTGCCTCTGAATGGACTTCAAGGACTATATATTAAATGTGATACTTTAATTAGCATGGCCCCTGTGCAAGTATGACACGCAAATTCGTGAAGAGTTCCATATTTTTTAAACATAAGACAAAAAGACAACCCTCAGAATGGGAGAAAATATTTGTAAATGAAGAAACTGACAAAGGATTAATCTCCAAAATTTACAGGCAGCTCATGCAACTCAATATCATAAAAACAAACAACCCAATTCAAAAATGGGTAGAAGACCTAAATAGACATTTCTCCAAAGAAGATATACAGATTGCCAACAAACACATGAAAGGATGCTCAACATCACTAATCATTAGAGAAATGCAAATCAAAACTGCAATGAGGTATCACCTCACACCGGTCAGAATGGCCATTATCAAAAAATCTACAAACAATAAATTCTGGGGAGGGTGTGGAGAAAAGGGAACCCTCTTGCACTGTTGTTGGGAATGTAAATTGATACAGCCACTATGGAGAACAGTATGGAGGTCCCTTAAAAAACTAAAAATAGGTTCCTTAAAAACTAAAAAACTTCCATACGACCCAGCAATCCCACTACTGGGCATATACCCTGAGAAAACCATAATTCAAAAAGAGTCATGTACCACAATGTTCATTGCAGCTCTATTTACAATAGCCAGGACATGGAAGCAACTTAAGTGTCCATCAACAGATGAATGGATAAAGAAGATGTGGCACATGTATACAGTGGAATATTACTCAGCCATAAAAAGAAACGAAATTGAGTTATTTGTAGTGAGGTGGATGAACCTAGAATCTGTCATACAGAGTGAAGTAAGTCAGAAAGAGAAAGACAAATACCAAATGCTAACACGTATATATGGAATCTAAAAAAAATGGTTCTGAAGAACCTAGGGGCAGGACAGGAATAAAGATGCAGACGTAGAGAATGGACTTGAGTACACTGGGAGGGGGAAGGGTTAAAAAAAAAGTGATACTTTAAATATAATCCGACCTGCACAGATTCACAAAATATGGATGAAATAAGGAAAATAAAGGAGCAACGGAAACCTCTGTGAAGGTTTTCTTTTCTCCTCTGAGTGATCATATAATTCATAATGTAGAAAATAATCGTTCAGAAAACTTCTTGCATTACTTTTGTGAAACCAAGTAGGAGAACAGTGGAATCTTTCCTTTGCTAAATATTGCTTTCTGGTATTACACTAGCAGACTTGTTTTCAGGTTAACTTAATATAATAAGTAAACTATCCTCTGAAGGTCTTCTGTAAGCATCCATATGCTTGTATTCTTTTTTTTTTTTTTTTTTTTTGCATTACGCGGGCCTCTCACTGCTGTGGCCTCTCCCGTTGCGGAGCACAGGCTCCAGACGTGCAGGCTCAGCAGCTATGGCTCACGGGCCCAGCCGCTCCGCGGCATGTGGGATCTTCCCGGACCGGTACACGAACCTGTGCCCCCTGCATCGGCAGGCGGACTCTCAACCACTGCGCCAGCAGGGAAGCCCATATGCTTGTATTCTTACCTAGAAGGCATCTATCTCTTTCTTGTACAGGGAGCAGACTTAAAACTATGGAAAAGTGGTATTTTTAACTTCTGAGTCTTGTTGCCCCTGCATGCCCCTTTTTAGTGTTTGAAATTAAACAGCAGGGAGATTTCGGCTGAATGGTCCAGAGCCATTATAGTGAGCTAGACCTCTGAGATGCATTCCGCTGTTCAGAGCCAACAGACTACTTAATCCACATCGTTGCCTGGCCTCTAGGGTGCGCACCCAATGGAAGGCATTTATTTAGCAAATTAAAAGCACAGCAAGTAAAAGCCAAGGTATTATGCAAGCCCATTTATCGACTCCTATTCTGCTACTGTTTACTAAATGTCTCGGTGATGGAACATGATGGACGAGTTGTTTCTTACAGTCACTTGGCTCCGCTAAAGATGAAATACATCTTCCCTGCTTTATTCCTCTTGCATTGACAAAGCAGCTTATGGTAGAATTGGCGGTTATCCAGCTCCAGCTGGAGAGAGTATGTAGATTTCAAGGTTTGTTTTTGTTCTTGTTTTTTCATTTTTGAATTATTCTGTCAAGTCCGCTAGATGCAACTACATATAAAGAGATGCTGGCATGCTTGGGATTCAGTGCCCGGTTCTCACGTCTGCTTACCTAAGTCCCTTCTTTCTCTTCTAGTGGATGTTCGTATATACATAGGTGAGTACACACGTACATGTACACGCATGGGTGAACATGGATCTCTAAAAACCCACCTGTGGCTACCTCGGGTAGCGTCCACCCAGTCAGTAAACAGAATGAGAAGTCCAGGGATTTTTCAGCCTGCCACTGTATTGTGTGTTAAATTCTACTTGCTGAAATGCTTTTATCATCAAAGCACCTCTCATCTTTTTTAGCAGGATGGATGACAAACAGAGCTGGATATCTTTGTCCACCATCAACCCTGAGAGACAAAGGGATTTATGCTGCTCTTTTTTAAAAAAAAATGTATTCAAGTATAGTTGATTTACAATATTGTGTTAATTTCTGCTGTACAGCAAAGTGATTCAGTCCATTATTCAGTCCATTATTTATCACAGGATATTGAATATAGTTCCCTGTGCTCTACAGTAGGACCTTGTTGTTTATCTATTCTATGTATAATAGTTTGCATCTGCTAATCCCAGACTCCCACTCCGTCCCTCCCCCACCCCCCTCCCCCTTGGCATATGCTGCTCTTTGAAGAGTGGGATATTAGATATAATAGTGATGAAATGTGGGTAGTCAAGGGAGAAAGTGTTTATGTCATTATTTCATTGAGGATCTTCCTGCACTATGATCCTGCACTATGCCTTCCTAACCCCTGCCCTTTCTTGTATACTGACCAGGCTGGATTAATTTATTCTTGGTTCTCTTTGACAATTTTGCCCTCACTGATAATCTCCAGTATGAAGTCAAACTGATCAAACCAATGTTTTCTCTGGAATGCTCATTCATAAGTCACAGGCTTCTGGGATACATTTGCCCTTTCCTGCTAATAAAATTGCAAGGCAGTCTATGCCAGGGCAACTTAAAGCCTATGCATCTAAAACTCGTGGGTACCCTGGGTCTGGTGAGTGTATCATGGAATTGTAGTTTACAAACACTTTCAACAGCAAACTTGTTTTTCAAACTAAATCTTTTCTGGAAGCTCAATATTGGATATGGATAAATGAAGTGTAGTTCTCAGGTGAAACTGAGGATGGATAGTCCAGAATCCCACGGCATGATAAGCTGAGAAACTTGCTTATATGGTTTCCTCCTCATTCACTGACACAGGACTGAGGGACTCAAAGGTATGTCACATCCTATTTTTAATCCTACTTCTTGCAGAATAATGGATGGTGCTTCTTCCTGGCATGTTTGCGCCCCACTTAGGACACATTTTCTGTTGTTCAATGTAAGGAAAACATGCTGGTGTTCAGAAACTGTGACATACACACACATATAGACCACACACACACACACACACACACACAGTAAATTTTTGTTGGATATCCATGTATCTCATTGGATGCCTGAAGTCAGTTAACAAGTGACTGTTGAAACCTTGATCATCAAGGACTCAGCTATCCGTTTTCTAACATCACTTAACTTGGGCAACACAAAACAAAACAAAAATCTGTAGTAGTGAGGAAGTAGCTCACTCATGAAAAACAACAACTGCAGAAAGCAACCCTCACTGGGGAGATAGTGGCTACTCTCCTGACCATTTTAACTTTTTGTTAAAGGCTTTAGTGCCTTCAAATAAACAGTAAATAATCACTGGAAAAGTAGGCTATTTACAAAGGAATCTAATATGGTAATTGATTAGTCACTGAGAGAATGGGAGATGTTGCTAAACTGTAGTAAATCCATCTCTTTGCCCCAGTTTGCTAGTTAAATGGAAAATATGGTAGCAATGAAAGTGAAATCTGTTGGCTATTTTATGCTTCATTTACATTGTATAAAACACACATCATAGATGATTGCCAGCATGAATATGGACTGTGTTTTTCAAAAACTACGTATCCCCCTTTCTTCTTTGGTGATGCAGAACAGGGTGTAGTGGGGGTTAGTGGCATTAAGAGGTCAAAAAGTGTTGTACCAGAGATTTTTGACTATAGATTTTTCATAGAGATGGCAATAAATTGAGGTTATAAATTGAGCAATTAATTAGATTTTTCTCCATGTAACCTGTTCTTCCTATATAACTACTTTAGTGGATAGGGTATTACTCACTTAGTGTTTTGCCCCTGTAGTGATGACCAAGGTGAATTTATTAAAGCCCAATTGTTATTTACAATGTCAATGTCAAAATTTTAGATACTTTTGCCACAGTATCTCTAATGTATTGAATTTTAACCTTTCCTGAATTTATTTTATTATGACATTGTGATTGTTTATTATTTAACCTTTCAGGTTGAAAATATTCCTTGGGGAAGTGAGTTTCATAAGCTTATTCTACACGTTATAAAATAAAAATTTCCCCCCATTTTGTCAGTGTTATCACAGTATAATTTATGTACAATAAACTATATCTATTTAAAGAGTACTCTTTGATGAGTTTTGCTACCACCACAATCAAGTAAAGAACATTTCCATCACCTCCGAAAGTTTCTTGGTATCGCTTTTTGGTCTATTCCAATCCCAGCCCCAGCCTATGACAACTACTGATCTTATTTTTTGTCACTATAGAACCTAATATTTTGTTTGAATTTGCCTTAAAACTACCTTTTAAAATGTCAAGACCTAGTTTTTTTGCTGTTGGCAAACAATGGTAGAAAGAAAAATATAGTAAAAATTATATTGTTTGGCTTTTCATTTGGGAGGTATAAAGCCTCTGTAAATATAATGGATTATTTGTGAAGAAGTGCTTGAAGATAACACCCTAAAACCTCTATTATGTCATCATCTAGAAATAACACACAAACATTACAGTTTTTTGTGTTTTTTTTGTTTTTTTTTGCGGTACGCGGGCCTCTCACTGCTGTGGCCTCTCCCGTTGTGGAGCACAGGCTCCGGACGCGCAGGCCCGGCGGCCATGGCTCACGGGCCCAGCCGCTCCGCGGCATGTGGGATCCTCCCGGACCGGGGCACGAACCCGTGTCCCCTGCATCGGCAGGCGGACTCTCAAACACTGCGCCACCAGGGAAGCCCCAAACATTACAAATTTATACCAAAGGATTTTTTATGAATAAAGTACAAGACTCCTAAACATCAGATATTGAAAACAGGTTTGTACTGTTTTGAGACTGTAGTACATAGTTAAGTTTCACTCTACATTTTTATAATGTTTGTTTGGTTTCCAAACTTAATACAATGTAATATTTAATTTAAAAATCATTTATAAATTGTGCTTTATCACAAATAATAATAGTCATAATAAATTATGCTTAAAATAAAGTGACATGGACCACTTGTTAAATAGAAGAAAGTAAATAATTTTCTGTGCAAGTTATGATTAACTTTAAATACACAGAGCATTAAAAGGAACTTTATGATAAAATATTTAAAAACATATTGATTGTAACTTAAACTGTCTTCCTTATTATGTCACAGAGGAATGATTAAGAGCATAGGTTCTGGAGTTAGGATATCTGGCTTGGAATCCTGGATCTGTGGTGTACCAGATGTGTGATCTTGGGCAAGTTATTTAATTTCAGTTCCCTTATCTATAAAATAGGGAAAGTAATGCCAACCTACATCATAGTGTTGTTGGGAGGAGTAAACAAGTTTAGCCATGTAAAATGTTTAAAAGAGGATCAGACACACAGGAAGACATCTATTATTATTATCCTTCCCCCAAACAGTTAATTCTCCCAGTTTTGAAAAAATAATATATTATTATGTCACAATTCAACATTTCAGAAAAAAATTGGGAAACACTCCACTGGAAGATTTCTCATTTTCATTCTCTTATGAAATATTTCCTCTCTTTCTGGCCCTATGGTACTGTCCCAGATGCTGAAAAGTCCCAGTCCCTTTTTGCTATACTACCCTTTATACTGAATACTTTAATTCTAACTAGAATCCCTTGGGTTACAGCATCCTGAGATTGGTGCATAATTCTATGAAATTAATGTCTGCTTGGTAGTAGAAAAGCAAGGAAAAATTGTTTGATGATGGAAAGACGTGGGAAAATGGGTCACTTGTCAGTTAAATAACAAGCCATCTTTTATCTCACTTGCATTGAAACCACATTTTGTGTATTTTTCGTATTTACATGAGAGTAAAGGTTCCCAATTTCTTAATTTAATTTGCCAAATAGTTGGCTGTCCTGCCTAAGTACTTTTGATCTGCAATCACTTTCAAGGCCAAGGCAGCTTTGTCTAGTGCCAGGAACAATTAATTTCTCAGGACTCTAATAAAGAATGTTTCACTTGGTTGCACACGTAAATAGTGAGTTTGTAGTCAAATAAACACACAAACAAACAGAAAGGATATTCACAAATTACTTGTGAGATTTCTGGAGGTCAGTGTCCATGTCTTATACATTATTATATCCTGACAGTCAATAGTGTTGGCACATATTAGGCACATAAACTCTTGAGTAATTGAATTGACTTACTTGATTTCCAAGGCTAAGTCTGAAAGCTGAAACTTATCTTCATTGACTATCTTTTTCACATGAAGATTTGGATGATAAATTTCTACTGGTATGTCAAATTTCTCTAAAAATAGCAATAAGCAAATTGTAGGATGGATAATCTAATGTAGTGATGAGGGCTAGAGATGAGATTGTTCCACTTGGTCAGTAATATTCACAGGTAGCTTGGAATCTCCTCTTTCATCTCAAAATGTATATATTCTTAGTCCATTTGTTAAGGATATAACATAGAGCCTTAAATTATATACATTTTCCATATGGATTTTCTAAAATTTCTTTCTTGGTTTATGATGTGAATGATATACAAGAAGAAAAACTCACCAATTAACTCCTAAAGAAGGAAATAGTAGTTTATACATGTTTAAATGTGTAAATTCTATCAATCCCTCTCAACAAAAATATAATCATAAAAGCTTACTCAACTCTGTTGTGAAAGACTAGTATTAAAAATAGTTGTGTAATGGGGCACATATGCTGAGTTTATTATTTCAAGTGTCCTAAAGGCAGTGGTGCCAGATTTAATATGAGGCTCCTCCAAAGATGCCAATTCCTATTAGGAGAATTTTGTATATTCTAATTTTGTTTCCCTCCAGATTTCTACTTATTGTACTAAAAACAAAATAATTCCAAAAGGAGAAATAATAGTTGTGTATTTTATTAGCATAGGATATGAACAGAAATTTAATTGGTTTATAAACCATCAGTATTCAGATGCCATAAGAATAAAGAAAATCCTAAAACTGTTTATATTATAATATAAAATCATTCTTGGGTTCATGTTAATGAAGAGAACCATTTTCACTGACAATCACCCTATATTCTAATTTATATCAGTTAAACTATATCAGTTAAATTTTATTTAACAGGTTATCTTTTTCTGACTTCTAGTCTGTTTTGTTTGCAGTATATTCTATTATTCTCACTTTATTTAGAAGATAATTTACTTTTTAAACTAGCATTTTTTTTCATTAAGGATTTAAAATACGTCTTTGGATAAAACACTAAAATCTACTACCTGACTTGAGAAAGGAAGAATTTTAACTTTTATTGAAAAGCCTAATGACTGTTATGAAATTTTAGGATTTCGTAGTAAGTTAAATCTAAACAATTTCATATGGATTTTTGTATATTAGCTGACTCATAATATTGAAATATAGAAATGAATTTAATAACATTTTAGTGAACATATAGCAAGTTCTACTAATAAGAATCAGTGGTTCAATTTTTATTTTAAAAGCCATCAATTGTTGCCTTAGAATTGCTCCAAAATGAAAATATCTTTACTGGGGGTGGGGGAAATGTGGAAAATTAAAGGGAACGGTTTTAAAATTATTTTAATTTTAAGTAATAGCTGTGTAACAATAGACATCATCTCTTAACTTCGTAAATGAAAATATAGAACAGTTGCTTTTAGCTTTTTTAGATAATTTTGGTTTTTTTGAGAAGGAAGTGTTTCCCAGAAATAAAATTATCATTTTCCTTCCTCCTCTTCAATTCCCCCTGCCCCCCACCCCTTGCATAATTGTGATTCTCCTGCTGTAAATCTTGGGTGATTATCTAACTTAGAAGTGACTCATATACCATTTATTAGGAGTCATGTATTTTTTTAAATTAATTTTTATTGGAGTATAGTTGATTTACAATGTTGTATTAGTTTCAGGCATACAGCAAAGTGAATCAGTTATACATACACATATATCCACTCTTTTTTTAGATTCTGTTCCCATATAGGTCACTACAGAGTATCGAGTAGACTTCCCTGTGCTATACTGTAGGTTCTTATTAGTTATCTATTTTATATATAGTAAGTGTGTGTATGTCAATCCCAATCTCCCAATTTATCCCTCCCCCCCTTACCCCTTGGTAACTATAAGTTTGTTTTCTACACCTGTGACTCTATTTCTATTTTGTAAATAGGTTCATTTGTACCATTTTTTAGATTCCACATATAAGCCATATCATATGATATTTATCTTTCTCTGTCTGACTTAACTTCACTCAGTATGACTGTCTCTAGGTCCATCCATGTTGCTGCAAATGGCATTATTTCATTATTTTTTATGACTTAGTATATAGCCATATATACTCCATTGTATATATATACCCCATCTTGTTTATCCATTCTTCCATCGATGGACATTTAGGTTGCTTCCATGTCCTGGCTATTGTAAATAGTGCTGCAATGAACATTGGGGTACATGTATTTTTTTCGAATTATGGTTTTCTCCAGATATATGCCCAGGAGTAAGATTGCTGGATCATGTGGTAGCTCTGTTTTTAGTTTTTTAAGGAACCTCCGTACTGTTCTCCATGATGGCTGTACCAATTTACATTCCCACCAACAGTGTAGGAGGGTTCTCTTTTCTCCACACCCTCTCCAGCATTTATTGTTTGTAGGTTTTTTGATGATGGCCATTCCAACCAGTGTGAGGTGGTACCTCATTGTAGTAATTATCTACTACAGTGCCACATTTAACTTAGAAGTGGCTCATATACCCATTCATTAGGAACCATGTATTTTTAATGATATACCAAAATTCGAAAGCAAGTTAGGTACCTGAGAACTGTCATAAAAGTTCTTTACTAGATCAATTTCCATTAAATAAAAAAGCCTATAATTTATGTTACAGAGTTAAAATATTTTCTCTGGCAAATGATAGACCAAGAGCAATGATGCTGTCAATTATTAATGAAAGGATGGGAATCAGCCCTTGGTCTCTTCAAGTTGTGTGTGTGTGTATGCATGCACATGTGTGTGTTCATGTGTGTGTGTGATTTTTGTTCAGTCTTTCAGTACCCTTCATTATTCTTTTACATTAGCTAGTGCTAAACTTGTTTTTAAAAATGTCAATGACCTTTAAAACTGGAAAGACTATGAAGTATTATTTTTTGAAGGGGGTTCAGTAATTTGGGTCAAAAAATGCTTTTTACTTGATTTTATGGGGGCACCTCCAAATCATTTTATCTTTATTTTATATATGATCAACCATTTGGCAGATCCTTGATTTTGTTTTGGATATCTTAAACATGATAAACAGATAAATTAAAAAAGAAACTCATTAACAATTAAATATGATCCAAACACTAATACAGACAGTAAGGATTACATTTCACTTCAGGAATAAGAGGAGTGGCAATGGTATAACTTTGCAGTAGTAAAAACATATTTTCTGACTTTACTCTTAAGTTTTAGTCATTTCTTTCATGCATTTCTGGGGAAAGCTGGAAAAATAAATTGCCTTAAAATGACTTAGGAAGAATGGCCTTGGAAATTGTGACAACACAGTTGTGTGTTGTGTGAGATTCATGTGTGATGACCATAATACAACTGGATGTGTCATTATAATGTTTTTAAGCATAGGAAACAGTAATAAAAAAAATCTGTACAAGGGGAAACAAACTTTTTTGAAGATAAAGTGAAAATGTCTTAAGGGCCAAATAAATTTAAAATCCAATCAAATGATATATCTAAGTCAGCTGTGAGTGGGGAGATACTATAAAACTTGAATTTCAGGTGTTGGAACTTGCCTCTTTTGGGTTATAAAGTCATAGACATGGAAAGTATAAAGTGTTCAGAGTTCCTCTGAGGGTAAGTGTCAACAGTACAGTCAGCCTCTTAGCTTGAATTTCTGGTCATTTTGAGAGCTGTAGAACACTGGGAAGTCAACTCCAAGGTTACATTGTGGGGACTGAAATCATTATTTCCTTGGGAGTAAGCATTTGTCAAACGCTTAGAAAGTTTTATCATTGAAGTAAAAGAGGTATTTATCTCATTGTATTAATATTTATATAAAAAAGGATTTGTAAAAAATTGTACCTACAATATTTAATATTTGGATTATTATAAAAAATAGATTAGCCTGTGACTTTAATTCTAACTTCATTATTCAAATTTTTAATTTTAATAATTAATTTAGAACCATGATTTTTTTATGACTAATAATTTATTTATTGGAGTATAATTGCTCTACAATGGTGTGTTAGCTTCTGCATTATAACAAAGTGAATCAGCTATACATATACACACATCCCCGTATCTCTTCCCTCTTGTGTCACCCTCCCACCCTCCCCATCCCACCCCTATAGGTGGTCACAAAGCACTGAGCTGATCTCCATGTCCTATGCAGCTGCTTCCCACTAGCTAGCTATTTTACATTTGAGAACCATGATTTTAAATTGAGTCTTAGTAAGCTTGTAAACATTATCAGAGTGCTTAATATATAAATGTTTTATTTCTTCACATTATAATTTAAATATATTTGATTTTAACAGTAATTTAAGTGCTCACTAAGGTCTATCTGTAACACTATTAAAGTATTCAAAATATTAAATATATAAATAAAGTTTCTAATGTTTGAAGATGTTTAAATCTATGGTGAATATAAACATTATCCAGAGCACCATTAAAGGTAATATGTCTTTTAGATTTCTAAATAGGAAATTAAGATTCGTTTAGTTGTTTAAGAACTTAAGAAAGACTTAGGTTTGAAGCTTATAATTTTGTAAATTGAATTTTATTATAGAAACTAAATAGAAGGAATTCCCTGGCAGTCCAGTGGTTAGGACTCCATGCTTCTACTTCACGGGTCCCAGGTTCAGTCCCTAGTCAGAACTAAGATCTCGCATTCCATGCAGTGCAGCCAAAAAAAAAAGACAAAACTAAATAGAACACTGAATAGCCTTTTCTGTACTCAAAAGCTATTCTTGAGAACACCAAAAACATGTATTTAGCTGAGAATGTTGCTGGTATTTTCAACAATTGGCATTCAGTTTTGTTGACTAATGAATTCATCCAGAAGTCTTTGGAACTAATGTTGGATATCGCCAATCATTATCATTAATCAAAAACTTCACGTATGGGTCACAGTAGAAAAGAATCCCAATGTGTCCAGGTGTTGTGGAGACAGGGGTTTCTGGTAACTCAAACTGTTTAGGGACTATAACCTGAAAGTAATGACTACTTAGAGTTCAAATCTCTACTGTGTTTTCAGATAAAAAGAAAAAAAAAAGCCTAGAGCTTTTTTCCTGAAAGAAACATTATATGCTAATTGGTATGTGATTTTACATTGGTAAAAAAAAGGAAAGTATCTAGAAACTGTTTTTTTGTATTTTATATTTTGCCATTAAAATATTTTATTGTGAAATATACGTACAAAAGAGTATATTAATGTAAGAATATAACAAAAGGAATAGTAGTAAAATGTATATATACCTAAAAGTAATAGATCTGTGATGTTCTGCTGTTACAACAAAATTTGTATGGTTGTGAATTTCTCTGTCTTATTTGAAATTTTTTGTTGTTGTTGTTGTTGTTGTGGTACGTGGGCCTCTCACTGTTGTGGCCTCTCCCATTGCGGAGCACAGGCTCCGGACGCTCAGGCTCAGCGGCCATGGCTCACGGGCCCAGCCGCTCCGCGGCATATGGGATCCTCCCAGACCGGGGCACGAACACATGTCCATTGCATTGGCAGGCAGACTCTCAACCCCTGCGCCACCAGGGAAGCCCTGTCTTATTTGAAATTTGTTGTGCGTCTTAGAACTGAGTCTTGGTGTCTTTTAGCAGTTCTTGGGAAATGCCAGCCGTTATTTGTGTGAAGCGTCCCTGTGCCCCTTTATTTCTACAGTCATCTCCTTCTGGAACTCCAAGTTATATATGTTAGACCTTCACACACTATCTTTCATGTCTTTTAACTTAGCTTGTTTTCCATATCTTTGTCAGGACTTCCTAATGGATTGTTTCTTAAGAATTATCTTGTTGAGGTCTATCCTGATGGGGCTTTTTCTGTAAACCTACATTGTTGGAAATGCCTCATAGTAACTGTTTACTTTCCTTTACTCATAGAACTACCTGTTAGATCTGTGGGAAAGAACTACAAGACAGAGCTGCCAAGTAAACTATGAAAAACCTAACAGTCAAACTTTTTTTAATCTTAGGTATTGGTATATCCCAGTGATCTGTACTGTTCTAGGGTGTGATGGCTTAGGAGTGAATATGATTTAAACCTTATACATTTTTAGAGGATGTCAAATTCAGAACCAGGCAGATCCATCTCCTGACCCTGAACATGGTCCTAAAGTAAATCGCTTGAGGAAATTGGATCCCGAAGGTTACAGGTGGGGAATTTTGAAGTGTGTCCATATTCCATTGGAGATCAAAGAAACCTAACTGAAAGAATTGTGGGCTGACTCACATGACAACTTCTTTTTGAAAGGGCTATTTTATCTTGAAGGTTATGAGTTTGGAGGAACTAAGGTGATTGGCAGTGGAAAGAATCAGAACATGTGAAATTCCTTAAAAATTTATTGACTTAAATAATTTTGTCTATGTTACACATAACTTTAAAAAAAAAACCTTTACACTTTGTGCAGAAAGTCAGCATACATTTTTGGCTCAAAGTTTCTCTGATGTTTTCTGTGGAAGGAATAATACCATTTATCAGTTAAAAAAAAAGAATTATTAGTTCATTAATTTTCTCTTCAGCTGTGTCTAATCCATTATAAATTCATCCACTGGATTTTCCATTTCAATTATTATGTATATTTTTCCTGGAACTTCTTTCTGGTTCTTTGATAAATCTGTATTAAAAAATAGAGTTCTGTACTCATATTTTCAAACCTTTTTTTTTTTATTGAGGTATAATTGACATATAACATTGTATTATTTCCAGGTGTACAACATAATGGTTCAATATTTGTATATAATGTGAAGTGATCATCACAATAAGTCTTGATGACATTTGTTAACATACATAGTTACAAATATTTTTTCTTCTAATGAGTACTTTTAAGATCTACCTTCTTAGCAACTTTCAGATATGCACTATAGTATTATTAACTATAGTCACCATCCTGCACGTTACATCCCCATGACTGAATTATTTTATAACTGGAAATTTGTACCTTTTCTCCCCTTTCACCCATTTCTCCCATCCTCTGTCTCCTACCACTGGCAACCACCAATCTGTTCTCTGTATCTATGGGTTCCTTTTGTTGTTTTCATTGCTGTTGTTTATTTCCACATATAGTTGAGATCATACAGCATTTGTCTTTCTCTTTCAGACTTATTTCACTTAGTATAATGCCTTCAAGGTATATATATGTATATCTCACATCCATTCATCCATCATCAGACACTTAGATTGTTTCCATATCTTGGCTATTGAAAAAATGCACCCGGAAATGGAATTACTGGATCATATGGTAGTTCTGTTTTTAATTTCTTGAGGAACCTTCATACCGTTTTCCATAGTGGCTGCACCAATTTACATTCCCACCAACAGTACATAAAGGTTCCCTTTTGTTTTTTTACTTCTTTGCCAACACTTGTTATTTCTTGTCTTTTCGATGGTAGCCATTCTAACAAGTGTGAGGTGATATCTCGTGATATTGATTTGCATTTCCCTGATGACTAGTGATGTTGAGCATCTTTTCATGTACCTGTTTCCCATCTATATGTCTTCTTTGGTAAAATGTCTCTTCAGATATTTTGCCCATTTTTTAAAATTGGATTTTTTGTTAATTTGTTTGTTTTTGCTATTGCATTGTATTGAGTTCTTTATATGTTTTTGGGTATTAACCCCTTATCAGATATATGATTTTGCAAATATTTTTTCCAACTCAGGAGATTGCCTTTTCATTTTATTATTTCCTTTGCTGTGTAGAAGCTTTTTGGACTGATGTAGTCCCACTTGTTTATTTTTGCTTTTGTTGTCTTTGGTTTTGGAGTCAGATTCAAAAATTCATTGCCAAGACTAATGTCAAGGATCCTACATTCAAGTCTTCAATCCATAATTTTTGTGCATGGTATAAAATAGTAGTCTACTTTCATAATTTTGCATGTGGCTGTCCAGTTTTCCCAGCACCTTTTATTGAAGAGACTATCCCTTCCTCATTGTATATCCTTGCCTCATTTGTCATAAATTAATTGGCCACAGATGTGTGGATTTGTTTTATTTGGGGAATCTCTTTTCTGTTTCATTGATCTATATGTCTGATTTTTATGCGAATACCATACTGTTTTGATTACTGTAGCTTTGTAATGTAGTTTGAAATTAGGGCACTTGATGCCACCAGCTTTGTTCTTCTTTCTCAAGATTCCTTTGGCTGTTGGGATATTTTGTGGTTCCATACAAACTTTAGGATTGTTCATTATATTTCTATGAAAGATGCTATTGGAATTTTGGTAGGGATTGAATTAAATCTGTGGATTGCTTTGGGTGATATGGACATTTTAACACAATTAATTCTTCCAGTCCATGAGCACAGACTACATTTTTATTTATTTGTGTCTTCTTTAGTTTCCTTCATCAGTGTAAGTTTTCAGTGTGCAGGCCTTTTACCTCCTGGGTTAAATTTATTCCTAGGCATTTTATTCTTTTTGGTTAAATTGTAAATGGGATTGTTTCCTTAATTTCTCTTTCTGGTAGTTTGTTGTTAGTGTATAGAAATGCAACAGATTTTTGTGTATTAATTTTTGTATCCTTCAATTTGAATGAATTCATTTATTAGTACTAACAGTTTTTTGGTGAAACTTTTTTTTTGAAATACAGTTGATTTACACTGTTGTGTTAGTTTCTGATATACAGCAAAGCTATTCATTTAAATATGTATTCTTTTTCATATTCTTTTCCATTTAGGTTACTACAAAATATTGAATGTAATTCCCTGTGCTATACAGTAGGACCTTGTTGTTTATCCATTTTATATATAGTAGTTTGTATCTACTAATCCCAAACTCTGGATTTATCCCCCCGTCCTTTCCCCTTTGGTAACCACAAGTTTGTTTTCTATGTCTTCGAGTCTGTTTCTGTTTTGTAATTAAGTTGATTTGTGTCATATTTTAGATTCCACATATAAGTAATAGCATATGATATTTGGCTTTGTCTGATTTGTTTCACTTAGTATGATCATCTCTAGGTCCATGCATGTTGCTGCAAATGGCACTATTTTATTCTTTTTTTATGGCTGAATAATACATACACACACACACCCCCACATCTTCTTTATCCATTCATCTGTCGATGGACACTTAACTTAGGTTGTTTCCATGTCTTGGCTATTGTAAATAGTGCTGCTGTGAACATAGGGGTGCATGTATCTTTTCAAATTAGAGTTTTCTCCAGATATATGCACAGGAGTGGAATTGCTGGATCATATGGTAGCTCTATTTTCAGTTTTTTTGAGGAACCTCCATACTGTTTTCCATAGTGGCTGCAAGTGAAACTATTTTAAAATAATGTTTAATAGCAATACGTGAATATTGTTCTATTTACTACTGTCAGTTACTATAACAGAACTTCATTAAGAATATTTCCTTTTCATGCTTGGTTATTCTTAATGACAAAGCATGCCCTCACGGTCTTAGGATGGATATTGGATATATCATTTTCATTATAATAATCTAAACATATGGCATGACTGTTAGGTGTTTCCTTGAAAACTGTCACATTTTGCCACTCTCGGTGGCTTCTTGATGTGTTAATGTATTACATTCCCTCTTCAGCATTGAAGAAATAGATGATACATCTGTAAGCTATAGCTGCAATGAAAAAAAAAAGTAATCCTTTTGATCTGTGTAGAGTGATCAACAAAGTTCTTTTCTGGCAATAGATAGACAAACAGATATTCTTCTCAATATCTATCAGTGTTAAGGGAAATAGAACAACATTTATAGATGATTGCCTGATGAATACCCGTTAAATGCTGTAGACCATTAAGTGTGCTAATATCTGTCCCAGGATTAGACTGAACCAACATTCACATACCTGAATGGTATGTTATTAGCTTCCTGTAAAATCACTCACACTTTCCTCCCTTCTGAATTATGCTTTGCAGTGGTGCCATTAGCCAATACCAAAAGATGCTATAAGAAAGAGACCTGTAGAAAAATCTCAAGTCTACTGTAAAGATGTTGTTACGATCTTTGTTCGTGGGATTGCAGTACCCCTTTTATGATTTCCCTTAAGGAGAAATGGTTTGCTGCTTTCTGAACTTTAGTATCAGGAACAGTTGGGTTTCTTCTGAGCAGTTGATTTTTTTATGTTCTTATGGATCCTTGGTTTGTAAACTGATTAGCTTTCTTTCACGGGAAGCCAGAATACTGAATCATATGTTAACTTATTTGATATAGTTATATCTGGCTCCTTTTAAGTCCTTACTTTATTTTTCAGTACTTTTTTTTCTCATTTCTTCAGCTTTATGTTATCTTGGTATATTTTGTTTTATTTTTTTAATTGAAGTATAGTTGATTTACAATGTTGTGCTAGTTTCCAGTGTACAGCAAAGTGATTCAGTTATTCTTTTTCAGATTCTTTTCCCTTATAGGTTATTACAAAATACTAATTATAGTTCCCTGTGCTATCTAGGCAAAGATGTATGGTGACCTTACATATAGGAAACTCTAAATGCCTTTTCACTCACACATGCTATCAAGTATCTATATGTATGTGTGTGTGTGTGTGTGTGTGTGTGTATATATATATATTTGTTTTCTTTTTAAAAATTTTTTTGCTGAGACTATTTAACATAAGACAGACAAACCACCTTTACTGGGAGATTTGCTTTTACTCTGGCTTTTGCATAATTTTCCTTTGGCAAAGTCTTCAGCAAGTAGCAAGATTTAAAGTACAGGGTTGAAGTTCAGGTTAAAACTCTAGTAAGTTAATGATCAAGAACATACAAGATAGAGAATCAGAGATAGAGAATTTGGGTTATCAGTTTATCCAAGTGTAGGGAACATTTAACAGAAGCACATTTACCAGAATTAGGGCATGAGGTTATAATCAGATATCGGGAAATTCTGAGGTCAGGTCTGGCTTAAAGAGGGTGAGGCTAAGCTTGTATTTGGGGCTAAAGAGAGCTCCATTTAGGGAGAAAAGGAGACAGAGGCTGGAAATCTGAAGAGGTAAATGAGTCAGCCCAGGTGCAAGGACTGATTTTGCCATGCTGAGTGACCACGGGCAAGTGAATTAAACCCTCTGAGACCTCTTTCTAGTTTGGGTAATGTAGATAATAATACCTACCTCACAGATTGCTTTAAAGTCATGAAAAGTACTTAAAATCGTGTCTGCTCTCCAGCAGGCTTTCAATAAATAGTGATTGTCATCATGTCCCAGTGCAGTGGCTGCATTCTGCAAGCTGATCCACTGTGTGCCACTGTGAATAAAATAGCACGAAGGTAGCCTTTTCTTAATTTGCAGGGAACCCAATTTGCTTGGGATATTCTCATTTGGCAGCTTCCCTGAGATCTATGTTGTCACCCTTTGGTGTTTACCGCTGCCTGCCTGCCAGTGGGCGGCAATAGATGACAAAACAAGTGAATGAACAGTATCAATATTTCTTGCTTTTCTTCCCAAATCAACACATTCCAAGTGTTTCACTGATTGGGTAAGTTTAAGAACCAATGCCTGGTTTAGAACCCTGTGACCATGATGTAATGCTGCTTGTTTTAGCAGAAGTCTCTTGGGGCCATGGGAAAGCATCTTCCTAAATTCTCAGGTTCGTTTTTTGCTACCTGCACTAGGAGTGGTTGGAGAAAAGTATATCTGAGATCCCTGTCATTCCCAGGAAGGGTGTCATTTGCTAGCTCTGGCAAGTATCTTTTCCTAGGACACTTGGCTATGCTGAAAAAAGAAATCTATAACTGTACTGAACTCCTCACTAAGTCAAAGTGTCAGAAATCTCTCAGGCTGTCATAATTCACCTTTTAAAGGTAAACAAAAGGAGATAGGGCAATTATTTTCAGTTGGAAGAAGATAGATCCAATTGTGTGATACAAGGATGTAAAGGTCACAAAGCAGGTATTTGCAGATCGAATACTCTTTTTCCCCAACCTGCTCACTCATTCTCACTGTTTTCTTACCACAGTTGTCCCCAAGTTCAACTCTGTCACTCCGGTGACCTGTATTGCTAAGCAGTAGCAATAGACCCCAGAGGCCTCTAACTAACTCCGTCCTTTCATCTTGGAGAAATGTTTCTTGATAGGTAAGGAACTAAGCATCGCCGTCTGGGCTTATCTGAGATCCTAAAAGCCCTCTGAATGTGTGTTGCTGACCTCATTTTAAAGTCCCTAGTGCATCATTGGAGCACATCACAGGTACATAAATCACCCTTAGAAAGTACATTCTTCCAAACTCTGTCAGCCTATGTCTCTCAGAAAATACATTCACTTTTGGCAGCTTTTATGAAGCCTGCTTTATGAAAATTAATAATAATAATAAAAGAGGAATTTAAAGATTTTTGTACTCTCTGTTGGGTTTTTTTTGGAATTTTTAGCTGCCATCCAGGCAAACAAATAGTCTAGTGACTGCTTCTGTTGGTACCTTCATGATGCATTCAAGCCTTTTGTTAAATTTGAACCACACTGAACTTAGAAGCCCTTTGAATCTCACCTCCTCCACACAGCCTTCCTTGGCTACTCTTGTCCTGTTTAAAGACAAGGAATATTAACGCTTGTGGAGGTGGTATGCAAATGTTACTTGCTGTTGCCAATTTTTATCTTCCCTAAACTGCTCCGCCACATAAAACATGCATCACAAATTAATTTGTATATATTCCTTGATTAATGGGTGCTATTTTCATCTTCCTAATATTGTTCCTGATCTGTGCGTTTTCTAATATGTTGTTCAGTGATTCATACGTGGTGATCTTATCTCCATGGCTAGACTATAAATGTTCTCAAATGAGGGCAAGGACCAGATATTATCTGCTCCCTTAACTAACGTTTAATAAGGGTCTGCTGTTTAGATGTTTTCTAAAATGTTGGCTGGGGAAAGATGGCGGGTCTTCAGGACATGCAATTTCCTCTTGGTATAACTAACTTCCCACTCTCTGCCATGAGCATTGGGGTTTCTTGTACAAGAATATCTTTGTCTTGTTAATCACTTTATTGAGGTATGATTGACATGTAAAAAGTTGTATATATTTAATGTGTACAGGTTGATGTGTTTGGGGATAAGTATATACCTGTGGAACCATCACTGACATCAAGGCCATAGACATATCCGTTGCTAGTAAATGTTTCCTTGCATCCGTTTATTATGATTGCTTTATGTGTGTGAGTGTGTGTTTGTGTGTGTGTGTGTGTGTTTGTGTGTGAAACTTAATGTAAGATTACCCCCCTGGCAAATTGTAAGTATACAGTACAGTATTGTTAGCTATAGGCACTATGCTGTATAGTAGCTATCGCTAATTTATTGATCTTGCATAACTGTAACTTTGTACCCTTTGATCATCGTCTTCCCATTTCCCCCTGTGAGTTTAACTATTTTAGATTTTACATAGAAGTGAGATCATGGGGCTTCCCTGGTGGCGCAGTGGTTGAGAGTCCGTCTGCCGATGCAGGGGACACGGGTTCGTGCCCCGGTCCGGGAAGATCCCACATGCCCGGAGCGGCTGGGCCCGTGAGCCATGGCCGCTGAGCCTGCGCATCCGGAGCCTGTGCTCCGAAGCGGGAGAGGCCACAGCAGTGAGAGGCCCGCGTACCGCAAAAAAAAAAAAAAAAAAAAAAGTGAGATCATGCAGTATTTGTCTTTTTATGTCTAGCTCATCTCACATAACATAATGTCCTCCAGATTCATCCATGATGTTGCAGATGACAGGATTTCCTTCTTTTTTAAGGCTGGATATTGTATATGTGCACCACCTTTTCTATATCCATCCATCCTTCAGTGGGCATATAGGCTGATTACATATCTTGGCTATGGTGAATACAGAGCAGTGAACATGAGAGGGTAGATATCTCTTTAAGATCCTAATTTCAATTCCTTTGGATAAATACCCAAAAGTGAGATTGCTGGATGGTATGGTAGTGCCAGCTTTAATTGTTTGAGGAACCACCACACTAATTTCCACAATAGCTGTACCAATTTACATTCCTACCAACAGTGTACAAGGGTTCACTTTTCTCCACATCTTGCCCATACTTCTTATGTTTTTATTTTTTTAAATAGCTATCCTCATAGGTGTGAAGTGATATCTCATTGTGGGTTTTTTTGTTTGTTTGGGGGTTTTTTTTGTTTGTTTTTTTGTTTTGCGGTACGCGGGCCTCTCACTGTTGTGGCCTCTCCCATTGCGGAGCACAGGCTCCGGATGCACAGGCTCAGCGGCCACGGCTCACGGGCCCAGCCGCTCCATGGCATGTGGGATCTTCCCAGACTGGGGCACGAACCTGTGTCCCCTGCATCGGCAGGTGGACTCTCAACCACTGTGCCACCAGGGAAGCCCCTCATTGTGGTTTTGATTTGCCTTTCTCTGGTGATTAATGACATTGAGTACCCTTTCATATACCTGTTGTCCATTTGTATGTCTTCTTTGGAGAAATGTTTATTCAGATCCTCTGTCCGTTTGTTAACTGGGTTATTTGTTTTGTTTTGTTTTTGTACAGTTGAGTTGTATGAATTCTTTATATATTTTGGATGCTAACCCCTTATCGGATATATGGTTTGCACATATTTTCTCCCATTACATAGGTTAACTTTTAATTTAGTTGATTATTTACTTTGCTATGCAATAACTTTTTAATTTGATATAGTCCCACACTTTTATTTTTGTTTCTGTTGCGTGTACTTTCGGTGCTGTATCCAAAAAGTTATTGCCAAGACCAATGTCAAGGAGCTTTTTCCTTATGTTTTCTTCTAGGGGTTTTACATTTCCAAATGTTACATTTAAGTCTTTAATCCACTTTGAGTTGATCTTTTTCTGTATGGAATAAGGGAGGGGTCCAATTTTATTCTTTTGCACATGGATATACAGTTTAAGCAATAACATTTGTTGAAGAGACTGTCCTGTCCCCATTGTATGTTTTGGTGCCTCTGAAGAAATTTAGTTGACCATAGAATTATGGGTTTATTTCTGGGCTCTCTGTTGTGTTCCATTGGTCATTGGGCTGTTTTTATTCTAGTACGATAATGTTTGGATTACTGTAACTTTGTAATGTAATTTCAAATCAGGAAATGTGATGCCTCCAGCTCTTTTATTCTTGCTCAAGATTGTTTTGGCTATTTGGGGTCTTTTGTAGTTCCACAGGAGTTTTAGGATTGTTTTTCTCTTTCTGTGAAAAATGCCATCGAAATTTTGATAGAAATTGCATTGAATCTGTGGAACATTTGGGCAATGTGGACATTTTAAGAATATTAATTCTTCCAATCCAGAAACACAAGATATCAAAAAACCAAAAACCCAGTTTAAAAAAATGGGCAGGAAAGCTAAATAGACATTTCTCCCAAGAAGACATACAGATGGCTACAGGCACATGAAAAGATGCTCAACATCGCTAATTATTAGAGAAATGCAAATCAAAACTACAATGAGGTATCTCCTCACACTGGTCAGAATGGCCATCATCAAAAAGGCTACAAATAATAAATGCCAGGGAGGGTGTGGAGAAAAGGGACCCCTCCTACACTGTTGGTGGAAATGTAAACTGGTGCAGCCACGATGGAGGATCTTTAAAAAACTAAAAACAGAGCTACCACATGATCCAGCAATCCTACTCCTGGGCATGTACCCAGAAAAGACAAAAACTCTAATTTGAAAAGATACATGCACCCCTGTGTTCATAGCAGCACTGTTTACAATAGCCAAGTCATGGAAGCAACCTAAATGTCCATCGACAGATGAATGGGTGAAGAAGCTGTGGTATATATATAATGGAATACTACTCAGCCATAAAAAAGAATGAAATAATGCCATTTGCAGCAACATGGATGGACCTAGAGATTATCATACTATGTGAAGTCAAACAAAGACAAATATCCCATGATATCACTTATATGTGGAATCTTTGAAAACTGATACAAATGAACTTATTTACAAAACAGAGATGGAGTCACAGACATAGAATACAAACTTATGGTTACCAAAGGGGAAAGAGGAGGAGAGGGATAAATTAGGAGTTTGGGGTTAACAAATACACACTAATATATATAAAATAGGTAAACAACAAAAACTTACTCTATAGTACAGGGAGGTATATTCAATATCTTGTAATAACCTATAATGGAAAATAATCTGGAAAAGAATATGTAAATGTATCACTGAATCACTTTGCTGTACACCTGAAACTAACATAACATTGTAAATAAACTATATTTCAATAAAAAAAATGGATGAAGAAAACCATAAAAAATAAAGAAGGGAGCAACCAACAAGAAGGAGAAATTCTTCAAGGGCTTTGGTCATGTGCCAGTAAAGTTCTAATTCTAGCACCTGTTTGATTTACAGAATGATAACAAACTAATTTTTTAGTATTGTCTATTACCAGGTACATTATATCACCTGTCATCCTTACAGTCCTATATATCCTGTAGGTCCTGTATATCCCAGTAAAATATAAAGTTATTTTTGTCGTTAATTATTTTTCTTCCTATTTTTTGTAAATTCACTTAACCAAATTTGGCTGTTCATAATCATTAGTTTTTTTCTGGTACTGGTTATTATTGTTTTTAAATATCAGGAACCTGCAGTCATTATAGGTAGGTGAGGGTTATATATATCTTTCTGCATAACCTTACTGTCACATACAAAGTTACATTTTGGACCAAATCTTGTTACAAACGCACATATTTTTTAGAATGAAAGTATGAAATTAATCATAATCATGTTACATAAATAATAATATCAAGTGCTCTGTGCTTTTATGAGTTCTATCCACAGCTTGCATAAAAAATGGTTGTGACAAACACAACAGTTATTCTAGAGACAAGAGTTCTTTAATTTTATAACTGGCCTTGGTTACCAGAATCTTATGAAATACTGACTAGATTCAAGACTTTTTAAAAACCAAAGTTCAGGTCCCATTTCAAAGGAAGTCTTCGTACAACTTATTCATGCAAGAATATATATGTAAAATTTCTAGCCTATCCACACTATTTGAGGACCACAACATTTGCCAATGAATACGCACTTCAAAAATAGTTTATGATGTTTAATAAAACTTATTTTGCTGATCAGAGATAAAAAGTGTTTGCAGTAGCTACTGTAACCTTTAGATTATACGAGAGCCAACACAATTTAGGCAAGTAACTATCTTTGATTGTAAATTAAATCTTTATTAAACATTCACACACAGACACACACACACACACTCACACCCCCCCACTATGATTAAGTATTTTAAAGTGTATTATAGACATCACAATACCATTTTATAACAGAAACCATTAGGCTCAGAGAGGTTAAGCAATTTGCCTCTGGATTTACAACTATTAATTGGGAAAGGAGAGTAATGACCCCATGGCTTTGGGCTCCATATCCATACATATTCTTTATACCATACTGTACCTCTTGGGCTTATTCTTTCTCTGGGTGCTAAAAACCAAAATCTCTGTTTATTTGACTCAGAACGACCTACTGCTTGTTACCAAGAAGGAAATTCTAAGAACACATGTAAAATATGTCCCTACTGCATCTGCTTTCTTTGGGCACGTAGAGACTTCCGTATTAGTGAGTCAATTTGCTGTGTATAACAATGAGGTATACTATCTAGGGGAAGAACATGGAGAAGATTCAGCAGGGGGTTCAGTCCCAACAGATTACTAAATTACTGCTGGCAGGGGAAGCAAGCCACAGAAGCTGGCATGCTCAGGCTGGAATAAATGGGAAAAAGTAAGATGAGATGGGAGCATAAAAGCTCACAGCCAGACATGTTCTGACTCCATCATGATGCAGGTTTGTATAAATGATGGTGAATTTAGTTCTTTGGTGATTCTCAAAATATGGACTATGGATTCCAATGAGAACGTGGTAAATATCTAGTTCTAATCAAGAAAGCAAGCAATGCATTAATTCTGCTCCCGATCTTTGCCTGCTGATGGTAATAGCTTCACACTAGAAATCTCATTTCTAACAAATTTTGGTTAAAAACTACACTTTTTTTAATGAATTGGTGCTTTCTGAAGTATTACCTTGAGGTTTGATTGTGGTCATAAAGTTAAGACCTGGAATGTAATACAGAATTCTATTTGCATATAAAAGTCTCTATGTAAATGTATCTGAAGGGGATATATTAGAAGCTGATCATCTTTCATCAGGGGGAGAGAAAGTGGAGTTGTGTGCTATTTGTAGTTTCTCTTAGAATAGAGATATAAGAAAGGGTACGGCAGAAATTAAACACAACATTTTAAATCAACTATACTTCAATAAAATTTTTTAAAAGTTGTAATACCAGAGAAAAAGGATCACTTTCTTCACTGCTTCTAATGTGGAAATTGATGATATTTAGTGTTGTATGTATTTTTCCTCACTCATTTTTTAAACACACATATTTTGTTGAAAAAAGTTAAATTATTTGATATAGCCTAATAAAATTATTTGATTTGTTATTGTCTCTTATCCAGTGTTCAAAGGCATTTGAAGGGACCTTTTCTTAACCCATCTCTGAATGTGCATCCTCTTGACAGAAGGTAACTGAGTTTGGAGGCATTACTGGAAGAAACATCAACTTCCCCATTCTCCTTTCTGCCCTACTTAAGTGCAGATGTGTTCCAGTGCTTGCTGTTATGCTTGGTTTCATACCCTTTGCATGTTCTGCTAGTTCTTCCTACTAAACCAAGTGATAACCTCTTTGGGGGACTTAGCTAATTTTAGTTTGGAAGCACATTCAATCTGAGATTACTTGAAACATTTAAAGAATGCTTACCTCCTGGAAAGTAATCAGTCTATTATAGTAGATTTCCCCCCAGTCTTTGGGGAAGGGCCTGATTTTCTTTTCCCCTTTCAAGTAACACATAGAATGCGTATTTTTCCCAATTTATTCATCTTCTAAACTCAAATAAGAGGGGGAGAAACTCTTGCCTTAAATAATCCCAGCCTTTGGAAGATCAATGACAACAGAAATTTAGAATTATATGTATATAAAATATAAATTTCTGACCTGGTCCACCCTGAACCTAGGTCTCTGACTCCCAAGTTTCTATTCTTTTGTAGGGGAGAAAATCTTTTCCTTTTTTCTCTTGTAGGTTCTTTGGCTGGTCCAATGATGAAACTGATTTAAGGCAGATTAATAGGAGAAAATTTTAATTTGTATGTGTGGGAGCTCATAGATATATGAGACTCAAAGAAGTGACCAAAGCAGGCAGCTTTTATACCTGTTTTAGACAAATAAGCAATACATTTCTGAAGAACTGACAAGACAAAAAAGTGTGGGTTTGGGGTAGTAAATTAGTAAAGAAGTGGACTTCCCTGGTGGCATCTGGGAAGATCCCACACGCCGCAGAGCAAATAAGCCCGTGAGCCACAAGTACTGAGCCTGTGCTCTAGAGCCTGCGAGCCACAACTACTGAGCCCGCATGACACAACTACTGAAGCTCACACACCTAGAGCCCATGCTCTGCAACAAGAGAAGCCACTGCAATGAGAAGCCCGCGCACCACAGCGAAGAGTAGCCCCCACTCGCCACAACTAGAGAAAAGCCCATGCGCAGCAACGAAGACAGAACGCAGCCAAAATTAAGTAAATAAATTAATTAATTTTTTTTTAAAAATTAGTAAATAAGTAACAAGGTTTGTTTATACAGCGTTCTCTATGAATGGCACCTGTCTTCAGGGGGGTAGAGGAGGGTCAGAGTGACCTTCTTGCATCAGCTGTTTCTTAAGTAGTAACTCTGTTTTAAAATAATCAGCATGCCAAAGTGGCATATTTTAGGATGGCCTGCCCTGAACCCCATCACTTTGAATACAGCATGCTCTCTCCTAAGACTATATCAGAATCCCAAGTCCCCACAGTAATACAAACCTCATAAAAACTATCCTTTTTGACTATAGGAAAAAGGAGAAGGAATTTGTATTTGGTGATTTTGGAGGGTACTATAGCTAGACTCTCATTCATGCATTTTGACCCATTGTAACAATTCATATTACCTCCCTATGCTCACTTTTTTTTTTTTTATTCCGGTACGCGGGCCTCTCACTGTTGTGGCCTCTCCCGTTGTGGAGCACAGTCTCCGGACACGCAGGCTCAGCGGCCATGGCTTACGGGCCCAGCCGCTCCGCAGCATGTGGGGTCTTCCCGGACCGGGGCACGAACCCGTGTCCCCTGCATCGGCAGGCGGACTCTCAACCACTGCGCCACCAGGGAAGCCCCCTATGCTCACTTTTTAAGTGTCCCAGTTGGTATGGGAAATTATGAAGTCATCCTAGGTATGGGTGATGTTTTCATCCTGGGGTAACGCTGTATCATTTAAATTATTTACGTTTCTCCTGACCCAGTGACTTGTATATCCGTCCTTAAACGTTTCTCCCGTTGACTTCAGAACACAGCTCCCCGGCTTCCTATCCCTTGTGCCGCCGTCCAGTACTTCATAGGTCCAGTACTCCACTGGCCTTCCCTCCGACCTTATTCACTACCTGCCCTTCAGTAAACATAATTCTTTTGAAGATTCTGAATGACTTTATGGCA
The DNA here is from genome assembly GCF_964165515.1 of Mesoplodon bidens. Lineage (NCBI taxonomy): Eukaryota > Metazoa > Chordata > Mammalia > Artiodactyla > Ziphiidae > Mesoplodon > Mesoplodon bidens. The sequence goes on along the minus strand of NC_138181.1, from coordinate 14,396,716 downwards.
AGTACTTACAAAAGAATTGAAAAAAAAAAGGAGTTATTAATCAATATGAGTAAGTTCCAAAATGTGATAGAAATTTTAAAACTGTTACTTGACATTGTTAGTGAAATAGGAGGTGATAGAATTACATTCCTTCTAAAGCAACGCATATAACATTTACTCTGTAATAAATGCTATTCTGAGCTCCTTTACACCTGTGAATTCATTCAACTTATAAATGAATGCTATAAATCTTAGAAATCTTATAACAGTTCTAAGGGATAGGTACTGTTATGTACCCTCTCTGTTTTTGTTTTACAGATGAAGAAACTGAAGTTCAGGGATTAAGTACTTTACACACTTAGGAAGCATCAAGGCTGGGGTTTAACCCTAAACAGTCTGGCTCAGAAGTCCATGATCTTGTCTGTTATGCAGTAATTTAAAGCGTGGTCCAGGAACATCAGGGTCAGTTGAGAAGCTGCTAAATCAGAAACTCTGTGGATGCGGCCCAGTGGCAAACCCTACTGGTTATTCAGATGCCCCCTAATGTTTGCCTTCTTTTAGAGTCTTTCATTGATTGATCTCTCTGATTTCTCAATTATTTTTACTTTTTAACAGCAGTAACAAAAAGTCTTAACAATTCTGTAATCGAGAGTTAATTTAGAAAATTTGGAAAATACATAAAAGTGTAAAAACATTGAAATCTAAGCAGTAATAATGATTGTGTTTACAGCTTTATAATTTGCTTATACTTATGTAGAATACTGTGAACATTTTTTTCAGTCATTGATAATTCTAAAATACCATTATAGGTGATTCCTTTCATTTTCAATATGCAGAAATTTTACTTGTATGTGTTGTTTTTTAGGTTTTTACATTTTTGAGAATTTTTTTGTTGGCATGTAATTCACATATCATATTACATTGTCTTTACACTAAAAAGAGTCTACAACTCAAAATCACATGAGCATTCACTTAGATTTTCGAGTAGCTGCTTGATGAATTTGATGTTTACATTTAGTTCTTTAACTCCCGTAGCATTTTTCATTTTGATATTAGATATAGAAGATCAAATTTTGAAAAACTAAAAGCAAAACAAAACAAAAAAAAACAGTAATTACATTAACCCGATGTCATCAGTTGACTAATTCTTTTTTTCTTTAAATTCTTTAAAGGTCCCTGGCAAAATAACTGGATTGGCTCAGTAAATATTTGTGGAATTCTTGAATAAATGAATGAGTCTCATTCGACCTCTCTGAATTTCAAGAATTGCTTATCTTTTTAAATGAAGGTTTCTATTTCTTACCTCATTTCCTATCTTTGTAAAGTCTGAGGTAGGATATTAGTTGATGACTGAAAATGGTTAAACTTACACAGGAAGCCCAATTAGTTCTTCATATCTAATGCCTTCTTGCCCAAGACAGTGAACAGATGATCCATTTTGGCTAGATCACTTCTTCCCTGACAGAACTGCCATTGCCTATAAGCTTTACCTTGAGGGTAAATGGGAATTACTATCTGTGTACTGTTCTACAGTTCATGCTTTCACAAGCATGAGTCTCTTTTATCTTTACACAGAGACATTGGGGCTGGATTGATAACACTTAGCATCATCACCATCACCTGCACTGTCATTATTATTACCAGTAACCTCAGAGCTAAGAATGAACATTATGGTGTGATTACTTTGTGCCAGCCAGGTAATTCTAAGTGCTCTCTATATAATAGCTCATTGAATTTATATATATATATATATATATATATATATATATATATACATAAACTCTATGAAGTAAATAAATACTCTTATTTTTCACAATAGCAAAGAGGTGGAGAAAATTGCCTAAGGTCACATGACAAACAAGTGGAGATGCTAAGTGTTTAGTAGATACAAGTATCTAGTAAATGCTTATCGCAAAATGTACTAAATGCCTACTAAATGCTTGCTGAATTGATGAAGTTTTATATATGAAGAATGTGGCATTCAGAGGGGTTATGTGCTTTGCCCAAGGACAAATCACTAGCTGTTGGTTGAGAGCTTCAAGTCCAACCAAGAAGTTCAGATTATAAAATTCGTATCAGCTGCATAAAGGTATGAGTCTAGGAGAGCACAGGTGTGAGAGTCCAGGCTTTGGAACTGTTGTTTGAGTCCTTCGACTAACATGTATTCCTTTTTGATCTTCAAGTCATTTCTTCAAGTCTTTCTAAGCTTGTTACCTCATCTGTAAAATGGAGAAAATACTAATATTTTTTCTGGAGATATTGTAAGGCTTAAATGACATTTAAAGTGGCTACAAATGTGTCTTGTAGGCAATAATACCCAGTATATGGGCATTTGCAATTAAAACAGTAGATGGTTTGGGTGAGCTAACCTGTGGATGCTGACATAGCAGGGAGAGAGAAAATTATCCTAGAGGATTTATTATTCACTCCCTCCACTCCATCTAGTGTTGAGATTTTCAGAATATCTAGCTCCAAGTGTTTTCTCTGATGCTATAATTACAGTCTTAAACTAGTCACAGGAGAACTTCAGAAGACAGGGAAATTGAACAATATTCTACCAGGAAATAACACTCCTCTCTCTGAAAGTTGCTGAACTTTTCCCTTTAAACGCCCTCTCATATTGGAAGGTCTTTGCCAACATCCTCCAAAGTCTCCCCCTCCTGACACCTCCCTTTTGCTTGTTTCAGAATTTTTCAGCTATCGCAGCAACGCTTTTTGTCATCAATTTAGCAAATTCGTTGAGCCCGGGGAATGTGTTGGGGGGAACCTCTGATTTATCATCATTTCATCAGGAGCACAGGGAACAACGTGGACTTGGGATCGCCCTCTGAATGGGAGGCATCCTTGTGGGACTGAGCCCTTACCCTGTGGGGTTTGATGCTGTCTTGGGGTAGATAGTTGTCAGGACTGTAGGACACCCAGCTGGTGTTGGAGAATTGCTTGGTGGTGTGGGGAGAAATCCATAGGGATCGACATTGGTCCTGGAATCTTTTATCTTTCTTCTCCACAAAGCTTTTTTAGACCATTTTGACTCATACTGATTTCTTTCTTACAAAATACTCTAGTCTGGATATTACTCTGTTTTTTTCTAGAACTATTTGGTGACACATTTTTGTTAAGTTTCTATTATACTAGACACAGTACCTCAGCTAAAATTTAAGCTCCTTGAGGGCAGAAAATGCAAATGGTTAGCACTTAGTAAGGTGTTTTGTTGATTAGTGCTGAATGAATCTGGATTGATGAAATGCACACTAATGCACTTTGATGGATCGCTAAAAATTTAATCCTTGTTATTTCTGGTGACCATTAGTTTACATGTCCTGTGCCTTGCCCGAAACAGGTTAGTACTATCCTCTATAAATAAAGAAAATAATCTTCCATAAGATAGCCAACCATATACTTATCTGGGTTTTCCTATTCTGGGCTTACTCTTACCTGTTTATAATATCAATATCTATAATAATATCTCAGTTGGTTCTTTTTTTTTTTTTGCCGTACGTGGGCCTCTCACCGCTGTGGCCTCTCCCGCCACAGAGCACAGGCTCCGGACGCGCAGGCCCAGCAGCCACGGCCCACGGGCCCAGCCACTCCGCGACACGTGGGATCCTCCCGGACCGGGGCACGATCCCGCGCCCCCCGCATCTGCAGGCAGACTCCCAACCACCGCGCCACCAGGGAAGCCCCTCAGTTGGTTCTTTAGCTTAGAATTTAGGAAGGCAAAAATGCTTTTTTTAAAATTTATTTATTTATTTATTTATTTATTTATTTATTTTTAAAATATTTATTTATTTATTTATTTATGGCTGTGTTGGGTCTTCGTTTCTGTGCAAGGGCTTTCTCTAGTTGCGGCGAGCGGGAGCCACTCTTCATCGCGGTGCGCGGGCCTCTCACTATTGCAGCCTCTCCCATTGCGAAGCACAGGCTCCAGATGCGCAGGCTCAGTAGCCGTGGCTCACGGGCCCAGCCGCTCCACGGCATGTGGGATCTTCCCAGACCATGGCTTGAACCCGTGTGCCCTGCATTGGCAGGCAGATTCTCAACCACTGCGCCACCAGGGAAGCCCCCAAAAATGCTTTTGAGTATGTCTAATGATAAAGTAATGATTCTTATGATGGCTTATGACATAGGTACTATACATTCTCTAGTGAGAGCTGTATAATGATATCATATATCCTTACAAACAAATGAAGATTAGCTATAGTCGTTTCTGAAAGCAATTTGCTTTTCCTCAGTAACACTCTAGTAATAATCTGTATAACCTAGGTGACTAACTAAATAGTTCATTTATTAGCAGATCCTTACTAAACACTTTCTAGGCACTAGGCATGATTTTAAGTTCTTTAGATGCATTAAGACATTAGTCTTTACCATGGTCCAAAGCAGTAGGCATTATAATCTCAATTTTATAAATAAAGTTACAGGGTACAGAGGCAAGATGCTATGCCAAGGTCACATAGGCGGTTGAGCTAAGATTCCAACCCCAAGAGAAACCTTCTGGAGTTTTCATCTCTTAACACTTTTTCTTTTTTTTGGATGGGCTGGGGTGTTACTTTATTTTTTTTAATTTTATTGAAGTGTTGTTGATTTACAATGTTGTGTTAATTTCTTCTGTACAGCAAAGTGACTCAGTTATATGTATATACATATTCTTTTTCATATCCTTTCATATGGTTTGTTACAGGATATTGAATATAGTTCCCTGTGCTATACAGTAGGACCTGGTTGTTTATCCACCCTCACACCCTTAAACAGTATGCTGCTTTGTAACTTTGGTCCTCCCCTGTTCTCGTCTGGGTGTCCCAAAGGATCTGGGCCCCGCTATGATGCTTCTTTCCTGTTATTACTAAATATAGGTCACTGTAAGTCTGCCCTTGTTGCTGGAACTCTCTAGGTCCATCACTGAGCGTTCTGTGCCTTTGGTCTTTCTGGTAGCTAAGTTCTCTCTGCAAATTCACGTTGCTCTACACACTGTGATATTGAGAGAAGAAATCTGAAGTTCCTTTAAAGAAGGGACAGCCATTTCCTGCTTGGAGGCAAACCGAAGCTAGAGCTTTCTTTTGTGAAGCCCCTCACACTTCCTGTGAAGCCTTCTCTCCTTCCTCCCCACTCCCAGGCAGTGAGCACTAGTTTAACACATTTGTTTAATTCAAGATTATATACGTTGCTTCTCCCTATATGGTAAGCTGTTTATTGACAAGGCGGTACCTACCCAATTGAAAGTGCAGTGTTCAGTACCTGGCACATAGCAACCACTAAATATGTAATGAATTAGTGTGTGAATCAATGCTCTGAGTCACTAGTGCATCATACGAATTTGTTAATTGCTTCGAGTTTCGGTGTGTGTGAGTGTGTGTGTGTAGAGAAGAGACTTCTAGTTTCCTTCATTAACCAACATTTTCAAGTACCTAATCCACATGCTGCTATCCTACTTACCACCCAAAGTTAGCTGAAAAGACACATAGCAGTAGCTTTCTTTGAATTCTTTAGGATTTAAGGCACAAAAAACAGTGTTGCTGATGAATTTGCATAAAACATGCAGACAACGAAGGACATTACATAGAAAAATTAATGGATATTACTGACTACCATTCTGTGAGCCACAGGTATTTATTGTCCAGATGGACTTATGTGAAAGGTTTCTAATGGAAAGGTAACTTATGACTTATGGCCTCTTCAGATGGAGGCATTAGTATTCTGATCCAAGAGTTTCAGAGGCATTAGTTTACTTTGAATATTTTCATATCTTTTTACCACTGGGGCCTTTAGTATTGGAACAAATTGATGTCTAGAGTCCAAAAAAGCTGTTTAGTGTGTGATAGTGGAAAATTAAATAATGCATTTGTCCTGCAGGCTTCTGGCTCTCACACTTATGCAGAATCAGAAAACCCACAGCCACTTTTTTGAATGCTGGATATCTTCATTGGAAAGTGAGGAAATCTATTTAATTACTGACCTCAGATGAAGGGCATGAGGATGAAGTTGCAGTTTTCTACTTGAATTTCTGTTCTTGTGTCCAGTAACCTTTGCTGGTACTGGGAACAGTGAATTATCATCCCAGAATTCCAGAGGTCTTTCTGAGTCATCACCAGTGGCGCCCATTCTACATCCTGTCTCCATCAAAATGGAGATTTGAGATTTATAAAGCAAATGTACTGTATCTCGAGGGTCTTGAAAAATGGGAGCATTACAGAGGCAAAGTTAACTTGGAAGTGTGTGGCATTGACCGTGAAAGTTCCAATTTCTGGCAACCCCTAGTCCCAGCAATCTGATTTAGTCTGATATAATCTGATAATTATAATTTGAGAGACGTATGGGGACCATCTTAACTAAAGAGTCCTAAGAACAGTTAAGAGAGGAACAAATCAAATAAGAGAATAATTGTTTCTTTAGTATTTAGTTGTAAAATTCTATTGGTGGGGGGCTTCCCTGGTGGCGCAGTGGTTGAGAGTCTGCCTGCCGATTCAGGGGACACGGGTTCGTGCCCCGGTCCGGGAGGATCCCACATGCTGCAGAGCGGCTGGGCCCGTGAGCCATGGCTGCTGAGCCTGCGCGTCCGGAGCCTGTGCTCCGCAACGGGAGAGGCCACAACAGTGAGAGGCCTGCATACCGCAAAAAAAAAAAAGAAAAGAAAAAAAAAATTATATTGGGGGAATGGAGAAAAAAGAGGATCAAGTCCTCTGGCATATTCTCAGTTAATTTCTTCTCCTAATTGTGGTTTGGCCTAGTTCTTTTTTTGTCTGTGTTCCCTCCTTGCAGGCCTCTGCTGCTTTGCATCCCGAGGGGGTAGCACATTCAGGACTCTGCTTTCCAACATGTGTTTCTAAAAGGCAGAGTGAGACATCTGCCACCCGCCCACTCTCCTGCCTACCAGGACATTCCTCATCCTCCTTTAGCTGGAGCGTAAAATTAACCTCCTGCCCACACTCAGTACAAAGGGCTGGCTTTGATTTTTGTAAGCCATCTTTTTCTCCCCTCGCCGCCCACCCCCATTCCTCCTTATAGCAGAAAAATACAGAATCAGAGAAATAGATGAAAGCATAAAAGAAAATTGTGAATACTGAAACTGTTTCCTTATAATTGCATAGCACATTTAACTGCACATGATATACTTGGATCTTGGAGTCTTGGGTTTAGGACCTATGATGTGATCCACCAACCTGACAAACCCTCCCTCTTTTGTCTCCATTTTTCATGTTATATAGAACAGGGGTGGGAAGGAGTAGCCATAGTTGTTCTTGAACCTTTCCAGCCTGGACAGGCAGGGTTCTAGATTTTAAAAGAGGTTGCACACAGGAACACACAAGAGAATCAGCAAGTTAGAGGCATTCTCTTCCCCCAACTCAAAGATTCAGGTGAACGGGATCAGAATAGGCCACCCGCAAATATGCCGCTCAGCTGAAGGCAGTTGAGAAGAAGAAAACCCAAGAAGAGCTTTGTGCCCTCCCCCTGTCTATCTAAAAGCAGAGCATCGATTTCCCTGTGTGAAGGTGTCCTCCTCCCCTCTCCCAAACCAGGAGGGCAGTCACCATTATCAACCAGAGATGGAAAGTCAGCCCTGAGAGAAGTCTGCACAGACATTATTTGAATAATTGTTATCTTGCAGTAGCTTCCTTATATACTTACCTTTCCACAGTTTACTGCATCTAGAAGCTCACTCAAACCCCTTTTCCTTTGTCTAGTCACTTCGACGCAATTTATCACCCTTTGTTAAAATGGTATATAAGCTCTCAAGTCTAACAGCGTCTTTGAGTTTTCACTTCTTTTCTGTGAAACTCCTATCACATAAAATTTTAAAACATCAGTAAGATTTGTTGGCCTTCTCTCCTGTTAATCTGGCTTTTTGTCAGTTTAGTACACTGATCCCAGTTTGGAATTTAAAAGTGTATAGGGAAAGTTCTATATCTCCTACCCTGGGGAAGAATCGTCTGTCCTTTGGCAGCTTCTCTTTTCTGACCCAGGAAACCTTCTCAAGCTCATTGATAAGTCTGAGTCTCAAATGAAAAATACCCCACATCATGGATTTCATCCTTTCATTCAACATTTCTTGAGCACCTTTATAAATAAGGCTTACTTCTTACTCTCATGTAGTTGACAGGGTAGCAGAGGCAACATTTTTAGACACTTTAGATTTGCTCCAGTGAAAATTACTATATAGACAGAAGGTACAGTGCTCTGTCCATCAACCTACCATCTACCTATCTATCGGTGTATCTATCAGTATGCATCTCATCCTGCTTTCAGATATAAAGTAACTATATTTTATAAAGCAGTAATAAATGCGTGACCTTCCTATAATTTTTTCCCTAAAATAAAGGTTTTACACTAGAAATGGACATTCTAATATCATGTACAAAATACAGGATGGCTTTTGTGAAAGAAATACACAAAACAGCCAGGTATTTAGAGACTGAGTTTCCTAGCAGTTAAGGTAAATCCCCAATGGCCTGCATAGTTTAGATATTGTTTTATTTTAAGAAAGAGAATCCATTTATTAAAATAGGCAATCAGAATTCCACGTTCTGGAAGGAATTTCATTAGAAAATTACCTAGTATTATAATTCAATGAATCTTCTTATTTTTTTCCCTCTTATTTAGAACCTGGGTCACTAGACTTGTTCTCTTTCGGTTGGTGGTTTTCAAACTTGAGTGTGTATCAAAAACACCTGGAGGGTTTGTTAAACACAGATTGCTGGGTCCCATCCCAGCCTTTCTGATTCTTTAGGTCTAGGATGGAGCCAAGTATTTGCATTTCTGGGTGATGCTGAGGCTGCTGATTAAGGGAGCACACTTGGAGATTCACTACTCAAGGACACAAGAAGTCACAACAATTAGATAAGTTTAGGTGACATTAGCTCTTGTCTGTGGATCCCTATGGGGTTTAGTATTTAGTTGCAGATCTTCACTTTTACCTAACACTTAGCATCATGTCCTTAAAGCACTCTAAGAATAGAGGGGTAATACTCTTTCAGAAAACTTTGTGTGTCTTGTAACAGCATCACTTTGCTTAAAAGTACCGACACCAATGTGCCAGATGAGGCAGAACCTGCCTGACCACAGTGGGCTACCAGAAAAAGAGTTAGTGCTGTAACTGACCTTAGCTCTCAGAATGTTTGTTATGAGCTGTTAAATTCAATAGCCCCTTGCTTCCTTCCATAGGAATCTGGACCTTAATGCTGCATTCCTTAGTGATGTTCTCTGGCTTGTTAGGCAAGGACAATGGGAAACATCCCTTATTGGGCGACCACTCACTGGGGCTATTGCAAGATCACACCCACTAAACATATATCTCATTTTCAACGTCCTTAGGAGCTATAATTTGTGTAATGCATGAAACACCTCTACCTGTTTTACTTGTAGTGCATGTAGACAAAGTTTTGGGTTATGGCTCAGATTTATTAATGTATGTTCTTGAGCAAGTTTTTTCTTATTTTCTGACTGCGCCTCAGTTTCCTCCTCTCTTAAGGGGATCATAATGCCTACCCTTAATTAGGGTTGCTCTGAAGATTAAATGATATAGCTTGTAAAATAACTGGCAAGTAATAAAAACTTAATTCTTCCCTTTTCTCTTTTCATCATTTGCCTAATAATTTTTTTTTAATGAATTGATGTTTCCTGATTCTAGTCATAATTGGAAAGATTCTTGAGTCTCATGGTGTCTCAGTTTTCTTCCCGCCTGAGACTGGAGGCCATTCCAGTTTAAGAATTGGTAAATTTCCAATTCTGACTTTTGACCTCTTCCTCCTTTGTTTTTCCTTTTCTGTCCTAACAGGATGGCAGTGGCTAGGATCTAACAGTTGATTCTTATCATACTATTTATCATCCCCAAGGTAACAAGTTTGAATATACCTTCACAGTTCTGATAGGTACAGATAGCTTATCAGGTTCTATTGGAACAGAACCAAGCATTCCCCATTTAAATGAGTCTTTCAAGCTGTTTGAATATATCCATCCTTTTGGTTTGGGTGCTACCTGCAGGCCGGAAATGGGGCCTGATTCTCAGTGGGTAAATTGGAGATGGAATGGTGTCTGGCATCCCAAATCCACGGGGAAGGGACACGTCTGCCATTTTAATAAGTTTCCTGGGTACTTATCTTTCGAGTCCCTTAGGAGCCCAATGGAAAATGAATCGGTGTGAGAACACTGACTGGGTCTTATTTACTTTCTTACTCTTAGTGCTTCACCCAGTGTCTGCACAGTATGGGCTCAGTCATTACTTTTGAATGAAGGAGCTTATTAAAATATCAATGTTCTTGGAATTTTTACATAATCCCAAGACATCCAGGAATCTCATGAAAGGAAAATGGCAAGCAATTTTTCCAAGGGCCTCTTCAAATTGGCAGTAGAGCACGGAGCATCCCGCAAAGACCTTGTGAAGCCTTAGTAGTTGATGAGCTCTATGGTGAACTGGACATTGGGCCTTACGGGGATTGCTGAAGAGCACGGCTGCCTGCTCTGCGCGTTCACAATGTGGCTGCAGGAGAGTCCCCACTCGTACAGAACAAAACGTCAGAGCAGGGCCTTGGAGAGTGCCCAGTGCAGCCCCTTCGTTCTACGGAAGAGGAAGCTCAGTGCCCTCATGGGGAGACCATTTTCTGGCATAGGAATGCCCACCGATATCTTTCCCTACCTTGTAATGAACCCAGAAATGAGTTCTGTCATTGAGCACAACTGATCGTCAGGATACGTTCTGCAAGAAACACAGCTGATGGTGGTTATCCACCCTGTCAGTTAGCTGCTTGCTGCAGAGGGCGCACCGTGAGTGGTAGTTGTATAGCGCTGCCATTTCCTGAGGCCACCGGCACTGACCTGTTGGCCATGGGATTCGGTCCCTCCTCACTCCAACACGGAATCTTTAATTAGTAGAGTTTAAAGGAAAACAAGAGAACAAGGCTGGCATGGAAAGCCCTTGCTTTATGCCACTAAGGAAAACCATGATGCCCATCTTAAATAACAAGACACTTCCAGATGTATGCAAACAGGTACACCAAGGGCAGAGCCCAGGGAAGCTGGGGATGGTTGGTACGCATCCAGGGTCAGAGATGTGCTCCAGGAGGAAAGCAGTGGGGTGAAACAGTACGAGCAGCCTTTTTAAAGCCAAGGTACCTAATGCAAGCTTCAGACTCTATTGGGTTTTCCTGTTATGTCTTACTCTTATCCAAATAAGTAGCAGTTTCATCATCTAAGTACAAAAACTTTTCTCCCTTCTGTTTTCTGTACTTCTTTTTTCCCCCCCTTTTGGCCTTCTCTCCCATGCATGTGTGGGGAAAACATTTCAGAAAGTCCATGAGCTGGAAGAGTGTCTCAGTTGGAGTCATTGCTTGATGTATTAATAATTCATTTTTTCGGGCTTCCCTGGTGGCGCAGTGGTTGAGAGTCCGCCTGCCGATGCGGGGGACCTGGGTCGTGCCCCGGTCCGGGAAGATCCCACTTGCCGTGGAGCGCCTGGGCCCGTGAGCCATGGCCGCTGAGCCTGCGCGTCCGGAGCCTGTGCTCCGCAACGGGAGAGGCCACAACAGTGAGAGGCCCGCGTACCGCAAAAAAAAAAAAAAAAAAAATTCATTTTTTCTAGCTCTTTTGCAGGGTGGTATGAGGAGTGGGGAGGGTACCATTGGAGAGGCTAATTCATCTGATTTCACTGAGGCTCATTCATCTGGTTCCCTATGAATGACAGCCTTTGGTCCTTTATGTGCACAGGACACTGTTCCATTCATTCCTTTGGGGCATCTTCCTCAGTTAGTTGAGGCTGGAGGATTTCGAGCAGCAATGCTGAGCCTCGAACCAGAGATGATAGTGCTGCCAATAACAAGGAGAAGCAGGGTAATAACATTTCAATTTTTAAATTCTTGGCCCCATTATTCTTTCATGCTGAAACGTTATTGAAGTATAACTGCTCGTTGAACACACATTAATTCTGGAATTTGTGGTGAATCCAATCACACGTAGCTGAATTTGCCTGGCTCGCTGCACAAGCCTTTTGACACTTGAGGCCAAATGTTCAAATCACAGAGCTGAAGGTCGTGGCATGTATTAGACAGGCAGGAATTAAGAAGATGCATGGTCCCCCAATCTCTACCAGAGTCTTTACAAACCTGTCACCATCACCAATGCATTATTTATCAGATTAGGTGAAGGAAATGTTATCTATTTTTTTTAAACAGGGCTTATTAAGGGGGAGCGTGGTGTCCACATATACTGTCAAATGGGAAAGCATCTTATTTCAAACCTAGACCCTTCCTGTTGCACTAATGAGCCTTCTGTTTTGATTTCTAACTCACTGTTGCAGATATTTTTAGCTTGACTTTATGCCATTGGACAGTCTTTCTGTAACTGACAAACATTTGCATGAACATAGGTCTCACTAGGTATTTTTAGATCTGCCATGGCCTTTAGACAAGTGTATCTAAATGGGAGAGTTCTTTCCTGTAGGGTTCAGCTCAGTAGCTCATCAACATTGCCAATAGTGAGAGTAACTAGTAATACCACCCAGTTTATCTGAGCAGGAGAGCTGGTTTCTGAATAGTTTGAAAGTATGGAGTGAGGGGAAAGGAAAAATAAGCTCATTTTTACATATACAAACTGCAAATTTACAAAACTTGGATTATCAAATTGTTTTTATGCCCAGAAAAGTTAAAAAATTCTGAATTGGGCAGTGAGATGGTAAATGCTGGCTCTGCCGCTTTCTGAGCAAAAGAGGGGGAAGTATTCCCTTTTTCAAAATATTCCTGAGGCTTGCTTTCCCTAAAGAAGGTTATAATCTCCCCAGGGAGACTGTCTTGACAGCTTGAGAGATACCAGATTCAAGATTTGTCGTGGAAATGTCGGTTACAACAAACTCCCCATCAGGAAATAGTCCAGATGCTGCAGCATGAAATGCAAAAAGCCTGGATTTGTTCACTTGAAATTACACCAGGACCACAAAAGCTCTGAAACACACATGGCTTCATCATATTACTCCAAATCCCCTGGGTAGATAAGGTTGAAACCGAGGAAATACAATGGCTACAATGCTACACCACAGTGCCAATTAATTTTTATTCATTGATCTTTGAGGCTATGTTTTATTTATCACACCTGTATCCTCCCCCTCTTTGTTTAGCCTGTGATTCAGAATCCTTTCAAGGTCTGCAAGCTGCTCAAAGCCTTTGCTCCCATATTAGAGACAATTTTTTTTCCTTATCGGTCTCTTTCCGGCTGTTTTCCTCCCTTTCTTGCTCCGCTCTGTGTCTGTGCCCTTCAGGCTAATTTGGATCACCCTTCCCTTCAACGCATTTAGAAGGCTCATTTGTCCTCACTCACCATCAGCAACAGTGAGTCATACCATTTATATTTTCCAGACTCTGTCCACCCAGTGGTCTATTTATTTGGAAAGCAAAACAGGAAGCGTGGTCAGGATGAGTTTCATGATTGGTTCCTGAGCAGATCTTTGCCTTATTATTATTCCACTTCTGCATTTAGGTGCCAGTAAAGCAAGCAGATGGGCTCTCTATGCTTGGGAGTTGCTGGATGTGACACTGTGGTTTGAGTGTGAGTTGTGGTGGTTCTGAGAACAAGACCCCCCCCCCCCCCAGCAGAGGCTACTGTATTGTTGACTTGGTTGATGTGATGTGTTAGTTACCTGGGTAGTTAGCACAAAGTCACGGTGTCTTACACTCTGACGGGGGTGGTGATGGGCGAGTTGGATTGAGAGTGGACGTTTAATGCAGGAGATGTGTGGGCAAATTCATAGTCCACTGTTGCTGTAGATAAGCTGAGGCCTTTTAATTCCAGAGTTCTCGATCGCTGGGTTTATATCTCACGCTTCCATGTTGCTTTACGTTCTGCATCTCTTACTTCTGTGCTACACCCCGATGAAGAGGAATGAATGCTCAGGGTTGCTTCTGGAAAGATTCCATGAGCTGAAGCAAAGCAGAGCTGTGTGAGGTGATGGCAAGCCCGTCCATCACCTGGAGGAGGTGAAAAACTCCAATATACGGGACCAGTAATAGATCGTAACACATAGTAATAGCAGTTCCATTCCTGCTGGAGAAGACCCGCATACATCCCTCCCTTTGGACGTTGTTGACACGTGGTGTTTAGTATTGTAGGAGCAAACAGGAGAACAGAAAGTTGTTATGAGCACATCTTGGAGAGATACAGTCACTACATAAACGAACAAATGTTGCCTCATTGGTCCTCACGACAACCCCAGTAAGCAGGTGCTGGGAAGTCTGCTTCTCGCGGGAGTAGGAGAAACACCTTGCTTAAGGTCATAACTATGGTTCTGTGATAAGAATTGAAATTAGGCCTGGTTGCCCTTTGTAGAAGACTATAAATATTACCAGCTATGGATAAGCTAACACATTGCTCAGCAGGCCAGACACAAACCTTCAGATGCTTGGAAGGAGCTGGAAGGGATTTCAAAGGTTCTTTAATCCAGACCTTTCATAATAGATGAGGAAACAGACACTCTGGGTAGTTCATGGTGTCTGGGTGAACTTTTCGGTGTCCTTAAACGTGGCTTTAATGCTTAGAAAGATTATTTAAGGGCCACTTTCATTTTGAATAGTAATATTCAATTTATTAAAATTACAAATTTAAAAACTGAGTTCTTTCTTAAGTCTTTAAATTCAATTTACAAATCTCATTATTCTTTTACTAAATCCAGCAACTTTAGCAATTGCTTTGAAAGGGTTTCTTTTTTTTACAACCTAGTTACTTAAATCAACTTATTTTAAACTGCACTTATAAATTTAGTATATTCGATTTTCTTTTTAAGTACTTAAATTGTCTAACAAATAAACTTCCCCACGTGCTTAAATAACACTTGTAAATCTCATAAAGTTTTAAATATGGTAGTTCTTAATTCTTCTGCGTGTTACAATATTACTTGTAGCTTTAGAAAAACTTTCATAGTGCTACCAGCTTAAATTTAGTTTTAAAAGTTACTCAGTTATGTACCATTTAAAACTTAAAGATCATAAAGATGGTGTCGTGTATATTCTACAATGTTGAATTCTCAAACGATACAAATGGTGTATTTAAAATACCAGCTATACACAGAATATTCTTAAATTTAACAAAAAATAATAATATGCTGGAAATGATTTATTTCATTATTTTTGTACTTTATTTTGTATTTCCCTAGGATTAAATGACACTTTCACTCAGAGAAAGAAAATATCATACCTAGGGAAATGGGGTCCCTATCCTACCAGAGGTGACTTATGGACCCAAAAGAATAGGATAAAACAAACAACTTGATTCTTGCTAAAGACATTGCCCTAATGATGGGTTCAATAAAGTAGAGATTCCAGAACTTAAAAAGAGATTTGATCTCACAGCTCCAACCTCAGATTATTTTTGGTCTCCTCTCTCAATGTTGTAACCACCTCTAGGTGTGTCGCTAACACAGGTGGCTTTTTCATTGTAGGTACTTTCTTACGAGAGGGGATGTCTTCCCCTCTGAAATACCACACCCTTATGTAATACTTCCGATACCTCTCTGGATTGGATAGATGTTGGATCTGGATTCTTGACAAATGTTTCCTTCCTGGCAGGACTACAACTTATATAGATAGTAAAAGTATTTCTGACTGGATTTGCATATGTCATGGCATTCATTGCCTGAATGTGTTTGTTCCCACAAACTAAAATGAAGTCCCATTTCTAGCACAAAGCCTACCCCAGCCTCTATGCTGCTGGTTGAGTAGTCCTGGGATTTTTTTTTTTAATTGGTATAGCTATGAGCATGAAAAAGAAAAAAGTTACAAGGAAGTACAAAGGCAAATAGTATTTACGCAAATCTGGAAAGTCGCTAAAGCTAATATGGAAATACAACTGTTTTTAAAAGTCTGATAGGAATCACTTTTTCACACTGGGTACTGATTATATAATGAGGCAGTGCCTGCCATGGTGATTCTGAAGCCAGACCGCCTGGCTTTGCCTCCCGCTCTGCTTCCCATGGCTGCGTCAATGATACCTGCTTCCAGTCACTCATCTAGAAAACCATAGTAACAAGACCTGCCTTAGAGGACTGTTGGGTGAATTAAATCCATTAGAATGGAAGCTTTAACAAAGTTAGCCATTTTGTCTGTTTGGTTACTGATATACTCTCAGCACCTAGAAAGGTGCCTGGATATTATGTATGCTCCAAAGCATTTGTTGTACTAAATACACGGTGCTTCAAACAGTGACCGGAATGTAGAAAATGTCCAATAAACGTTGGCTGCTATTATGCTTTAGTGACAACTTGCCCATAGTCACTTGCAGATTCTTAATTTTGTACTGATTTATTCGGAAATTGTTGACTGGTGATTCCCATGCCAGTAGTTTCATACCTATATTTATTTGTGATGTTACTTTCATTCCAAGAAAAGCCTTGGGAAAGCTGAATGACTCCAGCACTTGGGTGCCCAGCTTATTTGTCATTTTCTGGGTTTGGAAGTCTTCTTTCTTATCTTGCTCAGCCTATGCGCACTTCTCAGTTTTCCCTGTTGTTTTTTTCTTTAAGTGATCTTGTTCTTGATTCTTCCTTGACTCTTTCTTAGCCTTTTTCCTATGCTTTTTCTTTGTGCACCCTTTAAGTGGAGGTAGTCTTTGAAGATCCGTTTTTGTCTATTTCTGTTCATCATCTAGCCTTCCTGGCCGATCTCCCTGACGTCTGTAGCTTTAAGTAAACCTCCCTTTATCCCTACCTGTGACCGTCTCCTAAGTCACAGACCCTCCACCTAAGAAATACCTACTATGTTCAAACTCTGACAACAGAATAATATTTTTCTCACATTTGAAATTTGAGGGATGTTATTAGACTCCTCCATTTTCCCCTTCAGAACCCAGATTATAGTCAAAATCTTGTCCTTCCTTCAGAGTGTTTTTCACATCTGATGTTAACTTCACACAATCAGTGTCAGCTGAGACCCGTATCAGGAACTACCTGGGCTCTTTCATCTCATCTAGCTGGCCTCCCCAGCGCCAGTAGATACCGTCTTTGACCCCTCGTCCATACCGCTGCCAGGGTTATATTCTTCAGAACAAGCTCAAATCATATTTCTCCATGCTCTAAAGCCTCTGAAGAGTCACAGTTCTCACATTTCCTGTTGTATCTTCCCTTTCATCCTTCCTTTGTTTCTTATGTTTCATCCTCCTTTTTGTTTCCAATCTACCCTCCCCCACCATTGTCTTATTACGTTCTTCTCCCACTGTGATTAGGTAGAACAATACCCTTCCCCCTCCTCCCGCCAGGTCCTAATCGCTGGAACCTGTGAATATGTTAAGGTATACGGAAAAGGGGGGTTAAGGTTGCAGGTAAAAATCGAAGATGCTGATCAGCTGACCTTAAATTAGGGCGAGGATCCCGGAGGGCTCAGGTGGGCCCAATGTAGTCACATGTCTTTAAAAATGGAAGAGGGAGCCGGAAGAGGAGGGTACGGGTGGGTGTGGCTATAGGAGGAGATCCCGGTGAGGGGACGTGAGATGGCACCCGGCCTGCTGTTACCGGTTTTGAAGACGGAGGAAGGGGCCTTAAGACAAGAGGTGTGAGTAGCCTTTTGAATCTGGAAATCACAAGGAAACGGACTACCCCCCAGAGCCTCTAGAAGGGAAGGTAAGCCTTGCTGGCACTTGGCTTTAGCCTAGTGAGACTCATGTCAGACTTCTTAATTAGAGAACTATAAGATAATGAGCGTGTGTTTTAAACCACTAAGTTTATAGTAATTTGTTAACAGCAGCAGTAGGAAACTAATACACCCACCTTCATGCTTTTACTCAAGCTGGTCATAATGTTGGGAATAAGCTGCTGCTTCACACCGACTTACTGAAGTCTAATAAAGACTTCAAGTTCTAGTATAAATCTCACCTGCTCTAAACCTGCCCAGATTCTTGTAGTCAAAATTCATCTCCTCTAACCCTGCTTATTTAAAACCTATGTCCTATATCAGCACTTTTTCTCTTTTATTAGATATGTGTCTCCCTCTTTGAACTTGGATTGTGAGTGTTCAGAATAAGACCCATATATTTCTTTCTGTCCCCCCATAAAAACTTTACATTCAAGTCAGTACTTTTTGAATCAGACTGTAAAAATGCAACACATTGGAAATGGTGTTAAATATGAGTCTTAAATGCCCACAAGATGGAGATATTCCCTTAACAAAAGTTTTCATTATCCCATGAGATCATTTCTCTTTGACCCCTTTCAAAACCAGAAATTCAATCCTTTTTAGCTGGAATTTCAATCCTGTATTGACAGTCACAATTTAGGATTTTTAAAAAGTTTATATACCGAAAATGTCCTTGACCATTTTAAAATGAGGGTTGGTATGGACATACATTAAAACTAAGAAAAATCTTTGCCTAACAGGACTTCTGTAAACAGCATAACCGCACGTTCACAGGTGCAGTGTGGGTTATTGTGTCTTACGGAGCAAAGTTGTATTATAGTAGTTTTCTGTGTTTCCTTTAGCGAGAGGTCAGGAGGAAATGCGGAAATTGTCTTGCTTGCTGCCATCTCATTTCACCTTTTCAATTGGAATACAAATTAAAGTCAAGGATGCTCTCTCCTAGAGATTCTTGGACAGGGGGTGAAATTCCAGGTTGTGTGAACATGTAGGACTGGAATAAAATTAGCATGTGAAGCCACTTACGGTGTCTTCCGAAGCTTCTTCTGACAAGCAGCTTTTGAATATGTTAAGTTCAGACATGCATATGCTCTCATCAGTTCTTCAGATACCTTCCTTAAAAATTGCCCCTAGCTCAAGCGCTAGTTGTCTTTCCATTAGGTAATGGATGGCTGATCGCTAATACCTGAGAACCCAGCTGAAACTACCTGTTCTTTCTAGTACCAACTTGGTCAGGGAAATGTGGTCTGGGAAGATAATTAAGAGGGGGAGGGGTGTGGACACACGGAGTTAGTTGGTTTCAAGCTGGGTGGATTGACAGTTTGAAAGAATAGGTTAAGCTATGAAGGCAGGGTAGACGATAACTTAATTCAGCTGAAACACATGAGATTGTTAAATCCATCCCCTTAGGTAAGAAGCATTAATGTTCCGAGTCATCTAGGGCCACTTTATATCTGAAAGCATCCCAGCCATATTGACACTGACAGGTCAAAAAAAAAAAAATCACGCTTGTTTGAGTAACCTCTCAATAACCGTATCAAAATATTTAAAGAACTTCCTATAGATAACAGAAAATTCATCTCCTTCAGTGTGGCGTTTTAGGGTAAAGGTAGGACTTACGGGCAGGTGTTGTGAGGAGGTAGAATTCATTCACTGTCACAAAGCATTATCTTACAAGAGCTGTGTAATGATGGAATAAGCTTCTGTTAACCAAAGCCTTTCCCCCAAAAGCTGGGTGGTTCCTTTTTAGCAAAACCTTGGGTGGGAAGTGGTATCGGATGACCTTTGTTCCTTTTCTACCAAATCTAAAATTCTGTGATGTTATCAAAAGGACACACACTCACACAGAGACTTCATGAATTTGTAAGCTTCTTTAAAAGAAATCCAGAAATGTGCCTACTTATTCCTTAAGGATAATAACCCTAATTTAAATTAGTATTAGAGCAGACCTTACCTGCTGTTGATTTTAATCAGAGAAATTCCTTAGGATCAAAATCAACATGGCACTCTTAACTCAATAGTTGATGAAACTAACTTCACCTGGAGGCACCGAGTTTGGCAACGATAGCGTGGTGAATAATCATTGAGAACACGTGAAAACGAACCCTCAGGTAAATGGAAACAGGAAGGTGCTTCTTGTAAGGTCGGATCTTAACAAACGGCACCGTGAAACAGAGGAAAGCTTCAAGTGAGCTTTATTGGGGGGCGCTCCCGGGCGAGGTTCTCTGGTCCGAGAGAAAGGGGCCAGAGAAGTCGCACCCGGGCGAGGGTTGGGCAAGATTTTATAGGGGAAGAAGGGAAAGGGGTGTGGTGAGTCTGGGAGGGCGCAGGGTATTCCTTATTTGGTGGTCTCTTCGGGTATCGTGGCAATATCTGGTGCCAGTTGCATCAGTCTTGGGACCGCTAGTCCCGCCCCTCGAAAGGCGGGAAGGCTGGGCCAGGCGGAAAGTCCCCAGGTCAGTTCCTGGAACTGGGTGGTCCGGAGAGTTTCGGTCTGATGCAACCTGTGAATCTGATTGCGTTCCCCTGCCTCGGGCCAGTTGGCCTTACACTTCTGACCATCATAAAGAAAAGGATCAACAGCTCCCTCTACCAGTCAATACTTTCGTTTATTTTGCCTGCACTCTTTGGGAAGCCATAATCATCTTTCACATTGGGTAAAATAACTCATTGTGGTAAACATTGTATTTCAACACTCTTTTTTCTTAAGAAGAAAAATGAGTTGTTTAAGTTCGTTATTAAGTGCTGAGCTCTCTTTTGCACAGCCGTGATTCCCCAGGTTGGTAGTGCTATTGTCTGTGGCCTCTCCTTCCTAGAGGGATTGTATTGATGGAAGTCAAGATTCTTCATTCCTTCAAGTTACGTCACCACCCAGAATGGTTTCCAGCACTAATTGGCTTCTCATCTGGCCAATGGCAGCAAATTGCTCTGGGCCTTCTAATCTTGCAAAGTGACTAGAGTCCCATTTTGCTGTCATTCCCAAGGAACAACATATAGCGTTTCTGAACACCTCCTGGCAAAGTAGTTATAATTTTCCCGGGGTAGTGCTGAGGACTTTTTAATTAGGATTCTTCTCTTCAGCACGCTGTATTCACAGGTGGGCTAGAAGAAAAGTGAGGGGGTAGGAGTGCTTGGGAAATGGGAGAGTCATTGTTAATTGGAGTTAGAAATGGGTGAAAAGTGGAGCCTCTGCAGAGAGAAAAAGAAAATATGCATGCCGTGTGCAAGGTGGGAGTTGTAGAGGGTGGTAGCTGATTATCTCATATTATCTATTATTACACCTTTCTCAGCAAGTTAGAAATGCTCTAGTGATGTGATGGGAGCTATTAACGTATTCTGATCAAAAAGAAAACAGGTTTTATGAACATTCAATTTCAGACTGGCATATGTAAAAACTTCTGATTATCAAGATAACATACACTTGGTTAAAGTTTGGAGCCAACCAGATTCAACTTCAACTTAGGCAATTCATTTAGGCTCCATGGAGCTCATTTTCTTCATCTTTGAAGGAGGAATAATACTTGCCTAATTGTATTATCGTGCAAGTTAGAGTCAGTGAAATCATGCGTAGTAAGCAGTTGGGCTAGTATCTATTCATAGGTGGTATTCAAAGAATGTGATTAAAGAGTGTTTTCAGGATGTAAGCTAAGGAGCCTGTAAGTTACCAAAAACAGTGTCACCTTTTACTGGAACAGCCCATATTGACCGTATAAATATATTTGGGGGTGGGGGGAGCTATGCAGCCTTGATTTAATAACTCAGAGTAACTCAACTTCAGATTCCCTATTTATCGTTTCTATACCTTAATTTGCCTACCATTCCAGGAGCTTGATAGCCTTCACTACTCCCTTATCTGGCAGAGAAGCCAGAAATGTAGATGTCATGAATCTGCATAATGGTCCCATTCAACCTAAGAAGGGCATTTAAAGGAAACTATAATGCATTCTCCCAAGAAGACCTGAATGATCAATATTAGGTTTTCAGCTCAAAATCAGATCTCTCAACCCCATTATTACACTTATGCCTGACATACGTCAGTTTTTTCACCTTAAGAAGAAATCTCAAAATATGATGGGAGAGATTTAGGAATATGGCAGAGGCGTTTTCTTGGGGAATGGGAGTGAAGGAAAGGATGTTGGAACTTCTTGCCCTTTTTTTTTTTTTTTTTGCGGTACGCAGGCCTCTCACTGTCGTGGCCTCTCCCGTTGCGGAGCACAGGCTCCGGACGCGCAGGCTCAGCGGCCATGGCTCATGGGCACAGCCGTTCCGCGGCATGTGGCATCCTCCCGGACCAGGGCACGAACCCGTGTCCCCTGCATCGGCAGGCGGACTCTCAATCACTGTGCCACCAGGGAAGCTCTCTTGCCCTTCTTGAATGCGTGATGGCTACATAACTGCTCACCCACCCCTTCCTTGTCTTCTGGGTACCATGGATGAAGGTCTCAGTAACTACATTTTGGATTTGATTTTTAAATGACTTTCCAGCAGAATATTAAGTCACATCATGAACAGATAATCAGCCAGGAGCTAAGGACAAAAAAGTAAATACATGTAGCTAGTAATCGAGAAGACAAACTTCTAATAATTATAACTGAGACGTGTATTAATGTAGGCCTGCACAAAATGGTTTAGAGACACCACAAGGTGGTGTGCAGGATCTTACGGAAAGACTCTACTCTTTTAAATATGCTTTTGTGACCAAAACATATCTATGTAATTCTTTTCATAAATGCAGCGGACATTTTTTAAGCATTTTTTCTTCTGGTTATGGCACTCCGGCCTGTGGGAAATCAAGTGTGGACTCTCATTCAGGAGGTTATGGTTTAGCTGGGTAAGGAAGACAGACAGACGTATATTTAGTGTAAAGACTTAGCGAGGGTTGGTATGGCATTGACTGAAGCACAACTTGGCAGCTTTGAGAACAATTCCCCCACCCTGCCCCCTCAAGGACTTTTATCTTCTGTGTGTTAAAATGTGCTTCCATAGAGATATCTCACTTAAGTTTGCAACAACTCTCTTTGAGTTCTCATTTCACAACTACAAAAACTGACACAGAGGTTACAAGAATACGCTTAAGTTCACACTGCAAGCTAATAGAGGTCCCAGCACTTGAACCTGGATTTCCCGTTTCTAGTAGCATGGAGCCCATTCCTTGATCACAGCTGTCTACCCAACTCACAACCCCTCCTTCGGAGTTCTTGCTTGAGAAGGACTATTCGGTGACCTTCCTCTGCTTCTAAAAGTGATAGATAATGTTTAGACACTAACACCCTCATCACCTCACAGTTATTTCAAACCCTCAATATCCAAGGAATGACTATTTCAAGAGATTCCTTAAGTTAACAAATCTCTCTTGATTTGTTTCATGCTGTAGTAGATTTGATTAAAATGTTTCCCCAGGAATAGAGAATTCAGGAAGGTAGGCAAAGCACCTCCTTGCCATCCCCATCCCTGCAACTAGAAGGCATTGCATAAAGTTCATCATATTTTAGTTAAAGCATTCAATGAAAGCTCTTATAATGAATTGCAACCCAACCTTGCAACCCAACGTAAAAAACATCGGGGAAGACACTACATAGTTTTTTACTGTATTAATTTAAGTTCCCTAGTGGACCTTAAAGCAATTCATACCAGAAGAAGCATAGTAAAAACATCCTACTGATGCTTTTATCATATAGTGTCATATTAGAGCTTCTGTTGCTAGTGTGTATCCCTGTTTCCTCCATCTAATACTCTGGATCTAGGGATGTTATTGGAGATGCAGTAGGCAACCACTTTTTCGTTTTACTTAATAAATTAAACAGACATTTACTGGTGGACACATTTTTGCCTGATGGCTATGGTACACTGCAGTGTTTGAGTATTTAAAGATCCACTGAGTTATCAAAAGAGGAAGCTGCCATTACAGTGAAATATATTGACACCTTATGGTAGATCACTGCCAACCATTTAATGGCTATATAAATTAAAACAAAACAAGCAAACACTTCAGTGTTGGCTTTGTGATTCAGGGCTGGACAAGGAAAGCTGTCGAATTTTCATAGTCTCTGTCTTTACGGAGTTTAAGGCAACAAGAACCAAGTGTAAGGAGACCGTAAGACAGACCTCAAGTATATAGTGTTTAAATGAAGTTTTTCCACTGAAGCAGAACTAGGGATCGAGTCTACTATAAGGAAGCAAAAACGAGTGTTGAGATTTGTGTCATTAGACAAGAGGATCACCTCAAGGAACACTTCACTATTCCCACAGGTCTGGAGGAAGCTTCACAGTGAAGGAGGGGGATGTCGGTGTCGTGTAGGCTTTGGGGGCGTAGTTGGGGATGAGGGGTGCCCTGCAGGAGTGAGCAGTATATTTTTTAAACATTTATTTATTGAAGTATAGTTGACTTACAATGTTGTGTTATTTTCTGCTGTATAGCAAAGTGATTCAGTTACACGTATACATATGTTCTTTTTCATATTCTTTTCCACTAGGATTTATCACAGGATATGGAATATAGTTCACTGCTATACAGTAGGACCTTGCTTATCCATTCGACATACAACAGTTGGGCAGCAGTAGTTTATTTTTTAAAAATTTATTGACGTATAGTTGACTTACAGTGTTATGTTAATTTTCTTCTATACAGCAAAATGATTCAGTTACACATCTATATTTTTCATATTTTCCATTATGGTTTATTACAGGACAGTGAATATAGTTCCCTGTGCTGTACAGTAGGACCTTGTTGTTTATCCATTCTATGTATAATAGTTGAGCAGCAGTAGTTTCGAACCTGCACTAATAAGATGAGAGATCACATTTGGTGAGCATCGGACCAGGGAGAGCAGTCCACAAATGAGGGAATATGAATAATTCCTGGAGACACGAGTAGGATGGCAGGATTGGCAGTAAGTTGATACGTGGTCTTAAGTTGAGATGAAATGGGGTGGGAGGAAGCTAGAAAAAGAAACTATTTAGGGGAAAAAAAAAACAACTTTGAG
Organism: Mesoplodon bidens; assembly: GCF_964165515.1. Taxonomy (NCBI): domain Eukaryota; kingdom Metazoa; phylum Chordata; class Mammalia; order Artiodactyla; family Ziphiidae; genus Mesoplodon; species Mesoplodon bidens. The sequence goes on along the minus strand of NC_138181.1, from coordinate 14,372,163 downwards.
AAAAGTGTGAAGCTTTTGATCTGAATATAGAATGCCCTGGTAAGCACCTTATGAAACTGTAAACTTGTGTTTTTAATGGAAACTAAGGCATAGTCCAACAAGAGTGATAAGCATGCTTGTGGGAAGGGATGTGGGAAATAGACCATTCTGGGTAAGTTAAAATAGAGCATGTGTTCTCCATCACCCCTTGGTAAACAAAAGGAGGAGAAAATGTTCTTGGCTCAAATTCTGCACCAAGATTCCTCTTGAAGCAAAAAATAGGAAAAGTGACTTGCTTTAAAGTAACAAGTATTTAGTTGCCAAGATAAGTATAGATCCCAAGTTTCCTCTCACCCTGCATCTTTTCCATGATAAGTTACCTACCGTGACGTGAAACTCTGAGTAGAGATTTGAGAAAGAATGAAAGATAGTAAATAATGACACCGGGATGGAAGGCATTGCATAAAGGTGGAGTGTTGGAAGACAACTTTTCCACGCAGGTTCAATGGCACAGGTGTTGTGAGTAGCAAACAGAAATTAGAGGCGAACCTGAGTTGTCCTGTGTTGCTGACAGAGCAATAAGCCAAACAAAACAGGATGTGGAAATAATATTCAAGTTGTCCATTGTAGAATGGAGTGTTTCGTTCAGTGTGATTGCCCTGACAGTTGGTGAACAGAGCCTCCAAGAAACGAATGTGCTGATGACCTCGATTACAGGGAAAAGGTCAATCTCAACTGACAACATGGGAAGAATAAGAGGGTGTAGGATCTGGAAATAGGCCTATCTGGTTCACCTGTGGGGGGTCGGGAAGAAAAGGAAGATGAAAGGAAATGCCCAACTAGAAAGGTGTCTTATAAACTATGGAATCCAGATTTATTCTAGAAGGTAAATTCCATGAAAACGGATTTTTGTAAGCTTTAGTCACTGCTATATCAGCAAACTTTAGACTAGTACCTGGCCTAGGGCAAGCATTCAATATTTGTTGAATGTTCAGATGGATGGTTGGATGGATGATGAGAAGATGGGTGGGTGATGAGCCTATTCCTCAGATTCTTACTGTTTCCCAACTATTGCACAACAATGGGCACTCATCCAGAAGCTGAAAGAGTTCCCTTCACAAGCTCAAGAGCCCCCTACAGCTCTAAGAAGGAAGTGAAGGACATCTAAGCTTTTTAAGTCAGCATTCTCAACTACGGAGCCCAATTGGTGGAGATTAGAAACCACCAGGATAACAATTAGATTCCATTCGCTTTGGAGTATTAAGAGCCTGCCGTATGAGCAAACAACTGACAATGTAACAGTGGTGTTTTG